>NC_080020.1:34094218-35344218 GCF_030020395.1 Manis pentadactyla
TGAGAACACTGGTCTGGAGGTGAAATGACTTGTCCAACCTCATCTGGAGCTTAGGTGAACTCCAAACTCTCTGCTCTGCCCAACACAACATACTGTGTTAGTGTTGGTTACATTCCTAGCTCTTGTAAATTTTCATTTTTATTCTCACCTTCACAGAAGAATAAACTGTTTCAGTTTGACTCAGAAGGTCCATTTGGCTTTTTATTGAGGATCATAACATTTATGATTATGTTATCTCCAAATGGATTGCATTGTCCTAAATTACATTTTTAGTCGAGTAGGTTGTAAACATAACAGAATAAATATAAGAAAATTTATGGTGTTCTGTTCTAGTGGGCATGTTGAAGACCTATTTAGTTGCCAGATTATTATTGCATATTAAAGTTCAGAAATTGCCTTCTCTCTTGAAGTCTCTCATAGGAAGAGTACAACCAGATGTTTCATTAAGTAAGTGATAGCATTTGGAAATGTCAATACTTGAGATTAGAAAATCCAGTTCTCTGACCTGTGGGGGGGAACAAATTTTTGAAAGCCGGTAGAAAGCTTTATGGGGGAAGAGACCTACATGCTGTTGTTGACAAGAGTAGCAGCTGCAATATAATTATGTGCTTATATCTGTGCCTGTGGGTTTTGTATTACTGATCTTTGATACCTGAACTCCTGTAGATCCAATTCAAGATAGATGGTTATGGTGTAGAGGAAGAAATGAGATTTAGTCAGAGACCTCTTCTATTACCAGCTATGTGCCCATAAGCAGATTACATAACCTCTCTGAACTCCTGTTTCATTGATACAAAAGAGGCACAATTCTTTAACAACCTTGTTAAGTAAGATTTTGTAAAAACTCCAAATTAATTAAATACAAAGCTAATGGCCATTTGCTATTTATGTAGCACAGTACCTGGAACCCTTCAGTTCATATTTTTTAAAATTACTTAAACAATACTTACTTATATAGTGATTACTATGAGGCAAGTGCTGTGTGATTTATAAGTTATAAACTAGCTTAATCCTTGTAAAAACCCTAAGAAGTGTAGGTAATATTATCCTTACTTTACAGTTGAGGAAACCTAGGTGCTAAGAGTCAGGTAACTTTTCACAGTCAAATAGCTGGTGAGAGGGAGAGCTGGGATCTGAACCCAGCCAGGCAGTCTTGCTCTCGAGTTTGTGCTCTAAATCAATCACTGTACTACCTCTCAAATGTTAAGTAAACTTTGATGTTTCATTGTGGAGGAACTTGCCTGTAGCATAAATGTGGTCAGTGAGGGAGAGATACCTCATTATTACAGCTTTCTAGTTTAACAGGAAGGATCTATGATACAATATTAGGAAGTAGTTACTCTAAGGCAAAAGCAGGGAGGGTAGGAAATTTTTAATTTTGAATCTTAATAACTTTTGGTGTTCTGGTAGCATTCTGTAAGAAAATCCTGTTTCTCTACAGTCAAATTGTGAAATAGGACCCAAATCACACAGATTATAAAACTTAAAAGTTAAGGTTTGGCTCTATCTTTGATATGTCTATTTTAACTTGTATATTTGTATATGCCCTTCTTTCTAGGTACCATTTCCTGAAGGAAAGCTATCTCATATGTTTCAAGGATGGCTCTCCCTATCATTGTAAAATGGGGAGGACAGGAATATTCAGTGACCACACTTTCTGAAGATGACACTGTGCTAGATCTCAAACAGTTTCTCAAGACTCTTACTGGAGTGCTGCCAGAGCGCCAAAAATTACTTGGACTCAAAGTTAAAGGTAATTCTCTTCTCGCTTCAAGATTTTTGCATTGGTCTATTTATGGTACATTATTTCTTTTCTTTAATAATTCCATCTCCTTTGAGATTTCTTTGATAGGGATATTCCCAAAAGTGTTTTATGATAAAAGTGAGACAGTTAAGATTACCTGAAAATACCACCACTATTAAGATTACTTTTGATTCCTCTGACAGTTGGTGTTTGCTTATTAAACCTTCAGCACACAAGTCCCAGGTAAAACAGTGTAATATCTGCCATCTGCCTTCTAGCACAGCTTTTTTGTAGCAGCTTGGGCTTGTCTCCTCAAATGTCTTTTCTGTTTCAAAAGTAATAATATGATGGTTTAAAAATTATGGCAGTGTTCATACCCAGCCTGAAAGGGACTTTCATGGTATTTGTGTTTGTCATTGAAGGGTGAGTTTTGAATAGTGCTAAATCTATAGTTTTATCTTAGGAACTAAATTTTCAAGACTTTCTGGAAAAAGTTATCTTCGTCTTGAATGATGAGATAAAGCGTGAACTTATTTTGCTTAGTTGAATAAGGGTGTTCCTCTAAGATGGAGTTGGGGAATAAACAAACTTTGTATTAGTTGCTACTTAGTGTGTTAGACATTGCTAATTCAGCAGTAACAGTTTGCTAATGTAAGGAAAAAAACAAACCTACTGTGAAATCTGTACCAAACCTTTTAATGTTAGGGTTTTGTATAATGGATTAGTGAAACCAGCACCTAAACTTTAGTGAGAAAACAGTCATTTGCTTGTATTGTAGGCAAACCTGCAGAAAATGATGTTAAGCTTGGAGCTCTCAAACTGAAACCAAATACTAAAATCATGATGATGGGAACTCGTGAGGAGAGCTTGGTAAATGTTTACTTTTGTTACCATTTGTCCCTTTGAAGGTATTATGATTATTATACTGTTGTATTATAGTTTTAATTGTGGTAAAATTGTCAGTTTAGTAGTCAATGAAAAATAAGAACTGCACAATCAATGTGGTATTAACTCAGCAGAAAACAAATACTGGAGAACTTGTTAGTATATAGCTAGCCATTAGTATATAGTAGTGCAAATGGCCAGATTTAACATGGTAAATCTGCCCAGTGAATGTATATAATGATTTATAAAATGTGGAACATTTCCCACATTGTGTGCTTGAAAGACTCTTGAACTCTAGTTATACCTCTCATTTGCTCTTTATGCTGTGCATTTATTTGTTACGTTAAAAGATAACATATGGTGAAACCAAACTGTTTTTCATCTTAATAGGAAGATGTCTTAGGTCCACCTCCTGACAATGATGATGTTGTCAATGACTTTGATATTGAAGATGAAGTAGTTGAAGTAGAAAATAGGTAAGTGCTTTTTGCTATCAAAGGAAATTGGTTGTAATGTGAGAAAATGGATGCTTCGTATGATTTTATTTTTCTAATAGGGAAGAAAACCTACTGAAAATTTCTCGCAGAGTGAAAGATTACAAAGTTGAAATTTTGAATCCTCCCAGGGAAGGAAAAAAACTTTTGGTACTCGATGTTGATTATACATTATTTGGTAAGTCAACTAAAATGGTGCTTCATCTTCTGTTACCCATAATAACTTTTTTTCTTTTGTTTTTTTTCTTTGCAATGTGAAATATTTGACAAAAGCAAATTATTTATTGTAGAAAATACATATAACCAAAAAAAGAAGTCATTTGTAATCTTGAAACCAAAGATGACCTTGTTTATATTTTGATGTGTATCTTACAGGGTGTGTTTGTTTGTATGTATGTCCTCTTTGCTTTTACTTAGTGATATATTGAACATCTTCTTAGTCATTTAATATTCATTGTAAATGAAATATATGTATATATTTTGATCACACAGTATTCTGGTTTATGGATGCATCATAATTTCAAGCCCTTCCCTAATTGATTAACATTTAAAATTTTATGAGGATTATTTAAAAATCATTTTTGATATTTTATCCCTAGTTTTCTGTTTACTTATGTTCAGGGAAGATTCTTGAATTTAAAATTAATCATGTCAATAAAAAAAGATGTTCACTTCATCCTTTAACATTGCCAAGTAAATGATTCATTAACTCCTGATAGTAGAATGAATTTATCTCTAATTCTAAAGTTAGTACATATTATAAATTAATGTACACTTAGTGCTTGCCATTCTAGTAAAATATATTCTGAAGGTGAATGGCTAAAAGTAAAGTATAGGTGGCTCTAGTTTGTTTTTCATATCGTAAAATAACATGTACACTTTAGAGACTACATGTGAAAAAAATATATAGGTTAATATATAAGCCTGAATTCTGGGTATTGCTCTTCACAAATTGAACAAAAATTGATCATATAAAATAGGATCACAAGAATATTAAATTGTGTACTTTGAAGGACATCTCTGTCAGCTAATGTAATTCAGTCTGAAGTAGTTTGCATTTGAGTGTTTACAGTACATTTCATTAATTTCATTATATTAGGTTCTTGTCCACAGTAATAAACTGGTGATCACCTGTGACTGATTTTCTTTTAGACCATAGGTCTTGTGCAGAGACAGGAGTAGAATTAATGCGGCCATATCTTCATGAGTTCTTAACATCTGCATATGAGGATTATGACATTGTTATATGGTGTAAGTATATTTTTTGTATAGATTTCCATGGAAATAAGGTTGTTCCTTATATTACTTCACTTTATAAAATGTGACTTAAAATGACATGTTTAAATATGACCTATTTTTAATTTGTTTTAGCAAATTTCTGATGAAGCACGTTTGACTTTCTTATATCACATGAAATATAAACTTTCATTTGCCAAATGCTGCTTAGATTGTTGTCATACAAGAGAGTAGATTATGGTGTCAGAATAAAAATGGCCTATTTTCTCCAGACCCACCTTGATCAGAAACTTTTCTTTCTGATCTTTACTGTTGAACCTTTGGTGATTCAGGATATTGTTGCTTTATCCTTTCTTTGTCACTCTAGTTTCAAAACAATTGGAGAATATTATATATAAAAAAAAATCTCAGTGATGTAATTCTTAAGAAATAAATAAAAATGTGAGTCATGCAAAATTAGTAAGTGGATTAAAGCAGTGTTACTTAAATTGTGGTCTATAGACCATTCCTGGAACTTACAGGCCTGTGATGAATTTGCTCCAAAAAGTAAATTCACTACATTAGTGAACACGCAGTTTAGCTCGGTTGACTTTTTTTGTGGCAAGACTTTCTCAAAAAGGGGAGCAGTATATTGATTTATATCTCACCTCTCCACAATCATTTAAATTGCCTCCTGTCAAATCACAAGCAGAAGAGAGCTATCCTGATTGTGAATTAAATAAAAGCCAATCAATTTAAAGTGCTACATTTAATTGTACTAGGTTTTGATGAGAATCCACCAAGTTGTTACTACAGTCTGTAAATTTCCTTTTCCTTATAATCAGAGTATCTCCATTGTGCAACATTAATAAGAGCTTACAGCCATTGAAATAAAACACATAGTTAAAAATTTTCTGTTTTGTAGGATACAGGGAAGAAAGCTGGTGGAAAAAATTGTTCAGCAACTCTAACATCTAAGATGACATTTGAGAATATTATCCTCTAAGCATTGTTAGACTTAGAAGTTCAGAGAATGTTCTTTAAAACATATGTTTAAAATAAGTTGTTTATGTAAATTATGATATTTCTAGGTAATACGTTGAAAAGGGCACTTCAGCTTGGAGCTAAATAGACTAGCATTTTAATTTCTGCTTTCCCCTTATGAGACTGGGTAGATCAGTTACTCTCTCTGAGCCTTAATTTTCTCATAAGTAAACCTGTATTACAGGGTAGTTGTAAGAATGAGAATATCAGTATAACAACTGGTGCCATGTCTAGTACTAGACATAAAATAGTTATTTAATAATTGGAAATCCTATTTATTACTGTGAATGTGTTTGATTTTCATCTGGGAATTACAGATCCAAAGTAGATACTGAATTAAAAAGATTGTTTTTCCCTCATGATTGTTACCATTATGGATACATCAGTGTCTAAAATTTCAGTTCAGTGACCAGTTATACATGCAGGTGATTCACTTGGTTTTCCTGTGAGTAGTTTTAAATAAAGAAGGTAACTTATTTTTATAGAACTCAGGTTACTTCTTTTGCCTTTAAAAAATACATTACACACATGTGCATACACTTGAAATAATTGAATCCCTTTTCCTTATTAAACATTTTACTTGGTAATACCTCTACAGGTTATTACAGTAACTTGGGACCAGGACGGCACATAAAGCTGAGGGTTGACTTTTAATTATCAGTGATCTCAAAACTTGTTGGTGTCTGATAATAAACAGATATTTGCAGATACAATTTATGAATTTAGTTGTTTCAGACTCCTTGTTGAAAGCTGCTAAGTTTTCAACTAACACCTAGCAGTCTTCAACATTAACTTTGAGACGTAAATAACATTAATCTGCTTATATTGACATGTATACCTGTGCATTGCCTAGCAGTAGGATCATAGAAGAAAATAGATATGTAGGCAACTTAAATTTAAGTTTCAGAGTTATAAAGAATAGTGTCATAGCTGTTTTTAAAAAGGAGTTAAGGTTTTAACTTAAAAATTTACTGTGTTCAAAATTCTTTTGTGCATTGGTTTCCTGTATATTTTAGATGAAAGTTGTTTAAATTTTATTCTTTCCTGAAAACACACTGAAATAGATTTATTTTAATAAATATATTTTTAAAAATTAACATTAAGTTTGCTCAGAATTTTTATTTGTAATGAACTTGAACTTTTAGTCTTACTTAGAAAACTAATTATACAGTTGAAAATTTTGTTTAATGAATTCAAGCCTTTCATTTGTATTGTATTATCATTCCTTATGTTTTAGCTGCAACAAATATGAAGTGGATTGAAGCAAAAATGAAAGTAAGTGTTAGATGATCCATTTATGAATGTTTTGAAATTGCATTTGTCCTGATTGAAGCGAAAATGAAAGTAAGTGTTAGATGATCCATTTAAGAATGTTTTGAAATTGCATTTGTCCTCTGGAAGTTCCAAATTGGATTAATTTTATTCTCATTGGAGGGCATTTTAGTAGATAAACAAATTCCAGTATCAGGAGTAGAGGTGTGTTTAAAGTCTGTTTAATGGTAGATTATATTGAATACTCTAATTCTTTTTCAAGATTAAAGTAATAGCAAATTTCCTCCTTTTTTCCTTCTATTTTATAATCTTTATTTTCTGGTGCATAATACTTAGAAGGAGTTAGCCTCTTCTAAAATAGTAAATTGGGGAGTATCCTGTTTCTAGTTTATTTTCTTTGGACTATCATTTATTGATTTAGCAAAGTGAAACTAAAAAACTTGCCAGTTGTGGAGCAAGATGTGGTGGCCCAAAGGGTAGAAAGTTGGCATTATGGGAAATTATAGCTGAAATATTGAGAAAGCCTGGAATTTTCTTCATTATTATATTTTAACCACATGAATATTTGTATTTTAGGAGCTGGGAGTGAGCACAAATGCAAATTATAAGATTACCTTCATGTTGGATAGTGCTGCTATGATAACAGTGCATACTCCAAGGAGAGGGTTAATAGATGTAAGAAATCATTTTACTTGATGTTTAAAGAATTGTTTAATTTCTAGTATACTTTTTGTATTTATTTTGATGGAGTAAACTACAGAAAGTTTAGATATACACCTGAGTGGATAGTGAAGTGTCAGTTGAGGTTGACATAGGAAGATGTATTTAAGATTGATTGGAATTTTAATGATAAGCGTCTTGAGGCAGCACTGTCAGGAAAGGTCATGGGTAATTGTCCCATGACGATGGTAGCACACTGTTACTAAAGACAAATTAGGTGAGGAAAATTACTGAATATCATTAAGGAAGATACTAGAAACAAATCAAAATATACTTGCCCTGCCCTGTGTGAAACTCATAAGTAAAAACAGACACACCATGGTGCATTGTACTTTGGGGTGGTGTATGTGTAGCCCTAGAGAAGAGCAACAAGAACCATCAGAGGAAAGGGTTTGGTTAAAAAAGATTAAGGTCTTCACTTTGTTTCATCATCAAGCAGCTAGTCATATTGAACTCTGCTATTCACAGGGCACTCAAAATAGGCACTGTAGTAGGTGAGGAGACATGGTCCATACCTTTTGGAAACACACAAACAGAATTGGGGAGAATTTAGTGAACTAGGAAAGCTTAGGAGAAGGCACTATTGGAACTGTTAAAATCAAAATTGAATTGCTTAAGTGCATGAGGATTTGTTCAATAAAGGAAATACTGCTTACATCAAGGGTTGAAGATAATTTATTATCTACTAAAGTACATTTACTAAATCTAAACATGAAAAAGAAGTTTGGGAAATGTTAAACATACTAGTGTTTGTAATAGTGAGAACTTAGATGAATAAAAATTAATTCTCAATATTCCAATATTTCATTGGATATGAAAATTTTTGCAATACAGCCAATCATTTGATGTAATAGGATATTTAGTAATTTTAATTTTTTTTCATGATACTATCATTAAAGTGAAAGTATTTTAGAGAGAGAATTTGCAAACTTAGAAAATGGGTCTTAACCTTTGTTTGGTTCAGGGTTCACCTTAACAAAAGGTCGATGTACTCTCTGAGGCTGCTGCTATTGGTAAAAAAGATACATCAGAGTATCTTGTCCTCCAGGGTACTGACTCCATAATAAGTAATTAAAATTTTTCCTTTGTGATTTTCTGTGTTTTCAGATACTTTTTCTACAGTCAGCAATACTACTAATAATTGAGAGCAAAGTATTCCATGTTTTGGAAAAGACATGGCACTTAACCTAATTTGAAAATGACAGCACTATTTATAAAGATCTAGGATTTCTAACCCTAAGTATCATAAAATAAAGCTCTTGTCATATTTCTTGAAGCTTTTGTTAGCTAAGAAACCCTAGAATCTGGCTTATTGTATCAGTTCCATGCAAGCATTTGGTGGTGGGAGTGGGGGCAGAGGGTTGTCTCAGTAGTAAACAAATAGTGAAAACAAATTCATGGCAAATAAAATTTTTAAATAATAAAATTAAAATAGTTTAGTAACATTCCTTGTAGTAGCTAGGACGCTAAGATTAAAAAAGGCTTTCTTTGTATTAAACTATAGAAAGAGAAAAAACGTTTTTAAATGACGAACTTTGTCACCATTTATTTATACCATTTAACCCCTTGTAATTTCATACTATTCATAAATGAGACTCCTGCCTTCAGCAAAGTGTACTTCCTCTAAAAATTTATTTAAAAAATTTTCTGAAAGTGTAAACTACATTCACGTGGTTCAAAAGTAAAAATAAAGTACAAAATGACAAGTTCCTCCGCCTGGGCCTTCCACCTACTTACTCTCCTTCTTACAGGCAGTCACTGTTCTTGTGTGGTCTTTGAGAGACTTTATGCAAGTATCAACACTTGAATATTAAGGAATTATCTTTTTGAAGGCTCAGCTTAATTCAGAAACAAAAGCAAGAATTTACAAATTATGGTATTTGTAAAGTTAAGCAACCAAGTGCTCTGGAAATTGTGTAACTGTGCCACTGAATTACAAAAGTCAGTTTTCCTTTACAAAATACTTAAATTTTGTACTAAAGAGCCAGGCTCATTGTCCGTCATTCAGGTGTTCTAGTTTGGAAAACAGACCCTGCGTGACCCTTAAGATTCTGAGGGTGCAGATATCAGCCCAGGAAGTCATGCTGAGTGCTTGGCAGACATCTAAACAATTGCTTTGGGTTCTTACTTTTTAAATTAAATAGTTACCCTTCCTTTGGCACCAAGTCTTCTTGTTAAAATTATGGAAAAGCCTTATGAGATTAGTTCAGTTAGACATAAACAGACCTTTTAAGAAGTTAACACTGCAATATACGTAGTGCTTTAAAGTGTGTTGCATCGCAATTCCAGTCTCTCCACACAGCCAGCCATCACTGTGTACAGGAGGAAAGGAGTGCTCTGGCATAGTTCTGAAGAGCATTTTGCGGTGTCTTTGTTTTTAAGAAAGGGTGAACTATTGATAAAGTTTGAGTTAAATTTTAACTTTTATTCTAAGGTAAAGCCTCTTGGTGTTATATGGGGAAAGTTTTCGGAGTTTTACAGCAAAAAAAACACCATTATGTTTGATGACATAGGAAGAAATTTTCTAATGAACCCACAGAATGGACTAAAGGTAAGGCATAATTTTACTTGCTATGTTCATGTAATCTGGAGTATGTGGTGCAACTTTGGTATATGGAATATGTGATAGCACTGTTGAACTTGATAAATTTCTGGAAGTACTGTATTGTGGTCACAGGCAAGAAAGGCTTCAGTATTTAGAAAAAATTTGTATGCAAGTGAACATTCTCTTCTGCATTGATATCTTTGGTTAGCCAGCTCATCCAAGTGTTCTCTTTGTAATTAGCTTTGGGGAGCACCATGGGTTTATTGATGTTGACTGTTAGCATCCTAAGCAGAAGCATCAGACATTTTATTAGGGATACAAGTCTTGGAAATTCTGATCTTCTGGCTAGCTGGAAAGCTGACAATAAGGAGTTTTCTTGTTGTTGTTTTTGTTTTTTCTTTTTAAACTGAAACTAAGAAAAGGTTTTTGAGAAGTCCTATGAAGTAAGTGGAGGTCTTAGAATTACGAAGTGCCAGAGCTGGGAGGAATCTTGTCTACCTTCTTAGCTTTATAGGAACAGTTTGAGGATCAGAGAGTTTATGACTTGCCGAAAGTCATTTATGTAACTGGTTAATGACAGAGTTTGGGTTAGAATCTAAGTTACTTGGTTCCTAGGCAACCAGCATGAAGTCACATGCAGTCTAGTGTAGGTGTGATAGTGACATTTAATCCTGGGAGCAGTGTAAGATTAGTAAGAGAAATTTGAAAGTTAAAATTTTGGTACCTATGGTTGTGTCTGTATCAATACAATATGAAAATGGAAAAGATAGCTTTATATTATGGTACTAGTGCAAATGGAGTCTCCATCTGAAATGGAAATCCTGACATTAAGATATTTTTATCCACAGTCCTAAACTTTTCCACAAGCTAGGTTCTTGATAACTTCAAAAGGTGAGAGAAAGCTTGAAGATTCCTTAAAAAGTTCTTCAGAAGTTTCTTCAAAAATGAGGAAACATTCTTGAACCTTTTCTTATGAACTGTTGAAGTGTCCTTTAGTGTACAGTGATGATAGTTTAGGGACAGAATGCTGATATAGGTAGTGAATTGACACAAATATAAAAGCTGTTAATTTTGGAAGAAAAGTACTTAGGGTAGATTGGCAGTCATGTCACCCTTTAAAAATGGTTTCTGTTTGAAGCTTTGGGAGAAGTGCTTTTCCTGTGTGTATAGTTCACCAGGTATAAGGTACAGAAATGTATTCTTCAGTCTTGAGAAAAGATTCAATTGATCCAAACCAAATTCTCTGTGAAACTAATTGCCTTTACTGAAAGGAGATTAAGTCTTGATATTTAAGGAATGATTTTTAAGCAGAACTTTACCTTTAAAAAAAATAAAATCACTAGTTTCATGTGTGTTTAGATGACAATTTTCTCAGCAAACATTTGGTTCCTCATCTCTCCATGCAGAAAGGTGATATAACAAATTTCTACTTCTTCATGTTACTTTAGAGCAGGATTTTTTTTTAAACTTGGGTAGTCAGTAGAATCACTGAAGGAATTCTTAGAAATACCTATGCCCCCTGCCAAGAAATTCTAATTTAGAAGAGGTATTTTTAAGCATTCCACAGGTAATTTCTTGCATGTTTCCTTTTGAAATCTTCTTTTAAGAAAGCAGTTATTAATGATCTGCTCACATAGACATAGAAGCAGTTTTGAAATTGAAAATTTTATTTTTCTTATTTTTATTAAGGTATTGATATACACTCGAAGGTTTCACATGAAAAAAACAATGTGGTTACTACATTTACCCATATTATCAAGTCCCCACCCATACCCCTTTGCAGTCACTGTCCATCAGTGTAGTAAGATGCCACAGATTGACTTCTCTGTGCTACATTGTTTTCCCCGTGATCCCTCACACCATGTGTACTAAATATAATACCCCTCAATCCCCTTCTCCCTCCCTCCCCACCACCCTCCCACACCCCTCCCCTTTGGTAACCACTAGTCCCTTGGAGTCTCTGAGTCTGCTGCCATTTTGTTCCTTCAGTTTGTATCCTGCAACTTTGCTGAATTCAGATATTAGATCTACTAGTTTTGGAGTGGATTCTTTAGGGTTTTTTATGTACAATATCATGTCATCTGCAAACAGGGACAGTTTAACTTCTTCCTTGCCAATCTGGATGCCTTTTATTTCTTTGTGTTGTCTGAGTGCAGTGGCTAGGACCTCCAGTACTATATTGAATAGAAGTGGGGAGAATGGGCATCCTTGTCTTGTTCCCGATATTAAAGGAAAAGCTTTCAGCCTCTTGCTGTTCAGTATAATGTTGGCTGTGGGTTTATCATATATGGCCTTTATTGTGTTGACGTACATGCCCTCTATACCCATTTTGTTGACAGTTTTTATCATGAATGGATGTTGAATTTTGTCAAATGCTTTTTCAGCATCTATGGAGATGATTATGTGGTTTTTGTCCTTTTTGTTGATGTGGTGGATGATGTTGATGGATTTTCGAATGTTGTACCATCCTTGCATCCCTGGCATAAATCCAGCTTGATCATGATGGATGATCTTTTTGATGTATTTTTTAATTTGGTTTGCTAATATTTTGTTGAGTATTTTTGCATCTATGTTCATCAGGGATATTGGTCTGTAATTTTCTTTTTTTGTGGTGTCTTTGCCTGGTTTTGGTATTAGAGTAATGCTGGCCTCATAGAATGAGTTTGGAAGTATTCCCTCCTCTTCTATTTTTTGGAGAACTTTAAGGAGAATGGGTATTAGGTCTTCACTAAATGTTTGATAAAATTCAGCGGTGAAGCCATCTGGTCCAGGAGTTCTGTTTTTAGGTAGGTTTTTGATTACCAGTTCAATTTCGTTGCTGGTTATTGGTCTGTTCAGATTTTCTGTTTCTTCCTTGGTCAGCCTTGGAAGGTTGTATTTTTCTAGAAAGTTGTCCATTTATTCTAGGTTGTCCGGTTTGTTAGCATATAATTTTTCATAGTATTCTCTAATAATTCTTTGTATTTCTGAGGTGTCTGTAGTGATTTTTCCTTTCTCATTTCTGATTCTGTTTATGTGTGTAGACTCTTTTTTTCTTGTTAAGTCCAGCTAGGGGTTTATCTATTTTGTTCATTTTCTTGAAGAACCAGCTCTTGCTTTCATTGATTCTTTCTATTGTTTTATTCTTCTCAATTTTATTTATTTATGTTCTAATCTTTATTATGTCCCTCATTCTACTGACTTTGGGCCTCATTTGTTGTTCTTTTTCTAGTTTCATTAATTGTGAGTTTAGACTGCTTATATGGGATTGTTCTTCTTTCTTGAGGTAGGCCTGTATTGCAATATACTTTGCTCTTAGCACAGCCTTGGCTGCGTCCCACAGATTTTTGTGGTGTTGAATTATTGTTGTCATTTGTCTCCATATAGTGCTTGATCTCTGTTTTCATTTGGTCATTGATCCATTGGTTATTTAGGAGCATGTTGTGAAGCCTCCATGTGTTTGTGGGATTTTTCATTTTCTTTGTGTAATTTATTTCTAGTTTCATAGCTTTGTGATCTGAGATACTGGTTGGTACAATTTCAATATTTTTTAATTTACTGAGGCTCTTTTTGTGGCCTAGTATATGATCTGTTCTTGAAAAATGTTCCATGTGCACTTGAGAAGAATGTGTATTATGCTGCTTTTGGGTGTAGAGTTCTGTAGATGGGGTGTAGAGTTCCGTAGATGTCTGTTAGGTCCATCTGTTCTATTGTGTTGTTCAGTGCCTCTGTCTCCTTACTTATCTTCTGTCTGGTTGATCTGTCCTTCAGAGTGAGTGGAGTGTTGAAGTCTCCTAGAATGAATGCATTGCAATCTATTTCTCCTATTAATTCTGTTAGTATTTGTTTCACATATGTGGGTGCTCCTGTGTTGGGAGCATAGATATTTATAATGGTTTTATATTCTTGTTGCCTGCTCATGGTCATGCAGAAACTCACTTCACTATGTCATAATGTTGTGCCTATTTACATCCCTTTATCACTATGTAATGTCCTTCTTTGTCTCTTAATAGTTTCTGTGTTTTGATGTCTATTTTGTCTGATACAAGTATTGTAACTCCTGCTTTTTTCTCTCTGTTAGTTGCATGAAATACCTTTTTCAATCCCTTCACTTTTAGTCTGTGTATGTCTTTGGGTTTAAAGTGAGTCTCTTATAGGCAGCATATAGATGGGTCTTGTTTTTTAATCCATTCAGTGACTCTCTGTCTTGATTGGTGCATTCAGTCCATTTACATTTAGGGTGATTATCGATAGGTATGTACTTATTGTCATTGCAGTCTTTAAATTCGTGGTTAACAAAGGTTCAAGGTTAATTTCCTTACTATCTAAGAGTCTAAGTTAACTCACTTAATATGCTGTTACAAACACAATCTAAAGGTTCTTTTCTTTTTCTCCTCCTTTTTCTTCCTCCTCCATTCTTTATATTTTAGGTATCATATTCTGTGTTCTTTGTCTATCCCTTGATTGACTTTGGGGATAGTTAATTTAATTTTGCATTTGCTTAGTAATTAGCTGTTCTACTTTCTTTACTGTGGTTTTATTTCCTCTGATGACAGCTATTAAACCTTAGGAACACTTCCATCTATAGCAGTCCTTCCAAAATAGACTGTAGAGATGGTTTGTGGGAGGTAAATTCTCTCAGCTTTTGCTTATCTGGAAATTATTTAATCCCTCCTTCAAATTTAAATGATAATCTTGCTGGATAAAGTAATCTTGGTTCCAGGCCCTTCTGCTTCATGGCATTAAATACGTCATGCCACTCCCTTCTGGCCTGTAAGGTTTCTGCTGAGAAGTCTGATGTTAGCCTGATGGGCTTTCCTTTGTATGTGATCTTATTTCTGCCTCTGGCTGCTTTTAACAGTCTGTCCTTATCCTTGATCTTTGCCATTTTAATTACTATATGTCTTGGTGTTGTCTTCCTTGGGTCCCTTGTGTTGGCAGATCTGTGCATATCCATGGCCTGAAAGATGATCTCCTTCCCCAGATTGGGGAAGTTTTCAGCAATTACTTCCTCAAAGACAGTTTCTATCCCTTTTTCCTCTCTCTTCTTTTGGTACTCCTATAATGTGAATATTGTCCCTTTTGGATTGGTCACACAGTTCTCTCAATATTCTTTCAGTTTTAGAGATCCTTTTTTCTCTCTGTGCCTCAGCTTGTTTGTATTCCTCTTCTCTAGTTTCTATTTCATTTATCGTCTTCTCCACTGTATCCAATCTGGTTTTAATACCCTCCATTGTGCTCTTCAATGATTGGATCTCCAACTGGAATTAATTCCTGAGTTCTTGAATGTCTTTCCATACCTCCATGAGCATATTAATGATTTTTATTTTGAACTCCCTTTCAGGAAGATTCATGAGATCAATGTCATTTAAATTTTTCTCTGGAGTTGTATTAGTAATTTTACTCTGAACCAGGGTCCTTTGTATATGGCGCCCTCTAGTGCCTAGAAGCTCTACTCTCTGGAGCTGCTCAGTCCCTGAAGCAATGTCGGGGGTCGCAGGGGTGTGGTATTGGTGCCTGGGGGGAGAAAAGAGCTGTTTCCTGCTTCCTGGTTGCTATGCCTGTCTCCATTGCCTGAACCAGTGGTCCGAGCACAGAGGTATAAGCCTCTATGCTTTGCTTTTGTAGTTGCTGTAGACAGGTCTTCCCTCTGGCTGGTTTGTCAGTTTGCATGCTGGTAGGGCTGGCTGGGAGAAAGGCGCAGTAGGTTCCATATCATGGAGTGGGTCCTTGGAGCTGTGTAGTTAGCCAGGGAGCTGGAGCACCTAAAGATCGTGAAAGTTCCCAACCTGCTGGGCAGAGTACACCTAGACAGTTTTGTCTACCTGTCCTTTCTCCTGAGCAGTAAGCTCTGTGTAATCCTTGCCCCTTTAGCCTCCCTCTTACTGTTAGGAAGTCTCTCAGACTGCCTGCCTTTCTTTTGTCCCAGAGCAGCCAGATATGGATCCCTGCTTTCTATAGGTGACTGGAATCTCAGTCTCTCCAGGAATTCTGCCTGTCTTAGCTTTCCAGCCCCCTAATCAGAAGAATACCATGCAAGCACCATGGAATGTAGGTTTGTGCTCCCAGAGCAGATCTCCGGAGTTAGGTATTCAGCAGTCCCAGGCCTCCACCCCCTCCCCTCTCTGTTTCTCTTCCTCCCACCAGTGAGCTGGGGTGGGGGAAGGGCTTGGGTCCCACTGGGCCACAGCTTTGGTATGTTACCCTGTTCTGTGAGGTCTGCTCTTTTCTCCAGGTGTATGCAGTCTGGCGCAGTCCTCTTTCTTGTTGCTCTTTCAGGATTAATTGTATTAATTATATTTTCGTATTATATGTGGTTTTAGGAGGAAGCTTCTGTCTCACCTCTCACGCCGCCATCTTTAATCCTCTCTCCATACCTTTAATCTTAAAAGTCGAAATTGAAAAATTTTTATAATAATTCTTTCATAGGGGATAGTGGTCATATAGGTTGCCTGCTGGTGAGCCCACTTAGATGATTCTTGCAGAATGGTAGTTAGGTATGATTATACTGGAACAAGTGAGGTTAGTTGGGTGAATAATAGATTTTTTCCATTGAACTAGTTTATTTTAACTTTTAGATCAGGAATCATTGGTGTATATTAGTTCTGTTGTTTAATAGTGCTTAAGACCAAATGTTTAGAAAGTAAAAGTAACTTAACAGGGTGTGAGGTTGAAAATCTTTCTTAGCAGCCACTGACTGTACTTAGTCTCTGAGTCTAAATCCCCTCCTGCTTTTAAATGTGGACTCACTTTGGTACATTGTTTATTAATAGTTTAAAAGTTAGGTAAGTTGTCTTACAGTCTTCAGTTGAATAAAGGAATACTTCACAGCATTACAGTACTGATCATGGTCATGCAGAAACTCACTTCACTATGTCGTAATGTTGTGCCTATTTACATCCAGCCCCTGGGCTGAAGGAAGGCCCTGCAGAGAATCTTCTTGATCTCCCACTTCACTGCTGCTGCTGTGAAACAGCACTACCCACCCTGTTTGGAAGTAGGATCTCCTACAAGTGCTTGCTTCTGGGCAGACTCACTCTGACTTCTCACTGGTGCCCTTAAAGTTGCAGGAGCCCAGCTAGCTGACAGCAGTGGTGGTCCCTCGCACCATGCTGCCCTAATGTTAAAAGAACATAATGGAAAAATTTTCTTCTGTCCAATGACAGAGAAGAAAATTATATAACTAAGTATTTAAAACCTTGCCTATTCTTGATAGATAAGGTATGGACTTCTTTGGACTCATTGGTTCTTTTCAACAGGTGACAATAATTAAATGTTAAGTGTCATCCATTTTACAGAGTTACTATGTAAAATTAATAACTAATGCCCAGTTTGCATTTTCTTCAAATCACAATAAGGGTATATTAATACTTTACTGAAAATTGTTTATTCAATCCTAGCATATGTATTCAGGTGTATGTGTGACTTTTTAAAAATATTTTTTACAGTGGAAAAGTCCAAATATAAACAGAATTACATAGAATTATATAACAAACTCCCATGTATGCATCATGCAGTTTAAACAGCTTAATAATTCCTAGATGATTGTGTTTGCACTGTACCTTACCTATTCCCTCTCTTTAGTATTTTGAAGCAAATCCCAAGCATATCATTTCATCTGAAATAAGTAATTTTTTGAAAGGCTATCTCGAGTTGTGTAAAGCTGATGTCTTTAAAAACACAAAACTCTTGGAACTCTAACATAAAGAAAAGTACATCAGGTGTGTAGTTTAATAGGTTATTATAGAGATAACATGTAACTACCACTCAAGTCAAGATGTAATATCCCTTACTAAGTACAATCCCCCACCCTGCCTACCATGCTGACTTTTATGCTTTTGAAATGAATGCTTTTCATTATAAAATATAATGACCTTAAAAACTTAGAAAATAAGACTGTTCTTTTTGTGGGAAAACTTATGTAATTAAAATATTTTTACAGAGACTTGAATAATAAAGAAAAATGCTTAATGTATGAGAGAAAAGAGGTTATATAAACATGTATCTTAGCTATATAACAATTTCATAGAGAAACACTGAAATAAAAACTATCAATGTTAAAAAATAATCTTACTCTCCTATTAGATTGAGCTTATATTTGTGTTAAATTTTCATGAGTGAAGTGATGTGAATCAGATGATTTAATTAGTAAAAAGGAACTGGATTGACAGAAGGGAAAAAGTTCTAAGCAGTTTTGCAAAGTAGAGAAGCCACATAGGGTTCAAGTGCTGTAACGAAGCTGGTGTTGTCAGGTTCAAACTGAAAAAATAACAAGGTAAATTAGGTAGAAGAGCTTTTAACTTGTAGTATGAACATTATACCATGATTGTTAGTTTATTAAACTAAGATAATGTAAAAGTGATATTTAATATTGTCATCCTTGGTGGTATTTTAATCTCATTAACTCTTGAGTGATGGAATAGTATTTATCAATTTGTACTAGTTTCCTTATTCCAATGTGAAGTGTTGGATAATGTTTGTCTCCTAATAGATAAGGCCTTTTATGAAAGCACACCTAAATCGAGATAAAGACAAAGAACTTTTAAAATTAACTCAGTACCTCAAGGAAATAGCAAAGTTAGATGACTTTTTGGACCTAAATCACAAATATTGGGAAAGGTGAGTGCTAATTGCTTATTCATTTTCTCTTTACATAGTATATGAAAAAATTGTCTAGTGACTCTGGTTATATATGTAACTCCTTAATTTTTATTTAAAATGGGTACACTCTAAAATTATTTTTTAATCTAGTGACATCTCTCTTGAAAGTATTTTTCCCTTTTGACTTGAACTCTAATTTGCTCATAAACCTGCATCTTGAGTATTAAGATCTTGAATACTTCTAGTAGAGAGACTTAAGAGACTGGTACATGTTTGTGGAGCTACCTATACATTATTTTGTGACAGATTGGGAGGTCACTCATGAATCATATGGGAAAGTAATCCCTGTTCTCATACTATAATGTCTGGGTAAAATAAAATACCCTAAAAAGTTTCCTGTTAAAAATTACAAGTAAACCTCTCTGTATAACAGAAAAATTAGAAAACTTTATTCCACTAGAAGAGCAACTACTTAAAATTTTCCTTTCCAAAGATAACCACTGTTACTTTCTTGATAGTCTTCTAGTCTTTTCCTAAGCACAAATGTATGCACAAATCTACATAAAGGTTGCATATAAGCATCAAGATTTTGAGGCACGGGAAAACTTCTGGAGAACTGGATAAGATTATTAATGGACTTCATTATGTACCGCAAGTCATTTTTTTGGAATTCGATCTTTGAAGATTTGATTCCACTAATACAGCAACAAAAGAAACTGTTCATATAATAACAACACTTTGGCTTTTGAAATTCCCTCTGAATTTGAAATTTTAGGCTTTTCAAATCCGTCTGACATACAGTTTATCAGATTGTCATAATCCTATTAGGAAGATAAGACAGGCATTTTTATCCCAATCTCCCAGTTATAGATGATGTAACTAAGTCATAGAGATAGTAAATGCCACAGTGCCACAGAATGAGCAAGTTTTTGTACTACCAAACTTGTTCGGGTCTTTTGATTTTAAGAACTCTTTCCCTACCTCCACACTACTGAGCATAGTAATTTGTAAATGTGAGAAATAGAGATATAAAATTTTTAATTTAGTGGTAGATTCCTATAAAATAATTGAAGAAAAATTTGTTTGCTTAAGTAACATCTTTTATCTTTATACTGTTGATCAGAATTCTTTAGCAACTTTGGCCCACTATCCCTAAGTAAGAAAAATAAGATCTTTAAGTGGCAAAAGGGAAATTATAGTACTAGTTAATATATTAGTTTCACATTTGGAAGTAAAGCTTTATGGAGTGATACAGTACAGCCTCCAGAGCTTTGTTTTGAATCTGAGCTCTGCTACCTTCTAGCTTGTGTGAACTTGGGCAAATTACTTCACCTCTTTGTACCTATAAAATAGGAATCAATTCTAATAAGAGAACTCTTCGTAGGGTTGTGAAGACTAAATGAATGAACACATCATCTTAGAACAGTGGGTAGCACATAAATAACATGTTAGCAATCATTTACAATTATGACTCATCTTGAAAAGTTTTGTTGTTAAAATGAATTACTTTCCTTTAGAAGGAGAGTTAGACTGCTATGTAAATTTAGCATGATATGACACAGACATCTTTATTTTATTTCTTGCAGGTATCTCTCAAAGAAGCAAGGACAGTAGTTACAAGTTAAACTGGCAGATATTGAAGATACTTGAGATCCAAGAACTTCTTGCTTTTATGCTAGAAATCATTATGATAGTGCTGGACACTGCAGCAAATACCAGACTGCTTATACTTGGTCTTCCAGTTTTTTGTAAATTTAATTTTATATTTTTTGAAGATCACAGCAATATGCTAAAAAAATAAATCCTTTTTCTTCCCTGGTTACTTTTGAGAAATATTTTTTCCATTATTGAGTACTGAGTTTTTTCCCCAAAACCATTAAAAAAAGTGGACAACAAGTATATACTCAGCAGTGTTATTTTGTGACTTTGGAAACAAGTTATGTCTTGTGTTTGTCTCACTATGTTGTTGTCTTATTAAGTGCAAACCATCCTAAAACTACTGCTTTTCCCTGTAAAACCAAAAAAAAGCAGGGGGGTAGGATTTTGAGTAAGGACCCTAGTTTGGTATGCTTAAAATCAGTTTTTTTAATTCCTTTGTCATAGACACAATTTCTCTTCTTACTCCACTATTTACATCTTTAAATTTGGAGCCGTCTCAGTTTGGTCTGTATGTGTGTTAGTATTCTTTGAGTAAAACTGGAAAATGTCAGCTGTGAACAGCTGCACCAGAGTGTGAGAAACAGAAGACATAAGACTGAAGACGACTGGAGACAAGGGTGCGCTTCTTGTTGGCAGCTGAGCGGAAGGACTTCTAACCATTGTCGTAAAAGCAGAGGCAATACATTTTAAGATGGGACACAGCCCTGGTTCAGCCCTAAAAAGCATGAACAAAAAGTTTTTTGTTCCAGCCATATCCTGTCTAAGTGCAAGCACTGTGTTTCAGTGAAAATATCTAGCCATAAGATAAAAAAAAAAATTATTTGCAATGCTTATGACTACAGATATGTAATGTGACCACTGTTTCGTGTTAATACAGATCTTGTATTTGAAAGGAATCTTATCCTTTCAAATAAACATGGTGTATATTGTTCTTACGGGACTATTTCAGTGGTGTAAATAAAAAGTACCTTTTCTTAAAACATTGGTTATCTGCTCTGTATTATCCCAAATATTTTGCTGCTTTGTTGAATTGCAAAGCAAAACAAGGTTCAGGTAAGGACTTCTTGAAAAAAATTAAGTTTGTATGGTTTTAAGTGTGTATATCACTATTCATGCATTCAGCATTGGTTTTAGCAGCTAATTAGATATGTTAAATTACTTCATTTTAATAAGAACCATGTTTTCCAAATGATAAACTTTTCTTTGTGGTAGGTTATTTTACAGATTTACAGTGCAGGAGAATTTTGAGAACCCCTAAATAAAATAATTCAGTTAAAATTTGTTTCTTAATTATGAGGCTGAATTTAAATATTTAAGAATGGGATATAATTATTTCAGAGTATTCATTTCATTGGTACATTTTCCCACTATAAAAGGCAGCTTATTATTCCAAAGTAGTCATGGGAAAGGCTTAATTTTTTTAAGAAAACTGAATACTTAAAACTATTAAATAGATCAACAAAAGCAGACATTTTCTAAATCAGTATAAAGGTAAATACAAAAATTAGCAAACCTTAGGAAGCAAAGTAGGATTTCTAAAAAAACATTTTCTGCCATTAGGTGGTGCCCAAACCAAAGTTTGTTAGCTGCATGCTAAATTAAGCAATTCTGAGAATGTTGTCACTGTCACCTTATAAAATCACATGTACTTCTGTGATTAATACAGAGTATTGGGAGTTCTGGTTTATCTGCATCTCATGATACATTGAACAGATCTTTATCTGCCTATATACCTATGCATGTGGCACACAACCAGATTACTTAATCCAGGTGCATATTCTCGTGAAACAGCAGAGATTAACATAAAGTTAACTTTATGATACATATATTCCCACTCTCAAATAATTAGTACCCAATAAAGTATATTTAATTTAAAAACTGCCAAACTTCACTAAATCTTTGATTGAGAGGGCAGTTTGAGGTTTAGTGGTATCTTAGGACACTTGTGGAAATCAGTTATTGGACTGATACTTAGAGGAATTACTCAGTGTTAAAGACTGATAAATGGGTAATTATAGTAAGCAACTGAAATGTTCTTCATTCATAGAAGGTAAAATGGTTGTTTTGGGAGGAGGTGGAGTTGTGCAGGGATGGGGACTGGGAAAAATACACACAAAAAAACCCAAATGCAATTATTTAGGTTATTGCTTGTTTTTTAAATAGTTGGTTGCGAAGAATAATAAAACTTGAATAGTGAATAAACTGGTTGAGGGCTTTTCTAATTCCAAGTAATCAGAACTTTCTCCAGGAGCAAATTATTAGTTTCCCCTAAAGTATTTATTCTTCAAGATTTGCTAATCTTATTAGCTAGAACAGCAGCCCAAGAGGTGTCTAGATATTAAATGCTTAGATATTTATGTACTGATATACTAGTTTTGGGAATTGCTTTGGAGGAGCCATGTGGGTCTTGGAGGGGATGCTGTTTAGAGCTTGAGGAGAAATCCTTGAAGATTAGTTTGTTGGATTTATTAAAGACTTCTGAGAAATTAATGCATTATAAAAACTGAAACAGAAATCAGTATCAGGCATCCTGTGGGTTTAGAAAAGGATGTCAATTTAATGTCATTGAGGTTCCATGTAGAATGTAACATCTTAAACTCCCACATAATTTTAATAAAAACTTAGGAAGTAAGCACACTTCTTAAATGCTAGTGTAAAGATATTTCCCAATATAAAGTGTTACTTATTAAAATACTATTTTCCTTCTGAAAAGCTTTAGAAATTGAACCTAATTGGTCTGTTATAACAGTGGGAACACAGACTTTAAAAATATCAAAAACAAACTTCCAACATCAGCACTCTCTGGAAGACTCATGCCAGAAGATGATCATCAAAAAACCCCAACAAAGATCCACACACTGCTACAGCTGTAGATGTCCTCGTCCCACCAGCTCCTGGACTTGCCATGGGAATGAAGAAGGAGATATCTAAGCTGGCCTGTGCGTACAGTAAAACAACAAATTTGACTGGATCTATACTGTTGGAACTCAACCAAGAATTAGGAGAAGTGCAAATTGTAGCGCTCCAAAATCTTACAACTACAGACTATTTACTGTTAAAAGAACATATGGGATGTGAACAGTTCCCAGGAATGGGTTGTTTTAATTTGTCTGATTTCTCTCAGACTGTTCAAGTTCAGTTGGACAATATCCACCATATCATAGATAAGTTTTCACAAATGCCTAAGGTGCCTAACTGGTTTTCTTGGTTTCACCGGAGATGGCTGGTAATTACAGGTATGCTTTGGTTATGTAACTATACTCCTATTATGTTAATGTGTGTGCGCAATTTAAGTAGTAGTTTAAAACCTATACATGCTGAAGTTACTCTACAAGAAGATATGTGAAAGAAATAATCGATCTTCCCATGTTTTCTTCTGCCTGCTACTTCTATAGCTTTTCTTCTTCCTTCCTAATTACAACCCTTAAATAGAATTCGTGCCTCATATCGAATTTACCGAGTATCATAATTCTTCCAAGTGGTAAAGATACCTCAAGACAAATGCTGGGCATAAAACCCACAGGGCATAAATCTGCAAAGCAGTAAAAAGCTAACCTTTTCAAACAATATGGCTTCTCTCTCACTTACCAACTTTACATTTCCCTGTATGGCCCCGGAAGATGACTGGTTAGCCAGAGACGGGTAAGATTCCTCAAGGGAGGAACAACCTAAGACAGGCACAGTCGCAGGGGGGCCATCAGGTGAGAAATTGGGGATCAACAGAGGTGAGGCTTAGAACCTCACCCCCCTGTTCTGAGAGAAATCTTCTGCATACGTGGATGCTTTATTGCCCTTGTCTAGCTTGGATTAACACATAGTTTACAGGCACACACCTGATCATCTACATTTGCTCTCCTACAACACTAAACTATGTTTTCTACCTTTATCTTGTATCTACCTACCACTTCAGCATTTTATTAAAAATAATAATAACAAAGAGAGAAATGTGGTATCCACATATAAATCAAGTATAAAAATGAAATGAGTATTCATATTTGAACTGACTGTTTATAGTTCATAATGCATGAGCAAAACCGAAGGTTTCTGTGATGGCTGCCCTTGTACTGTTCACCATGTAAGAACTTATTCACTATGTAAGAATTTGTTCTCCATGTTAAGAACTTGTTTGTTATGCTTCAGAAGATTGGAGACTGACGAAAATTAGGCTTGGGGTGGATTAATGATTGTGCATTGAGCATTGAGTCCCCTATACAGAATTTTATTGTCGTTAACAACCATTTGATCAATAAATATGAGAGATGCCCTCACAACAAAAAAATAAAAATAAAAAAAATAATAAAAGTACATACTTCCAATTGTAAAATAAATAAGTAACCGGGATGTAACGTATAGCATAAGGAATATAGTCAAAATATTGTAACAACTTGGTATGGTGATAGCTGGTACCTAGAATTATCATGTATAGAAATGTTGAATCACTGTGTTGTACACCTGAAACTAATGTAATTCTGTGTGTCAACTACCCTTCAATGAAAAATAATTATCTACAAAAAAAAAAAAATCAAAAACAAAGATTGCATAAACAATATGGCTACAGACTGTATGTGTATAATTTGTGATACTAAAGGCCAAACTGATGACTTTACAGGAATGTGTAGATTATGAAAATGAAAATAAAGTTGGAACAGTTTTTCATTAAATACAACTCTCTGTTAATCCTATTTCTAGTTCTTAAGTCCCTGGAGCACTTTTGATTGCCATCACTTGGTGTTGCATAATCTGTGAACAGCTATAGTTTACCAAATGAAACCTTCAGAAGAAAGGGCAGGTGATTTGTCAGAAAAGCACTTGGCTAGAATCCCTCCTCACTGGCACTGGGGCCTTGAGCAAATCTCTTTAACTGAACTTTTGCTTCCTCTTCAGAAAAGTAGTCACAGTAACACCCGTCTTTCTCATACACTGTTGTTGCAAAGGTCAAGTTAAACAATTCATGTAAAAGTACTTTGAAGCCCCTAGGGCTTATGTGAATGTTAGATGTCATTAAAAGTGGTTCAGAGTGTGTGGCTATGATTAAGCTGTATCATTCTTGAAATTATAATTATCTAGAATAGTATTTAAAGGAAAATTTTTCTTGACTACAGATATTACCTTGGCTTTCTAAGAGTTCTAAACAAGGAAAGTAGAATGAAGAAACATTTCTTATGGTCTAGATGTTTTTGTAAGTATCCAAATGTTTTTGTCTCCTGATGCCATTTAGTAATGATCTGGACTGAATTCCCGCCACAACTACCTCCCACAGTGGGTGTGTTTGAAACTCTTGCAGCATTATAATACATTGTGTATAGTGGAACATCAACATTATCTTAATCTTCTATCTTGGGAAACCAGTTGTTCCTAGGTAGAAGCTTGCATGTAAAAAATAAAAAATAATCACTCGAAAGCAGAGTCTTAAAACATTTTTTTTCTTGTGAAGATATTTTAAGGCAGATAATAGTGTTTTCTTAATAAGCTTAGCAGAATAAACTGCAGGAACCAGGCAGTCATCACTTAACATGTATTTGTTAGTATCTACTATGTGTCTCAGGCACAGTTCTTCAGAGGTAAACAAAACAAGATTTTCTGTAAAGTTTATATTCAAGTAGGGGAAACAAACTAATAGGATAATTTTCAAAGAGTGAGTAGTTCTTTATAAATACAATAATATGTTAGAAAGTGACTGGGGTAATGGGTTGTAGGGTCATGATTGACAATAGCATGGGTTAAAGTGGGAAGACCTGAATGGTAAGAGGCATCACTTCCAAATATTATGGAGAAGAGTACTGTGGGCAAAGCTAGGAGCAAGTGCAAGACCTCATGGCAGGAACAAAGCAGGCAGGTTGAGGGACTAGTGGGAGGTAAGTGGTGGCTGGTGAGAGAGGAGCATGGAGAATTAGGCAGAGCCCAAGGGATAGGTAGGATTTTGCAGATCATAATAAGTAACCTGGTGAATTCTAAGTGAAATGGGGGAACCACTGGAGGGTTTTAAGTAGGGGGATGACAAATTTTTTAATACCCTCATTGAGATACAATGTATACATTCTAAAATTCACCCATATGAAATGTTCCAGTACAATGGTTGTTAGTATATTTTAGGTTTTTGGTTTTTCAGTGTATGCAGAATTGTGTAACCATTGCCATGATCTAATTTTAGGACCTGATTTGTTTTTAAAAAGATCATTCTGGCTCTTCTGTGGATTATAGAAGGGCAAAAGTAGAAAGGACAAGATCAGTTAGAAGGCTACTGTATTATCTTGGTGAAAGGCTCAAAGTGATCCAAGGGAAATTTGCATTGCTTCACTCCATTGCATCATTTCCCAACTACCTGTTGAGTTACTGTGCGAGGTGCCAGGTCTCCAGTGGTGAATAAGACAAGGAGCATGCAGTTGTGGTGTTAGGCAGAAAGATAGATAAAAGTGCAATGAAAAGAGGGTGGGGCCAACCAAGAACTCAGGGAGTTGATCAGATAAAGCCAGAGAGCCAGACTCACACCTTTGCAATGTGAGTTCATTCCACATGCTCAGAATCTGGACTGACCTTGAGACTTGGCTCTAGTTAGTGCAGGTGACGACATAGGTCAGAGACAAGGGACAAACATTATGATTAGTTTTCCTTAAAAATGTCAAGATTAGTATAATAAGAACAGGAGAGATATTATTTTAAGACTTAGATTCCACTTTTGAAAGAGAATTGGGAAGTTAGATTTAGCCAACAACTTATTTTAAGGCAAGGCAAGCAGTCTTAACAATGTGTTCCCAATGCTTGGGAGTGGCCACTATACTAGAGAGGAACAAAAGGTTTGTCCTGAAGAATGACCTAGAGGACTAGCTATAGACAGTGACACATTGTCTCTCACCAGAGACAGAATCATGAGATGAGACCACCTGACAAGCCTACACCCCTGACCCTCTACCTTTGCCCCATTTTTGAAAGCCTTAAAAGACAGAATCCCAGCTTGTGGGTGAGCCTACTCTCTCTGAGATTGCCTGCACTCCCCTTCCTTGGAGTATGTATTTTCAAAAGACTTCTTACTGCTCAACTCATTACACTTTGTCTCTGAACTTTTCCAGTGGTGTTTTTGTCACTTTGCTGTTCCATTCTATTTTCCAGCCTTTAAGCATAAGTCTTCATTCTTTCTCTCCTACTCCAAATAGGGAAGTAAACCTGGGTTTATCTACCTTGACTCTAGCCCATTCCTTCCTTCGAGTATCTTCAAATAAAACTTTTACTCTGCTTCACTACTATGTCTCTGCCCTTCAGTTCTTTGTTGCAGCAGGGACACGGACAAGAATGGAGGAGAACAAACTCAACCACCCCCTGCCAACAGTGGGACTATGCATGACAAACTGAGCCTTCTGGGCTTCTCTACTTGCTAAGAGATTTAATTTGAAGAATAGAGAACTCAACATGTCAAAGTTAACAAATCAAGAGCCTTTCTCACTCCATTCACACCACGATGAAAAAGCCCTCTGTGACTCCAGCCAACCCTGTTGTCCCGAGGCTGGACCTGGGATCAAGTGTCTAGCATGGGCACGGGTTGGGTGAGTGGAGGGACAGCATTCAGGATGATAGATCAATAGCCCCCTTCCATTTCTCTGGAGAATGTTGCCACAAGAAATCCGCTTCTAGCTATTTCATGCACAGGCAGCCAAGAAAATCATTGAATATTTTGCGTTGGTGTTCAATATACTGCCACTTCTTCTGCAGCATCTAATGGGGCTACAGGGTTGCATACAATGTGCCCTAAGGTTGTGGCTGAGTTCCTCTGCCAGGTGTTTCTTCAGCTTGAATCCATGGAACCCCTTCCTCCAGTGTTCCTGGGGCTCATCTCATGCAAACTGATTTAAAGTCTTTCAGAACATGCACTGCTGTAACATTTTAATTGAAATCCTAATCAAAACAAAAACAAAAAATTAGCCTGAACGTCTACTGGGGGAAAATAATGAAGAAATGCTTAAGCACTATAGCAGGTAGTACTCACTTTTAAATAAGACATAACTTTTTGAAATGTGTGTAACTGTAAACATTCTTATTTTCCCCTAAATGGCTCTTGGCTCAAAGAAGAATGAATATCCTCATTGTTTTGGTGGGCTTGTGGATCTGTTTAGTTAATGTTAGACCTAATGGTTTAAAAGATCTTTAATAGCTATACACGATTATTTTCATTTTTAAGGGCTATTTCTGTTTATTTAGGAAATAAAAATAATTTACAAAATTATATATATCTCACCACCTATAACACTGATAGCCACAGATAACACTGTGATGTATTTCCTTCTAGGCTTCTCTCTATGTCCATGGGTACTGATGAAATACATGCACAAGAAGGGCAAGATAAATCTCAGTGGTTCTCTGTGCTTGAATTAACCCAGGTGATTATTTTTAGGTCCATACAGTTGAACGCCTCTGAAGCAGAGACCATATCCTATTTCTTTTGTATTCTTTTTAGGTACATAGTAAGCTTCTGAACTTGGTAGGTATATGGCACATGTGAATTCAACTAATGAATGTGTAAACAAACAAGCCATAAAATATGCACTGACGTAATGTCATTATTTTTAGGATTTGTTTCTTTAAATGCTTCCACCTGTGATGAGACCCATGCTAGGCTATAACGTAGATGTTTAGTTCCCTTTCTTTCTTCATCCTGTGTGTTGATTTTTTCCACCTACCTTTATAAAAGTATACATTGAAATAAGGAAAATATTTTCATGAAAGCTTACTTTGAAGAAGAAACCTGTAAGTTCTGGTTATTGATGTCATGTTGAGTGGGTGAATTATAGTTTTATGTCTCTCTAATGTACAAGAGATACTGTCATCCATCTCTTAGATACATTCTGCCTTTAGTACAGTAGTAAATCGATTCATGTAGTTTACAAATGCCTTCACAAGACAATAATAGAAGTGCACAGTACCATGTCTAAATGCCATCAGTATTTCTCCTAAATCAATATGCTCAGGGAATTCTGGGAGCTCAAGATTCCATGATTGTCCGTTTTGATTAATTGGACACAGATAGGTGCTGTACTGATGCCACTGAGCAGATCACTGAAAGCCAAGTGCTACAATTTGCCTGCTGCCATCCAGCTCGCTAAGTAGCTAACTAAGCATCCACACATCCGACCCCACTGCGAGGTGTATATGCGTGGGAGCCCATGTCTTTAACAAGTCCTACAGAGCCACTGATCACCGACACTTCTCAATAGGGCCCAAGACAGACAGATGTTACTGCTCCTCCACAGGCTGCTCCAGTGTACATGAAAAGGTAGAGGGATCTGCTAGGTGATCCACGTCGGGGGAGGCCCTTTGGCCGAGTGCTAGAGGAACAGCTGAGTCATGTTGTGGAATGCAGGCTCAGATCTCACCACTGGGGAGCAGCAGGGCAGGTGTGGCCCTGAGGAGCACGGATTTGGCAGTCAGCAGACCTGGTTGGTAATCCAGTCCCAGAATCTCTGTGGGATCTAAGATTAGAGATTTAGCCTCCCTGCAGTTTTCTGTTACTCCATAACAATTTTCCACAGCCATAGTGGCTTAAGACAACACATGCTTATTATCTCATGATTTCTGTGGTCAGGAGTTGGAGTGTGGCTTGGATGGATCCTTCGTTCAGGGTCCCACAAGCAGGCTATCCAGGTGTTAGTCAGGCTGAATTTCATCCGGAAACTTGACTGGGGAAGGATCTGCTTCCAAACTGCTTCAGATTGTTGGCAGAATTCATTTCCTTGAGGCTGCACGACTGCAGTCCCTCTGCTTCTGGGGGGCTGTGGGCTGCCCTCAGGTTCTAGAGGCTTCCCTCGATTCCTAGTCAAGGGAGCTTCTTCAGTGTGGCTGCTTAGCTCGTCAAACCTGCCAGGAGAGTTTGAGCCAGTCCGTAACACAGCTGCCTTATATAACATGAAGTAACTGTGGGAGTGACATCCCATCACATGAGTCCCATTCTGTTGGAATCAAGTGACAGGTCTGTCCCACACTCAGGGGAGGGAATTACACAGAGGTGTGAACACCAGGAGGTAGAACCATGGAGGGTGATTTTCTGGTCTCTCTGTCACAATCCCTGAACCTAATTTATAAAGTTGGTATAAAAATACTGACATCACAGGGTGGTTATGACTTTTCAAAATGAGACAACATGTATCAAGTGTTTGAATAGTGCCTGGAACATAGTAAGTGTTCAATAGATGTTAGTGAAGATGACGGTGATAATCATTGGTGATAATCAATAGATACCCTGATAAACGCTTACAATCTTCCTAAATCACAGGAGCCCTTATAAAAACTCATTATAGAGTAGGGAGAATTTTAAGTTTTGAACCTGAGTCTCTCAAAGGATAGCATCAAATCTTTTATCTATGTGCTATGGAGAGGAAGGCAGTGGTACTGGTTATCTAAGGCAGGGCATAATTCAGGAATAATATCTAATTTGACTTTGAAAGAAATTGTAAGATTTTTTTTCTCTGATTATTTTGCTTAGGCACATTATTCCACATTACAGAGGTACTCTAATTACTCTAATTTACTTACCCCTTTCCCTATTGATGGACATTTTTTGGATCTATGTTTTCACCAACAGTGCTGCAATAAACATCCTACACATATTCTCTGCACTTGTGTGTTCCTGTAGGAAAAAGTTATTCAACCAGTTTTGAGAGCTTATTATGTATCAGACATTGTGTTAAGCGCTGGGTGAATAAGAGAGATATAGTTCCTTCCTTTATAGAGCTTACAGTCCATTAAAAATTACAAACATTAAGCAAGTAACTCCAAGTATGGGGTGTATACCATAGGAGGACCTAATATAATAGGGAGGAGGGTGAGGCCAGGTCAGATTCAAGGACAGGAAGGTAGCAAAACTTGGGGAGCCACTAAAAACAGGTAGGCCATCTCTAGAAAAGGGATACAATCTTATGATTTAGGGAACAGGAACTTTGACAACACTGGTGCTGTGTTCCTGGTAGCATTGAAGTACTCTTAAAAAAACTCTACATGTACAAATCTCAGGCCCTTAATTCAGAAATATGCTCATATTTTTCTGTAAGAAAATTACTTTTAAGAGCCAGTATTCTTCTGAGTAGCAGAAATTTTATCTTGGTCATTTTGGAGTTGCTTATCCTTTCCCCAGGGTTGCTGGGATCTTATGTTATGCCAAGCCACTGGTGGTGTGGGATTGAGATGGGGAGGTGTCTCTCTTTGGTTGTTACTTGGCCATGCTGGTATCTAAGGTCTCCAAAATCTGCTCTGGACCTTGATCACTGGTCTACATATGTCAACTGCTACACCATCCCTTGTTCCAAGTCAGGTGTAGGGATGTTCCTTGTTACGTCCGTACCTCTGCTGAATGCATATGATTACTGTGCTTCACTCAGCCTTGAGATATTGGTGGAGCTGACCCCCTGTGCTACTTCAGAGCCACTCTCAGCAGTGTAAGGCCTCCTTCTGCCTTCACACAGGTGAAGCCAAGCCAGGGGGGAAGATGAAGGAGGCTGTGTAGTTTCCCTCCATCTAGTCGCACCATGCAGCCATTCCTTTTCTGAAAGGCCCCTCCTGTGGGCACAGCCTGAGAAGTGAGGCATGCATTCGCTTTGCTCTCTGATCTCACAAACCCTGGGCTCATTTTCCCTTTTCCTCAATTCTTAATCTATTTCCTTTCTGAAGGCCAGGAAGATTTGAGGTAACTCAACTCCTAAATTCCCAAATTTATTGCCTGGCTTTTGAGATTCAAAAGCTAATTAGTTTGTTATCTGCTCTTCTCTGAGTTATCCATTCCTTGAGGCAATGAATGACCGAGGAAGAGGAATAGCAGGAGGTGCAATGAAATACAGGGAAAAATCTGGTTAAATATTTCAAAATTATTTATCTGCCACAAATAAAACATTGCATCTCATCTAGTAACCATGCAATAAGTATGGTGCTTAAAGAACCAAACAATTTTAGGAGGAGCTTTCTTGATGTTTCCAAGTCAGGATCTTAGGGAATGTTTTCCTTGGAAAATCATGATTTATGATTGTCAATTTCTGATAAAGCAAAGTTTGCTTTATACTCACTTTCCATGGATATATCCAAGACATAAAGGAAGAATTGCTTAAGTTTAAAATTATACTTATGTACATGAATATTCATAGGAGCATTATTCAATAGTAACCAAAAAGTGAAAACAACCCAAATGTGCATCAACTGATGAATGGATAAATAAAACGTGGCATATCAATGAATGCAGTGGAATATTGTTTATCAATAAAAGGAATAAAGTACCAATAGATGCTGTATGTTTGAAAACATTATACTAAGTGAGAAAAGAAAGTTACAAAGGACCATGTATTTTATAATTCCATTTATATGATATGTACAGAATAGGTAAACCCACAGAGGCAGCACATAGATTAGAGGTTGCCTGGGGCTGCCAAGGGAGGAGAGGAATGCTGGGATAGGGGATTGATAGGCAAGGTGTGCTGAGCTTCTTTTTGGAATATTTAAAATATTTTAAAATTGATTGTGGTGATGGATGCACAACTTTGTGAAAATACTAAAAGCCATTGAACTGTATGCATTAAATTGGTCAATTGCATAGGATGTAAATTGTACTCATTACAGCTGTTGAAAAAAAAACCTTACTATTCAAATTGTAGTAGTTAGTGACGTTTATAGAGTCAGTTTGCTCTCTGATCTCACTTCAGTTTATAGAGTAAGAAGAGTGAACTTTATATATATTTGAGTATGTGTGTGTGTGTATATATATATATATATATATGAACTATTGAGTGTTTGTATGTATTTGAGTAATTTTCTCATTATTTCAAAGTGAAACTTTTCCCTTTTTGTAGGTCTGAGGCTAAATGTAAGTCCACAAATTTATTTGTATATATTTGCCTTTTGAAGGTGAGTACTCAGTATTTCTCTTGGTGAATTTTAGAATTTATGAATTGAAATTACTCAGATTTAATTTTTAAAATTTATCTGTTTAAAGAAAAGTTATGTAGCAAAATCATTTGAAAGCAGATGGAAATTTTCTGAAAAGCAATATGACACTTACGGTTTTTATGTGATGATCCATTTAAATTCTCTGTTTTTTTCCCCCTGCTCCCTCTTCTCTTACTATCCGTTCTTCTGGTAGAAAGAGCTGGCTGCCCAAGTACAGGTGGCTGGATTGAGAGTCAGTAGCAATAAACTCCATTGCTGGACCAGCCAAGCATGTTCTGAATTCTGACCTCTTCAATACAGAAACATTTTTGCATGATTAAGTATGCACAATTTGTTCCAAAACATTACCCTGCAAAGCTTGTTCAGCCACTCTGAGCTTGGTCCTCCTGGTTTGTGAACACGGATCTGAATGTTGCAGGCTTGTACAGATCATGGACTGGGTCAAGCACAAATGGCCACTCCAGGGATGCACACAGGAAATTGGGGGCCAGCCATGCCTTGTGTTTCTATGACAGCAGCACATCAGATCTAGCAGGTTCTGCATCTAAGGACCCAAGGTTTGTAGGCCAGGGCACATCAATGCATTTGCAAACTCTAGAATCACTATTAGAAAGTCATTTATTCCAAGGCTTACAGAGAGGGCTCCCTGTCCCTCACAGGGCATGTGTAGGCAGAGGCTGGACTTCAGTTTCAGAATTATGGCTGATGAGCAGGACAATTTCTCCTGCTCCAAGCCCCTAAACAGCTTTCCACCTCTACTGACAATTGCATGAAAGCATCTTTTAACTTTTAAATACATGTTCAAAAAATACAGAGAAGACAAAAGAAGGATTAAAAAAACATAGGAAAGAAACAACTAAGACATACCCATTGTTAATACCTTGGTATTTATTAATACTGTCTAAAGGAAAGAGAAGGTGAACCACAAATATGAGCCACATGTGTAATTAAAAAAATTAAACAATTAAAAGAAAGTCAAAAGAAACATATGAAATGACTTACAATAGTACTGTAACTTAATAGAAACAAAATATCATTTCAACATATAATCAACATGGCAATTATTATTGGAATATTTTACATTCTTATATACTATCTTTGAAGCCCAGTGTGTATTCTACGTGTGAGGTACATCTCACCACATTTCAAGTGCTCAGTAGTCCCATGTGGCTAGTGCCTATAGTACTGAACAATGCAGGTGTGTGTGTGTGTGTGTGTGTGTGTGTGTGTGTGTTGTGAAACTTCCCTCAAAGTTTGGATCCAATGTTGTACCAAAGGAGGGAGCATCCAGGCTTTCTTATCAGCTTGTCCAGATGTGGGTGTGGGGTGGGAGGAATGTGGCTTAAAAGCTGTCAGTTGTCCATCATCAAAAAAAAAGGAGTCAGACTCTTTATCCTTATTAAAGTTACGGGCGGAGTTTGTTCTCCCTGGTTCTTGTCCCCGCTGCAACAAAGAATTGAAAGGCAGAATCACAGTAGCGAAGAAAGAAGAATGAAAGAGAGGAGCAGGCCAGAGTCAAGGGAGACAAAGGCACTGGACTTTTAGGGGCGGCTCTGTTGCTCACAACCTAGCTGGGGAGGCACTTCCTTTGACTGACAGGGTGGATCATTTTATTGACAGCTCTAGTTAAGCACCCATTCCTCTTGGTGTGCAAGTCTTTTCCCAAAATGAGCACAGAAAAGCCGGTGGGGGTGGGGAGGTAAGACCTCAATCTTAATGAGATTTTGAGGTGGTGTGGTTTGGGCAGTTCTTAGTTTTGTTCAATTTCTGCTGCATAGGGACCTGGCTGGGACCGGTTTGGCTTGAGCCACATAGGCAAGAAGTTATCCCCTGCAAAGCCTTCCAATGGGACCCTACCTGGGCAGTTTGGGCGGTTTTTCCTTGAACCCTATCGTCCCCTTCTCCCGGGGGATCCTGTCTACCTTTCTGCCTAACATAAGTATCTATCATCTCTCTCCGTCTCTCTGAATCTATCAATCTCAAACATACATAGCATTCTTCCACATGTGGAAAGATATCCAAAACTCCATGTTAAAAAATAAATTAACTGGAGATGGGGAAGTAAATTGGAAGGCACTAAAAAGCTTAAGTCTTAGTAAAAGGGGCTGTGTATATACAGCAGAAGTGGACCAGAGCAGGGAGGGACCCCAGACAACCCTCCCACCAGCAGATCCGGCATCAGGGCCCCTGACACGGAACTTGGCACTTGCTGTTCCTCTTCTGGAATGTTCTCCTCTCGGGTCTTCTTCCCTCCTCGCCAGTTACAGGGCCTGGCTGATGGAAAGGAAATGAGGAAGGGTAACTGCAAAAGAGGAGCAAGAAGGCCCCACTGTTAGTTCGAATAAGTGTTTTCATAAAAGACAAAGTCATGATTTTCTTTTTTAAGAAAAGCAATTTTGTTTTCAAGTGCCTAGAATAACATTAGGCCAACTAAGGCTTTCTGGAATGCTTTGGGATTTGTTTTAATGAATAGATGGAAATTATATCTAATTAGCATTAATTTTTATGTGAAAATGGGTACATCAAATTGCATAAAAGCAGTTCTCTTGAATAATTTAAGCATCCTCTTACCCCACAAAGCATTTAGCACACACTTACCTCAAAGACTCTATTAATGGGAACTAAAATCATGAGGTTTAAGTGCAAAATAAAGAGATTTTTTTTCTTCCTTTATGCTGGCACATAAATGAATGCCTTAGAACTGGACAGGCCTCAGAATCAGATCCCAAGTACCCTGAGAAGTTAACAGGATGGCCTCTGATAACCTCAAAGTTAGGAATATTTTATTAAAAAGAATATAGGAAGCAGGGTAGAATTCTTTATGGCAGAATTCAAATTAATAAATGTAGAAAGAATGATAGAAATAGAAAATCACCATTAGGCAAAAACTATTGCTGCAGGCAAATACCACCATGTATGCTCAAATTAGTGGGTAAATGTATGATGGAAAAGAGGATGTTAATATAGCATCTCTCCACAATATATATTAATTCTAAAGGGAAAAATAAAGACTTTACAGTGGAGAAACCTGGCAGACACCACCTAAGCCAAGTGATCAAAATTCACATCACCAGTCCTGAGACACAGCAATGCCATACCTCCTGATACGACTCATTGATAAGAAAAGAGCACAAAATCACTTGTGTGGGATTCTTGACAAAAACAGAGAACCCAAATTTAGCTATGGGTGGACATCAGGCAAACCCAAATTGAGGGACATTTACAAAGAAACTCATTACTGCTCTGCAAAAATGTCAAGATAATGAACGATTAAGGAACATGGAAGGATTTAGATTTGAGGTGATTTGGGGGGCATAAAATTAAATGCAATGTTGGATCCTGGGCCAGAAAAAGGACATTGGTGGAACAATGGGGAGATATGAATAAAGTCTAAGGATTAGTTAATGGTCTTGTGTCAACATTAATTTCTAGGTTTAGGTACTTGTGCTAAGATTATGGATGCTGCTAACATTAGGGGAAGCTGATTAATAGTTACGTGCAATCTCTTGTACTATTTTTACAATTTTTTCTACATCTGAAATGAATTCAAAATAAAAAATTGAAAAGAAGAAATAGCTATATTTGCTTGGTAATCTGAACTGAGCATAGGAATAATGTTATTAATAATTATACTAGTTGTTATGGGTGGATTGTGCATGCCCCCCCCACCCCATTCCACATGTTGAAGTTCTAACACTCTCAGAATTTCGCCTTACTTAGAAATGGGCTCACTGTGGAATTGAGATGAGGTCGTATTGGAGTAGGGTAGCTCCCTAACCCAAAATGTCTTTATAAAATGGGGGATTTGGACCCAGAAAGGCACACAGGGAGAACACCATGCGAAGATGAAGGCAAACATCAGGGTGATGTTGTGGAAGTGAAGAAATGCCAAAGGTTGCCAGCAAACCAGCAGAAGCTAAGGGAGAGACATGGGAAGATTCTCCCTCATAACCTCCAGAAGAAATCAAGCCTGCCGACAGCTTGATCTTGGACTTCCAGTCTCTAGAACTGCCAGACAGTACATTTCTGTCCTTTAAGCCACATGGTTATGATACTTTGTTATCATAACTAGGTAACTAGTACACCAGTTAATATTATTGAGCACTCACAGTACATTAGGTTCTATGTTGAGCTTCTCTCCTACATTATCTCATTTCATCTCCACCCCAGCCCTTTGTAGTAGGTGCTGTTATTGCTTCCAGTTCATTGCTGAGGGAATTGATGGAGAGAGTGGGTAAGTCACTTGCCCTAGGTCACACAGCTACTAAATGGCAGAGTGGGTTAAAACCTCCACAGTCTGACACCCGCATATGCCTAACCACTACACATACTTATTTCTACTGGCTTTCAATCCAAAGCTTTTCTTGTACAATGTGAAATGATTACCTTTAATTTCTCCCTCTAGCTTCTATATAAACTCCAAGGATTGAAAGCAGTCAAGTTCACTATGGACGCCATATTCTTTACTGCCCATTTCTCCAAACCATTTCAGCCTGGTGAAATCGAATTGTCTGCTTATTTGGAAGCACTGAATGCCCTACACCTTAATCCTCCCGAGAGGAGTGTCAGTCATCCAAGGAAAGATTCCATTTTGAAAGTGAGCAGCTAATTTAAGTGAATATTTGGGATTAAACTCAGTCATCCAAATCACGGGGCACCGCATCCAATACACTGGGGCAGTGTAGCTACTTAAGAAAAGTGGAGAGCAAACGTTTCCTCTATTTTATAGCAAATAATCTGAGAGAGCATTGTCCACTGGGTTCATTTGTTTGCCTTCTTGAGTCATTCCTCCTCTTAATTAACCTCTACTGAGCACCCTCCGGGGTTCTTGGCTCCAGGCTCAGCCAGCATGACTGGAAGAAGACAGTCCCAGTTTTCAGTCAGTCTCCCCCTCAGGCAGAAAGGTGGAGGTGAAAGAGTTCAAAGGCAAATCTTCATTTTCCAGTTCTTTAACCCCCTCTCCTCACAGGCATTGTCTTCTGCGTGGCTGAAGGTCATTTTCTTGTATATACTGGTGACTTTGCTCCCTATCTCCAGCCCACATTTTACTCAAGGGCTCTGGACCCATATCCCAGGCTTACCGGATCCTCTCCTTAGTTGTCCCGTATATGTATGTCCAGAGATACAAAGTGAAACCGTTAGGGGCATAGTTTGTTCTCCTCGGTCCTTGTCCTGCCGCAACAAACAATCGAAGGGCAGAGACACAGCAGTGAAGTGGAGCAGTTTTATTTGAATGCCCTCCAAGGGAGGAAAGGGCCGAGTCAAGGCAGACAAAGGCAGGTTTACTTGCTTAAAGCAGAGGGGAAGGGGCAGCTCACCGACGGAACTTGGAAGCTCAGATCAGAGCTCTCAGTAGCCCCTCCCTACTTACCTGAAGCAGCATAGAGAGAGTGGAGATTTGTGCTTAAAGTCTGGAAAACAGGATGAAATAGCAAAGTGACAAAGACACCACTGGAAGTGCACAGAGACAAAACATAGTAAGTTGAGCAGAAAGAAGTGTTTTAAAAATACACACTCCAAGAAAGGGGAGTGCGGGCACCCTCAGCAAGGAGGTGTACTTAAGGGTTTAGGATTCTGTCTTTTAAGGCTTTCAAGAATGGGATAAAGGCAAAGTGTTAGTGGGGCATAGGCTTGTCTTGCACTCTCATGATTGCTATCTCCAGTGAGAGATGATAGGTCATTATCCACATTCAGTCCTCTAGATAATTCTGTAGGGTCAACTTCCTGTTCTTCTCCAAGATAGTGGCTACCAACAAGCACTGGGAATAAATCAGTTAAGACTGCTTGCCTTGCCTTAAGATAGATTGTTGGCTGATTACCAAAGAATACGTTAGGATCTAACTTCCCAGTCCCCTTTTAAAATGGAATCTTAGCCTTAAGATAATTCCCTCACATTCTTATTATGCTATTCATTTTTTGGCATTTTTTTAAGGAAAATTAATCATGATGCTTGTGCCATGTCTCTGCACTATCTCACCTGCATCAGTTAGAGCAAGTCTCAAGGTCAGCCCAGATTCAGAGCATGTGGAACAAACTCACATTGCACACTGCATTAACTCTGAGTCCTTTCTGGCTCTCTGGCATTATATGAGTTCTCAGTGGGCCCCACCCTCTTTTCATCCCACTCATATCTGTCTTCTGCCTAACAGAATGGGTCATCTTCATTTCCTCATCTTTGTTCCTTCCCTGCTCAAGCCTGCGCCTTCTCTCCAGTGAATGGTACCACCAGCGACCAAGCTGATCAAGTCAGAAACCTCTAAGTTCCACGTAAGCAGGGGCATGTCTGTTTTGATGAGGCAACATCCTGTTCCTAGCTCAGTCCTTGGACCACGTACTGTGGAAGATGCTGATAACAATGTGTTGAATGATGAATGAACAGGCTTCATCCTCGATTCTTCTCTCTCTTACCATTCATATTCAACCAATAAGTCCTATCAATTCCCTCCCTCATTTATTTCAAAATAGTCCTCTCATCTCCATCCCCGGTAGCAGTTTCTGAGTCCAAACTGTCATAATCTCTCACCTGGACCACCAGTGCAATTTTAGCCAGTCTATTTGCCTTCTCTCTTACCACCTCCTTATTTGTTCTCCATGTAGCAACTTGAGCGATCTGGTAAAAACCGAAATCTGACCCCGTCACTTCTCTGTTTAAAACCTTTCCATGGCCTCCCATTGCCATCGTGATGAAACACAAGCTTGATATTTGAGGACCCACCTTAGTTTCTACTTATCTCCCCATCCTTATTTTTTATTTCTCCTTCCTTCTCCTTCCCTACACAATACTGCAACTGAAGGGAGATTTCTGCTGGTTTCCAAACATGTCTTTCTCTCTTCTAGCCTTGTGCTCATGTTATTCCCTTTACCTTAATTTAACTAATGAGGAGGTAATTCCTCTTAATTCTTGAAGTCACAGCATGGATACATTCTCATTTGGGACCCTGTTTTAGTTTCTATTGCTGCTGCAACAAATTTTCATGTATTTAGCTGCTTACAATAATACCCACTTATTATCTCACAGATTTGAAGGTCAGAGGTCCAGGAGGGCTTGGCTGGGTTCTCTGCTTAGTTTCTCAGAAGACAAGGTTGTGTTCCTTTTTGGAGGCTCTGGGGAACAATCTCCTTCCAAACTCATTCAGGTTGTTAGCAGAATTCAACACCTTGTGGTTGTAAGAATGAGATCCCCATTTCCTTGAAATGTGGCCCTCCATATTCAAGCCACAAACAACTTCTCATGCTTCATAAGTCTGTGACTTCTCCCTCTACTGTATCTCTTTAACTTCTAAGGGCTCATGTGATTACATTTGTTCCACTTGGATAATCTGGTACAGTCTCAGAATAGTCTCAGGTTCTGAGAACTAGGGCATGGACATCTTTGCGGGGACATTGTTTTGCCTACTGAATATGCTCACCTTCAAAGCTAGGTTCTGTGTCCCTCCTTTGTGCTCCTGTGGCAGGCACTATTGATTGTGTGGTGAAATGGAAGTTTCTATGGCCAGTATCCTCACCTGACCCTAAACCAGTTGATGATGTGATTGGCCCACTGCTAGGCTGTTGCTTCCAGCCCATATGCAATGAACTGTTATTGACCGGGTCACTATATAAAGAGCTCCACCCAGTGCTCTAGGCAGAGGCAGAGATGGAGGTGGATTATGGACCTGCAGATACTGGATGCAGACGTAATTCTAGTGCTTGACCTTCTGTCCGTGAGAATAAAGCCAGGTGTAAACACTTTTACCCCAAGAACTTCTGTTGTCATTTCTTGGTCTCACAGGGACTGAAACCTTCAGGCAGGACTGTTGTCTAACCATTAACCATTTCCCACTCCCAGCTCCTTTCCTGCTGTCAGAGCCTGCCTCCCACTTTAGGGGGTGAATATGCCAGATTCTTTTCTTCCCAGTCTCTGGAGGTTGCTGGAAGACACTGTCTTCTCCAATTAAAAAAAATGTTTCAGAGGAGAAATGCCTTTCCAATCCCCAGGCATGGTGATCTGAGGACATGATTTTGGGGAGCTGCAGCAGCCATCTTGAGTGGCATATTTGAGGACAAAACCCTGCAGATTGAAGTGAGTGGATAAAGCTGAAAAGAGCCTCAGTTCTTGATGACATCATTGAATTGCTGAATTAAATTTTGCCATACCTTGCCTCCAAATTTCTTGTTTAAGCCACTTTTTAGTAGGGTCTCTTACTTGCAGCCTGAAGCATCCTAATTGGTAATTTTCCAATTACCTAATTGGTAATTGGAAAGCCTGCTTTCCAGGGCCTGGTGCACACCCTCTGGTCTGGACCGCTCCGGGCGCTTTAGCACTATTCCACAAGTCTGTGATCCGGTGGTGGGTGTGGGAATTTCTGAGTTAGACAGATTTCTGAGTTAGAACTGGAAGACTTATGTACCTAGCACTGACCACATTATACTATTAGTGTTGCTGGCATTGTGTTCAGTTCTCTCAAGGCTGTAAGATCTTGGAGGGCAGTTGATCTGCCCACCTTGCTCATGTACTCTCTCCTGCACCTATGTGCCTGGCACAGTAAACACTTAGTAATTATTTGTTGAATAAATGAATGAATGAATGAGTGAACGAAAATCTCCCTCTCCTTTAAGTTCCTGTACTCCAAGCACCTACTACTTTCACTATGTCCAGAGTTGCCATGCATGGTTGGGCAGTTTGCATCCTGCACAAGGGTCCCTAATTGAGGGAGTGGAAATCTAGCCTGCTTTCCACTCAGTAAGCCATGCACCCTGGCATGGGGTTGTGTCTGCCCAAAGGAAGGGATACATCTTTTCTTATTAGCATTAAGGTGCTCTAAGGGCTAGTAGTAGCAGTGCTGTGATGGCCCAAATCCTGATTTTTCTTGTCTGATGGGATGTGTGCCTTTATCATGTCTTTTCCACTCTTGCGTGGAGTGGTCAGAGGATACTCTTTAGGTTCCAGACACCATGTTCCAAGGAGCCAGATGACTATTTTAAGAAGCTGTAGTATGGAAGTGTTTATGGGAGCCCCTGGGTTTTCACATGATGCTGGTCATTTTAATAGATGTTTTCTGGGAATTATGACAAGATATCAGGAACAGCCAAAATGGAAGTCAGGAGACCCAGGTTCAAGTTTGAGCCACGGCATAAATCAGGCTGTGTGTGCTCAGGCAGGCAAGGCGCCAAAATTCCCTGCCTTTCAGTTTCCACATATATAAAACTAAAAGTTCTCAAACTCTGCAGAGTTTAGGGGTGTTGAGATGGGGCTCCAGGGCTCTCAGTGGTAAATAGGGAGTGGGGACTGAGTGTGTGGGAGGCTTTAGCCAGAGAAGCTATTTTATCTGCTTTACATGTAGGGCTTCATAAAAAATTAATTTTTAGTTATGTGGTAAACATGCTAAGGAATGTTGTAAGGAATTAGAGCATTGCAGATACAACTAAAGCCCCATCGACCACATCCTCTCCAGGCTCTGTGTATGTTGGGACATCATTTAAGATTTCCATTTGAATGAAGGGATCCTGGCTCAAACAAGTTGGGGGATCATTGGTCTGGTTAGCTTCTAAGGACCCCAAAAGTGCAAAAAAGGGATTTCAGAGAAAGGGGCAAGCCATGGCTAGAGAATGCTCCACAAGGTCGAGCAGAACCCCATGCAATGGTTTGCTGAAATGGAGCAGTGCTCTGAGTGCTGAGATTTGGGGCAAGGTCACTGCTGTGTGCTGACAGTGTCCCCAGGAGTGTGCCGATGATTGGGAGGACAGATTTCTGAGTTAGAACTGGAAGGCTTATGTACATGTCCCAAACCAGTGCTCATCTCCATGGGGAGAGAAGAGCAGGTGGGATTAAGATCGGCTCTCCCTTTTGGCCTGAATTTAGAAAAACAGCAACTGCAACCGGCAAGTGTTGTGTATTTGTTAGGTTCCAGGTGCTGTTAGCCTGGTGCCCTGAAGCCCCTGTGACATCCCTGTGAGGTGGGGGCACCGGGCACACTTGCTTCAGAGGTGAGGTAAGTGAGGCACGAGGAGGTCAGGGAATTCCCTGAGGGCATCAAACTGGTGAACAGCTCGGGGTATTGGAGTGCTGGCTTCAGGGCTGCAGGGCCTGGTGCACACCCTCTGGTCTGGACCCCTCCAGGCGCTTTAGCTCTATTCCACAAGTCTGTGATCCAGTGGTGGGTGTGGGAAGGAGGAAGGAGGGAGCTGACTGGACACTGTGGTTTGTCCAGGATTTGTCCCCCAACTTTCCCTCTCCCTCACACACCAGGGTCCCTAGCATGCTCAGTTCCCTGGAATCCCCACGCTTAGGTTAGCAATGGCTCTTTTGCAAGCAGCCAGCGAAGACACCAGGTGGGCTGGGGAGGAGGGCAGGGAAGAGATGGTGTCCTTTATGAAAGGACACAGGGGAGATCAGCAAGCAGCTGCAGAGCCCTGCAGTCGGTCGCATGCTGGCATCCACCCAGCACAGGGGCTGTGCATGCCTCTGTGGCTGGCTGCCAGGAAGCCGAGAGGCTTGGAAGCCAGGCCTGCGTGAAGGTAAATGCAAATGAATGTGCTGCCTGCAGAAGCAGGGTTCTCAGTATGCAAGCCTCGTTTCCTCGCCTTCACCCCAAATGCTGATTTTATTTTTGCATTTTATGAGCTTGAGAGAGGGAATTCATTTCCTTCGTATAATATGATCCTCTGGAGAAAGTCTTATCCATATACATTTTGCTCACAAAGGCCATCCTAGAAAAGGGGCCATATTGAATGAAATAGAAAGAGGTGATTAAAATCTGATTTGTAGGTAAGGTGAATTGGTAAGTTTTTGTCAAATTATTGCATCCAGGAAGGTTAAAGGAACATTTACAGACTCTTATTCCAGCCAAACTATATTTTAAAATATTTGCTACATTTGCCCCTTTCTCTCTCTTACCAAACTGTACAATCCCTGAAGACAGGAATTTGGTTTATTGCATCTTTTATCTGCTTGGGGTGTTTTTGTAATTTTATTTGTAAAGAAGGTATTCTACATGGAAAAGTCTTTTTAATCTTAACTGACTGAGCTGTCTCTTTCTTCTCCATGGGCTGATGAATGCTCCCTCCATCTCAACCCAGTTCTGGGAGACACCAGGACTTCCTAATAACGACCCTCCAAAAAGCACAGGGTCCCGAGTTATGCTTCTTCCAGGTTATAGGGAATATAATAGAGTATTAACAATAAACTTTCACCGAGTACTTGCTTGCTATGTATCATGTATTTTTCTCAGTGTTATTCTATTTAATCCTCACAACCACCTGTGAGGTAGGTACTGTTATCCCATTTTACAGATGAGAAAACTCAAATGAGGCTTCAAGAGGTTAAGTAATTTGCTCCAGATCACATGGCTCGTCAGTGGAAATAGCTACCCTTTGTTGAGTGCGTTCTGTGGCCCAGGCATCGCGCCAGTCACATTAAACCGATTGCCTCATTTCATAGTGCCCTTAACACACAACAGGTGACCTCAGGGTTAGAATTTCGAGCATTTAATCATTTGGAGACTGGAAACTCTGAGGGCAAGGTCTTATTCACTCATGTCTCCAGAAAGTTGAGGGATGGTACCAGAGACAAAGCAGCAACTCAAAACATTTTTGTTGAGTGAATGGAGGGACAGCAGAAGTGTGTTTCCCACGGGAGCTGTTGCCCGGACTCCCCACCTGTGAACTCAGATTCTGAGTCCTGCTGATACTCGAGCTGCCCTTGGAACAGGCTTCCTGGCTACAGTCGCCTCTCTGCAGGTAGGCAGAGTGTCACCTGGACCCCACCTGGACTCTCTGGCTCTCCAGTGCTTCAGGGCTTCCCCAGGGTTGTGCCAGCTGTAAGGGGCAGAACCAGATTTTCTCTCATCAGTTCCTTCCTGTGCTGGCCTGGCTCCAGCAGCTTCTCAGAGATGGGGACTGGATCTTTAGGAGAATGTCTACTTAATTTTCAGTTTATTCATATTCTATTTTAAACATAAATATGGGGGAGTTACTGTCTAATGGGAACAGTGTATGGGAAGAAGATAAATTTCTGGAGACGGATGGTAGTGATGGTTGCACAATTTGGATGTAGTTAATACCACTGGAATTTACACATAAAGATAGTTGGAATGGTCATTTTTATGTTATGTGTATTTTACCACAATTTTAAAAAGCAAATATGGGTCTATCTTTCTAATATGGGAAGTCTGGGTTGGTAGCTATAGGGTTGGCTCAGTTCCTTGATGATGTCACTAGGATCCCAAAGTCTTTTATTCTTTATAGTCTAAGCATGACTGTTTCCATCTTGGTTGCAAGGGATCCTCTGAGACTTCTTAAAATTCCTCTGCTCAGGGAGGAAGAAAGAGGGGAAGTGGCATGCTAGCCATGGCTCTGTCTTTTATCAGGAAAACCTCCAGCAGAATGTTTTTATGTCTCGCATGTTGGAACTGGGTCCTGTGGCCTTGCTAGGCCACAAGGCCAGCTGGGAATTGATTTCCTTGCTGCTAAACCTTAGAGCTAAGGAGGGGCATCAGGGCAGATGGAAGTTGGGGCAACTGACCAGACAAGCAGCGGGCTGAGTCCAGGACCCTGTAGAAAGTCTCATGGTTGTGTGGCAGGGCTTGCCAGGCCCAGAGCCATCTCCTGGCTCCCAGTACTGAGCTCTCTTGCTAGGACATTGGGTACATTGTAGTGGCTAAGATTTCCAATAAAAGGACTGTCCTGGAGAATATCTTTCAAAGAGAAAAATTCTCCGTTGTATGTACTGAAATTAATCAAATGCTAAGAGGTCGTTTAAGGAAAGCACTGGGCATGGTGGTAGCCAGAACATCTGCGCTCTGTCCCAGGCTGGCTGGAAGTTTTAGGAAAGGTTCCCAGTCTCTGTGTTTATGAGATATGATTAATGATTAATTATTTTTTCTTGGGTAGCGTTATTAATTAAGTGCCCATTACGTGTTTTGGTATCTCTAGATGAAAGACCCTGTAGGAGGACAAATAGTTTTTACTAACCAACCATGTGCTATCAAGTGTGGGCTTCTAACACAAGATGATACGTTTCAAATATTGGGTTAGGATGGCAGAAATTTCCCACCATTCTTCCAGGCCAGGAACAGAGTGCAATAGCGCTCCAGGGGCACTTAAAATAAGGAATGCAAACAGATGTCCCCATTATAATTACCTTGCCATTTTGGGAAGCCTGGATGTGTGCACTGGGCTTTGGAAGAGAGCAGAGAAGGGACTCCATTCTCTCTGATCCTACCCCTTGTTCTTTCAATGGGAGGCACCAAAGAGGAAGTGGCAGGCTGTGCCTATTCTCTGAGCCCAAAGTGGGCACCTCCGCTTCTCTGTCGAGCCTTCCTGGGTCATCCCAGGTTATACTAATCCTTCTTCTTTCTCACCCCAGGGCACCAAATACACTGAATACCTTAGCATTTAGCTGTAGTGAATTTAACTTACCATCCCTCTCTATAAGCTGTGCCTGGAGTGGATCCTGGTCCGGGGATGCAACCCCAGGATTTTTGGAGCTCCTCCACCCAAAGGGCTCGCATGGGTTCAGACATCTGACAAGCCCTCAGGAATGCTGGGGGTGGACTTATGGGATGGGATGCTCTCGGCTTAGCCAGGCTGGAGTTTTATTTCGTGACACTTTGGAAATGAGCAGAGTTAATTCCAGGAAAGAAGTGACTGCATCCCATCGCAAAGACAGCATAAAGCGGTTCAGTACCCTTGGAGTCTTCCGTGGTCAGACCATGGGGATGTTCCCTGAGCTCAGCAAGACACTAACTTTGGGGATCCTATAAAGGGAGAGGGCAACTCTGCAAAGCTGGAAAGCAATTGCTTCTAGGAAGGGCAATTCTTAAATGGTAGAGAAAAATAATGCAGCCCTGGTAAACTTAGGAACAGGATACCCGAGTCAGCTGAGAAAGCCCCAAATATTATTGCAAAGAAGAGTTATATTTTTATTGGTCCATTCTTGGAATGTAAACATAAGTAAACAGAAAACAAATAGAATCCCTTTACAGGAAGCACATTCATTACTTAAAGATAACACCTTAGTGGATTGGCATTTTCTGGTCACATTTACTCGTCAGGCTTCACTCACACTGACCAGTAAGCATTTTCTCTGCATCTGTCTGCTTTTTTTGTGAGCATTGGCAATTCAGACAATTTCATGGCTTTGACCATACTACACTTGTCCTTCCTTTAGAATCATAAGATCTTTTCACTTTCTAGACATTTATGATATCTCCGTGTCACTGTCCTATGTCTCACTACTGCTTTAGTAAGCTGAAACTCCAGTTTCAGAAATGTTTAGGCATCCGAAGACTAAATATGCTTACAAGTGCCCATGGCCCAGCATTGCTTTATCAAAACCAACCACTTTGAGGAAGTCTTCGTGGATACAGAACCTGGGACCTCCTCATGGGCTTGCATCTCCCTGTCCCTTCGTGTGACTCTCTGGTGTTCTCCTCCATCATGAATATATTGTGGTGCTGACACCAGAACACTGTGCTCTTCCTGATTCTCATAAAACTGAGGCACTTGCAGCCTCGTTTGAAAAGCTGTCAGTATAAATAACATATAGATTCATATTCTGCATAATAGTGCCCATTCCTTATGGATCAGCTGGTGAGACTATGAAGCATACATCTTGGCACACAAATGTGAAATAACGGTAATAAATTAATAAATACATAAATTACTTAAATATTAAAATAGCATTAAGGTCAGTGGTAAGACTGCTAGCTGGAAAATACATAAATAAATTAGCTGGTTGTTTCAGTGGGTATTTAGTATTTAAATATGGAAATATAGTAAAGATATCGTCGTGACCCTTAAAAAAAGCAAATTAGGTAGAAAATATCTTTTGGGGCTTAGTACACTGGATCTTTAAAAACTTTTGCATAATATCTTCCATTTTTCCTCCAAGGTTTCATCCTGGGATTAGAGCCTGAAAAAGAATACCGAAAGTCTACGTGGATTAGAAATGTAGCGGCAGGGCCTTCTTACTTCACACTGCACATTACCTGGGGACGTGGCTTTGAGAATTCCATGTCAGAAGGGCCCAGCCCTTCCTTATGCCGCCTAGGATTTGGCTGGTACTGTGTTTGCCAGAGGCTCTCTTGAGAGTTTTCTTAAAAGAGTATCTGACTTTATCATTTCCTTGCTTAAAGCCCTTCAGGGTCTTCCCAGGGTGCCAAGGATAAGGTTCTGATTCCTGTAAACAGCGTGCCAGCCACCTATGCTCTGACTCTTGCCTCCCTCCATCTCCCTCTTCTTTGCCTTCCCCCCCAGGAGCCCAGGACCTATGCTTGTTTTCTTTACTTCAGTATCCCTGTGCCCGGCATGGCACCTGGAACAATATGGGCATTGTTGCAGGGGAACAATCAAATGAATATCTGTTAATGAACAAATGTATGCTTCTTCTTTTTTTTTTTTTTAAGTTTAACAGTTCCCCTCCCCACCACACCCACCCACCCCTCTCCCTCTTGGTAACTATTAGTCATTTCTCAGTGTCTGTGAGTCTAATGCTGTATTGTTCCTTCTGTTTTTCTTTATTTTTATATTCCACAAATAAGTGAAATCATATGGTATTTGTCTTCTCTGCCTGGCTTATTTCACTGAGCATAATACCCTCTAGATCCATCCATTTTGTTGCGAATGGCAGGATTTCTTTTCTTTTGATGGCTAAATAATATTTCATTGTGTATATGTACCACATCTTCTTTTTCCATTCATCTATGGATGGACACTTAGGTTGCTTCCATATCTTGGCTATTGCTAACAGTGCAGCAATAAACATAGGGGTGCACACGTCTTTTTGAATCAGGGATCTTGTTTTCTTCAGGTAAATTCCTAGGAGTTGAATTACTGGGAACAAATGTATGTTTCTCACTCTGGCGACTGTCTGCCAGGCACCCCATCTCCCCTTTCCTCTGCCACACCGTCCCCCACCATTGCCCTGCACCTGGGTCCACTGAGTGTGCAGGTTGGGGATGGGCTTCATGGGCCTGCTCACCTAACTGCAGGGCACAGATGCCCATTCGCTCCAGGATGACCTGTAGTAGCGGTCACGGGCTTGCACGTGGATATTGGCATCCTTGTGGCACATGACCTTGGCTAAGGTCTGGTCCACGAAGAGTCTATCTTTCTGCAAAGAAGAGGGAAATATCTGGTAATTGAGTCACAGGGCAGGCTGGGTATATATATTTCTACAAAGCACAGTCTCTGAAAACAAGCACACCGTGGTCTTAAGGCACCACGCTTACAATTCACTGGGGAGGGCGCAGAACTTGCGCCACCTACTGACAGAAGCTCTAAACACAGATACAGCTCTTTGTACGCCCTGAGGAGGAGATTGGATTAACTTTCAGCTTTCTAGCAGATAGATGCTTTGCCTGAAGGCCTCAAGGTCACTCAGCCCAGTACTAGGCCGACGGTGGGACTGAGACAGGTTTGCTCTAGCTGTCCCCTGGATATTATGAAATACCACATCCTGATTCTTTTATCAGAAAACTTGTGTTCATGCTACTTATTAGCTGTGTGACCACAGGAAAATATCTTAGGCTCTGTGTCTCAGTTTCCTCTTCATAAGAGAGTGATAATAATAATCCTTACCTCATAGAATTGTAAAAGTTAAAGGTAATAATCATGTAAAACTAATAGCAAAGTCTTTAACCATGTAGAAAGTGCTCAGTAAATACTACCTATTAATGATAGAAATCTTATGCAGGGAAGATCATACCAAGATTTTAAGTAATACTTAGGTAAATCTATTCCACAATAGCCCTTCCCACCTGCAGAAAACTTCTCAGGGAGTGACTGAATCACTGAATTTCTATCACATGCAAAACACTATGCTGAATAAGACCTGTATCCAGTGATTTCTAAAACTGGGGTCCAAGGAGTCTTGAGGTCTATAAAAGTGCCTCTGAGACCTTGGGAATTTGATGTTAAGGCAAGAAAGTTGGAAATCCATTATCTTAGCCTATGGAAATGCCAATATTCTGTCAGATAAAGTAATTTTTCAAAATATGAAAAAGCCAGGAATTATCCACGTGGGGTCAGACATAGCATGAGTGTTCCGCAATCTGTTATATTCACTCAGTTGAAATAATAATTTTAGTGTCATGGAGCCCAGATTTCCTATATTAGTACCAATTCTGAATGCATGTATTAATGATCAACCATACCGGAGGCCACTGTGTGATTAGGTGCATGGCCCTCGTATCTGGCAGATTGAATTTGTGTCCTGGTTCTGTTACGTCCTAGATGAGTGACTTTGGCAAGTCATTTAACCTCTCTGAGCTACAGTGTCTTCACTAGTGAAGTGGTGATAATGCTGCCTGCTTTTGGATGGCTACAGTGAAGATTAAGTGAGATATACATGTAAAACTCTTAGCACAGTTTCAGGCACATGGAAAGTGTTAAATAAGTGTTGTTATTTATCATCATTCATCTTCTCCTGTATGTGGCTCTGTAGAAACCTGGCCACAGAATACAGGGCACCTGAAATCATATCTTACCTTTATTCTCTTGTTCTTGCCCTGGACCTGAATGCAAAATGTCAGGGAGAAGTAGGAATGTGGGGTGCTCCAGGTGTCAGGGTACTCCCAGCTGACCTCCACATGCCGAGAATTTGTCATTGGCTTCAGCTGCAGGTTCTTAGGTGGGTCTGGTTTGACTGGGGAAGTAGAGAAACATCCTTTATTTTCCTAATGGGGCTTTGCATTATGGTAGTTCTGGTTTCTGATCCCATTTTCACCTTAGACCAGAGAGGAGTCCATAGGATAGTTACTTAACTTCTCTGAGCACCTTGTTAGCAGGTGTGAGGCACCCCTCCTGCTGGCGCTCAAGGAAAGCAGTCCTAGCCAACTGCCACATCATTTATGGCTGAACCTGAGAGAGGCTCAGAATCTTAGTTATCACCACACAATCAGGCAGGCACTGGCCATGAAACCACCTTGGTGTAGTGCTCAGCGGAAAGTTCTTGGAGACTGTAAGACTCTCAAATTTGGGCTGTGGGGTGAAGGTCCATCTGCCCTGTGGTCAATCCTTTGTGCACCAAACTCAGAACTGCGCTGAGCCTCTCCCTGGAGATGAGATGAGAGACTCTCCAGTTAGTGCCCTTCCTTTTGTCTTTTCATGGCATCTGGCACTGACTCATTTTGTCACAGTTATAGCCAAATTGTCTCTATGCTCATACACTCATTCATTCAGTCAGCTAATATTTTCTGAGCACTCCTCATGTGCCAGCCACTGGACTATGCACAGGGGACATAGTGCATATCACAAAAGAATCTGTTCCTAAGTAATGTACCTTCTAGCAGGGGCAGGGAGGCGTTCTACGGAATGTGTCTGGGCTTCTAGGCTCAGCACCACTCAAAGACCATAGCTCCAAGCAGATACCTTGTAAATATTATTCCCTCTGTCCTTAACACAACTGAAATCCTTCCTTTAGGACTCAGGTAATGTCATCCCCTCCCAGAGACCTTCTCTGGCTGCACTACATGAACTTATCCCCACCCTCCTCTGCCCACCAGGGGCAATCTCTCCACAAATGCCAGATCAAGTTCTGTGGTTCTATGGCATTTCATTTCCTGATGCATGTGTCATGTATAAATAGGAAAGGAAATGACAAACGGGAACATCTCCATATGCTGGTTAAAAAGGAAATATCCATTTTAGAGGGGTTTATATTCTAATAAGGAAGTATCTTTCCAAATGCTGCAGAAAGATCAGTTGGGAATAACTGCAATTAGCAGAGAAGCCCTAGTTCTGAATGTAAATATTATGTTCGAGGGGCAGCAGAACAGAAGCATAGCCAAGGGCTTGCTTCTTCTAGTGAAGGCAGGTCTGGGTCTGAACTGCTAGCTGTGAGATCTGGGGCAAATTGTTTAACCTAACACTCAATTTTCTCTTCCTTAAAATGCAAATTAGAGTATTTACATTGTACTTGTTTTGGGGTGCAGAATAAAAAAGATACGCGTGTAAGCCCCTTACGCCAGTGCATGGGGCACGGTGAACATGTGGTAGATGGCATCTATCCTTAGTAAGCATATGTAATCAGGCAGACTCACTGATATCCCTGATGAAGAAGCTGCTGGTGTAGTTTTCATACTTGAGCTTGTGAACAGCGTCCACCACAACTTCAATGGGCAGGACCTCCTCGGCAGCTGGACAGGCACTGCTCTCCTGACACTCCACCGTGTACTTCTTATACTCCCTGTGGTCCACTCGGACTCTCTCCGATGAGAGTGTCACTGCTCCACATGTCACCCCTTGGGGGTCAGAGGAGCTGAAGTCAAAGACAGACAATATCCTGCGTCACACGTTTGTGGCTGAGTTCCTTGCAGATGTGTCCAGAGGACACAATTTCTCCACCTGGTTTGGTTTCTCCCTAGGGGTAAGAAACTGCCCTCCCCTCCAGAATGAGCTTTGTTTCAAGAAGTACAGATGCTTAGAGGCAACTCTGCATTTACATGCCTCTGGCCTAAGCGAATCTGGATATTTTAGATCCAGAGCCCCTGGTTAAATTTCCTTTTTGAAATTTTTAATTCATTTTTCCCATTTTAATTATAAAATCAATGCAAGCTAATTATAAAAAACTTAAAAATGAAAATGTGAATATGCATAGAAATTAAATGTGTATGTCTCTTTTAACTATAATCCCCCGTTTAATGTTAATCTCACTCCCCAGACGCAAATACTATTCACAGCTTGCTGCATCTCTCCAGACCTTTTTCCGTGAATATGCAAGCAATCCTAGATCCACATATAGATATGCAGATACATGTATTTTTCTATATACACACATACAGGTTTTATTCTTTTATGAAATAAAATTTAAAAATTTTTATGAACTAGACCATACAGATTGCATTATTCATTTTTATGACTGCACATTAAGCTGGAGTGTAATGTGCCACTCTTTATTTAACCTGGTTCCTGCTTGTTACTAAAATCATCATAATGAACACTTGCACCTATGTCTTTGTGCACTTGTATAGCATTTCTTTAGTAAGCATTCTTGTTTTAAAGATGGACAAGCATGACCCCAAAGGTTAGTTTTCTCAGTCAAAGAGTGGCAAGGCTCAGATGCTTGCCTAGGGCTTGCTCTGAATCTCACCTTGTTTGGGAGCTTAGACAATGAGCAAGGGGAGTCACACAGAGGGGCTAACAGAGGCTCTGTATCCATAGATATTGGTTTCCTAGGGAAAGTCCAGGTGTATTGGACAAATGGTGAACTTCAGATTAGTGGTGTCGGCAGAAGATAAAGGAGTTGAGGTGGCCCTGGGAAAATTTCTAGAAGCCTCACAGAGTTTTGGAGTTGACTGCAGGGCTTCCAGGCCCATGTCCTAGAGCTCTTGTTTCTATTTTCAACATGAGGTGAAATTTTGGCAAGTCATCACTAGTTCTGGTTTCTCCTTTTATTTCCTCCCATGGTGCTCTGAGCCTTAATGAAGCATTGCCAGACAACCTGAATGAGTGGGTTCAAACAGAGCAGAGGCTGTTCTCAGGCCCTGATAATATCCTGCTTTAATGCATACATTTGTGCAGGCGAGTAGCTTAAATCTCCACGTTCTTTAGGCGTGTTCATTTAGCAAGGGCATGTGTGAGAAAATGTGGGTTTGCCTTCTCATTAACTGATAGGCCATTGCTAGGTTGCCCTTCTTTTCTTAATGAAATAGTTTGGGCAAAATGCTGAGAAACTGTGGAGTGGTTCCACTTACCCTCTGCTGCTTTTGACACTGAATTTCAAACCAGTGCTGATGGCTGTCAGCCACCAGCAGGTGAAATGTCCGGAATAGTTCTTTGCCTCACATTTCAAAAAGGTCTTGCTTTTGGGTTCTGGATTTGAAAAGAACAAAAATTCAGTATTTAGGGGTTTTCTGAGAGATTTTGGTTGTGATGAATCACAGGTATAAGAGTGAAGAGCTTCCATTTATTCCCTTGAAGGATGATGTTGCTCCCCTGGCCGGCAGTTTAGCAATGACTGGGAGTGTCTCCGGAGGTTGGTGATTGTGCAGTATATGCTGCACACCTAAAGCATCAGAGGGATGCATTGCGTTTTTCAAAACTGTCACCTCAGAGCTGAGTTATGCATGTTGGTTAACCTCCATTAGCCATCCAATAATATCATTGTTATTTAAAGAGAACCTCAGGAAAAGCACCCAGACCCACCATACAGCTCTCTCAACCTGAGGTTTTGATGGCTGATAACCCAAGGTATTTAGGAAAACAAAGAAAAATGTAGGTTCTGGGTGATGTCAGTAAGGGACTTGATATTACTCATTAACTAGGCTAATCATGTCTTGCCTTCTAAAATTTAAAATTTTTGTCTCTCTTATTCCATAAGAGAGAAAATTGACACTATCCAAGGGAAGTGAATTACCTTTCTGGTCCTTTAAAATATCAGTGGACCAAGTTTCATCTTCCTTTTTGTGAAGCAGCAGGAGCGAATGGCTCAAAACCTGGCCTCCTTTGTGACAGGTGTACTGGCCGGCATCTCCAAACTCTTTGACTTGGATGGTCAAGGTTTTGCCAGAGCCTAAGACGTCACTGCTCTGGTCTGAGGTCCAGGTGATGCCATCTTCTTCGGGAGTGTCACAGGTGAGGACCACCATTTCTCCAGGGGCATCGGGGTACCAGTCCACCTCTACAACATAAACTGGAGAGCACAGGGAGTGGAGAAGTGGACTGCAAGCTCTATGAACTCTGGGACTGTGTTTTATGGGCCACATGTGCATCTGTACCACTGAAGCACAACCTTACTCCCAGCGGCAACATTCGCTGAGGTGACATCACGGCATTGGGCTTCACGTGGGCTCCAGGTTGTGGAGGAAATAAGCAAAGAGTTTTATTGCTGCCACTGACATTAACTGTGGGCTGCCTTTGATAATTAACCTCTGGGAGATGGGGAAGGGCTTGATTTGCTAAAAAATGCAACGGCACAAGACTGTTTGCCAAAGGCCTAGTGGAGCTAAGAAACTTCCAGCACAATTTCAATTTCACAGGGAATAAAGCAGGGCATAGAGTGTCAAGAAAGACTGACCAGGGCTGAGATTTGGTCCCCATTAGTTGGCTTAGGGATTTGGAGCAAGGTACTTAATCACCAGAGCCTCAGTGTGCTCATCTGTAAAATGACAACAATAGTAGTATCTATGTCGTAGCTTGGGCCATGAGGATTAAATAAGAAAGCACCTAAAGCACTTAGCTCAGGGCTGGTCCCCTTAAGCCCAGTGTTAGTTATTATTGATGACTGCACAAAGCTCTCATACAATTTTCCACGAGGATTTAAGGATTTAGCTCCTGCTGTGTACAACTCACCAACAGAGGTTTTCATTCTCTCTGCATTTTTAAAAAAGCTATTTTACACTCTAATGAAGCAGTTAAGCAGATCTGAGTCTTCCCATTTTAAGGAGGAGAGTGCTGAGACTAAAAGGCTAAGTCAGGTTTTATCAAGTTAGAAGCACAGAGCTATAGCCCAGAATTTCTCTCTCCTCGGCTTTGCACTGGATCTCCAATGTCAGCATCTAAACTGGTACTGGAGGAATGCCTTTGTGTAGTATCCCAAAGGGTGTGTCACTTCAGTGCTCCATCCATCCATGCACCAGGGTTTAACTGAATGGAAAAGTTGGGTGCTGTGGTTCTCCAGTGATTATCACACCACCATCAGCACCGTCATGTGGGCATCTCTCAAAAACGTAAACTCTGAGTTCCTGAATCGGGGGGGGGCAGTGATCTGTGTTTTGTGCTCTCCAGTGATTTTGATGCCCACTCAAGTTTGAGAGCCACAGCGGCTAAGAGACTGGATTTCGAAGTCACATAGATCTGAGTTTAGATTCAGCTCCCTCTCTTAGGCTAGCCGTATGGCCTTGGGCAAGACATCCAAGTACTCTAAGCTTCGGCGTCATCATCTTTAAAATGAGCAAAAAGTTAGTATTAACTTCAGAAGGTCAAGAGTGGCTTACACAACCTAATTCATGTAAGAACTTAACAGAGTGGCCTCAAATGCTCTATACCCGGTGGCTCTTGCTTTTGGTGTCCAGATGTATAGCATTATGGGATATAAAGTTTTCATCTTACATCAGAGGGATTTAAAACTACTGAATGCGTAACAAAGACAATAGGCAAAAAGCATTTAGGGGTCAACTCTTTGGAAATGATTAGCTGTGCTAACATAAAACCACATGGCAACTTCGGCTTTTTTTTTTTTTTTACTTTTTCTTTGCTCCACTGCTAGGTGTACAATCTGGCTATTTTCCTGTCACAACTAAGATTCAGAAGCCCTGGAAGACTCTTGCCCAAGGGTAGGGGAAATCAAACAGCACCTGCTGAAAAGCATCTAGAAACTAGTACTTGGCTTCATCACCTCACCTTTCCTCCAAAGTCATAAACCCCCTCAGTGTTTCTCACATTGACTTTCTGGAATTTCTGTGGTTTACCAAATCAGCAGTAACTAAGGGTTAATTATGCAAGGGCCAAGGTTCCTGAGCTCACTAAAAATCCCAGGGTTGGAAGGGGTCTGGCACAATCATCAGGCTTAGGACTTTGCCTTTATTCAAGGGAAGGTCTAAAACCCTCAAACCCTTCTGCGCCAAAGGGAGATGGTGGGATTGTTTTCTTCCCCAAATCCTTAAGAATGGAGGGATAGTCCAAAATTTCTTTCAGGCACCCATTTCAGTGTTGTAGTCTCCCGACTATCAAAAATTATTTCTGATCACTAGCTGAAATGTCTTCATTTTTAATGGATGCCTATTTCCTCTAACTCAGTTCTCTAAGGACACAGGAAACAATTGCTTCATATTCTTTTTGTAAAGCCTTCAAATACTCAAGTGGACAGGCTTTGAGGCAACAGAGAATTGGGATCAAGTCCCTGTTCCACCCTTACCAAGAATGTGCAATTGGGTAAGTTACTTAATCTCTAAGCCCCTGTTTTCAACATCTGTCATATGGAGTACAGACAGTCCCTATTTCACATGGTTGCTGTGAGAATTGAATGAGATACTGTGCTCAATAAATATTAACTCTTATTATCATAATACAATTACAGACAGTAATTGCTGGCTTCAATGAGCAACATTTGAGGGTCATCAGGAACAAGTTTCAGTTAGTTAATACATATTTACTGTGAGATACCAGAAGGTTAGAGGGAACCTCTTGTTCTACTCATAAGTATCCTTTTATGCTACTAATAATTTTTATGAATCATTGGGATAATAAACAAGTTCTCCTGAATCATCAGAGACATTATTTTAAACAACCAAAACAATGATACTAGCTAACAATTGCTTTCATTTGACCATCTGCTGAGTTACTGTCTAACACATTCACTAACACATTTAATAATCTATGTAGTAGGTTGGTGTGGGGGATCACGGGGAAAACAGTGTAGCACAGAGAAGGCAAATAGTGACTCTCTGGCATCTTACTACACTGATGGACAGTGTCTGCATTGGTGTATGGGGGGGACTTGATAATATGGGTAAATGTAGTAACCACATTGTTTTTTGATGTGAAACCTTCATAAGAGTGTGTATCAATAATACCTTAATAAAAAATTTTTAAAAAGTCTATGTAGTAGGTATCACTTTGTAATCCCCAATTTACAGTTGGGGAAACCCAGGCTCACAGGCCACCCAGATCAAGGTCGCAGAACCAATAAGTGGCAGAATCAGCCTTTGAATCCAAGTCAGTATGAGTCTAAATTCTATGCTTTCCCCAAAGTGCTTGATCTGAGGGGGAGATACAATGTGGTGGAGTAGGAGATGATAGAAATAGCTCTTAGACTTTTTGAATCCTGCACATAAGAACTTTAATGACGACAGAGCTGGTTTTTAGTCATAGTGGCAAAGTCCATACCTCTTTTCCCCCCCGAGTCCTCAAAAAGCTCCTCCTCAGGCATGTAATGTGAACGCTGACCCATCTAGATACCCTTACCGGGGAAAGAAGGGCACGGCCTTTGTTTCCCAGTTAGGTTCTCACGGGGCAGCCCCAGTGCACGGTTGCCCATTTCAGTCTGCTTTCCCCACAGGGGCTGCCTGAGAGCCCTGGCTTAGATCCAGGTAGAATTCTTAGAGATCCATAGACAATAAGGGGAGGCTGGTTACCATTTTTCTCCAGTTCCCATATGGCCCCGAGGGGAGATGCCAGCAAAACCAGGGAAAACCAGGAGATGGCGAATGGTGGAGGCTGCATCTACAGGAGGGGGAGAAGAGAGACAGGGAGGACAGGGAAGAGAGAATGGCAATAATTATTCAGTTCTAAATATTCTAAATATCTAAATACATATTCACCTTCCATTACATTGTTTTTAATCTTTATTTTCCTCTTTTCCCTACACTGTCAGGTGAAACTCAGTCTAAATTACTATCTAGGGTTTATGAAAATCTTCAGACTGTGAAGTACCCTATGTGTGAATTAGGTAGAGGTGTATTATTTCATTTTATTCTGAAACACCTCCAACCATCTCGGAGAGCATCAATGTTCTGCAGAAACATGGTTTCATGTCTAAATTACATGAAGAATGAGATGCAAAACTTTCAGTCAGAAAGCTTAAAAATGACCATTCCTTGGCTGGGGTGACTGAATATTGAAAAATCACAGCGTTATCAGAATTGCCGCTAAGCCTAGAGGAACCTCACCATATGCTTTGTACCCTTAACGTCATACAGGTTGTGAGCAGCAGAGACAGGACTACAAGTCATGGAGCTTTCAGGGACACATCTATCAATTCAGTCTGAGTGAGGACTCTAGCAAAGGACTGGCTGCCACAGAGCATAAGTTAGTACACCAGAGGCTTGGAGTCAAGCAGACGTGGGCTTGCATTCTGGTTCCACCACTCACTAGTTGTGTGATGTTGGACAAATTACTTGCTGAGCCTCAGTCTCCTTATCTATAAAATGGACGTAATACTCATCTCAAAGGGTTCTTGGGAGAACACAAGGAGGTGGCATATTATAGAAGGAAACCAATAGCATGTTAGATTGTAATAGGGGAAGAGATAGAGGGAAAACCTGATATCTCTTTGTTTTGTACACAATGGGTAGACAAAATGTCGTGCTTACTTGTAGGGAAATGCCCACAGAGTACTGCAATCACAGAAGCCTGTAAAATTCAGATGTCGGCACTCTGGAAAGGGAAATAGCAGAGATTCCTGGCATCTCCTGGTGATTCCTTTATATGCTGTTAACACTGGGGTTTTCCCTTAGGCTGTGTGGCCAGCACTTCCTTTCTGGGCCTCAAATGCATTTGAGAATTTCAGGTGAACCGCACTTCAGGGTCAAGGGAGCCCTGGTGGGGGGGATGGTTCTAAGAAACAAGTCCCATTTTAGCATCACCTACATTTTAAACCATACACATTGGCATTTTAAACCCCAGCAGAGATGGTGGTGGATCACTCTCTTATTCAAACCCCGGGGAACCCAAAAGGTGGGCAGCATGTAGTTACCCTATTATTCTCTAGATCAGCTGACTCCAGGGAGCTGTACCCCATCGCCCTCATTTCCTTGGAGTCCTAACTTTGGGAGTCATGAGGAATAGACTTTTTTCCATGTGATTTCATAAGCTTTCGAAACTATTGAAACCCTTGTATGAGGGCCACAGGGACCCCAGGTCCTGTAGCATGTTAAAGCCCTAATGCTGGTGTCAGCATGGACATACCAGTGGTACTTGAGTGGGTGTCTTTTTTTCGAGTTTTATTTTGTTTGTTACTTTTTAATGAGATAAGAGAATCGTTATTAAAAAAAATCAAAAGATGGAGTTACAAAAGGCATGGCAGCATGTGCCGAGTCCCAGTTCTAGGAGGAGGCAGACCTGCATTGGCAGCCCAGATCTGCCACTTAGTTGTGTGACTCTGGGCAAGTCATTTGACCTCCTTAAACCTCATACTCTTAGTATGTAAAATGGACATCCTGTTGTGGTGAGGAGTTAATGAAATAATTCATGTAAAGTATTCTGCACAGTGCCCAAGGGAAGGCAGGACTCCCAGCTATTTGCTCCCAGGAGCCCTATTCCTCCTTTCATAACACTTACTACAATTGCAATAACACACAGTTGAGCACTGAACAAGGCAGGGGCTGGGGGTGCAGACCTCTTGCACACTAGAAAGTCCATGTATAACGTTGGACTACTCCAAAACTTGACTGCTAATAGCCTAGTGTTGACCAGAAGCCTTACCAATAACATACGTAGTTGATTAACACATTTTATGTCATATTTATTGTATATTACAATACAGTAAGCTAGAGAAAAGAAATTGTTTTTAATTGTCAAAAATCTCCAAAAAATTTTCCTCTATGTTTATTGGAAAAAAATCCAAGAGGACCCACACGGTTCAAACCTGCACTGTTCAAGGGTCAACTGTTAGTTACTTCTTTCAAGTTTGTCTTCCCTGCCACACGTAGCTCTCTGGTGCTGGAGGGGGGGATCACGTCTAGACCTCTATAGCATCTCAACAGAGTCCATCATAGAGAATCTAGCTTACAGGGATTTCATTAATTATCAGAAGAATGAACGAACGTGCAGAAATCATAACATTTCAGATTCCAGTAAAATGACCTCTAAGATGATATTCAACTTTTTTCTAGTATCTTGAAATTCTTCATTTGAAAAAAGTGGGCTATTAGCTGGGATTTGGTCATTTCCTTGTTTTTTTAAAAAAATATGATATTTTAATGTAATTGTTATTTTTTTAACCTGAAAATTTCTGCACACAATTTACCTGGGCAACTCTAAGATACCAGCCAGCACAATAAAGATTATCTTGTTTTCTCCCTTTTCCTAGATTTTAAAACTCTTCAGAAAGTAGTTTTAAACACTGCAGTTGCTTTTCATTTTTTAAGTGGGGACCAAAGGTAGTTAATCCAAAAGATCTGGAGAGCCCAGCTATCAATCTGATTGACTGTCACAACTGACTATTAAGCCCATCACAAATACAGGAGCAAGTATTCTCTCTGTAACATTCAATTATGAGGTACAAATATGAATTCGATTATTTATTGAATTACTACTTAACAAATAAAAAGCTTTCAAAAAACTTACAATACTAAGGGAAGCACCACTCACTTTAACCCTATACAATCCTTTAGTTGATGGACAGTAATACTGAGGAAGACACTTTTATATACACTTTAAAACCAGACAAGTCTTTCTATAAAATGTGCATTAGTTCACTGACCTTTGTACACAATTATTATTAGATGACCTTTACAACTAATACTTTATACATCAGTTCCCCAAAGTACTGACTCTTCACCAGTGTCCCATTAGGGAAGTCACCAGGAATACCTTCAGGAGTCCACCCACTCCTCCATGCTAGGGGCAGGGGTAGCACTGGAATGGCCTGAGGACCTTGGGGAGGGGTGGCAAGGGCTGGGGAAGTCTTACCTTGCTTCTGGCCAGGCTCAAAGTTTGCTGGGTCTGACACCGTTGTTTCTGCGGCTGCTGCTGTTGCAGGAGCTTATATACCCTGCTCCTGATGGAGTACTTAAACTAGAAACTGACTTGTTCCGAGTTGCAACACTGAAAACAACTCTCAGAACCTTCTGGGGGAATTTCAAGAAGTTCCTTCTTTTTTTTTTTTTTTTTTTCTGTGTGTATCAATAATGCTGAGGGAACAGAGGCCTCAAAATCCCAGGTGATGAACTAAGAGGAAATGACTTTTGGGTGAGGAAAAAGGAAGGAGATGGGATGCTCACTTCTTTGGGTTGACCTCATGGCCAACAGCTGCAGGCAGCCTCCCTGGACTCCACAGCCTGGAGAAGGAAAGGCAGGGAGGGGTCACACAGGAGGCTGAGTCTAGCAATTGTCTGCTAGAGGACCCCAAACAAATCATGGTTCTCCAGAAGTCAAAGAAGACGAGATGAGGGGCAGAGGGTTTAGTGTATCTGTGGCACCCTCCCCAAAATTATTCTTTTAAAATCTGTATTTCAGAAACATACTATTACCACCCATTGTGGCTCTATGTGCCACACACACACACACACACACACAGCCCTGCACATTCATACAGACACAACCCTGGGGAGATGATAAAACTTTGTGTATTAATAATAACACTCAAATATATAGGGATATGGCCTATGTCTTTAGGTACTTGCTCACTGACAGGTGGGAGCAGAAAGTGAAATATCCATAGTCTAACATAATGACAACCCATGCTACACTCAAGGTAAACCCCCTTGGGCACCCAGGCTATATAACCTCACACTCATTTGCACACAAATCTCTGGCCCTAGGAACTCTACACAGATGCTCGGAATTAGGTAGAAATTCCTAGCGAAATTTAGCATTGCTAAGCGGAGTGCAAAGCCGTCACCTTTGTCAGGACCCCCGCCCCGTCTGCACGGGAAGGGAGCACAAACACTAACGTAACCGAACACACCTAGTCAGTCCAAGGACAGACAGGCCGCCTGTGCGGGCTGTACCCAGCGCCGCCGACAGCGTGCGCTGCTGCGAGGCGACCCGGGCGCGCGGGTCCGGGAGCGCAGACAGGCGACGGCAACTTCTCCATCCGTGCGCCCGGGCCCCAACCCCCTCGGGAAAGTTTCTGGGGTCCGGCCGGTGTCAAGTGGGCGCAGATTTCCGTGCTGACTTTCCTTTCAGTCTCTGAGGGGGGAAGACGGGAAGCCCGAGCGAGAGCGGCGGAGCTTCCCAGCCGCACACTTCCTCCCGCTCTGCGTCGGTCCCGGCCGGGGAGGGCGCGGGCCGCTCAGCTGGCTCTCCCACGCGTGACCCGGCCTCCTGCCGGGCTTGGGCGGAGGCGCTGCCTCCGGCTCAGAGCGCCTTCTCCCATCCCCTCTGCGCTCTAGGTTGCGGGCGAACCGAAGTTCTCAAGTTAAACAAGCAAAACGGCCTGCCCCCAAGATGCATGGTTATGTGAACCAAGTAGGTTGCGCTGTATGTTGGTTGTATGATACCATCTGTATGTGTGTGTAAGTGCGGATGTGCTTCTCACAATGGGCATCCCGGAGGGTGTATGGCTAGGTGAGGATGGCCTTTCTGCAGTTTGTTTTTTTTCCTATTATATGATATATACACACATACATGTATTAAAATATTTGTGAACTGAGAGGGTTTCTTTCTGTAAAAATGTGTTCATTTTTCCCAACAAATCATCAAAGGTAACTGAACAGAAAGCTTAATATGAAGTTGACATGAAATGTTAAACTAAGTCATTTACAGTGGCTGTACCACTTACTGGCGAGCCCTTCTGTGACTCTTTATAAATACATGTATACATACAATAAGACAAATAAGTCAAAAACATTTTCAAAATTTGAAAAGCTGATTTGAAACATAAACTCTAAGTAAAAAGAGTGTGCTAGTTTTGCAAAAGAAGCTTCAAGGTAGGTCTTGGTCCCCTTTCCATTCAGACTGCAGCCCCAGGACCAGTCCTATGTGAAAGTGTGGGGCCACCTCTGTTCACCTCTGCCAAGGACATGGGCTCTGGAGTTAGAAATCTGGATTCCAGCATCTGCTAGGCAAGTTACTTAACTTCTCTAAGCTCAATTACCACTTCTGTAAAATGGGATTAGTAATGGTTCCTGATCTTAGGTTGTGAAGATTGAAGGCTTTTATGATGTAATGTACTTAGCACAGTATCCTAAGTGCTTAATAAATGCCTGATTTTATTAATTAATTTGTTTACCCTACCTGCCCCAGAAAGACTTTTGTTAGCTCCCTAGGGACATCAGAGATGACACGGAGAACAAAAGAAGGCAGAGAATGAATTACAGAGGAGCCTGGAAAAGGGCTCTTAATAGTACTCAAGTCGTGAAACCACGTGACCATAGTTGAGCCACCACGTGGCTCTGAGCCTCCCGCTACCCAAGAGGAGAGAGAAAAGCCTGCATTTGCCTCACAGGACTGACTATTTTGATGAGGCCAGTTCACCTAAGGAGGAAATACTCTCATACTTTATCTGCAGGTAAGAAAAAAATCCAGGTACTTGGGCCCCACCCTCCAATATTTCAGTTCAGTAGATTTTAACAAGCTTGTGGGTGATTTTCAGTTGGGGACCTGCGAACTTTGAAACACGCTGTACAACCCCTGTGCTCCACTGCCGGGAGATTCGCCCTTGTGCCTTACTTATCTCTGGGTGCCCCACAAGGCCAGCCAGCACTCTGGTAATGTCTGCCAAATGCCCATTGTCCTGATTTCACAAGAGGTTTGTCCCTTTGCCCCACTTCACAATCCAGGCCCTGATCCCAGGCAAATGGAATCAAAGCCCGCAGATCTCCCTGTGATTCTTCCTATGGGACAGGAAGGTCTGCTTACAAACAGCAGGAGTGCTGAGCTTTAAGATGGAGAGGGTCCCCCTAAAAGCTGATAATAACTTGAAGAAATTTTTGACCACAAGACTTTCTTTTTTCTAGAACGCTTGGAGCTTCTAGTTCAAGTTTCCAATAAAGGGGAAGCCTTATTTTAAAATGTTTAAAAACTTACACAAGCAATACATGCATGCGTGCTACTGTGAAAACTTCAAAACAATACAAATATATGTAGACTGAGAAGTCGAAGCCCTGATTCACTCAGCTCCCAGAGGTCACTTGCCACCATTTTGATGTATATTCCTGCAGAGCCTACTCTTGAATTTTTTCTGTGTATTTAAGTGTACTTAGTTAGCTATATAAATGAGATCATACTGTACATATTCTTCTGCAGATTACTCTTTTCTTGCAACGATCTGTTTTGTGTCCAGTGGCTTCCTGTGTCTTGCTAGAGGTCATCTGGAATATTCTATCTGGATCGATTAGAGTGCTTTAGGCTTTGTTCTCCAGCTAGCTTCTCTTAGGCTCTTCAATTCCAGTCATTAATCCACACAAGACAACATGTAGGATGATAAAAGCCCATTTTTTCTTGTGTTTCTCTCTTAGGAGCAAAGCATTTGTCCCAGAAGCCCCCCATGGGCTTCTCTTTGTCACACTGGGATTAATACAAAATTGCATTTAGAGAGGAAGAGGGAAAGATTTCCATATGCAAAGTGCAAAATCGATGTCCGTGAAAGGAATGGGCGTGTGGGCAACCAGAAGGAAGTGGGTGTGTCCTTGGCTGTAGGATTGGGGAGGTGTTCACGTGTTTTAGAAAGACGTTGGTCTGGTCTTGCAGTCAGCAGACACAGGTAGAACAAGGCAAGTGGGATCAAGGTGGAGAGCTCAAGCGTCTGGAGGGAAGACCTAATATCTATGCCTTTCCACATCAACTCAAATCAAAAGGCAATCACTGCGTACCGGCTGGTCAACCCTGGAACACGTAGAATTTTCATTCAGATAAATGTAAATTCCCAAGAACAGAGGGAACAAATGTAGCCTCAAATGTGACTCCCAAATCAACAGTCACAATGGAAGATGCTCCAAATCACGGGCTCAGAGTTTTGGTCAAGCTCTTTCTTGCCTAGAAAATTTTATGTGTTCTAGGGTGAATGGCAGCAGGAATACACTTTACTGAACGGTGGTTTAAAAATTCATCCTACAAATGCAGGGGTGCCAGTTGAGCAGAGCTCACAGAGACTGCCTCCATGGAGGTAAATATATACAACTTCTTTTGATATCTCATTGATCCCTGGGGTGACTTGGTATTCAGTTTGGGGACCATAGCACTAGACATAGTAGTCTCAGACTATGGATTCAAGATACTCCTTTGCCACTAAATTCTTTCTCAAGTAACATTTTGTGTGAGGACTTCAGGAAGGAAAGTTATCACTCTTTTTGAAAACTGTATCCTATTTGTCCATAAATCAATATGGATGGTCAGGGAGTGTGAACCCAGACGGGCTACTTTGGGTAGAGGAGAGGAGAGACAGCATGAGAAACTGCCTCAGAGCTTCAGCGAGAGCGTGAAAGCGTGAGCTGTTACATACAAAGAGGAAGTGAGTATGTGATAGATCCAGTAGAGATTTTGGAGCCCTTGATGAGGATATGAACACTCAGGCTCTGAAGGGTTAGTTATTTTCAGAACCTGCAGTTTAGCTGGCCAAGTCTTGGGGCGTTGCCCCATGTATTGAGGGACATCCTGCCAGAAGGCAATTGAAGAACAGGAGAGAAGGATTTCAGCGCCCAGCTCCACCAGCACATTCCTCTGGCTGCTCTCATGTGTTTCCTCAGCTGGATGCCTTTCTTGGTGAATGAGAGAAAGTGTGAGGATTAGTGAACAGGTGAGTCGACCAGTCTTTGGAATGCCTCAGAACCTCAATGCAATAGAATACCATGTTGTCTCAAAGAGCAGTCAGTAGTCAGTAGTGCCAGCTGACTTTAAGGAAGTCTGACTTTCTCTTTCTGCCTGACATCATGTTTGTAAATTTTCCAGCTTGCTTGGGACACTGATGAAACCACTTCCCATGGCCACTTGGAGATCTTACATCATCTTTGTGATGGCTTGACCCAGGAAGTCCTCCGGAGAAACCATAATACCCCTCAGAGGTAGGATGTGTCCTCACTGATTAACACTTTAGGCATGGAAAAATACACTCTAAATAAAGAAGAGCTCTTAGGCTGGCTTAGGCTCTCCTTCTGTCTGGTGGATGGCCAGAAAGATATACTTCCTTGAGGGAAATCCTAGCCTTGGAAATTCTGCACTCATAGTCACCATGTTGAATGATCCAAGTTCTCTTTTGTAAGGGGTGGCCATCTGGGTTCCCTCCTGTATCCACTGACTTTTGTCATGGTGTGCTGCCTGGACGGTCTGTCCCATGGTTAATTTATGCAGAACAAGCATGGCTTTATGTGGGGCTGGGATTGGGGATGGGAAACAGGGATACTGGGTGACCTGAATTGGAGGCATGCTTCCTCCCTACATAATACATTTAAAGTAAAGCCATGCTACCTTTTGAGGTGGAATATAGGGCATAGTTAAGTGTAATGGTCTCCAGGAGCTCAGACGCTTAGACAGAGACTCTACCGCTTACTGTTTATATGGCGTTGGGAAAGGTACTCAGTTTTTCTGTGCTATACTTTTTCATGTTAAAATGGGGATGAGTTTTCTAGTATCTACCACAGTTTTTTGAAGATTAAAGGAGCTACTGCATATAAAGGACTCATATGCTCTATGAATGGAATGTGACTCACAACAGACATTTAGTACCTATTAAGTTGTTTTATTTTCAGACTCCTGTCCTCCAGGACCATAAAAATAGATTATAAGGTTCTTTGAGTTAAGAGGCCCATTTTTTCTTTCACTTCTAAGTCTTTTAGTCTGTAGAACAATATTGGGCACAAAATTAGTGCTATTAATAACCTATAAAAATATTTCCCAGTGGATATTCAGGCACTTTTGAAAGCTGTTAACTCTCAGGACACTTTGTCATAAAACTAACACATCAAGATAGTTCTCAATTATGCTTCCAAATGCTCAAATCTCATTTTCTTCTATAGCCACCCAAAATTATTGTATTAGAATATCTTTATTCAGCTTCTATATTGTAGTATTGGAATTTTTTGGAGCTAAAGACTCCTTATTATACTAAACTTACAGCATGACAAAACCTGGGGCTTTTAGGAGCCAGGTATGAGAGGCAAACAAGTGAAGGGCGCCAGGTGTATGATTCTGGATGGCTCTGGAAACAGCAGAGTACTCTGGTAGTCATGCCCCATCTAAATGCATTCCAACTCAAGTTTAAAAATTAAGACCTGATGTTTTAGAGCAGTTTAAAGTTCACAGCCAAAGTGAGGGGGAAGGTGTGGAGATGTCCCGTATGTCCCCTGCTCCCACACATGCACAGCCTCCCCCTTACCGATATCCCCCACCTGACTGTATTTATGTTTGTTACAATGGATCACCCTACACTGACACGTCATTCCTCAAAGTCCGTAGTTTACATTAAAGTTCACTCTTGCTATTGTACATTCTATGGATTGGGACAAATGTGTAATAAGTAACCATCATTACGGAATCACACAGAGTATGTTCACTGTCCCCAAAATCCTCCGAGTTCTGCCTATTCATCCCTTCCCTCCCCAGCTCCTGGCATCCAGTGACCCTTTTACTGTCCTTATGGTTTTGCCTTTTCCAGAATGCCCTGTAGTTGAAATCATACAGTATGTAGCCTTTTCAGATTGGCTTCTTTCACTTTGTAATATGCATTTAGGGTTCCTTCATGTTGTCTCATGACTTCATAGCACTTTTTTTTTTTAGTACTGAATAATATTCCTTTGTCTGGGTATACTGCAGTTTATTTATCCACTCACCTACTGAAAGACATCTTGGTTGCTTCCAAGTTTTGCCAATTGTGAATAAAGCTGCTATAAATATCCATGTGCAGGTTTATGTGTAGACATTTTCAACTCCTTTGGGTAAATACCAAGGAGCATGATTGCTGGATTGTATGGTAAGAGTATGTTTAGTTTTATAAGAAACTGTTTCTTTTATAAGAAAACTTTCAGCTGTCTTCCAAAGTGGATGTACCTCAAATTCAACTTTAAAACAATATTCAAAAATTGTTTTAAAAACTACAGCAAACATATCTGTGGGTTGAATTTGACTGTACTGACTGCAACCTCTGGAAAGATTGCATAAAACTTGCCAAGGCATAAAAGAGCTCAGATTTGTACACTAAGAATCATAGTGAATATGACTTGTTTGGATATCTCCTTTGTCCACATGAAAAATGTGATGAATGAACAATCCAAAGGGCTCAGGACAAAAGTGATTTCAGTGCAACGCAGACAACCAACACAGCCAGGAAGCCAGGAATGCTCTCCAAGGAAGCATCAAAACAAGTGCATTCATTCATGCATTCATCCATCACACATTTACTGAATGCCTAGTGTACTGTTTGGTTAAGAGGGAATCCCTTTTCATAAGCCTTTTACAGTTTAGTAGGGGAAATAAGCCAAGTGCTCAGATGGCTATTAAACAGCACAGGATGAGAGAAGTGCTCAAAGCTCAAGTGAAGTGCTACAGGAACTTAGGGACGGAGAGACCACAACCCCTGGGGAGGATGAAGCAGAGACATAAAGGAGGTGACAGTCATGGTGGATTTGAAGGAAGGAGATATACTGTGATAAAAAAAAGAGGGTCACTTGGGGAGGGAGGAACAAGGTAAGGAAATGCAGTGGCCAAGTGGCCAAGAGACACCAGTTAGTTCTGCTTCCCTGGAGCTGAGTGTCCTCTGAAGGGAAAGTGGAGGACGAAGCTGGAAAGGTGACAGCATGTACACAGATCACTGACGAGAATGGCTGAGCACTATGAGCAAAGCCCAGTTAAGACCAGAGAAAAGCAAAATTCTTGCTCTTCGCTAAACGTGGACTGTTTACCCCAAACACTCTGTATCTTGGTTTCCTCACCTGTAAAGTGAGACAATATGAACACATTATTATTTACTTGCTGTAAAGTTCTAATAAGTAATGCTACCTGATGAGCAAATGCAATGTGTTGGGTACTAAGCTACATGCTTAACATGCATCAACTTATTTTATCCTTACAACAACCCTATGAGGAAGGTATGTTATAATCCCCATTGATGTTTGAAGAAAATGAGCCATTGAGAAGAAAAGTAACTTTACTGATGTCACAGAGAGAAAAAATGGCAAGGCAGGGGTAATGAGATACTAGGTAATGGATGGTTTGGTCATGATCATGCATGCAAGCTCTTAGCTTAGTGCCTGCCTACAGTAAGCACTTGACAAAGGCTATCTATTATTATTAGCCTTATTATTATTATCTCTATTGCCATTATTATTTGGCTAGAGGAATGACCTTGGGTCTCACAGAGGAAGTGACATTTGCAACCATCAGTTGAGGGTGGGTAGGCTATGGACAGGTGGGGCTGGGACAGAAGGGTACTCTAGACTACCGGCCCAGCAGGAACTCTGCAGCTTTGGGATGGAGAATGGGGAGGAGATGTTGAGGCTGGATCTTAGGCTGTAAGGGAAACAGGAGAGAGGGATTTAGCTGACAAGAGAGTAAACTGGCCTGGCTTTCTGGTGGTAGACAGTATGTCAGCATTTGAGGTTTTAAATACAGGAAGTAAGGAGATTGGAGCTTTGCTCAGTTGTGTATTTACTGAGACAAACTGCCTGCCCTTGAGGCCATGCTCTCCTCTGGGGAAGCTCTTCAAACCTGAGTCCATGTGAGCAGGTACCCTGTTCTGGTATTGATGCCCAGGCCAGAGAGGAAATGATGTGTTGGAGGTCAGGAGTCCCCTCTCAAAAGCCCAGCTTTCATTCTAGACCCGTCCCTCGGTCAGGACAGGCTGAGTTGGGTGCTCGTGTGTGCTCAGAGGTGAGGGAGAAAAGGAGACTGAGAGCAGAAGCCCTTTGCCAGCCTTGCGGCTTTCTGCAAGTCCTCGCCTTTTCTCCTGCCCCTGCCGATACTTCCTTCTAAGATCCAGAAGAACAGAAAGCTGACTTAAACCGTCTCCAGGGCCAGATATTCCTGGGTGAAAATGAGGGGCTTCTTGAGAGGAAATGAAAGGAGACAGAGACGTGACTTTGCTTTAAGATTTTCTAGCGTGATCCTCGGCACAGATTCATTTTGAAATAGAAAGATGGGCCTGGAAGTGTGATGTCAGTGCAGGCATTTGGAATCCCTGCTGGAGAACACACAGAGGTGAGTAGGGGCTCTCCTGAGTTACCTTGGTGGAGTCTCTGGTGGGAAGCAGCCTGTTGGAGTGGAAAGGGCACAGAAATGGAAACCAGAACACCTGGGTTCTTCCAGCCCAGTGTTTTCCAAAGGGCAAGGTGACTTGAGACAGCAAAGGAACAACATGTCCAACAGTTACAAATCACAAATGAGAACTTTTCCCCATTTCAAAGTGATGTTTCAGTTCTGATGCCATCAAGGAGAAAGTCTGAGTTTGGGGCTAATGTGTCTTTAACATGCCCCCATCACTTGCTGATCTTTCTGTTATAAGGACCTGGGCATAGAGGCTTTAGTGGGCAATAGCAACAATTCTAGAGGGTCTTATCCTTGGCTCACACTGCTGTCTCCTGGAGAGAGCCTTAAAAAATTACTTCTGCCTGGTCTCCTCCCTCCCCTGACAAATTCTGATTTAATAGGTCGGAGGTATGGCCTGGGCATTGGGACTTTCAAAGCTCTCCGGGCAGCTGTTTCTAATTAGAATTATTTTAATTGTATTTATTAATCTATTTATGGCAAGTGATCTTGGTTTTCTATTAAGGTTTGAAGTAAAATTTCCTTCCAACGTCAGTCAGCTTAAGTAAAAAGAGTGCCCTTTTAAAACAAAACTAAACAAAATGGAAGAGTGCAAGTGGTATTTGGATACGGCAAAAACAAAATACGCTTTGAGTGAACTTTGGGCAACTCCCTTTGGGTCCTTGCTTAGCTCTGCATTTTCTGACCTCTTGCAGGTCTAGTCTCCTCAGTGACAAAATGGGGACAATTATCTCACGTCACCTTTTTCTCAATGGGTTACACTGCAAATCACACAGTCAAGCTCTGTTAAGTTTGATTTGCTAAGCAAACTTGAGGAAGGAAATAGAAAGGACATGATCCATGACATGGGGAGGTCTAACTGGCATGGAACTGGATTTGGGATGTCTTTGACCAGGCTATTTAAAACTACTGATTTGCAGGTACTATCTTCTCTGTCTACCCCCAGGGTGACCACTGGTCTCCATTAAAGGTATCATAACTTCCAGGGATGATTTTTTACCCCAGTGGCAGTAAACTAACAAACAACTCAAAAGCCTAATGAGGATTGCATGTTGGAAGAGAACCTGTTCATCCTGTATTCCTGCCCTCCCATCAGCATTTTCGTTCAAGAAGGAGGGACTCGCCTGGCTCTCTGTACACTGAACTATAGTCCTGATTCTGCACTTTGTAGCTGAATGTCCTCTATCATGCACCCCAGTTTCTTCAGCAGGAAGGTGAGGGGCTTGAACCAGTATAAGATCAGTTCCAAACTCAAATGCCTTCAGCACCAAGGAGGTGACCCAAATGTGAGGCTCTGCCAAGGGAACCAGGAGAGGTCAGGCCTGTGACCAAGAAGAGGGCACAGTCTCACAATAAAGATGTTCATATTCAATTTCTAAAAACCATGGTGTGGTCTAACCAACCATCCTGCAAGGGGACAGTTGCTGTTTCTTGTATGTGGTAGTTTGTCAGATCCTTTCAGTTCTAAAAATAATTTTATGATGGTAAAATAAGCACAAAATTTCTGCTAGAAGTTTTTGATATGACTACTGTACTTGTCGTTACTCAAGAGTTTCCTTGATAACAAGAGCTAAGGTTTATAATAAACCTAACATTCATATGTTAAATTCTTTAAAACCATCCTCATTTAATCCTAGCCACAGGCCTGTGAGGTCAGTACTATTATAACTGCCTCATAACAAATGAGGAAATTGAGGCTCAGAGAGTTGAAGTCTTTTGTGTAAGATCACTCAGGTGGCATTAACCAATAGAAATATAATGTAAGCCACGTATGTCATGTTGAATTTTCAAATATTAAAAAAATGAAAAGAAACAGTTGACATTAATTTTAATAATACATTTTATAAACCCCAACATGATAATTTCAAAATGTAATCACTGTAAAAATTAATTAATGAGGTACTTGACATTCTTTTGTTGTACTAAATCTTTGAAATTTGGTATTTTTTTCTTTTTAAAAAACTACTTTATTGAGTTATGATTCACATACCACACAATTTGCCCATTTCAAGTGCACACTTGGGTGGTCTTCAGTACATTCATATATGTACAACTACCGCCTGCCAATTTTAGAATCTCCTCATCAACTTGAGATGAAACCAGGTAGGTTTTCTCTGTCATCTCCTACCCGTCTGGCCACCCTCCCTGCCCTAAGCAGCCACTCGTCTGCTTTATGTCTCCATAGATTTTCCTACTCTGGGCATTTCATATAAATAGAACCATACAATATGTGGACTTTTGTGACTGGCTCCTTTTGCTTAGAATAATGTTTCCCAGGTTCATCTATTTTACAGCATGTATCAGCACTTCATTCCTTTTTATAGACAAATAATATTCCATTGTATGGATGTATCACATTTTATGTATCCATTTGTCCATTGGCGGACATTTGGATTGTTTCCATCTTTTGGCTATCATGAATAATCCTGCCATAATATTTGTGTACAAGCGTCTGTGTGGACCTGTGTTTTAATTTCTCTTGGGTAGTTACCTGGGATTGGAATTGCTGGGTCGTATTGTAACTCTATGCTTAATTGTTTAAGGTACTGCCAGACTTTCTTCCAAAGTGGCTGCACCATTCTACATCCCCATTAGCAGTGTACAAGGGGTCGGATTTCTCTCCATTCTTAGCAACATTTGTTGTTACCTGACTTTTTTGATCCTAGCCATCTTAGTGGGTATGCAGTTATATCTCATTGTGATTTTGATTTGCATTTCTGTGATGACTAATGATATGGAGTGTCTTGTTATGTATTTATTGGCCATTTAATATCTTGGAGAAATATCTATTCAGATCCTTTGCCCATTTTTTTAATTGGGTTATTTGTCTTTCTATTATTGGATTGTAAGAGTTCTTTATGTATTCTAGATGTAAGTCTCTTATCAGATAGGTGATTTGCCAATATTTTTTCCCATTCTGTGTGTTGTTTTTTCACTTTCTTGATGGTATCCTTTGAAGCATTAAAGTTTTAAATTTTGATAAAGCCCGAATTATCTGTTTTTGTTGTTTGTGCAGCAAAAGCAGTTCTAAGCAGAAGTTTATAGTGATAAACACCCATAAAAAGAAAGATCTCAAATAACCTTACTTAAATCTCAAGAAACTTGAAAAAGAACAAACTAAGCCCAAAGTTAGCAGAAGGAAAGAAATAACAAAGATATGAGTGGAAATAAATGAAATACAGGCTAAAATGATAATAGAAAAAAATCAATGAAACTAAGAGCTGTTTTTTTTTTTAAAGGTAAACAAAATAGATGAACCATTAGCTAGATTTACCAAGAAGAACATTGACAGGACTCAAATAAAAAATTAGAAATGCAAGAGGAGACATAACTGATATCCCATGAAAAATGTGATGAATGAACAGTTATCTCCTCTTTGAATACTCTATTCATTTTTTCATCATTTCTTGAGACTATGACTTTTCTCCTTACTCTTTTAATGTAGTAAATTACATATATAGGTTTATAAATGTTAATTCAACCTTACATTCCTATAATAAACTCTACTTGATTATGGTATACTGCACATTAATGTTCATGAGTGAGCTTTGTCTGTAATTTTCTTCTTCAGAACACTTTTGTCAGTTTTTGATATCAAGGCTATGATGGCCTAAAAAACAGTTGGTGTGTATTCCATTTTATTTATTGTAGTTGCTGACATGACACTTCTTTAGATACTTGGTAAAACTCATCAGTGATGCTATCTGGGCCTATACTTTTCTTTTTTGGGAAGATTTAAAATTGTGTATTCAATTAATTTTATTGGTACAGTGTTATTTTAATTTTATATTTTTCCTGTGTCAGTTCTGGTAAATTATATTGTTGTAGAATTTGTCTGTTTCCTCTAAAGTTTGAAATTTAGAAATACATTTTTTAATATCATCCCTTATGGTCTTTTTAATGTCTAAAATATCTATAGGGATACCCTTTTTCATTTTTGATAGGGGCTATTTATGCCTTCTTTTTTATCTTGATTTGTCTCCCTAAGGGTTAATTCTTTATTTAATTCCGTTCTGCTTTATTTTGTTTAATTTGTTATTTCATGTCTAACTTCTTGAGATGGAAGCATAGATCACTGATATTTTTCAGCCTTTCTTCTTTTTTAATATATGGGTTCTAGGATGGTAAGTTTCCCTATAAACATGCTCTTGGTTGGAACTCCCAAATTAATGAATTATTATTGGTTATCCATTACTATATCACCAGCTGCCATCAGAGTGCCCACTATGATTGAAGTGTTCCAAAGGCTTCATACTTCATTCAGGATAAAACATTGTTCCCCTGTGACCTGCTCTTACTCCTTCACTGGTTTCTTCTCCTACTGCTCACTCCCTTATGCATCTTACTCTCGTCACACTGGACCCCTTGCTAGTCTTAGAAATGGAAGACACACTCCTGTCTCAGGGCCTTTGCACTTGCTGTCACTCTGTCTGGAAAGTTTATACTTCAAACAGACCAGTGGCTTGCTCCCTTCCTTTATCAGGTCGCTGTTGAAGTGCACCTTTTCATAAAACCTTCTATGGCCACCCTATACAAAATAGCACCCACTAGCATACGCTATCCCCGTCACTATGACTTATTTTTCTTCATTATGCTTCTTGCCAACTGACACAGAATAAATTTACCTGTTTATTTATTGTTTGATTCTCCCCTTCTCCCCTCCAGAAAAGGTTAGTTTCTTGTTCATATGGAGTCTAGTATGGAGAGTAGCATGGCAGTGGGGCCAAGGGCAGTTGTGTTATTACATGTCTGTGTGTGGAACTTTGCAGAACGTCTTAAAAGATTTTACATAGTTTATGTAGGAATATACTTGAATATAGTGTTGAGATTCTGTAGCCCTTTCCACATAGAGTTTAGATATAATTACTTCATTCTCCCATTAAGAGTTGTATCATGCGGTTTTCTGAATATATGTATTTATGGAGGAAGGGGCACATTATTTGAATTAGAACTTTTAACAAAATGCTACCATTTGTTGAGCATTTCCTGTGTTCCAGATATAGTACAAGGGCTTTTAGACACTTTATCTCATTTAATCTTTAGAATGGCTCCCTGAGGTAGGTACTTTTATTATACCCATTGACTAGTGAGGGAACTGATGTTCACTGGAGTGAAGTAATTTCACTTTAGTTGTACAACTACGTGGCAGAATTTAGGTCTGCTTGGCTCCAGAGTCTGTGGTTAACTACAGTGCAGGGCTGTGCACTCCTCCCCACCTGCAGATAACACATACTGAATGCATAACTGCCGTATGTTTACCAGCAGACCAAAACTGATGATGACGATAGTGATGATGATGATAAATACAATGACATAGTGGGTATTATATTTGATTTCACAGCACTTGGGCTCTGGTTTAGATTGCCAAAGATGTCCTCTTGCACATATTTTACATTCCCAACATTACAATCACTCCTTTGGGTTAAGGCTTTGCCTGTGGTAGACTTCAGTTAAAATGCAAATATCTTTCCTGGGAGCAATAATAAATTAATACCCAACATTATGATTACATCAGCAAGAAATAGCTAATTTCCATCATCAGAGAACAATCGAGTAGAGAAGACAAAATTTAAAATAATGTTTTAGAAATCAATTTAATGTAGTATATATTCCAATGATTAATTAAATGTAATTGAGTGGAAGGTATATTTCACATAAATATAATGGGTAGGCCAGTGAGGGAAGGGTTTCATAATTGGCAAAGATTATCAGGAAAGCCTTCTTAGAGTAGGTGCCATTTCACATGTCTTGAGGTCTTGATTGACTTGAAAACCACATATTTGTCTCATAATCCTAAATGACTTCCTAAAACACTCTATAATGATTCTCTATTATGTTTTTCTGTCCATAAAAGTCTACCTTTCTCCCTCTTCTCTTTTTCTAGAAAATGCTTTTTCCTTTACACTAATTATGTGACTTGAGTGGGAGCTGCCATCTCTTTAAAAATCTCTTTCCTAGGGATCTAGGATTGATTGACTCTTGAAGATAGGCACTTGATCTAGTCTGGACCAATCCTAATGCCCAAACTTATGGCCATAGTTGCTGAGTTCAATGATGGACACTTGACCTAAGATTAGCCACTCAAATCCATTTTTAGAATTTTTGAGTTTGAAACTAGAACAAGTGAGCCTTGGTTCCTCTGTGTGTTGTGAATTGTGAGTTCTGAGATACTGGAGTGATGGGTGGCCATGTTCCTGGTGGATCTCTTTTCGGAAGTAATAAAATTGACCTACCAAATGAAACAGACATGTGAGGCACAAAGAGGGTCTTGATGGCATTTAAGTTTCTGGTTGCAGAGGTCTCTGAAATTCATCTTTATGCACTGATGTGGCTGTTCAATCTTCATATGAATAACTTCTAAAAACCCTTGCTGTTACCACCACCTATCTTTTGCTTTTAGCTGGGTTGAGCTGAATTTTTGTCCCTTGCAACTGAAAGAGTCCTGATGAATATTTCATTGTGACTTCATGTTGAAATAGATAGAAGAAGGATTATCTTTATTTTACAGAGGAAAAAATGAGGCTCAGAAAAAATAATGCAACGAAGATACTAAAAAAGATGAGTTGATCCAAAAGAAATATGCAGGTATCTCTTAATGGAGAAAACACTGGTAGGTACAAGGAGATGCAGACAGGAAATATCTGCTGCTTTAGAAGACTCAGTGTACAAACTACGAATAAAATAACTTCCCATTGCTGTGGGTATTCTGAATGTTCTGACGCCAAATTTTGGTATCATTTTAGCTTGGGTTTTTTTTTTCATCAGAATCCTGGCTTTTGAGGAAAAAGGAGGAATCCCAATTCTGCCCCAGCACTCACTTCCCATTTTACTTTAGGTCCATGGGGCTACCCAGGTCTGAAACCAGTCATAATTGTTGGTACCTTAGTGATGTAATACTGAAAAGTATCACTTTTTGCAAGGACTAATTTCAAAAAGATACTAAATGATTGATTGTCTCACTCTTACCACAGCACACTCAAATCCCTATTAGCCTAGGGATACAGAATGATTCAGAAAGAGCAATTCCTTGCGTTTAAGGACAAATTTTGTTTCAGGTTGTCCTTAAAAGGAAAAGATGAAGAACTTAGCATACTTAAAAATTTGTATCCTTTCTTGTATCAAAGAAGACTTAAGATGGCTTTAAAATGACACAAACATATATAGGAAGACAATAAGTTAAAAGCAGAAGAGAAATTTTAAATGACAATAAAATAGGTATATTAAATAGAGTTAGGAATGAGGCTAATAAACAATGAATAATGATGGAGTCCTATACATATTTGACAACTGGTCTTTTGTACTTTAAGCTTTCTTGTTGTCAGTGCAAACAGGGAAACGCAAACAGTTACACACTTTGCAATGTCCGTCATATAAAGCAAGCCAAATCCTTAGAAGGACAACTGCATCTAATCCTATGACCAAAAATAATGAGCCCTTTGCTTCTTACACAGAGCACTGTGTGTGTAATACAATGTAAAAGGTCTCAAGGGCTCCTTCCAAGAGACCCAAGGATGAAGATTCAGAGCCTTGGTTCTCATAATTGGGAGGATTATTTCTCAGATTTTAATTATCTTCATGATTTCTGCCACATTTCCTTACTACATTAAAAAATTATTAGCCCAATATAGTTTTGAATGTAGATTTTAGTTGGACTCAATTTTAGCAAGGTAGATGGTCTAGTTCTATTTTTCTAATACCCTTTAAATTAAGCTTACAAGTATTAAAATTAAAAAGTCTCTATCAACCTAAAATTTTCTTATGTCTCTCTAGTGTTATGTGGGCTATACCTGGGGAAGCACTGGCTAAGGGAAAAAGAAACATCCAACATTTGAATAACCATGACCTCATTACATTTGAATATCTCTTTTGTAAGGTATCATCATCACTATGAGAGCTGAGATAACCAAGTCCAAAGGACTTGCACAACTTTCCTCAGTAACTAAGCCAGATGAAAAGCAAGCCTTCTGATGAAAGTCAAATTCTAGCTTCCAGATGAATGCCTGGAGGACCTTCTCCCCAGACCAAAGTTCAGGCTCTTTTTGGCTGTTTGTCCCTCTGCTTCCTGCCAAAATGCTTCTCCCCTGCCTGGTTCACAGGGGTGCCTATCTGCGGTCATTGGAACCCCATCCACTGGGCCGAGGGGAGGAAGTCTACCAGGCAGATGGGAACCCAAAAGAGGAACTTCATCAGCTGCCACGGACGGCTCTATCACTTCATGCCCCCGTGGATTTTTTGGGAAGTGTTTTTGTGGCTCACCAGTCTCTCATTAAGGGCCACTTGTCTTCAGTTGTTCTTCTCCACTGGTGGAAAGCACGGCTGGGAGATTTAGAATGGTTGCAGTTTGACTTTGGTTCTTGGCAAGTAGTGTTACCATGAGCCTTTTTCATAAGGTTTCGAGCTTAAGTTTGTTGTTGAGGATTGCAGAATATTCCTGTGAATCTTGGGGGACATTTTGAGCCATAACTGGATCAGCTTTCTGATGACAATTTGAGCCTGCTCAGAGAAGAAGCCATCTCCATCTCTCACACAAATAGTACTTTGAGTAAATCACCTTCAACTCTGGACCCATGGGTGTGATCTGCACTTACTGAACTCTAATTTATAGTGTAAGCTTTTTCTTCTTTTTTGAATAGAATTTTTTCTTCTTCATCTTTCTATTAAGGACATTGTTTAACTCTCATAATTGAAAAACATATTTTAACACTTTTTACTTAGAGATCATTGTAAATTTACATGCATTTGTTTGAAATGCTTACACAAAGATTGTGTACCTTCTATCCAGTTTTCCCTTACAGGAACATCTTAGAGGGATTTTTTAATTACTGAGGTAAATTTATATATAATAAAACTCACTCTTTTAAAGTGTACAATTTGATGAGCTTTGATGTTCTATATTTAAAAGTATAGAACATTTCTTTCATCCCCAAAAGTTGCTTCATGCCCCTTTGCAGTTAATCTCCTCTCCCCATTCCTGGTGCCTAGAAACGTTCATCTATTCATTATCTGTTACTGAACCAAACAAACCTGGGTCCACTCACCCTGATGAGAAACAAAACCAAATGCTGACATGGGATATAAAATTTAACTTAAGATATGGAAGCAAACTAGGTGTCCATCAGTAGATGAACAGATAAAGAAGATGTGGTACATATACACAATGGAATATTATTCAGCCATAAGAAGAAAACAAATCCTACCATTTGCAACAGCATGGATGAAGCTAGAGGATATTATACTCAGTGAAATAAACCAGGTGGAGAAAGACAAGGACTAAATGATTTCACTCATCTGTGGAGTATAACAACAAAGCAAAACTGAAGGAACAAAACAGCAGCAGACTCACTCCAGGAGGGACTAGTGGTTACCAGAGGGGAGGGGTTGGAGAGGGTCGGAAGGGAGGGAGAAGGGGATTAAGGGGCACTATATTTGCACTCACAATATAGGTAGGTCACTGGGAAGGCAGTATGGAGAAGACAAGTAATGACTCTATACTTACTACACTGATAGACAGTGACAGCAATAGAGGGGTGAGGACTTGATAATATGGGTGAATGTTGAAACTACAGTGTTGTTTATGTGAAACCATCATAAGATTGTATATCAATAATACTTTAATAAAAAAAAGGAAAGAAAGTGGGCATTTATTGCAGGCTGCCAAACAAGGAAAATGGGTAGCTGGTGCTTAAGGTCCTGAACTCCCATAAGGTTACAAGAAGGGATTTTTTAAAGGTATTATTGATATACACTCTTATGAAGGTTTCACATGAAAAAACAATGTGGTTACTACATTCACCCATATTATCAAGTCCCCACCTCTATGCCATTGCAGTCACTGTCCATCAGTGTAGTAAGATGGCACAGATTCACTATTTGCCTTCTCTGTGCTACACTGTCTTCCCCGTGACCCCCACACCATGTGTATCTATCATAATACCCCTCAATCCCCTTCTCCCTCCCTCTCTACCCACCCTCCCCCATCCCTCCCCTTTGGTACCCACTTGTCCCTTGGAGTCTGTGAGTCTGCTGCTGTTTTGTTCCTTCAGTTTTGACAAGCAGGGATTTTTAAGGGCAACATTATAGGAAAGGGTTGCAGGGTGTATGATCAACTTGTGCACATTCTTCTGATTAGTCAGTGGCAAGGTGACGGGATTGTTCAGCAGTCTAAGCTGTCAGTCTTCTGGCTCCACCTAGTCTGGGGTCTAGTGCTTGTTGTCAGAAGGTGGCCCATCTGGTGGGGTCTAAGTTCTTGTAAAGCATCTTGAGAGTCAAGAGTTTAACTTGACTTGCTTTGTTGGGGAGCTGAGTCCTGTGTCTGTTTAGTTTGTTTTACCTTGGTTTGCCAGCTACTATTTTCTTTAATCTCTAACTTCCCAGTCTAATTTCCACACTCTGGGTCATGACTAAGGGACTCGGGCTTCTCTTCTTCATCGAAAAAAGGGGGCTACCTGTGTGGTTACATGTCTCACTTTTGCCTTTTCTAGACTGTCTTTTAAATACTACATACTGTCTCACACCGCATGGAGTCTTTTCACTTAGCATGATGTTTTTAAGATTCAGCTCTGTTTCTGAATGTATTACTAGTTTGTCCCCTTTTATTGCTGAGTAGTAGTCCATGATATGCCACAATTTGTCCATAGACTCACCAGTTGATGGACATTTGTGTCATTTCCAGTTTTTGGTTATTAGGAATAAAGATACTATAACATTCTTATATAAATCTTTGGGAAGAAATATGTTTTCATTTATTTAGGGTAAATTTCTTAGAGTAGAATTGCTGAGCTGTATGAGCAAAAGTATGTTTAACTTTTTAGAAACTACCAAACTGTTTTCCCAAGTGGTTGTACAGTTTTGCATTTCTACCAGCATGTATGAGAGTTCTAGTTCCTCCACATCCTGGTCAACACTTGGTACTGTCAGTTATTTTGAAATTTTAGCCATTCTAGAGGTACCTTACTTATGTACTTCTTGTTGTTGTTTTTTTTCCATGAGCATACCTACTCTGATAAGGTATCTGTTTGAATCTTTTGCCTGCTTTTTGATTGAGTCATTTATTGTCAAATGATTGAATTGAAGGAATTCTTCATATTTTCTGGATATAAGTACTTTATTAGATAACTAGTTTGAAAATATTGTCTCCCTGTTTGTGATGTTTTGCTTTTAAAAAGCAGCGTCTTTCAAAGAGATGTTTTTTATTTTGATGAAGTCCAATTTATCAGTGTAAAAAATTTTTTGTTTGTGCTTTTTGTGCCATAGCAGATTTTTGTATAATGCAAGGCCATAAAGGTTTTTCCTGTGTTTTCTTTTAGAAGTTTTATAATTTTATGTTTAGGTCTGGAATCCATTTTGAATTAACTTTTATATGTGGTGTGTGAAAAGCATTGGGGTTTATAATTTTTGCATTTGAATATCCAATTATTATAGTGCCCTTTGTTGAAAAGACTATTTCTCCCCATTAAATTACCTTGGCACTCTTGTTTGAAATCAGTTGGTATTATAAATATATATGTGGGTCTATTTTTGAATCCTCTATTCTGGTATGTTGATCTATATGTCTATCCTGCCACCAATACCATTCTATTTTGATAACTGTAGCCCTATAATAAGTTTTGAAATAATTCATAAGTCCTCTAACTTTATTACTTTTTAAAGATCTGTTTTGGCTCTTCTAATTTCTCTGTGTTTTAATATAAATTTTAAAGGCATTGTGTTAATTTCTCCAGATAATAAGCCTGCTGGGATTTTGACTGAGATTGTAGTAAATCTATAGATTGATTTAGGGAGAATGGATATCTTCAAAAATTTGAGTTTTCTGATCCACAAATGTGGTTTATCTCTCTATTTAGCTATTTATCCTCTTTTCACAGCAGTATTTTATAGTTTTTAAATATAAAGATTTTACATGTATTTTGTAATATTTATTGATTCTTTTATATTAGCCCTGTATCTTGCAATCATGCTAAGCTTATATATCTCTTCTGATAGTTTTTTCAGTAGATGCCTTAGGATCTTGTTTGTAGACCATTATATCATCAGCAGTAAAAATACTCTTTCCTTTGCAATTTTGGTGCCTTTTGGTTTTTTATTTTATCTCCCTTAATATACTGGCTAAGACCTCTCATGAAATGTAAAATAGAATCGGTGAAAACAGACACCATTGCCCTATTACTAACCTTAAGAGAAAAGCCTTTAGTCTTTTATCACTGAGTATGATGTTAGCTGTAGATTTTTTAGATGTTCTTTGTCAGATTAAGGAGGTTCCTTTATTTTATTTCTTAGGTTTTCAAAATTGATATAGTTGATATACAAAATATATTGGTTTTAGGTGTACGACATAGTGATTGATTTGACAATTATATGAGGAAGTTCCTTTTTATGCTTTATCATCTGAGTTTTTTATCATGAATGGATGTTGACTTAGTCAAATCTTTTATCTGCATCTATTTAGACACTCATATGGCTTTTATTTTTTAGTCTTTTGACATGATGAATTACATTGATCTATTTTCTGCAGTTGAATAATGATTGCATTCCTGGGATAAAACCTACCTGGTCATTCTGTAGTATCTTTTTTTCTGGCCTCACTTTGTTAGAGTTTTGTTGCAGATTTTTGGGTTTAGTTTCATGAGACATTTTTGTTTAGAGGATTTTTTTGTGTGTATGATTTCCTTTTTTAAATTTAGCTTTAATGTCAGCATAATCCTGATCTCATAAAATGAGTTGGGAAGTATTTAATGTTTGGTAGAATTTCCTAGTTAAGTCATCTGGATCTGAGAATTTCCCTGTGGGAAAGATTTTAACTATGAATATAACCTCTTTCGTAGATATAAGGCCATCCAAGTTTTCCCTTTCTTCTCAGGTTGAGTGTTAGGAAAGAATTTGTATATTTCATCCAAGTTGTCAAATTTGTTGTCAGAAAGTTGTTCATAATATTACATTATCCCTTTTAATGTCTGATAGATGTGCATGAGATTGGATAGATCTCTTTCATTAATAACACTGATAATTTGGGTTTCTGTTCTTTTTCCTCATCAGTATGCATAGAAAGTTTTACCACTGTTATAGGTCTTTCCAAAGCACCAACTTTTTAAAAAATTAAGGTATCATTGATATACACTCTTATGAAGGTTTCACAAGAAAAACAGTGTGGTTGCTTCATTCACCCTTATTATTGAGTCCTCCCCATCCCCCATTGCAGTCACTGCCCATCAGTGTAGTAAAATGACACAGTCACTATTTGTCTTCTCTGTGAAAACACCAGCTTTTGCTTTTGTTGATTTTGCTTACTAGATTTCTGTTTTCTGTTTTGATCTTTTTTTTTCTCTTACCTTTATTATTTTCTTCCTTTTATTTACTTGGGTTTTTAATTTGCTCTTGATACTCTGTTTTCAGAAGGTGGAAATTTAGGTAACTGATTTTAGACCTTTCTTCTTTTCTAGTATGAGCATTTAATGCCATCAATTGTTCTTCAGACACTTCTTTAGCTGTGCTTTTTAAAGCTTTCTTATCATTTTAATTTAGTTCAAAATATTTTCTAATTCCCCTTGTTTTTTCTTCTTTGACCTGTGGTCTGTTTAGAAGTGGGCTGTTTATTATCCAAATATTTGAAGATTTTCTTGGTATCATTCTATTGCTGATATTAAGTTGAATTCTATTGTCATCAGAGAACATACCTTCTATGTTTTTAATCTTTTTGTATTTATTGAAATTAGTTTTATCACCCAGAATATGGCCCACGTTTTGAGTATTTTATGAACATTTGAAAAGAAACTTAATTCTCTGGGTTGAAGTGTCCTATAAATGAAGTTGAGTTGCTTGGTAGTGTTGTTTGAGTCATCTGTATCTTTAATGACTTTTGTCTGACTTTTCTATCAACTAAAAGAGACAATAATTGAAATACTTATTCATTTGTCTATTTCTCTTATTGGCAATTTTCTGCTCACACATTTCATCTACCCCATACTCTCTTTTCTCCTTCTGGGACTCTGGTTTCATGTACGGTGGCCAATTTAATACTGTCTCACAGCTCTTGGGATTTTTTTTTTCACTGATTGTTTTTCTCTTTTTATGTTTGTATGAGTAATTTCTATTGACTTTTCTTGAAGTTCACTTAGCTTTTTTCTGTTGTGTTCTGTTTGCTGACAAGCTTGCCTAGGGAATTGTTCATCTCTGATGTGTTTTTCATTTTTAGCTTTTCCATCTGACATTTTTTTAGAAAACCACCAACTCTTTGCTGAAATTCCCCATCACACATACATTTTTGTCCACCTTTTTGCACTATATCCTTTAATATACACATTATAGCATGTTTAGCTTTTCCATCTGACCTTTTTTTAGAAAACTTCCAACTCTTTGCTGAAATTCCCCATCACGCATACATTTTTGTCCACCTTTTTGCACTATATCCTTTAACATACACATTATAGCAGTGTCTTTATCTGATAGTTCTAACATCTGGATATTTCTGGGTCTGGTTCTGCCCCCTATTTTATATCTCAACAGGAGGGTATTTCCTTTTTATTTTTGGTCTTGCTTCTTTGTATATGCTGTTATTTTAATCACATGTGGCACATTCTAGGTAAAAGAATAGTAGAGACCGAAATAAATAGTATATAATGCCCAGCATGGCATATGTGCTATGCAATTGGCAAGCATGAGAATGCTCTTTGACCATCCGAGGTAGATGTTATTATTCTTCCCATGTTAGAGCTGAGGAAACTGAGGGGAGACAACAGCAATATAGCAGGGGACAGTGCCAGGTTTGAATCCTGGCCATGTGGCCAATCCCTTCCCTAGCTGATAGGTAGGGTCTGGTGGTGGTGGGAAGGATGGTGCTGGAGTGCTATGAGACTGGAGGCCAGGAGGCCAGTCAGAGCTGTGGCAGCAGGGCAGCTGTGGTGCTGAATGCTCCTGAGGGGTCATTAACTCAAACACCCAGAACCTACACAGCTTGTGTTAGCAAATACACTTAAACAGAATGGTAAGGCTCAGTACTGAGGACAAACTAGGGAGTGGTGGGGACTGTGGTGAACTAGTGCACATACCCCTTCCTAGATGCATGGCCATGACTCCATTGTGGCTGACCATGCCAGCTGCAAAACCAAGACAAGTATTATCAGTTCTTAAGATGTTTTGAGGGAAGCTAGAAATCTAAACTTATATGTGAAGTGCCCTGATTTTTAAAGGTTGGCCACAAGTATAATTTTTAAAATGCTTATGCAGGCCACACTGTGAGGATTAAGCAAAACATGTCTGTAAGCAGAGTCAGGCTATCAGGCTATGAGCCACAGTGAGCCTGGCTGGTGGCAGAGGGACTGCCCCGGTACAACTACAGCTGTGGACATGGAGTTTTAGCAGATGTGTTTTTGTCCAAAAGGCTAAATGACAGGCTCAAGGGCATTTTCTATCAAGACATTCATTAGGTAAACCCCTGGCTCTGGACTTTGCCAGCCAGGAGGTACACCTGTGTTTACTTTGTTATCAGTACCTGACTTGCTCCACATTTCTGCATACCTCCTACAGTCTCTTCCCAGGGTGGCTGTTAGCCCACATATGCTACCAAGGATGCCGCTGAGAGAGGCACTGTAATGTCCTGGTTAGTGGTCTGGGTTGGCCTTTTTCATCTTCCGTTTACTACCTCTGTGAGAGGGTATATTGTTCACTCTCTGTGTACCAACCACTTATCTGTAAAATAATTTGACCTACTTCCAAGGATGGCTGTGAAAATTATAAAAGATAATAAATATAAACGACTTGGAAAAATATCTGACATATAGTATGGGCTAAACAAATGTCAGCTACTATCATCATTTTCTTCCTGCCTCGTCCTTTCATCTGAGGCATGTACTATTTCTTCTGCAGCTTCACCCCCTGGGGAAACTCGCTTGGTGCTGCCCAGGATGCCACGGCTGCATTTGTTCATTTATCCATTCAAAAAGTACTTATTGAGGGCCCACTATGTGCTTGGTTCTGTTCTAGGCGTTGGAGAATCATCAGCTATGAACACAATAGAGGAGCCGGCATTTAGAGTGTGCAGGACTGACAGGAATCACAAAGACAAATAAATGAGAAATTTATTAAACAAGTAAACAATTTCCAAATGCCCACTACTATGAAGAAAAAGAAAATTGTGATATGATAGAAATGAATATACATCTACTTTAGACTGGGTGCTCAAGAAAGGCCACTCTGAGGAGGTGTCATTTGACCTGAGGTTTAAATGACAAGAAAATATCTTTTAATTTAAAAATCTGGAATAAGAGTGTTTCAAGCTAATGGAACAGCAAGTGCAAAGGCCCTGAGGTAGGAATGAACTTAGCTTTTCCCAGGAACAGGCAAAAGGTCAAAGTGGCTGGAGCACAGAGAATAAGGGGACAAGAGGAAAGGGGTGAAGTCACTGGCTAGCCAGGGACCATGCCACACAGACTTGGTGGACCAAGGCAAAGATTTTGGCTATATATTAAGTCCTATGTGAAGGGTCTGAAGGAAGGTAGTGATAAGACCTGGTTTACATTTCAAATCGATCACTCTTGCTGTAGCATGGAGATTGGACTGGAGGGAAATAGGAGGGAAAGCAGAAAGGTCATCAATCCCCCTATGGACCACTGTAATAGGAAGAAGTGGGGAGAATGGCTCCTTCTAAAACTCTTTTCATTCATTCATTCATTCATTCAATAGTTCTTTCTTGACTGTCTATTATGTGGCAGCAATGGGTGAGACACTGAGAATACACTGACATGTGATATTGTCGTGAGTTCTGTCTGCTACCATTGAGCTTTCAATCAAATATCCCTCTTGGTTTCCTGGGTCCTCAAGGCTCTCTGTACACACTGTCTTTCACCACCATTAATTCTACAGTGGTTCACCAAACCACTTTCATGTGGGTTTACCACGGGGCGAGAAACCATGTAGGATTCTCCTGTCCTACAACTTCCTACCTCCCTCAGCAGAACATAAAGGATGTAAATATGAGGGTGCCGAATGGATACGAGGGTGGGGGAGAGACGGAGGCATCTGAACTTACCTGCCAGAAGTCTAGAACCTTGTTGAAGCTTGTGTACATGTTTGTGAGCCTCAGGTTCCAGGGGGCCTCAACTTTCAGGAGATCATTAAGGGAATTAAAGGTTGTAAAGATGACCTTTGTTTCTGGTCTATTTTCAACAGGGTCAGACTCTTTTTTTCAAGATAAGATTTTTAAGGTAGTGAAACAACATTGCCTAGTATGGAGAATAACTTTTTACATTCAATTCACAACCACAGAGTCTTGTGTGAAATTCTAGGTGTAACCACATTTATCAAATGGTAAAGAAAATGGGCAATCAAGCCTTCTTCAGACGAAACCAAGCACCTAATAGCTGTCTTTCTCTATTTGACAGTCAGAGGCCTGTGAAACAAACTCCCAAGAAAGTCTGCTGGGTGGGCCAAACTCCTGTACATCTTCTTTATAGAATAGAATGTCAGTTACAGTTTTCAACGGAGAGAGGGAGGTTTCAAGTTGTGAGGAGGGAATGGGAAATGGAACACCGATTTCATAGGTTCTGTGTGTCAGGCACCTGCTCAGGTGGAGTGAGCAAAGATAGGAGAGTTCTGGCAAAAGCACAAATGGAAATCAGTTAAAACTGATTGCAAAGGTTTTTTTTTTTAATTGACAATTGGATCCATATTTCAGAATATTATTCCAAGACCTCATATGCAAAAGGGAAAAATAGAATCTGTTTTGAAAGTGAGAGGACAAGTAGGACTCAGCCTGTTGCCACCCACTCCCCTTCCCATTCCTGGCCAGGCTTGGAGCCTTTGTTCTTCAGGGAACCCAGTTGGAACTCTATTGATGTGAATCATGATAGAAAATGAAGATTGCATGAAGACCATTTTTCCCTTAAGTTAAATTTTAGTTAGAGTATACCATATGCTGGGCACTTTGCTAACAAAATAATTTACATACACAGCATTACACTTGTGCCATGAAATGATTAATGTTACACCTGTTGTCAAGATGAGGAAACAGAGGTTCAGGGTGACTAGATCATGTACCCGAAGTTACGCAATTGCCAAGTGGCAAATTCGAGCTTCAGACTCAGAGCTGACACCAAAGCTTCTGTTTTCAACCAATAAACTCTACTGTCTCTCTCTCTTTGACAGGTTTTTTTCAGTTCTCATCAAGAGGTGAAGCATTTCAAGGAATGTTTACAGAAAGGGGACAGGGAAGAGGAAAGGAGGAAGAAAGAGTAATGTGGAGGAGGCGGAGGCAGAGGCAGAGGGAATAGTAAGACTTGGGCTACTGACAAAGAGGAAATTAGTGTGAAATGATAAAAAACCAAAGAACCAGTTGCTAAGAAAGGAAACTCCATGGAAAATCCAAAGGTAATACTGTGAGGGGAGAGAGAAAGAGGCTCAGACGGAAGGTCAGTGCTCCTAGTGACCAAAATGTCAAGATTTCAGCCAGGACCAGACTCCCTAGTTTCTATTGTGATCTGATTATGTACTTATTTAAAACAGCATTAATGTTTGCCAACAAACATCAGCACAGGGGACTGGCCCAGGACACAGGAGCCTGGAAGGTGGACCAGCCAAGTGGAGCAGGGGAGTCTTTTTGGGCACCCAGTGTGCCAGATCATGTGGTGCCTAGTCCCTGGGTGGTGGCTTTCCATGATGTCAAACCATCACTTTGCACCTGCTGACTGAAGTTTTAGCTAGGTTGCTGAGATGACTGGCTGAGTTGGGGTCCAGGGGCTGGGTGAACTGACCTAGGGGACAGCCCAGAAGCCAGGAGTCTGCCTGTAGAATTTATTGCTCTCCAAGAGAATACAGCAGGAAAAGAAACCAGTGAGAAAGCTCTCAGCTTGTTTTATTATGGTGACTGGTGTCTGTCGTTGGCTGGCTCACTTGTGCAGAATCAGATGTTAACACCTGTAGTACCAACACCATGCGACAGGTCTGGGGAAGAGATGGCATAGGCCCTACTGCTCTTATTGGCTGGTAAGTGGGTGGCAGATCTAGCCAAAGCACCTGCCCCAAGTGACAAGGGGCAGGTCACTTCCTAATTCTCTGCCTCTATTCAGTCTCTGCAGCTTCCTGGTCATGTTTGCTGGCCCTACGTACTTCCTGGGGTAAGGAATGGGGAGTCACAAAGCAGGAGTGTTGAAAGGCATCCTGAGTCTTCTGGAGAGAAAAGGAAAGAAACATTCAATGAAGATTTTCTGTATCCCAGGGAATTCACATGTCTTCACCGATCCGATTTTTCCCAAAGTCTACAATAGACAGTATTAGCTCCCTTTATAGGGGATACTCCAAGGTTTCTGAGATTCAGAGAGATTGTGTTGTCTGTCCAATTCTTTTCCACTCCTTTTATTTTTATTTATTTATTTATTTATTTTTGAGGTGTCATCGATATACACTCTTAAGAAGGTTTCACATGAAAAACAATGTGGTTACTACATTCACCCATATTATCAAATCCCCCCCATACCCAATGCAGTCACTATCCATCAGTGTAGTAAGATGCCACAGAGTGACTCCTTGTCTTCTCTGTGCTGCACTGTCTTCTCTGTGACCCCTCCCACCACGTGTACCAATCGTAATACCCTTCAATCCCCTTCCCCCTCCCTCCCCACCCACTCTCCCTGTGGTAACAGCTAGTCCCTTCTTGGAGTCTGTGAGTCTGCTGCTGTTTTGTTCCTTCAGTTTTGCTTCGTTGTTATACTTCACAAATGAGGGAAATCATTTGGTTCTTTCTCCGCCTGACTTGTTTCACTGAGCATAATACCCTCTGGCTCCATTCATGTTGCAAATGGTAAGATTTGTTTTCTTCTCATGGCTGAATAGTATTCCATTGCTTTTCCACTCCTTTTGCATTGCTTTCTCCTTTAGGTACCCTGCATCTAGCAGTAGTCCTTTGAGATGCTTAGCCCTGATGAGAGGGCATGAGGATAGCTGCCAAAAGGCTGGACACCAGCCCTGGCAGGGCCATGTCATGGAACAAGCAGATGACATGGCTATGGGAGGCAGCCAGGAAAAGGATAACAAGGATGGGAGGGTGATTAAATGGAAAATGCATGGACAGACATTCAGATGCAAGGAAGTCACAGCTCTACTTGGGTAAACAAAGATAAATATAGCCACAGCTTCCCTGTTTATAGCCTCCTGACTAGATCATCCCTGAGGTCCTTTTGAATCCTGATGTTTGCCTCCATCAAAACTTGTGCACTCTTTGTCTAGTCTCTTCAGGTGCTGCTTCCTGTTGGTAGGAGTGAGTGATGGCAATGAGCTAATCAGATAAGCTAGACTTTACTGATGAGCGAATTAGCTAATGGACAACTCCTCCCATGACTTAATGCCATAATTGGGTTGAAGTAAATTTCTTCCAGACTTAACCTTGGGCATTGACAAATGGTGGGAATTCACACTCCTGTGCCTAGTGTCCGTGCAACCACACCCTTGGGGCTGCACCCAGCACAGGGCTGGACAGGAACTGGCCTGTGACCCAGCCTCTTTTTCCTCCAACCCATGACATCAACAGGGTAGCCGGAGGCTAGTGACTGAAAACTCTGTGTTAATGTGGTGGCGCCACAGCGGGGACGGGATGGGGTAGGAGGAGGGAGGGGGCAGGGAGGGGAAACAACATGACAGTTTTAAGTCATTTAAAAATATTTTCGTTAATCACATATTAAACTCCTAATGCAGATATAAATGCCTTTTTAAACATTAGAAAAATACATTTGTGGTAAAAGAAAGAATACCTAGAAAGGTATACAGAGTGAAGTCTCTGTGCCCTAGCTCCCTGTCAGTCCCTTTTCCCCAAAGGAACTAATTTCTTGTAAATATGTAAGCTGAGGAACTACCTGTGGCTGGTATACTCTGTCCTATCCTCAGAGTAACCAAGCACACCCCATCTCCTTTCCCTCCTCCTAACCCCAGGGCTACAAACCATGCCAACAGCAGGGGCTTGTTCTTAGATACTCTGTCCACACTCTTGGCTTTCTCTCTCCACTCCAGTGGGACCCCCACCTTCCTCTCAACTTTTCCATTTCAGAAAATGCCTTTTTCAGATTTTTTTTTTAATCAATGGCTTACACTTGAGTTTTGAAAAAAACTAATGAAATAAAATGTGAGATCTGGAAGGAATTTTCCCGTAATTGTGGAAGCCGAGGCCCCAGAAAAATGAATACATGTACTATCTTGGGTTTGTATAATATTTTACTGGTTACTAAAGTGCTTTTCTATTCATCTTTGTATTTGGCCCTCTTACTCGCTCCCTGTATGGAAATGAATGGGCAGTATTATTGCCACTGTCTAGGTGAGGACACTGGGGTTTCCAGAGGCTGATTATTCCAAGAGCTGGGGCACTCCTTGTCCTAAGGGGGTGGGCAAGGCATGTGTTACACCTCAGTGGCATCACCAGCCTTGTGGAGGGATGTCAGGTGTGGTGAGGAAAGGGTGGAGAGGTAAGGTAATTCCTCAAATTGCAATACTTGGGAGGCTGGCTGTGTTGCATAAATGGAGAGCAGCTCTGGCTCAGGTACTCCGCTTTCCAAGTGTAATTTGGTTCCTGGCCCTGGGTTTCCATGGAGTTGCACCACGACTGCCTGAAGGGGAGCAGTAGGTGGAACTCCAGGCACTCAGCCAGAATCGCCCTCCCAGACCTGGGCAGGTTGGAAGCTGGACTGCTGCTTCCTGGTGCCCGTGCCTGACATGTGGGCCAGCTTCTCTCCCATCATGCTTTCCTTTGTCCTTCCCTTACTTACTTCTGTGTCCTGGAAGGGGAAACGTGCTCCCTAGCTTTACCTCCTTTCCCTCCATGGGAGACTGAGTAAAACGGCAAGAAAGTCAGAATTGATCGAGGTCGCTCAGTGAGTCAGGTGCTGTGCTCCTGCCATCTATACAGAGACCAAAGGGACTTGGCCCCTGCTCTTGAGATCTTCACAGCTCAGTGGGGTGGCTGCTTCCACACAGAACAACGTACATGAGCTTGTCATTGCATCTGGCTTCAGGTAAGAGAGAAACAATGCAACAGAGGTTTAAACAAGAGTCTTTTTTTCTTCCAAATTCCTTGAAAGCTGGGCGGCCCAGGGCGATCTGGTAGTTCTGAGATGTTACCAGGATCCCAGGTTCATTCTTTCCTTCTGCTCCACTATTTTTTGTAGGATTGCTTCGTGGTCGAAAAATGGCTGTTGGTGATCCAGACTTCATATTGCAAGCAAGAGAAGGATAAAGGGGAAGATGCAAACGGGTTCGTGTAGTTGAGTATGCCCCCTTTGGGTCATTTTCCTGGAAGCCCCACACTAAGCTATCGACCAGTGCTTCATTGGCTACCCTGTCTGTAAAGGTGGCTGGGAGATATTTTGCTTGTTCAGCCTTTTCAAAAACTGGGCACATTTTTATTTCCATCAGTACAGTCTTTGAAAGAGGAGGGGAAGGGGTCTTGCATAGATAACCAGCAGCCTCAGCTAATCTGGGTGATTTTAGTGCATGGTGGCACACTCTATGCACTCTGATGAATGTGTAGTTTAGCTCAATAATCGAACCTCTTTGTGCCTCAGTTTCCTCACCTTCAAAATGGACGTAATCACACCACCTACCTTGAAGTGACTAAATCTTATATGCTGTTGGGAAATTTCAATGAGAAAGTGTGTGGTGCCGGCATAGACCTCTGGGAGGTATCCTGTCAGTGCCCAGCAGATGTTAGCTGTGATGGTGAGCACGGCAGATGGTGGTGATCCAGATCCTAAAATCAGACTGCCTGCATTGGTGTCCCCCTCCAGCACATGCCACTCACCTGTGGGCACATCGCTGTGATTTACTATCTTCAGTGGTAAAATAAAATGATAGAATCTCTTTGAATTACTTTCAGATTGAGATGACCCATGTGGAGTGCTTGACAGAGTGTGTGGCATATCAAAGGCACTCAAAGATTATTATTCATTATGATCATGGAAGCACAGAGAAGGTGCCTACAACCAGGCTCAGGGGGGCTCAGCAGGCAAGGCTGCTCGGGCCAGTGGTATGGGGTCTGTGTTCTGGCAGGTGCGAGGGGCAGTGAGTCAGGGGGTGGTGAGGAAGGTGGGAGGTGTCCCCAGTTGTGTGAGCAGTGTGGAGGTGTGAAAGCTCAAGGTGTGCTCTCGGAGCCGTGAATGGTCCGGTGTGTTTGGGCTGCATGGTCCGGGTAGAGAGTGGGACACACTGAGAGGAAGGCTGGGTGCAGGCTCAGAGGGCCTGTAGCTGTGATGAGGAGCCGTGAGCCCTGGGGCGCCAGGCCTGCTGCCCGGTCTCCTGGGGCTGGTTTCTGAACGTGGATGCGATCTTCTTCACAGACAGGGAATTAGCTGACCGGGACAGTGCGCGGTTTGTTGGCATCTGCAAATTGCCACCTGTTAACCAAAGGCCCGAGACTCAAACTCTGGCCAGGCTCCTCTGCAATAGGGCCTTAATCAACGAATGACTTCCATTTTGGCAGAGAAGGAAATGCTGATAGCTGGAGGCTGAACTTGTGTTGAAGTGCTCCCGAGGGTATGAAGACAAGTTGACTCTAGATTCCCAGCAGGGCTTTGATACCCATGAGCCGATGAGAACTGATTTGCTTATCAGATTCCCCTAGAAATTAATTTATTGGCTGGAGAGGAAAATTCTGAGGTGGGAGGAGGAGGTGCTGAAGATACCGTGGGTATTGTAGTTAAGGGACCACTGGGGCAGCAAAGGGGCAGCTGGTTCCTCGGCCAGGAGGGTGAGCAGAAAGAGCACTTGACATGAGTCCAGAGTCACACGGCCAGTCTTCCCCTCACCCTAGGTCCCCAGATCAATGTACAGCATTCTATAAAACATGGATAATGATGCTTGCTCAGCTGGCATGGTCAGGCTCTTTGATGGTCAAATGAGAAAATGTATGCCTGCAAAGAGACTTTGTAAGGTGCACCTAGGATAAAATACAACCCGTGTCCCATTCTCCCAGGCCTTCTGACAGATTACAGAACACACCATTCTCCTTCCCATCTTTGTCCATCGACACATGCTTCTTTTTCTGCCTAGAACATTCTTCCAGCTTTTCCTATGGCTTCTGTCTCATCTCAGCTTACATGCCACTTCCTCAAAAGGCCTTCTGAGGGCCTGACCTACTGAAACTATGCACTCCCCTCTGAACCTCTGTTGCCCAAGAGCGCTAGCAGTCAAGAACACAGGTTGCAGGCCAGACTCTTGGGTTCAAGTTCAGCTCTGACACTTACTGGTTGTTTGATCTTGAACAATCACCTGACTTCTGTACCTCACCTCTGTAAGATGGAGCTGATAATACAGGTCTCCCCCGCTTTCCGAAAGTTCACATTATGCCACATGGCTTTTATGAAACACCCACTTAGAACTTTTTCTCACTAACTGAAGGAAATTAGAAGAGGATTTTCATTTTCATGAAAAAGCCCTTTACCATGCTAATGTAGGTCTTTCATAGAATTGAAGTGGTGTGGAAAGTGGGGAATACTCTTTGGTTTATGCCATCAGTTTAGAAAAGTTTTTCATAGGAATGCTGTACTTTCAGATAGTGGGGGAAATCCTTAATATCTACTTCATGAAATGGTGTGGAATGAAGGATGACTCAAACAGATGTCATCTATTCATACTGTTCATCAGAGCACTCTGTTTCCCTTCTAGTGCTAACAATATCTGTAATTAGTTTATTTATATGTGTATTTATAATCTGCCATCCACCCCCTTCCAAAATTGGATCTTCATGAGGGTGGTGACCATGTCTTTCTCATCCATTCTTATGTGCTACGTGCATCGCACAGTGCCTGGCACCTCACAGATGCTCAAGAAATAGTGTTGGACAAGGATGTACATACGGGACGAGTGTTTCCCAGAACCAAGCCCTGCGGGTGACTAAGGCAGTCCTGGGATGGGCCAAGGAGCTTGTCAGAGGGCCCTGCTTTGCATTTCATTCTCCCATTTGTAGGGCTTTCACTCTTGTGATGAAATCACAGTGAAACTCCAGACACCTGAGTGCTTCCCCTCCAGCCTAGACCAGTATTTGACCACAAAAAGGGGGAAGAAAAAATAAGAGAGAAAGAAGCGCTCCAAACCGCATGTTTCTTGGGACAGAAAGATGAGCCTTTTCCCAGAGTCATGTGAGGTCACTGAGCAGGCGCGGGGAGTGTGCTGCTGAGCTCCAGTGTGACCGACTGATGATGCATTGAAGGCCCCAGACCGGGTGTCAGCAGTCCAGGCTTTTTCCACCTCTGCCCTGACCTGCTGTGCTGTCTTTGTCAAGTCATTTTACCTCTCTGGGTCCCTTCAGTGTCCTCATCTGCACAGTGAGAGGGTCAGAAGAGATAAAGTAGAGTGGCCATACAGTCCTGGCTTTGCCTATATATAGATCTAGTATAATTTTTAATAACAACCTCTTTCATTCTATAAGTGACCTGTATTGGATATTGGATAATAAATCATAAGATCAGTTTGATTCAAGTTTCTTCCAGTTATTTGTCTTTGTTTAAAAAACCTTTTTCTGATTGCCTGTCCCTGTGTGTGCTCCACCCACAGGTCCACGCCCTGCCCTCCTTATGAGACACTGACCTCCAAAGACATTGTCACTCGGTTGTCGCTGCTCTCTGGCTTCCCGTGGGGTTGGCATGGGGGAGGCACCTGCAGAAGATGGGAGTGTGGGGAGACAGAGAAGAAGGGACCTAATCCCTGGTGCCTCCTTCCGGCAGCCTTGGGAGTGGCTGCCACACACACGCTCAGTTGCCAGTGGGCTGGGCTGGAGGCACGTCACCTCTCCTGTCTCCTTCAGGCCTTGGGATGGTAGCGGCTTCCCTGGGGGTGTTGGCGTTCCCAGCTGCTCCCTTCCCTCTGCACACACCTCTGTATGTAGTATCTTCATCGGACTCTCCAGCACCTGTTTTCAGTGTGCTGCCCATTTCCTGAGGTACTTCAATAGATGCAGATGCTCTAGCACTCTAGCCCAATCTCTACCTGGGACCCTGGCTCCTTAATATAGACAAGTTTAAATCTTTAATCAATGCAGGCAGCCATATCGTTGAATCTTGGTTTTCTAGGATGCAGGGAGGGCTGTGGACTGGCTTATGGTATAACTGGTGGCATGAATGAAAGGGAGGGGGCATGAGGATGGCCTTTGATCCAGATGCCATTTAGGTGTCCCTAAATGTAAATTGTAGCAGCATGAAAAAGAAACTTACAGTGCATGCCTGACATATAATCGGCATTCAAGAAATGTGCATTGAATAAATAGTAAGATTTCCACCCCCAAATTTTATTATGAACATTTTCAAACACACACAAAAAATGAAAGATTTGTACAGTGAACACCCATAATCTAGATTCCTCAGGAAAATGTTTTACTTTCTTATCACATAGCCACCCAACCATCTAATAACCTCTTTCCATCTATCAGCCCATCCTATTTCTTACATATTTCAAAGTAAATTGTAAACATTGTATACTTTTCTACAAAACACTTCAGCAAAATGGTAAGATACTTTTATTATAAAAGCAGTTGAAGCTAATTGTCAAACTTTTTGACTATACAGAGAGTATGAAGCAAAATGAAAATATCTCTCTTCCCTTTATCTCCTCTTGTTTCCCAGGCATAACTGCTGGTAAGTATAGTTCCAAAGATTCATATAGACATGTATTTTTGATATTTTACAAACTAGAATTGTACATGCTTATTGTTTTGCAACTTGTTTAAAAAAATCAATCATATCTTGAAGACATTCTCTCCTGTCAATAATTGCAGTTCATCTTAACTCTTTAATGTCTGTAGAGTTTTCCATATTATATACCTCCATTTACTGAACCATTTCTCATTGATGGACATTCACACAGTTTGTATTCTTTTTTATATGATAAACAATGTTGGAGTGAAGATTCTTATGCATTCCTTTATTCAACAAATATTTAATAAGTGCCTACTATATGCCAGACATGAATCTATGCTCTGGAGATAATGGGAGGAAAGGATAGATTAATATCTCTGTGTGGAAGTTTCATTCTTGTGAGGGAGATAGATAATAAGCTAGAAAACAACAAAATGAATTTCAGCCAGTTTTGAAGAAAATAAAACAGAACAATGTGATAGATAGTGATGGGAGGTGCTGCTTTACAAAGGCTGGTCTTGGAAGGCCTCTTTGAGGAGGTCATATGTGAGCTGAGACCTGAATAATGAGAGGGAACCAGTTGTGCAAGTCCTAAAGAGAATGCACAGCAAATGCAAAGGTCCTGAGGTGGGAGCACGCTTGGTGTGTTTGAAGAACAGAACCAGAGCCGGCTTGACTGAAGTAGAGCAAATGGCTGGAAATGAGGTTAGAAAGGTACTCAGGGGCCAGATCATATAGGGCCAAGGAGTTTGAGTTTTATTCTGTGTGCAGTATATCACATTTATTTTTAACACTGGAAAATCATAGGATGAAACTATCTCCATGTGACCTGTGTCAAATGGAATGTGAGCAAAAACATTTCATGTATTTGGTTAGCTGCAGCACAGGAAGCCATAACTCACCCTAGGCTGCATGGCATCCTGGGAAGAGAATGGGCACCAGAGGCTGAGAGATCTGTGTTCAAATTCCAGCTCCACTGATATATATTCCCTGAAAGAAGTGAAGGTAGGTCCTTAAGATATTTGTACATATGGTCATAGCAGCATTATTTACAACAGCCCAAAAATGGAAGTAACCCAAGTGTCCATCAATGGATGAGTGACAAAGAAAAAGTAGTGTCTATAAAAAGAAAGGCAATTCCATATATGCTAACAGCAAGGTGTACCTTAAAGACATTATGCTAAGTGCAGTAGGCCACACACCAAAAGACAAATACTGTATAGTTCCACTTACATGAAGTACCTAGAATAGTCAAATTCATAGAGAAAGTAGAATGGTGGTTACCAAGGGCTCGGGGGAGGGTGCATGGGGAATTGTTTAATGGGTAGGGAGTTTCAGTTTTGCAAGATGAAAGAATTCTGGAGATTGGTTGCACAATAATGTGAATGTACTTCACACTATGAAACTGTACACTGTAAAATGGTTAAGTTGCCAAATTTTATGTGTATTTTACAATTATAAATTAAAAACAAATCCAGTATCATCACTTGTAGGCAATGTGACTTGGCCAGTTAGTCTCTCTGAGCCTCTGTTTCACATATGCAAAAGGAAGACAGTAATACCTACTAGCTCTTGGGAATAAGGGCTCAGATGCTGTCTGGTTCCAATCTTCCTTTGCAGAATTTGGAATCTCAGGCTTCCCAGAATTCCCACATAGCTAAACGACTCTTTCTGTGAATCTCAACTGAGTTGCCCTTTTACCTAAAACATAGTAGATATTCAGTGAACATTTGTTGACTGACTTGCTGACTGAATCTACTTGTGTACACATGATCTAGAAGGAGCCATGTATGTTGGGAACAGTGTGCCTGGCACATAATAGGCATTCCATAAATATTTATGGAACTGTTGAATGAATGACTGGATGACACATCTAGCCATGAATTGTAAAATAATCTGCCTATTCCAAAGTATACACAAGAATTACTGTAGAATCTAGGGAAGAATATGTTTCCTTGCTTATCTGTGTGGTTTGCAGAGTTCGATTCCCTGTGATTGTGGGTCCGGGATCCTGTTTCCTTGCTGGCTGTCACTTAGGACCTTTCCCAGCTTCCAGAGGCCATGCCCAGACCTTGACTTGTGCTCACTTCCTCCATCTTCAAAGTCAGGATTTCTTAACTCTCCTTTTCATCTCTCTGACCCAGCAGAGAAAAGTTTTCCACCTTAAAGGACTCAAGTAATTAGACCTGGTTCACTGCGATGATCCAGGACACTGCCCTATCTCAAGGTCCTTGACCTTCAACCCACTGGCAAAGTTCCCTTTAAAGACTGAAAGATTCTGGGGACTAAGGCATGAATATCTCTGGAGGGTTGTTTTTCTGCCCACCACTGCCGCCACTGTCACTTTAGAATGAATTGGTGTCTCAGAGCGGGTGGTTGACTGCCAGCAAACAGCTCTGGGAAAGGAGGTCACCAAAAGGGAGATTTGGCTGACGGGAGGAGAGGTAGGGCACCTGGTGAGGGGCACTACAGGCGAGGCTCCTGGCTTCACAGACTCCACATCACTAAAAGAGAAAAAAAATACTCAGAAAGGCCAAGAAAGTTAAACTTTGTGTGTCTTACAATTTTCCTTCAGATCAGTACTACGAAGGGTAAATCAATATTCGCTAATCATGGCTAACTGTAATATCTTTCCCCCTGATTTTCATTAGTTAATTGATGGGTGTTATCGGCTCATTCCTGCCAATAATTGAAGGATGTTGTCTTTGTTGGCTTGGTGAAGCTTCTAGATGTTACTTAAGGGCAGACATTACCTAAGGGTCCCCCAGCACCTGGCGCTGGCTGATCAGGGACCTGGTGGGCCCGGCGCAAACCTTCAGGTCATTCCAGAGCTTTCTCTCCAAAGAGTCTAAGATGCCATCTGCTTCGAGCCTTTTTTTTCTTTCTGCCTCTGCCATCCTCCTTCCTCTCTTCTTCCTCCCCCTCTTTTCTCCTCTCTAGTTTTCTGGTGTTTCAGGATCAAAGTAAATGAAAAAGAAAAGACATCATTTCAGCTCAGGAAATGACCCAAAGCTATAAGGAATGGACAGAGTTCACTGCTGTAATATTACTTCCCTGTTCTGATGAATGGAATTTACTGCAAAGGAGTATTTTTTCTGGGTCTCTCATCTGGGCAAAGACGTACCTAAGAGGCTGAAGGGCGCCCTGCGTAGGTGGAGCTCGGTGGGACCACCTGCTGCCTGCTGCTGTGATACCAACTAAATCAGAGGGAGGAAATGGCCGCTTCTGAGGCCTCGGGGATTGCAGGTCTCAGGTCAGCCGTGGTTGCAGCTCTCCCGTCTGTGGCCCCTGCGGAGAGATGATGGGGAGGCTGCTGTCCGTGGTTTGCTCTGAGAGAGGGTTGTGCTGGGCTTGGCCCTTCTAGATGCTGGCACAGTGGGAAGCCTAAGCTCCTCGGGGGCTAGCAGAGGTCAGAGCTCTTGGGAATGGGTTGCAACACAGAGGAAACTCCCCCTTCCTGCCCTTGGCCACGCCCTCAGCTTCTCACACTCGGGCTTCCTGGTCACACAAGTCATACCCACAGGGACAGATCTGGGGAGGACGTTGGGAAGAGGGGTCATAGAGGTTGAAATCACTGGCATATCAAGAAGACTCCTTGGGAAACCCAACAAGAAAAAGAGGTAGTTGAGCCAAGAAAAGTCAACAGACCTTTCTTGTGGACTGAAGCATTGTATACATTTGAATAATAATAACCAAGTTAATATTAAAAGTTCATATGACCATTGAAACATGGTGATGTGCTAATCATGGTTTTACATAGATTATCTTAGTCGTCACACTAACTCTACAAGGCAGAGGGTATGTGTGTCCTACAGATGCTGAAATTGAGAATAAGAGAGGTTTGGACAGTTGTCAAAGGCCTCGGAGTCTGTACGGTGGGGTTGAGATTCAGGTTCAGGTTCATTGATTTTAAAGCCTCCCTCCCTCCCTTCCTCTTCTATTTTCTTTCTGCCATTGCTTCACATCTTTTCTTTTTAAGAAATAAAATGTCACATATTCAGTGGGAGTCCCTTTGTGTTCCTCCCATGTCCCATTCCCCTGTCTTCCTCTCCAGAAACAACTAACCTCTCTCAGTTGAGGTCCTGTCCTCCATTATGTGAGTCCATGGTCATAAACCATCTCCATTGTATGATGTATTTTTAAAATGTACATATATGAAAAAGAGTTAAAAGTATTCCTTTACAGAGAACACAAATGGCTGTTAATGAAAAGAAAATAGTCACTGTTTCATCCATCAGAAGAGCAATACAAATTACAGTCGCATTGAGATACCATTTTTAAAACCTTCCAAATTGGTCAATACTCAAGATTTGGTAACACAGTTTGTAGAAGAGGCTGTCAGGAAAGAGGCACTCATAACTTTGATCTTGGGTGAGTCAATTAGTATAATCTCTACAGAGGATAATTTGACAATATAAAAAATGCAAACACAAAATTTCTGGGAACTTGTCTGTAGATATATTTGTACATGTTCAAAAGCACATTCATTGCCTTATTCATTGAAGAATTGTTTGTAATAAAAAGACCAGAAACAATCTGCTCCCCCATCAGTAAGGGACTAGTTGAATAAATTATGGTGTAATGGAATCCTATAGGAATGAAGACACTCTCTATGCTAACATGAAAATTTCTCCAATACATGTTAAGATTAAAAAAATAAAGTGCTGAAGAATATGTGTAGTATGCTACCTTTTGAATAGCAAAAGGGAAAATAAGCCTGTGCATCCATTTTTGTTGTATGTGCATAAAGTAACTCTGAAAGTTTACATACAAAAATATAATTTTGCATGTGGGAGGCAAGAGGGATGGGATGAGGGGAGGAAGACTTTGAAATGTATTCCTTAAAAATTTTTTGTGAGCAGTGTGGATGGACTGTATTACTTATTTCAAAAATTAATTTAAAAGGTTGGAATAGTATCATACAGTACAAGTCATTCTGCAACTAACCTTTTCCAATCTGGTTTATGTTTTTGAGGCCTAGCCATGTGGTCATGACCTTGATCTTTCTGTTAATTATGCTGCCTTGAGCTGTAGAATCTTACAGCTAGAAATGCTCCTTAACCTCACCCAGCTTCTTACTTTCATATTCCAGGAAAGGAAAAACGAAGGTGCAGAACGGCGAGTGGCTTGTCCAGGGTGGCCCAGCAGATCCATGGCAGAACTGAGGTGGCCCCAGATCTTTCAGCCCCGACTGGGAGTTTAGGGCTGCCTACTCCTTGCACGCCTGACTGCCAAAACCACCTCCTGATGCCTACTGAGAGGTTAGTAAGTTTGTGTGTCAGCCTTCCCTAGGATGTTCCCCTTGTAAAAACAAAACAAAGATAAACAACATCAAATGGCAACTGCGTGATTACCATTTTATGCAATAGGGATTGTTCCGATCTCAGAAGGCTTTAGAAAGAGAGGCTTTAAGGTGAGGGAAATGGTGGGGGGTAAACTTGGTAGTATCTCCTTTCCCTTTTCCTCCTCCTAAATAAATACACAAATACAGTCAAAATGACTAGGTTATCACTTGTTCACTTATAAGACTGGTTCTGCCTTCAGCTCAGGAAGGAACTAATCTGTGGTTTGAATGGGTGATGGCACTGTTGCAAATATTGTTAGTTTAACAAACTGTTGTGAGACATTTTGTTGCCATAGCAACAGTCAAGGCTCTAAAAGTCTCCCACAGTGAACGAGACCTCTGCAGGTGAAGTCCTCCAGCCCCTCCCTCCACCATCAGGCAGAACGCCCTTAACCAACTCCACAGGTGAGGACCTTTTAGGATTTACCTTGGTAAATGACCCCAATCCTTCTGGGAGTTCTTAGAGGCAAGCACTGTGTCAGAATTAGTGAGGATACAGAAACCCATAATCTATATGCTTTAACCTCAAATTGAATAGCATAGATGGGTGCCTCCCCCAATTTTAATACCAAAATATTTATAACAGTAGAGGAGCAGCAACAATGTGAAGAGGCCTTTCCCAAGCTTGGAATTTTGGTCACATCAGGATTTTAACTTACAATTTCATGCATATGCTAAATTCCACTCCATAATGTAAACATGTTTGCTTCAGTGGCCACATTTATAGTCAATAACCATAATTTTCCCTTCAGCCTTCCAGTAAAATTGATGCTCCAAGAAGATATATCATGACCGGAAGCGTAGGATGTCTTCCATCTGGCTCTCAGCCTGGATTTCGGGACCCAAGTTTGAGAAGCATGGATTAGCCAGGATTTGGCAAACATGTTTTGTGAAGGGCTGGACAGTAAATATTTAGGTCTCATGGGCCGTACTGTTTCTGTTACAGCTGCTCAACCCTGACATTGTAGCATTGTAGCAAAAACAGCCATAAACAATATGTAAATGTATAGCCATGGATGTGTTCCAATAAAACTGTATTTACAAAAACAAACAGATTTGGCCCATTACATAGATTTTGCTTGCAGCCTATAGTTTACCAACTCTTGGATTAGATACCCAAGGGTTCATAAAAAGGAAATATTCTCAGCTGGGACAAATAAGGAAGAAGACCAGGAGTAGAAATTCCATCGATCATTGAAGGCTACATAGTATTTCAAAGAGCAGAGAGGAAATGATAGTATTACTAGCAGAGGAGCAGGGTAAGCAAAGGCAAATATTTTTAGGTTTATGTCTAGGTGGGGGACACGGAAGGCAGTAAGTAGATCAGTTTGGCTGGAGGAAGGAACTCATGTCCAAGAGAGGTATTCTCAAACATCAGGGCTGGAAGGGACTTTGCTGATTATTTGCTTCCCATTGCACAGATGGGGAAACTAAGCTCAAGAGAGATCTCAACTCTGCAAAGAGGCTGAAGAGTGGAATGACTTGAATACTAGGCTAAGGGATCTCAGCTCTGCTGTGCAGGCCAGTGATGTTTCAACCTTTCATCGTTTGCATGCTTATTCATTAACCCACTTCCTATGTGCCACGTGACCAGATAGATGTCCCAAGAGGTGTTCCTTAGGGATGGAGTTAATTCTCATCCTTTGTACACCATTGTGAAATAGCAGTGCAGGGATGGTGACAAGGCACATCTGGAGCAATCGCCTAGACAACTGTCAAGGATCCAGAAGTGTTAGCTTCTCATCCTGCTGTCAACCTGCCCTGCAGGCCCAGAGCAAATCCTGGGCTTTCCTGTATTTTCCCCCTTGGGTAAACAAGAAGCATTCAATCTGTCTCTCCATCAGAACCAGTGGCTCTGCTGCCTTCTCCCGCCACCAACAATGAAGTCATCAATGACTAGAGGTCACTGGAGTGGGAGGTACCACAATCTTGTGTGACCTGTGTATTCATTAATTGACTTCTCCCTGCTAATACTGACCACTTCTTATGCACCAGGTGCTCAGGATAAACACTGATGAGGTAAGCAGGCTACTGCCATTCCGGAGCTCATGTTCCAGTAGGGCGAGGAGGGACAGTAAACAATGTACAAGCAAACAAACCCATAGAAGAGCTTCAGCTAGAGATAAGTACTGTGACCTAACTGAACAAGGCATTATTATGTCTGCAACTAGAGGGGCTCTTATGGCTGGTCTAGCAAGGGAGGATCTCTTCGAGGAAAGGCCTGAACATTGAGCAGAGCCAACGACGGCACTCCAGGCCAAGGGAAGAACACCGGGGAGAGGTCCTGAGTGCGCTGTGCTCGAGGAACCGGGAGGGGGCGTGCGTCTGCAGGGTGGTGGATGGGGGGAAGATGGCTGCTTACAGTGATTCACTGTTGTACATTTTATTTTTTAGCTTGACTGAGTAGTTTCTAAGCCTTTCTTCTTCCATTGAAACACTAGTATGGCAGATAGTATTTTCCAAAGATCATCATGTGTTCCATCTTACATGCTGCTTACTCTTGAATGTGACATTTTATAATGAAATACATCTCCATTAAAGTAGGAGGGGGTCAAGATTCTCTCCCCTCAAACCTGGGCAGACTGTTACAACTACCTTGACTAGTTGAACTTGGCAGAAATGATGATGTGGTTCTCAGTGGAAAGAGATGTATTTTGGGTTCAACATGGCACCTCATTCAAACCAACTACTTTCACTGATGGCCACACTGAAGCTCAGGGGTCTATCGGACATCTAGGGACACTGGCTAATCAGACTTACTGAGACGTGTCCGTCTCCCAATGGCGTCATGCTAGGGGTTACTAGGGTATTCTGACTTATGACATTACTACCTGGAGGGCTGACTTGATAAGCTAATCCCTGTGCAAGATGCCACCCACTGTTTGTAACTGAGGTCACCCCATACTTGGAGGTTTAAATCAAAGTGACTGAAGCTCTTTGTTCGATTTTCTGGGAGAAATCCTCCATCCTCCCCATGATTCCCACCATCTCTGGGGCTGACATTCTTGTGGGTGGTTCTGGCTCAGGGTTTCGGCCCTGAGAAGCCCCGGTTCGCTTCTCCCATGAAGGGGCTGCACAGTGCCCTCCGCTCTGCCCCGAGCCTCAGGTGGGACTTGGCCCCGCCTTTTGTTCTCACCAGGCCCTCCTCCCAAGGGATGTGTGCTTAGCAGACTTGAGTCAGGGTGTGGGGTTTTGGGTGGGATTTTTAAAATTCATAATAACACCACCCGATTAAAATTACTCTTCCTTTAACAGTTTCTGAGCCATGGGTCAGCAGAGTGCCTGCTGCTGTCAGGGCCTGGAGAAAGAGACAGTATTAGGGGCTTGTGGCCTTTCAGGTCTAATGAGGATGTGTACATTCCCCCGGGCTGAGAGAACACCTCGGGGAAGTGGGACTTGAGCTGTTCTGTCATTATTCCCCAGGTAGGCTGCTCACTGGCTGAGGTGGTCCTCGTAGTTGGGGCATGTGGGGTGGACTGACTCTGGTTGGGTCTGGGAAGGGAAGGGAAGGAAGCAGCTGGAGCCCAAGTCAGGTCCTCATGCAGGAGGTGGCCCCACAAGTCTGCAAAGAACCCTATGCATGTGCTGCATGAGAGGCAGCCATGCAGGGGGAGACAAAGGCCCGTCTGCATTGCCCAGAGAAGCAGCCACCACTGAAATTTGAGGATCAGCCCCTCAGCATGGGCAACTAAGTAAGGAGACACCTCTGCCATCCCATCCTTCCAACCTGCCTCAAGAGGCCATGCATGGAGGGGCTGGGGGTTGTGAGAACAGCCATACCCCCACCCCCTCCACCCAGCTCCTCAGAGATGCAGGACTGGAGTTGGTGTAAGTGTTTGGCGTTGGTTGGGGGGGCAGTGAGAAGAAAGAGTCCTTGCTTGAAAATAAGTTTAAAGTTTATAAACACAGAAGACTGAGTCCTACTGGAAACAGAATGTGACTGAATGAGCCCTAAGAACTAGAAATAAATGGAGGTGGGCTAAGACAATGTTGAGCATTGTTAAAGAGGCTTGCGAGCACACGGCTGGTGGCAGTTCTGTGTGTGAAACCCTGGCATGCTGAGACTCCCTCATAAACTGGATACAGTTAGAGTTTTTGGGTACCAGCCTTTTCAAGACTCCATTCTTGGGGCCAAAATGCCTTTCCAGGAAAACTACTTTCTCCACCTGCGTGAGCATGCCCACTTCTCACGGTGATGTTTTTTCAGGCCTGGAGAGGGGCAGTCTCCACACACTGGCCATTAAAGGCATCAGTTTGCAGTGGGGGGAGGGTGTCATTAGGAAACCTTGCGGCCTTAGCAATCTGTGTGGAAGTGAGCAAGGAAGCATGACTGTCTCCTTGCCTTCTGGAGCTGGGAAAGGGTCACGTTCAGATCGGGTGTGTCTAACTATCAGGCCTTTTTTTACCCACATTTACTGCCAAATCCTTCCTTTCTGACTGAGTCACTTTTCCAGCCACATGCTCCTTGCAGCAACCTGGGAGCCCTAAAATCATGGGGTCCACAATGTCATCCTCCTTCCCTCACTTAAGGCATAGCTGTGCTTGCAGAGCAAAATGAGGTAGGGGGAGAAAGTAGCATCAGGGGCTGAGAAGAGGGAATTAGAAACATAGGCTATGTGAAAACTAAAACTGCCTTGAATTCTGTCATAGGCTCTGTCTTGGAAACAAGAAGAGGAAGATAGGCTGACAGAGGAGGTTAGTTTTTAGCAACTGTTTTAAAACTGACAACAGAGGAAGAGAGACCAGAACCACAGACAAAGTTGGCATTTTGCACTTCAGCATCATTTGATCTTTTGAAAAGTCCCCGATCTTAGGAGGGGGTGTCCCTGGCTGAGGGGTTCTGTTTTGAACTGGTGGCAGGTCTCAGTGAAGCGTGGATGAAGTATATGGTCCCTTCCCCAAATCACTCCCCATTGGCATCCCATGATACTGGAAACCCCCAGGGTTAACTTTTCTTTCCTTTTGGCTACAATTATGAGACTCATTTAATGCATTCTACTATAGTGTCTCAATTTACAGGTGACCTAATTAGGATTGGAGAAATTAAACAGTGAAAGTTCATACAGCTGGTAAACCACACAGCCAGGGATTGGAACCCAGGTCTGTTAGATTAGAAACTTTTCCGATCACACCAGTAGCCCCCGTACATATTCATTCCTTTAGGATTAGGTACCTTCCCTGTCCACTCTGTTACACTAAGCAGGTCAGCCATGAGCTCAGATTATGGGAGTCAGGAGGGCTTAGGTTTGAATCTTGACTCTATCATTGATCAGTGATATGACTGTGGAAACTTCAGAGTACTCAAAAGGAGACTAGGCTGTGAGGAGGAAGTCCAGCAAAACATGTGGGAAACATTTTACTGGATTACTGTTAAGTTTTTAAAGCTATATATTTTTTTAGCTCTGAGCAAGCAGTGACAGACCTGGAGGACAGCGCCAATGTCAGAATGATGTGCTGAGTGCCCTCCCTGTCCTAAGTTAGTTCTCCTAACAATTCAGTGAGGTCTGTACCAAGAACAACCTCAGTGTACAAAGAGGAAGTACATCCAGCCGCAAGGAGAGGAGCCAGGATTTGAACCTATGGGGATGGAGCCAGGCGCGTGCGCTCACCACCAGGGGGCGAGCTGTCATGGGCCTTCTTGGGAAGTTGGAAGCAGAAGGTGATGCTTCGGGAGGGTGAGGTGGTGGCTTCGGTCCTGGGGGCAGCGCACGGACTTTGGGCTTTGGAGGGTGGAAAGGAGGCGAGGAGAACATGGGTGAGAAAAGATAACCGTGGAATGAGGAGTCGGTGCCTGAGACAGAAGTTTCCTGTGCGATGATGCTTGCCGTCAGGCAACTGAAGCTAAATTCTAAAGGTGGATCACAGACTGTCAGAGCTGCTATTTTCTTAGAGATGGCCTAGTCTGGTGGTCTTTTAAACTCCCCACAGACTCTCAGAGGCCCTGAAGGGGCGGGTGGATATAGGTAGTGAGTGGACACTCAGCAAATGGGTCTTCAAGATCCTCTTGTTTGCCCCAATGAGAGCAATTCTACTTTGCTTTTTACTTTTTTTTTTTGAGGTAAAGTGCATGAATTTCAATGATAAAACTTGATGAGTTTATATATGTATACATCTGTGTAGCCACTACCTAGATCAAGATAACCCTTCCCACACCCGGAGCAAGCTCTCTGCTGTCCCCTCCCAGTGAGAACCCTCCCCCAGGGTAACCGCTGCTCTGATCGCACCTGGTTTTGAATATCATGGAATTATACATGGAATTATAAAGCCTGTACTCTTTTGTGTCTGGCTTCTTTCCCTCAAAATTATACCTGGGAGATTCATCCATGGGTTTGTATGGAACAGTGGCTGCTCTTTTTCTTTGCTGTGTAGTATTCTATGCCTGACTCTACCATACTGTCTGGGTCTTTTCTACAATTGATGAGTATTTGGGTGGCTTCCTGGTTTTGGTATTATGAGCATAGAAGCTACTGCGCATTCTTGCTCATGCCTTGTGGTGGAAAAATTAATGCATTTCTGTCGAGTGTCCACACAGGAGTGGATCGTCGGGTGGGTACATGTTTAACTGCTGGATAGAGCAGCTCTTTTAGGTAGATGTTTATAGAGTGGGGATTCTCACAAGACTTCACTTGGGGAAAGGGTATGATTGCTTAAGATTCTTTTAAAAAGGAAAGAGCTCAAACTCCTCTAGTGCAATCCTCTGTACTTACTGGTGGAAAATCTGAGACTCAGCCTTGGAAGTGATTTGCTTAGACTCACACTGTGGCCAAGCCATGTTGAGGACTTGATTACTGGACTAAAGATTTCTTTTGGGCTTTTGAGCTCTCTGAAATGGGTGAATATCACCCAGACTGGCTGCTGGTCAGATGTGGAAAGGACACCACAGTTTGTGTCAGAAGCCCTGAGTTAAGGACAAGTAACTGTCACTAACCAGCGTGTGACCGGGGGCAAGGAACCTACTGCTGTGAGCCTCAGCACCCCTCGCTGCACAGCTTGGCATTGTTGGATTAAAGGAGATCATGATGTGGAGATTCATGACAGATCTGAGAAGTTCTTGCCATCCTTATTATCATTATTATCTAAATGTACCCTAAGGGGATGTTTTGGCACCATGCTGTTTTCTTACAATGTTAATACTGGCAATAATTCAGTACTGCACCTTTTGCCTTTTAGCCTGACTTGGCAGTTTTTAATGGAAGCGTCCCCCCTTGCTAAAAGCTCATGTGGCACATAGTAGTGGCATAAGTGGCCTCACCAGCTTATGCCCCGCTCCACATGCCTCTCTTGGATGTGGCTTCTTACAGTGTGATGCCTCTGCATTGAAGTGGGGGGGTGGGGGGATGTTTCCCTCCCCTCACACCTGTGCAGACCTTGCAACTACCTTGGCTCATCACACTTGGCAGAAATGATGATGAGAATCCAGAGTTGGGAAAGGCTAAGTGTGGGGGTGTTTCCTAGAGAGAAGAGACACCTCCCTGGGAGGGGACACTGCAGCAGCTCCTACTCTTCTCATCTTACTCTGTGGTCCTTTTCTTTCTCAAGTTTCTTCATTTAAACTTCTCACCAAAGAGAAAAAAATACAACTGACCAACACACCCCACCCCACTGCACTCCAGTCAAACCCGAGGTAAGAACTGAGGACTCTGCAGTGTCCAACCCGGGCAGAGTTCCAGTCACTTGTGAGGAGCCCATCGCTTCCAGGAGAAAGACCTAGAGAACAGATCCTCCTCTCAGGGCTCAGGGGCCCAGGAGCGTGGTGAGGGCACGCCCAGAGGACCATAGCTCTCCTTGTTCTGGGGGAGCACTGACTCCTGGTGCCTGAGCCCTAAAGGCAGAACACCACCGCGGGTGTGGCTGGCAGAGAGTCACACAGAAAGATGGAATTTTTGCCCCTTGACTTTCCACCTGAGAGCTCCAAGTTTCTGTGAAGAAAGCCCTTCTAGCAAGAGCTTATTAAAATAATAATTTTAATATTATTAAAAATAATAAATTCCTCACACATGTACATTGCTTCACGTATTGGGAAGTGGGTTCACATGTGCTACTTACTTGATTTTTCCAATGGCCCTATAAAGAAGCCAGAGAATGTATCATCCTCATCATCTTCATTTTATATTTAAAGGAACTGAGAAGGTAAGGGCTTTGCCCAGGATCACACAGCAAGCAGGAGGCAGATGTGCCAGTTAAAGAACCAGGTCTTTTGGCTTTTGGGAGAGTTTTCTTTACTGCATCGCAGACTTGAGCCATCAGGGAGTAGGAGTTCTGGGCACCAGATGCATGGCACAGCTAACTTGACGAGGGAGCACCCTCACCCCTCATTGCCCCCAGAGCTCTTTGCTGTATGCATGATGTTGGTTTTAGTGGAATAAAATGCCCTAGGGTGACCATCGCTATTGCCCCTGTGTTCCCTGATGACTGCCCTGCCTCTATCAGAAAAGAATCACCCTTTCAGTCATTTAACTCTTAGTGAGAACTTAAGGACCTATGTTTCTTTTCTCAGAGATATTTACATTTTACATCTTACCTCTCATTGTGATTTTTGACTTCTCGAAAAAACATTTTCAGCATCAGTGAGAAGATAGAAGAGACATTTTCTCAAGGCAGGGTTAAAGTGAGTGGGAGAGATTTTATAGACAATCCCCACCCCATTACATGTCAACAGATGCTGACTACCTGAATCAGAAAAGCTCAGTTATCAAACATCTTAATGCTGGGGAGACAGTGATGAGTCGAGTGTGGTCCATGGAAGGAGTTATAGTCTGGTTGGGGAGACAGGCAAGAAAACAAGTAATGAGTTTTTGGTCATAGGTCTGATACAATGTGGTAGGTGCTATTATAGATGCAATTCAGGGCTCTGTGGGAGCATGAACTCGGGTGGGTATTGGGCCATATCAGAGCTTTCCCAGAGGAGGTAACATCATTTGGGTTGAAAGGCAATGAAACTGCCACCTACAGAATGTGTTAGTCCAGGTTCTCCAGAAGAACAGGTCTGTGGGCTGATGTGCTGACGTTATGGGGGAGCACAACCCAGGGAAGAGGTGAGGGGAAGGCCCTGAGGCACTAAGGACAAGGGTTATATGATGGAATGAATAATCACACCAGCCACAGCTCTGCACCAGGCCCGGCTGACTGTTCCTTCTTGCTGGGCGCCCTCAGAGAGCCTTGTGGACCTCTGTCCCTGCAGTATCCCATGGCTGGGATGGAGGGGAAATGCATTTTATGATTCTCTCTCATTTCCAGTCTCCCAGTGGCCAAAGTTCATCTCATGGGAGGTCATCTCTCATGCATTTCTAGTTCAGGTCACGTTCCCTGCAGCCGGCAATTCATCTGAGTCTAAGTCTGTGAGTGATGAGCGGTGCCACACGTCACTGGAGGCAGCCTGAGAGCAAACCCAGGGGGTCACGGTGCTGGCAGAGAAGATCTAGTAGCTCAGAGGAGGAGCATCTGCAAGGTGCCAGGACATTGACACACACCGATTGTCTAACCCTCATAATAACCCTGCGTTGTGGGTTGCCTTGTGTCCCCCACAAAAGGTACATTGCATCCTAACCCCCAGTATCAGTGAATGTCATCCTGTTTGGAAATAGGTTCTTTCCAGATGTCATCTAGCTGTAAATGAAGATGAGATCATGCTGGAATAGGGCGACCATAATCCAATATGCCTGTTGTCTTCATAAGAAGAGAAGAGACCCAGAGACAGCCCCACATAGAGAGAAGAATGCCATGTGAAGACAGAGACATGCAGGGAGAAGGCCATCTGACCACAAGGCAGAGATTAGAGGGATGCATCTATAAGCTGAGGATTACTGACAAAACCAGAAGCTGAGAAAAAAAGCACAGAACAGATTCTCTGCTTGTGCCCCTACAGAGAGCAAGGCCCTGAAGGCTTCCTTGATCTTGGATCTAGGCTCCAGATGAATATGTGAGAACGAATTTCTGCTGTTTGAAGCCACCAGTTTGTGGTGCATTGTCACGCAGTCCCAGGTGGGTGGGTGAGCCCAAACAGAGGCACAAAACTCAGATAACTGTGGATGAGCCCTGAAGAGTGAGGCAGACTGGTGAGATGGGGTGATGCTGGTGGAGCTGACTTTGCTGAGAGCTGACCACTTCAGAGAACATTCTACGCAGAGACCGCTGTTCTGAGAGCTCCGCATCTATTTACTCGTTTAATCCTCACAAAACCCAGTCATGAGCAACTTCAATAATTCCCATTTTCCAAATAAGGATGGGAGGCACAGAGAGGTTAAGTAACTTGCTTACTGTCACAGGCAGTGGGGTTGACACCCCAACTGCTGAGCCTGTGCCCTTTGCAGTCACCCTGCATTCATTCACCCAAGGTGATAAAGCGATGAATTTATCAGCAGAGAAGAACACACTTTGGTCCTCTGACCCCAAAGCACCCGCTGTCTATTTAACACACTCTGGTTGATGTCCCTCATACACACTGAGTGCTGTGCTGTCCAGCATGGCAGCTGCTAGCCACACGTGGCCATGGAGCACCTGAAATATGGCCAGTTGGAACTCACATGTGCTGTCTATGTGAAATACACACCAGGTAGAGAAGACCCAGTACTAAAAGAATGCAAAGTATCTCACAAATGATTTTTAATACTGACTGCATGTCGAAATGATACATTTTGGATATATTGGGCTAAGTGAAATATATCATTTAAAGAAAGTGGCCATAAGAAACTAAAGTCACATATGTGCTCACATATTTCTCTTGGATGGGGCTGTTCTAGGACGTGAGTTCCCTGAAGGCAGGGGCAGCTTCTGTCCCCAGAGCCAGAACAGGGCCAGACACACAATGGCCCCTCAATCCATGGTTGTTGGATAACTGAATGAATGGATACCTGGATGGCCAAATCCAGTCCATGCCCACACCTGTCCGGCTGTTTCCTATAACCATAGTGCACCTCCCTGCCTCCTTGCTCTGTCTCACTGGGCAGGCCCTCAGCGACTCTGAGGCTCACACAGAGAACGCGTGCTGCTCCGTGCCAGGAGATGGACAGGCTGGCTGTGTGGTGGAATTTGGAGAATAAAAATGGTCAGAGTGTTTCCAACGGCAGTGGTGGTTACCACTCCCTGGATGCAAATTCTACACATGGCATCGTTCTCAGCACTTTATGTGGAGTAAGTCATTTCATTCTAACAGCCTTATGATATCAGTCCCACCATCAACTCTATCTGACAGATGGGAGAAATAAAAGCTCAGACAAGTTAAGCCCCACCCCCAGGACTCCACGGCTGGATCTGTACGCCGGTCCGTCTGACATGACGCTGGTGCTCCGAGCCACTCTCCCAGAGCACAGGGAAGAGGGGCTGACCTCCCCTCACCAGAGATCCTTCACCAGGCCCCTTTGTTCTGAGGCCCCAGAGCAGCTCCAGATGGAAGGCACCCCAGCTCTCCAAGGTTCTGAGGAACCTATCATCTGTGCATTGTACCACAAAGCATCTGACCACATCCTGCCTGTGCATCCAGCCTGTCCTGTCTGCATGTTCTTCACCAGATGGCTGGGCCACCCATAGGCTGGCTGAGCGTCTGTGCCTGCAATGTGGCAATGAGCGAGTGGGTGAAGGAGCACCCATGCCCTCTGAGGAGCCACCCTGCTCTGCCCTTCGTTACCTCAGCCTCTATGGAGAGAGAGGCCCTGAGCCACTTACTCTGGCACCTTGTGGGACACATGCCAATCTTCCATACGTGTGTGTTCGTCTATTGTCTCTTCAGGTCAGGCGGTGGGTCTGGAGGTCGTGAACCCAGGCTCTGGGTTCAGGCAGAGCGCAGTTTGGTTCTGATCACTACATCTCACACACTGGGCATGCTGGAGAGCTCATTGTTCTGTAAGGCTCACCCTCCTCTTTGGGGAAGTGGGGAGAACAAACTGTTCATGCTATTACTATTCCTCTGCAAGGCTGGACTCAGAGTCTTCCCTTGGCCTTTGCTGACTCCCTCCCTGAACTCCTACCATACTCCCGACTCTTGCATGAATCAATGCTCATGAATTTGTAATGTCACGTGGTGGTGTTCCTGACTCCAAAAGGTGTATTACTTAGGGCCTTAAAAGTAAATTGCTCAGCATGTGGGCTTTGGTTTCCTCATCTCTAAGTGGTGATAATAATATTTCCATTATTGGTGATGAAGACCACGTGGAACTGTCATGGAAAATGAATGGAAAATGTGGACATGATTGCAAGAGGGACTCAGCACTCCTGGGAATCAAGGTGCACATCCTCAGCCCACTCACTCATGGTGGAAATGTCACCACCAGACTTGTGCAAGAATGTTCATAGCTTCTCTGTTCGTAATACCAAGACCTGAAGACATGCAAATGTTCATCAATTCTAGAAAAGATCCAAGATGTGGTAGAGTCAGGCAATAGAATACTACACAGCAAAGAAAAAGAGCTGCCACTGCTCCATTCTAAACCATGGATGAATCTCTCAGGTGTAATTCTGAGTGAAAGAAGCCAGACACAAAAGAGTATGGGCTTTATAATTCCATTTATATGAAGTTCAAACACAGGTGCGATCAGAGCAGTGTTTGCCTTGGTTGAGGGCTCTGAATCCCAATACACACGTGTGAGCCTTGTGCTCCATGACCTTCAGGTGCTGCTCTGCTCCTCTAAACTGCACTTCTTCATCTAGAAAACAGAGTTACAAATAGTCCCTACCTCATGTATTTTTTTCTTTTAAGGATTAAATGAGTTAATACATGCTTAGAGAAGGGCTTGGATATAGTGAGCAGTAAAAAAATATTAATTAAATATGGATCATTATGATTTATTTTTATTGAGTGATGTATCTGCATGTCAGTGTCACTGAGTCACCTGACTATGACCAGCCCCGGATGACCGAGTACTTTGCGGTGGGGATGTAAGGTGCGTGCATTCGTTTGGACACTTGCTGAGCCCTGACTCTATGCCAGGCCTTCTGTCACATGCTGCAGATGAGAAAATAGAGGTGCTGCCTCCTCTCAAGAAGATCCCAATCTGCCTGGAGAGACAGATACAGTCAATTACACATTAAGGTATTATTAGTAGTAAGTAATTATGGAAGTATGGTTAATAATATAGAAATAAAAAATAATTATTAGTAGAGATTTTATTTCTTCATGCAGCACATGTTTTTGGGATCTTTCCTCTGAACTCTCATGTCTTGTGTGTACTATGATGAATGATACACATCTTATAGCCTCGAGGGGGAAAGAGGCAAGAAGACAGGTGATAACAGAGAAAGTAAGGGGCTACAGGCTGCAGGGCTACAGGAGGGGCATGCACCTCCACAACTGAGTTCAGGGGGCGGCCAGTGATGGCTTCTGGAAAGAAGGGGCATTTAAGCTGAGAGCTGAAGGATATGTAGAAACCAGTCGGTGAAGTGATAGAGTGTTTCAGACTCAGGAAACAGCCTTAGCAAAGGCCTGGAGGGCAGAGTGAGTGTGGCCCTCTGTAGGGACAAGAAAATGTTTTGATTGCAGAGAGAGGGAGAGGAATGAAGGGAGGCAGGCTGGAGGAATGCAGAGGCCAAGGAGGCCATGAGCTTGGGTAAGGAGTTTGGACTTTATCTGAAGGGCATGAGGAATCCAGTAAGGAACATGGAAAAAGTCATTTAATATGTTGGGCTAGAGCTGGCTTGTACTTGCCAATTGTTAAATTTTTAGGAAATCTGCAAGCCTGGTATTACATCATTATAGCTTGAAATTGACTGCTTGAGAACATTTACACCATGGACGTTGGCTACACCAATCGTGGCTCCCTTCCACCCTGCCTCTCCAGGGAGCTGTTGTTAAACACTTACCAGCACACCACTGTCTTTGGCAAAGGTGTGTATGAAGTGCATGGGGGCTACCCAGAAGAAGGCTGCTGGTGTTACCTTGCGGAGTCAGGACAGGCTTCCCAGAAGAGGACATTTAAACTGGGTCCTGAAAGATCAGTAAGCATTTGCCAGAGAGGCCAAAGCATCCCAGACTGAGTAAGGCAAATGAGGGCCAGCACAGAGGTCTGTCTGGGGCAGGGAGTAGTGCCGAGTGGCCATGGTGTGTGTGCAGGGAGAGCAAGGGGGAAGACCCGTCCTATGGGGACAGAGCAGCAGGGAGTGGGTGGAGGCAGACCGTGTGGGAACTGGAGGCTAGGTAAGGGACCTGGACCCTCTCTTGGGGCCCTAAGGAGCCATGGCAGGTTGTGGAGCAGGGGTATAATGGGCATGGCTGAACCCTGCATTTTTGTGAGCCTATTCTGGCTGTGATATGGAGAATGGATTGGAGGCAAGAGGCCAGATGCTGTTTGAAACCAGCTCATTTTACATGGTTGTGGTAAGTGAGTGTTAGGGGGTTAGACACAGATGGTGTCTGGCTGTGTGTCCTCTTACATCTCTGCAGTAAGGCTTGACCCACGTGCAACCTGGCAGCCTGTTTTTCTGGAGTTAGTTCACTACTGGTTGCAAAGCATTCTGGAAAACAAGGAAAATAGCAATGCATCTTCCTTATAATGGAACCTGAAATGGGCGTCTTCTACCTGATCTTGGGACCTCCCGTCCACCCAAGCTCCTGACCCTAAGGTCAATATGAAGTGGATAGAAATAGCAGCAAGTGTGGGCACTTTCTAAATATATCAGCCTGTTCCAGATTCCTTATGTGTGTTAATACCTTTAGTTCCCACAGCATATCAGGGAAGAACAATAATTATACCCATTTCACAGATGAGACTATCAGAGTGATTAAGTCACTTGTTCAGGGGTCAGCCAGTAAGTAGGAGAGCTGGATTCAAACTGCAGAGTCCTTCCTCTAAGCTGCTACCCTACCCTGCCTCTTCATTTTCAGATATGCTGTTTATTATTTTTGCAATTATCACAGCTTCTGTTATTATTTCCCATTTTATAGGTGAAGAAACTGAAGTTCAAAGAGGGTTCACAACTGTCCCAGGTCACATAGCCGGAGAGCGGCAGAGCTGGGACTTGAACTCCGCCGCTCAGGAAGAAGAAACGATGAGAGGTGAAGAGAGGGGCCTGGCTAGGGGTCCCTCACCGGAGAGCAAGTGTCCCCCAGCCTGTGATGTTTGGGTCTAGTGCCTTCAAAAGGATGAGAATTTTTGTTTCTATAGTTTGGAGATTCCACAGTAGGACATGAACATCGTAAGCAGTGGCTCTGCCCCAGCCCCAGCCACCTCTTCTTTTGACTGAGATTTCAGTTCTTCCCAGACGTGACAGCAAAATCTTGCCTCAGAGTTGGAGCCTGCAAATGTCAGGGCTCCCCTCTGGGTCTCAAGGATAGGGATTTAGAGGAATAGTTTCATTTTGAGTAAAGAAAACTGCTGCCCAAACTCCACTTCACTTCACATTTCAGATTTGCTCCTAGGCCATGATATTGATGCATATTCCCGATGGCTAACGGACACCAAGTGATGGGACCAGAAGCACTGCCTGGCAGCCACCACAGGCTCAGAAAGGACCAAGAAGCTAGCAGGTAATGAATTAGGCATTGCTTGGTTTACTGACCAACATCAGTAGCAACCGACGCTCATGTCGTGGGGCTGGCATTGAGGAAATCTGAGGAGCATATAACAATCACACATAAGCACCCATTGTAAACCAGGAATCAGGCTAAGCATGAGCACACACCAACTCACTGAATGCTTAAACCATGCCATGACATAGGTTTTATTACCCCTGGTTGGGAGATGGGGAAACTGAGAGTTTCAGGAGCTTGTCCCAGGGCTGAGTGGAGATCTGAACACAGGTCAGACTATGTGCTCAAACGGAACCCCTGCACCTTGACTGCTGTGTGGAGAGACTGTAGGGTGGAGGCAGGAAGACCAGTGAAGAGGTGACTGCCATAGTCCAGGTGAGAAAAAAATGGCTGCTCAGACCAACGTGGAGAACTGGTATGAAGTGGGTGCGTTCAGGGCACGTTTTGAAGGCAGAGCAACAGGACTTGTTGATGGGTTGGATGTGAAATACATGGGAAAGACACGACTCAAGTACAGGACCTAGATTTTTGGCCTGAGCAACAACACGCGAGGAGGTGTCATTTGCTAAGATGAGGACGTCAGAAGGAGGACAGGGTTTGGAGGTGGGGATCAAGAGCTGACTGGGAGGGCCAAGCAACAACCACTTGAGACGTGCTCGGGGTGAGGGAGGGGGATGAGGTGTAGATTTAGCTGTCTTGGGTACACTGATGCACTTTGAAGGCCTAGGGTGGATGAGATGATCAAATGAAGGACTGTGAATAGAAAAATAGTTCAGGGCAGGACTCTGGAGAGTGTGGCAATGAAAGGGCAGATGAACGAGGGATAGCTAGCAGAGGAGACCCAGCAGGAGCAAGCCAGGGTGGGAGAGCAACAGGGTGATGATCACAGAAGAACGTGTTTCAAGGAGAGATGATTATCTGGACCTGCTGCTGCAGGTCAAGCAAGATAAGGAGAGATTTGGCCATTGTCTTTGGCGAAGTGCAGCCTGTTGTTGACCTTGATGTTCTGGTGATGACAACCCTTTGAGTCTTTCAAGTTGGCTGCCCTTGAATTTCTGTGTAAGGGTTCCCAAGATTATGATGCCTGGAGATGATAGAGCCAACATTTAACAGTCCTAGGTTTGAACCTTACATCTGCCAGTAACTGTGTGACCTCAGGTAAGTGGCTAACCCTCTCTGTACTTTCCTTTCCTTACCAATAACATGGAGGGTGATAATGCTGCTTGTCTCTTAAGTTGTGATGAGAAAAGTCTTAAATGAAATTGTGTATATAAAGTACAAAACAGGTACTTAATGCTTTTATTATTATTATTATTATTATTGTCAGCTCAAGAGTGGTACACATAGTTCTGAAAAAAATCAGTGTCCTAATTTTGAATAGGGCTTTATTAATGCCAGAGAACGTGATGGGAAGTTCTTCAAGGGCTGAGACATTCTTCTTCCTATACCACCCCAAATGCCTAGCACCTAGCCATGTTTAATTTGATTTTGTCAATCCTGGCTTTGGGCAGTTCTTTGCTGCTCCCTGAGAAGAGACTAAGACCCCTACCTGGGCCCTCCAGGTCTCAGTGGCCCAGCCCCCATTCACCCTTTCTCTCATAATACTCCTCCAGCTTCTCCCAGTTTCCTGAAACTCCTATGCTCCCTATAGCAACAAGAGCCCGCACCTGCTGTTCCCTGTTATATGAACTCCCTTCCTTTTCCTCTTCCCTGTGTTAACTGCTTGTCATGTTTCTCCTCCTGAGCAATGGCCACTTCCCCGGGAAGCCCTTCCTGAACTGTGGACCAGCTTCTTTGCTAGAAGCTGCCAGAGCCCCTGGGCTCCTTCATGGCCCGTAGCATATTTTCATCACATATAATTCTTGGTGTGAATCTTGGTTTCATGCCTGATTTCACCACTAGACTCTAAGTGCGTGAGGGCAGAGCCAGGCCTGCTTCACTCACCAGGGCACACCTTGTGTCAAGCCTGGGGCCTGGGACATAGAAAGAGTGCAACACAAAACTGTTGACTGAGTGAATGAGCAGTTGTTTAATGCAGTGAATGAATGAGCAGATGGCTTTCCTTTTGCAGAACAATGCAGGTGTCTCTGAAACGTTGTTTGAAAGGCCAATGTCTTACCGAATCTCATTCCATTTACCTTAATTACAATAATAAGGAGTGTGAATAAATCTTCCTTGAAATGTAATAAAGTCATACTTTAAAATCTGGACTGTGTTTCTGCTTGCTTATTTTTTTTTTTTTTTGAGAGGGCATCTCTCATATTTATTGATCAAATGGTTGTTAACAACAATAAAATTCTGTATAGGGGACTCAATGCACAATCATTAATCAACCCCAAGCCTAATTCTCAACAGTCTCCAATCTTCTGAAGCATAACGAACAAGTTCTTACATGGTGAACAAGTTCTTACATAGTGAATAAGTTCTTACATGGTGAACACTGCAAGGGCAGTCATCACAGAAACTTTCAGTTTTGATCACGCATCATGAACTATAAACAATCAAGTCAGATATGATTATTTGTTTGATTTTTATACTTGATTTATATGTGAATTTCACATTTCTCTCTTATTATTATTATTATTATTATTTTAAATAAAATGCTGAAGTGGTAGGTAGATGCAAGATAAAGGTAGAAAACGTAGTTTAGTGTTGTAAGAGAGCAAATGTAGATGATCAGGTGTGTGCCTGTAGACTATGTGTTAATCCAAGCTAGACAAGGGCAATAAAACATGCAGGTATGCAGAAGATTTCTCTCAGAACAGGGGGGGGGTGAGGTTCTAAGCCTCACCTCTGTTGATCCCCAATTTCTCACCTGATGGCCCCCCTGCGACTGTGCCTGTCTTAGGTTGTTCCTCCCTTGAGGAATCTTACCCGTCTCTGGCTAACCAGTCATCTTCCGGGGCCATACAGGGAAATGTAAAGTTGGTAAGTGAGAGAGAAGCCATATTGTTTGAAAAGGTTAGCTTTTTACTTCTTTGCAGATTTATGCCCTGTGGCTTCTATGCCCAGCATTTGTCTTGAGGTATCTTTACCACTTGGAAGAATTATGATACTCGGTAATTTTCGATATGAGGCACGAATTCTACTAAAGGGTTGTAATTAGGAAGGAAGAAGAAAAGCTATAGAAGTTCTGCTTGCTTATTTTTGAAAATGATAACTTCATGATAAGACATAAATAATGGCATTTAAAATAAGGCTCTCAACTTGACTCAGCCACTACCTACCTACTGACTGTACAAAAGTCACTCAATCTTTGCATGTCACTTTTTCCCTCCTGTGGTTCTTGTGAGGCTCTGGATTGGTGGTATGAAAGCCCTTTGAAAGCAAGGTCTTATTTATTATCCATTATTCTCAAGAATATTAATAATAAGAAGGAACAGGCTTCACCCCAGATAGTTGAGTAGATTTGCAGGGCTGGAGGATTGAGGCCACAGAGAACAATGAGAAAGAATGCAATTGGTTGAGAAATATTTAAGGAGAGGATAAAAGGAAGAGAGGACTAGAAATATGTAGGCTGGGGGTTTATGTCTATCAGGCTTAACAAAAAGGGGGGCTGTTGGTTTCTGAGCTGGGGAGGGTGACTGGAATCAAACCATCCCAGTGGCCAAGTTCTCAGAAGCCACATGAGGGAAGGAAAAAAGAATACCTCTCCTCCCTGTTGGCTTCCTCGTGGTTGCCAGGAGAGACTCCCAGTGCACCCCAGGAGGCCTTGGCCCTTCGGCGCAGCTCTGCAAACAGGTCTGGGAGCCGCGAGCTGCCTGGCAGCTGGGGGAGCGCGAAGCAGCTGTTACTGGGTTTATGTACAAATGCTGCCGCCCCGCCCCGTGTGACCTGGGCTCAGCCCCTCAAAGCCAGCAGGGCAGGGAGAGGAGGGGTGAGCACTCCAAGGCCTTTGGGGCCAGACAGGAAATAGGAGAGGAGGGACCCCAGGGGGACGGCTCTGCAGAACCAGAGTCCTGCCTGGGTAAAGTGTTGGAGGCCTGAGGCAACAGACCTCTGGTGCCCAGCGGGAATCGGGCCCCGTTGTTGTTACCAGCCAGCTTTTCCAGGAAGGCTGGGTTTTAACAATGTGGAATTACACACACCATTGGCCGAAAAATGAAAACTAACCAAACAGACAAAAAAAACCCTGCAGGCCCACTGAGACATGTGGGGCGGCTGCACCTGGGCTGCCTGTTCTTGATCTTGTCACCAGAGATGGGGCCTTGTCCCCGGGCCAGAAAGAATTCAAGAACGGACATGAAAAGCAGCTGAGCTTTAAAAGTTTATTTGGGAAACAGGAGCACAGAGAAAGGCCTCGCCCACGCCTAGGAGTTGGGTGCAGGCAGACCCAGAGGAGGTTGCCCTGAGGAGGTTGCCTGAGGACACGATAGGGAGCCTTTTTATGTAAAGGCAGATGAATATTCACTAAGTGGGGTTAGGTTTCCGAAGGAACAGGTGGACATTTTTCAGAGTTTGGGCTTGCTCCACCCTCACACTGGACGGGGAGAGGATGGGAACAAGGGTGGGGGTGCAGATTTTTGACTGTATGCGGTCCCCATCGTAACTGCCCTGGCATGGGGAGGTGTCATTGGTACTATACTAGTGTATTTGGAGTGAGGTTCGGGTCAACTCTTCCTCCATATTGGAACCAGGCGGTTTGGGTCAGTCTTTTAATCTATATTCCCCTCTTCCCATGAGAAAGCGTACATGGAATGTGTAGAATGTAAGCAAGCATGGAGCTGAATGTAAACACAAGGCAGAAATTCCCCTCCCCCTCCTTAATCATGTCTGACTATCTGTCTACTTTAATAACCTCATCTGATGCACCCTGGGGGCTCCCAACACGTCCCCCTGAAAACTCACTTACCTCGTTCTCTGACTTTAAGAGGGGACAGTCCACTGCCTTTTTTCAATACTGGTTGGTAGTTTTCCTTTCTCTCCACCTGATTCTTTCTGTGGCATTAAGTGGCTGCAAAGTTGGTATTAACTGAAGTGAGCTGAAAATGAGTCATTCATCCATTCATTCATTCAACAAGTATTCAACAATCATTCCTCTAGGTGTCGTACACTGTTGATGCTGCAAATACTGTGGTGATGAAGAAAGAGAATTTATATTCTAATGGCGGAGGCAGGCTACTAGAAGTAAACAAACGTAAAGTGTCAGCTTATGATAGGCACTGTGAATAAAGAAAATGCACAGAGGAAAGAAAGTGATGGAGGCAGTTATTTTAGGTAAGACCAGGAGAGGCCTCTCTCCCTTCCTTCCTCATACTCTCAGTGATTTAACAAGATTTTGCTGGGTTTCCCTTGCCTCATTCATAGGTGCTAATGAACAGCTGGGGGTTGGCTGAGTAGCTGTAGTGATTAGATTAAAAGGGTTTTCCCTCCACCCCCCTGTATCCCTGGCCTCAGAAGTGAACTCAACCCCAGCCAGGGGGAGCAGGTGCAATGCTCAGATCCTGAGGAACAGTAAATATTCCCATTTGCCTGCACAGCTGAAAACATCTGGTCAGCTGCATCTGCCTGGAGGCTGCGTGCGGGCTGCAAGACGGGTGGGGGAAGGAGAGAAGCTTTAGGCTGGTCATCCGTCTCCTGCTCAGAGAGCCTTACACAAACTGGGTTAGACAGGCACATGGGGCACAATAAGGCACTGCCCCAAATATGTCTGCCCCAGGTCTCCCTGACTGAAATTTTACCATCAGATGGTCACTTTCCTGGAAAGTGCAATGGCATCTCTAAAGCCTTTTTTTCCCAAAAAAGATAATTGTAGGAGGTGTGATGACTCTCCAACTCAAAGAGAAAGACAAAGTTCTTATCATGACCCACAAGGCCCTGGGTGATATGCAGCCCCCACTCCCTGGACTGGCTACATAGTTTTGGGGAGCTTAGTGCAAAATGACAAATTGGTCTGCTGCATTTTTGTGATCTCCCTGGGGGCAGAGATTCTTATCTTTCTGTTTGACAGCTCTATTTACAGTGCCTGGCACCTGACAGAGGCTCACTATTGGTTTTTGTGTAATAAAGGTGTTTGAGTCATAATATGGATGTATTGGTAGGTTTTGTTTTTAACATTTATAAAGTATTTGTATGGGTCAGGCACCGGGATGCTGCAGTAGTTCTCAACCATGCATGCATATGAGAATCACTCCAGAAATTCTTAAAAATCCCAGTGCCAGGCTCTACCCTGGGCCAGTTCCATCAGAGTGCAGTGAGGGTGGGCATTAGTATTTCAAAAGATTCTAAAGTGTGGCCAAGCTTGAGGACCAGGGGGGGCCACTTTACTGCACTTGCTGTCAAAGGCTGTTGTAAAGCAGAATTACCTGAGCAGTTTGGTACTGCCCAGATGCCCGGGACTATTTTCAGAGATTCCGGACCAATAAGTTTGAGAAGGGGCTGTCCTGTTAACAGGATCCCCAGGGAATTCTGCATATGTCAAAGTTTGAGAACCTGAATTATCTTATTGAAGTCTATGATTATGTCCATTTTACTGACAGGAAAGAAGAGACTCTGAGAGGTTAAGTAGTTTGTCCAAGGCAACAAGTTAAGTAACTGGCAGAACTGAAATACGAACCCAGCGCTTCTGAATTAGCTCCCTTGCCTTTCTTTTGTGATGAAAATCTAAATGTGCCCCAAGAGTAGAGGGGCAAGATGGTTGTGAAAATAAAATAAAGACAAGATTAAAGAAAGATAAGATGTATGTACTAACTAGCATCTAGACTGAAGATGAGCAAATTGGTATTACCAGCTCCATGGCAAGGAAACAAGTCCAGTGGGGAGACGACCTCCATCCCTAGGCTCCCTTGGGCTTGAAGGGACCGAGCTGGGATTCTGACCTTGTTTTCTGGACTCCAGATCTGGATCATTTCCCCCACAGCCTCAAGTTCTCCATTGGCAAGTGAATCGCTGAGCTCCTAGGGCATCCCAGAATCCTTGTTGCTTGTGCCTGGCACTCTGCAGGCTCTCAAGCAATGATGACTGAATGAGTGACCAGAGGATGGCTGGCTGGGTGGGTGAAGGAGTGGGGGCTGGCGGCGCCCTAATCTCTGGTGGATTTACATCTCTACATTTCAAGTAGAGTTGAGACCACTAGAGGGTGATACCGGACAAGAAAAAGACAAGAAAAGCATCCTTGCTGTTTCTGGGACTGGAGGAAAAGAATGCATTTGTGTCTAAAGATTTAAACCAAAAGGGGAGGCTCTAATTCACAGAGCAATTAAAGTGAGCGTTGTTTTCCCCTGGGCCTGCAGGCTGGTGGGAACCTTCCTCAAGCCACAGTAACACGTGGGCCTCCCCTGACCTTTCTAGGTTTAAAATGATCAGATTAAGGGGGAGAGGAGAGGAAATCTTGGTTGGTTTAAAAAGTGGATGTTTGCAGACAATAGGAGGTTTGTTTTTTTTAAGATATTTTGTAGCTTCCCAGACTTTTACCACATTGATGGGAGTTAATGTTTCGAGAAATGGTATTATGATGAAGTTGTATGCTGAATTAATTTTCCATAAAAAAACTCACACATTTTCAGATTGTTTTTTCTGCCATATCATGGGGGTGGGGTGGGGGTGCTATCAGTAGACACACATCCTCTCCCCTCCTTGTCTTCCCCCTCTGTGCTCCATGAGACCTGGAGGAAGATAGACTTGGGTTTGAGCTTGGGCTATGTTGCCACTGGTTGTGTGACCTTGGTTAGGTCACTTAGCTTCCTTGAGGTCAGAATTGTCAACTGGAAATGAGGGAGATGAATGGTGACATTACAGGGTTGTCACGAGGTTCAGAGAGAGAACGTGTGGAGGATGATCCCAGCTTGGTGCCTCCTGTAGCCCTCCACACATGGCAGCTGATTTTCATGTCATGCCCTCTCTTGCTTGGGACCCAGGTCAGCACTGAGGAGTAGGCGCCTGCCCTCTGGAGCTCCTCACAGCTTCCTCTCCTTCCCTTCTCTTCTCTCCTTTTACAATAGGCAACAAAAGTTCCCTCGTGGAAAGAACAGCTAAGTCTTTCATGAGAATTAACAGGTTGCTTCTCCCTGGAGCTAGCACTAACCCCCAGATTTGCATTTTAGAAGATACCTGAATTGGAGAGACCCAAAGGAATGAATTTCCAATGGCAGCCTTTCAGATGCAACACCTACTTAAGGCTAATAATCATTACATTATAATAACATTTCCTGGCATGTATGATGTGTTAGCTCGGGGAGATGTTTTATATGCTTTATCTCCTTTAATTCCCATTACAAACCCTATGAAGTAGGTGTTTAATCATGTTCTTTTTACAGATGGGGAAATGGAGGATCAGAGAATTTAAGTAACTTTGCTGAGATTACACAGCTATGAAGTGGCAAGGAATAAAATACGTGCATCATTCACTCTATTCCAGGTGAGTTCACAGAAAGGTGAAGCATGTTGTGGAGGTTGAAAGGAAGGAGAGGACATAGACCAGAGACCCAGAAAAACTTTATGGGGATGCCGATTGAGCAGGGCTCTGAGCATGTTAGGGTTCTAGCAGGCAGACACAGGGGGATTGAGGCATTACAGGTGAAGGAATGACTTAGAACAAAAGCAGAGAGGCTGAAAAGCATGAGGTGTATTTGGGGGACATGAGTGTGTCTAGTCCTGCATCACTATATGCATCACAGGTAGGTGCTACCTGTCATTATTTGCATTTTACTCAGGAGGAAAGCAAGGTACAGAGAGGGTAATTAACTTGGCCAAGATCACACAGCTAAGTTGTTGAGCTAGGATTTGAACTGCCATCTGTCTGATTCCAGAGCCCCTTCAAGGTGGAGACAACATATGGATCTCAACTCAGTTACCAACTAAGGGCAAGGCTTTATTTAGAACCTGCAGCATCTGGAAGGATTCCTCACGCATCAGCCTGGCCATGCCCAAGGTGGCACACTAATGTGTCCCCCCACCTAGAAATGTGTGATGGCCAGGAAAGGGGAGGAAAGGGAGAGCCAGGACAATTCTGAGGCTCTACAGCCACAGTTAAGACCTTTGCAACACACCCCCCTTCCTTCTCCTCGAATCAGGTTACTCTCCGGCATTCTCTTCTCCACAATAACAAGAGTTCATTAATCACACGCCCCACCCTGAGCAGTAAGAGGCCCCAGGTTGGTTTAGGCACCTGTGGGAGGTCACATAGCTTGCATGGGGTGGATGGACGGTTCAGTCCAGCATGCGCTGCTTACCACGGCACTGCTCCCCTCCCTCCTGCTTCTCACGACAGTGGCAGAGAGGACCCCAAGTCTCTGGACATCTGACCAGCTTGCCAGGTTCACAAATGGTGAGCCAGTCTGGGAGGCTGCATGCGACTCATGTCCCATTGCTTTCTCTCTGCTGCCCCTCCCTCCAGCCCTCAGTCTCCAGGCCCCTGCCTCTGCCTCCTGTCTGTCCGGGGGCAGCAGTTGCCAACAGGCCATGAATGTCCACCGTATCACCACAGCCAAGGGCCTGGCTCACACTCTTGTCCCCTGAGAACTCTGCCTATGAGGCGAAAGAAAACCAGGCCAGTGATGGATATGTTCATGTGGGTTTTAGGATCAGTGGAATCCTGGCTCATTTCATATCTGTGGCCAGAAACCACACTGGCCCTGGAGGGACATATGTAGGGCAGGGGCAATATCCTCAGATGGACCAGGGACTGATTTTAGTGCACAAACTGAAATCTCATTTAGAGGAACGTAAGGTATAAGGGGCACCAGAGGGGATTCCTGCTGTGGACTTGGGGAGTTTCCAAGGTAGTGGTGAGAGTGGGGGAGGGAGGGCGTGTGCGCATCCATTCCTTCACTGTGTCAGTCATCTGTTCACTCAACCGCACACATGGGCACCTGCCCTGCGCCCGGCAGTGTCTGAGGCATCACGGAAACATCAGGGAGGGGAACAAAGTCCTTGTCCTCACCGTGCTCCCTGCTCTGCTGGTGACGGTGGGCGGGGGTGAGAAAGTACATCAAGTTTGTAGTAAATCAGATGATGGTGACAAGTGACATGAATGAAAACAAACCAGGGAAGGGGGCGGAGGGGGGCTGGTGGGGTGGAATCTGCCTGCATACAGACCTTCATTCTAGTTCACGTTGGAGCTAGGATCAGGTTCTTTCTCTCTAAACAAGCAGATCATTATTCAGACAACCCAGATTCACTCCACACAGGTAAAGTGCAGGCAAGTCCAATACCTGCCAGAGGACACTCAGAACCAAGGGAGACTTAAAGGTGAAGTTGCACTCTGCTTCATATAGGGCCAGGGCACCCTAAGCTGACAGTGTACAAGGACGTGTACAAGGATGGGGGGCCCATCTTCTAAAAGGTGGGATAGAAGCAGTCTTATCAGCCAGTCTCAGCAGCCAAGATGGAATGGACTTGTCCTGATTGATGACAGACCGGACATGTCCTGGTGACGGAATGGACATGTCCTGGTGCCACAGTCTGCCTTGGAGGGACAGAAGGCTCTTGCTGGACATTGTGGGGGTGACTGGGCCCCTAACATGGGCCCCTGATTGATGGGGGTGGCTGGGCCCCTAACATCTTCTAAAAGGTGGGATAGAAGCACCTCCATCAGTCAGACTCAGCAGCCAAGATGGAATGGACATGTCATGACTGATGACAGATTGAATGTGTCCTGGTGATGGAATGGATGTGTCCTGGTGTCACAGCCTGCCTTGGAGGGACAGAAGGCTCTTGCTGGACATTGTGGGGGTGGCTGGGCCCCTATCATGGCTGGGGATTCTGGGCCTGGGTTGCCCTGACATGAGGCTGGCTGCAGGGGCTCAAGAGCCTGACTCATATCTGCATCAGCTGCCCTCTGCTTAGGGCCCAAGGACAGCCCCTTCTTTTACAGTCTATCTGGAGGCCCAAGGAGCAGATTTATGAGAGAATGGCTCTCTTTTGGAAACTTGGGTCTCCAAAAGGGAACTGGGTTGGGAATCTCTATTAAGATATTCCTAAGCTTGGTTTTTAAAAAAATACTGAATAAAATTTTGTATTTTTGAATTATTTGTGGCTTTCAAATAATCTGAATTATTATTACTATTCAAATAATTTTCAATTATTTGTAGTTTTTCATTTACTCATTAAGTGCTAGTCATTGAAAAAGATTTATAAAGAACCTTCTATGTACCAGTCACCATCCTAGGCACAGGTGTTGGGGTCCCTGCGCTCACATGGCAAGCGGTCCAGTGATAGGCACAGATCAGTAAGTAGGTGGTTGTAACATGGGGTCACGCAGGGGAAGGAAAGTGTTGCTTTGGGAGATACCTAAAGATGGCGATCAGGGATGGCTTCCTGGAGGAAATAATGTCAAAACTGGAAGAAGCTGGCTAGATGAAGGGGTGTGGGAAGAGTGCCAGCTCCTTAAGGAAGAGCAGGGCCAGGCCAGGAGTGGACAGCAGGAATGGAGTGGATGGAGTGGACAGCTGCAGGGTGGCATCCATGGGGTGGCAGCGATAGTAAAGAGATGGTGCATTCGTCCACTTGGGCGGCCATAACACAGGGCCAGAGGCAGGAGGCTTAAACAACAAATATTTATTTTCCCATGATTCTGGAGTCTAGATGTCCAAGATCAAAGTGTTGGCAGGCTTGATTTCTTCTGAGGCCTCTCTCCTTGGCTGGTCTTCACATGGTGCAATGGACCAAAGGTTTTGTGTAGACTGAAATCCTAAGCCCCAGTGTGATGGTATTGCGAGGTGAGTAGGTCATGGGTGTGGAGCTCTCACTAAGGGAATCAGCACCCTTATAAAGGGGGCCCACGAGAGCCCCTCACCCTCCTTCTGCCATGTGAGGACACAATGAGAAGCCAGCTGTCTGCAACCTGGATGAGGTTCCTTACCTCACCAGGGACCTTGCTGGTACCCTGATCTCAGCCTCCAGAATGGTGAGAGAAAAATTTTTGTTGTTTGTAAGTCCCCTAGTTTGTGATACTTTGTTATAGTAGCCCAAGGGACTAACACACAAGGTCTGTGTGTCTGTGTCCTCATCTCTTGTCATAGGGACACCGGTCTCACTGGCTTAGAGTCTTCCCTAAAGACCTCGTGTTAACTTAATCACCTCTTTAGAGGCACTAACTCCAAACACAGTGTTCTCTGAGGTACTGGGGGCCAGGGCTTCTACAGATGCATTTTGGGAGACACAGCTCAGTCCATCACAAATGGGCAGCAGCTAGATCAACCGAGGCCTGAGAACCACGTTCAGGAGTGTGGACTTTCTCTGAAGACAAGGAGAGTCATTGTATAACAGAGTCCAACACAGTGGCAATGCTCATGTTTGCATTCTACAGAGTTCTTACAGCAGCAAAGGGAAAGAATGGAGAAGGACAGAGATGGGTTCAGAATTGGTTAGGACACAAAGAGAATCTGGCGAAGGGAGCAGCAGGCTGGCTTGTAATGGGTCACCTGAGTGAGGGGAAGGAGAGTCCAAGGTGGGGGCCTGCTGAGCGTTAGGGGCCTGGGGGGCTTCTGAGCAGAGACAGGGCTCCGGTTCTGGGAAGAAATCTGTGTTGGCGATGTGGGTTTTGGGACTCATTAGCTCTGGATGGTAATTGAAGCCATGGGAATGGATGAGAGAGGGTGTTAGCCATGAGTTTGAATATTTAAAAGTGAGCTGGAAACTCTTTATTAAGGCTGGAGATGTGCGTGCCCAGAATGACTGACACGCCTGCTGATATGGAAACCGGTTAATTTTCATGCCCATGTTCTCCTGTCAGAGGAGCCACTGGGGCCTGGGGCAAGGCGAGAACCTGGGGTCTCCTGGGTGTTGGCTTCCTTCCCGAGGCCTGAGGGCATTTAATCAGTGAGTCACTGGACACACTCTCGGCTGAGTCAGCCCAGGTACCCCTCCTGGGAAGGATGCAGGAAGAACTCTTCTAGACGGCACCACCCGCCTCGTTAATCTCAGGGCAGGGAGGGAGCGTGGGCTGTGGTTGCCCCAGCCAGCAGGCTGCAGCATCCCGGCTACACGGGGTAAGTAGTGACACTAATGAACAAAAGGCACTCAGTGGACTCAAGGGCATGTGGCACGTATTTCTGGTACTGAGGGCAGATTTGTCTTTTTAAGATGTCTTTTTTGGGCCACTTTAAAAAAAACAGCTGACATTATAGAATCCTCAGTGACTTCCAGACAATGTGTGAAGCATTTTGCCACATCGTCTCAATTCATCCTCCCAGATGGGCAGTTTGGTTCTTCCCATTTCACTGATGAACACAGAAGGCTTGGAGAAGAGAAGAAGTCTGTGCGTGTGTGCAGTTGGAAAGTGGAGGGGCCTGGATGTGAACCCTGGCAGGTGCCCAGAGTTAGTCATCATGCCATGTGGCTGCCACCGAGTGTGGTCCCTCATAGAGGTGGTATTTTGCCTTCTGTGTTGCTCTGGCCTCAGGCTCAAACACACCTGGGGCTTATTCCCAGCTCTTCCATGGCTGGCCTATGACTGGGGCAAGTTGCTTACCTTCCTGTATCCCAATCTTTCAGCTTTCATACAATGAGATAATGGTGCCTATTAGAACAGGAAATTTCGGGTGAGATTAATGATAATGACACATAATGACTATGAAGCACTCAGCTCCATGCCTGGGACACAGTGCTTGCCTCTGGCAGATGGTTTTGCCCCAAAACGGCTGTATCAGTATCACTCCCCTTCCACAGGCTCTTTTCCCATGTGATGGTGACAGTCCGTCATTGACCACTGGGCTTAGATTCCAAGCTCTCGAACCAGGATGCATGTTGGTAATCGCCTTGGCCAACAAAGGATGATAAAAACAGTGCTGTGTGATTTCTGAGGCTGGGTCATAAACACGTCCACCCATCTCTCTCACTCTGTCTCGGGGATGTGTGCCCGAGGGGCCTTATGCCAGCACTTAAGCTGTCTGGTTAGCCTATGGCTGTCATGTTGGAGAGAGCACGTGGGGAGGCCCCCACAGACACAGGGTGACACCCAAGGGAGCCCAGCTCTTCTGACCCCCAGCGGCTTGAGTCTCCCCACCCTGGGCTCCAAATGGAGAGCAAGTGAGGCTAAGAGCCCCGTCTTTGAGCCGCTGCAGCTGACACGGAGTAGAGCAGGGACAAGATGCCCCCAGCACGCCTTGCCCAGATCACAGATTTGTGAGTAAAAGGAATGTTTTCATTTTAAGCTGAACAGTTCCCGGATGGTTTGTTATGCAGCACTAGATAATGAGGACAATGCCCAATAAATGGCTTTTGACGTTATTACTCCTGCCTGAGCACGCACTTCGCTGATATCAGAAGTGAGCTCTGCATCAAGAGGATGTCCTGAGACAGGATAGATTCTGGTCCTGGAAAACCCAAGGAGCGTGTCAACAACTGCAGGCTGTTTGGGAGTTAGCGTGTGGGTATAAAGGCTACTGGGTCATCTCTGAGCACAGGGGTTGGCCTGTGCAAATGAGGGACAGCTGGGACAAAGTCCCTGTATGTGGCAGTGTGGGGAGGGGGCTCCTGCCTCACCTCTTCTCATGAGGCCTCTGCAGGCTAAGGTAATACACCCTTTGGGACATGATTTAAACTTTCCCCAACTCTTTCATATCAATAATTTCATTTCATCCTCACCATGTACCTCCAGGTGGAGTAGCACAGGAACTCTTCACCCCTTACTCCAGCTGGGCAAACAGGCACGGTGAGGGGGGGTGACAAGATTCAAGGACATACAGCTGGTTTGGGGGCAGAGCAAAGAAAGTGTGTGCTCCTCGCCTTCAAAGCCTGGCTCCTCAACTTGTGAGCTCTGTGACCTTAGGCAAGCTACTTAACCTCTATGTACCTCAGTTTTCTCATCTGTAAAATGGGGATAAAGATGGTACCCCCCTCAAAGGGCTGTGGTGAGAACTGAATCAGGTATTTCATGTGAAGTGCTTAGGACATTCCTGGCATGTTGGAAAAAGCTAGGAAGTGGCTGAACTTGGGTTTCAAATCAAGTGGTCTAACCCTTAGTGGTGAGCCCAAGTCCTAGAAATTCCCACTGGACCCCCAAAAGGCAGCCAGACAGCAACATGCCAGGTTCTCCCACTGTTCCCCATAGAGTCCTCCCTAGCCACCTTCTCTGTTCACTGTGCCTGGAATACATGATGCCCCCAACCTCCTTTTCTATTAATGCAGCCCAAGATTACACTGGGGTTTTTGGCAGTCATATCATACTGTTGACTCATCCTGAGCCAGCAGTCAAAATCCTAAGTGATTTAACCGCATGTGGTAGCATCTCGCTGCATTCCTTCCCATCTAGGATTGGTGCCGTTGGAGACTTTAAAAATCTGACTACAGAATTGTGAAGGTTGTTAGCTTTTGCTGAGTATTGTAGCCTGCCTAAGAAATAACTGAAATGAACTCCTCCTTCCTGGAGACACTTGTATGTTTTTAATATGCCCCGCCTTTTTTCTTCAGTTACTTTGAGTGGCCTGCTGTTATTTGCAACAAAAAAGTAACCAAGTACTTACTTGGACTGACTTCTGGGTGGTCCATGTGTGGGCAGAAAGGGGGTGTGATCTGGACGTCACAGTGGTGTGCAGAGAAAGCAAATGCTGGGAGCTTGCGCCACGTGCCACTTCTGAGCCTATGGCAGAGGTCGTACCTAAGCATGAGTCTTTTTTCTGCTGAGTCTGGATATGGCCTCAACTTTGATCAGCTGCTACCTAAATAGGACAGAGCTGAAGACAGAGACGACGTTCTAAGGGGACACTGGCATAATTAATCAAGCTTTGTTAAACAGGCTTTATTTAAACAGCATATATCGCTTGTTCCGATGGCTCCCAATCTCCCTAAATGTACTGCCATCTAACCCACATTTGTGCAGTTTCCCTATGAGGATGACATAATATTTATGTCATGTCTAATTTCTTGCTGAACTACAAATTATCTGAGTGGCCACATGTCTTGCTCCTACTACTATAGTGGTGCTCACACAGATTGTCAGGGCGGTTTGTGGCCTCACAGGGTGAGTGGGTGAGAGTGGACCACCCCCAGTCCCAGGGCCTGATGGGCATCGCTTCTGCAGGGAGAGCCGGAGGGGGATTTTCACCAAGCACCTGAGCTCAGGTGACACATGGCACACAGTCTACTGGACTCAAGTGGAGGCTAAGCCCCCCTAGATGATTTTCCACCTTGCCTTGGAATCCTCCAAATTATGTCTGACTTGGTCCCCTTTCTCCCTGACCTTACCTCCCAGCGTTGGGACATTTTCCTATTCTGGGAAGATGAACTTCACCCTCATTCCACTTATAGTTCCTCAAAAATATTAATGCACAAGTCCTTATTTGCCTGGGCCCAAGATTTTGAAGTTCAAAATTTAACCAGTAACTTCTTTTTTCTCTTCTGCTTTCTCTGTATGACCTCATCCTTGAGGGAGTGAATGCCAACTGCTGGGATTAACGAAAATGGGAGCAGCACGGGGGTGAAGAAATGCCAGAACACAAAGCACATTGGCTCATATTTGAGAAATGTCATCCTGCCTAAGCAATTTAGGGGAGCTTATGTAAGAACACGGTTTAGAAAACCAGGGGTAGGAATAGCTGTTTTATCACAGAGGGGGTGCTGGGAGTGGGGCAGCAGCCGAGCCTGGGGAAGATGCCCTAGGGGTCCTCACGGAGGTATCTCATCTCCGTCTCTCTCAGAATGTCTAGTCTTTCTGCCCTCCCCCCACCAATCTGGACTGGCTCTCACAGCTTTGGTGGGCATATGACATAGGGATCCCCAGCCCTGCTCTAGCCCAAATGGGTTCTTTGTACCATTTAGAAAAGCTGCCCCTTCACAGAAATGCTTTAGTACCACCTGCCAGGAGACTGTATCAAACACACAAATAGGCGAGGACCACAAATGTAAATGTCTCCCTGGAGTTGTTCAGTGAACCACGTGCATGTTTGCATGCTATGACTGCATAGGTGCTCTGGAACTCTGGCCTCTGCTTATCCCCAGAAGCCACGAGCAGAGAAAAACTAACATTCTTGAGTCTCAGTCTCTGAGGAGAAAGAGACCCATTGGTCTGGTTTGGGCCAGGTGTCTGCCCGCCTGTGCTTCAGTCAGCTGCTGCAGGGGGCAGGCTCCCCACTACCAATGTGTCTTCCGAGAAGTGGCTGTGTAGGTTGGGCAGATGCCCCCAAATGCTAATGTACAGAGATTAATCACTTCCATATTAGGATATTTCTTTGGAAAATCCCCCAAACTTAACATATCATTTAAAATACTGAATTAATAAAGCTAAAGAGAAAATGTCTTTAGCAGAACCAACCTGGTATTCCTTTTTGGAACTAATTGCTCTGGAGGTCACTTAATGTATTATTGTCTGATATTGTTGCTTAAAATGGTATGTATCAGCTTAAATATCACTTCCTTGGTAAACCTTACTTGACCCCCTGTAAGAAACAGTGTTACCTTCATTCAAACAAGACACATGAAGGGACTTTTCAGAATGGGTGGGCACAGTTAAAGGAACTGGACAAGGGGTGGGGGGCGTTGATGTACCTCGGGAGCGAACAAGAGCCAGAAGCCATTGCCTCTGCTGAACTTGATTAGACATGGGAGGGGGCAGCTGTTGCAGCCAGGAGAAAGTGGTCGGTGTGTATCCCAGCTCTGCCACTTCTTAGCTGTGTGACTTTAGGCACAGTACTTATTTTTTCTGTACCTCAGTTTTGAATCTTCAAAGTGGGAGGATTAAATGAGTCAAAGCATGCAAACACTTGTAATAAGTGCCTGGCACATGGTGAATGCTTATTAAATATCATCAGAGTCTTGCCTATCCAGGCAACTTCAGAAGAAAAAGAAAAAGATGGAATTTTACTTCTCTGAATAATGGAGAAAAGAAATCCCAATCGCAGGATAAATAGGAATGAATTAGATGTTCTTCAAAGGCTGCTTGTGTCTTCCCAACCACTCGGACATGGAGTGAGGATAGAGAATAAAGGATCTGGAACTACTTCCAAATGGGCCATTGAAAAATAAGATGATGCCTTTTTATTTTTCAAAAAAATCTAGAGGCCAGTGGCTGAATCTGGTATTCTTTTTTCCTTTTCTGGGAAAGTTCATGGGTTCTTGGCCCCAACTAAGCTTAGTTCTCTACAGCTTCCCACAAGGAAATTAAATTTCAGGTCCCGCACAGAAGTTTACTTATCACTGATGTAATCACTGGTGCTGTCACTGTAGGTCTGCAGGAGCTGGGGTGGGGGGTGGAGGGGGATGGGATTTGACAGGGAGGAGAAAGCATTCCTCACAGAATGCTTTCCACTCAGACATGCACACACGAGTGTGCATCCATGTCCACACATACACACATGTACACGATGTGATCCACCTCAGGCACACACCAGAACAACCGTACACATCTATTCTAGAAGGGGATGGGCTTTCTCATCCTGAGTGATTTTGAAAAAACTCAACCCAACCAGCCTTCTCTGTGTGCCTACTTAGCCTGGGCCAAGCACTGAGGGAGGTGGGGAGAAGGGAGTGCTGTGTGCGTGACTACAAGCTAGTCCTACCTTCCAGGAGATTCCAAAGTACTTGTGGGGGGAGAGAGAGGCACCTACCAGCATTTACTAAAAGGTAGATAAGGGCTATGTGAGAGGTTAAAACATTGCTAAAGGTTGCTTTCTTTCTCTAACTTATTTTTTAATGTGACTATGGAGTAGTTTCATACCTTCTCCGTGTAGTTTTGGAGTCAACCAGCCTTGTTCTGCATTGGTCTGGATTTGAATATTGGATTTGCTACTTAAGAGTAGTGGCACTTTCTGAGCCTAGTTTCCTAGTCTGTAAATAGGATATTCACCTGAAGGTGTTAAGACAGCATTCTGCTGCAAATAACAGAGGTCAGGCGGCAGTGGCTTAACCAAACAGGAGCTGATTTTTCTCTGGTTAACAAGTAGTTCAGAGGTGGGCAGTCCAGGTTGGTGCCGTTGTTCAGGGACTCATCAAGGACTCAGGATCTTCCCATGTCCAGTGCTGCCCAAGGACCCAGCTGCCCAGTGTCCAGTGGCTATTCCAGCTCCAGGTGAAGCAGCAAGAGGCCAGAGAAATGATCCAGCTGCTTCTATCCCTCTTTGAAGAGCTTTTAGGAAAGTCTCACTTAATGACTCCATCTTCCATTGCTTTTTCTACAAGTAGGCCAGGATGGCCACCCCTGCCTGCAGAGGAATCTGGGATATCAAGTACTTTAATGACACAGTGTTGCCTCAAAAAAAATGACGAAGGGGAGACCCCAGCAGTATCTGCCATGCTGTCTAGGGGCATTAATGAGAGGATTCCCTCAGATAACTCACATCAACTCTCAGCCCCATGCCTGACATGCAGTGACTGTCATCAGCCAAACACTCTCCCCACTGTCTTCTCTGAGGATCCTCTAGTGAGGCGGCCGATGAGACTCAGTCTTTTCAGGGTCCTGGGACCTCCTGCCACGGCCCATTTGAATCTGACTCAGGCCTCATGATTCAAGCAATCTCAGCTTCTCCAGAAAGTCTTCTCTTACCTCTCTGGTCCTCAAAGTTATCACTTGCTCTTTTTTTTTTTTTTTTGCATCTCTCATATTTATTGATCAAATGGTTGTTAACAACAATAAAATTCTGTATAGGGGAGTCAATGCTCAATGCACAATCATTAATCCACCCCAAGCCTAATTCTCATCAGTCTCCAATCTTCTGAAGCATAATGAACAAGTTCTTACATGGTGAACAAATTCTTACATAGTGAATAAGTTCTTACATGGTGACCAGTACAAGGGCAGTCATCACAGAAACTTTTGGTTTTGATCACGCATTATGAACTATAAACAATCAGGTCAAATATGAATATTCGTTTGATTTTTATACTTATCACTTGCTCTTTTGAAAACCTGTAGCATGGAATGACTATAACATGCAAATGTGATTTCACATGTATTTCCTTGTCAGACAAAATCTCTGTGTGTTTACTTTTTCTCTCAATTAGGTCATAAATTTCTCAAGGGCAGGGATTATATTTTATTCCTATACATCCCTGCCTCAAAGCTCTTATTACTGGTTCTAACACATAGGAGATGCCCACATTGAATAGATTACAGGGCACTTTCTATGTGCTAAGCTTCATGCATTATGCCTTACATACATTTTCTCCTTGGATCCTCTGAGGATTCATATCAACACTCAGAGACTGGTGGAAAATAGAATAATTACCCTTTACCTCCCCCACCTTCTGCTTCGTGTTGAATCCATGAAGGAGGGGGAAGGGTTGGAGATCTAAAAACAGGAACTGATATTTTCAGAAGAGACCACTTACTGGTAAGGGTGTCCCATGCAAAATGGAATGGCTTCAGTACAGCAGAAATGGCTCCGTTTTTAGTTGGGGATGGCTTGAGGTATCTCCCCCACACCCAGCACCAGAGCCTCTCTCAGGTCCAGTGGGCATGGATGAGATCTGAAAAATGTCCCACGTCTCTTGATAGAGGAGAGGAAGGTAGTTAAGAAGTCAGAGCCAAGTGCCTGTCATGGGGTCCCTGTGATGCAGTTTGAGGGGACATTGTAGCAGAGTCTTTAGTATGGAGAGGCTAAAGTTGGGGTTTAGAGAGAGAGAGCACTGCTGGGTCTCCAGATCAGCAGAGCCAGGGAGATACTGAGTCATAGGGAGGACACCTACATTTACTGTTCCACTGCTACATCACTTGTGGACACTTTAGAAGTGGATGTGATAAGGAAAGAAGCCTTCCCTTATCTAACAGAATGACATACCTCAGAGGAGGCCAGCCTGGACATTGGGTGGCCCCTGGACCTGGCAGGATGGCACTATCAGGCATTACCTGGAACAGATGAGCTTCCTATCAGGCCAAGAGGGTAAGAAAAGCTTTCTGGGAACTTAGCTTCCCCCTGGGAAGACAAGGAGAAAGGGGAGGGAAGAACTTCCAATTCAACTGAATAAATTACCCCAAAGAGAGAGACTTGGACCAGTGAAGTGCTGGCGTTATCTTGATGTGGAAAGAGTAAGAGGCCATTCAGAGAAACAGTGGTACCAGAACTGTGAGTGTCAATTTTATATCCTCAGATACATTCTGTTCTAGTCTTCTACTCTTGGCTTCCTTCTCAGAGAGCCTCCTCAGAGCCTGAAGTGCCCCCCAGGACTAAGGTGAATAGTAAACCTATGAGTAAGGGCCAAGACTTCATCTGTGGATGCCATGGTTACCCCAAGGGAGCACGTATTCATATTCATCTTTCAATCAATGGAGAAACCGAAGGATGACTCAGCCCTCAGAGCTGAGGAGGAAGTCACGATGCCCTTGACAAGAGTCCCTCTGGCTTCTGGTTTCTTCTAGGTGGATGGAGTCGAGGTGGCCCTGTGAGGATGGCACGGGGCATGCAGGGAGGAGGTGCTGGGAAGAGAGGTGGCAGCTATTTTGGATAAGGGGCTCTTCCTGTCAGTGGCCCCATCTTTACCCAGACCCAGGCTCAGTCCAGAGGTCAGCTCCATTCTCAAAACCCACTCTCAGATTTGCACACACACACACAAGCCCATCCCTCCCCACCACAGCTAGAAGTGACCCTTCTCAGAGACCCTTTCCTCTTCCAATGGCAGGAAGAAGAAGGAATTATGGGAAAAAAAATACAAGAACAGAAGAGGCTACCCTGTAGAGGGAAGCACATGCACGCCTGCATGCTTGCGTGTGCGTGTGTGTGTGTGTGTGTGTGTGTGTGTGTGTGTGATGGGGGCAGCTTCATCCCGCCCTTCCTTGGAGTATGCGTGTTCCCACTAATTTCTTTCATACCAGATGAGGTTGCCCAGGAAGTTGAAATAGAGTGACCCGCATGGTACAGGTTTCAATTTAGGGAAACTCAGTGCACCGACTTACAAACCACATCAATTAAGAGGTGATTATTCACTTTAGAGGCAATTGCTTTGCCTCAGCAGGTCAGTGGTGCCTTAGGGCATTTACAAGTTTGCTTATAGATCATGAATATTTGATGGCAGGAAGGTGGAGGGAGGCAGAAGAGCGGGAGCCATTGTCTGCTATTAACCCATGAGGAGTGAAGAAAAAAAAGGAGGAACCTCTGAAATGATGCAAATCAATGGGAAAACAGGATGGATTTCCCAAATTCAATTTCTATGCAACTCTGCCTAACGTTATAAAATAGAAGCTTTGGCCAAAACCTAACATTTACTACTATGTGCTGAATTAGATGTTCTATTTACATGAATCCTCACAACAGCCGTGAGAGGTAGATATTCTTATCTTCATTTTGCAGATGAGTAAACTGAGGCCCAGGATGGGACGAAACTTGTCAAAGGTGATGGATGTTTCAAGTTCACATTACTTAGTAAATCCACAGTCACAAATCCAGCTCTTCCTGCCCTCTTCCCTTTTTGATACGAAGCACAAGGGGTTAATCAGCATTCACTCTTCTATTTGAAAAATGTACTTTAAAAAGGAAACTATTTTTGGATAGAGTGAATTAAAGAGTAAACACGAGTCTCACTGTTAGTTTATTTTCACTGAGCGCACACACTCCTCCAACAGTAATTCATCCAGGATGTGAGCTGGAACTCGTTAGAAGTCACTGGGCCTGGGGGAGAAGATAAAACTACGATTAAAGACATCTGAGCCCTTCAGGACAATTTATTATCTTGGATTTCATTTTTAATAGGAGACACTAATTCATACAAGAAGTCCCTGGGGCAAACAGAGGGTGCCCTGTAATTGCCATGGGTCTCTGGAGGGTCTAAGCCTGCACTACATCCTGAGCTGGGGGAGGTACCAGGTCTGCATGGAGGTGCCAGGCCTGGGAACCCCTGGGACGATCAGCCTAGTGTGGTGGAGGACACTCTGTCATCATGCCATGGAGCAGAACATGGCTCCAAGGTGTCCCTTATGAATTGGCTAATTTTTCTCAGAGATTTCTCCATTCATCCCCATGGGATGGTGAAGACTTGGCCTTTGAGATCAAGTTTAAAGCAGTAGGTAAAGAGCAGAGTGGCAGAGTGGAGAGAGAGGCTATGCGGAGAGCCAGGTTCTCCCAGTTAGCTAAGTGGGTGCTGTGATCGACAGTGGGCCTCAGGCCCCTTGTCTGTGAAGTGAGGACATAATGATGCCATTTCTAAGGTCCTTTTCAAATCTGTGATGGAGTTAGAAAGACAGAGTGGGGAAAGGTATCCCGGAGCCCAATTCCCTGTTCAGTCACTTCCCAGCCTGGGAAGTTGGAATTATAATAAAAACAGCAGGAAAAGAATGGTAATTATTTACTAAATGCTGACATTATGCCAAATGCTCTAGATGGTGGGGTAATCCTACGAAGTTGACCTTGTCATTATCCCTGTTTCACAGCTGAGGGAATGGGAGCACAGAGGGACTGGGTGGCTTGCCTGAGGTCACAGGGATCCAGGTGGTCCAAATTCAGGACTTGTGCTCCCAACCACTACAATCTTCATCTGTAACGTGGGAATAATGACAAACATACCTCACAAGTTACCACGAGGATGAAATGATATCAGGAATTAAAGTGCTTAGCATAGTTCCTGGCACTTGGTAGTAGCTTATTAGGTTGACTGGATTTGTTTAGCTTAGAGAATCTAATAAAAATAGGTGACTTAATTATTGTCTTCAAATTTATGAAGGATATTCAATGATTCACTCATGTCTGATGAATATTGAGCCCCTATAGAGCCAGACTAAATGCTTTGTATTATTCTTAAGTCTGTGTCATTCCAGGAAGAGAATTTAATTTAAACAGGAGAAATTTAATTAGACACAAAAATAACTTGACCTTCATACTGTGTATAAAATTCCAGAAGAAATGATTGCAATTAGCTGTGAAGGTTGTATCCATGGTGTTTAAATAGAGAATTACTAGTTGAAGAGCTACCAGGGACAATTGTGCAGGTTGTGTACTGTAAAACCAGGGTGCCTTTTACCACATAGTCGATGTGAATAGCACTCTCTGGTGTTTTGCAATACACAAACTTCATGGCCCAAAACCACATGGCAGTTCTGCCTATTTGTCCCTAAGTGATTAGGTTGAACCTGGTTCTATTCCAGCTATAGGAATCCATGGCTTTGAATAAAAGTTGAGAGTTGAGATGATTATCTAGGAAAGGTAGATATGTAGCTTGCACAATACAACTCCCCACTCAGGGCTCCATGGCTGTCATAGATGATAGACTGTAGCTTCAGAATCCCTCTTAACACAACACTCCAGGGAATTGCTATCAATAAATCAGATCTGCCACCTTAGCTAAAACACAAAAGCTGTTTAGCACAGTGATCACTTGCCTAGTCTGGAGTCAGAATAACTAGGTTCAAATCTGAGGTCTACCACATTATACTGGTGACCTTGGGCAACCAAATAGGAAGCTTTGTCCGCAAATAACAGAAACCAAATGAAAAGTGTTTTAATAATAAAAAAAGTTCTACCTATTTTTTAACCTAAGATGGGTGTGCAGGCACATGTGCACACACACATTGTACACTTTTAACATCTCTGATATTGGGTATGCCACAGAATTGCTGTTACTAAGTATGGCCCATGCTCATGCATCAACTCTGCAGAATGGTGATGACGTCTTGGGAGCAAAGCCCAGACATTGCAGAGGAGCATCCTCCTGAGAAACACTGCATCCCCAAAACTCTGGATGGCACAGAGGATATTCTTAAATGAAAAATCTTGGAAGATTTAAATTCCACTTTTAGTGGAAAAGTGATTCAGGAGAATTAGAGTCTCAGTGTAAAGTGGGTTTAAGAACACTGACTAATCTACTTGCCTTAAATACATACTTTTCTGAATGCATAGGAATGATATATGCTACCAAAAAAACCTAGACACACAATTCCCTGAACAAAACTGAAGCTCTGCTGGCAAGCTAGAAACAAGAAAGACTGTTGGTCAGTCAGCCGGAAGAGTCTGCCGCAGACGCTTGCAAGCAACGTTGGCAAGTTGCCTATTTTTTCTTTGCCTTAGTATCCTCATGTGTAAAATGGCCATACTAATGACTACCTAAGAGGGTGGTTTTGAGGATTAAATAATACATAGAAAGTACTTAGAATAGTGGCTGATACATGGCAAAGTCTCAAAAAGTGTTTGTATGTATGATACGGTTCTTATTCTAATTGTTAAAGAAGATTTATATGATTATAATAAAATAGAGTAAAAATATAATTATATAATTATAATGTCACCTTAAATCTAGACAGATACTAAGGACCTTATGCTTTGGTTGTAGAGGCAAGACTTACACTTGGAAGACAAGTAGAGAGTGTCTTGCCTCCTGGCCTTTGCAAATACTCAAACACAGTTTATCATCGCTTCTCTCCCACCTGAGCTTGGAAAATTCCTATTCATCCTACAAGTGTCAGTTTAGTTGCTTCCCTGTCCCCAGACTTCAGGTCACATGTCTATGCCGAGTACATTATCTCCATCATGAGACCAATATTATATTGTAGTTTCCAGTGCATAACACACAGTAGGTGTGCTGTGTGAACTTGTTAAATAGAGAAGTGAATGGATGTGTTTCACTTTGAACTGTTTCAGTTGTGACAGAAGAACCTAATCTAACCAGGTTTAATAAAAAAGGAAACTTAAAAATTCATAACTGAAAAGCCCAGAGATTGGCCTGTCTTCAGGTATGGCTTGATCCAGAGGATTAAATGATGGCACCAATATTGACTCTCTCTTCATCTCTCCGCTCTGCCTTTACTAGTGTTGCCTCATTTCCAGACTTAAAACAGTGTTTTTTGGCACATCCAGACTCTCATCTTTCCAATTCAATCCCAGTGGCAGAGAATTTGTTTCCCTTTCCTACTCCCACCAAATGTCTCACTGAGTCTGATGGAGTCACATGCCCATCCCCAAAGGAATCACTGTGGCCAGGGGTGGAGTTGGGGTGACGGTTTCCTCCTTGGCACATGGACAGAGGGTGAGAGGTAATGTCTCCCAAGGGAATATTTAGAATATAGCAGTAGAAGTGAGGCAATCTGTGCTAGACCCCAAAACAATAGATGTTCACAATAAAAATGAATGAATGGATGAATGAATAGATGAATAAGCTATATAAGACCAAGTAATAAAGTCAGATATAGAGAAAATGCAAAGAATTTGTGATAGGACAGAAACAATGTTCTCCCAAAGATGTCCACATTATAATCTCTGGAACCAATGAATAGATCACCTTAAACGACAAGGAGGAATTTAGGTTGTGGATGTAATTAAAGCTGCTAAACAGCTGACCATAAAATAAGGAGATTATCTTGGATTATCTGGCTATGCTCAGCATAATTACTAGGATTCTTTCTTTCTTTTTTTTATCTGAATATGCTCCTCATGATCACTTTTTAAAAATATTTTTTCTTAACTTTGGTATCATTAATACACAATTACATGAGCAACATTGTGGTTACTAGATTCCCCCCATTATCAAGTCCCCACCACATACCCCATTACAGTCACTGTCCATCAGCATAGTAAGATGCTATAGAGTCACTACTTGTCTTCTCTGTACTATACTGCCTTCCCCATGCCCCCCACTACATTATGTGTGCTAATCATAATGCACCTTATTCCCCTTCTCCCTCCTTTCCCACCCACCCTCTCCAGTCCCTTTCCCTTTGGCAACTGTTAGTCCATTCTTGGGTTCTGTGATTCTGCTGCTGCTTTGTTCCTTCAGTATTTGCTTTGTTCTTATGCTCCACAGATGAGTGAAATCATTTGGTACTAGTCTTTCTCCACCTGGCTTATTTCATGGAGCATAATACCCTCTAGCCCCATCCATGCCATTCCAAATGGTAGGATTTATTTTCTTCTTATAGCTGAATAATATTCCATTGTGTATATGTACCACATCTTCTTTATTCATTTAGCTACTGATGGACATTTAGGTTGCTTCCATTTCTTGGCTATTGTAAATAGTGCTGTGATAAGCATAGGGGTGCATATGTCTTTTTGAAACTGGTATCCTGCATTCTTAGGGTAAATTCCTAGGAGTGGGATTCCCGGGTCAAATGGTATTTCCATTTTTAGTTTTTTGAGGAACCTCCAAACTGTTTTCCACAATGGTTGAACTAGTTTACATTCCCACCAGCGGTGTAGGAGGGTTCCCCTTTCTCTGCATCCTCTCCAGCATTTATTATTCCTAGTCTTTTCTATGCTGGCCATCCTAATTGGTATGAGGTGTTATATCATTGTGGTTTTAATTTGCATTTCCCCGATAATTAACAATGTGGAGCATCTTTTCATGTGCCTGTTGGCCATCTGAATTTCTTCTTTGGAGAAGTGTCTGTTCATATCCTCTGCCCATTTTTTAATAGGGTTATTTGCTTTTTGGGTGTTGAGGCATGGGAGTTCTTTATATATTTTGGATGTTAATCCATTGTCACATATGTCACTTATGAATATATTCTCCCATACTGTCGGATGCCTTTTTGTTCTGTTGATGGTGTCCTTTTCTGTATAGAAGCTTTTTAACATGATGTAGTCCCATTTCTTCATTTTTTATTTTGTTTCCCTTGCCCAAGGAGATGCATTCAGGAAAAAGTTGCTCATGTTTATATTCAAGAGATTTTTGCCTATGTTTTCTTCTAAGAGTTTTATAGCTTCATGATTTACATTGAAGTCTTTGATCCATTTTCAGTTTACTTTTGTATATGGGGTTAGACAATAATCCAGTTTCATTCTCTTGCATGTAGCTGTCCAGTTTTGCCAACACCAGCTGTTGAAGAGGCTGTCATTTCCCCATTGTATATCCATGGATCCTTTATCATGTATTAATTGACCATATATGGTTGGGTTTATATCTGGGCTCTTGAGTCTGTTCCATTGGTCTATGGCTCTGCTCTTGTGCCAGTACCAAATTGTCTTGATTACTCTGGCTTTGTAGAAGAGCTTGAAGTTGGGGAGTGAAATCCCCCCCACTTTATTCTTCCTTCTCAGGATTGCTTTGGCTATTCAGGGTCGTTTGTGGTTCCATCTAAATTTTAGAACTTTCTCTACTTCGTTGAAGAATGCTGTTGGTATTTTGATAGGGATTGCATTGAATCTGTAGATTGCTTTAGGCAGGATGGCCATTTTGACAATACTAATTCTTCCTGTCCATTTATTGGTATCTTCTTTAATTTCTCTCATGAATGTCTTGTAGTTTTCAGAGTATAGGTCTTTCACTTCCTTGGTTAGGTTTATTCCTAGGTATTTATTCTTTTTGATGCAATTGTGAATGGAATTATTTTCCTGATTTCTCTCTATCTGCTAGTTCATTGTTAGTGTATAGGAATGCAACAGATTTCTGCATATTAATTTTGTATTCTGCAATTTTGCTGAATTCAAATATTATATCTAGTAGTTTTGGAGTGGATTCTTTAGGGTTTTTTATGTACAGTATCATTTCATCTGCAAACAGGGACAATTTAACTTCTTCCTTGCCAATATGGATGCCTTTTATTTCTTTGTGTTGTCTGATTGCCATGGCTAGGACCTCCAGAACTATGTTGAATAAAAGTGGGGAGAGTGGGCATCCTTGTCTTGTTCCCGATCATAAAGAAAAGCTTTCAGCTTCTCGCTGTTAAGTATGATGTTGGCTGTGGGTTTGTCATATATAGCCTTAATTATGTTGAGGTACTTGCCCTCTATAGCCATTTTGTTGAGAGTTTTTATCATGAATGGATGTTGGATTTGTCAAATGCTTTTCCAGCATCTATGGAGATGATCATATGGTTTTTGTCCTTCTTTTTGTTGATGTGGTGGATGATGTTGATGGATTTTCGGATGTTGCACTATCCTTGCATCCCTGGAATAAATCTGACTTGATTATAATGAATGATCTTTCTGATGTATGTTTGAGTTCACTTTGCTAGTATTTTGTTTAGTATTTTTGCATCTATGTTCATCAGGAATATTGGTCTGTAATTTTCTTTTTTTGTGGTGTCTTTGCCTAATTTTGGTGTTAGAGTGATGCTGGCCTCATAGAATGGGTTTGAGAGTATTTACTCCTCTTCTACTTTTTGGAAAACTTTAAGGAGGAGGTAATAGGTCTTCACTGAATGTTTGATAAAATTCAGTGGTGAAACCATCTGGTTTAGGGGTTTTGTTCTTAAGTAGTTTTTTTTATTACCGATTCAATTTCCTTGCTGGTAATTGGTCTATTCAGATTTTCTGTTTCTTCCTGGGTCAGCCTTGGAAGCTTGTATTTTTCTAGAAAGCTGTCCACTTATTCTAGGTTATCCAGTTTGTTAGCATATAATTTTTCATAGTATTTTCTAATAATACTTTGTATTTCTGTGGTGTCCGTAGTGATTTTTCCTTTCTCATTTCTGATTCTGTTTATGTGTGTAGACTCTCTTTTTTTCTTGTTAAGTCTGGCTAGAGGTTTATCTATTTTGTTTATTTCTCAAAGAACCAGCTCCTGGTTTCATTGATACTTTCTATTGTTTTATTCTTCTTGATTTTATTTATTTTTTGTTCTAATCTTTATTATGTCACTCCTTATACTGACTTTGGGCCTCATTTGTTCTTCTTTTTCTAGTTTTGTTAATTGTGAGTTTAGACTGCTCTTATGGAATTGTTCTTGACCTAAATCTCTCTCCTGAGGTAGGCCTGTATTGCAATATACTTCCCTCTTTGCATGGCCTTCACTGCTTCCTACAGATTTTGCTGTGTTGAATTATTGTTGTCATTTGTCTCCATATGTTGCTTGATCTCTGTTTTTATTTGGTCATTGATCCATTGATTATTTAGGAGCATGTTATTAAGCCTCCATATTTTTGTGGGCTTTTTTGTTTTCTTTGTGTAATTTATTTGTAGTTTCATACCTTTGTGATCTGAGAAGTTGATTGGTACAATTTCAATCTTTCTGATTTTATTGAGGCTCTTTTTGTGGCTTAGTATATGATCTATTCTTGAAAATGTTCCATGTGCACTTGAGAAGAAGTGTATCCTTTTGCTTTTGGATGGAGTGTTCTGCAGATGTCCATTAGTTCCATCTGTTCTAACACGTTGTTCAATGCTTCTGTCTCCTTACTTATTTTCTGTCTGGTTGACCTGTCCTTTGTAGTAAGTCATGTGTTGAAGTCCCCTAAAATGAATGCATTGCATTCTATTTCCCCTTTAATTCTGTTAATATTTGGTTCACATATGTAGGTGATCCTGTGTTGGGTGCATAGATATTTATAATGGTTATATCCTCTTGTTGGACTGACCCCTTTGTCATTATGTAATGTCCTTCTTGTCACTCGTTACTTTCTTTGTTTTGAAGTCTATTTTGTCTGATATAAGTACTGCAACTCCTGCTTTTTTCTCCCTATTAGTTGCATGAAATATCTTTTTCTATCCTTTTACTTTCAGTCCGTGAATGTCTTTGGTTTGAAGTGAGTCTCTTGTAGGCAACATATAGATGGATCTTGTTTTTTATCCATTCAGTGACTCTATGTCTTTTGATGGGTGCATTCAGACCATTTCCATTTAGGGTAATTATTAATAGGTATGTACTTATTGCCATTGCAGGCTTTAGATTCCTGGTTACCAAAGGTTCAAGGATAATTCCCTTACTATCTAATAGTCTAATTTAACTCGCTTAGTATGCTATTACAAACACAACCAAAAGGTTCTTATTTTTTCCTCCTTTTTCTTCCTCCTCCATACTTTATATATTAGGTATCATATTCTGTACTCTTTGTCTATCCCTTGATTGACTTTGGGGGTATTTGATTTGATTTTTCATCTGCTTATTAATTAATTGTTTTACTCTGCTGTGCTTTATTTCCCCTGGTGACAGCTATTTAGCCTTAGGAATACTTCCATCTATAGCAGTCCCTCAAAAATGCACTGTAGAGGTGGTTTGTGGGAGGTAAATTCTCTCAGCTTTTGCTTATCTGAAAATTGTTTTATCCCTCCTTCAAATTTAAATGATAATCTTCATAATTACTGGGTTCTTAAAAGGGGAAGTCAGAAGCTGAAGAGGAAGTCAGAGGGATACCACATGAGAACTCTAGTCACTGTTGCCGGCTTGAAGAAGGAGGAAGAGGCCATGGCCATGAGCCAAGATATCCTCTAGAAGCCAGAAAAGGCAAAGAAGTAGATTCACTCCAAGAGTCTCCAGAAAGGAATACAGCCATGCCGACACCTTGAATTTAGTCCAGTGAGACTCATTTTGGGCCTGTGACCTACAGAACTGTAAGATAATGAATTTGTGTTGTTTTAAGCCACTAAGTTTGCAGTAGTTAATTATAGCAATAGCTAATAGGAAACTGGAGTTCAAACAGAAAAACAGATATTCTTGTTGGAATACATGAATGAATGAATAATACAGGACCATGTACTGAAAGCATGGTACAGAGAAAAACATTGTGGAGTTCAAAGGAGAGAGATCTTTGTAGGTATAGTCAAGAGAGGATTCTTGGGGAAAGCAGGATTGTGGTTGTAGTATTTTATAAGCTTAACAAGAAGAGAGGGATTTTCTGGCTGAGAAAAGTGGAATGTTTAAAGGCGGAAATGAATCGACATATTGAGAGGGTCGCTGAAATTGCAGGTCACAGTCGGGGAAGAGCCTGAGATGGCGTTGGGTAGGTAAGAAAGGAGTGGCTGATGGAGGTTCCTCAAACCTGGGCTAAGAGATTTCTTTTTGCTCCAGTGAGTCAAGAGACAGCAGTGAAAGTTTTTGAGCAGAAAACTTTCATGATGAAACAGTGGTGCCTGGAATGTATTAGGGACAACAGAGGTCAGAGATAGGCCAGGCTGGCAGAGCGGAAAGAGAAAGCAGGCAGCCGCTGGGTCAACGGCTGCAACTCAACAATTGAGTAGAAATGAGGGAAGAATCAGAGAATTCTGCAAGACAGTGGCCCATCCTGGGGCTCTCCTCTGGCGTGGGTAGTCAATGAAACTACCAAGATTACATGCAAAATTTGGGGTGTTACGTTTTTTGCAGGCAGAGGTTTCACATCCTTTATCAGATTCTCAAGGGCTCTTTGATTCCAGAAAGATTAAAGTCACTGATGTCAGATTTTAATATGCCTTATTGAAGAAAAATATATAGAAAGGTATATATATTATAAAGTATAGCTTGTGGGGTTTGCACAAACTGAATATACCTAAGTAATCAGCACCCCGATCAATATGCCAGTACCCCTGAAGCTGCCTCTCAGGCCCTTCCTACCATGCCTTCTGCCCTCTCCTGGCCATGGCGACCGCCACCTCGATTTCTAACTGCTAAGATATGAAACTGGGGCTGGTTCACTTCTAGCACTGTAGGAACTGAGCCACCATTTCTAGAAGCAAGTGTAAGCTAGAAAACACAGATCAGGGCTTTCCTCCAGGGTTTCTCAGACAGAACTGGATGCGGGAACCACTTCAGCATTTTCCAAACATCCCTCTGTGGCTTTAGCTCAAGGCAGCACCCCTCTGAGCACAGCCCTTCCCAGGTTTCTGACCATCTGACTTGTGGCCAAGGCTGAGCTCTCCCAGAAGCCCTAAAATCTTAGTGCTTCACTCCGTCTGCTGCATTAGTCCCTGTAATCCTGGGGGCTGGGCTTGGGAAGAACAGAATCTAATTTGGGCATTTCATTTTATGAGTTGATCATTATTTGGTTTCCTTTCCCTGTTCAGAATCAAGGGCCGAGAACACAGGCTCTTAAGTACATAGTTACCTCAGTGTGTTTCTATGCTGCAGCCAGTGGCTACAACACATTGGAGGATAAGAGGATTAAACATCCAAAGGCATCTGGTAAATATTAATAGGAAGCCATCCTGCAAAGGTGAAATAGTGCATTCCAGCAGACCCGGGGCTGAAGGAGAAATTGATGGGACATAATAGGGTTCAGAACCCATCTATTTGCCTTTTCAAACAATAGTCAAATGAATAACGGTAACTGGATTTCAGATTTGACTACTGCCTGAGCACATTAAAGCAGGGAACCCGAGCAAAAAGAAATGAGGTGAAGTTTTTCATGGCTTCACTAAGAATAATGGATACTGTCAGAGAAAAGAACCCCAAAAAAGAAAATTAAATTTCCTCAGAGAAATGTGGAGGCTGGGGCAGGGGTGAGGTAACCATGCCTTCCTGGTGTGGCCCCCTCGCCCTTCCCAGGGACCCCATCAGGCACATGGTCAGGTCAGACCCGTCACAGCCTGCTTCCAGGAGGTGCCTGAGCTCAGGAGCTCTGCTGGGACTGGTACTGATTTCTGTTGGACTTGACATGGGCGTGCTTTCAAGCTCCTTTTGCTTTGGACCCAGTGTCATTACAAAGCCCTTGTTCTCCTAGGCAGGGCCTGATGCTGGGAAGGCCTGGGAAGGTGGTGGCGTCTGTCTGGGTCTCTCTGCCCCACCCTCCGTCCCCCCAGACCCTTTTCCCTCTGCTGCCCCTCACGCTCATGCTCTTCCTTCAACCTGAGTTGGCCCCTCAGGCTCCTCACCTCTCTAAGGTCCTGCCTCCTAATGCCATCACCCCAGGCATTAGGGTTTCATCATACCAGTTTTGAGGGGACACCAACATTCAGACCATAACAGCCTCCTCTCAATATAGCCAGATACTAAAGATAACTTCTAAGTTGAGACACAAATACCAAAATAAATTAACAGGGGAAACAAACTGAAGGAACAAAAGCAGTGGTTGATGGAAAGAAAAGTTTAAAAACATATATTACTACTATCTTTCAGAGAGCTAAGAAATTTTATTTATGAGACAAGAATAGGATGTTGTAAAAAAAAGTACTCAGCTTTTTGACAGTTAAAAATATGGTAACAGAAATGAAAGTTTCAATAGAACACTATGATGAAGTAGAGGGAATCTCTCTGCAAGTAGGTAGAAAAGAGGAGACAGAAATTAGGGAGAAAATAGAGGGCCTATCTAGGAGGTCCAACCTTCTAGTTAATAGAAATCCCAGGAAAAAAGAATAAAGGAACTAAAGGAGAAGAGATATCTTATTATTAAAAAAGAATATGTCTAAGAATATTTCAAAGAAATAATATTTCTTGTAACTGAAGATTCTAGATGCAAAGTGTCCACCACAGCACTCAAAACAATGGTGGCAAAAGGACCCTCACAAAGCACGTCGCTGTTAAATTCCAGAATGCCAGAAACAGAGAAGACCTAAAGGCTTCCAGAAAGAAAAAACAGGTCACATACACTGGAGAAAAATGAGAATGGCACAGGGTTATGTTTAATAGCCACACTGGAAACTGAAAGTCAGAAAGAAGTGTCTTTATATTGTTGAGGGAGCGTGACATCTGTTCTGGAGTTGGTTTCCCAGACACACTATGAATCAAGTGTGAGAATTGAGAAAAGGCACTTTCCAATGTAAAATCTTGAGCATTTTACATCTCAAGACAAACATGCTCTGTTTGTGTTCCACCATAGCAAAGGAGTCAAACAAGAAAGGGAAATTCATGGGATACAGGAAAGGGGGGAGTCAGCACAGGTGAGAGCTGAAGGGAATTTCCAGGCAGAGGTGAAAGAGGTTCTCAAATGACGCATAGGAGACTGGAGAGAGGGGAAGGGCACATGGGGAACGGAACTGTGTGAGAAGGTCAAGGCCACAGTGGGAAGTCAGCAGATGATGTGTACACAGGAGCATTCAGGCAGTACTGCTTTATGAACATTGTTTTAACATACGGAAGCAAATACCATGAGATGCAGCCCAAAGAGCTTTGCAGGTCTAGAGAGCGCCCAGTGCAGCATGGACCAGCTAAAGGATGGAGGGTTCTGGGGTGGATGTTCCTAAGCAACAGTATTGCTGAGAGGTTGCTAATGGATTTGGGTGTACTGAGAGAAATTCTTAAGATTCCATGGGAGCATCTGGGGATAAATTAGTGACAGGCACATAGGAAACTAAGAAAACAGCATTAGTCACAGCCAGAGCAAAAACAAGATAACTCCAGGAAAATCAGAGTTGTGCAAGAAAGAAAATGAAGTCAGAGAATGGCCACTCCTGTGAGTAATATGTACATAGGTACAGCATTATAAATGTTGGATACTGACATAACAGAATCATGATATAAATATGTTCGGAGTCTGGAGCAAGGGAAAGGGCATATGGGAGAGGGATCAAGGCCACAGTGGGAAGTCAGGCGATGATGTGTAAACAGGAGCATTCATAAAGTGCTGCTTTATGAACATTATTTTAATGTACAGAAGCAAATACCATGAGAAGCAGCCCAAAGAGCTGAAAGTCACTGGCCCCAGGGAGGGTGTCAGGCCTACAAAGAGGAATAAAGGACTCTTGCTTTACTGGGATAAGCCTTGGGTACTACTTGATTTCTAAAAGTTTTTATACAAATTGCTCTAATAATATTAAATTCAAATTTAACAAAGGGGAAGAAAAGGCATCATCTGATCTCAGCTTCTACATATTAATTGTGAACAGTTTGGCAAATATTCTTTTGACCTTTTTTCTCTATGTGTAGTATGATAAAAGAAATATTTTATTTTCCCATGACCAAATCACTGCCTTCCGTTATGCAAACTGTCTTCCCTTTTCTCTTTTTCACCTGTGTCTTGGATATTTTTTCCACATCAGAGAAGGTAACACTAACACTTTTTAATGAATCTGTTTTATTATTCACAACTTCATTCACTGGAGAACTAGCTCTACCTGTGCGAAAGAAGTCACTCAGGGCTCTCCTCCACCTGCACCTGCCCCTCAACTGGTTTGCCACTGGGTATCATTTACCCAAATGCCTCTTCAGGTATTAATCAATGAGGGGTTAATAAATGATGACTTCTCCCAAACATGTTTGCAATTTAATAGATTCAATAACAACAATATAAGTTTAAGAATGACCTATTTATAGAAAAGTAGGTAAGATCCTTGATTACCAGAGGTGGGGGTGAGGGGAGGGGGAATAGGAGGAAGCTGGTCAGAGGAACAAACTTCTGGTTATAAGATAAATAAGCATTAGGGGTGTCATGTACAGCATGAGGACTAGAGCTCACACTGCTGTGTGGTGTATAGGAAGGTTGGTAAGTGTAAATCCTAAACTAAAAGTTCTCATCACAAGGAAAAACTTTTTCTTCTTTTTTTTTGTGTCTGTATGAGATGATGGATGTTAACTGATTGTGGGAATCATTTCACAATATATGTAAGTCAAATCATTATGCTGTACACCTTAGACCTATACAGTGCTGTATGTCAATTATATCTCAATACGATGGGAAAAAAGAGAATAAGCTAAGAAAATTCCAGCACTTTCACAGAAAGTAAAAGAGATTTTTTTGTGTAAGTGCAGAATTTCTAATGCATATATATACTTTTTTTTCCCCCTAATCTTCCTGTTTGACAAGAGGAATTCCCCATTGTGTGAGGTACTGGTGGCAGGCAGCCCTCTGCCCCTCTCACCCCAGTGAAACTTCCTCCTGTGTTCCCCTAGTCCCAGGCAACCAGGGCATGGGCACATGCTCTAGACTTGGCACCTTCTGCCCAGGGCTTTGAATCTTGAGAGTGACACAAAAATGGAAAGAGATACTTTTAATGGTGGGTGCCATTAAAATAGCAGCTGTGTCCTCACGCTTCTTGCCAGCCTTCTTGTCATCCACTGTTGTCTGCTCTGGCTGCTTCCTCTGTGGCCCTGAGAGTGGGGTCTCTGCCCTCCCTGTATATCTCCACCTTTGGGCTGAGCTGAAGCCTGGCCACTCAATTCCCACAGAACAAAGAGGCCAGGATGGAACCTCTAAGGAAAACATGGCCGTGGCTGGGGACAGGGGAAGAGCAACAGACAGGGAAGAGCAGGACTGAACCGTTCCTGGGTCTGGTGCAGATCTGCCCTGCTCACGGCCTGCCTCTGTGTTACTTGGAGCAGCAACTACCCATTCCACCTCCTCTTCTTCTGGAAGTTCTCTAGGTATCTTCTAAATATTTCCAAACCCTAGAAGGAGCAGGGAGCGTTTCCCTTTTTGCCTGTGTAAGGACAAGGCCTCTTCCTGGACTACCAGCAGTGGGAATACTATTTCTTTTCAGGGCAAACTTCAGCCTCTCACAGAGATACAGTCAGGCCCTGGGGCCCAGACAAGACTATCACAAAGTCTGATATGGTACATTTCCTAAACTCTAGGTGATTCAGTCATACTTATGGTCACCTGTTGTCCTAACAAGAAAGGGTGCAATTAACAGTACTGCCTGGGATTGGCAGCTGGGGGTCTGCTACTCAACACTTGTGTCTACCTAACCAGACAAGGACCAATATCCAAGGCTCAATTTCTAGATGAGAATCACAGTCCGAATAGCCCACTAAATGCCCACCAAAAAATGTGCAAAAAGCTCTGTTTAACGCTGAAAGACAACATATGGCTCAGGCCTTAGGCTATAAGGTCTCCTTACTTTTGTGAATCTAAATCTTGGAACCTATGTGCTCAGACATGTGGCAGGGAGTCGGGGACATGCAGCAGACCCCAGTCAGTGACATGGACAAGGACAGCAGGCTTGCCTCAACCATTGAGCCATGGATGAGGCAGCAGGACCAGCAGGAGTAACACAGCTGATGGTAAGTGTGAAGGGTGATCAGTCAGATTAGCTCCCCCTCTTTCCAGGTAGAGATGTGGGTAAGGGGTGCAGAGAGGAATGGACATATGCCCTTCCAGGGGGAAGGGGGAAAGGATTCCCCACAATACCGGACAGAGTATCTGGCACTTGAGGGTGGTTGCTTGGCAAATGCTTGTTAATGAGGCACAGCACATGATGAGAAGCTAATGAGAGGCGCAAAAGAAAGAGGAGCTCAGAAGGCTTTCTGGAGGAGGGGGCACTTAGGGTCAGTCATCTCCTCCATCCATCTGCATCTAGGGCACAGCCCATCTTAAGATTCTGTTTTTAAAACCTTTCCCTATGTAGCTGACACACATGCAGTGGTAGAGTCATGAAGTATAATTACTTTCATCACTTCAGTTGGACATTGGCTAGAATTTTTGGATCAATTAGTAGTTGTCATTGAAGTTGAATATAAATAAATGATATGATTTAGAAGTCCTTAAATTTCATTACACTAAAATAACCTCATAAAACTCGGGCCTTCTGAGGGATTACTGACAAAAGGAAAAATAAATTTCAATGAAGTCTTCACGTACACTTGACTAACAACTGAATCATACCTGCAAGTCATATACCAAATGTGGAGCCTCTCAACCTACCTTTCTTATCCATAAATCACCCCTGCAACCAGCCCATACCCACACATGGAGTTTGGATGACAGGTGGCACAACTGAAAAATGTTGGATGTCCCCAGAATCCACAGCAGGAAGAAGATGAGAAAACTGTATGCAGAAGGCTGTGCAAGAGGCATGCTCTGGGTCAGCGAGCACACCCGCGTGGCTGCTGAGTCATCTGCTCATCAATCACTCTGCCTCTACATCAAAAGGAAGCAGTTGACTCAGGTGTCTCCGAGACCCTGCCTTCTTTAGGGAAGAAGGTTACTGACGAGAATTTAGGCATGCTTAGGGGATACCCTACCATCTGTGGCTGACCAAACCGGTGAACTCCCAAGTATTCCCCATATGCCCGTGAGAAAAAAATACTGGGCCTGACCACTCAGTTCACTCTATTAGGAAGCCAGCATTTCAAGCTTTGAGTAGACCAGCTGGCTTTACCTAAGACTATGCCCTTCTCACCCGATCTGGTCAACAAACCTCTACCAGTGACCCCATTCTCTCTCAGAGCGGTCACAGCAACCCCATACTTTCATTGGTGGGGCAGGGGCAGGCTCTGGGTTCTTTGGGAAAAAGGAGGGCCATAGAATCTCTTCCCTTCCCTTGGCCATACTAGGTGTAGAACCCAGGTTTATCAATAGGACCCCCCTACTGCTGCCCACATCTCCGTAGGCAGGCCTCCTTCTATTCTGCTATGACTGAGAGAATGCCTCACCTTATTTCAGAAGACTTAGAACCCCAGAAAAGGATTTGCTTATGCTGTCTTGGGTCTTTTGACCAGTTTTTGAACCAATCTGTGTAGCCAGGGGGATGAGGAGGGGCCTATACCAATTCTTTCAGAGAGGTGGGCAGGGAACTGGAATTGGCAGTTCACCAGACCCACAGGGTAAGCATAATGAGGGGCAGTGATGAACTGAGGTCTGTCCACAGGGAGGCTGTTATCCAATGAACCAGAGGAGAGAGATTCTACACAAAGCAAGGTAGCAATGGCCCCCACACTGGGGAAATGGGTGTGAGGGACATTTTTTTAAAAAAAGGAAATAAAGTTTAGAGTGTAAAGCAGCAGAATTTGGAGAAATTCTGGAGTAGAAGGCAATACCTTCACATTTTTCTAAGGTGCTGGGGGCTTTAGGTGTGGGCAGAGAGGAAGCTATTAAAGGCAGTGGCCTTGTACAGGGATGGAAAAGTGTCTTCAAGAGCCAGCCTCACCTCTTCCTATGTGAAGGTCAGGGGACAGGGCCTGGCTGGAGAGCCCAGGAAATACTGCCCTTGGTGGCCTCTTGGTTTAAACTCTAACTTCAATAACAAAGATGTCAGGGCATCTTTCTAATGGCTTTGGGAGGTTTCTCGCCCATTACTGGGGATCACTGACTTATCAGGAAGGCTGCCAATTTAGCTAAAGGAAATCTAGTGCTTTTGATTAAGCCCTGGTGAAATTCACTGCGTCCAGAAAGGCAGTTTGCCTCATGGTGCAGTGAGCTCTGATGGAACCCTATGGATAATGAGGTGGGTATTGCGTCTTCAGAAACACAGAAGAGAGCAAGGGAACCACTGGGAAGACTGGGTCAGCTGAAAGGAAAATCTGCTGATTTCCCAGGAAGGGGAAGTAAATGAAAGTGGCATTTTCCCCTTGTCACCAAAGTAACATTTTGGCATGGCATTACATATAAAAAGCATAAATTTATCTGCTAGGGCTGATTACTGAGGCTGAGTGATAGAGGCTGCTTGTAGTACGAAGTTAAGAAGGATTCTGAAGCAGCCTGTGGGCTAAGCCAGAAACACTGCTATCCCAGACACAGCGAAGCATCCCGGTGCTGCATGAATGGAGCATGGTGGTCTGCCGCCACCACACGTGTGTCCTTCAAGGATTCAAGAATCTCATTCCTGAGGATTTATCCTGGGAAACAATCACAATGGAAGAGAAAATGCCCAGTGCTGTAAGGGTGTTCTCCTTGGCCGTATTTGTTAGAGCAGTTGTTTATCTTGCAGCAGGGGCATACTTACTTGTCGGAGTTAACTTGTTGACCATGAAAACCATGTAGAAACAGGGAATATGTGGAACAGAATAATGTGGAGTAAAAGAAAACATTTATATACATGAAATGATTACAACTAGGTAAAAAAAAAAAATGATGCACATGGACACACATTTGTGTGCATGTAGGGGCAAGCTCTTTCCTGTTCACTGGTGTATGGAACCCAGTTCCGATCACATAGTAAGTACACAATTAACACTTGTTGACTATTTTATTGCTAGCTTGACATATTTTTACAATAAAAATGGCTCCCCAAAGAAGGAATAAAAATGAAAACAAAAAAATTCAAGTTGCCAAACATTAATGAGCTGGTTTTTCCTCCTTCAGATGTAGCATTTTGTTCTGCTTTCTCTAGTCAGTGCTGCATCACACACAGGCTCATCCTAGGACCTCACGGAGCAACTCCAAAGAACCAAAACTGGTTTAAATTCCTTCAGGCAGACGCACCAACAAAACTTCTCTGCCCTTGCTTTGCTTCCACATGCTCAGGCACAGGCTTCTGAACTTCTGAAATCGCCTTCATTATCTTTCCAGGGATTGTTGATTTTCCCCCAAAGAAGTCTTCCTCTCATTCTGTGTAGTCAGATGGGTAACTAACAAGAATGTCTTCAGCAGCATCTTGGAGGCCAGTTGTTTACTCTGGATGGAATTCAAACTCCAGATCTGAAGTCTTGCATATGGTTACCGCAGTGATTGACAGATTGAGGCCAGGTATCAAACAGACCTCAGGTGCTGACATAACCTCTGCTCATTGGAACAACTTCTAAATATGTGGAGACGTGATCAATTACTGTGTGACTTCCCTAACTCCAGAAACTCTCCTCAGATTCCCTAATTCCAGCAAACAATAATTATTCTTTTTCTCTGACCCACACAAAGCACTCATAACCCTCAACAAGGAAATTAAAGTTTATTTTCAATTTCCTTGGGCAAGGCAAAAGCAAGGGTAAATTAACAGTCTGTAGCTTGTCTGGGACTAGAAATGCATTGAAAATGCGGTGGGGAGTTAAAATGTAGGAAAATCATCCAAAGACAATGCAATATTTAGCTGATGGTAATCTCGGAAGATGTACTCGGAGGACAGAAGCTGCTAGATGAGCAGGCACTATCTCTGGGAGCAAAGTAAAAATGGAGAGGGGAGGCACTTATTGCAATGATTTAGACCAAGAAAAAAGCCATACTTTATTTGCCTTCACCAATCTAATATGCTAGTCAACACTACATCTGTCCATTTCACTGGGTCTAAAATAGTAAAGTCACTGTCACATCTAATTCACTCGTTATAAAAGAACAATTTTCTGTTTCTCTCTACTTCTCACCTGAATATCTTCTGTTCTTAGCCCATTCTTTTTAATAAAATCATTTTTTATTAATGGAAGAGTAATTCTTGCATAGGTCTATTCTACAAGTTTCACTAAATTTCTACCATGAGCAGGTACTGCATGAGTGTAAGAATGGGCAATAAAAAAATGGTCAGGAAACAGGTAAGGAGGCAACTGCATATGGTATTATGATACAAGGATAGATTAGGTGCTCTTAAAGCCCAAAGGAGGGGATCTATCCCAGGTTGAAGAAGGCTTTCTGGAGGGGGTGACAGAGAAGTTAGTTCTGAAGATAAAATGGCTTGGGGTGTGGAGGAAGCATCCTATGTCACCTATAATTCTTCTCAGTTGAAAGAACTGTTAATGTTTATGTGCATTTTCTTCCAGTGTTTTTTCTATACACACACACATAGACAGGCAAGTAGATATATAGATAGGATAATAATGGTTATATAAATGTACATAGATTTATATAACTGTGATCATAACCTCTGTGTATCTTTGAATGCTCCCTTTTTCATGCCTTTAACTATGTGTTAAAAACATGAATTTTGATGGATGAATAATGCTGTATTGAATAGATGTTTCACTATGTATTTGGTCTGTTTCTTTGTGTCTGTCACAGTTTTTGCCCCCAAGCCACAAAAAGCAACCCCAGCTAAACTAAGGGAAAGAGGAATTTACTGGAATAATGTTAGGCAACCAGAGAATCTATGGAAGGGCAGAAAAAATTGGCTAAGAAAAAGTGCAGAAATCAAGAGAGACTCAGCAGTGGGACCTCTATTTAGGGTCAACCACAGAAACAGTTTGTCCTTAGCATGTTTGCATTTATTAGGTTTCAATGTTCAACATGTTGTTGGCCAAGACTAGGAGATGCATCTCGTCCTACCTACAAGAAGACAGACTCCTGTAGTGAGAAGTGGGGCCCTGACTCCCACCGAGCCTCACCCAAGCGGGCTTACCCCCAGAAGGAAAGGCAAGAGAAGGCAAACAGAACTCCCTCAGGAACATCCACTACCTCCTGTGGTTCCCACTTTTCCCTTTTCTTGCAAAACTATTGAAAGTTCTTCTATAAAATCTTGAGCACCTCTCTGATTAGCTCCTTGAAATAAGCTCCCTAGAAATGGACATTCTGGATGAAAGAGTATGACCATCTTTAAGTCTCTTGGTGTATACTGCCAAGTTCCCTTTCTGAACAGTTGAGTCGGTTTAAGCCCACCCTCGGAATGGGTGTGGGCGGGCCCCTTCCTGGGCCCACGTTGGGCATTAGCATTTTTAGAATCCCCATGTCCACTCCTTCCTGGTCTGTGCTCACCTGTGCCGCCTGTGCTTCATTTAAACTACCCTGCCTTGAAATCAAGTCACCTAGTGGCAAAGTGAACAATTCAGTAAGTTGTTTATTTTCTTGAGTTTGTTTGTGATAATTACCTTTCATTGATTTTCTTCTCCATTAATTTGATTAATTCAGGGCTGCTTCTTTTAAAATGCTGCAAAGATTTCGCTTCTTTTCCCATTCTGGAAAGGAAGTGTTTGTAAAGCAGTAAGTGCATCTGAAAAAACAGAGGCCTGACTTCTGGAGGTGAGGTGCTGAGAGGATGCCCCCTGCCCCGCTCCTTCAGCAGGCAGCTCTGGCTGATGCTATCTTGGGCAATCTCTCTGTAAGACCTCCTGGAAACAGAGACAGCGTAGTTCCTGAAGTAGATCCTTTCAGAAAGCCTAGCTCAGTGATGAGCCCAGCAGCCGCTAACTGAGGATGAACATGAAACCCAGACAGGTGATGAAGAATTTCATGATTCTTCCACTAACTTAGAAGAACGTATTTTTAGCAAGAAATTAAAAGACATGAAGCATGTGAGGACCTGGACTTATGTCAAGAATGGGGTCTGAGAAGGATCACTTGAAGAAGTCTGGCCCCCAGAATTGGTCCTGCTTTGTCATCAACTAGCTGTGTGGCCTTGGAGAAGTCACTTCACTTCTCTGGATTTCCAGGTGGCAGGCCACAGGATCTTAAAGGGACTTCCCTTCTGACAGCTGAAGTAATCAAACCATGCTTTTCACTCTGCTGTCAGGTAGGAAATAACTGAATAAATAAACAAGTCACAGGTCTTTTTCCCCCCCAGCCTAGGGCTCAGAGGCCTCTCTGAGGCTCGCAAGACCTAGAGAAAAGTTAGGCAAAAGGTAAACAGAATTCTTCCAAAGAAGCCACTGTTTTTTCCTATTTGCATGATTTGATTCTAACGTTCTGCCCTTGTCAAATTCTTTCCTACTTGTAGACATTTATGCATGGGTTATAACTGTATTATTTTATTGTTGGTCATTAACTAGGGGTGAGTCACTTTTTCAAATGGGTTTGTGTGGCTTATTAAGTATTCCATTCATGAAGATTAGAGGTAAGTCCTGATTTTGGCTCAATGGCATGAACAACCATAGCTGGGTGGCTGTTCTTGGCATGTAGCCAGGTTGATGCCACGCTCTGACTGGTCAGGTGCTCTCATGGCCATGTGGCCTCAGGTCCAGGCTATGGTGCACAGTCACAGGACGGTGGGCCATGGTAACCTCTCTGGTTGTAAAGGAATGTCGAGCTCATTGAAAAGTTTATATAGCACAGAATTGTTTTCAATTTTCCCTAAGTACATAACTGGCATGGCCCAGAATTGGATTATATCCAGTTCTGCAGATAAAATGCCCCCAAGTACATTTCCCCTGGAGAAAGGCTGAAAATATATGTGCATTTATATTTGTCTGATTTAAGCAAATCTCATTAACATGAATGATTCAGAAAAAATATACAGTGATGGAGTGGTTCATATTCTCACACTAGTCTGGAAGGGAGTTCATTATGGTCCAGCAGGAGGTTAGCGTTTACCAAGGCTCTTTACAAATATAAGACCCTGGCCCAGGGACAGTGCATACATGGTGCTTGTGCCTCCACTCACCCTCCCAAACCAGGGCAGACATCACTAATGGAACATGGCATTCTTTCCTGCTGAAATGGCCAGTCAGACATGTGAGGAAAGACCCAATCACTCTCCCTGCTCCAAGGTGTCAACCAGCTTGTCTTTGTGGGAAGTCACCTCTTCTAGAGAAGAAAGGAGATCCTGTTACTTCTTAAATGTAATTGATGGAATAAAATCCAGTGCCTTTAAGCTCATGGACTCATGTACCAGGAAGCTAAATGAACTTTCACTGTATTCTCAGGAGAGAGGGCAAGCAGTGGGAACAAGGATCCTTGTGTCATTGGTGAGACAGGATGAGTGTGTTTTCCGTGGGCTGAGTGGACACAGTGGAGGGGAGCGGGACTGAGGCACGCTGAGAGACCCCTGCCCCAGAGGGCTGCCTGCCGGCTCTTTTCATCCAACTGGCAGTTCAAATGCTATATCCTGAGATGCCTTTTCTGCCTACCTAGGCTAATCCCCCCAGCCATCCCTTATTACACCACCTGGTTTATTATGGTAGCACTTATGGTGTGAACTTAATTTGTTTTTGTTCTTAGTATATTTATTTAGTGGTGCCTGTCAAAATTTGGTTAGAGGTGAAGTGATGGTTTGGGAAAGGCAATTCAAAGAGGCCACTCTTCAAAGAGTAAAAAAGTTTATTAAATACAAGTTCCAGGAAAGCAGGGACAATACTCATTCACTACTATTCCCAGTGCTCTGAACAGAACCTGGTACAGAGTAGATGCTCAACAAGATATGTAGAATAGTAAAGCTCTGCCAAGCACAACCCCTAAGAGACAAATAGAATATCAGTTTGTTCTAAGAATGGCAATTTCTCAAGTCTGTGGTCTGCTTGTCAATGTCTGAGTTAAAAGGTTGAGTGGGAAGAAAGGACAGGAACTGCAGTGGAATAAAACTTGGGTCCTCTCTGGGTTTCTATTTTTCCTGAGTCAGTGCCTGGATAACTGGGATGCACTCTTCAGTGAAGTTTTCCCTTCCCTCCTGGGCTCTCCTAATCCACAAAGTCTGCTGCCTCCTGGAAACTCATGTGGGCTGTCATTGTTGATTGGTCTGCCTGGGGGGGATGAGCTCTCCTCAGCCTTGGTATCCCTCCAGGCCTCAGGGAAAGCTGAGTCCCTGCCCCGAGGTTAGGAGACAATCTGGAAAGGTGGAAATAGACAAAAACATGCATTTGCTAGTATCCTTTGTGGCTTTTCAATACCCCCTCCTAAGGGATGTAAAATTAAAATTATTTACCTTAAGCAAGTATGTTTCTTCCACTATAGGGACCCCAAATAAACACATTTATGAAAAGAACATGGCAAAACCAGGATATTTTGCAAGCCATTCATTTCCCACACTTCTGATTAGAGTCACAAATGAAATTGCTAACAACTCTGGCTACACAGTGATGAAGGAAATCTTTTTTTTTTTTTTTTAACGTAAGCATAAAAATCCCTTACATTTGGGTGGCACTTTGCAGTTTACAAACATTTCTATCTATATTATATCATTCAACTGAGAAAAAGATACACCGTCTGGTAAATTTAAATTCCACATAAGTCAAAGAATATTCTGGGTGTCCAGTAAATAAATGAATCTATTTGAATGCAATGTTGAGACAGAGCCATCATTGTATGTTCCCTTTAGAGCTAGGAGGGTACATCAGATTGACCTTGAATGACAGATCACACACACAGAAATCAGATAAGGTGGTTTTGAGAACTAAAATGCCCCCAAAGGTCCAATCAGGCCCACATGTAAGATTTACAGGGCCCAGGGTGAGAGTGCCTGTAAATGGAGGCTCACTTACATATGTGTGCATATTTAAAATGTGTAAATCAAGCCAGGAAATTGTTAAATAAAATATATTCCAGTCTCCTATTTTGACAAGTGTACCCTCATAATGCTCTGGAAGGCCAGGTTCAAAGTGAGATCTCTTGGACACCTTGGAGTTGCCCCAGAGAACATTCAAGGGAGGGAGAGCCTGATCTGGGTGCCCTTCCTGCTCTTCCACTCTTAGCATCATCCTTCAAAACAAGGGGCCTTGAGTGCATAAGGCCAGCCCTGCACCCAAGCTCCACTCACACGTTCTCAGGAGCGGGGACCTGCGGGAAGAGGTTTGCATGGTCAGGGAACTCAGGGTCATTGACGCAGGAGATTCCAGGTGGCTTGGTATTGAGTAGGAAAGAAGTGGGTGTAGATGCTGGTAGACATGACTGCTTGGCCCTTTGGAGTCCTCACTGTGGGAAGAGATGTAGCTAAAGGAGGGAGCAGATGGCCCCTAAAGTACAGGGACCTGCACAGGACCCCTCTTGCCTGGGTTTAAAGGAAGTACCAATCCAGTGATCGCTGGAATTATACCAAGTGGTGTTTGCTCTTCAACTTGTGTCTTAGTTACTTTTTACTTTAAGTACCAAGTTTATTAATGTTGTGGTACTTAAGGCTGCACTAATCAAGAGCCTATTTAAAATGAAGCTCAATTTAGTTTTGTCTTTTAACAATTACTTAGGGCCTGCTGGGCTGCAGTAGCCAATAGAACAAGTAGACCAAAATTAGAAGTAGAAAGTAGGAAAAGAAAGCATGCTGGCTCTAGTTGAGACAGATGAATCAAAGAGCAATCATCATCATCATAATGCCTTTAGTAGTATAATTCTTTTTTTCCAAAGCTTTTTTTCTTATATATGTATTATTGAATTCTTATAAAAATAAGTGTCAATTCTTTGAAGTTTACAAGATGTATACTTCAGGCAAATAAATAGTAAATCCTATGTGACACTTTGAGGAATACACTTATAATGCTAATAGCCCAAGGGAGAAGGAAAGATGAAAGATGCCAAATAGACTTCAACTTTGGGCCAATCCTGATCTGTCCACAGTGGCCACCTGGAGTGCTTGATTCAGGAAATCTTGGGCCATGCACAGCCTCGGTGGCTGGTAAGAAGCCACATCTGTTGTGTCAGGGTCGAGATAGCGTGTGTACCATGAATGCACTGCCTCTGGGCTCAAAAAATGCATGTGACAGACAGTGACAGACATGTGACAGACAAGCAGGATATTTGGGGTCATCCTTAATCTTTTGAAGTTGTCAGCAAGGAGGAAAATCAATCTAAAGTCTTAACAAGAATCCTCATATTCTTGAATATTTCTGCCTTCCTCAAGCAAAAATAATCCATTTCAGGTTTCTTTGAGGAAGATGCTGCTCTCAACTTGCTTGCTTGGTATGGAAAAAAAAAAACTGGGTAGACACCTGCTAAGGTGTTAATTGGTGATAACTGGATTAATATGAGACTTGGATTCCTTTCTGATCTCTGTCACTAACTAGCTGTGTGACCTTGAGCAAATCCCTTAACCCATTTGGACTTCTATTTCCTTATCTCCTAAATAAGGATACTATCTTGGTGATCTTTCAGAGTTTTGTCAGGCTTAAAGAAGACAGTAGCAAAGCAAGTACTTGAAATATAAAACATTGTAGAGATGTAAACCATCACGATTCCATGAAAAACTGGTCCAGGGTAGCATTTCCCATAGTGTGTTCCTTGGAACATTAGTTCCATGGGATGTCAGTAGATGTTATATTAAAGCCATCCAATAACAGCAACAACAACAATTTGTTTTGTTTTGTTTTTTGGCCAAATAAATGTAGAAAATTTTAGGCTAAACAAGCTTAAATGGGTATCTTTACTACAGGAATTCTTAGAGTCTTTACTTTCCAGTGCATATTGTGAATCATTAAATTAGGAAAGAGTATGTGGGGGTTCACACACTTATTTGGACACAAGGCTCTTTCTTTCTCAAAATACTAGTTTCTCAGAGAACAGTCCCTTGGAAATCATTGGACAATCTGCTTTCTAAATTCCATTCCAACTTAAATGCCTTCTGGTCCAGTTATTTATTTGACAAATGTTGATAGAGCCCCTGTTATGTGCCAGGCACTGTTCAGCGTACAAAATACATCTGTGTACAAGATGGGGAACACAGTCCCTGCTTTCTTGGAGTGTACATCTTAGTGGGGTTTGATGTCACCCCCTCAAAGGGTGCTTGTGCTTGGAGAAGTGACTGCTATCCCTTAGCACAAAGAAACAAAATTCTAAAGTAGAATTGTTAAAAACAGAGGGAGGCTAGCGGGGAAGGGTAGTTTGTGGGTGCATAGGGAAGACTGCTCTTAATTCTGCCTTCTATAACTCAACCTCTGCATTGAGGTTAAATTGTAAACTCTATCTGAAGAAGCAGATGCCTACTGCATCCTGGGGTCACAAGACTTCATTCGTCTATTCATTCCATCTCATTCATTCAACAGATACTTATGGATATGATATATGTCATACACAGATATGCGTAAGACCCCATCTGTACCCTCAGAGCCAATTTCCAGGTGGGCAGGGAGATAAAGGTGTGAGCGATCACAACTCAGTGTGCTGTACGTGCCTTGGTGGGGAGTACGGGGTGAGGTGAGAGCATGGTAGCAGGGCACCCAAGCCCAGACTTCAGAGAAGGCTTCTCATCAGAAGTAACATATGTACTGAATTATCCAGAGGTTGCTAGTTTGTTTAACAAACTGGCTTAGGGTGAGTGAGGGTAAATGGTGAGTAGGAAAAGCACTTTAGATTATAGAACTAGCATGTGCAAAAAGTTAACGGCTCTCCCACTGCACTTGTACCACCACTGTAGAATGGGCAGAGAAAGATGTATTTAAATGTTAGCACTCTATGTATGGTTTTCTTTGAAAAAGCATTCTATTGCTGAAATAAAATTTGAAAATCACTTGGAGTTTCCAAAAGGAAAATTCTGAGGCCCTTGCCATCTTTATAATGTCTAGATTCTACTCACTATATGGGTCTCCCTCCCGAAAGTGTTTGCATTTTCATGGGGAATTCAGTCAGATTGAGAATATCTCAATTTTCAAATCCAAAGGAACACATTGCTACTAGCAAATGTATTCACTGGAACTATTTTGGTGATAAATGCCAGAGAACTAAACTCAAGATGACTTGCAAGAGAAAAATCCTGAGAAAGTTTGATCCAGACGCCCTAGACCCAATCACTCTCCATATCGGTTAGTTCCTCTGGCCTCCAGGCAATCTTTATTGTCAAGCTCAACATTGCAGCAAGATTGCTGCCAGCATCTCCACATCTATCATAACCATGTCTAAGTCTAGTGGAGAAGAAGGTTGTCTTACTGAAGCTACAGGTGCCTGTATTCACTCTGATTGCACCGTCTTACACTGTGCACCCATGCCTGAACCAATCACTGTGGCCAGGGGGATACAATTATAAAGATAGGACAGGCTTGGGTCACATTACCAAATACTGGAGCAGGAAGTGGAGACTCATTGGAACTATGTGACTGATAACAGGTTCCTACAGTGAGAGAGAGAGAGAGAGAGAGAGAGAGAGGAGGAAAGAAAGGTCTTTTATTTTTCTTCCACAAATGTAAAAATGAATCTATACCATGGAGCCCTTTTAATTGCTCAGAATGGAGAGGGAAATAGAAAAGAGGAAGGGATGTAAATGCAACATTGGTTAGATACAGATGTTTCCCTGAGTCTGTCATTCATCAGTACCAAGGTAGGAAAGAAATTTCAAGGTCACCAGTTCTGGGTGATCACTGAATACATAAACCTCCTTTACCTATATAGCCAGTATAAAATCAACCAGTGACCTTGAATACCTGCCAGCAACAGGACCCATTCCTCTCATAGCTAAACTTTTCATTGTTGACTACCTCCCATTATTAGCTTATTAGTCCTTACAGTCATCTGAAGTCTTGTAACTCTCTGCTGGCTTCAGCTCTCTCTTGACCATAAAGAGAAAGCTTAATTCAGTGGAGATAAATGAATGGTAGGCTATAGCCAAATCTGATCCAAGACAAGCTCATTGCCAACCACAAAGTTTGAAATACAGTTGAGTCTGGGGGCTTCAGGTGGGCAGGCCAGGTCCTTTCCCTCTTGGTCCCCATGACTCCCTGTTCCCTGGGAGCTTTGTTATGTTTATGCTATCTGTCTGGGCTGGGAAGGGATTGGTTTTGAATTTCCTGGTCTAATGGTAGTCAGTTAGGTACTTGAAGACTAATATGACAGGTTAAAAAAAAAAAAGGAGGGCAAGAAGAAAAGGAATGGAGGTTGAACTTATGTAACCCAGTGAATTCTTCTCCTCCAAAGCATTACCTTATGGGTGATATATACTCTCTCCAATGATACTGTTTTTTCTCAAAAGGATTTTCAAACTTCCTGTGGAATTATTTTCAGATCCCAAAGCAAATTCTTTGAATATTCTCACCAGTGGCAAATTCTCATTCTTTGAGATTGGCTCTGGGTTTTGGAAGGAGCCAGAGCCATTAATAACTGAGCTTTGATGAGCAGATTGGCCAGCACGGCTGCCTGCCTCATCTTCTTCCTGTGTCTAGGGCAAAGTGTAACTGTACAACCATGAGGCTGAGATCCTTGAAGTCCCCTTTTAAATTTTTATTTATTTATTGCTTATTTATTTTAAATTTTACTAATTTAGTAACCAACATGGTCACATGGTTCAAATTTCAAAGGGTACAATATGATAAACAATGTAAAGTCCCTTTCCTATCTTTATTCCACATTCACCCAGCTTTCCTTCCAGGTGTCTCCCAGATGCCCTAAAGAAGCTTCAGAGAGGCACCTGTATATAACTGAAGCATTGCTTGAACGCCGGCCTGTGAAGATCACTACACTGTGTGTAAATTCTAGCGTGTTTATGCCAGACATACTCTCATTACTTTGTAGTTACCTGAACTTAAGCATAAATGAAGCTGCCTTCTGGCCACAGAATTGGGACCTTGAAAAATCCCTGTAATGGGTGGTAGTCTCTTGGCTCAGCCACCTGAGCTGTATGAGAGATTTACCCTTATCTCGTTGAGCCTTGCTTCCTCATCTGTAAAATGGGGATTACGTCAGCAGCCGCACACAGATAATTGTGAGATTGAGTGAGATGATGCGTGAAAATGTCCCAAGGAGGATGTAATGGTTAATTTTATGCGTCAGCTTGGCTAGGCTATGGTGCTCAATGGTTTGGTCAAACACTAGCTTAGATGTTGCTGTGGAGAGGTTATTTTGTAGATGCAATTAACCTTTACCATCAGTTTCCTTTAAGTGAAGCAGACTATTTGCTCTCCACAGTGTGGATGGGTCTCACCCAATCAGTTGAAGCCTTCCAAGCAAAAACTGAAGTTTTCCAGAGAAGAAGAAATTCTGCCTCAGACTGTAGCATAGACATCCTGCCTGAGTCTTCAGCCTACTGGGCTGCGTTGTGGGTTTCACACTCAAGACTGCAACAGTTCTTACCTGAATTTCCAGCCTGCTGGCCTGCCCTACAGATTTTGTGTTTGCCAGCCCCCACAATAATGTGAACCATTCCTTAAAATAAGTCACTCTTTCTGTACTTGTGTGTTTATATGTATGTATATATATATATATATATATATATCCTATTGATTCTGTTTCTCTGAAGAACCCTGACTGATGCAGAGGATGACAACTTGTAGTCCTGGTTTTATCCTACCTCTCCCACTGGCCAGCTGAGAAGCCCTGGGGAAAACTCTTAGTGCCAATGAGCTTCTAATTTTTATACTTGTCTTGTGCCTCTCAAGGTTTCTGGGATGATAAATACAATGGAAATGATTTATCAAGCATCAGATACATGCAGATGGTTATTATCTGGACCAGTGTTTCTAATCATCTTTATGTTACTGATTAGAAAATTAAAGCTCAGATTGGTTAAGTAACATATTCGTAGTCACACAGTCAGAGCTGGGATTCTAATCTAGGTTTGACTGATTCCAAAGTATATAATCTTAATCACTATGCCAGGAATGAAATATGCTTTGTGCACAGCACCAGTATTAATTGCTTGGCAGTTGCTGCCAGGAGCCATCACCTGAGAAGACCACTGAGGCAGTCTCCTGACTTAGTGGAAAGAGTGCTGAGATCAATTAATGTCTGCAAGGGGTGAGGTAGGATATCTAGTGGTACATGTGTTATCTGCTTGCATTCTTATACTAGGTCATATTGCCTCCCTAAAGATGTGCGATTGAGGCAAAGGAAAAAAAGAGAGAGTAAGGAAAAATGATGAAACAGAAGTCTGTGGCTCCTTTTCTGGCCCTAGTTTTCACCCCCTCTGGCTGCACTCGTCTTTCCTTTGCAATGGGAACACATCTGCCTACAGGCTTGTTTGGAGGATTGAATGCAGTCAGAGGCAGGGACTCGTTTTGAAGAGTCTTGCCAGCAGAGATCCTGATACTGCTTTTTGAGCTGACTTCGTGGTGACTGGGGATCTACAGGTCACCTGATATTTTTGTGGGATTCCAATACTTCTATGCAAAGTACTGTTATTATTTCCCACAGGCCCTTCCATGAAAGAAGGAGCAGAGAGTTAGGGAAAGTGACTGCCAGGCTGCTGAGCTGGATTTGGAGGAATGGTGCCTCTTGGCAGGTAAGCCTTTACAACCCACTGGCCATGGGATAATCACCATATATTTACCCCGTGGAAACCTGGGAGGTCATATAGTATATTGGCTTAGATTGGGGCTTGTAGAGCTTAAATCCCAACTTTGCCACTCACTATGTAATCTGGGATAAGTTATTTAACTTCTTTGAGCCTTGGTCGCTTACTTAAAATAACATCTGACTTCGACCCATTGTGAGAATTAAAAGCACAATGTGGAAGGAAACAGTTTGGCTCTGGCATACAGCAAGCACTCAATACATGTTGGTTATTGTCTGTGATGAACCTATATGCTCATGTGGAAACTAGAAAATCAAGGAAATTATCTGAATCTATCTATGTTGCCCCAGACCAGATAATTGGTGGTTTTCATTTTTGTTTCACATTTCTGCCCTCATTCACAGCTGGTGTTTTGAATACCAAGCCTCAGTGTTTTCAGAAATGGGTAAGAGCGGGGCAGGCCTGCTCAGATCTGTTCATCTTGAAATTCACAGTCGGACGTCCTTGTTGCTGCTGTTTGGCCTCTCCTTAATTAAACAAGGTGGAAAATCCACCCTCCCACTGTGTGCTGAAATCTGCATTTGAGAAGGTAAAGCCAGATACTACTCCACTTGCCCACCATAGAGACCCCTTGGTCCCAGACAACCCTCCTTCCCCTGTCTTCTGTAAGGACTATCTTAAGTCATGGTTATTGGTGGTGGTGGTGATCACTTATCCAGGGATAACTGTGTGCCAGGAACTTTCTGCTGTCGACAGCCCTAGAAGGCAGCCATTATTCCCATTCCGGTTCTGCAGAAGGGATCCTTGTAGCCCAGTGTGTTTAAATTACTCGTCCACAGCCAGAAAGTGGCAGAGGCAGGATTCAAACCCCAGACAGCTGGGCCTTAGCATCTCTGTGCCTACCACTGAGCCATACTATCTACTGAAAACTCTGGCTTAAAGAGAAAGTCTGCTTGGCAGAGAGGGTGAGATGCCAGCCAAGTCAGGGGCTGTGAGAGACTGTGGGGGGCAGGCGCAGGGAGAGATACTGTGGTTCTCACCCCCTGCTGCACAGCCAAGCACTTGAAGAACATTCATGAACTAGAGATGCCTGGTCCCAACCCCAGAGACTTTGGTGCTCCTGATCTAGAGTGGAGCCAGAGCTTCTCAGGTGGTTCTAATAGGCTTCCAGGCATGAGGACCACTGCAGCAGAAGGTTGGGAGGGATTTAATAAACTTCCATTCCTTCCCTGGAAGTGGCTGATGCATATTCCAGGTGGGGTACCTTTATCCCAGTGGCCCCATGTGCGGTGTGTGGGCAATGGGGCTCAACAACACTGTAGAGTATTGGGTGGAATAACAGCTTGTGAAGTGCCATTTAATTGGGAAGCACTGGGATGTTCCTAGGGCAATGAAGTGACCCCATTTCACTTCAGGATGTGTGGTGGCCACATCCCTAGCAGTTCCAGATCATCAGTAATCCCTGGGGTGCAAGCACTTAGCCCTAGGGCCCAGGGCACGAGGTGGTGGCTTACACAGCCTGTGCAACTGGGGAACTCTGACTGCCCATCTTTTGGTTGTGGAACAGCGTGAGCCAATGCATAATTAGAACCATTAACGGGCTCTCAGTATGGAGAAAGAGATTTGTGGCTTTGTCTCACAAAGAAAATATGAAACAGTAAACACACTTCGAGTTCTGGATGGGGCTAAACACACCATTAAACCGAATGCTAATGGCTGTCTCCTGCTTCCTTTGAACATTTCACCGTGGCAACCAGCGGGAGCCCTTTGCTTGCCTTCTCTTTCATCTTCCCAGAATTCTCTTCTGCCATGGCTCTTTGGATTATAATGGGCACATGCCTGAAATAGTAGTTTTAAAGAGTATTAGAATTTAAAAAAAAATTAGGTTGGAGTACATTTCCAGTTCCTCATGCTATCTGCTTACAGAACGTAGCAGTCTCAGGTACTGAGAACAGGTCAGAGCAGGTGAGCATCTTTAACTGAGGTGAACATCTTTAGATGTGAGTATCTTTAACACACTACAAACTAAAGGAATCAAGTCTTGCCTGGCTTCTGAACTTTAGTCACTTAATTGTGGATGCAGCATAAATTTGGGCCTAAGAACAGGAAACCAAGAGTTTGACACTCTTGAATACAAATCTTTTCCTGTTGCCTAAAAGTTGTGTGACCTTGGGTGAATAATTTACCCTCTCTGTGCCTAAGTTTCTTTCTCTGTAAATTGGGAATAATAACCATGGTCTCATAGAGCTTTTGAGGGGTGGTGGGGTAGAGTGAGAAAAGAGGACAAACTGATGAATGAAAAATGGGTATAAAGCTCTTATTATAGTAGCTGGCACACAGTAGGTGCTCAATACATGGTAGCTGGTCTGCTGATGATGGTGGCGAGTAACAACTTGCTGGGTGACTTTAGGTCAATAATTTCCCTGAGCTTCAAATCCTTCATCTGTAAAAGATAAGCTAGTAACAGTGCCTGAGTCATTTGTTTAAAACTCCAGATACAAATTAAAATGATGAAAAGTATCTGGCATTGGCACATAATAAGGATACAATAAGGACTTGGTTACTGAATGGGAAAAAATAAATAAATGCTATACTGGATGAAGAAGCTCAGTCATCAGACCCAAAGTGTTTAGTATTGGACTCTGAGGTGGAAGAATGCCAGCCGCCCCAGACTCTGTCTGTTAACAGGTTTGAGCAGCTGCAGAGCCTCCTTTGCCTCCTTTCTCCCTGCTGCAGCCGCCCATCTCAGTTCTCAAGAACATGCTGGAAAAGAGAAAGCACGATGCTGACTGACATACATAAATGAAGCCCCAATATCACAACAGGCACGGGCACGGCCTCAGGCAGGAAGGCTGTAAATATCAGGCGCAGTCGCTCAGCCGGTGAGGCTGGCTGAGTCCTCCTGGCCCCCTGCCCCAGCCCCTCAAGTGTTCAGTGTCCTCAGTTTGAGCCCTGCCCCCTTCCCTCCCCACGGTGAGTCCCCTCCCGGGTCTGTTCTCCAGAGCAGCGACCTCTCCGCCTCGGGTTTCAGAGCTCGCGCTGTAACCTGGTGGCCGGCCTGGCTGCTCAGGCCTCTGTTCTCGTGGGAGCACCTGTAATGTCTTATAAGTCACACTTATGGTTTGAGTTCCTAATTATAAAAATGATACATATAGATTTACTTTAGAAAACTTCGGGAAAAAAACAAGCACACAGGAGAGAAAGAAAAAAAAAAAATCTGAGGCCCAGGTGACATCCCCAGGCAGTTAAATCTGAATTTCTACAGGTGGGGTCCTCCATCAGAATTGTTTATTAAATTCCAGAGGTAAGTCCAAGGTGCAGGCAAGAGTGACTGAACCAAGGTATTTGCCAACAGCACTTTGAACTATTTCCTCTACTTTTTATATTTGGATCGTACTGTATATATTATTTGGAACCTGATTTTTCTTTCTTTGGCATAATGATATGTTATGAACATCTTCCCAAATCATCAAATTTTCTTCTAAAATTTTATTTTTAAAAATGGCTATGTAAGTTTCCATCTTATGGAGGTACCATAATTGTTTTTAGCCCATTACCTATTTTTCTAAAATTTTGCCAATTAAAATAATACCGAGGTGTATTTCTGTTTCTATTTCTGATCAATTACTTAGCTAACATCTATAAAGTATGCAGCCATATGCTGGGTAGTGTTCTAAGGCATTACATATATCCCATTCATTCCTCACAACTAGCTTAGGAGGTAGGAAGTGTTATTATCCCCATTTTAGAGATGAAGAAACTGAGGCTTAGAAATGCTAAATCACATGACTGATTTGTGGTGCAGCCCATCTGGAGTCAATACTCTGGAGTTCAAGTCGCTGGGTCAAAAATATGAACATTTTCAAAGCTTCTGAAACACATTGCCAAATAACCCACCAAGAAAGCTGTATCCATTTATTTCTTCACCAGCAGCATATGTGAGACAGTGCAAGGTCTTTCTGTTTGAAAAGAATTCTTTAATCCAGTAGAATCCACCAATTTAAAAAATTCTCCTTACTGCAGGTCTGTTATGCATGTAAAACGTCTTTTATAATAGAATTTTTAAAGGAAGCTATCTAAGAGTTGTGTAGTGTGGCTGTATAGTTTGTAAGTGATGTGCCAGCTGTAAGAGCTGGTAGTGTTTTCGTGGAGGTAGGAAAGGGGGGTTGCCCAGTTGCCTGCTTTGTGCGTCACGGTGGCCCACTCGGTGTGCTCACTCTTCAAGTGGCTCCTGAATATTTGTCCCTCTGCAATTCTCTTTTCTCCACTCACCCCGGCATTTTTTGGAGAATATTTTCAGTCAGACAAAGAAAAAAAGACAGATAAAAAAGACACTTCGGTGTGTAGTAAGTAGTTAGTTCATGGAAGAGGTGCTCTATGAGGAGAGAGAGCATTATCAGTTAGAGAAAAACTGGTGGGGCTTCTGATGTCCTGCTGAAGGGCCCAAAACCCCCTTCTGGGAGGAATCTGCCTCGTCTCTCCCTCCAGCAGCTCGTGGGAGTGAAAGGAACTGGTTTTCGGGAGCTCTGGAAAGAGAGCAGGGGACCGTAAAGGCCAGGAGGACAAGGGGTACCAGGAAAGAGAGAAAATAAGCATGAGCAAAGGGACTTACGGAAGCCCACAGAAAGGGTCCACATCTGTCACTGCATCTCAATGAGAAAAAGAGAGCTCTGTGCACCGGTCCCCTGGTTTCTGTGTGAATTTGTCATGTCCAGTAGTTAACTTGCTTATTGTAATTTTTCTCTTGAAAGAGGATTGAAAGACTTTTCCTGCCAATCCCTACATACACTGATATTACTGACATTACTGAAGGATTTCCTATTTATAGAGGAAAAGCGAAAGAACTTCTCATAATTGTGAACTCTTTGAGAACAGGACCCATTTTTTTTTTTATTGTATTCATTCTCAGGGGCTTTAGCAGGTCCCAATTTTCATTTCCATTCACAGAGCACCCCATACTATTGGTTGAAGCTTTGGTGGGAGTCTGTTTGCTTTATTTTGGTCGCTACAGAAGTCCAGTTCAAGCTCTTACAAAAAGGGATAGTCTAGGATGGACAGCAGGTGTGGCTGGATGTGGAGTTTGAAGGATGTTGTTTGTCCTCCCCACCCTTCTTTCTCTCCCTTCATCTCTCCTTCTCTGGGCTGGCCTCATGCCCTCCTACTTAATGGGCTCTTTCCACATGGCCAGGAGAGATGTCTTCTCTTGGGTTTTCTGTGTCAGTGCTGGGAGACAGAATTCATTTTTGCCTTGGGCTTTGTTCCTCTGGGTTGGTGGAGCCTGAAGCTGCCTGTGCCCGCCTCCTGCTGTGTGATCCCAGCTTAACCTAGTGAAGGGAGAGATGCTCTCTCCTAACGTCCACCTGTCCATCTCAGAGAGGGACTGGCAGGCTTGGCTTGAGTCGCATCACATCAATCAACTACTGCATCCAGTGGAATAAAGCATGGCCAGACCAGGTGTAGGGCACCCTGTGTGGTAGGAAGGTACAGCTGTTACCCACAGACAGGGTGCAAAACACTTGTAAGGAAGACACAGCAACAATAAACTATGTGCCAGTTCAGACTGTTTACCTAGCCCAGGCTTTCAGCTGGCTAAGTTAAGTCAGAGTTTTATTTCTGTTGTTAATGGCATGCTCTTTCTAGTACTTTTCTATCTGTAAATATGGTAAACATTCATTTTCATTAAAAAAGGATATTTAAAAACGCTTCTTCTTCTGTCATTGCTTCCCTGTAACTTAAAAAAATGTGGGTATCTTCACATTTACTGACAAACTTATCAGATAAGTAGGTCTACCTTTGAAGCCTCTGTATCTCAATCAGTTATTTGCTGTAAATAATCTAAGTATCGGGTCTGGACACACTCTTCTGCTGAAGCAGCCTTCCTGCAGGCTGCTAATGACCCAGGGGTTGCTGAATCCCTGTCCTTTCTTAGCCACAGTCTCCTGGCCTCCACATGATTCCATAATGTGGAGTCTTACTTTTGAACACCATCTCCATTTTGGGAGCAAAGAATGTCCTCATGGAGGACCTGGACAAACTGTTTGCCTTTTTGGCACTGCTGTCCTTTTGAACTCTCTGGTTTTGTTCTCCATCTGTAAACAGGAGGGACTCAGTGCTCGCCCCTTTATTTTGCTTTTGGTTGGCAGAAATGGTTTGTGGAAAGAGCCACAAGCTTTGGAATCAGGTAAACTGGGGTTCACATCCCAGTTCCACTGCATACTTGGCGTGGGGCCTTCAGTGAGATTTTTGTTTTAAAAATGTCTTAGAGCGTGAGTTCCTGCTGCTGTAAATGGAGGGCAGCATTAGCGCCTGCCGCATAGGATGGCCACACAGCTTCATGAGCAACATGGAGGCACAGGCCCAGCGCCCAGAAGAAAACCGCTGTGGGCATTAACTCTGTGCTCACTCACCACATTATGAATCTTACTAAAGTTGCCAGTCTATTTAATATTTTTGAATATATTCATGTTTTCCATATTCGAAAGAAGCTGTCCATTAGAAAGAATCCTAAAGCTAACCACTCTTTGGAAAAGGCCTTTCTGACATTTTCTTTTGTATAGCAAATGGCTTTTCCTTTTAGTCTTTCTGGCATAACTGGAATCCCTCCCTGTCACCTCACCTTCGTGCTGTTCAGCATCCACCCCATTTTCCCATGAAGAGTGCCCTCCCTTCTTTGGGGAACTGTTCGTATCCCACAACATCCAGTGCTGGTGAGCTATGGGGTGTCATGTGACCAAGGCTCGACCAACTAAAGTATCTCATACCCTTTGCCACAGTAATTGGCTCTATGGTGGCCACGTGACCCATGTTCGGTGTGTTGGCATCCTTCCCTTGATGTTGGCGCGTGGATTCAGGGACAGAGAAATCCGCTTTGTCCTTGGGCGTTGCTGATCTTGGCGAAGTCTGGACCTGTCTATGCCATGTTCCCTGCTGTGTAGTTTAAGCTTTTCCATTTTAGGAAAGAATGAGTCCAAGGCATGGACAGAAGCAGAAAGCTAAGATACGGGTTGGGAAAAGAAGGGGGGAGAGAGGCAAGAGAAATGATATCATTATTTGATTTCCTGAGGACAGCTCTGGTCCTGGACCTCTAAGATATGAACGAGTGAATTTTAACCTTTCTTAAGCCAGACTGGGTTCATTTTCAGTTCCTTGAAGTGAGGGATCCTAATAAATGTACCAGTTTATTTAAAGTGATAGCTACCTTATAAATGAGAGTTGTATTTATGTCACAACAAAATACTAACAGCTAGTCCAAGTTGCTGATAAGGAACAGAGTCATATTGAATTCTTACCAAGGGCAAAAAGATCTGGGGCTATAAAGCCCCTTCTACATTTGTACCACTAGAGCCTAACATAGTACCTGGCACACAGAAGGTCTCAGTATCAGTTTAGGAATAAAGTAGCACATGGGGAGGAGGTGACTGGTTCAGTCCATCAGTCACCATCCAGTCCAGGAGAGTCCCACTGGCTGGGATGCCAATTCCCATGTGGGCCTTTGCCGGCCCATATCCTGGCTATCTATGGGTCATGGGGTTCATGATGCAGAAAATAGCCCCTTTTGCACAAAGAATTCTTTAACTATGGGTATGACAGTTTCTCTGAGTCTCTCTCAAAGGTGACAAAATAGGAGCTGGGCATCTAACTGGGCTTTTCTGGGCCATTTGAGCCCTCCTGTTAAAAGCCTTAGTGAAGCGTTTGGGGAGCTATTGGGGGAGTGCCAATAAAAGCCAAGTGGCTCTTATCCTTCTGCGGGTGTCCCTCTGAGCATCTCTTCCACAGGACTGAGGTGGGGGGCTGTTCTGTGAAGCCATACAGCAGCAGACTCCAGAGCAACCCACTGAGGCCTGCTGGTGAGAAACCTGCCCTGTGCTATGGTGAGGCCGTCACAGTGTGACTGGCACAGAGCCTCTGCTGGGGTGAGGGCCCAGGGCAGCAGTAACATTCCTGGTGTCCGGCTCTGGCCTTGTCCCCAGGCCTGTTCCCACTGTAAGCTGACACTCACTGGGAGGGGCCTCTCATCTCCTCCTTGAGGGGTCAGGAGAGCTTCAGGGCAGCATCTATTCTCAGACACGGGAGCAAGGGCCTGTGGAGGCTGCAGAGAGGGTGTGAGGAATGCAAACCATGCCTGCAAGCCTGGAGAGGAGGGTAGGGCCAGAGCTTGGACTCCTCCAGGGGACTTGGCTTTGGGGAGTTGGCATTTGAAGTTGAATTTAATCTTGACGCTGTCCACATAGCAGCAGAGTTAACTGGGATGCACTGAGCTGCAACTGAAGGGGAAAGGATAGGAGTCCGGAGGCTCAAAGAGTAGCCCCAGTTCTCTTTCAGTAGTTGTGGCACCAGAGCCGAGCCTTTAGTTGCTGTGGGTCTCAGTCTCCTCAATGCCACTTTGAGGAGGCTTGGACCACCTGCTCTTGGAGGATTTCTCCTGGTGAATAATCCCCACTTCCCACCAAATTATTGTTCTAAATTGACTTGCTCTGTTGAGATAACCAGTATGGGAAAGGCAGGCCTCAAAATTAACTTTCTTTGTAGGCACCAGGGGCTGGGTGAGAAGCAACATTATTCCAGAAAGAATGACAGTAGTAGACATTATTTCAAAAATAATGACACTCACAAAACAACCATTTAAAAATACTCATTTATGAGCCAGGCACTCTATTAAGGATTTTATGGTACATTACCTTATTTAATCCCATGTAACACTCCTTTGGGGTGGATATTATGATTCCTGTTTTGGAGATGAAACTATCACGGCTCAGAGGAGTTGAGATACTTGCCCAACATCTCACTATTAAAAAGTGGTAAAGCTGGCTCAGAACCTAGATCTGCTTGATTCTAAATCGCATGCTCTGGCCCACTCTGCTACGAAGTGGGTGAGTGGTGCCTTCCACTTTCTGCCGTGAAAACAGGGACACAATGATCACTCACAGCCTTGCCCAGCACACAGGGCTGACTGTTCCTCAGCTGTTATTGTGTCACACACAACCCTCAGCAATGCAGCCCCAGAATTCTTTTTCCAGCTGCATCACTCACCTTTTTCCCATCATCCCCACCAAACCCGTGCTCCGCGTAGCACACACTCCTGCTCAGCCAAGGTTCAGATGCCACTGAGGTTTTGAAGATGTTCTCCAGTTTCTAAGTGGTTAGCCACAAAACCCTTTTACTTCTGTCATAGCACACATCATGTTTTATAATAATGTTTCAGTCAATAGTTATTCAGTAAATATTTTCTGAGTGACTCTGTGCTTGGTACTGTTCGTTGCTTATGAATTTTCTTCCACCCACTGTCCCTGCCCTTGGCACCCAACACACAATCAAACTCACATTGTTTTTAGTTTTTCATAGAGATCTGACTGGTTTCCCTTAAATCCGAAGCAACCGACAAAGCCTGGTACTTCAAAGATGCTCAATAGCTATTTGAGAAATGGACACATGCACCAGAACTTATCCTACTTTTGAATAACTACCTGTTTCTTCCCTATCCACTCCCCTCCCCCCCCCACCATCCTAGAGTCTTAGACTCTTATGGACAGGAGCTGGGTCTTCTTTGGCTTTTGTCCCCATTACTTGGCACAGAGAAGGAATTTAATACGTGTTTATTGAGTGAATGATCAGTGAGAAGTGTGAGTTCTGGGGAATGACTTATGTTATTCTGCAGGCCTTGATCAAGCCCTCACCATGCGTCTACTACTGAGATCATTGCTTGAGCAGGCACCATGAGGAGGAAATGTCATGTAGATCTCATGTCCTCCAGACCGAGTGTCCTGTGAATGGGCTTATGCAGACCAAACAACTTGAGCAAGATTCAGCAGAGGGAAACGCCAGGCACCGACCAGACACCTGCCCTGCCCAGAGTCACTGCTGGTGTTGCTGACATCATGAGTTCACCTATGGCTTCAGTTACAGCTTCCTTTTCTGATACGACTCTCTGCCTCTGGGGAGAAATTAATGTGGCCTGTAAAAGAGCTCCGAGTTCTTGCAGAGATGACTGTTCCATCTAATTCATCATGAATTCAAGGAGAAAAGACACACACACACCCAGGCTCAGCATCATTGCTATTGTGATGGAAAGAGGGGCACAGCATGTCATTTGGCCTGGTTCTAATCTTCTGTCTGCAGGAATCGTAATAGTGGGGTGAACCATGTGAACACCTGGCCCTAGAATTCTCTTTGGAGGAGAACTGACTTGAGACCCTGAGGGGAAACTTGGCAGGAGACAAGTAATGAAGAAAAAACTGCTGCTTTTTGCATAAAAATAAATTTGGGAATTTGGGTGAAGAGATTTGAAGGAAGAGAGAGAATAGAGGAGGAAAGGGCTCAGCAGAGGGAACTTGAAATTTGTTAGTGGAAATTTTAAGGACAGAAATGTCTAAATTTTGATTGTACACTTTTTATGTGTGAGTGCTAGAAATCTTTGTCTCTCTTCAGAGACACATACACACACACACACACACACACACACACGCACACTGAAGTGAGTCATGGTCAGGAGAGAAAAGAAAGGAATTGAGGGAAAGGCATGAGTTCCTTGTTTATATTGGCATGGACAGCCCACCAGGATGGAGAGATTGAACTGAAATATTTCCACGGAAGCAGGTGATTAAGGAAGTCCTCAGAAGGGTGGGCTGGAGTGAGGATTGTGCATTGCATGTAGGATGGCGTCTCAAACCAACTTTTTTTTTTGGTCCTGAAAGAACAGGGACTTTCACTAGGGTTCTTCTGTATAGGTAACAGAAACGGACTCTGGCTAAAAGCAACTACAGGACTTCATTATGCAGATTCTGGGTAGGCCACAGAACTGAAGGACATGTTGAACTTTCAGGTCCCCAGCAGCAGGAACTAGTGGATACCTTTCCACGTGTCCCCAAGGGGGGAATCAGCCAGCTTGTCACCATGCCAACGAGGCTCCCACCACAACCTCAGAGCGAGGAGGTTCTGTGGGTCAGTCTCGGTGACATGTGTCACCACCATCTGCCCCCGACATGGCTGGAGCAACATGGACAAGGGGTTGGAACACCTTCTCAGGACCACATATGAGAATAAGGGAAGGATTTTCAAAGGAAGGAAAGGGGTTAGTTTAGCCAAAACACCAAGGAAGGGATGCTGGGCAAGCAGAAAGAGCAGCTGTCCGTGCTCATGGGTACCTCAGCTGTGTGGTATTGTTACTGATACAAAGGTGAAATGCGTAGCATGATCACCCTCTCCTTCCTGAAATTAAATTCCCAACAGGCTTATAGTTAGAACCCAAGTGACGCTACAGTGCGTGGCTGGGAAATGGAGGAGGAAGGAGAGAGGTGGAGAATCCAGCCCCTCGTCTCCCAGTATTAGGCCTCTGGAAGAGAAGACTGCACCAAGCTCCCCGGCACCCCACACCTCCAAGCCTGTGCTTGAGCTGTGCCTTCTGCCTGGAATTCCCTCTGCTTTCTTTGTTACTTGGTAATTCATTTTGGTCTTTAAGACTCTATTTAAGAGTATTACCTAAAAGAAATCTTTCTTTGCTAATCTTCCCTTTCCTTGTTGGTTAGGTGTCTCTTCTCTATGTATATCCTTATTTTATTTCATCTTTAAAGTATGCATTATTTGTAAAAATAGTTAACACAGCAAATGGTATGAAGTTCAATCATCCAAAAAGATACAGAGAAAAACTGGGTTTTCCTTCACCACTGAGCCCAGTTTACCCCATAGAGGCCACTGCTCTTTCTTGGGGCTCCTTCCAGAACACACACACACACCATAAACACACACCCATGCACACACACCCCCCCCCACACACACAGACTTACAGCGACCACCACTGTCACTGTGAGCACCCGCCTCCCCAGACTCTGAGCCCTGTGAGGGCAGCGCCCCCTTATTTGCCACTGGGGTTGCGACAGCTGGCATGGTCTGGCTCCCTGCAGACGTTTCAGCAGCTGATTGATAAGAGCCATCTTCTTGCAGAAAGGAGACGCAGGAGGGAAGAGGGGCAGGTTCTGTCTGAGATCACTTGGTGCTGTGCTCTGTGATCTACGAGTTGCTTTTAATTTCCTGTGCTCGGCCGCCCAGCAGTCTGATGAAATGAAGCAGATAGCAAGGCTTCAGATCTGGCCCTGCCTGGCCTGGGGCTTGTCTGCTCGCTGCAGGGCCATGATCTCCAAACTCTGAAGAGAGAAGAACAGAGTGCATCTCCCTCCACTCCCCTCCACCACCCCTGAGGAGGGCACCTCAGGAGGCAGCACCCACAGGGCCCCAGGGCCGGGCAGAGCTCACCACGTGGGCTTTGGAGCAGAGATGGCTGAGCCCTGCTGCCTCCTGGCTGGCTCTCTCAGCTCTCTGAGCCTCAGTTTCCTCAGTTATAAATGGAGGATATCGAGTTCTTATGAGGATTCAGAAAATGAATTCAATGTGTGAGGCAGGGTGCCAGGAACCTGGCACATGCTGAGTTGGTGGCTGGTATTGTCATTCTCTATTTCCAGATGGTCACCAGGATCAGCTTTCAGCAAAACGGGCCATTGGGGACTTGTCTCGCCTTCCTTGGCACATTCCTTCCCCTTCTGGGCACTGTCCATCTTATCTTTCCTCACCTGCCCTGCTGCTCCTACCATTGCTCACACCATCACCACTTCCCACCGAGCCGGCGCTGACTTTGTGCCAGGCAATATGCTCTTAACGTGGGGTGTGCCACCCAATCTTTACAAAAATCGCTATTCTCTCTTTGAGGCTGAGAAAATGGAGAGTCGAGGTGATTTCCTCTGATTGAATGAATAATTAAAACCAGCAGCCTAATAGTCGTTCATTGCCAGTCATTCATAGATTTAATGGATTATCTCCATCACTGGATCTATGTTTTCAAGGTAATCTCCAAAAAGGGGTCAGAGCTTAGTCTAAAGGTATGCATTGGTAATGGGAGCAAGTCAAGCTTCTTTGACAGGCTTGGGGAAGAGAGAATTTTGTTAGAGGAAAAGGAATGCTTTCCTACTACCCTTGAAATAAACAGGAGCCATTGCCAAGTTAAGATCGATTCTGAGAGTCTATGAGAGAACAGTGTTTGTAGTATTTTCACAGAACAGGTAGCAGAGTGGCAGTTCCCTGAGGATTCTACTTCTGATGCATGAGGTTATTTAACAAACACAAACTCTTCCCCAGACTTAAGGTCTACAGAAAACCAAAGCCCTTTTCCCAGCTTCAGTGAAACTCCCCTGATGGGTGCTTCTCCCTGAGCAGCTAAGGCCATCCCCCTGGCAGGTTGCTGGCAGTAACTTGCCCACCTGGTGCTTGGCAGATACAAGGGCAGTAGAAAGGTGGGGGAGTCAGGAGTACAGAGGCTGGACATTGGCCCCAAATGTGTCACATTCTCTAGCTCCATGGGCTCTTTAGGGGTTCCCAGCCTCTTTCTTTTCACAGAAAGGACATCCAGGAATGGGAAGTGACCAGGCTGGCATAGCCACAGTAAGTGACAGACTTGCCCAGAATTCACCTGAAGAAGTGCCTTCAGTGGGAATAATCAGAGTATGGGACATTTACTGGGGTTTGTCGAGAGCTTTTACCTTCTTTCCTGGTCCCTTACCCCACTTTCCTTCTTTAATACCCCCTTCATCTCTCCCTCCTACTCCTTCCAACCCTGTGGGTTTCCAGCTTCTTTAAAATGAATAGAGAGGACATCACATGCCTAAGTCACACTGATGCGGCAGAAGAGGAACTGAGACTCCAAATGCCACCACTCCCCTTAGCAGTATTGCAGTCTGGCTCTGTTAACAGCTAGTCATAAGCCAGGAATATTTCTGTATCTCTCTAATCCTCTACTTCCTTGCCTGGAAACAGGACGACAATGGCAGCTACCCCGCAGGGTGACTGTGAGGACTAAATGAAGTATAAGTGCTAATCAGAGTACCTGGTACTTAGCAAGAACTCAGTGAATTTCACCTTTATGCTCTATATCCTGACAACCCTAAAGGTCATCATCACGTGGACTGTGGACACATTAACTGACTTTACATGTTGGATTTGAGCTTGTATTGTGCTTTGCAGTATAAAAGATTTATTTTGCAGTAATGCCAATTAAAATATAATCTGTTTTTCACTTGGCAAAGTTGTTGGTGAGCTTGTTAAATGGGAGGTGGGCACTCTCATCAGGGCTGCTTCACACAGGCCTGGATGCGCCATCACACCTCCTGGAGTCCTACAAGGAGGTGAGCCTGGCTCTCAGACACCGATGATGCGATGGAACCTGGTGTCAGTTTGGGGAAGGCCAACTCTGGTGTTGTGTTTTAGATGCTCAAGAACATTCAACTTAAGACAAAGCAGGATAAGCAAAGCCCTGACGTCTAAAGATGACAACAAGTGAGCTGGAGAGATTTGCACAAAGCAATAGGCATTCTTCAGGGAGTCGCTTTAAGACAAGGGAAAGAACCTAAAAATGACTCATTTTTGTGTGGTCAAGTGGAGGAGGAAAGATTCAGACTATTATTCTTTGAAATGGAAGATTGACTCCTGAAAACCAGAGACCTTAAGAAACCACCCACAACTCTACTTGGATGACTCACAAACCTCCCAGGCTTCTCCGGCCATCCCTGCGCCCCTGACTCCACCCCACCCACTGAACCCATTTCAGCAGGCTCCATATGTGCTCAGTCCAAAAACTAGGGGGCATCCCTGATTTCTCCAGCTTCCTTACCCCCATCCACGTGATTAGAACATCCTGTGTTTTCTGCCTCCACCACGCATCCATCATCGTCACCACATCATCTCCCCACTTCTGCCTCATCACCTGTACAATTACCCATCCTGTAACTGTTCTCCTGGCTTCTACTCTTGCCTTCGTGCATGAGTCCATTCTCCACACAGCAGGAAGTGACTTTAGGGATTTGGGCAAAGACCTGGAGAGGACCTTTAAACATATAAATCAGGTTGTGCATCACTTCCTTGTTTTAAATCTTTCTCATGAAGCTGACAATGATGGACACACCTTCTTCCTAGGGTTGATGTGAGCAATAAAGGAGAGACTTCACCTTAAATGGTTAGTACATAGTGGGTGCTCAGGGACAGTAGCTCTTCTTGGGGGGGACATGATGGTCCTTGCCTTCTTGGACCAGACTCTTCAGATATTCCTTTGTTACTGACCAGGAGACAAGAGACCCATCCTCATTTGCTCACTAGTCACCTGTTTTCAATAGGTTTGTAGTTTTGGATAAGCCACTTTGCATCCTCTGAGCCTCAGTTTTGTCATTTGTGAGATGGGAGTGATAATAGCACCTGCCTCATAAGATTGTTCTGCGCGTTAATTGAGATAGTGCACAAAGTGCTTGGCATGATGCCTGTCACATGGAGAGTGCTGAACAAATGGTAGCTGTGGGTTTCTGTTTTAATTGCTACATTTTGCTGCCTCTCTGGGAGGTGGCCTAGCTTTCATCAATCACTGCTGGCCCTATTGCTGCAGCTCATCTCCCTCTGAGGTAAGACCTAGACTCCAGTGCTCTCTATGTGGGAAATCAAATGAAGATGGACATACCGGGGCACTTCCTCTTGCGTGTGCTTTAGCTTCTTGCTGTTGCGGGGCCATGTGCTGGTGTACCTTTCACAGGTGTCCCTTTTCCATAGCAGGACTGGGATGCCACAGGCAGGGTGACTGGCCGCAGGTTCTCCACGCCCTAGTTGACTTTGGCACTGGGGATGCTGGAGGAGGGCTGCCATGGTTGCATTCTTCAGAGCAACAAAGAGAAGAGAAAACAGTGCAGCTCTTGCCAATTTCCTTGAGCTTCAAGAGAAAGAAATAGAAACAAGTAACATGAGTAACAACATGAGAATGAGGATGGAGGTGCATTGGAAGGAGCTGAAAGCCTTAGGGGCATGCTTCAGGAGCACTGCTGCTCTTATCTGGCTGCCCAGGGCTCTTTATTCTGCCAGGTGTAGTACACTCGCTGAACGGAGGTAGAATATCACTGTTGGCGGGGTGGAGACCCGAGCCTGGTGGAGACACGAGCCTGGTGACACAGCACCTGCGGAGAGAAGATAGACTGAGACAAGACTGGAAGGAGACAGCAGTGATGTCTCTGGTAGACTAACAGTTTTCCTGTGTAGTGTGTAACAAAATCGTCTCCCCATCTCCCAATTCAACTTATAATCACACTGGTATTCATTTGCAACATATGGGGACTTGGGTGGTTTGTTCCGGGGATGTGGCAGAGTGCTAGATGCCAGCTCGCGGTTGGCGTTAAGCAAGAGCACAGGCAGTCGAAGGGAGCCCCGCACGTGTTGATCCCACTGCATAGAGGCTGTGACCTGCTTGCTTATTACATCCCCATCTTCCCGTGAAATTAAAAAATTTTATATAGAGAATACTCAGACTACTGAGTGAATAAATAAGAAAAGCTGGATAGCATAAACCTCTCCACCTCCCACTCTTACCCCCTGGAAAGAGGGGCCAATATTGTATAACTGAAGTCAAGGTGAAGGAGCTGATAGGAACCTTTTGAAATGGAGAGGAGGCAGCAGTATTCCTTGTCTAGCGAGAGGCAGAAGCTGTTGAGAACTTAAGACCTCTGTTCCTTTTATCTGTCGCTGCTTAAAGAAACATCCCTGGACGTGGTGGCTTAGAACGACAACATCATTCATTTTGCTCATGAACTGTCAGGGCATCTCTCTCTCTCCGCTGAGCTGGGGCGGCCGGGGTCCTCTCGTGGTTTGTGCACCCTCATGCCTGGCAGCGGATGCTGTCCTGGGGCTGCCGTCCTGACACCCGCGCGGCCCCGCGGGGCCTGGGCTTCCTCCTCGCCGCGCGGTGGCTGGGCTCCGGGGCCATCGTCCCGGAGGGGAGCGCCAGGCAGAAGCTGTGTCGCCCTTGCTAACCCAGATGGGAAGTCGTGCGGCGTCACTTCGCCTGCATGCAGCTCGTTAGAAGCGAGTCACCGAGTGTATTCACTGGCGACGGCGGCCATAACAGAGCACCACAGACTCTGGGAGGTTGAACAACAGAAACTTCCTTCCTGCAGTGCCAGCAGCGAGGGGTCCAAGAGGAAGGCGTGGGCAGGGTGATTTCTTCTGGGGCACCTCTCTCTGGCTTGCGGATAGCCGTCTTCTCCCTGTGTCCTCACGCAGTCTCCCCTCTGCGTGTGCGTCTGTGTCCCAGTCTCTCCTAGGACATCGGTCAGCTTGGATACGGACCCACTCTAAGACCTCATTTTAATTTATTTACCTTTTCAAAGGCACCTCCTCCAAATATGGTCACAATTTGGGGTACTGGGGGATTAGGGCTTCAAAATACGAATTGGGACGGCCGGGGGAGGGGAAGACACAATTCAGCTTGTGACTCTGAGGCCAGACCATATTCAAACAGAGGAGAATTTGACTCCACCACCTTTTGACGGGAGGAATGATGAAGAATATGCAGATAATGTGTTTTAAAACCACCACAACTAGGTACACATCAGGGGTCTTCCTGGCAAGTCCTACGGTGGGTGGACCCTGCGCCCCACCTCCACCCGGCTCCCCAGAAGGTTGTGAGACCTCAGAGGGTGGCTGATCTGGGGCTTTCAGGAAAGACCCAGGGCCCAGGCAGGTCGTCATCAAAAGGGCCACAGTTTCCAAAACTCTGCATCTGAGCCATGAGGTGACTCAAGACCCTTCTCCTGTCACCAACCTCCAAATAAGATCCTGGATTCTTGTATGAATTTAGGGAGTGGAAGGGCTCCCCAAATCACAATTCAATGTCCCATCAACTTGGTGAGTGAGGGTTTAGGAGGTAGATTTAGCTTGACTTGAAATAATGTGATGTTCCATGTAACTGAGTTGTGAAGGAAAATGTATAGCCTTGGGCTCAGCACATACGGGTTACAGTGGGATATGAATTATGTAAGCTTCTCACTTTGGGTAACTCTGTGCTGCTCCCGCTTCGTTTACCCAAAACTATGTAGTAGACAGAGTTCCCAAATCACATCTCCATTCTGACATATGCATGCAAACAGCAGCAGTGGAAAGTGGTGTATTCTCCCTCCATCCCCTCCACCTCCGACAGCTACTGCCATGGGCATGGTTGAAAAAATAAAATGAAAATGACATTTTTAGATTGCAATGGGTTAGGAATTGGAGGCCTGTTGGAAGGAGCTGACTCTAGAGGGGACCCCAGGACAGGGTGGATGACCCACCTCCCTTCTGCTTTTTCCACAAGTATCCTTGCCCACAGGACCTCACTTTTTATATCTCTTGAAATGCCACCAATAAGAAATTCCATGTAGTTGACCTATTCCTCTGGAAGGCTTAAGGGGTGATGAGTTGATTCATTAATTTTGTAACAGGACATTTTGATTGAATCAAAGACTCATTACTTACTCCTCCATTACTACAAAGGGGCCTCAGTTTCTCCTGGGATAAGATGGCTGAGCTGTTTGCACCTATATTGTTAGGAGCAGAGTGGCCCCCAGGGAGGAAAGAGAAAATATTCCAGCACTCTCTTGGGGGCTCAGAGTTAAGAAATTTGCCTGATGGCCTATATGACTTCATCATGGCCAGCTGCCGATAGGTCCCAGAAAGAGAATTCTATGTGAGGGTAAAGGAGATTGTCCCCATGGCCATCTTTTATACCAAAGGTGAGACATGAGAAGGGTGTTGTTCCAGGTCTACAGGAGTGACTGATCCAGCACCATCCCAGCACTTACAGCAGGGGGTCAACACAGTCCACACAGCTTCCATCCACCCTTGTTTCAGCCTCATGTCAAATCCAAGTCTCTGGCCTCAGAAAAGACAAACTGGGTGAGCAAATGCTATCTGAAGTAGATCACCTCATTGTCTATTCTCCCCCATCACACCAGTCTCCTATAAAGCAAAAAATTAATAAATTCAACTACATAAAAATTAAAATGTCCTAATGGAAGTAAATGGCACAAAATCAGAAGACAGATGATAAAATGATATGCAATATTTGCAACACATACAATGGACAAAAAGTTAATTTCCTTGTTTTACAAAGAGCTCATACAAATCAATAAGAGTAAATATGAACAAACCAACTGAGAAATGGGCAAAGGATATGAAATTCAGTTCACAGAAAAACAAACGAAAGAGCCAATAAATGTATGGGAAGATGTTCAACTTTCTTCTAATTAAAGACATGCAAATCTAAACAACAATGAGATGCCATTTTTCACCCATCAGATTGGCAAAAATCTAAAAAGTTTGGTAATAGTGTTGTTGAGTGAATAAGGAAACATGCACTCTCATTCCCAGCCAATGAGGATATTGCTGGATGTAATATTTCAGATGGGCATTTTGGCAGTATCAGTCAGAACTGGAAATGCACGTACCCTTTGACCCATGGACAAGAGTTTAATTTACATACACATTCACAAAAGTACCCCAAGTGATATAGGCAAGAATGTTCATTGCAACATTGTTTGTAAAAGGGAAAAAAATGGGAAAGGTCCACATCCATATGGTGGAATATTATGCATCCATGAAAAAGAATGTTATTAAAGGAGAAAAGCAAAGTGCAGAACAGTGTGCATAAAATGGTCCCATATGTGTAAATAAAAAAGAATATATAAGCTAGTGTATGCATAAAACATTTCTGGAAAGATAAACACAAAAGTTGGAGAATGGGGTAGTCAAGAGCGAGATAAAGCAATTTTACATTTTGTTTCATACACTTTAATTATATTTATGTTTTTCAAAACAATTTGCATGTCTTGCTCTTTTCTTCTTTTTAAAGTTTACAGAAATCCCCCTGTGATATAACAGCCCATTTACATGTCTGTGTTCCATATGAGTCTTAACTTACGAGATAGGGTAGTACCCAGTAGAAGGCCTGCGGGACAGATGCCATGTGGAAGCACCATCAGGATTTATGACATTACATGAGGGACTGGAGGGAGCTTGGGAAGCCGAGGTCCTTTGTGAACAAAGTGGGAAAAAAACAGTGAAATATCTGGGTTAGTGTTGAGCTCCTCTGTACTTACAGATTGGTGGGATGTAGGAAAATTTTGACCACAAGAATATATGCTTTCTTTCTAGTCCCTCAGTTTTCGGCCAATTCTGCCGGTTCTCGGCAGGGGGAAGCTAAAAGTGCCACCAATTATTGAATGATAACAGGCTTTTGCAGATGTTTGTTCTTGAGCACAAAAACCCCATGGATGAAAGAGCAGTCTTCCGACTTTATATACCTCCCATGACTTATTTTCCCAGTAGCAGTGCTGGCCTGCACAGGCACAAGGTAGAAGTCCAGTAGCATGATTCTGCACAAGGGCAGAATGAAGATGCATGGCCTCCGACCACCCTTCCGTGTAATGAATCCCAATAAGAAAAGAGTAACCCTATCATGGTGTGAGACACAACTTGCAGTCCTAGAGCCAAAGTGTGTGATCAAAGAAAGAATGCAGTAGTTTCAAACAAACTCAGCTGTTTACCTACAGTTCTCTTCCTCTGTGGAAATAACACACAATTTATAATGGCGATTCTTGAACTTGAGCAGGCATCGAAATCACCCAGAAAGCATGTTAAGAGAGCTTGCTGGGTCCTATCCTCAGAGTACCTGATTTCACACGTTTGAGATGGGGCCTGAGAATTTGCCTTTCTAGCAAATCCTTAAATGCTGCTCATGCCATTGATCTCAGGACCACACTGGGAGAACCGCTGCCTCAGGAGCATCCCTTATCAGGTTCTGGTTCTCCTCTCCCCTCAACAACCCTCACATCCTTTAGCTGTTCTCATGATCTCTGCTTAAAGCTCACCTAAAAGGCCATTTACTTTTACAATCCCTGAACCTTGTACCCCATCTCCCCCTTCCCTTTTCCTGCCATGTGCACACACCAACAATGCACCTGGTAATGACAGACGCCTCCCTGAAAGGGTGTGGAGAGGATAAAAAACAAGCAGGCAAAGTCAGAATCCTGTTTCACAGCTGGGGAGAGGGCTGGGGACAATTATGTGTTAACTTTTGCCTTCTCACCGTCCAAGTGGATCTTAATCTTCTATCAGGGGCTGGCGAGCTAGCAGCTCTCGGCAGGGGGGAGCTTTGCTTTCTGCGTCTGCCCTGTGCTGCCTAAGACGGGCGCTGCAGAGGGTCCCCTGTGGCCTCATTCCCAGAAGGGAAATTTTGGCAAGATTAGAGAAAAGCTGTCCAGAATGTTTGTTTTTAGATGCTCACTCCATGGGGCCTGGCTCCCTCAGAGCCCTGTCATCCCCACTTTCCTGCTCCTCTCTCGCAGGCCTCCAGAGACCGACTCTTGTACCTCCTGCGCCCAATGGCCCCAGGGGCCACGTGTCAGGCAGGTGTCAGGCCACGCTCACGGGATTATCCCAGAGCGACCCCCCGGAGAAACCCGAGGATGAGAATACTTCCATTGCAAGATGGTAGGACTTTTCTTCTTCTGTTTCCTAGATTACAGCCACTGATTTGAGAAAAGTGAAAATGCTGGTGTTTTCCTGAGTCCTGTTGAGAAAAGAACAAGAAAAGAAGGAAGTTAAGGAAGGAAGTCAGGAAAGAAGGAAGGAGGGAGGGAAAGAATCTGGTTTAGAATTTACTTAAATGGTATGGGATGGACAAACCCTGTCAAAAAAAGCCGCCCTTCTTCCTTCTCTGAGTGACATTAATCTCCTACATGGAAGCAGCTCTTTCCCAAACTCAAAAGTACTTTTCAGGAAGAAGGAGATACTTAGGCTAGCAGTTAAACATGTGGCCTCACAGAGCAGCACATCCTAAACTTTGAGGGTACAATGCAGATTCTAATCAGGAGCTCTGGAGGGCCTGACACTGCATGTCTGACAAGCTCCCAGGAATAGCATCCTGAGTACCACCGCCAGTGACCTATCCCAACAATGATCATCAGCTCCTGGCCAATCTTGCTTCACCCAGGTCCCCAAGCTCTCTCCCCTGTATCATTTTGAAGCAAATCCTAGATGGTACAGTTTCACCTGTAAATTCCTTAGCATGATTCTCTAAAAGATAGGGGCTCTTTAATTTTTTTTAAAAAAGATTACATTAATACCATTATCACACTTAAAAACTTTAACTATTAGAAATATCATATTTGTAATTATGTTATGATGCAGTGTGATGATTATCTGATGATCCAACAGATGTTTGTGCACTTTTCCATGGTTGTCTTATTTTAAAAATGTTTGTTGTTGCTTTTGTTTGAGTTGGAAGCCAAATAAAGTCCATACATTGTAATAGATTATTACATCTCTTAGGTCCCTTGTCATCTGGAGATTCTCCATTGCTCTCTCTTTAAAATCTCTCCTTACAAGCATTTTGTAGGAGAAACTAGCTGGGTTGTTTGGTAGAGTATCTCACAGCTTGATCTTACTGGTGACATCTCTGTGATGACATATATCATATTTCCTGTCTCTTGTGTTTACTGTAAATTGATAGCTGGATGTTGAATTTTGATTAAATTCACAATCAGTGTTTTTTGGCAAGGCTGCCTCAATGGTAATGCTCTGTTGTTTTTTATGAGGAGGTACACAGTGTCTCATTGTCTGTGCAAAGTGAGCAGTCATTGATCATTGCTTAGATCCACTAATTCATATTGGAAAATGGTGAAGGACTAATTCTATATTCTTTTATTTCTTTTATTAGCTAGAATGCCTCTATGCAGAGAAACTTTCCCTCATCAACTATTTGGTTATGCTGAAGCACAATTCTTATAGAAAAACATGATTAATGCTCAGTTCTTTTCCTTTACTTAGCAGTATTCTAAATATGTTGTTTCCACAGCAACCTGTAAGGATGATTAATAAACATTTAAAAATATTTAAGCATTTAATGAATTTAAATACCTTGGATGTCATTTGCAGGTTAGATGCTCGAATTATTCCACCTTTGGCCAACGGGAGCCGCTACAAGTTGGCCCTTGAGTCCTTTTGACACAGGACTAGTAGATTACTAGATCTTTGATAGCTTCCTTGCTTTCTGGAGTGACAAATTTTCTAGGCTCATTTTGTACATTTCCTGCCCCAGACATGAAATCAGTCATTTCTCCAAGGATCCCTGATTTCTGTTAGTGAGAAACAGTGCTTAGAGATAACAGTCTAGGCACAAAGGATGCACGATGGTTCTGGATTGTTGTTCTAGGCCTTTCCTGTGACTAGAACTAGGGGATATGTATTATACAAATCAGTTTTATTCAAATTCAGCATTACAGAGTTTTTACTCCCCACCATCTATCTTAAACCTCTATTTCCTTTCTCCCTTGTTGAAAATCCTGGTTTTCTATGATACTCACCAAGTCATTCATTTGATTTATCCCACACTACACTCTCAACAGTCTCAGAATAACAATACCCGCACTACCGCCACCAAAACAAGTACTAAAATCAGTTTATTTTGTACAGTCCCTTCGTTTGTCCTTAGGCTGTTTCTTAGCAGGGATATGCAGTCAATTAGCTGTGCTTTCAAGTCACTTTGAACAGTTCCTCTTTACATGGTTTAAATTCCTTCACTTCATTTTATGTTGAATTTTTAGGAAGCGCTTTTTAAAACACGATCTATTAACTGCCACCGCCACCCAATTCCCTCCCCCTTCTATAAATAACCACTGTAAAATGTTACAATTGATCTTTCTATTGCATAGATATTGATGTAGCTGTAAGTAAATGATTTTTTGCCGGTCCAAGTTGTACACACACCTCTCTTTCTTATATAAGCTGTAGTATATTATACACATAATTTATCATGTTTAAAAATTGAATTATTTCTGTTTTTTACTTAATAGTATATCCTGAATCACAAACAAAGTGGCATAGGTTCAAATCCTACCTATGCCACTTACACGATCCTGGGTATATATCATAAGCTCTCTGATGCTCAGTTTCCTCATCTGTAGAAATCAGAGCAATAATAGCCACCTTCTAAGGTTGTTGTGAAGTTACATGTGCGAGCACTAGCTGGCACATAGTAGGTGCTCAATATGTATTAGCTCTAATGGTTTTATAGATGTTATATTTAATAATCTATACACCTCCCTTTAATAAGACCTTTGTCATTTCCATCAATGTCCTACATAAAGCTTCAGAGGGGTGGGTGGGCAATTTGAGAGTCACTGAATAAAGACTCAAGGAATTAGACTGTTAATACTAGCAAGAGCCCTGAGACACCTGAGCCACTATCCCGCTCATTTTACAGGGGGAGAAATAAAGACTGAGAGAGACGAAGTGATTGGCCCAGTGCCACAAACCAGGATGGAGAAAGTCTGCTGGGAGGCCCAGGCCAATATTTTTCAAGTCCATCGCCTTAACCACTCAGCCACGACTACGAGCTCGCGGCCAATATTTTTCAAGGTGATTTTTCTCCAAAGCAAAGCTCATCTTCTGTAATTGGTAGAAGTCTGTCTGCACATTCTTGCATTCTCTGTAAAAGGAGAACCTGGGTGAAGGACGGGTCAGGGAAACTATGCCTTGAAGAAGAGTTTCTTCCCTCCCTTAGTGTGTAAACATAGTAACAGTGACAGGGCTTGATCTCTATCACTGAGCAAGGGCTCATGAATAAATCCAGTTGAGGATTGTGGAGATGATAACGAAGTTCAAGGAACAGTCCCTTGCCCTCAGGGGGCTTTAAAACAACTTTAAGCACATTTAAGAACCAAACATGGCTGTAAAAAATGTGTGTCAGAGCTTAAAATAATAATGCATTTTAATAGCACTTATCTTATTTTCCTTACAACCACCTTTGGAAATGCTTATTGTTATTACTTCTGTTTTATATATAAGAAACCTAAGGTTTCAGTAGGTTTTGTGACTTTCCCAAAGTTATACAGCTAAAGAGCAGAAAAGCTGGGTTTGAATTCCAGTATGTGACTCTAGCTGTCATACCCTTAATCAGATGCTCACAGGGCTATGGTGCATTTGCACGCTAAGCCATTTCCGAGCTTATTTGTTTGGGGACAAAAAGAAGGAAAGAAGATTATTCTAGAACAATTTGCCATCACTTGATATTTTATCCATTAATTACTTAGCCATTCATTCGTTCATTCTTTGCATCCCAAGTGCTCTAAGAATCTGGATTCTAAACCATACTGCCTAGGTTTGAACCCTGGCTCTACCACTTCCTAGCTGAGCAGGCAACTTACCTTCTCTGTGCCTCAGTTTCCTCATCGACAGGGATTAGTGCCTACCTCAGGTGTTGCTGTGAAATTCAATGAGCTCATTTGTAAAAGCACTTAGAACTGGGCCTGGCCCACGTGAAGAGCCTCATAATGGTCTGCTTTTTAACCTTGCAACATTGCTGCTGCTGCCGAGAGATGTGTTCAGTGATCTGCATTGTGTGGAAGGAATCAGGATCCTGTGTTTGCGTTTAGCCCTGCCACCAATGAGCCACGTGATCATGGGCAGGTTCTCTGTCACCCTTAACCCTCAATGTTTTTTACCTGTAATAGGAAGGGCTTTGACCCCATGATCTCTAAAATTCTCCCACCTTCAAGTTTCAGTGTTTTGAGGGGTCTGCTCTTTGGCCTTACTATAAATGCAGGAATCGATCTTAATAACATAGTCTTTATAGCTGGAAGCTCATAATTAGAAAAGTATCCTATTTCACTCTTGACAGATAAGGAAAGGGAGTCTGATGCCTTTTCTACATGTATTTTTCAAAGTGTGATCCTCAGACCACACACCTGCCAACTGCATGGACTGCTGTTAGATGTACAGGGGCCTGGGCCTCAGTCCAGACCTAAGGAGGCAGAGCCTCTAGAGGCGGGGCCTGCATAACGACCTGTTTAATAAGGATCCTGTGGTGACTCATGTTTGAGAACAACTGGTGAAGAAACACCACCAGCTTTGAGTCAGATAAACAAGAGCAGGGTTCTCAAACTTGAATGTGCACTTTAGTTAGTTGAAGATCTTATTAAAATATGGATTCGAGATGTCTGAGGTGGGACCTGAGCATCTGCATTTCTAACAGCCTTCCTGGTGATGCTGAAGCTGCTGGTCCGATAGCTAGACTTCCTATCTCCACTTAATGAGCTGTGTGACCTTGGGAAAAGTACTTAATTTCTCTCAGCCCCAGGTTCTTTATCTAAAAAGAGGGAAAAAGTAGTAGGATTGTTAGTTGCATTAAACCAAGGAATGTATGTAAAAGGGCTTGCCACAATGCCTAGCATGTCAGCAGTTATAAAAGACACTCTGAATATCTACTATTATAGCAAAAGTTCCATCGATGGCAATTCTCAGGGGGTGGGATGCTGGAATGTGCATTTTTAATAAGATCCGTAGGTGATTCTTACATGCAAGAGAGTTGGTAACCCTGCATTCCGTCTCTCTGCCAAGGACAGGAAAATCCCCAACCTAATTTGAGTTCTCCAGACCCCACAGGCATTTGGTCTGAAGATGTTTGATTCAGGAAGCCATGTGGTGATGGCTTCAATAAAACTGTTGCTCCCCAAACAGCACAGGTGTTGCACATTTTGTGAGGTGGCTTTCATTGCTTTCTAAGCAAGCGTACATCGGAAGACTCCTACGTCCCCTCAGAGTATCAAAAATGAACCCAAATCATCAAATACATGAGCATGACAGTCCAAGCCTACCAGCAGGGCACAAATGTCAGGAGATGAATGGGAAGGGGTGTCTGGGATGGAACCCTGAGTCATAGGCTCAGAGCTCCTGATGGTGACCCAGGTTCCTGTGGGAGAGGAAACTGCACAATGAACCATATCTCTTTGCCTGTGAGGCCTCTGGCTGTAACCTGACCTGGATTTAGAATCTCAAGTTTCATTTATTGAGGATGGGAAATGCAATTCAACAAACCTTCATTGAGCATCCATCATGTCAAATGCTGTGCTAGGTCCCAGGTCACAAGAATGTCAAGGGATGGCAGCAGGATAATAAGTACCTAAACTAACAAATGAATAAGTAAGACCATTTGAGATTCTAAACAAGAACTAGGAGGGAAAAAAGCAGAGAAATTTAATAGAAAGTGACAGAGTGAGACTGTTGGAGATAGAAATTCTTTTACTTTTTGGACTACTACTATGCCAGCTAAGTGTTGCTAATAATTTTTCTTTTCAATTATAATGGCATTTACTGATCATTCATTAAGTGTGTTGTGGCACAGTAGTTAGGATAAGGAACCAGATGAAACAGATCTGATTGTCAGCTCCATCATTCATTATATCCTGGAGCCTAAGAAGCCATCAGGTGTAAGATAAATCATTAAGGTAATAAAAATGGGTTATAGGAGATATACTACACTAAAAATGTACATCAGTTGTGTTATTTCAGAGATGTTAAAATATGAGGGGGATCAACATGATGTTTTAGAATCAAGGACAACAGGTGTGACAGCAGTGTGATTTCTCCAAGCCTTAGTTGTCTTATCTGTAAAATGGGTGCAATGACATCTACCTTGCTAGGTTATTGTGAGCAATTCTAGACTCATGACCACAGGCAGACTGGGTATGTGCTTAAGGTACTAGCATGGAAGGAAAAGAAATGTGGAGAGTACAGCTTTGATGAATGAATTCTGAATTTTGCAATGATATCTCTAGAAAGAAACTATTTTAATTTCAAAATGCATGTAGGCTTTTAAAATTTGATTTGCCATGTGTAGTTGCTTTTCTGTGCAATATGGTTGAGGGAGTGCACTCTAATCTTTCTGAGCCCACGAGTTCTGGAGGCTTAGCCGAGCCCTGTTGGGAGGGGTGAATAAAAGAATGCCTGATGTGTGATCAGCACGGTGCCCAGCACATAGCAAGACCTTTGCAAACGTAGTTTGCATACTGCATCTTGGGTTCTCTACTGGAGACACATGAGCTCTACCTGGTGTGACCATTAATTTTCATTCAAACTAGGACAATTTTGAGGGTGTAATTAAGTACTATTATTAATTAAACAGTAATGATGGGCATAAACTGGATTGTTCCTGGCAAGCCAGGATGTGTGGTTTCTGTAAACATAAAGCCCAGATCCTATCATTCAAAAATTTACTGACCAACATTTAAATAAAAGTAAATGCCATTTGGAGAGCTGTCAACAAATCCTGCTGCCCCACATTTCATGGGATTCAAAGCCTCTTCCAAGCCATGGACAATCATCTACATAACTAAGATTACTTTTTATCTGAAGTCAAAATTTCACAGAACAAGATTTTGGTCTGAACATGTGATTTCATTATAACAGAACTTTTCTTTACAAAATCTTTAGCAAGCCATGGGGATACCATTCTGTGTGATGCAGCAGTGAAATTCCTTTCTCTCATCTAAGGAAAAGACTCTCATTCTAAATTACAATGTCACAAGGAGAAGAAAGCCAATTAATTTCAGACTCCACTAACCTGGGATTTATAGTACCCTGGGCAGAGGCTGGGACTGATATTCCCTTTTGTTTAGCAGTTGGTAAATGAATTTGTAAAAATGCCTTTTTTCAGTGTGCATGAAGAGAGGGCTGGATGTGGGGCTCAGAGGGCGTTAAAACTACCTGGTAGTAAGATGATGTATCTTCAGTGATGACTGTGTCTCAGATACTGGGTTAAGCTTTTCACGTGTATTGATTTATCTAATTCTCACCTAAACCCTATGAAGTTGGTATAAGAGGAGGAAACTGAGGTCTAGAGAGGTTTGCTTAATTTTGCACAGTTAGTAAGAAAATGATGGAGCCAAAACAAAACTACTATTCTCCATTATCTCTCAAGAAAATGAAAATATTTTACTTGCACAAAATTGATATGAGAAGTTATCCACAGGATGCAGAAGAAATAAAATGACATGTAGCTCACATTCTACATTCACTGTGAAGGCCACAACACCTTGTTCATACAGCTTATATTCTAATGATAAATTTTTACTTTTGTCTTCCCTCTAGACTTTGAGCAACTTACAGTCATATGCAGATCTGTCATATTTGGTGTCCAGCACATTGCTTGGTATTCATGTCAGTGCTCACTTCTTTGTTTGTTGACTGACTTAACGAATGTTTATTTGTTAGGCCCTCTCTATGTCAGGCACTCTGCTAAGAGTGGGGATAAGCAATGAAGACCCACCTGGCTCCTGTCCTCCTTGAGCTCATTATCCCATACCCCTAATGCATCTTCTCCAATGAATGGTAGCAGGAAGGACCCATTGAGACACGAAGCTGGAGAAGATTTAAATATCGTCTACTTTGCCCCATACACTTGGGCAGGACAGAGTCTTTAGGTTGATGATGAGAGAGAAAGGGGGCTGTTGACCAGGAAGGTAAAACTAATGTGATTTTTCTCAAATTCTATGGTGTATACAAATCTCCTAAGACATTTGTGAAAAATGCTAAATCCAGGCACTTCTCCAAGAGGATAGGATTTAGTGGGTCTGGGGCACCCCAGGTAGTTTATTCATTTACTCGACAAACATTTTCAGAGATGCTACTATGTGCCAGTCACTCTTTGGACCTTGCAATTCAGCAGTTAATAAGCTAGACATGGCCTTATCCTTAAGGAACTTACATCTTAGTAGAGAAGATAAAGATGAATAAATAAGATATTCCAAATGGGGAAGAGTGTGCTGAAGTAGGTGATGGGTTGAAGAATGGTCTACAGGGAGGGGTAAAGGACTCCTGTACACTTGGGGGTCAGGGGAGGGCTCCTGCAAAGAACAGGCGTGAGTTGATTCTTGAACCATGTGAACAAATCAGACATGCAGATGGCTAGGGAAGCGGGTTCTAGGTGAAAGTTCTGAGGGATTGCCGGTAGGCAGGCAGCAGATCACATAAAGCCTTGTAGGCTGTGTTAATGAGCTTGGATTTTATCCTAAGACCAATGTGAAGCCTTATAAAGTACTGAAGAAGAAGAAAGCTGTAATCCTCAGACTACACTTTGAGAAGCACTAACAGTGTGGCTTGGCCTCAGCCAATTAACAGGCTCCCAGGAGTCTTACCTGATTGCCTTTCCACCCTGTCCCCATATCATTAGCTCTCCTCAGAGTAGCCATCATGGGCAGTGGTGACATCTTTCTCTGTCACTGTTTTACCTGAGGGCTAAGGAGACATGTTTGGGTGAGGAGCCGTGACAAACAGTTGACAAGATCACTTCAATAATGGTGTGGCTGACTAAGGAAGGGGCACACGCTCCTTCACAGGCTCCGATGTCCTGAGGAGAGAAAGAACAGCTGTTTCCTCTGCTCTCATTAAGGACTTAAGCCTTCTTCATATTGAAAAGCTTCCATAAACAAAACCAGAGATTACTGGATGTTCCCACAAAAATTGTTTGTGTAATTGAAAGGCGTCTGTATAAAGGGAAGCTCTTGGTGTTGGCGAATGACATACAAATGTTCTGTCCCAAGGCTTGGGGGGCCAGAGGGCCGGGGCAGATTCCCAAGCTGCATGGGATTGTCCCTCCTGGACTAATGCTGTTCTTGAAGATGAGTTCTGAGCCTGAGGAAGTGATCATGCTAATGCCTGTTTCCCAGCCTCCACCTCAGACTTCTGAGCCAGTTCTGACCATATCCTGAATGGCAGTGTTTTCTCTCTGTGTAGCTCTGGGTCTCTCTTGAATAAGGGGCACATGCCTGCTCTATCTCCCCTGGGTGGTGGCACATAATCTTCTTGGGTTTTTCTTGCTCTGAGGAGCATCTCTGTCTTATATCCTCCAAATGCAAAATGACTGAGAACTTCTAGAATTTTCTGGATAATTCCAATGACAGTACCTGTGTCTTCCAAAATTCTTCTGTAAACATTGTGTTGTAAATATTTTATATCTAGGCCAGCTCTCCATCCTCTTCTCTGAGAACCACCCTTCCCTTTACCTGCTATGTGTATGGGACATAATCCTTGCCTTCCTGGACTTGGCCAGGAAGTCTGATTGGATGAGATATGGACATTGACTTAATGTGGGCCGTATAGATCTCTGTCCTGAAAGATTGAAATGGAGGTTCTGAGATGCTAGCTGCTCCCAGCTGGTTACTAGAATCAGAGACATATGAATCCTGAATCTGTGCTGTCCAGTTTGATGGCCAATGAACATTGGTCATTTCAAATGTGGCCACCAAATTGAACTGTTCTGTAAGTGTAAGCCTCACAATAGACTTCTAAGACACAGTATAAAGAAAAAGTCCAGAATATCTCATTAAAATGTTTATATGTTGATTACATGTTAAATAATATTTTGAGTATGTTGACTAAAGGTATATTTTTAAAATGAATTTTACCTCTTTATCTTACCTTTTTTGAATGTGTCTAGTAAAATATTTTAAATTGTGTTTGTGACTCACATTGTATTTCTGTTGGAAAGCACTATTCTTGATCTTGTCATATGTGCCTGGAGCAAGACAGGAAACTAATCTACAGGGAAAGTCAAATGAAGCAAAAACTCATAGAGATGTAGATACAAACGGGCATGTGGCTCTTGAAGGAGAGGGAGACAATAAGGAGAAGGGGTGGGGCTGGGAGGGGGATTAGAAAGAGGCAGAGGCAGAATCAGACAGAGACAATGAAGGTAACAGGGAAAGTTGCCTGAGTTCCTGACGACAGTTCAGTTCATGGACACACACACTGGTATTTCCAATCACTGGGTTCTCAGAGACACCTCCATATTCTTATAATAATTTTTCCTTTTTTGGCTTAAGTATAGTTGAGCTTCCTTGCAATGAAGTGGTACTTCTGAGACATAATGCTCTATAGATTGCCAAAATACAAGGATAAGGACAAAGAACACAGATATCATGATATAGCATGGGATGGCAAGTATTTGGCACCTTACCACCACATTGCTTATCCACGCCATGTCAGACGCTGCTCAACAATCATGACCCTAGGCATGACCTTGGAATCCTTTTCAGTGTTAGTTTCTGGTCAGCCACCACCAACAGACTTAGAAATGGCACATGAGGAAAATCCTATTTGTTATTCTTGAGAAAGACCACTGAAGTAGAAGTCTGAGGAAATGTGGACTTTTTGTCCAGCTTAAAGGTGAACTTGTGTTTTCTTTAGTCCTGTCATTTCCTTTTTCTGAGCCTCAGCTGCCTTGTTTGCAAAATGGCCATAGCCATAGTATACCTGCACACAGGGTTGTGAGAAATGGGTATAGTAATCAATGCAAAAGCCCACAGAAGCACAAACCCAGATGCAAGTTGCTGTTCTGACCAAGGGCCTCGAGTTCAGGGCCAGCTGGGGTCTCTCCTCCTCTGCCCTCAGCCTCTAGGCAGCTTTGCAGAGCTCTAAGAATGTGGGTTTTGGAAACAATTCTCAATAACCACCGTAAATGAAATGGAGTTGTTTTTAGAGGCCAGCAGGACCCATCAATTTCATGTCTTTTTATTTTATTTTATTTTATTTTATTTGCAGAAGAACTTGGCACTAAGAGGCAGCACCGACAAGGGAGATTTTGGAAAATGACTCATCTGGAATTTGCTGGAAGAGCCTGAAATTGGTGGAACTTCAACCTTTGGGAGAAAAAAAGGAGGGGAGTGTCTGTGTCTAATTTATGCCCTTAAGTGCTGTTGAGTCCCTGAAGCGCCTACAAAGCAGCTCTCTGGGAGCAAGGACACAGTATAATTGGCTCTGGGTCTAATGCAAATGGTATTTCTTCTTGAGCTGTTAAGTGTTTGTTGAACGGACAGGACTGTGGATTTAGGCAAATAAAATCTTCCCATAATTACGGCAAGAACACAGAGCAGATTCTATTTAGAATGATCTTCCCTACTTGCCTAATAAGTATAATCTAACTTGTGAAATCATATGGTCTAAGTTGGGGTTCTGAAAATATAGCCATTATGCCCATTATGCACCACTTTACCTCTTTAAGCCCAAAGAAGATTGTCATCGTGGCCACTTCTGCATTGCGTGCACAACCAGGGGGAGGGATCAGTAAAACACTGTTGAACTTGCATGTCATGGTTTCAAGAGCCCTGCATCCTGAAAGAAGCCAGGGCCAACACAGTGAATATTTCTGATAATAGCTAACAGTTATATTGTGACTTAATTTGCCTCACTCTGCCCTGAGCACTTGACATATATTCATTTAATTTAATCCTCGCAACAACCCAAAGAGATAAGGACTGTTATCATCTCCACTTTATAGATGAGGAAACTGAGGCAAAGAGAGAGTAGGTGATTTGCCCAAGATCCCACAGCTGGTAAGTGAAAGGAGTCACTCTTAATGACTCTGTGAGGATGGAGGCCACAAGGCAGGGAGAAGCGAATTCCAGAGCTATTAGGAAGGAAGGATCAGTTACACTCATCTCCAGAAATAGCAGTGCATAATGTCAGAACGGAAAAGGAAGTCAGTGACCACGTAGTCCTCCCAGCTTATTTTAGAAATGAGGAAACTGAGGTCCAGAAAGGTTAAGTGATTTGCCCACGATCATGCACAGAGTTAGTGGCAGAGCCGGGGATATAAGTCAGCTTCCTGACTCCTGTTCTGTTGTCAGTCTGTGACTCCCTCACTGCTGGGAGGCCCGAGGGTAAGGCCTGTCCAGCTGCTGCCCACGACCTTTTAGTTCGGGGCTCCCAGGATACTTCCTGCTCCTCTGCTTTGGCTGATCTTTCTCCTGGGATGGAGGTCTCAGTCTGGGAGTTCAAATGTCATTTCTGACTTCTCTCTTTTTTTGTCATTGTCACCGATCCATCCTTCATATTCCCATCAGATTGTCTTCCTCACAACACTACTAGGCAGCGCTCTCCTCTGCTCCAGAGCCTCGACAGTCCTCCATGTCCTCTAGGCTGTCATGGTGCAGAGGGCCACATCCCTGGGCCCTGGTGATGGGTCCAGGATTGTGCACGTGACATCACATGAGTTAATGACGCTCAATCCAGGAATTTAGCAAAGCATTTTTCGCCTTGCTAGGGAGTTGCTAAGCTAGTAGGATATAAGTCTGGTGGGTGACCTGAGAGCTGTCTGAGGACAAAGCAGCACAGCGGCAAGAAGGCTGACACAGGGAGGGAGGGGATTCTCAACAACACGGAACAATCCATGGACCTCTCAGTTACATCAGCCAATGCTTCCACTTACTGCTGAAGCCAATTCCAGTCAGATTTCTGAGAACTTAAAACCAAACAATGCACCTAATACTCCTGTCTCAAAACAAGGGCTATATTGGCATTTTGTCAAGTTTGTTCCTAGACTATCCATTAATTAGATAAATTCTGAGTATCTACCATTACCATAGGTAACAAAGACTGCTAAAGATGAGTAGGACACAATCCTTGCCCTCAAGGGCCTAATGGTCCAGCAGAGAAGCCAAGACTCATACACAAGTACCTACCATACAAAGTAGAGTATAAGTCACCTCAGGGAGAAGCAAACGACATGCTGTGGAGGTGTAGGCGGGGAAGAGCCCATGCTCTGTAAGAGAGCAGGGCGAGATACTTCTGACAGCATCCCGGATTTGAGGCAGAGTTTGAAGATTGGGGAGAAACGAGAATTCTAGACAAAGTGACCGACATAAACTAAAATGTAGAAATGCAAACTTTCTGGACACAAAAAGGAAATAAATGGATCATCCAGGTGATTTGGGGTATGTACATCAAGGAAATTCAATTACTGTGGCAATTAAGACACCACGTGGCCATAGTAGTGTTACATTGACTTTGTCCCACTTAGAACGCATTAGGACCATGTCATGCATTAGCACGCCTTAGGGGAACAGTTGTGTGCTCAACACATTAAACATTTTTTGAATTGTATGAATGAATGGATGGACAGATAAATGCTTCTCCCTCTCCCCCACTACATAGAAGCTCCACGAAGGCAGGGAACATGTTGCTTTGGTCTTCGTTTATCCCCACCTCCCAGGACAGTGTCTGCCGAGAGTGCTTGTTCAATAAATATGTGTTGAATTAATTAATGATTATTATGAAAAGCTCTCAGTGTCAGAACAAGTGCTTTGTACCTAATTCAAAAGATAATGGAGGTCTTCATGGATTGTCAGGAAACCTCAGTATTTAAAAAGCAGATACTATATGCTATCCATTCTGCTGATGTATGGCATGATCAGAGCTGTGCTTTAGGAAGAGCTATTGGATAGAGATAGAGAGGAAAGAAAAGACACTGGAGTAAAGAGTCAGCTTGCATCACTACTAACCATTATTGAAAGATACTTGAACCTGGTCATGAAGAGTGTTATGAGAATGGAAAGCAGAGGACAGCCACAGAAGTAAAATGTGAGGATTTGGTACCAGTCCCAGCAAGGAAGTTGGAAGAAGATTTGAAGGATGGTGTGACAAATTATATTTTCCAAAGATAGCTACAACATCATCTTCTTTCCTGCCACATAAAAAAATAGTCTAATTCTCTACTCTAGAATCTGATGGGCTCATCATTTGCTTGCAACCAAGAGAGTATGGTGGAAGTGACACATATGACTTTTTACGACAAGTCATAAAAAGTGATGCAACTTCTGCTTTGCCATCTGGAATATTTCCACCCTTAATATTTCAGTCACCATATAAACAGTCTTCCTACCCAGAGACTGCCATGCTGTAAGGAAACACAAACTTGCTCCCATGGAAAGACCACAAAGAGAGACCCAACGACCACACTCAGAGAGAGGGAGAGAGAACTGACCCAGCGGGTGCAGCCCCTCCCTGTTCCAGCACCGTCAAGCGACCCCGGGGAAGAACCACCTAGCTGAGCCCTTCCTGAATTCCCATAGAAACCATGAGAAATAATAAATGCATTTGGTTCCAGTCATACTGAGTTTAGGTATACAAAACATCCTGCAAACATGATATCCATCTGTCTGCTGGGAAAATGGGTCTAGCACTTATAAGTGAGGGCCAGACTTGACAAATAGATTGCAGGGTCATTTGAAAAGTTGTGAAGTTATGATGCTCTGGAAATAAACGGAGTTGTTAGGGGAGAGAATGAGGCCAGAATAGAGGAGGGCCAAGGGCCACCTTTGGCACAGTGAGGAACAGGAGTTGATGTAGAATGAAGAGATGCTGTTAGATAGTTACATAATTATTAGTTGTTTCACATGCTTATTGTCTGGCTCCCCAGACTAGACCATTAGAGCCATGTTGGCAAGGGTCAGATCTGCTTTTGCTGCATTAGTATGTGCATTAGTTGGGCTTGGTGCAATAACAAACTACCCCATAATCTCAGTGTCTTACAGCAATGGGCATTTCTTTTTCACTCCTGTAGCTCTCATGTTCCACTGTAGGTCAGCAGTGACTCTGTTCAGGCAGCCATCTGCTCCACATGTCTTCTCATTCCAGGAGATTCAGCAGAGAAAACAGCCTCTGGCATATATTATCAAGAAGCAGAGGAGAAGCAAGAGGTTTACAGAAACTGGTGATGCCTTTAAAAGCTTCTGCCTAAAAGTGGTGTACCTCATGCCAGCCCCCATTCCATTGGCCAGAGCTTGACCTGTGGCCATGCCCACAGTAACCTCCAGGAAGCATAGCAAGTTACATGGTACTGGGTCAATGTGCAACACTCGTACAGAGATGTGGGTGGGGGTGAAAGATTGCAAACAGTAATTTACCCTTGCACGAAAGTAACCCTCATGCTTAGCACAATCCCTGGCACTTAGGAGGTGCTCAGAACTATTTGTTGAACTTTATGAATTCCTTGAGGTCATATAAGTAGACTGCACAGTTTTTTCTATCATATTCACACAAAATCTTTAAGACACCTATCTTATTCTGCATCCTCCCTGAGCCCCATCCCTCCTTGCTTGCTAGTTCCATTTATGAGAAATAGAAGCTGCTTGGTGTGAGATTAGGGTGCAAGTGCTCATTGCTCAACACCTAGTAAATCAAAGAACTATGAGATAGGAAAGAAGATATTTGCCACTTCTTTCAGTTGGAACAAAGTCAGATCGTGCTCTCCAAGGGCACAGAGAGGGCATTGCAAACCTGGCCGTAGCTATGGAAACTTTCCGATTGGGTGAGAAAAGGGAGTGAGGATCGGCCCCGTAAGTGACAAAATGAATGAGAATACTGCTGTATTTTAATTTAGAAATACCCATGCAAGCCATGCTTGTGAACTTTTTTATTTCTAATTCAAACTAATGAAAAATTGAAAGGAAATGAGATATTCCATGAGATTTAGCCAAACACTGAACAAGTCTTGTAGAGTCTGACTGCATAATTAGTTATGGATGGCTTTTGGCAAAAGCCTCTACTGAGATTAAAACACTGCCTACCTGTTCCTAAAAGGTGGTGGTGGGCACTGGGGGCCTCTGGTGGGCTGTGGCATGGGCCTCTATTGTCCTGTTCATAATTACCTAGGAGATGCATATTTTTAAAAGTCTAACTGCAGTATATGAGCTGTGCTGAGTTTGCAGTACTTTGGCCAAGGCACCAAGGATCATATAGGGAAGGGAGGAAACTTTTATATTAGATTCTGAAATTATTTGTGTATGTGCATATACATATATATTATCTATATATGTATATGCACATACATATATGGAGTTGGCATAGAGAGGCAACATTTGTGAATGGGAAGCATGGAACAGCAATCATGGAATGGTTACAACACCTTTCTTGTGTGGAGCTGAGTATCTCACATGAATTTGTCTATGTTCAATATCTCAAATTATTTTGAATAACGACCCCCTCGAGTGTCTGCATCTAAACATACCTTGATCCTTCTGTGTGTATAGGAGAGAGTTATCTGAGCTTACTATTCTCTTTCTTCTAGCCAGTGGGTACTTTGGTAGAATTTCATGTTAAGTAGCAAGAGCCTGTGGGTTACATCCAATTAGCTTTGCTTTGTTATTTAGATTTCATACATCTTTCTGGCATGCCAACTACCAAGAAAATTGGATGCAAGCTCATTGCTAGCAAGCCTGTGAGTGTTAGCATGCCATGCTCCAGCCACACTGAGCTTCCCTGGGTTCCTCTGAACATCTAAGCTATTTCCAGGCTCAGGGCCTTTGCAGGGCTGTTCTCTCTGCCTGATATGGTTTTTTTCTGCTCTCTTCCCAGCTAACATCTCAGATTTCAATTTAAGTATCTCTTCTACCCAGAAGACTTCCCTAACTCTCCCTACACCTCCTCACTCTGTGGGCACTCTGCTCCTCTACACTGTGCTTTTACAGGGCACCCTGGCGAGTTCTCTCACCATGTGTCTGTCTCTGTTCGGCTGGCTACTGTTGTCTCCTACCAGACTGTAGGCCAGGGACAGTTTCTGTTTGGTTCACCACTGCTTTCCCAGCACCTAGCAGGTGCCAGGCATATGGATGCTCATAGTTGCTGAATGAATGAAAGTTCCACTAACAGTAGATAAGTATTACCTAGAAATGTTTCACTTCAGAGATGGAAAGACCTTAGAGGTCACAGGAAACTAATGCTTGAAGACACCAGATCTATGTTAATCAATAGCATTTTTGTTGTTTTGATTCTGTTCTATGAGTGTGCCATCACTTATTTATTTTTCTGGCAACTGGCATTTGGTTTGTTTCCAGTTTCTGGATGTAATAAATAATGCAGCTTTCAATATTCTTATATATGTTTCTTTGTGCACATTTGCAACAATTTCCTCAGAGCATATGTCCAAGAATGGATCTGCTAAGTAATAGGATACACATATCTCTATTTTTGCAAGATAACTTTCCAGATAAAAAAAGATATTTTGCACTTAACTTTCCAGAGAGGGTACTCCCATCACCACTCCCAGGAGCTGGGTCGGAGCATTCCTGTTGCTCCACTTCCTTGGCAACATTTGACTTGAACAGATTTCTTAACATTCGCTAATCTTGTGGGTGCGAAATAGCAGTTTCAATTCTCATGAGTCCCATCTGTTCAGGCCAGAGGTTGCAAGCCAGCTGTGCATGGCTGAATGAGGCCTGCAGTCTGGATGCCATCTGTGGATGTGTTTTATTTGACTGAAGGGTGTTTTTCGAACCAAAAAATTGAATTAGTTGCCAACAATTGAAAATTGGAATCGTTCACTTAAGAATCCGGGTTTCTGTTTGTTTGTTTTTTCTTTTCTTGAGGGAAAAAATGAAAAGACATTGCTACACGGGTTCCATATTCACACATGACAACTGGTGGTAGCTGGGAAGGGCTGTCTCTGCTTCTCAGCTGAGGATATGCCTGGCAGTTGGCCACACTCCCTCCGACAGCCAACCTCTCACTTTTGGCCACCTTAGTTTCCTGGCTCCATAGGTTTTTAGATTGTCTGCTCTGTTTCAAGCCTTCATAAGACAGAGAAAACCCTCAAAAGTGGACAGTGGTAGATGGGTACCCCTCCATCCAAACCTGACCAGGGATCGCCCTGCACAGCCCAGCACTGGACACGTGGCTCCAGATAAACACTACAACAGCTGCTGAGCTCAAGGCCACTTCCTCCCTGAAACCTTTGCGTGTTCACTTCCCTGTGCTGAGGGCTGCCTCCCTTCCCTGCCCCTTCCTCAGATGTGATCTTCCCTGACTCTCCACTTGCTGAGTCCCTTTCTCGGCACTATTCTTGAGCCACCTGTTTCTTCCCCCATGTAGTATGGTTATTTGTGGACTTGCCCCTTTCCTCTCTTTTGCTGAAAGCTCCTTGAGGTTTGGGGCCATGTGTTTACATGTCTGTTTTTTCAATGTTTGCTTATGGTCCTTCATGGTACTTTAAGTGGTAGCTTGCACATGGAGGTTTCATTCATTCATTTCAACAAACATTTACTAATTGCTCAAATGCCAGGTATTGTGCTCGGCACTAGAACTAGGAGATGCCATCATTGCCTTCAAGGATCTGGCAGCCCCCTGGGGGAAAGGAACAGATTTGGTCATTCATTTATTCACTCATTCATTCTTTCAAACAACAAACTTATGTTGAGTGCTTGCTAAGGGCCAGGCATAAAGTTAGGTGCTGGGAAGCAAAACCTGACAAGATCCTTGCCTCATGGAGCTTACAGACTAGTGAGGATACAGACATTCAGTTGCCTATGACTCAAGAGGCTGACCTAGTCTGGAAGTTGGGCATGGGAAGGCAAGGTGAGACTTGAGCTGATTTGAATGATGAGTAGAACTTAACCAGAGGAAGGAGGGACGCGGAAAGGAAGAGTGGAAACACATCCCCTCAGAAGAGTCAGCCTGTGTGAAAGCCTTCAGGTAGAAGGGAGAAGGCTCAGCTCACAGACCAGGAAGTAGAGTGAGTATGGCTTGAGCCCAGAGTGTCTGGCACAGGACAGTGGGAGCTGAGGCTAGAGATGTAGGTAAGGGCCAAACCCCAGCTAGAAATTAGCGCAGCCAAGTGTTTAGGTGTTAAAATAGAGGGGCATACGATCGACAGATTTGGTTGTTGATTGAATTAATGCACAGTAAGTGAATGTATGAATGACTGTTCTAGAAACTTGCCATCTAATAGGGAAGACTGACAGGATGCCTGCTAGATGGTGTGTTGCTGTCGGTTAATTAGGAAGGAGCAGAATGGCTGCTGAACGCTTGAAAGACCTGCAAATTCTGCACTAGCTACAGGAAGAAAAATCCCGTGAGCCTGGAGAGTTATTAAAGATGGATGGCTTTTGGCCCTCACACCTGACTGGAAATGGAATAGCCTTCTCCAGGCTTCCATAGTCCCTGAAAAGAAGAGGATTGTTGCCTGAGGAGGATTAGCTGAAATAGGTCCATAATGAGCCAGCCCTAAGTCATTGACAGCACTTGGCACTTAACTACAAGGAGCAAGTCCTATTTCTTAAGCACTTGCCTTACTAGTATATCTCAAGGCTTCTGAGGCGAACAGTCCTAACAAGTAGTTTTTCTCCTTCTGCTTCACTGAGGCTGACCAAAAGCTTCTTGCCCCTGAGTTGATATTCTAGGCCATGCTGGTGGCAGAGCTCTCTCAGTACACTACTGAAATCTAAAGCATCCTTGGGGAAAGCTCCCTTTTGACCCAGTGCCACTCTGAAGAGTGGAGGAATGTTTCCCACATAAAGTTTATTACAGCTGATTCCTGAAAATTACAGCTAAGAAGTGTGAGACCCTGCTGCCCTGTGGCTGGGTTGCTCATTCATTCTCTTGTTGTTAATTTACCAGGTGTTCAGAAAAGAAGCCTTCTGTCACTCTGATACTTGGTGGCACCCACCTCTGTCCCTTTGCTCAAGCCTTACTTCTGCCTAGAATGCCCTCCCTCACTTAAAGGGCTGTGTCATCCACAAATAATACCAGCCCACAATCTACATCTCCTTCCTGACTTGCCCATAACTCTTACCAATTACTCATGCATTTTTTATATGATTGTGTCCAGGCTCTTCAACAAGATGACAACTTAGTAGTAGGCTGGTAAGTGTTTGCTGAGTGCATTAATGACATATAAAACTCAAGGACAGGGACTGAGTTACATCTCTCTTTGCTTCTCCTACTGTTCCGAGTCCATTCACGGGATCATAAGAAACAGTCAGTATTTTTGAAGCAAATTAAATACACAGAAGTTAGACTGGAAAGCAGTGAGTCACAGAGCTTAGATCATAGAGTATGGAACCAAGTAGCTCTAAGTTAGCAGCTAAGGACTTGGACGTGTTTAGTCATTTCTCGGTGCCTCAATTTCCCCACTTGTAAAATGGGGATTGTAGTAGTGTCCACTTAAATAGATATTTCTGGCAATTGAATAAGAGAATGAGTATACACAAGGCTAACCTGCAGCTAAAATCAGCTGCCAAGGAGGCTGGGAACAATTGAATTGCACAGAGATATTAAGGTTTGACTACAGCTTCAGGACTGCAGAAGGAAGCAAAAACATAGATGGCTATGTTGGAGCTTAGAATTGACCTCAAAATATGAGGCCTGCAGGGACCATTCCAAGTTGAGTGTAGACCCTTAAAAGATAGTGTAGGGGACACCAGAAGGTGAAACAAAGCAGCATGGAGCAGACGGGTATTATTTCCAAATTCACACCCCTCCTACAGTTACTCCCTTTTCTTCTTTTTCCATCCTCAAAGAGCAAAGTTTGATGGCCTTTTCATTTGATGGGAGCTTACTTTGGTGGTCCTTGTTCAGTCCCACTTGAACCCTTGCTAATCTCTTTTTTTAGGGAGAGACTTCCTCTCTGGCTGTGGTCCTTTGACAGACTGTTATATGTTACAGCTTGAATTCAATATCATTGTTCTACTGTTTATTTTTATGATCATCTTTTATTTAAGTAATACTGGCTTTTCTATTAAGATTTCCTTTTGCATTTATTTTTAGCAAAAAAAGGAGAAAAGGTGATTACCAATTAGGACAATATTCGTAAAGGAGGTCCACAGTTGAATGACATATTGTGAAAGTGTGGAACACGAGTGACTGACTAGAAAATCCCTGGGCCGATGGTTAGAAGGGACTGAGTTCTATGCCAGTTCTGGGCTCCTGGAGTTGTGCAACTTTGAAAACTCATTTCACTTGCCTGAGCCTCCCATTTCCTGATTGGCTAAGTGAGTAAGTTGGGCATGAGCGAATTACCGTGACTCTGTCTGGCTTGCATGTTCAAACATTTGATCGGGGGAGGTGTCAGAAAATCCGCTTTGAGGCTGGAGGGCTGGCTTGGCTTGGAAGAATTTGCTTTGCAGGGAGGGGGGAATTGCAAGGCCGTAGAGATGCACAGGGCTGAGGACACACACGGTGTACTTCTTCTCTGGCTGTGTTTATTTATGTTCGCCATCCCAAGTTGCCATCCATATTTTAGGACTAAAAATGTTCATTTCAGACCCCCAAACTTGGAATTGGCAAGAAAATTGACACCAACATGTGGCCAAGTGAACTCTTCCTTATTTCCCCAGATTTCCTTTCCTTATGACCTTGAAAATATAATGTTTACACCTTCTTAAAGAAAATGCCCTAGGCGGGTCCCATTCTCTGCTTTCTACTATGCTGGTAGATATAACTTACCAAACTTTTAGCAGGTACCAGGCACTCTGCAAAGCACTTTAAACATATTATATTGCTTAATCTTGCAACAATTTGAAGGGGAATATGTTGCTGTTATCCCCATTTTACAATGAGAAAACTGGGGCTCAGAGAGCTTACGTGTCTTGCTCAATATCCCATAGCTCATGAGACATAGAAATGGGATTCAAAAAGCAGGCTGTTGGGTTCTAAAGCCCATGTTCTTGAAACCATTATGTTATCATTGTTAGCATTTCTATATCAGCTTTTTTAAAAATCTTAATGTGAAAACCAAGGATTTGAAGATCTAAAATTGAGGGTTTCTTTTTTTTTTTAACTTAAATGCATTTAAAATATGTTAACAGAATGGAATACTATCAGATTATTAAAATCACAAGTGCATGGTTTCCTGCTGATGCAGGAAAACATTTATGTGAAATGTTTATGTAAAACCAGTGCAAGAGGGAATGTCCATACCGATTGAGACTCTTTTAAAGCAATCTGAGCAGACATTGGCAAACTTCATACAGAATTTGAAAGATGTAGAAAGTTAAAAATTCGGTGTGTTTTAGATTCTTTTTTTCTGCAAGATTACTTAACTTTTAAATATACAAATTTATATAGAGGAGTAAGGTAGCTCTTTAAAAAAATAAGAAACCAGGAATAATTTTTAAAGGAGCCCAGCTGTGGCTAGACCACTGGACTTGAACATTATGGGCCTACCTGAAGTATTTAGTGAGCAGATGATTCCTGTTTGGGACCAGAGTGAATTAAAAATCTCTCATGAACTTCCCACTCCTTTATCATCCTGACTCAACTTCATTGAATCAGAATTTGTAGAGATGGTTCTTCTTCCCATCAGTTCATAAACATTTTGGGTAATCAACCTCAAGAAAAATGCCATGTATACTTGCATAGACCCAGGAATTCCTGGGCTTAGGTGAAGTGTGTGCTAAAAATCCTTTCTGCCCCAGCTTGGATGCTTGCAGTGAACCTAAAAGCATCTGGGAACCATGCCAGGAAAGCTGGGATGTTCATCCTGGTGGCCTTTTACAGTGATACGGGGTCTTGAAGGGTTTTACTAAGGACCTTCATGACTGTTTCATCTGTACAACCACCTTCCAGGCTGGAGAGAGTAAATGAAACTGGTTTTCAGAGTGCAGATTCAGGAGCTATTGGCAAGGATGAAAATGCCAATTTTGTTATTTGTTATCTATGTCAAATTTGGCATACTAGTTAATTTTTCTAAGCCTCTATTTCTTTTTCTATAAAGTGGAGATGATGATAGTGTTGGTGATGAGACAAAGACAGTAGTAGCTTGCTGGTAGCTGTGAAAATGCAAGGATACGTGTCATGTAAACACTTAGCACAGTGCCTGGCACAGAGAAAACCCTAAGCAAACGACGTGCTTAAGATAATGCAGTGGTAATGAGAGCGGCTGAGCCTCTATTCCAGATCATTCATCAATTCTAAGTCCACTACTGTTAATTTATTATAAATTGTAATGCACACATTCATTCATTTTCTATCTGCTATATGTAATCATGTAGATAGATATAACTATATATTTTTTCCCTTCAACATAAATTAAGAAGCTTTTCAGAGAAATTGGTGAAATGGATCAAAAAGTATTCTTTCAATAAATATTATTTCATAGCAAGGTTAAAAATTTATTCTTAAGATACTGTAAAATTTTGCCATGTAAATGAAAGGCTTTACTGGATAAAGCTTGCTAACAGTTTATGTGCAATAGCCAGTGATTAATCCTGCTCCGTCTCTGCCATGCTCCGCCTCCTTGCTCTCTCCGAGGGCCTCCTTCCCTGATCCTACCCCTGACAAGGTGAATGGTATGGCTTCCGCTGGGGACCCCCCCATCTGTCAGATCTCACTTCCAATATTGCTTCCTCAATCTTCTGTAATCCTAACACAACCTAACTAGCAGTTCCTCTGCTTTAAGTTCTCTTTTATTGTACTTACTTCTGTTTTTAATCATTTTACTCATACCTGTTTTCTCTACCAGACTATAATGGACAGGAAAGGATGGCCCTATATTGCCCACTCACACTTGTGCATAACTTTTGGTCAAATAAACAATTTTGTTTGGGCACTGATTCTGTGCCCTGCCCTAGAACAGCACATGCTGCCCTGTCATCCTTACAGCAAACTTTAGGCAGGTAGCGCTTTATTCATTTATACCCCAAGCAAGCAGAGGGACAGGGACAGGGGTGTAAATGCTTCAGATTATGAGGCAGGTAAAATGGCAAAGGCCCTACTTCCTGCTGTGGTTTCTCAAGACCCAGGGAACCTTCACGCAGTAAAAGCAAGAGTCTGCAAACCCCTGAAAGGTTGAAAACAGGATTCGTGAGTTCTCCAATGCTCCAGAGAACAGCAGTCCATTGCTAGTCAGTTAAAGGAGCAATCAACAGAAACCAAGTCCATCTAACTAATGAGAAGCCCGATATTGAGATGTCACTTTATGATCTCCTTCCTCCTAGACTACCTGGATCAAAATCCAAGGCATTAAGGAATCATTTTCATTTTTCTAGAAATATCTAAACATTCAGACATTAAAAAAACGACTCATCATTAGAGAGAAAATTAAAATGGGTTTCAGCATTAACGTCTTAATGATATTTGAAATATGCAGATCTTGTTAGAGCAGATGTACCACAAATGGATGGTTTCCAATGTCCTGTTAAAATCTGGGATGCCTCAGAGGCTATAAAAATAAAATTCTAAATGCAATTTTATTCTGGCAAAGACTGAGTAACCATTCTAGATTGGACCAAAATATCTAATTGGCTTGGGCACAGAGGATCAATGGCATTCTCCAATTGGTGAATTTCTTATGTGGAGACTAAATGGAATCATGGGATTGCAATTAGTAATAATTATAGCAATAGTTTCTTCTGCTTGTCTCTTTGCTGAGGCAATCGCCTGTGATGGCTTTGGACTAGCTTGTTCCTGAGTCCAGGAAGGGCTCCAAAAAGGAAGTTTTCCACTCAACTCTCAAATATCCTACTTACGCTTTAAGACAAAAATGAATTGCTTTTAGAGTTATACATTTCAAACGCTTTTTATTTCTTTTTCCTTGAATTGAAGCATCGGTCTGGGGAAGAACCAAGGGCAGCTACAAAGTGCAAAGCAACTTCACAGCTGCCAGAGGGACACCATGCCTAAGGTGGGAACACCAGTAATGATGAATGAGACCGGACTGAGGTTCATTCGCTTGGAAAGGCTGCGAATAAGAAGCCATCACTTATACCCCAGGCCCTTTGAGTGCTGACTTTTTTGATCTTTTCCAGTTCTGGGGTGCTGATGGGAGGTAAATTACCACCTGGGTGTCTGGAGCACATCCCTAGTGAGATGCTGTTTCACCCTCCTTTTCCCATCTGATTGCCCAGTGCCATTATTTCCCTCCACTCAGTAAGAGAATTATTTGGTGGAAATGTCCACCATGTCATTCCTTTTGTGAGCCCATTCTTAAAAGAGATGTAGAGTAAGATGAGCCCCCCCAGGCCTGTGTATGGAAAATTCTAGAAACTCCTCACCCTGGGCAAATTTACACTCTTTGCCTGCCTGATTCTAGGCCTTCTTGAGGCCGAGAAACATAGCAGACAGGGTCAGAGTGCATTTACAGCTCATCTTGGAGCCCTTTAGAAAGAGAATCTGTCTTGTGAGATTTTTATTCCTCAGAAGTAATAAAAGTAATGAGCAACAATTATATAGCAATTACTGTGTGCCAGCCAGTCAATCAACAGATCTTTCTTGCATGCACACTAAGTTGCCAGCACTGTTTGTGTCACTGGGAATCAAGCAAGGAAAACAGTGACCCTTATGGGGCTGCAGGTCTGAAGCCCCGTATCTGAAGTTCTTCATAGTGAAAAAGGAATTAGATTTGCTTGGTCATTCCGGGGATCAGGAAGAGGAAGCGGAAATTACAGGGAGGTGGGGGAGTTAGGCCAGTGGTTCTCAAGGGTTACACCAGCAGCATCTGGCAGCGTCCCAGGTTCAAATTCTCAGGCTCAGTGCCAGACCTACTGAGGCAGAGACTCTAGGGGTGGGGCCCTTCACAAACTCACCACTGATTCTGATAGTCACCGAAATTTCAGAACCACAGGCTTCCACATAAGGAAGAATGCTCTACCCAGTGGAATTTTCCAGTAGCAACCTGAGCTGTCACTGATGGTAGAATAGAGTTCTCCACTGATGGATATATGTAAACATGATGAAGAAGGTTTGAAGAAACAAGATTTGAAAAAGAAATGAAGGTTTTGGACATCAGCATTTCCCAAGTTTGCTTAATGATGAAATAATTTCATAATTATAAGGTACTGACAGGACAACAACAGGAACTTGTAAAATATGCACAATAGCACTAAATAAAGTAGATTGCATAAAAGGCTCCCAAATGAAATCACTGATGCCAGAAATTGTCAAAGGTTGTTAATGTAAAAACAAAATAAATTCAAGTAATAAGGTCATTTTAATCTATTAATGTGTATGTTGCTCATATAGGATCCTGCCCCCCCAGACAGATGTCTGGTATCAAGGATGGGAAAATCAAAAGCACTGGTGTTTCTTCCAAACCTGGAAAAATGTACTCTAGAAAAAACTGGAGGGAGCAGAATTGTATTTGAAATCTCCTCATCCTTTTCCTTGACTTTTCCAACTCTGTCACATTCTTCTTTTCCTGCAATGATCCATCCTTGCCTGCAAACACAGACCCACAGTTTTCATGTCCTTCCCCCACCTCCCCCTCCCAGTCGTGCCCCCTGTTGCAGCTCCCAGGAGGCCCTTGCTCAGGCCTTTGTAGCCTATCAAGCCCAATCAGCCCTGTGCTTGCCCCTCTGAGTGCAGGGCATCTGGGGCTCACAGATCTGCGCTGATGGGAGTTATTGGCTCATCTCCTGGGGAACCTGTTTGCCCTTTAACTGGAGGCTTCTAGAGCCAATGCTTGTTGGGGGAAGTCTTAGAAAGTTAGCTTCGGGGATGGCCATAACATTGAGAGACTTTCTCAAGGTCAAACCCCAGAATAAGTCCTTAAATCAGAGTTACCCAGGGTTTTGTTAAAAATAACTTCTTGGCTTCTACTTAGATGAATTGAATCGTGTCTCTGGAAATGGGCCTTTGGACCTGCCTCTTTAACATAGTCCCAGAGGAGTCAAGCGCTCGCTCAAGACTGGGAACCATGGGGGCCCAGTCTGCTCCCCAACTGCTGCAGAATCATCCTTCTGTGCCCAAATTCAAACTTGACACGTCAAGTATTCTCCAGAGGGATTCTCCTATGGAGTTCCAGCTGCCTCAGGACTGACACTGAAGGTGAAATATAACCACTGACTTGACCTGAATTTGGTATGGGCTGAGCAAGGGATGGGATGTTCTTGATGAACTCCTGTTACTCAAGCAAATTCCTGATCAGCTATCTCCTTGGAATAATAAGTCTATTTGCTTTTTCCCCAGTGGGTCCAGGGATGGGTTGGGGGTGGGGAAACGAAAGGATGAAGACAGGGAGACAGGAACCCTTGATTTTACATGTGAAGAGAGCCATTTATGATCACTTGGCCCTATGATACTTTAGCCTCATTTAGATGGGGATTAACATGATCAAGAGGCAGCCCTCTGGGTTCCTTGGTAATAATCTAAAAATAAGCAAAGCCCAAAGGATCTATTCCTTTCCCCCATTAATTTGAATGAAGGCAAATGGTGCCCAACAGCCTGATTTGAATTGCCAGTGAAGTCGGCATCTTTCTGCTAAGCACTTGCCTGTTAAATTTTGAAGGATGGCATGAGGTGCTTCAGAATGAGCTCTGAGAAAGCTTACTCTGGGCTTGTGGGGCGGGAGAGCAGGGAAAGCGAGTCAGTCTGCTCCATGCAACCTCTTAGAGAAGGAAGGGCTTTAGTGGGATGAGAAGGCCTGGGCAGACTCCGCACTGCTGGGACTGAAGGGAACAGTGTGGCAGAAAGGGGAGAGTTGACAGGAAAGTGGCATTTTCCAAGAAACTTGAGGACACCCCAGTTGTAAATTTGAGGTCACCAACTGTGTCTCAGTTATTAGTACCCATCCTTACACGTTTGGTGGACAATCCATACATGCTGGCTGAACGAGGCGGGCAAACCCTTGATTGGTGGAACATGTAACCAGAGGAAAGAAAGCAGGACCAAGATAGGGAAAGGACAGAAGCTCCCGCCAGGAACTGCAAAGACAAAAGAAAGAGTCCTAGGTGGGGTGTTCTAGTCGTTACTCTAAAATTCCATCACTGAGAGAAGTCCCATCAGTCGCCAAACAGACAAACGTGGGAACGGTGTTGCTTAAGTGACCTGCCTCCTCCGTCTGGGACGAGAACCCAAGACTTCGAACCTGCTCGTCCTGTTTCCACAGACATCAACAAACTCGCTCCTCACCTGGGTGCCCAGTGAATGGTTTGCTGATTTTTTCAAACTCAACATGGTTAATTCTGTTGAGTTTTTTAAATGTCAAAATTAAATAGCTGGACTGGAAGATCAATAAAATCCTTTTCAACTCTAAAATTCTGTCATGCATTCTATTATATTTGTAAAGGTCCAAGATTATTGTTTTGTTTTGTCAGCATCCAAAATATTAGGGTCCCCAAACCAGCCTAACTCAGTTACAAGTATGGGAAAATCCTGAAAGATCATCTTCTCTAGAGAAGAGTCAACTGTGACCTGGCCATCCCTACTTCAGGAAACAGATGTCTTGCTCTAATGCTAGACTCTCATGTGAGTAGACTTTACCTGCCTGTTTTCCACTCATTTTATTCATCATTCCTCTTTGGAGAACCACCTCTCCCTCCTTCTCATTTCATGTGGTTATAGTCAGGCTGCCCTGCTCCCACCACTGCCCCCTTAGGGGTGGACACTTGAATAATGTTTAGCCAACTGGAATATTCTGCACCATCTGGTCATGGTGTTTGGTTCAAAAATGAGAGCCTAAGACAGCCTTATGAGACTCAGCCTCAGGATTTTCACCAAAGCAATTGAGAATGAGACTCCCTCTTTTCACCAGAGTCACTGAACTATGTGAATATAAGCTTGAATTTGCAGGTGGCCATCCACTCTCAAGGGAAGCCTGAGCCCAAGAATGAAGCTAACATAGCAGAAAGCAAAACTAAAAAATGGAGAGACATGAATTCTTGGTGTCACCATTTGACCATTTGGATCAAGCCATACCTGAAGGTAGGTTTACCTCTGGACTCTTCATTTAAATGAGCCAATGAATTTCCCCTATTGCTAAAGCTTGCTTGAATTGGGTTTTTGTCACTTGCAATTGGACATGTCCCAACTAACAGCCACCTTGGTACTCAGGGCAAAATGCAGGGAGAGGAATACAGTGAGCAGTCACATATAACCTGTTGGTTTTGGATAATCACAACCGGCAGAGGAAAGCAGCTTTAGCAATACAACCCTGCTTGTTACAGGTAAAATACAGCTGAACAGTTTATGCCTAACCTGTTATAATCATAGAGGTAGTATGACATAGTGGGGGTTTGGCAAAACAGAATCCTCAAGTTCTGGAAACTTTGTTAAGAATGCAGATTCCTGAGCCTTACCCACTTCTGTTGATTCTTAGGCTAGAGGCCTGGAATTTGCTTACTTAAAAGACTCCCAGGGTATGCATTAAAGTTTGAGATCCACGGCACAGTAATGAGAGCTCAAACTTTGAAATTAGAAGCTATGGATTTGAATGTGGCTTCTGACATTCCTTATTTCTTGAAATAGGGATAATAATAGGATTGTGAGGGTAAGAGAGATAATGTATGCATGTAAAGCACATAACTCTGTGTTTTTATACAAGAAGTATTCAGTAAGTATTGTTACTACTAAAAGCTAAGACTGTAAGAAAAGGGAGCAGGACTAAAAAAACATACCAGGAGTAAATAAACATTATGTCTGAACTAGGTGGTCCCCAGAATATAGGACATAACGTGGGTAGCACTGGAGGCTCCAGCGTCAGAATGTCTGAATCTGGTTCTGGTATCTACCAGCTTTCGACTGCTCTCTTCTTCAGTTTTCTCATCTGTAAAATAGGATCAGTGGTGGTATTTAACTTACACTTTTTTGGTAATGATTAAGTAGTGAATGCAAAGGACAATAAATAATATTTAACTAGTTTTATCGTGACTATTCCCCCTTTTCCCCTGGCAGTAATGCTTTTGCCTTGTGCTTCACACCACACTGCCTTTCTCCTCTGGGATCCTCTTCCACTGGCTCCTGCCCCTGCTCTTGAAAGAAGATATTAGATTCGCAGAGAGGGTCCCACACTCCCAGCTTTGGCTTAGCTGAATTCCCCTAGAAAGGGCTCTAGCTGGGCAGTGGTCAAGGGCCCTGCTTTGCACTGTAGGGACCTGGTTCTTGTGCTAACAGCCTATGTGTTGGGAGAAATGTCTGGAACTTCAAGTTGACGTTTGCAAAGTATCAAAGTCCTGAGCATTTCCTCTCTGATGGAGCCTGAGGAAATCTCAGGGTCCTATGTGTTAAGCAAATGCAGAACAAGCTGCCATCATTGGGCTGTAAGTCCTGTGGATGGATGGAGTGCTCTAGCCCAGCTTGCTATATCTGTGTAGGTACTGAACGTTCAAGGGTCTGTTCCATACAATCTTTCAACTGAAAAAAAGACGTCTAGGAAACCACATTACAAGAAAATAACTTGAGCAAAAGGAGTGTGTTTGGCTATGCTGTGCAAGTGCTTGGAAGAGTTTGAAGAAATGTCTGAACCTGAAATAGGAGTTGGACCTCATCTTCCTCACCTATTAAACGAGCAGAAAACCTTTCATGATTCTTCTAACCTTGATTTTTAAAGATTCTCAGGTTCCACATTCTATAGCATTATTCAAAGTTGCTTCTCTTAGGAAGTCTGCCTATTCCACTGCATTTCCAAGAGTCAGAAACAGGATGGGTGACATCTGCAGTTGAAACCAGGCCATGTTGTTGAACAGTTGCTAAATCTAAGTTGTTCTCTTCTCACTAGAATGGGTGTGGGGTTGCATATTAATTTACAATTACTCATCAAGTAAACAGAAAACGCTTCTCTTTTGTCAACACTTGGACATACAAATTAGGTAATATCAAATGGGCAATGAATATTTCATCTCCACCTTGCCTCCTGGTGCCCATCACCTTAAATGTGACTAGATTAACATCACAAGTGACTCACACTTGGTTAGACCCCCTCAGACTTGTTGCATTTTGGCCTCAATTTGTCAGCTGAATTCTGTTTCTGGCTATGCATGAGCAGAAGAAGACCACATGAGTTTATGCTGGAGATGAGCTTCAGTGCTTCAAAGTGATCTTTGAAATACAGCAAAGCAAATTCATAGAAATACTAAATAAAAAAAATAGAAATAGAATTTTATATAATGTTCTAGTATGAAAGACAGAAAAATCCCCAGTTGCAAGAAATGAGGAGATAAATCAAAGCCAGGTCAAAATGAAGGGCTGGTATTTCTGCAAAATTTCTGACCCACATGTAGGTCTTAGGAGCTGAAGATTGGGTCCTTGATACCACTAGGGTCTAGGAGTAGTGGCCTCAAGCCCTTGCCAGATAGGGTAACTAGAACTGAGCTTTAGCATAAAGCTGTGAGCCTTGACAAGTTGCTTTATCCATGGAATGGCAACTCTAACTCCACATTTGAGTCTAGGAAAGTACAAAAATGTGTCACCTGTCTAGGGCCTTGGTTTAAAAGTTTTGAAAATGGTTTATGCCCAAAAAACCAAAACAGTCTGTGCCATATATGGGTATGGTATCCAAATATGTACTATTTATAAGTTAGCATGGACTGCTCAGGTGAATTAAACCCTGGGGGAAATAGAAGCAATTGTAAAACTGTTTTGTTGGGGTATTTTTATAAGTCAAGACACAAAGGACTCACACAAGGAAATTAACCACCATAAGAGAGTCAGCAGGTACAGCCAAAGAATAATTAGCATCCCAAGAATCAGAAATAATAGAAGTGTCTATTATAGAAGAAACCATAAAATGAGAATAATTGAAATTATTAAAGACATGAGAGAAGGAATAGCAAGGTAGAGCAGGGACATGGGACAAGCAACATGATTAATTTTTCCTGCTTATAATGAAAAATGCTGAGATATAGTCAGTATAGAAAGAACAGGAGGAACTCCATCGTAAGGCTAAGATTCCATTTTAAAACCAGAGTGTTAGGAGGTAATATTTCTAACAGATTTTATGGTGGTCAGTCAAAAACTGACCCTATGTTAAGGCAGGGCAAACAGTTCTAAATGATATGTTTCCACTGCTTAAGAGTAACCATTACTTTGAAGAAGAGCAGGGCTAATAAATTCCTTGTATAAATTTATCTTACAGAACATCTAAAGGACTGACCATGGATTGTGACATAACATGCCCACTACTGGATATAGACATCATGAAACCACATGTCAGCCTACACTCCCCTGACTTCTTACCCTATTCTTGAAATCCTTAAAAACCCAAATCCTAAACCTTAAAGCATGCCTCCTCTCTGAGGTTGCTTGCACTCCTGTATGAGCGTGTGCTGTCTCTTTAAATAAACTTTCTGCTGCTTAAGCCACTGCATTTTGTCTCTGAATTCTTCCTTATGACAAAGACAAGAACCCATCCACTTCCATCACCAGTGGTAAATATCTTTGCCATTTTGCTATTTCACTCAGCTTTCTAGTATTAAACACAATCCTTTTTTCTCTCTCTCTGTTTTATTTCAGACCAGTAGGGAAGTGGCTGCAGGAACCTCTGAGTAGGGAGGGTCCTGTCACCCAGGTGACCTGGGTGGAACTACAGCTGTTCCATCATGTTCTTTAGCAGCCTGCCAGAAAAATCTCCTTTGCTTTGGGAAGTTCTCAGAACATAATCTTATTCCACCCAATGCTCTGCAGCTCCCCACATCTTGGAGTGGTAGGGTTATAATTCCTGTGCCATGCAGATCAAAGCAGACATTGGATGCCAGGTGACCCTGGCTCTAGGAATTGGCGAGGGATTTGCTGTATGCTGAGCAGGAGTTCAGTGAACTTTCCTTATCTCCCTCTGTTCTTCCTTGCTCTCTGCTGCCTGTATGGCTGCACAAATAAAAGAATCACTTTTCCTGATGCGGTGCAACTTTGACATTCACTACTACTCTCAGTTTAATGGATTCTTTCCTTATTTGCACTAGTCCAACCTGTTTTCGAATTCTTCCCTGCTCAGAATCAAGAGCCCTCCCTGATCCAGGCTGAGGTTTCACCTGATGGTGGAAGAGCCCTTGCCAGGTGGGACTGCCTGGCAACAATAGTGTAATTAAAAGAAACAGCAGATTTTAAGGACATGTACAAATAGAACTCATCATATGCTGACCAACTGCCTTGCTTTGCCCAGGACTGAAGAATTTCCCAGGACACAAGGTTTTCAGTGTTAAAATAGAGAGTTTCAGGCAACCAGGATGGCTGGTCACCCTACTTCATCTGGTATTGGAGAGATTTTAATAAATAAACTATTTACAAACTCATGGACAGGGCTTGGGGAACTCAGCGGGGAAGATGCAGCACCCTGGACCTAGCAGCAGTGGGGAGCCATTACCACCCTATCTCGCCTGAGGGTTTCAGCCCTGGCCAAGTTTACTACAGATTCAGTGAGACCAAGAAATGACAATGGAACGTTCTTGGGGTAAAAGGGTTTGTACCTGGCTTTATTCTCATGGCAGTAGGTCAAGCACTAGAATCACGCCTGCATCCAGCAGTCTGCAGGTCTGTAACCCACCTCTGTCTCTGCCTCTACCCAGAGCACTGAGCAGAGCCCTTTATAAAGTGACTCAGTCAATATTAGCTTATTATCTAGGGTGGGGAAGCAGTAGCCAAGCAGCAGGCCAGTTATATCATCAAGTCGTTTAGGGTCAGGTGAGGATCCTGGCCATAGGATCTTCCATTTTCCCCACATATCCCTAAGCCTAAAGGAGAAAGGAAGACTGTGGTTTCTGAAACCCAGAGAAATAAGCTCCCTCCATGGCTCCTGACAGGAGCCTTTGGTGGAGGGAAATACGCTGATTTCCTCCTGCTTTCCCTCTGAGTGCCCGCTGGGGCCTCCCACTGGCTAAACTCAGCCAAAAGCCGGAAGACAAGATTGCCCATTGATCTAGGCCGTATACTCAGCCTCCTGAGTCACAGCAAGGTAAGGTGAAGGCAGGGTGGATCTTGAGGGACAAATGAAACATTACCAGGACAAGCACACAACTAAGTTGATCATCTGAAAGCCTATAAATGACATATGAGAATTGGGAGAATACCAGGGAGAGAGTTAGGAGACACATCTGGTTTTTACAATCAGTGTGACTGAGAAAGTTTCTTTCTTTACATCAAACTACTTATCTATTAATTAATTCTGGAAACTTTGTAGAACAAACTTTGGCTCAAGCTGGACATCCACAAATCAAATCCTTTTGCAGGTGTGTGTTATTTGGCCTATACAATATTTTAAAATAAATCTAAATGACCCAACAACATAGAAAAAGGCAGAAGAAATCACCTAAGAATCTGGATTTCTAACTTTCTTTGTATTTCCAGGTGGCAACAACTGCCTGAAGGAGCCAATTTAATCAGCAGCCCCCACTCCCTGCTCCCCAGGGCCCCACCTGGCCCACCTCACTCATTTATACTACTTGCCTGCTCCTCCTTAGGAATTTGAATTAGCAAACCTTGAATGAGCTCTTTCAGCTTTCAGCTTAAACAATCTGTGAAATTTAAGGCATGCCATATTTTTTTGCGTCTGAACAGAGGCTTTTTGAATTTTCTGATCTAGGTAGACTGGGAAGTTGGCAGGCATTTATTTTTGCGTATCTTCCTTTACATCTTAAACCCAGCACATATGCAATTTTAGGAAGCATATGGTTCTCCATGAGCATAACTACACTTTGTTGATTTCTCCTTTCCTAAATTCTCCAAATGCCCAGTAGAATAAACACAAGCTGCCACTTGGAAAACAATTCTGAGGAAGAGCCCAGCTTGGGTGGAAAAAGTGAGGGGCTCCAAAAAGCTGCCAAGTGAGCACATTGGGGTACAAGTTTCTATGGTTCATGACAACCACAACTGTTTTTCTCTCCCTTTGCATGGTAACGGTGAGCATGGGTGTGAGAGCTCTCGGGGGGGATTGCCTTTGCTTTTTCAGCTTGAGACTGAGAATGGAACAAAAGAGGAGAATCTGGTCTCCACAGACCTTCAAAGGAAACACCAGGCAACATTTCACTAGGTGACTGTCCCCAGTTTTACATCTCCTGCCCATAGCCGTGGCAGGAGGTCACAGCAAGAAAGATTCTTTTCCAGGCTCAGGGGAAGATAAAACTGAAAAGGACTGTTTCTCCACAGCCCAGCCCTGCTTCAGAGATGCTAACAGTGAGCATGTGGGCCAAGAACCCTTGAAGCAGGCATTCGGGGAACTGTGCTAATGTTCGCAGAGGGCCGGAGAAGCTGGCGCGGTCCAGCCAGCATTTCGTACCGAACCTGACTCTTGTCGCCCTTGAAATCTTGGCTACCCAATTTCCCTTTTAGCTTCCTCCCAGTGCTTCACTCTGTTTCAGCCACTACTGGAAAATGGTTAGGCCAAAGGATTAAAGTGTGGAAAGAAAAAATTCCTAACTTTATTTTGAACATAAACAAGGACTGATTGAATATAAATTGTGAACCTGTATTAATTTTCCTCTGGACAAGATTGAGGTGAATCACCTTTGCCTCAAAGAAAGATGAATGTGTTTTGAGTGTTGCATGCTGAACTGGCACCTGACAGAACTGTTAAGGAGCAGTTTGTCTTGACGCCTCCTGTTCCCTTTCTGGAGACCCTGCTGTTACCCACCACATGCCATCCCTGAGCCTTCCTGCATACCTGGCACCTCCTATTGTCTTTATGCACCTGTCTCATCTGCTGGCCACTGTCGCTGTACCCCTGCCACAGCTTACCTTTCTTCCATGCCACTGTGCCACTGAGGTTTCCTGCCTGGTCGGATGATCATAGAACTTGGTGTCCAAACTGGGACACTTTTGAAAGTAAAAGAGCACAATTAACAATTATATGACAACATTTTATATACCCCAGAGACTATATTTGTATTTCCACAGGGGCCTTCTAGCCATATTTTATCTTGACACAACAACAGTCTCTAAGGCTTTGGGATTCTGATATTCTGATGTAGTAGCAGGTGAGCTGAACAGTTTGGGGTCAGATAGGGCTTTTGTGCCAGGCCAGATCACACCAAGTGAATGTCTAGGGAGTCCCATTTCAAAATAAATAAGTCTGATGCCTACCCTTAGAAACTTAATGTAATTTGGAAAGTCAGGGACTGGAGGGAATGAAAAGGTGCTTGACAAGTTTAGCCAAAAAAAAAGGTGGTGCATGTCACTTTTTAATAAAAATAAATTATAACCTTCCATTCCTCCTCCCCAGCCCCTCAACAATGAAAAACAAGACACTGAACTACTGTTGACAGCACTGGGAACTGACATTCTGCAGGAGGGCAAAAAGCAGTAATGTACAACAAAATACAAAGGACTGGTAGTGCTACGAGTAAAACAAACTAGGGGCAGAGGCAAACAACCAACAAGGGGAACTTTGGGTCTAGTCCAGGAAGGCCTTTTGGAGGAGGTGGCATTTATCTGAAACCTGAAGATGAGGATGACTTAGCCATGTGAAGGGGCAGGAAGAGTATCCAGGCCAGGGACAGCATGTGCAAAGGCCTGGATTATTAGGGCATGCTTAAGGTCCAGAAAGAAGCTGATGTGCCTGGAGGGTGGGGAGGGAGGGACAGTATGCAACAAGGGAAACTGGAGAGGTGGGCTGGGATCTTGAAGGTCTCTCTAAGGAGACTGAATTTAATTCTACATGCAGTGAGAAACCCTTGAAATTTGTAAAACTTACCCGTGCTGAAATGCGCAAAACTCATGTGTATACCATGAAATTTAAGAATGTGAAGTAATGGCTTCACTTTGAGAGAACTGGGGAAAGTGTGACCTGCATGTTGCTTACTGTCAACTGTCACTTGTTTGACAATTACAGCTGCTTTTATTTTACCTTGTATTGCTGTCTCTCTTTCTGTGTGATTATTTTTAATTTCCAACTAGTCTGGAAACATTTGGATCAAGAACAGAGATAAACCTTTTGTTTGTAGCTCCAAACCCTTTACATAACCACACATTTTGGTCAATTATTAAGCCCCTCTTTATTCCACCCACACAGATTCTTTCAGATGATGACCAAAATTCTACCTCTAATAATTAGTGTCATCTTCCCTGGCTTCCTCTTGAGTGTGAGGGAGCTACTGGATGAATAAATAGGAACATGGTGGCCATGTGGCCTGTTGCCCTCAAGTGCTACTTGGAGAGTAGCCTGGCATGGAAATGACCAGATGTTTGAGGCTGAGTCACTAGTGAGTGAAATAAATAAGTTAGCTGTCACACTTCCCATCTGCATGGACAGTTTCTGCATTGCAAAACCACTGGTGCCTATAGTCCCTTAACCCTTTCCTAAAGTTGGAGTTGGAAGGCCCTGAGGCCAATCAGATCACGTGCGTACATAATGTCCATCTGTTACAGGCATTCCTGGAAGTCGCAGCTCAACTCAAATCCCTGCCCAGGTGTACAGGTGCTCCTGGACCTGATGGGTCACCTGTAACATATGAGGAATGGCCAGGTAAAGCCAACATGAAGGAAAGTAGTGGGGGTTATTAGGCAGCTCTGAACAAGCAGAGGAAAATGTTGGTCCAAAATGTGGGGTGTGCCCAAAAAAGACTCACCTTACAGGTAATTGAAAGACAGGAGCAGTCTCTTTCTGCCTGCGTGGCTCTCTCTCTCTAGTAGAAGCCTGGACCGTGTCCTCTCCTTCCCACCCACTGTTTTTTGTAATGCAGGTGCCTGACTTAAGCTTTGAATGCAGAGGTCACAGCCATTTCAAAGACATCTATTTTAAATAAACACATCGCCAGCCACAGACTAGATAAAGAGCCACCTCCCTCCCACTGAAGTTCCTTTGTTTTAGAGATCTTGGTTGATTTCTGTATCTAATCATTTGGGCCCCTGGTCTTTTCCCCTCCCACCTTTAAATACCTACCCTTATGTTTCAAACCCACTAGTAAAGAGTGAGTCCCGAAACCCTAGGCCCCACCCTTGGCCCCAGTAAAAGCAGAACCGGGCCCATGTGCTCTTTTCCTGTCTACCCGCCAACTCGCTGCATAGCCCAGGTGTGCTGTGTAACCACATTTTGCAAGTAATAAACCTTTATTTTTTTCAGAGTTTCTTGATGGTTGTTGCTGAAGAGAATCTTACAGTCGTAATAAGAACCACAAGGGTCAGATTAGCCGTAACACTGGTTTGGAAAGGGCAGACATCTATGGAAAGCCAACAGGGCCCAGGTGAAGGCCCCACACACTTCTCGCTGATAGCATTACTATCCATGGGCTGAGGACTCTCTCCCTCTCTCTCTCCTCTTTCACTCTTTCTTTTGACATAGTTGTTCTGAGCATATTAGCAATAAATACTCTGTGAAAAAGTTGAGACATGGAGGAATGTATAAGAAGAAAACAAAAATCACCTATACGCTTACCTCCTAATATTTCAATATATATCCATCCATTCAGGATTTTTTCCCAGTTGTGTGATCATTTTTCAGGCAACATTTCCACAAGTATTTATTGCCTTCTGTGTGTATCAGGCACCTTACCAGGCACTGGGAATACAGTTGTGACCAGTACTATACATAATTCTTTATCTCATGAAACTTTGGATCTAGCAGAAGTGACATATAAACACACAACTACACTAAGAAGTATTTAATCCCACATTTGGCAAACTCCACAAAGAACAAGTCCTGAGTCATTTGAGAAAAGGAGGGTCCCAACCCAGGTGAGTGCCTCAGGGAGCGCACCTAAGGGAAGGACTCAGAAACTGAGATCAGAACAGTGAGAAATGGCTGGCCACGAAAGGTGGGTACGTGTTGGGCCAAGTTGCCCCTTAAGGTAGGGGCAGGCAGGGAGCAGAAGGGATGGGAAAACTCCTGGTGGAAGGAACAGCTTGCCTGAGGCCCCGATGGGGAGGCAGTGATCAGATGAGGCTTTGTGGAAGTTGGAGAGGGAAATAGGGGACAGATCCTCTAGGGCAAGTGTCAGCAAACGACAGCCCATGGGCCAAATCAAATGCATCTCCTGCTATTAAAATAAAGTTTTATTGGAACAGAGCTGTACACATTCATTTATGTAGTATCTTAAAAAAATTATGTTGTTTTCATGCTATAATGTTGGATATGAGTAGTTGCTACAGAGACTAAGTGGCCCACAAAATCTAAAATATTTGCTCTCTCCCTTTGCAGAAAATTTACTATTTCCCTTTACTGGCTGTATCTCTGGGGAGAGGAAATCCCAGGACAAAATACCATTAGAACCAAAATCAGTCAAAAGGAGAAATAAAGTTTAAAACCCATTTATTGCTTACAAACTGCAATCCAGGACCATTTCTCTCTCCTGCTCCAGCAGAAGCCAACCAACCCTCCCTTTAGCCTCTCAGGTTCAGATAAGCCCTCCATTGCCCAGGTAATTACCCATTGATATGGAGATGAACTTTTATCCACCCCTGAGGAACGCTTATTGATATGCATGTATACTAAAGCCATACTTCTCTCCACCCCTGAGGATTCACTAAAGCCAGGCAAGATATTCTGAAAATATTACAATTTTACCCACACTGGCCTTTTAGAGAAATGTTTGCCAACCTTGCTATAGCATTTTGCAGCTGGGCACGTGGTGGCCTTATTTTATCTCATGCTTATTGGGAAGGCTTAGAGAGGAAAGCAGGGGAGGAACCTAATCAGATTTCCTTTGAGAAGGAGAATTCTGGGCACAGTGGGGAGGACCGATTAGAGATGCAGCCTCTGGGTGGAAATGGAGAGCCTAAGAGTACCCCGAGAGCCTAAGAGTACCCCGGAGAGAAGGATTGGTGGTTTGGACTTTGGAATATGGCTATGCCAAGTGGGCACAGGGAGAAGTAGATGGGTTTAGGAGTTGTATGGGACAAGACTTGGTGACTGATTGGATGGGGAGATAAGGAGAGGCAGCCAGGAGCACTCCCAGATTTCTACCTGATACATGTGTCCTTGGAAGGGGGGAGCCCTAGAAGAGAAGCAGGACTGAGAGGAAAAGTCATGAGTTTTGAACTAGTACCTGCCAAGTTTACTAGTATGGGTTAATGTAGCCCATCCCCTATTATTGGACATTCAGATTGTTTCTATTATTTTTCCTTAAAAAATAATGCTGTAATAAACTCCTTTGTGCATCTCTCTGTTTCCTTAGGATACAATTGTAAAAGCAGAATGATTGGATAAAAGGCTATGCATATTTTTAAGCTCTTTGATCTGTATTGCTAAAATGCCCTCCAGAAATGTTATTTCAATTTATAATTTCACCAGTATTCTAAGGCCAGTTTTGGCCCAATAGGCCCCAGAGTGCCTCAGAGTAGGGTGTCAGAATCTCTCCTATGATTTTCAAAAAAAAGTCTCCATTGTTTCCTGCTCAAGATATCACTGCTTGAAAATTTTCCATGTTTGAAGAGATTTTTGTAGTGCTGACCTATCAGTTGACCTTTTTGTGGTAGAATAACAGCATTCTTCAAAGCTGTGGTTGACATCCAAGGTAGAAATCCTGGCACATGAGCCTTTCTAATCCACCTCTCCTTGGTGTGATAAAAGTTAACTTACAACCCAAGTCACATTATACCCCTGATATATGGTAGCTGGTATTCTGGGCCACATCTCCTTTCTGTCTCCAAAGAGGCTTTTGTTTTATGCGGCACATCCATCACCTGCCAAGCTCACAACCTCTTCTCCAGTGTGGCAGTTTCAGCTGCCATCCAGTAGCAGCCAGACTAGTGAAATCTTCTGGTGTAAGGAGCACATTTGTGGCATCAGGGAAGCTCTCTGGGTCACAGTGTGGCAAAGTGGGAAGTCTGGCTTTGCAGCCAGGCAGCCCGGACAAGCACCCCAGATCCACCAGTCACTGGTTGTCTATTTCAAGAGGCCTCACAATGACTGTGACTTCACTTCCTCATCTGTAAAATGGGTTCCAGCAGCTCACAAGCTTTTGTGAGGAATGGTGGTAAAGCCTGGCAGGTACTAAATCCAGTCCCCGGTACTGAATAGATGTGAGATCCATGGTGTTTTATTACAAAATACAGCTGGAGTGCTGGTGTCTGTGAGTGTAGGGGCCTGCTGCCCTCCACACCTCAGTCCCCTAAGCTCTGAGACCCTAAAATCTCTTAACATACCAAATTGATCATAACTCTTCATTTACGACTGAGGAAGGATGGCTGGGAAGGGAGAAATGATGAAGCTAATTTTCTAATCTCTGCCTTCATGTGGTCAGCTCTCAAGCAGGTAAGATAATCACAGATAAGGTACAGGGCAGGCCCAGTCTTCCCCAGATGTCTCCCTCACCAGTTAGATATATCACCTGAAATTTCTATTGTGTAGTTAGGTTTCAAATATTATCTTTGTTAAAATACAGATATCTTCCAGGAGAGGTGTATGACATTAGCACAGGCTTTACAGTCAGGTGACGGGGGGTAAATCCCAGCTCTGCCACTTATCAGCTGTGTGACCTTGAGCATGTTACTTCATGTCTCTGTGCCCCAGTTCTTTTTTCTGTACAGTGGAAATAATAATAGGGTTTGGGGAGTAGTAGATGAGATAATGCCTGGGCGTAAGTGCTCAATAAAAGTTAGTTATTTTTAGTAGCTACCTCTAAACCCTGAGAAGAAGGGGTGGGTGGCAATATGACTATCTCAGGGAGAATAATTGGTCCTGAGTCACACAGCTTCATCAGGATGCCTTAATGAAGCAGCATATAATACACTACCCTCTTCAGTTGTGGCCATATAACCTCTCCCCAAATAACTTTTCTGCCTTCCCAAGAGAGAGCTAATGGTGATAGCCCTTGAAATCCACCTGTGCCCTTTCCCAAGGCAGTCTGTGTTGGAGAGTTCCCAAATGATCTGTTTTGGAGGATGACAGGGCCCTTGGTTTGAAAGCAACTTGCAAAAGCAAGGTTCAGTCCCAAACCCAGAGGCCATAGAGATTTTACACCTCAGCTCCTATGGCAATGACTTGGCCTTTGGAGATGAAAAATCATCTCCTAGACTACGTAGGCGATTTATTCACAGATGATTGATCCCTTTGTGTACTACAACTAAATCCACTTCTGTTCTCAAACCTGGTGACGTGGGGAAAATACCATGGCTGCTGTGTCTTGGGTACATTTCCATCTGCCAGGCATTCTCTGGGTTCCTGGGGGAAGTGAGTCAACAGTCTGTCAATACTATGGATTGTCTTCATGTGGGCTCTGGTGTGAGAGTTTTTCTAATGCTTCATACCCTACCACCCCTACCAGCCACAGTTATTGTATCAGACCCAGAGGCCAGACTCAGAAGTTCTTGTTCCCCTCCTGCTCTAGATCTTCTGCCTGATAGAAAATCCTTATTTCATTCAATAGGTAGCTAATGAATGCCTACACTGTACACAGGACTGTCACCGAATAAAAGAAGGGAAGTCTCCAGAAAATTTGGAATAATTGAGATGAAATTGAGCTCAGACATTAATAATTATAATAATATCTCCTATTTATTAAGCCTTTACTATGTGCCATTTGCTGTGCTGGGAACATTACAGTTCATTCTCCCCCTTGGTTGTATGTCTTACTGTTATTTCCATTTTACTCTTAATGAAGATAAAACAGAATGGTTAAGAAACTTGCTCAGAATGGCACAGCTGGGCAAGTGGTGGCATTAGGTTTTAAACCTAAGTTTAATTGACACCCACTATTCATGGTAGTTATATCGTATAATGCCACCACCATCACCAAATTAGCAAATATTGAACCATTGCTACTAGGGGAAATACAGGGTTAGGTTCCTCTTGTTGTCCCACATGAGCTGCAAACATGTGTTTTAGGTGACTAAAATTTTTCACTGCTTTGCACATGTCCGCACATGACCATGAAATTGCCATGGGTATTGGTTTTGGTTTTATGAGATAATTTCATTCAAAATACAGAATTTCTGACTAGTGAGGATTAGTTATAATCTTATGTCAGAGCAGGTTGCTGCTCTTCTTTATATTTTACAGGGCTGTGGTCAGCAATCGCTAAGATGGCCTGTAGTGCTCTCTACCTCCTGGCCTTTATGTCCTTGGTAATCTCCTACCCGGAGAGTGTCCTGGGCCTTGTGATTGATTTCCAATGAATAGAATGTGTCTTAAGGTAATAAGATGTCACTTTCAAGATTCAATTCTGAAAAGACTGTAGCTTCCATCTTAGACATTCTCTTATTCTCCTGTTTGGCCTGTGGGTAGCCAGAGCAATCCCATAGAGAGCTCAACATGGCAAGGAATTGATATGGCCAGCAAGGAAATGAGACCCTCAATACAGCAAGGAACCAATTTCTGCCAATAACCACATATGTGAGCAGATCCTTCCCCAGTAAAATGTGAGATGAGACTGTAGCCCTGCAAATACATTAGTCATGGCCTTGTAAGAAACCTTAGAATCAGAAGCAGAAAGCTAAGCCATGTGAAGATTCCTGACCCAAAAGAACTATGAAACAATAAATGTTTGTTTTTTTAAGCCACTAAGTTTTAGGGTAATTCATTACATAGCAAAAGATACCTAATGCAATCACCTTCTCTTAAGCTACATTTGTTAAATTGCATGACATTACCTACTATGAGCTAAGTCCTTTATATGCTCTACTGCATTTAGTTTCCACAATGACCGTGTACGTTATTGATACTACTCCCATTTTACAGGTAAAGCAACTGTCCATCAGAAGGGTTGAGTAACTTGATCAAGATCACATAAGTAGAGGAAAAACAGGTTTTTTACTTTAGATGTGATCAACCCCAGAACCCAAGACTTGATTTGTGTAGTACTGTGGAACCAAGATTGGAATGAAGACTTCCTGACTTCAAAGCCCATGTTTTTTTTTCTGTTTGTCATAAAAACAACCACAGGTTCCACCAACCCACAGGTTAAAGAAAGTTGAGATGAAACTGAATGAGACTGGTGAACCACATACCCAGTGTCAGTTTCTACCCTTCCTAATTCTCATCTGCAGGTGAAGCCCTTTGAGCCAAGTGCTGTGTCTTCATTATTCCTTACAAAATCACCAAGCCAGGAATCTAATCGTATTATTCAGCTTGGACAACCATAACAAAATATCACAGACTGAGTGCCTTACACAACAGAAACTTATTTTCTCACATTTCGGGAGGTCAGAAGTGTGAGGCAAGGAGGCAGCATGTCAGTGTCTGGTGAGGTCTCTCTTCCAAGCTTGCAGACAGCCACCTTCTCACTGAGTTCTCACACGGCCTTTCATCTGTGCAAGCATGGAGAGAAGGAACTCTGGTGTCTTGTCCTCTTTGTATAAGGACACCAATCTCATCGGATTAGGGCATCACCTTAGGACCTTACTTAACCTTAATTATATCCCTCTGGTGATTAAGGAGGCCCTATCTCCAAACACCATCACATTGAGGGTTAGGGTTTCAATATATGAATTGAGGGAAGGAGTGGGGGGCAATTCATTCCATAGCACAACTCATCACTCATTTATTGACCGTTTGTCCAAAGCTGTGTGGAAGTTCAGGGTTCCATTCCTAAGGTTTGAGCCCAAACACTGATGCTGAGAGGAACCAAAGGGATATCAAGTTACTTACCCAGTCAACTCCTCACCTCCCAGCTGCTTGGTCCCTGACAGATGTATCAAGTCAGACAGCTCCTGCACGGGATGCCTGTGCTTAGGGTATGTATAGCATAAGTAAATGGCCCACCAGTCCAACCTCCTCATTGTACAGATGAGGCCCCTGAGGCTAAGAAAAATAAAACGACCTGCCCAAGGTCATAGTGGGTGCGTGGCATAGCCAGGGCTGGGTCTAGGTGCTCTGGCTCCCAGCCTCATGCTCCTTACCCTGGGCCAGGTTGGGAGATGGGTGTTCTGAGAAATCCTTGGCAGCTGACACTCCTGGGAAAGTTGTTAACATGCACATCTCTTGGTCCAGCCTGCAGAGATTCTGATTTTACAGACACATAGGGCCTAGGAATCTGCATTCAAACCAAGAGCTAAGGTGATTCAGGTGTCGATGTTTTAGGACCAGTGAGAAACACCACAACTTCAGAGATCCTACTAGAAAAACCACGCAATCAGACTTGATGTAATTAAGATGCTTTAGGATGTCCGTGTCTCAGTCTCGGGACCTGTTGGGTGACTCAGCGCACAACAGCTCTTGCTGATAACAGCATGGATAATGACCTCACACTATGCTCCTTGGAAAACACGATGCTCCACTTGAAGTCTAACCCAAGGATGACAAGAGGTGAGAGCTCTGGTTTTCTTTCTCCATTCCTGTGTCCTCCAGCCCAATTTCTGGTGTGTCTACACAGACCAAATGAATGAATTTGATCAGAAAACTTTTAATACATTAATATGGACATTTCTAGCCCTATTGGGGCTTTAGAGGGGAAAGAAAGGGAATCATTTGAATTTGAACCTTTTCTGATATACTCAGACAAATAAGTAAAGGATGACTCTACTGAGCATGCAAACGGTTGACATTTACGGGCATGTGGAGGTTAACACAGATTCTGTACAAATGACTTTTCCTGCTTGGTGATTTAGGCACTCACCTCTCTCCCCTGTGCAGCAGCCTCTTGGTGACCGCGTGGGTGGCAGTGAGGGCTCTGTTTTGGAAGGGAGCCCTGTGCCTTCAAGTTGACAACTTGCTTGCTTTTTGGTCAATCCCCAGTTGCCTGCCCCAGGCCCATTCTTTCTAGAGGTGTCTGCATCTCCCATGAATGAGAAATGAGCGCTCCAGTGCAGTCATGCAGGCGCAGTGCGTCATCCTGAGCAGGAGCCAGGCTCCTCGGTTCACACTCCAAACATGCCTTGAATGCTCAGTCAGGATGGCTGGGTTTCTCCAGCCTGACTTCTTATCTAGTGGTTATTTGTGTGGGGATGGGAGAAAGTGAGTAATGCTGTGTAGTCACATGAAGATACTTGTTCTAATCAAGTGTTTCAGGGTCCAATGTTTCAAATCTCTTTGTAATGTGTGCTACGGGAAGAAATGGGGGGGGTGTTTGTGTGTGTGTGTGTAGAATTACTTAAATTATGTCCATCTATTAGGAAACAAAATACAATCAGACAAAGATGGAAAACAGAGTTCAAGATGTCCCATCTGTGACACAGAATAACTTGTGGCTTAGGATGTTTCAGGTAATGACTTCAAACCACACTAAAACCCAATGCTTAGAAGCAAAGATGCTGGAGTGAGTCCTGGCTCCATCACTCACTAGCTCTGTGACGTTGGGCACCTTTCATAACCTCGCTAAGTCTCTGTCTCTTCATCTATGGAATGAGAGTATGTACTTCCCTTGTTGGGTTGTTGTAAATATGAAATGAAATTGTCTATACAAAAGTTCTTACATGCCTGGCATATAGTAGGTGCATAATAAATGTTAGGCTTCAATTCAGGTTTTCATTCAAAACATATATAAGGAGGGCCTTTATGCAGCAAGCACTGTTTTCAGGCCCTGAGAATAAAGCAAGGAACAAGCAGATAAGAATCCCAGCCATTATGCCTACAGGGAGCAGACAAGTAAAATGCAGCCTACTTGGTGATCAGTGCTATAGTGACACAGTGCATGGGGGCAGGTACTGAGCAATGGCAGGGTAGGCACGCCTCATTTTCCCAACCCCCCTGAGCTGTGTGAGGGTTGCAGTGTGGGTGTAAGGAAGGGTGTGGGGGTCCTGGGAGTCCCAATGACTTCAGAAATCTGGGGTAAGAGGCATAATGAGATTAGCGCTGTCCTGATGGTGTCAAGGCAGAGAGTATTTTGTGGTGAGCTGTGGGTGGGGATCTTTCAGGAGCACACAGAATTCTGGGGCCCCCTCTTTATCCCTCCTATTAATTAGTAGAGGCTGGGGAAGGGGTGGTTTTTATAGGCCATTATTATCTTCTCTAGAGAAGGTTTCCTAGCTTGAGACCAATGGAAGAGATGAAGGGGGGTTCTGGAACTCCAGAATTTCTCTGCAAAATAAGTTCCATTTGTGCAGGGATAAATTCCATCTCATTCTCAGAGGGATCCATGACCAGAACAGAGTTGGAATTGCTTGTCTCCATGATTCATAAGAAGGATAACCACGCCAGCCATGGCCAGCTCATCCCTGAAGTCCTCCCATAAGGAGGAATAGTGTGCCCTTTACCCCCTAGGCTGTATAGATGACTCCATACCTTACTTGTTTGTCTGATATACATCTGCATCTCTTAGATGACCTTTAGCCTCAGGTTGAAAAGAATGTTCTGAATTCTCTTCAAGCCGATGTTAAGACTACTGTTTAGACAGCTCACTAATTGCCTAACTAATGCCTGCAGGTATCACCGGGCTGCAGAGAAAAGGACAAGAGTGGCTTTGGTTTAGGAGTCAGGACTAAGTTTTCAGAAGATGCCTTTCACCGTGCTGGAGAGTGTGGTTCTGCTCTCACCCTCAGTCTGCTTCCCGAGCTTCCTCATGCCCCGTACTGATTATTAGGACATTGAGCCATCTCGGGCAGGAGGCAGGAAGAAGCATAAAAACAAAGCACCTGGATAATCAACAAGGTAGATGATCAGAGCTGACAGCCCCTAACTCTGAGGACTTAGCTGGTGAAAATCCCCAATCTGTTTCCACTGAACCGAGCTTGTGAAAGGTATCTGCATGTCCAGGGGCTTATCTATAATGGAAGCTGGAATATCCTTCCTTTCTGGGCACTTAAATGTCTGAATTTTGCTTCCTTATCAGGAAAACAAACAGAGGTAAATGGAAAGTAAATGTCAAACAGTATAAAGAATTAACAGATTTAAATATAATTGAGTGACCTAATTTTAGAAGGCCCACCTGCGGACTCTCTCTCTTTTTTACTATTTGGTCACCTTATGAGTTTACCACTTTCTCTGCATGAGGAAGACTTTGGCTAATAAGTCTGGACTCTTTTGGGTCCTCTGTTCTTGGAGAGCCAGGAAATAGAGTTGAGTTCAGGACAGAAGGAGAGAAAGAAGAACAAGAAACTGGGAATCAGAGTGGTATCCATAGAGACACACACTCTGGCCTCACTTGTCACTTTGGAGGGGCTGGTTCGTCGGTCTAAGGCTTTCAGGGAATCATGTTTCATTAGCCTAATGGCTTTGGTGTAATAAGTGGAAACCCACTAGAGGTAGGCTTTCCAAATGACTGCTATTTATCATAAAATTATTGACCATTCAAAAGATTGTCCAATAAAAAACTACCAGATCTGTTTAATCCAAACATTCCTACTAAGACGCACCCCAGACACGTGCATGTCCTTTTGGAGTAGGAGAGACCACAGTGCCCCATCTTCTCCACAGGGAGTGTGACGGTCCACTTGGGAGGGGGTTGAAGCTCCAGATTCTCTCTCTTCCCAGAGGCCACCTGGTTGGTGTGATGAGGTACTACGGGACTCAGAGGCATAACTTCACATGTACATCCTACTGTGCAAAGGCCATGGTTCAAACTGAGTCTATAGACAGTTTCTTTCGTTTTGTTTTGTTTTTGCCCTGACAGTATATTTGGGGGGATTTTGTGTATTACAGGGATTTTTGTTTTTGTTTTGACACTCATATTTTAAAACAGTGAGATTTCACATGACAATCTGATTTCTGTTTCAGTTTGTTTCTTTCATCACAAGATCTAATTTCCGTAGATCCTCATTATTGCCTGCCGAATAAGAGTAGCCACTTGCTCTCTGTTTGGCCCATGTTTCTGCCTGGCACAGCTCTCTGTCCCTGCTGGCTTGTCACTCTGCCACCTTGATTTGGAAGCCCAGATTCTCCTCCCTTGATAAATTTGGTGGCCCCCAAGTCCTCTCCTAGCGTCTGGTCCAGACTGGCGATGTCCAAGGCTCCATCTAAGGAAGGCTCTTCCAAGGACCAACTCTGCCCTTTCCAGACAGTAGATCTGCATTGGTGACTGCCATCTGCAGGGCTTGGCATGCTTGGGGAAGATGACAATGGCCTCCTTGGATTGAGAAAGGAGAGCCCATGACACCTTCATAAGAACGCATGAATATTAGAGCCCCTGTGAGTAAAGGGAAGGACAAGCCTCACCTTTTATATCCTTAAAGGCTGCTGACAAATTTCTCATCTAACCTCCTCTATTTATAAATGAAAAAACACGAGCCCGAAGAAGTTCTGTGCTTTGGAATAAGCTTATTCTAAAGCCCCACACCTACTTAAGAGTAGATCCAGGATAAAGATCCTTGTTCCAGACTATTCACCTTCTCCTTGGTCTCTTATCATAATTTTGAGTGTATTATCCTGGGCAAAGCCATCAGTGTATCTGTTTCTTCCCCTCCCAGTAGAGGTCCCTTCATTTGTTTTCATCCTCCCTGCTAGTCAGTGGTCTTGAATTTCACAAGTACTGTAAGTGTGAATTGCCTGGGGTTACATCTCCTGGTTGGAGTCTATAGCAGTCAATATTTTCTCTGGCTGGTATCTCTCAGCAAGACTTGAGCCAATAAGTGGAATAACTCCAGGATGGAAATAAGTTCCCAGCCCACAGCAAATTACCTTCAAAACCAAAATCAAAGGGAGAAATAAAGTGAGAGAAACCCTTTTATTGCTTACAAGCAATTGTCCATTTCTGCTCCCCCATGTATCTCTCCACCCAGCTGCAAAAAGGGACCCTACCAAACTTCTCCAGTCGAGATAGAGATATACCCTTGCTCCCCCAACCCTTGTAATCACCTGTTGATATGGAGATGGCCTACTTCTCTCCACCCCGTGGAAATGCCTATTCATGTGAAGATGCACAAAGGCCAGGAGAGAGATTCTGGAAATACTACAGTTTTACCTGCAAGTGGCAAGCAGGCAATCAAAAACTACTTATTAGTTCTGGTTCTTTGTGCAGCTTTCTGAAGAAGTATTACATTTAATTCCTACTAGAGCAAGTGGGCAGACATCCCTGTCAAAGCTCCTTAAACAAAGGAGGAATTTATTGGCCCCAGAACATAAGTATGAGTATCAAGTCATGGGAAGGGAAGGGCCCCAGCTAGGACTTGGGACACCTGGAAACTGAAACTCAGCAATGTCAGGACTCTGCCCAGTTCTTATATCACTACCCCCTACGTGTTGACATCATTGGCCACTTGGTAGGAATATGTCCATGGAATGTTTCCTGATTTTACTCTTCTTGTGCCACTGGAGAGAGAATCGCTTCCTCACTGTGTGTCCTCCAAAGCCACTGAAATTCTCAGATTGATCTCAGCTAGGTCAGGTGTCTGTCCCAATCAGTCAAGGCAGGTAGGGAGTGAGGGGTGCTCACCCGATGTGGGTTGATCAGCTGTGACCGGGGGTGGCTCTTGCTGTACTACGAGGACAGTTTTCCCTTGTGGAGTGTGAAGGTGGAGAGAGCAGTACCAGCAAAGGAAGGGAGGGGAGGCTTACCCAGGAGGACTAAGGTCTGCTCAGGCTGCTATAACAAAATACCAGAGGCTGAGTGACTTAAACAACAGCCGCTAGTTTCTTACACTTCTGGAGGCTGGAAGTCCAGGGTGCCAGCATGGTTGGGGTGTGGTGTGTGGGGATAAGTGGTGCCGTTGTAACCTTTTGTCCTAGAATAACCACGTGCCCACATGGCCCCCTCCTTCCGCAGTATGCTAAGTATACAGTATGTTGATGGCCTGGGGCTGGCCAAACCCAGGCCCGCCTTATCTATGCAAGCATCTTTTTTGGGTGGCAGAGCCCTTGACCAAAGTTTGTTCCCTTCTGGCATAGCACTGTATGTAGTCTCTATCCCCTTGCCCCTGGTACACACGTGGTCTCTGTCTCCTCCCGCACAGAAGCAGTTCCCTCTCTGCCCTTGACAGCGGTGTACAGCCTCCCCCAGACAGCTGCTCCTGGACTGTCTGTATACAAGCCCTCATGTCTCATACGGCATCTCCAGGCGTTTCCATCTTTGAGCGCTTCCCCCTCACAACTCACCCACTTGGGTGTGCGATCAGACTTGTGATCACATGTGGTGAGAGCTTTCTCCCTGGCTTGCAGCCAGCCCCTGTCTCTCTGCGTCCTCAAGTGAGCTCTTTCTGTGCCAGAGCATCCAAAGGGAGAGAGACAGCTTCACCTCTCCCATGTCTCATAACAAAGGCACTAATCCCATCTTGAGGGCTCCACTCGCTCAGCCCCATCTGACCCTAACTACCTCTCCAAGGTCCCCATCTCCAAAGACCATCATATTGAGAGTTAGTCTTTGTTTAATCTATGAATTTGGAGGGGGAGGACACAAACATTGAATCCACAAAAAGAGTAAAGATTTCATCCAGTACATCTGCCCACAAGTTCTTAGAATTAAGTGGGGAGTTAAAATTTACATAGAGAAGCAGTGTGATAAAAGATGACACATCCCTGATGTGTCACTGACCATTCAGAGGCGGCCTGCGAAGAAGGTTGGTATTATCAAGAATGACCACCCAGTTCTGGCCTTCCCAGATTGGGACAGTGGGGCAGAAGGAGCTTGGATTATACACGATCCTTCTTCCTGGAGCCTCAACTTTACCCAACATTGATGGTGATGGTTGGCGATATATTATACAACATCTGTATGGTTTTTAAAATAAAAGTACAATTCAAAAGATAAAGAAATTCAGGCTTGTTGGGCCAGAATTCTAGTCTCCTTCCCCCATATAAGTTCAGTCTCTGCTGCACTGATGAAACCTCAGTGAGGAAGATTAAAAACACTGGCAGATAACTGGGGTTTCCTGAACATTGCTTACCAAGAAGCTGTGTGACCTTGGAGTACTTAATAGCTCCTGGGCTAAAAGAATTTCCTGTGGTGGGACAGACGGAGGCAGGTTGTAGCAGGACATCCTGACCTCCCTCTGGCAAGAGCACTCCGTGTAGGTTTCTGTTAAAGGGGCCATGACACAGAGGAGGTTTTCACTGGTTTACAGTCCTCTACCCTCGGTTCTGAGATCTCTAGACGGTCCTTGTGATTTGCATCTCACCTTCAGTCCTTTATAAGCAAACAATGCTTAGGTAATGCACATGAGTGGAACTATTTTATTAATTAGTGGAATTAAACTGAAGGATACAGGCCTTAAACACACAGGAAGAGAGACTGGTACAGGCCTTAAACAGGAAGAGAGACTGGAATTCACTGGAATGAGGTCAGTAGAGATGGAAGGCGTGGCGATAGCTGTTGGGTTGGGTAGTTGTCTGCAACGTGGTTTAGTCTAGAAAGAATTAGGCTCACAATGTAAAATGATCTCCTCCTGGGACAGCTCATCATCACTGCTTTGTGCCAGGTTTTTTTTTCCCACCTGTTGCAATGGCAACTATACCCTTCTTGTCTGAGATGTACCTCTCCACTTGTGTTCTGAGCACCTTCCTTCCCTCCTCTTCTCGGCTCAACTGACTGCCAGTAACTGTCACTTCTCCTGTCTATTTCCTGCCTCTCCCTCTGCTCTGGTACCTGCCTCAGAGGTGTGGAGGCTCTTCTCATCCATCGCTCAAGCTCTTGTTCACTGCTCTCCAGCCACGCTGGCCTCCTTGCTTCCAGGCACACTCCCGCTTCAGGGTCCTTGAACTTACTGCGTCTTCTGGCTGAATTACTTTTCTCCCAAATATTCACAAGCTTCCTTTCTTCCTTCCTTCAAGATTTTGCTCAGTTGTCATCTTCCTGATGAAATCTTACTTGGCCTTGAAATCTAAACTTTCTACCCTCCTCCAAATTTATCCAGTTTCCTGAATCTTTATTTTCTTGGTATTAAAATCTGCTATGCTATATATTCTTTACTTATTTATCTTGATTATTCCCTGTCTCCCCTATTGGGGAAACCATTTGAGGGCAGGGATTTTTTTTGTCTTTTATTTACTAGTGGAGTCCCAGACTTGTCACATAATAGGTGCTCTATAAATATTTGTTGAATGAATAAATTTCATCATTTGAATGTCACCTCTATAGATTTTGCCAATATTTTTATTTTATTTGACCCACCTTTTAAACTCAAATTAATTTCCTTACAAGGAAATTTTGTGGCCCTTTTATTAATGGAAAAACCAGTTTAATTTTCTATAAATAAAATGTGTCTCAACACATTTACAATAAACACATAGCTACTAAGTAACAGTTTATTTCTATAACACCTAAGTCAACTTAGCACCAATGGTATTAAAATGACATTTTGGGGAACACTGCATTAAATGCCCATATATCTTAAGGTTCTGCCCTAGGTGGTTTTCTCTATACATTCTCTGTGGGTAAGTGCATCAGCAGCAAGTGATCTCACTTTATACAGTGTTCTAATAATTCTCTGACACCAAATGGGTGTCCTACAATTTAATTCAATCCTGACACTACCTAGAGTTAGTGTATACCCTTCTATTTAAGGGCAAAGTCCTTCACATGATTGCCCCCACTTCAGATATCAGCCACAAGTCTCAGGGACCACTCACTTCTGACTGACTGGCTATAAATTTAGGGATTCCATGACCCCCTCAGTTTCAATTATTTGCTAGAACAACTCTCAAAACTCACAGGAAAGTACTATATTTTTTACAGCTTTTTTAATAAAGGATGCAACTCACAGCCAGGACATGTGTAAGGCAAGATCTGAGGAGGGAGAATAACACAGAGCGTCTATGTGCCCTCCTCATGGAGTCCAGGCATGTCAGCCTCATGTCACGTCATTGTGTTCACTCATCAGGAAGCTCCTCTCAACCTTAGTGTCCAGAGATTTTACTGTGGTTTCATTATGCAGGCATGATTGGTTAAATCATTGGTCATGAGGTTGAACGCAGTCTCCAGCCCACTTCCCTCACTGGGGGTTGGACTTGGCCAAAGTCCCAACCGTCTAACCCGTAGTTGGTCTTTCTGGTGATCAGCTCCCATCCTGAAGCTGTGGAGACCCACCCTGAGTCATTCATTAGCATAACAAAGACTCCTATCATTCAGGAAATTTTTGAAGCTTTGTAACAGGAGCTGGGGACAAAGCCCAGATGTATTTTTTGTTATATTATCACGTATACACAGATGAGTCACAGATTTATTACCTCAGGTTGTATCTTGCCTGTAAAATTGAGACTCTCAGATGCCACTACAACCTGGGGATCTTTTTTAGGAGGTACCATGGTACCTCTAATCCATCAATGTCCAAAAATAAACCCCTATGCCCATTCCACTGCCCCACCCAACAGATAAATACTTTCTCCCATATTTCTTCCCAGTAAATGTCATCATATCAACATCCACCCAACTGCCCAAATCCAAAACCTGGGTTTTACCCTTCCATAACCATGTCACTTATCACACCATATGATTATTTCCTGTTTGTCTCCCTCGTCCACTAGGTTGGTGAGGATAGTAATTGTGTCTATCTTATTCACTTTCATATTCTTGCACCTGGTACATAGTTGGCATTCAATAAATATATACTGAATGAACGGCTGAAATGACCCCAAATTAGAGCATTTTCAAATAAGACTTTCAGATAATTAATTTCTATACCAGTAATTACTAATTTTCCTACAGTTGCTGCTCTGATGTGATCTTATTTTGAGAACTGAATAATTTATTTGTCTTTGTAATACCTGGCTTGTAAGTATATTCATTCATACATTCATTACCTGTCTGTTTATTGAATAACTGCTAATATTACAAGCAGTGCCCTGGTCCCTGGGGCTGGAGATGAGTGATGCCCCAGTCAGTCTACTGGAGGAATCATATATATAAACACAATTGTAATAAAATACAGTAAGTCCTATACAAGAGATTCTGGCAAAGGCCTATGGGAAATACCAAGTGTGAGAGACTGGATTATTGTTCTCAAGTCTTTATACATTTTTATAAAGAATATACACCCATACCTTCTGCTCCAATCTTTCCATTGCCAGTCACAAGAGTAGGCAGAATATATGTTCCTACCCCATTCATTTGGGACTTGTCCATGTGACTTGTTTTGAATAATTAATTTAGGCAGAAATAAAGTGACAATGTAACAGTTCTGAGACACTTTAAGAGGCAAGGAGTTTCTGTCAGACATCTCAAACTTTCGCCCTTGGCCATAAGGAGTATGTCTTAGGTAGCCACTGCTCTCTCAGTCCTGGGATAAAGGCACATGGAGAAGATTGAAACTTAAACCATAAATTGGAGTTTAGCCTAGCCCAGCTGAGCCAAGCCAATTCGTAGGCAGCCTACATTCCCATGCACATAAAAGAGATACTTCTTGTAAGTCATTGAGATGGGAGTAGGTGGTTGTTTGTTATATAGCATTACCACAGCAGAAATCTAACCAATACACTGAGTATCCACCTGACTACTTTTGCAGGGTATGAAGCTCAAGGGAAAGGCTAAATGGTAATGGCTATTTCCCAGGACACAAAATGCCCCAAAGTCTCTGCTGGTCTCAGACTATTAAAAGAAAAAGTCATTACACTGAACTCAGTGCTTTATTCTCTACACCAAGAAACTCAGGATCCAGACATGGCAAGAAATAAACATGGGGCTTCCGAAAAGCATCTGAACTATTCTACCTTGAAAGTCTTTGAACTTATTCTACTGGAGAACTATCTTATATTTACAGCTATTTCTCCTACAGCTTGAGTTTTCGTAATGCAAACTGGATGTGGTGGTATTGATCAATTAGAGCAGACAATTTTAACTATGAAGAAAATTATTGTTCTGATATAACCACAGGGAAATTGGTACCACTTGAATGAGAAAAGCTGCTCTTCCAAGTCAGGGAAGAAATCACTACTGTCAGGGTGGTTACTTTCTCAGTGTGGGTTTTCTTTTCCTGGCCATTCCTAGTTGTAAACTCTGCTACAATTTTTTTTCATCTTGTGCTACCAATGAACGGCAAAGATGATAAAACTGTGTAAAGGAAACACCCAAACTCTGAGTCTTTTCCTCCAATGCTACCCTCCTTTCTTGTTTGTTTGTTTGTTTTAAATGAGAAGCAGTCAAGGTTAGTGGTTATGAAAAAGTCCTGTGAATTACTCTTCTCTGAATTAGAGTTTGCATCCAGGCCCCATTAAAAATAGTATAAAAATAACCTTAGCTCTCAGCCTCAAGTTCTTCATTTGCAAAATGAGGATAATAATAGTGTTTATCTCATAGGATTATGAAGAGTCAGTGAGATAATCTTGTGAGGCCTTAGCATAACGCCTAGCAGACAGTCAGCAGTTAATAAATGATAGAAGTTACTATAGGGCAAATTTTGTTAGTGCAACTTCCTTTAGGAAAGCAGCTGTTCATTATAAAAGACAGGCTGGGTCGTGGCATTTGCTTTGACCTTTTTACTATTGGAAAAAAAACTCAGGGCCTAAATCATGATTAATTTATATGTTATATTTATAAACAGCCAAGCTTTCTTCACTTTAGTTCTCTGAGAAGAATAAGGGTCAATGACACAGAAAATTTGACTCCTTACAAAATGAACACTTCCAGAACCTTAATTTGGTTGAGATCAGATAGAATGGCCTTTCTGGTAACAAACTGTGGGCCAGTTTCCAGTCAAACATGTAGTGCACCTGGATTCCTCCATACATGCCATCCTTGAGGGACAGCAACTGTGCTGTGGAGTGGCCAGGGTGAAATGGTTCCCAGTGAATTCCCCAGGAAGATAAGAACATTCCAGCAGATAATGTGTTAGCCAAATGGCAGGTCGTCTCATTCTCAGATCTGCTCTTTTCCTGACTGGAGAGAACACCAGAGGGGACAGCCTTGGGTTACAGAAATGTGGTTGCTGAGGACAGCTACTCATCTTCAGAAACTGCTAGGTGACAGTGGTTCTCAGTTACAAGAAAGAACTTGTTACAAGATGTATTTGACTGTTTATCTTGAAAGATCCTGCAATGGTGTGTGTGTGTGTATGTGTGTGTGTGTGTACACATGCACAAACAGGTGCCTCTTGTTTGAAGTGAGCAGGCAACTGTAACTTACAAATTATATGAACCAGCCATTTGAAATATGTCTCAAATTCCTCCTATGGAGAAATATAATATTTTCCCCATTTCAGAATGTATCATATTCAGAGGTGAAGCTTTACAAGGGAAGTTTACAAATTTGTTTTCTGTAATACAGAGCTTGGAAATGGCTCCATTTAAAAAAATATATACACCCACCCTTGAGTTCACTCAGGAAAGAAACAATTAGCTTAATGTATAATCTTAGAGAAAAGATCAGTATGATTCACATGAAAAATTAACTAAGGGTCACATAGTAAAAATCCATATTATTTTTATTTTTTAAAAAGAAAAAAGAAATTTCACCTCTCTGAAAAAAAAGAATAGGGGAGATACATACATATATACACCATTATTCAATAAACTAAAGAAAAAAAAAAAAACACCAGTAGGCATACCTCATGGAAGAGAAGTTGGGGAGAATGGAAGGAAAAAAAAAAAGAAAGGGGCATAAGGAGAAAGAGTGAAAGTGAAAAATGAGATAGATACAGACAACACAAACGCACACACCTGGTACCGGGCATTTTCAGAGGGTAGCATGACTTCCATTATCCCTTGAAGCCAGTGGTTACATTTTCTAACCCTAGGCCCAAACTGCGGTGTTTAGTTTGGGGCATATGCTCTGGGGCCTGATGAGGGCTGGACCCAGTCCATGTCGTAGGGGTCTCATACTCTGCAGTAGCTTCTGACGGAGATGAGCTGTGCTCTTTTGAATGGGGTGAGGCTAAGAGTAGTTTGGGTCCCTCTTTAAAGAGATAGCATTGAGTGGCTGTAGGGTTACATTTTCTTTATGGACAACCATATCGTTTTCTTTGTTTCAGTAAGCAGGAATGTCTTCTAAAGGAAACAAACTTTTCATTAAAATAAAAGCATCTCACGCATACACACATCTACAGGGGCAATCAGAGAAGACGAAGCAATGCAAGGGACTCAGAAGGAATGTTTGGAGTGAGGCCGGAAGAAATCCGGAAAGCGTGGTGTCCCAGATGCAAGGAAACATAACTTAGGCTTCCTCTTATATTTTTCTAGTGATTTTTCTGAGGTATAGTTTGCACACAGTAAAATGCACACATCTTGAACACACAGCTCCATGTTTTTAACGAGGTATAAACCCATATAACCACCACCAAGATCAAGATACAGAATATTTTCATCTCCCCGGAATATTATCTCATGGCAGTTAATACATCCTCCCCTGATCTCTTCAAAGCAGTAAACAGCATTTTTACTTCCGTTGTGTTCTCTATTCTTGGCTTCATATAAGTAGAAGCAAATAGTATCTACTCTTTTGTGTTTGGCTTTTTTTCATCGCCCTACATTTAAAAAATTCATCCCCATAGTTGCATGTGTCTGTCAGTGGGTCAGTCCTTTTACTGAGCAGTACACTGAATGCAGATACATTCTTAATCTATTTTCTTATCTATGTTAAGGAACATCTGGGGCTGTGATGAATAAATGCACTGTGAGCATTTGTTTACATGTGTTTTTATAACCACTCATTTCTCTTGGGTATATATTAAGAGTGTAACTGCTGAGTTCTGGAGTGGTTGTACATTTCACTTTATTAAAAACTGACAGTTTTGGGGGCTCTCTTGTCCCCTCCTGGCATGAGCCAAGAGCTCTTTCCTCTCACTTTATTTCTAAATAAAAGCCTACACCTTGCTCTCCTAAAAAAAAAAAAAAAAAAAAAAAGACAGTTTTCAAAAGTGTTGGTACTATTTTATACTCCCATCTGCAATTTATGAGCATTCCAGGTGCTCCACATCCTTACCAACATTTGGTATCATTAGGTTTAGTCATTTTAGTACTTGTATATAATAGTATCTCTCGGTAGTTTCTATTTGTATTTCCTTGATAGCTAATATTGTTGATCACTTTTTCATCTGCTTATTGGCCATTTGGATATTTTCTTTTGTGACATGCCTGCTAAAGTTTATTTCTGTTTAAAAAAAATTGTCTCTTCAAATTACTGATTTGTAGGGATGTTTAGTACATTTACATTTAATATGATTACCAGTAACTTAATATCTTGCTTGTTCTCCATCTTCTTTTCCTGTCTTCTTTTGGATTAGTCAAGTATTTCCTATTTTTCCATATCAGCTTCTTTAGTGACTTTAACCTATACTTCTTAGTATTATTTTTGTAGTTATTCATATAGAAATGATAATTTCATCCTTTAATTTATCACACTCCTGCTTTACTAAAGCAATCTAGGAACAATGTCAAAACCTCATAAAAGCATAATTTTATTTCTTCTTCCTCCTGTTTTGCTATTTGTCATATATTTTGCTTCAGATATATTATAAACCTGAGAATATATTGCTACACATGCTTTAAAATAGTAACAGTCTTATTAAGAAAATGTTTAAAAATCTCCTTTGTATTTATGCACATATTTATCTTTTCGAATGGTTTTCATTTCTTTTTACAGCTGTGGACTTACATCCAGATCATTCCCCTTTAAGTCTGAGGAATTTCAATTAGTATTTTTGTAGTGCAGGTCTGCTGATCATAAATTCCATTTTTGATTATCTGAAAATACCTGAATTTTGCCTTCATTTTTGAAGGATGTTTTCACTGAATAGAGCATTTTAGATTCATAGACTTTTTTTTTCAGCACATTCAAGATGATGTTGCTCAGTTCAGTCTACTGTTATGCCCATCTAAGAATTTCTTTTTTAAAGAAGATATAGTATATTTAGTTATAGAATTTCTATTTGGTTCTTTTGTGTAGTTTTCATTAATTTGATATAATTCTCCATATCTAACCTCATATAATACTTTTCTTTTAATTTCTTTAACATAGCTATAATAATTATAAGTAAGTCCTTTTCTGAGAAGTTTATCATAAGGATCATCTGTGTGTCTGTGTGTATTGACAAGTTTTGATGTCTCCCTACTATGGGTTACATTTTCCTGCTTCTTGACATCATGATTTTTTAAATGTATTTCAGACATAGCATATAAAAGAGCAGTAGAGACTGAAATAGATGATAATTTCTTTCAGAAAGGGCTCACCCTTTTGCCTGACATGCAGCTATTAGGGGGTGAGCTCGTCAATCTAATTAGCAGTTGGTCCAAACTGGGGCCGGATGGCCAGTAGAGTTAGTTTCGGCTCACCTCTGATTTAAATGTCTTGAGGGAGATCAGGCCCCTCCTCCAGCAGGGTTTTTGGGATTAAAGCACCACAACCCTGGAGATTCTGTGTTTTCCACACCTTACTCCAGGCTTTCTGATGAGTCCACCTATTAAATAAAATTTCCATGGGGAAAATTGGTGAATGGGAGGCTAACTGCAGTCTGTTCTCTTCCAACCTGCAGACCAGCCTAGGCAGAGCCTAAGAAGCTTGGCTGATTCCTCCCTGTTCCCACAAAGTTGCTCCGCCTGCCGCAGGCCTGCTTCTCCCCAGGCTCAGCAACACCCCTAGAGCCTGAAATGGCCTCTTGTCTGCACTCATCTGAAAAAGGCCTTCTCTCTCTCTCTCTCTGGATTTCAATTTATTTAGATTTTCTTTTATTTACACAGACCTCAAAGGCTTTAAAGAGAAATATGATTTTTTTTTTTCAGTTTACCTGTTTTTTGTTTTGTTGTCATTGTTAGGGAGTGATGGGCTTTTATGGACTTCTGTATCCTAACCGAGAGTAAAACTGGATTCTGATGCATTAAACAGGAGATTCTTTCAACAATCCATTTTATTTTTTAAATGAAGTAACTAATGATTTATCAAATTATAATCCACTTGCAGATGATTTTTCCCATTTGCAGTGCCCCAAACCAACTAACTTTCAAGATTATTCTTCCCTGCCTCCAATGGTGCACTTTGAATGGCGTTATCCCAAAGTTATGGTGGTGTCTGCTGAAAAGAAAATAAGTAGTTTCTCCCTGTTCTTAACACTTAGCCCAGATTTCCACTCTGCAATTTTGCTTGCCATACATTTCCTCTCCCCTCCCCTCCTCTTCATTTCCCTCTCACTTCCCTGTGCCTCTCATCCCCTTCTCTTCCCGTCCCTCTGATTTCTTCTTTCTTTTTCTTTTCTCCCTAAAATTGTAAATCCTATTTGTTCCATGAACATCTCTCTCTTCATTCCAGCTCAGGGTGGTCTGTGTTATCACTACCCACTTAGGCTTTCACGTTGTGCACTTACATCTGTCGAAGCCCTGTCTGATGCAATGATGATGATGATGATAGCTATGACTTATACAGTGCTTACTTTTGTTGGCTGTTGTTTTAAGTGCCTTACATCTATTACCTCATTAAAGCCAAACAAAAGCCTTTGAAACAGGTATTATTTTTATTCTCACTTTAGCCTCATGAGGAAACTGAGGCCCAGAGAAATCATTTGCTCATTCAGTCTGCAAGTGGGAGAACTGCGGTTTTAACCCAGTAGTCTAGCTCCAAGGCTCTATTCTTTGAAGCACTGCCCTAAGTCATCTCTCATTTAAATTACCTTATTTAATTCTTATTCTGAACCTATGAGATTTTTAGGGAAGACACACCTCTTCCTATTTTAGAGATGAAGAAACTGAGGCTAGAGCTAACCCAAGGACTCTGAAATGATGGACTTGCACTAACTCTTTGAGGCTAGGTCTTCAGTCTTGGGGGTGGGAGAGGTGTGTGTGTGTGTGTGTGTGTGTGTGTGTTACTTATGGCATCAGATGTTTAAGAAAAATTTACATTTTTATTCCAGGCCAAATGTATCAGTTGGGATACTTTTGGCTGAAAATAATAGAAAAACTAACTAACAATGACTAAAATTATAGGTAGATTTATTTCTTACAGAAAAAAAGGCAGAACTAGCTTACATTCCCACCGGCAGTGTAGGAGGATTCTCCTCTCTGCATCCTTGCCAGAATTTGTTGTTCCTAGTCTTTTCTATGCTGGCCATCCTAACTGGTGTGAGGTGATAGCTCATGGTGGTTTTAATTTGCATTTCCCTGATGATTAGTGATGGGGAGCATCTTTTTTTTTTTTTTTTTTTTTTTTAATAATTATTTTTTATTGAAGGGTAGTTGACACACAGTATTACATTACATGAGTTTCAAGTGTACAACGCAGTGGTAGAACATTTATATACATAATTCTAGGTTCCAGCTATCACCCTACCAGGCTGTTACAATATCTTGACTATATTCCTTATGCTATACATTACATCTCGGTTACTAATTTATTTTACCATTGGAAGTCTGTCCTTTTTTTTTTTTTTTTTTTTTTTTTTGTGAGGGCATCTCTCATATTTATTGATCAAATGGTTGTTAACGACAATAAAATTCTGTATAGGGGAGTCAATGCTCAATGCACAATCATTATTCCACCCCAAGCCTAATTTTTGTCAGTCTCCAATCTTCTGAGGCATAACAAACAAGTTTTTACATGTAGAACAAATTCTTACATAATGAATAAGTTACATAGTGAACAGTACAAGGGCAGTCATCACAGAAACTTTCGGTTTTGCTCATGCATTATGAACTATAAACAGTCAGTTCAAATATGAATGCTGATTTGGTTTTTATACTTGATTTATATGTGGATACCACATTTCTCTCTTTATTATTATTATTTTTAATAAAATGCTGAAGTGGTAGGTAGATACAAGATAAAGGTAGAAAACATAGTTTAGTGTTGTAAGAGAGCACATGTAGATGATCAGGTGTGTGCCTGTAGACTATGTGTTAATCCAAGCTAGACCAGGGCAATAAAACATCCACGTATGCAGAAGATTTCTCTCAGAACGGGGGGGTGAGGTTCTAAGCCTCACCTCTGTTGATCCCCAATTTCTCACCTGATGGCCCCCCTGCGACTGTGCCTGTCTTAGGTTGTTCCTCCCTTGAGGAATCTTACCCGTCTCTGGCTAACCAGTCATCTTCCGGGGCCATACAGGGAAATGTGAAGTTGGTAAGTGAGAGAGAAGCCTTATTGTTTGAAAAAGTTAGCTTTTTACTTCTTTACATATTTATGCCCTGTGGCTTCTATGCCCAGCATTTGTCTTGAGGTATCTTTACCACTTGGAAGAATTATGATACTCGGTAAATTTGATATGAGGCACGAATTCTATTTAAGGGTTGTAATTAGGAAGGAAGAAGAAAAGCTATAGAAGTAGCAGGCGGAAGAAAACATGGGAAGATTGATTATTTCTTTGATATATCTTCTTGTAGAGTAACTTCAGCATGTATAGGTTTTAAGCTACTACTTAAATTGCACACACACATTAACATAATAGGAGTATAGTTACATAACCAAAGCATATCTGTAATTACCAGCCATCTGCAGTGAAACCAAGAAAACCAGTTAGGCACCTTAGGCATTTGTGAAAACTTATCTATGATATGGTGGATATTGTCCAAATGAACTTGAACAGTCTGAGAGAAATCAGACAAATTAAAACAACCCATTCCTGGGGACTGTTCACATGCCATATGTTCTTTTAACAATAAATAGTTTGTAGTTGTAAGACTTTGGAGCGCTACAATTTGCACTTCTCCAAATTCTTGGTTGAGTTCCAACAGTATAGATCCAGACCAATTTTGTTGTTTTACTGTATGCACAGGCCAGCTTAGATATCTCCTTCCTCATTCCCATGGCAGGTCCAGGAACTGGTGGGATGAGTGCATCTACAGCTGTAGCAGTGCATGGATCTTTGTTGGGGTTTTTTGATGATCATCTTCTGGCATGAGTCTTCCAGAGGGTGCAGATGTTGGAAGTTCTTTTTCATATCGTATCTTAGTTCATTTTCGGGGTAGCCCAATTAGGCTTTGATCCTCTGTATAAACACAAACAGACCCTTTGCCTACACTTTTATATGCCCTTTATACCCTTGTGTAGAACTCGTTGGAGGTTACCACACAGGAACTGCCCTTTTTTTTTGCTATCTCTAATCTACACTTACATGACGAATATTATGTTTACTAGGCTCTCCCCTATACCAGGTCTCCCCTATAAACGATGGGGAGCATCTTTTCATGTGCCTGTTGGCCATCTGAATTTCTTCTTTGGAGAAGTGTCTGTTCATATCCTCCATAACCTTCAAAAAATAAAGTGTTGAAGTGTGTGACCCTATATTTCAAGTTGCTAGGAAAGCAGTGTCTTTAAGGATTTGTACTTGTTTCATTGTTTTTGTTTACCTGTTTGGGGAATAAATGAAGAAATGATTATTAAAAAAAAAAAGGCAGAAGTTCCAGGGATGGTCAATAATTCAACAAGATCACCAGAACCCAGGCTTTTCCATTCTCCCATCCTCAGAATTTTACTTTTTATTCTTATTCTGAAGGCTTCATGATTGCAAAATAGCTACCTCAGCTACAACCAACATACTTTCTCCTGACTGCGCACAAAGAGAGAAACAAAGGCAGCCAGCATGTTGAGAAATTGCCTCATGTGTGTCCATCTTCTATCAGGAAGGGAAGTATTTCTCAGCACAATTCCCCTGCCATTCATACAGTTCTTGATCATTCCACAAGGATAGTCTGGAAAACTGAATATCTGACAAAAAGAGGTCAAGTTTATTATGACTGAATTAGCTGAAACAATCACAGATCATCTTTCAGGGCTGCATACATGGTCACCCAAACAAAATCAGGGCTCTGTTAGTGCTGGATTGTGTGCGTGGTAATTTACCTCAAAATACTTCAGTATTAGTGTGATGTACATGTGTGCAAGTTAATACTAATCCATACTCTAGGAATGAGTGACTGGTTAGTATATGAAGACTCTTTATTTGGATCAGTATCTTGGGTTAGTCATCAGCATAAAAAATGGTAGGAGTAAATTTCTGGTGAAATGGATGTGTTTAGATCAGTTACGTGTGGAGCAAGAGAATTCACAACTTGTGCACGACAAAGGTAGAAGACACTAGCAGGCTCGGCTGTCAGTACCACAGGTATTCTGGGTGTTCTGGAGCCGCAGGGCCCTGCATCCTCCCGTGGAGGAAACCCCAGCTTGCACTTGAAGGGTATCAGTCTGTGTCTGAAGATGCTGCTCCTGCAAGGGGCTCGCCAGGGAATCTGAAGGCGGCGAGGAGTGGTTGTTTGCCTGCTTGCTCATAAACATCTGTGCACTTGGGGAGTTTGGCCTGTGGCTTACTGTCACTTTAAGATATCATTTTGGAGCAAGGTTGCAGAAAAAGGGCTCTATCACTCCTCTTGTCTCTGATCACCAGAGACTATCCACTACACTAAAAAGAATCTGGTATTTGCCAAACGACCAAACTGGCTTAGGTCTGTTCGCTCCAGTTAGCCCAGATGGAAAGGAGGATGGTTGTTGGAGAAACCACCAGACTAATAATATCATATAACAAGATGTTCAATTGAAATCAATTCAACAGAAGCACTGCAATGCAATAGATATGAAGTTCCAAAGTGAAATTATGAGCCAAAATACAATTTAAAAAAATTTCAGAGCATTGAATGATCAAGAGTCGATTTTGAAGAATTTGTGACAAAGTATCTTTGGACTGATCTGCTTCTACTTGGTGAGTCCCATCTTCCAGAGGGAGAGGTGGGGGTGGTCTACCCCTCACCCGGAGTGTAAGAAGGGAGCTTTCTCAGAAGACCTCTCGGCATGCTGATCTAAACCCACTGGGGGTGGAGGTGGGCACATAACACTGATGTATGGAACAGACTTGGGAAATCTAAAAAATATCTGCTGCCACTGGCAAAGCAGGAGGGCACGGAGTTGCTGCTAGGCTGGGGAATGGGCGCTTTCTCCCCCTTTGGCAGGGGAGAGCCATGTGCCTGGGTGCAGTGGGGGCAGGAACCCGTGGTCAGAATGTTAGCCTGGGGAGCTGCTTTAAACGGAATCTAACCAAAAGGCTTCCTCCAGGAGGCAAGTTACCCTAACAGAGGGCCTGTATGATGTGGCCCTTCTGAAAACAGGCTGAAGAGGGAAGTGGGGAGCATTCACGTGAAGGGGAAAGTTTGCTGCATCGTGGGACCAGCAGACAGAGGAGCCCCGCCGGAGAGATGCCAAGGAACCCCAAACACGCTCAGAAAACAGAGAACCGGTGTGACCCCTGCCAGCTCAGAGAGCCAGGCATCTCACAGCAGAGCCAGAGGGATGAGCCCGTCCTCACGTCCTTCCATCCACCCCATTCCAGCCCCTTCCGCACTCGATGTGGAGAAAACAAGCCGCGATGAGTAAGCTGAGGAAAGAGGAACAGAGAGACCTGAAAAGCTGACTCCACACCCCTCTCAGGAGGCAGGAGGCTGGCCTGTGGCCGGCCCAACCTAAAGGAGAGGAGAAAGGGGCAGTTCAGTCTCATTCACAGCCCGTTTTCAATTATTACAAGGGACAAGGCATCAGAACTACCAAAGTGAGACCATATTTGCATTTAGGGTGATGGCAGGACTTTCTGTTACCTAAGCGTCGTTGGAAAAGCCATGGGCCTGCGGGAGTGTCCACCTGGGTCACTGAGCATGTTCAAAAGGGTAGAAGGAGATGCCTCAGATGGGCAGGGAGGGAATCCCTCCCCTGTTACTTCTCCAGGGCGCTCACCTCCTCTGCTCTTCTCCCCTGATTCTGCTTCCTCTTTATCTTGGTTTCTATATCAAGTATCTATTGTTGTGTAACAAATTACCACAAGTTCAGTGACTTAAGGAAAGCACACGTTTATTATCTCAGAGTTTCCGTGCTTTGGCTTAGCTGGGTGCCTCTGGCTCTAAGGGCCTCACACAAGGCTTGAATCAAGCTGTGGGCTGGGAGCTCATCTCAAGGCTCCACTGGAGAAAGATCGCTTCTGCGCTCATGCGGCTGTTGGCAGAATTTGGTGCCTTGAGGTCTACTGGACTGAGGGTCTCAGTTTCTTGCTGAGTGACAGGTGGAAGCCACCCTCTGTTTCTAGCTGGTTGTTTATAGAAGGCCACCTTCAATTCTTTACCATGTGTGCCTTCTGAACATGGCCAGTTACTTAAGCCTTTAGAGAGGATCTATTTTGCAAGACTGGTGTTTGGTAATGTAATTGGGGATGTGCCATCCTGTCATCTTTGCGAACGTGTCTACCTGTCAGGAGCAGGTTGCTGTGGGGACTATGTGGGATGTGAACCCCAGAAGGTAAGGATTGGGACCATCTAGGAGTGGGTCCAGCACAGCTTGTGATCCTTACACCTTGTGCCCCTCTTACTTAGGGGACAGGGGTGGAGGAGTTGTTAGAACAGCTTCAAGATGGAATATCTGTTAGACAAATACACATCAAACAACTCATACAGTATAACCTCACTGAATTATTATGTAGAAAGTGTTTGCCCCTTTTCTCAGTTTACCCCACATCCCCTGCCAATTTGGAGTGTGCCAAGGCTCTAGAGCAGTTGGATATGGCTCCATCAAGGCAAAGGATGAGGAGCTAAGCAAAGCCATGCCAACACACGAACTGATATGAAGCACCTGCTAAATTCCAGGCCTTGTCCTAAGCACTGTGAGGGGGGCTGGCTGGCCAATTCCCTCCTGGCCCAAGGAATAGTTTGCCAGCTTCAAGTCCATCAAATGGGGAGCACAAAATGCCCCTTTCTAAGAGAGGTACCAGGAAGGTCTAAGAATAGTCCCTGTTGGGGAGGGAGGCAGAGGGATCAGTTCAGGCAGGGCCTGGCACCCTGGGGCCAGCTGGGACAGGCCCACCCCCGGCTGAGGATGGGAGAGACAGGACAGCGACATCTGCTTCCTTTCCTGCTAAGAAGGGAGGACGGGGGTTAAGCTGGATTTGCTTTCAACTCTTGAATCAACACGGAGCCTGCCTCGTCTGCCAGGCCATATGGTTCTCAGAGAGGCAGCGTGGCGGGGTTTCAGCAGATGGAGGGAGCCATGCTGAAAATGACAGAGTCTAGCAACTGGGGAGGCGAGGGGGTTGGCAGGAGGGAGTCTCGCGGAGGCTGGTTGGGGCAGGAGGACGACCTGAGAGGGAGGCAGGAGACAAAGCCACAGGAAACACTTTGTTGGTAAAGAAGGGGAAAGCGTTCTTTGTCTGGAGGGAAGAGTACTGAGGAGCCCCGAAGGACACTTCCATGGTGCTGCCGCACAGTGCTTCCCGAGCTTTTTTTGTGCGCTACAAATATTGATATTTAGTCAATATTTGTCTTTACACTGACTCTTGAAATCCTTAAATAAATTTATTTTAAAAAGGAAAGGTTGTCACTGCCACATGGGGAAAGTTTGTCATGAGTTGGGGTCATAAGCATAAGTAAAAAGAAGGTCAGTAGGGTGATACTAAGTTTTAAGTAGATATTACTACCTACTAAAGACTCTGGACTTGGACCCACTCTTTCTTAAAAAAAATTTTTTTTTAAATTATAGTGTTAAAGACATAATAGCATCAAATGAGGACTTCTTTATATGATCAGAAAGTTCAAAAAAAGAAAGACTTTTCTTACTATGTGAATCAGTGTTGTTTAATACAGCAGTGTATCACCAATGCATGTTTCACTGGAACATTTTGGAAACCCCTGGGGAGAGAGCAGAAAACACATGGCTCTAGGAATCAGGAGACGGAGCTTCCGGTTCTAGCCCTGCCCCATCACCCTGGAGACATTTCTTTCCTATAGGTCCCAATTTTCTCATCTAGAAAATTGATGATGGGAAGAATGGATTTGAATTTCCCAAGAAAGAGTAAATTAGTTTCATCTTTTGTAGTTACATAGTGAGAATAATTCTGAGTCTGTATTCAATCTTAGTAGGAAAGATGCCACAATAGATTAGTGATGTCTGCCACAGGTGCAGAGCTGGCAATGGTGAAGTGCATGTTGGGCACCTGCTATTCCTAGGGTACTCCCCAATGCTGACAGCCTGGGGTTGTGTGACTAACATAATCACCGAACAACATTTGCCTTGCTTATTTGCCCATGACTGATGACAGACTCTGAACCAAGGCAATTTTTGTACGTGAAAGGCAAACAATTCAGTTCAGTCCAACAAACATTCTCTGAGCACTTATATTGTGCTGGGCCCTGAGTTGGGGATACAAAGATGAATAATAAAATTTAGTCCCCATCCTGAAGACGCTCACGGTCCCAGGTGGTGTGGGGAGAGTTGATGACAGACAGGTAAACAGATTTCACACAGGTTTCAAGATGATGTAGTAGGTACTATGTTAGAGGTACATGGAGGATGCTGGGGGAGCTCAGGGCACAGACACTCGGTCAAAGGTTTCCTGGAGTTCTATCTTGACCTGGGGGGTGATGAAGCCAGTACTCCAGCAGTTTTCAGGGACTTGTGGAAACTGTTGTAGGTTGAATTGTGTCCCTCAAAAAGATATACTGAAGCCTTAATTCCTGGTACCTGTGAATGTGATCTTATTTGGAAATAGGGTCTTTGTAAATGGTTATGGGTTGAATTGTGACCCACCTACCCCAAGAAAAAAAGGAGTCCAAGTCCTCAGATGGTGACCCAGAGGTACCCCAGGGGGTACTCAGAAGGTGACCCTATTTGAAGATAGGGTTTTTACAGAGGCAATTAAGTTAAAATGAGGTCAGTGGTGTGGGCCCTAATCCAATGTGGTTGGTGTCCATATAAAGAGGGGACATTTGGTTACATCAAACACATTTAAGGGGGAAATGATATGAAGAGACACAGGGAAAAGGCAGTCATCTCCAAGCCAAGGACAGAGGCCTGAAACAGATCCTTCCCTCATGACCCTCAGAAGGAGCCGACCCTGCTTGGTTTTGGACTTCCAGTCTCCAGAACTGTAAGACAATGCATTTTTGTTGTTTAAACCTCCCAACTTGTGATACTTTGTTATAGCAGCCTGGGAAGACTCATACACAAATGTAATTAAATCAAGATGAAGATGGATTAGGGCAGCCCTAATCCATGGCTGGTGTCCTTGTAAGAAGAGGAAATTGGGACACAGACACACACACACACAGACACACAGACACACACACACACACACACACACACACACACACATGGAAGGACACCAAGTGATGGTAGAGACCACAGTGAGACATCTGCAAGCCAAGCAATGCCCAGAACTGCCAGGAACTACCGAAAACTAGGAGAGAGGTGTAAAATCAATGGCCCCTTGGAGCCCTCTAGAAGGAACCAACCTGTCAACACTTTAACTGCAGACTTCAGACTTCCAACCTCCAGAACTGTGAGAGACTAAAAAATTTTTAAGCCACCCACTTTATGGTGATTTGAAATGGCAGTCCTAGGGAACTAACACACTGGCCCTTCATCTTGGCCCCTCCTTCCACCCTGTCGCAGCTCTAGTTCTTCCTCCTTTGGAAAATCTACTCAAAAATAGATTGCACAGGTTACCAAGATGAATGCCACACTTATCAGATGAAAATGTGAGGAGACTGGACTTCTGAAATATTGACTTATGGTTTTCTGCCATAATTTTTGTAACCACTATCTCTTCTCCCCCTGCCACCCCTCACATCTGGGCAACTGTGTAGCAGCTCCCATTGCTTCAGCAGAATGCACAAGTAGGTCCTGGTTTTGAGTTTACAGAGTGAAGCAGAGAGGCCTTATGATGGGAAGAAGGGACAGAGCAATGATCTGTGTCCCTCTTGGGTGCTACCTGGGTGCCAGGCTATGGCACCAGGACAAGCCCTTCTCAGCCCAACTCTGGTTTATACAAGGTCCCTGAAGCTTGGAGACAGTCCAGGGAAACCAAGAGAGGAGGAAGATGCAGGCTTGACTGATATTGTTTCCACCACTAGTAGAATGAGATGCATATTAGGGAACAGGTTGAGAAGAAGGACTCAGAAAGCAAATGAAATTCAGCTTAGAAAACCTAAAGTGGCTTTCTTTTTTACACTCTAATTGGGCAGAGAAATACATACCTGCTGCAAGAATATGGCTCTTTTCTTTCCCTGGAGGGAAATGAGCTCAGACATGATTTTCATATTTGTTCTTTTTTTAATTGTTATTTTTTTGGTAAATACTGAAGACTAACATATACTTACCTCAAAAGTACACAGCTCACAAAGTAAACTTCACATGCCTTCACATACCCACTTCCAATCACTCTAATCCCACCTAAAAGGGTCACCACTCTCTTGACTTCAGATGGATTTGTTTAGACTGTTCTTAAACTTTTTATAAATGGAATCAGTCAAAAGGTATTCCTCTGTGCCTAACTCCTTTTACTCAACATGTTGTGAGGTTCATCCATTATTTCACAAGTAGCTGCAGTCCATTTCCTTCTAGAAGTTGTTTCATTGACTATACCAGGATTTATGTATCCGTGCTACTCCAGGCAGGCATTGGGGCTCTTTCCAGTTATCAGCTATGGCAGTGAACACTTGTACCTGTCTTTTGGTGCATATCGGTGGGCTTCCTCTTGGGCATAATATGAGGAGTGGAATTGCTGGGTGGTAGAGTACATGTGTGGTTCAGCGTTAGCAGATTCTGCCAAACAGTTTTCCGAACTGGTTGTACTAACTATACTCCCACCAGCAGGACAAGAGCTCTAGTCTCTCCACATCCTTCCCAATACTTGGTATTGATTCTCTTTCATTTTTGCCATTCTAGTTATATTAGGATTTTAGCCATTTTCTTTCTAGGGTGAACACAAGGAGTGAGGCACTAACCCCAGGACTCTGCGTGGCTTTTCTCTGATCACTTCCTGCTGTAGGTGGTCCAATCCCCTCCTTCACTCCCTCTGCTAGGGAATGTGGGGAAATCAGGACAACACTGTTCTCATCATCATAGAATACTGGAACTGAAGAAGTGTCTTTCAAGATCATGTAACTTATTTCCTCACCACACAGATGAGAAATCCAGCTGAGCAGGGGGACATGAGTTTTCCAGGAGCTTCCAGCTTGTTATACCTGAGGCAGAGCTCAGACGCAAGCTCAGGAATCCATTTCTCTGCTTCACCGTGCTGTTTCTCTTTTATAATTTCCAAATTTCACTACCAAATTGAAAGTCAAGGATATTCTTGGTGGAAAGTAATAAATACACATCAGCCTATACCTGGAGAGCTAACACACCCATGAGGCCCATCCCTTTGGGCACATAGGACACCCAGGGTGAGGGTTTCCACACCGAGCAGATGAGGTACATTCCTCAGCCCAGCTGTCTGCCCAGGGATTGAGGTAAGAGTGCATTTCAAAGCTCCCAGCAGCCTCCCTGATCATCATTTCCCACAAGCCTTGGCCTCTGCCCTCAAATTGCACCCTAGTTCTGACAGGCCCATGACACTGTGGACTGCAGTGATGCCCTCTCTTTCTCTTATTCCACATCACGTGTCTTTTTGTTCAATAAACTGATCTTTTTATGTTCCCTTTTTCTTATGTGAGGATAATACCAGCTCTTCCTGAGTGCTTGCTATGTACCAGGTAGCATATCATTTAATGCTCACAACAGTCCTATGAGGCCAGTACTACTTTACTGCTATTTCACAGATGAAGAATGGGAATCTTAGAGAAGTCAATTTGTCCAAAGATCCACTGTGAAGCTGAGCCAGGACCTGGACCCATGAATTCAAGTCTACACTCTCAGCCACTGCTCTGCAGCCTCCATTACTGTGAGCCATTATCATAGGATTGCATATGGAGAAAACACTGCTAGGGTCTGCCTTTCTTTAAGAAAGCCGCACAAAGGAAATCTGAAGCTATAAAGCACATGTGTTTTCTTGCAGAAGGAAGGCAGTGTTGTTTAAATCTAGCACTCCACTGGGAGCACTTAAAGTGTTTGTTCTCACAGAATTTACTGCTTGACTTAGGGGCTTGGCAGAGTCAGAGAAACTCAACCAGAGTGTTAGAGAATTCCTAGCCTCCAGTGGTCATTAGGAAATTAAGACAAAGCATGTCTTCATTGGAAGGGGGAAGGGAGGCATTGGGTCATCATGGATTTCAGAGCTTCTTCACAGGCAAGAAAAGCTATGAGCATGAAAGATAGTGAGGGGAGAGAATCAAGTTGCACAGGACAAATTCAAGAGGGCTTCCTACACAGAAATGGAGGTACGCCTACCATTCTTTTCCCTAGATTAGAGAAGAGCCTATGGCAATTAAGGCAGGAGGTTCAAAAGGGAGAAATCAAATGTGCCTCTTGCCCTGATGGTAGAAGAGAGAAACAGTCAGATCAACTTACATTAGGGAGAAAGATGTTTAGGGCACAGTCAAAAACCTATAAAAATTTCTGTGGAATCTTAGCTGAGAGTAAAGGTCAGTGTTGAAAATCTTGATTTTCAACATTTGAAGGCTGCTTCCCACAGAATCGCTCATGTCACTGTCCCCACTTTCTGCCTAAGACCTTCCAATGGTCTCTGCCTACACTTTGAATAAAATGCAAACCCCGTCCAATGGCCTACAGGTCTGCCTGATGTGACTGCTGTTTGCCTTCCCAGCCTCTTCTCATTCCTCTCCCCACTTTATTCCTGCAGCCGCACTGGCCTTGGTGCTGTTCCTTGAACATGCCACACTCAGGTCTCTTGCCTTCCCTGGGTCCTCAGCCTGGAATGTCATTTCTTGGCTTCTGCATCACTGGCTCCTTCTCCTGTGTGCAGGTGCACCCCTACCCACTGCCAGGGAGCTGTGGATTTCTCAGGTGAGCCCACTTCCTTCAGAGCGCTCACCATCATCTCTTTTACCGGGTTTGTGTGTCTCTGCACTGTTGTCTGTTGCCTGTCTTCAGCCACTAGATTTCAAGCTCCAGGGATGAAAAACACTTAGGGTTTTTTTTTCTTTTAAACTCAGTGTCATTAGCACTTAGAACAGTGTTGGGGATTGCTGGCCACCACCTGGATTTGCTGAATGAATAAATAAATTGATAATAGAACTAGGTATCTCACAAACCATGTGAAGAATATTCAGACTCTTCATTCCTACTAATGCACACCAGTTTTAAAACAGAATAAAATCAGTTCTGTTTCGAAACCAGCCTAAGCCTTCTCTAATGATCCGATGTGTCCCAGATATAAACTCATCAAATACAGAGATCTGAAATGCAGATAGTGAAACCAATTTCTGGAACGACAGTATGAGGAGCTTTTTGAACCCACTCTCCTGGGAATCTGGTGAAAAATATTTAAGAAAAACCATGTAAAGCCTCTGAAAATGGACCTAACAGTATACAGCAAATGAAGAAACATCTGCTCAGGAAAATCTATTAAAATGTTGTAAGAAAAGTGAGTCTGTGGTATTTGAAACAAAACCACTCCCTCTATCCTCATTCCAAGCTCAGTGGGACTTCACTCCAGATTGGTGCAGCCAAGAATGCAGGACTCCTACCCTCAACTTCCAGTTGGAGGGCTTTCTTCCCACGAGGAGCAGGAAATCAGCATTTCTCATCCTGTCCCCAGTGACCTGTTGCTGAGCCTAAGTCCCAGCTGAGTGTGGTCCTGAGCTCCCTTCTGTCCATTCCATCCCCCACTCATGGAATGAGGCTCTAGCTTGAGCACAATGTGCTTTCTTGGGAAACAAAATATTTCTTTCCTCCTACATCCATACATTAAGGACTACTATGATTTCTCAAGCACTCTACCCAGAATTCAAAGTTGTCCAGTCATAATTTTCAGGCTGTCACAACTTTGGCTTAATAAGCATTCCTAGAATAATTAGCTCTCACACTGGCGTCATTTCAGTTAGGGCACTTTTGTCCATATGCCACACAATACCAGATCAACCAAAAACAATGCAGACATGTATCACCTAGTCTAACAGGAAGACTCCAGGTAGATGGTTCCTCAGCTAGTTCATCAGCTCACCAATGTCACTGAAGATTTAGTCTCCTTCTGTTTATTTCATCCCTAACTATTGGCATTGCATCCTCATGCTTATTGCCTCACTATCACAGAATGAAAGCTGTGGCTCTAGACATCACATCTGTGCTCAAGTAATTCAGCAAACTCTCTTCATTTATTTGTATCTTTTATAAGAAACAAATTCTTTCCCAAAAGTGCCTCAGCCAACTCTTGCATATGTATTATTGGATAAAGCTGGGTCTCATGGCTACCCCTAGATACAAGTGAAGTTGGAAAAAAGACTGATTAGTAAAAGCAGAAAAATGCCAAGATTGACTTAAAACAGCCACAGTTCACTTCTTAAGGCTAGAAAAAGTGCTTACTTGAACAAAATCAGGACTCTGTTAGCAAGAAGGAAGCTGAGGATGTCTTTGGGGTGGGCTTCTCATAGGATGTGCCATAAATGCCATGCAATGTTATTTTCTTAAGCCCTTTCTCTTCATATTCTATCCTATCACATCCTCACAACTTTCCAGAGAGTCAGGTAGGTTCTGTATGTTAAAGATAAATAAAGTTAAACTTTAGCAGGTGGAGTATCTCAGAGTGCTCTGTAGAGCTTTCTAAAATACATTTCTCAAAATGCTAAATGAATTCCATGGTCAAGATCTTTTGAGAAAATACTATTTAAAACATTTAACACTTCCTAAACTGCTCTTATGAGACAATAACTGTGTGAGATGCCTTAGATATACTATCTCATTTAATCCTCTCAGCAACCTTACAGCAAGAGTCCTACTATGATCATCTTATTTTTACAGATAAGCAATCCAAGTTTTGACAGGTTACATTTTCAATGACATAGAGCTGGCAAGTGGTAGACCCAAGATTCAGATCAAGGGAACCTCTTTCCAAAGCCTGCCCTCTTTACGAAAGAGGGCTACAAAGTTAAAAAGATTGCCTTGCCCCAGGACTTCTCAGAGTCTTTACTGTGCTAACACACATTTTGTAAAATAAAATGTATTAGAACTTCCAAGAGGAGGCTCTAAATCATCAACCCTAGAACTATCTGTTCACCAAATATCTAGTAGGACCTTGAAGGATTCGTATCCGAGTAACACTTCCGAAAATACTGGTGTAGTGAAATATAACTTTAAACCATGAGTTAGAAAACATGGGTTTCCTCTGCCATTCCCTGATCCTGCAGTCCTTATTCTTCTAGCTCATTCCAACTTGCCTCTTAAAACTTCAAAGTCTCGTTCTGGCATATCTTCTCCAGGCAGCTTTTCAAGATCTGCAAGCCTGATTGTATTGTCCCCTTCTAAGATTTTATTGCTCTATGCAGTGATTCCCAAGAGGTGGCAAAAGTGTCCCCTCCCTAGGGGATATTTGGCAATGTATGGAGACATTTTTGGTTGTCACAACTGGTGAGGAGGCAGAGTTCTTGGCATTTGGTGAGTAGAGGCCAAGGATACTCCAAGCATCCTACAATACATGAGACAAGTCTCCCTCCCCCACAACCAAGAATTAGCAACCCAAAATGTCAAGCATGCTGAGGTTGGGAGCCCTGCTTTATGATTATTTTCATCATAGGACTTACCAAGCTGCCTGATTCTTTATTTACTTGTTTGTGCTGGTCTCTCATTCAACTGTCAGCTTCCTGACTAGAAATCAGGGCTTCTCAGAATGTACAGGTCACAGGAGGATCTCAACACTAACTGTTGAAGGAAAGAAGCTAGTGCTAGGATGTGGTAGGTGTATTTAGGGGTATCTACCTAGCCCATGACCCCCATTCTTGAGCGCTGCCATGTATTGCAGTGGTGGGTCCTGACAGCCACTTGTACTATTCAGCTCTGCTCCTGTGCCCTAGTTATTGGAACAGAAGTGGGCACTTCAGTTCCCACCTCAGCCCATTGTATTTCCTCTCCAGGGAATTGAGAATCGATTCTAGTCAGGTTCTGCTGATTTTACTTGACCTTGATGGCTACATACCACCAATTTTGGCCATGGCATGTGAAAAAGTTTGACTAAAGGAGGAGGATGAAACCATTGCAAATGGGCACAGACACCAGAGAATGGGCCTTCCAGGGAGAGCAGCCTTGATTTCCAGTGGCTTTCTACTTGCTCGTTACACTGAGTCCATGTGCAACCCTCTTGCACTTTCTTTCCAGGGGTTTTATCTCCTCACTCCTATAATAAACTCCCTCTATTTTATTTTGGTCTGAGTGGATGTCTGTGTACACAGAACCAGTCTTGATTAAGCTACAAGTCAGGAAACATAGCCCAATTTTCTTAACCTTTAATACAAGGTTCTTTCTTCCTCCAAAACATGAGAGTCTATGGCATCTTACTGTGCTGATGGACAGTGACTGCAATGGGGTCAGAGTTGGGGGACTTGATAATATGGCTGAGTGTTGTAACCACAATGTTGTTCACATGAAACCATAAGATTGTATATCAATGACACTTTAATAAAAAAAAAAAATATGAGAGTCTGCAGGAGGAAAGATACAGTGCCAGAGTGAGTCTATGAAATGGACTTTAGGCACCACTATCATCTCATTTTCAACATTCTATAAAGGGTGGCTGGAAAGGCCACCCCTATTTTTAGACAATTATCCAGAAAGAGTGACTAATGCCTGGGGGTCTTGCTTTTGACTCTAGACTATAAAATGTTGCAGAGGCATGAGTTCCCCTCTGTAAATGAAAGGTGTTACTGATCTACTTCAGTTTCAATACATCAAAAGAGGCTTGTGGAGACAATTATTTGCTGAGGGGGCACTGATATTGTTGGACTTGACATTTATTTTATCTTCCTTTGAACACAGTTAAAACTGTATAATTGATCATTTGTACTTCTAATCTTTTGCTTCTTGATGATCACCAGAAAGAAATAATAATAATAGTAATAATAATAAATTATTAAATCTGGCTGTTAGTATGGAATAGACGTGGGAGTTTGTTTTATTCAAGAAAAACAGACAAATAGAAAAGTTCTCTGGCTGTACAAAGGTTTCAGTGACATGCAAATGTGAAACGCCTCTAGTTGCCCCTGGCTGTGATGGCTGGAGAAGCACAGGGAACGGCAGCTAGAGCTGCCTGCCTAGCCCCAGCCATTCAGTTTGTGTTCTCTGACTGGCTCCAGGTTTGCCCTGAGATCAGACTGTGTTGATGCTGTGTTTTCAGATGCAGGGCTGGCCCTTTCCCTGAAGTCAGCCTCTGCTCATTTCTTGACCTCCTCCCACAGATCTGGGATGGTTTTCTAGAGAAATAGCTATGACATTCCCCCACCTATTTTGTCCTTGATTTACCTAGCACAGATGCCAAGTAACATTTCCACTCTGGATTAAAGGACCCTCTGGGGTCATCACTGTTCTCCACAGCCGCCCATGTATTTGCAAGAGCTTGACTACATTCTTGTCAACAACCAGCTATTCCTTCCTTTTCTTTACCTATCAACACTCCACCCCTTATATTTTGGGGGGAGTGGGGGAGGTTACTCATCATTGTTTCCTTCCACTCCAAACACCTTTCTCTTTGGTGCTGGTTGAATTATAGCTGGTGGGTTTTTATTTAAATCCTGTTTTCTTATGGCCTTTATTTCAGACTATAGATCTTCATTGGTATAAAGCATATGAGGTGACCTTGGTTTGGCAAGACTTTTGCTTTCTGCCCCCTAAACGTCTGGTGTCAGGATTAGATGTAGAACAAAGAGTTTAAAATATTTTATTAACTTGGTGCTCAAACAATAACCTCAGATTCAGAAAATTTTCTATCCACATGAGAGGATTTTGTACATTGATTAAAAAAGAAAAAGAATAGAGAAAAAAAATGATTCCTTGGATGTAAGGCCAATAATCAGAGTCGGGATTTCTTTGACTCTCTGGAGAAAAATTCCATGCTAGCTCATGCTTGTTTCTTCTTTCAGAAGCCTGTATTAGAATGTGGAAAGCGGCAGGGGAGAAATGTCTGTAATTTTAATGGGACTGCAGAGACCACTTTGAAATATTGAACATCTCCACAAGAACAAATATAATAGCTTCCACCTGATGTCATAGGCACTTGTTCTCTTTGCAGATCCAAGTGTGAAGGCGAGTTTTCCTGATGTAGAATATGACGGGGTCCTTTGTGTGCTGCTCACAGGGCTCTTTGGCTCCCTGCTCTGTGACACTTCCATGCGCCAGGCTTAGATTTCAGTGTTCCTTCTCTAAAGCCAGGGCCATTGCAGCCCAGCAGTGACTCAAGCAGATGGCTGACTGTGACCAGCCTCTTCTGATTGGTAATAAAAATACCAGAAGCTGCACTGTATCGTGTACAAATATGTGAGGCTATTGCAGATTCCTTTGTATCTCTAGATTCTGTTCTGAGAGTGGGTTGATATTTTCCATGCAGCACCCTCACAGAATGAGCGATCATACCAGGTGTGTGTTTGAAGCATTACTGCAGTTTGTGGAAGTCAAGATTGTTTCTCATAAGCCTGCAAAACTATATCCTACCCTCTAAGATTTCTGATAGACTGCCCATGATTTGGGAGTGGAAGGAGAAGAATTTCGATCTTCTTGTAGAAAAACCATCAGAGGCACTTCCGAACTGAAAGGCTAACTCGAGTCAGATTGCCTCTATCTTCTCTTAAGAGACGCTGCTAAAGAACAAAACCATGGGAAAATGTAGCACTGGGGATGGGAGTGGAAGTGGGGGCAGAATCTAAATGCTGAGTAATCACTCCCTGGACAATGAGTCCAGAAATAGCTGAGAGTTGATTTTGAACTTGCTTTGCTTAGTTTATTGCATTGGTTCACAAACATTTCAGCATCAAATGACCTGGGGAGCTTCTACAAAATTACAGATTCCCAGGCCCCATCCTCCAGGGTTCTGGTTGAGCACATTTACATTGGAGCCAGGGAATCTATAATTTGAAAAAGAATCCTAGGTGATTCTAAGCTGTTCCTGGTGAATTAAAATGTGATATTAATAATTTTTAAAAGTCATGGGGCCAATTGCAACTGAAGTCAGCTAACTGCTAACTCTGTGACCTCAGTCTGCTGAACATGAGGATTCTGGGTGGGGGCGTGAGAAGCAGGAGGATGGAGAAAAAAGATAAGGAGTAAAGGATCAGAAGGTCTGGGTTCCAGTCCTTGCCGTGTCATTTATTAGCTGTGTGACCTTGAGCAAAGGTCACTGGGAGGCTCAGAGCCTCATCTGGAGAATGGGGCTCATAATTCATGCCTTGCCTACCTCACTGGGTCATGAGGATCAAATGAGAGATAACTCTGTAAAATATCACATGTTAGGCATCACAGCATTTTTGTAGAGAGGCAGTATTTTCCCCTTTCAGTCTAATGATGGGACACTCACACTCAGCAACCCAGACCCAAGTGCCTTTGCTCAGTGAACCAAAGGAAGCCTGGTACATGCAAGGGCTGATTGCAAGTACAGTCCTCACAGCCTAGAAGGCAGCGGTTTCCAGCATTGCCAGCTATGTGTATGAGAAGGAAAGATTCTAGGGTTCCATCCTGAACCAGAGTCTCTGGGAGTGTGTGGTGGGAGGAATCTGCCTTTTTAATAAGGCCAGAGATCATTCTTAGTCATGTTAAAAGTAGGGGAGTCGCTGACCATGGTAATAACGGAAGCTGGGAGCCTACGAGTTGAATGTGACCTCAGAGAGCTCTTTCTACTACCGTGGCCCAGGAAAAGAAGTGTCTGCCTGCCCCATCCTTTCCTTTATCTCCCACCCTTCTTCTCTATCTCATCTACTCTCCACCTCCCACGGCCCGTCCAGCGATACACTACCGCAGCCTTTGCCCTCTGCTCCGAAATCCTCTCCCTCTATCAAAACTCACTCCCTTCCTGTTGGTTCTCAAGTTAACTGTCCACAAATCCGGTTCCCAGGAGGGTATGTGGTACGGGTTCTGACCCTCCCAAGACTCAGCTTTTGTTTCTTAACAGATTTTTTTTTTTTTTTGCATTTTATTATTTTTTCGAAGCATTACTCTCAAGGCATTCCGAGGGAAATTCCTGTAGAAGAAAATAGGTCATTGGCCCCAGGTCAGCAAGGATGATACTGCAGCAAAGGTCTCTGTGCCCCAGCCTGCACGGCCATCGCAAGCCAGGCCAGCAGCTGTCCACGCCAGTCAGCCTGACTCCGCATGGCCTTTGTCTTCTCCCTGTCCTCTCCCTTCCTCTACTTTCCAAAAAAAGGGCAACAGTGTGTTTCGTCTCTGCCTCTGGATGGTCTCCTCTCCCAGTCTTCTGTCATTTGATCACCCAGCTCCACAGAGCCTCCAGCTCGGCTCTGATCTGAAACGCCGACCAGAGCTCCCAGCGCCTCCGGTCCCTGCCCCCCAGAGCTGGCAGCTTCCCTCCGAGGCACAGCCTGGCCCACGGAGCCCTGTTTTTCTGTTTATTGATTTCTGGTATGACATGGGGCTCGTCGTATCAGAATTCTCAAGGCTGATGTTTCCCCAAAGTGCCATAAATGAAAACTCATTCCATGAGCACCGTGTTTTGATGAGGGTGGTGTGTCTTCAGCCAACATTTCTAAGGACTGTTTTCACTAGGTTTGAGGGATGATTTTTTTTTTAAGTTTCTTACAAATTGAGAGGAAAAATGAAATGGGCTGTAGATTAAGAAGATAAATATGGGGAGAGGGATTGAGGAAAAGACTAATTGCAGCAGTCTCCAGCGGGGGATGGGAGCCAATGAGCCCTCCGGTTGCTAAGACGTCAAGGTCAGGCAGCGAAGGGTGAGAGAATGCGAGGAACTACGGGAAACGGAGAGGTGTCAGAACATAGCTACTCCTTTACGATATCCTGGGTCTTACAGATATTTTCAGGGATCAGGAAAAATTTGTGCTGCATCTCATCAACATGTAGAACAGGGGGTGAATAAACTGCCGTTCGCCTCCAGTTTTTGTAAATAAAGTTTTATTGGAACAGAGCCATGCCCAGTCCTAATCTCTGCAGCTGTTTTCCCTCTATACTGACAGTAGTTCCAGCACACCACAGAGTCCACAGCATCAATAATATTTACTCTCTGGCCCTTTACAGAAAAATTTGCCAACACCTGGCCTAGAATTCTGTGTCCTCTAGAGCACTATTTTATAAATGTTGCCACTTAATAGCAGAATGCATTTTTTTAAAGAATATTTTTAATGTAAAAGTGCACAGAAAAGTTAAGCATGGGGATATATGGGGAGAGACAGGAGTCACAGAGCCCACCAGCTCAGCTCAGCTTCCCTCTGCCTCCCTCCTCCAGTGCTGTCTCTGGAACCCAGGGTCCCAAGGAATAGTTGGGAAATCACTACAGAGCACATGCTTCTTGAGGTCAGGGGGCTACCTTAGTTTCTTCTGTATTGATTTAGTGACCAACACACAAATACACTCAAGATAAGTATAATAGATGAGAAACGGAATGAAGTGCTTCTAGGCAAGAATCCCCCTGGAATGTCACTGTAAGTATGGCTCTGCTCTCTGTCATCTGAACTATCCCCCAGAGTGATGTATGCCCATGTTACTGTGCCCTCATGTTACTGCTTTCTGACTTTAGCCCCATCACTGCTGAAACTGTCGTCACCAAGGCCCTCAGTGATGTTTTTAACTGCCACAGTCCACAGACATTCCTTAGTTCCCTTCCTCAGGCGACCTTCTGGGCATTTGACAATTTCTGACTCTTATCACCCCTTTGGCATCTCATTACACCATGATCTCCTGGTTATTTTTGTCTTTCTCTGACTTTGCTTCCCTGTTTTTGAATGGGCTTCATTTTCCTTGACCCTAAATGATGGTGTACCTTACATACTGACATGGCATCAATCAAAATCTAAATGTTGAGTGCTCACAAGTTGCTACTGTAAGTCCAGCCTCCTTCTGAAATGCCAGACTAATTTACTTGCCCCCCATTAGACAGCCCACCGGGATCCCCAGATGCACTCTCTCCCAACCTGGACTTGCCATGGTCCTCAGAGTCACTCCCTGGATTCTCTCTCTCACTAGATGACACCATCTGGTCAATTCTTGTCAACCCCATGACTTTGGCACCTCAAATCAAACACCAAACATCAAATTCTGCCCATTTTGTTATCTAAGGATTTCTCTTCTCTACCCCCTTTCTCCATCTCTTATCATCTCTCTTGGGATGGCTACAGCAGGCACCTAACTGACCTCCTAAAGTTTATATCATAACCCCCTGTGTTTATAGCATTCTCCACTGTGCAGCTATAGAGATTATGTTACTCACCCTTCCAACAGCACTCACATACTTATAAGCTCTCCCTGGCTTCCCAGTGCACATGGGATCAAGGCCAAATCCATTAACAGGGCTTCCAAGGCCCTACAAGGGCTGTTGCCTGTTCATCTCTCCAGTCTCATCATGCATATTTTCCTTCACTCACTGCCTCCCAGCCGTGCTGATCTTGTAATCAAACACACCATGCTCCCTCTGTATGTGTGCGTGTGGGTGTATGTGCACTCGGGACAGTATTTGAGAGTAAGTGGGAGCCATCATGGTATCTCACCCAGGAGTATTTCAGCAGCTATCATCTAAAAATAAGGTCATTCTCCTCCATGACCACCACATAAGTATCACCCTTGGGATATTTAGCATTACTATAATATTATTATTACAGACCAAGCTTGTATTTCCCCAATTGTCCCGGTAACGTTATAGCTTCTTGCTTTGTTTCATATCCCCTGCCGTCTCATCTCATTCCCCCTCGCCCCATCCCCTGTTCTGTGTCTGGTTTCCTGACTCTACCTCTTCATTTCTACATTGATTTCAGGAAGGGCGGACATTGCAAACTGTACACAAAAACCTGCTTCTTCTTCCTGAGCACATAGCTTGACCTCATTTCTGAGCCTTCCTTGATGTTGGGTGTGTGGCCATGTAGCCAAGTTCTGATGACAGTGATGGTGCTATTTCAAGGCCAAGGTTTTTAATAAGTAGTGAGATCTCGTCCATTCTCTCCCCTTTTGCCAGCTGAATGCAGACAGTGAAGACAAGGCTTTGGGGAACAGTGGAGCCACAAAATAGAAAGAGCCTGGGTCTTTAAATCACTGGGCAGAGGAGAGTTTCATGTCAACGAGGGACACATTGTTTGGGTTGCTAGGTGAGCAGAAATACACTTCTATTATGTTTGAGCCATTATACAAGTGTGGATCTATTTGTTACAGCAGCAAATATCACCAAATGACCTTAATGATCCTTCCACAAAAAAGAGACTAGATGGATCTTCTTATCCAGAACCTCTTACCTCGGGGGAGAAGTACAAGAGAAGGTTTAGACATCACATGCTGGGAAACAGGTGGTCCCAGAAGCTAAAGCCCTGAACCAGAGGAGCATCAATAGAAAGGAGAAAGAAGTGTTGAGAAACTGGGTCTTGGCAGTGCTGTCGACCACAAGCAGAAGCAGAGGGAGAATGCTCGGGCTGGGTGGCCAGGCACTGTTTGCTTTGGGGTTCTGTGAACCAAGGACTCTTGAAAGTTGTCTGCCACCATCCGGCTGCGATTTCATTTCAGAGTGGAAACACATTGCCAGAACTTCAATCCCACAGCATCCTTCACTGACAGATTGGGTGTGATTTTTCATTTCAAAAGCAGAGGAAGGAAGGGATGCTGGGAGGGGGAGAGGGGTGAGGAAGGCAGCTGTCAGCTTCAGTGTGGTTTCAGGACAGCTCTTGCAGATGTGGGCAGAGCAACCCCTGACAATTCTCTGAGCCTCGCATGGCTCACCAAATCTGGGATGGGGAGGGTGGGCAAATCCAGATTGTACCAGAGGATCCCAGAGTGGCCTCTGGACACAGAACCTGGCCTCAGAACGGGCTCACCTTGCATGTGAAAGGAACATCGCTCCTTGCACCAAATTAAACCAATTTGATCAAAATTTGTAATGCAGAAAAGCATAATTAAATTGAAGATTTTAATTAGGCACAGTTATGATGAAACTTAACAGGAGCCGGCAGGAATATTCTTGCTGTCGATTAAACATAATCCTGCCTGGTGAAGAGCTCTTTAGTTGATGATCTTTAATGACTGCCCAGCTCTCAGGTGCCTTGCTGGAGTTCCAGTCAGCCTGGAGGAGGTGGGGAAGTGCAAGGTGATGGGGGGGAGAGGGGTGGTGCGTGCAACTGTGGGGTGACGGCTCTTTCAGAGCAATGTTGGTGCTAAACTTTGGGGTACCCAATTACTCACTTTCATGCAAGTGGAGAAATAGCACGGAATTAGGGTAAGGGCTGTTTCACTGTAATGAAGCAGGAAGGAGAGGGAGGGGCTCCCTGCTGGCTGAGAGGCACCTCTGCTGGCCTTCTCTGCCTCTCAATTTCACTTCACAAAGCTTGAATCTTCTGAGGGCTTCCCAGCAGAATAATAGAAAGAAGGCCTCTGGAAGCAGAGATGTGGGAAGAGCCCTCAGACTGCCTGGCTGGACATTAGTAAATACCTCATTGCCAAAAGAATGAAGGGCTAAACAAAGCAATAAATGAAGAAGTGATTCACCTGGAATTCTGCTGAGAGAAGGTTAAGAAGTACGGGCCGCCCATGGCTGCTGCCTTGTTATAAAAGTGCCTGGGCTTCAGAGAGATTTCTCCCTTCCTTCTTCATCTCTCCCTTCTTCTTCAACCAACCGTGTTTTCCAAGGCCTCACTGCAGCAAGCACTCTACCAGGCACGATGTATCTTGAACATAGGAATCCAGGTTCCCTGCCCTCAAGAGGCTAACATGCTAGTGAAAGGGACAGACATTGGGTATGTATTTAGGAACTGCAAGAAGCTCTGAGAAGGAATACTGGAGAAATCATACTTTGGCTTAGGTAAGGGATCAGCAAACCACAGCTGAGGGACCAAATCCACCTGTTGCCCGATTTTGTGAATAGTGTTACTGGACCACAGTCATGCCTATCATTTGCATATTATCTCTGGATGCTTTTGCTACAAAAGCAGAGTTGAATGGTTATGACAGACCTGATGCCTGCATGGCCTCAAATACTTATTATCTGGCCCTTTATAGAAAAAGTGCCAACTCTTGCTTTTGATGATCAGGGCAGACCTCTCAGAGAAGGTGAGATTTAGCTCAGACCTGGAGGAGGAGAATGTAGCCAGTGCAGAAGTTCCATAAAAGGGACAAGCAGGCATAGGCCCTGCAGTAGGACGGAGGCAGGTGCATTCAAGGACCCAAAGGAAGGATCATTTGACTGGAGGGTAGGGGTGGAAGGGCACCAGGCCTGGAGGAGTCACAAGAGGAGGGAAGGCCATTCCCTCACAATGGGAGCATTCAGACCCTGGAAAGGGATTTGGATATGATCCTAAGTGCACTGGGAAGCCCCTGGAGGGTTTTAAGAAGGCTGTGATAGACTGTAATTTTGAAGGAACCCCCTGGCCCAGTGGTTGGAGTGGCTTGGAGGAGAAACCATCCCTGCTCTGGTTAGATAAAGCAGGAGATAGTGGAGGCTTGGATCAAGGTCATACCAGTGAAGGCGTACCATCATGGGCAGATTTAGAATACATTCTGAAGGTAAAACTGATAGGATTTAGAAATAAATTAAGTGTGGGAGGGGGTGAAGGAGAGTCAAGAATGATCTCACCCAGGATTTTGGCTGGAGCGACTAATGAGTGGTTTTACCATTTGCTGAGGTTGTGAAGCCTGGAGTTGGGAGAGGAGAAGGTTGGGTGGGATATTTGAAGAGTTCAGTACTTTTTTTCCTCCTCAAAATTGAGAATCGTGTGAGACTCCAAGTAGAGATGACAGGGAGACAGTTGGCTATATGACCCCAAAGTGCAGATGAGATGCCAGGCTGAAGATAAAAAAGTGTGAGTCATTGGCATATAGAAGGTATTTAAGTAACAGACTGGATGAGGTCACCTAGGGCAGGAGGTAAAGAGAAAAGGGAACAGGACCCATGGCTGATGATTTTGTGCAGGCTGCATAGCTTCAGTTTGGCCTATCCAAATAACCGTATCTTCTAAACTGACAAGGATCTGGATTTGTGAGGTTGGGGTAAGATATAAATACTGTGCTTATACATACAATGAAATTTCTGAGAGATCACACGCTTCCTTCCCCTTCCTTCCTCTCTCTAAACACCTCAGCAAGGCCTGAAGATCTTAGTTCATAAACACTTTGCAGCCAACACATACATACACAGCCCTCATACACATGATGTCTCCCCATCGCTCTCCTTCTTCACATCTGCACACCCGCACACACCACACGCACACTCTACCTTTGCCAACACTGTCTTTGTTCAGGTCCTCAGTATCTTCTGATCAGACTATTTTTCGTTTCCTATCTGCTTGCTTTGCCAGTCCAGTCACTGTGAGCTCTAGCCTACCCTCCAAATTGCTGCTGGAATCATCTTGCATAAACCAAATCTGATTCCTTCAAGCTCCTACCTTGTGAGAAAATCCTCTACTGGTTCCTCATTGCCTATGGGGAAAGTACAAACCCTCTGGCATAACATTCAATGACTGTTATAGAGTGACACTGAGCTTCTTTGTGAGCAAGGCTCCTTCTATTCCAAATACCAATTCATTCTTGCCAGTCCACACGTACCCATCTACACCTGTCCATTCACACCTGACTGTACACACCTGTCCCTTCACATCTGCTCAGACACCGCTGCCCCTCTACATAGGTCTGTTCATACCTGCCCATCCATACCTGTCCATATACAACTCCATGTCTTGGTCTGAAATTCTTCATTCATTTGTATAAATGCCTGGTCAACTCTTACCTGTCCTTGAAGATCCAGCTCAGATGTTCCCTTCACTCAGAATTTCCTGGGCTCCAAAGGAAAGCCTGATAGTTCTTCCTTTGTCCACAAAGTAGTGATTGGCACATACCTTTACTGAAATGCTGACCATGTTGTGTTGGAATTGTTTCTTTCCTTCTCACCAAAACCAAACTGCTCCCAACTCCAACTGAAAAGTTAATCATCTTTCTATCTGTGGCACCTAGCTCAAAGTCAGCCCTAAATAGTTGTTTGATAAATGCATGGAGGGATCTGTGTTCCTCTTTCCTTGCTGTCAGATTCCCAGTAAGCTGAGTTCCAGAGGTCATCAGTGTGTCTGTCTATAGCAACCCATTTTGCATTTTCTGATTTACTGGGGCCTAGGAAAGCAGATAGCTAACCTTTTAGAATTTTGTGAGAAACAGGAGTTACGGGTTCCTGCAGGGCACCAGAGTGACTCTCTTTGAGGCAAATGCTTCAGCTGCAGCACGTGGTCTTCCTGCAATTGCGAGTCTTGCTCCCTACTGGGTTCTCAGTTTTGTTCTGGTAATTTAGGCCGCTGCATACTTATCTTTGGACAATCAAGAAGTGTGTGCTATGTACACACCAAGTAGAGCCATGTAGTTTATGAATTTCATTCTCAAAAATTAAAATGGAGATCAATGAAGATGAGAGGCTGTGAAAATTGGAAATTCACAGTAGGCGTCCTTAACCTGGAGTCCACAGATGGACTTAACATAATCCATGAGTTCTTGCTGCGTTGTATATGACATGTGTGCATATGCATGCAGGTTCTTCTGTGGGTAGGTTTCATAAATCTTCTAAGATTCTTTAAGGGGCCAGAGACCCTTACAAGTTAAGACTCACTGATTTAGAATGTATTTTTGTGCCTTTCTTTTTTATGCCTAGTTTTAAATTGGCACACAAATCTTAAAAGGCCTTGGGAATGTGAATGATTTCCATGTTATATGTTGCCTCCCTTGTCCTCCAGTCTTCTCAAGAATCTCCAGACTTGCTTTCTTTACCCCTTTTTTAGCTTCCAAGCCAAGGAGAGAACAAGGCAGCATCATTTCTAATAAGTCCTGTAAATAAACCTGGCTTCTGCTATATTAGATCACTCTAAAACAATTCCCTGAGGCCCAAGGGATTAAGTAATAGAAGAAAATGCTTTCCACTAAACCATGCAGATGATAGAAAATATTCTCGTTGTGGTAATTTACACAGATTACTCCATGACAAATTGGTTGTTTGAGGGGATCATCTTGATCACTAAAACACTGTGTAGATTTTCTCCTGAGCCTGGAAATGCTGCAAACGCATTGTGAGACCCCGGGCCTTTGTTGCTGACTCACCAGCAAGCAAATACATTTTAAGAAATGTTTGGTGGTCTTAAAGCCAGAGCAAGTGTCTTGCTTACAAACAGTTGCTTTCAGTCTTCCATGTCAACGTGAAGAAGCTTCCAGGGCTCATTTAACAGTCTGGAGTGGTGCTGGGAAAAGACAAGTGACACCAGGTGGTGGTGGGTGGCCTTGATGGCTTCCCCTCTCCGCCTCCTCCCACCACCCCACCCTGTTCCTCCTTAGTATTTCCATCCCATTATAAGAGGTTCATTCACCCACTAGACGAAAGAGGAAACCATGGTCCCCATCTTGATTCCCCCCTCTCCTCACTGCCCACTCATGGGTCCTGTTGAGCTTACCCATTGTCTTCTCATATCTGCCTATATCCTCGGTCTCAGGACACCAAAATCCCTTGTCTGGATGGCATTTGTGGCTCCCTAGCTGGTCTTCCTTACTGCAAGCTGCAACCCCTTGACTCTGATAAACAAGGGCCTGTATCCTTCCCAGGTGCCTATGTACCATGTGCTCCTCTACCTACTGGGAATATTGGGCACGGCATGGAGTGAGTAGTATTTCATATGTTTGTCCATCCCACCCAGCCTCCATTTCACAATCCACCCTGGGACAGAGTTCATTTCCCTGCTTAAAGTTTTGGGCCTAAAGAATCCAAGTTGAGGCCATGGCCTAAGTGTTCAGTCACTGGTTTGTATAACAGCAAGCAATTTAAAAACTCAGTTTCAGAAAGACCATCTTGGGTAGCAATAATTTTTTGATTGCCCATACTCAGTCCTTTATTTCTTCAGGGAAATCTTCCCTTTTCTGAGGTCCTGATGGGGCTGTCGATCATAGTGCCCCAGCCCTACCATAGGAAAGACCTGTGACCCAGACTGGCCAATCGAGGTGTCCCCACTTCCTGGGCCATGGTGACTGGCTCACGTCTGGGCATGGAACCAGGCTAGGCCAATTAGAGTCTCCCAAGATTGATATTTGAGGACAAAGAGAAATCCTCTTTCCTTTAAGGATACTAAGCTGGAAGGATGTAGCTACTATAGCCACTTTTCTACTGCTGACACCTTATTTGCAAAATGTAATCAATCAAGACAAGTCATAGTAGTAGTGGTGGTGGCAGTGGTGACAGAAAACATTCATTGAGAGCTACCCATATGCCAAGACCTATTCTAAGTGTTTTACATGTATTAACTCAATCTCCACAGACCTTATACTTAAGATTATTAAAATGATTATAATGATTATTGCTCTTGTTGTCCCTGTTTCACAGGTGAAGGAACTGTAACACTGAGGGGTTAAGTAACTCAAGGTTCAGAAAGCTATTAAGTGGGGGAAGCACAATTTGAATGCAGGCAACCTGGCTCCTGAGCCCCTGCTTGCTCTCACACATTTTACTCTGCTGCTTCTAGCAGTACTGACCAAAGAGGAGGAGGAAGGAGACACAGGCGCCCTGGACATTCCTGGAGTTCTTGGATCAGCCATGTCTTAACCATGGGCTCATGAATTCTCAATAGGAACACAATGTATTTCTTTTTTTTACTTACTGCAATTTGAATTGGGTTCCTATCCCTTGCAACTTGCCTAAAATAATCTACCTCCCATCATCTTTCAGTCTGTCTCTTGTCTTACTGCTTTGCCTTAACCACAGTAATTTAAAAGAAACAATATTAGAACATTTTAGTAACTTGGAGAATGCAAAAAGATATCATAAAAATATCTTAAAAGAAAATGTCTTAAATGAGGAATCATAAAATTTGCATGATGCAATCAATTCAAGATAATTATTTTAGTTTTCTTCTAGACTTCTTTCTAATCATTTGCATATAAATATATATACGTATAAGGTTGTATACATATTTCTTATCTTTCCTTTATCACTTCTTTCTTGGTTTAACCCTCTTCTCTGGAACCAGAAAGGATTCCAAAGTCTGTGAAGACAGACTTGACTTCCACCTTCATTCTTTGGCCCTTGTCTTAGTGTTCAGGGCCCTGGTGACCAGCCCTACAACCCACATCAGTCCCTGCCACAGCTCAGCCTCCAGCCAGGAAGGTGACATGTCAGAGATGTTGGAAGCAGAGGCCACATTGCTGCTGGCTCATCCGTCTGCCCATAAGCAGAAGCAGGAGCGCTCTGCAGCCAGCGATCTGGGGCTGAAACACACACAGGGAAAGGTCCGGTCCTCTGCACAAGTTAGCAAGCAGAAAGCCAGGATGGCTCGGCAACTCCAGGCACAATTTATTCTCAGGCATGCAGAGTTACCAGTTAGCACAGTAAGAAACCTCTTGTTCCTGCCTTTCTAACTCCACACATCAATAACAATTTGCTTGGCAAAGCCCTGGGTGCTGGACCTAAATATGCAAACCACCAGGGGGAAACACAAGGATAACATTGAGAAATTAGATTTAAAATACCAAATGAAGCTTTTTCACTGTATCCCTCCCAGTTAGCGCTGTATTAAGGCTCATAACACTTATGAAGCATTAAATGCCACATAAATGACTAGTTATTGATGTGTATATGAGAAAAAGAGAAGGTAAATGGATGGCGTAAAAATAGCACAGTTGTATCTGATACAGATGCCAGTCTCATACTTGGTAAATCCCTGTGTGCCACCTCAAGGCATGAGCACACGTGGCTTAAAAAGAGAGGCTTTAAGCCCCTAAAAAGGTACCTAAGATACAGGCTAGGGGCAGAAGGGGTGCTACGTAGTCTATAACCAAGGAGAATGTGAAGCCCGAGGAATTCAGAAGAGGGCAGTTATTCCAAGCCAAGTTCAATGGTAAGAGCAGAAGCATTCACCCAGCCAGCCATTCACCTATGTTTCATTATTGATCAGCTGTAGTACTAGTACTTCAACTATGAATTACCTAATTTTAGACTTATTAATTACTATCATTTATTGAGGGTTAACTTTGTGTCAGATGTACGAAGTGTTTTACAGGAATCATCACATGTAATCCTCACAGCCATCCTTTGAATCAGGTGTTTTTATCTCTACCTTACTGAGAAAACTGCAGCTAAGAGAGCTTAAGGGACCTGTGGGGGTCAAGCGGAGAGTAGGTGTCAGACCCACAGATCCACCAAGCAGCCGTCTCCTCCACATTGGTAGCTGCTCATGTCATCCCATGTACAAGCTTCGGGTTGTGCACTGGGCTATGAGGAACCCTGGGCACAGCTTCTACAGAACTAATTGCTGAGGCAGGTGAAACTGGAGTTGACTAGATGAGGCCTGGGAGTCAGAGGTTGGCCATCCCAGAAATTGTCACTGGAACACCTTTTCTCTTTGAATTCTCTGAGCCAGGATAATTTTTAGGCCTTTCTCCACCATTTCACCACCACGTGCAAGTCCCTTGGTCTCTCTCAGGCTTAGTGCCCTCCTCTGTCAAAGGGAGATAATAGCACATATATTGCCCACTTCGTAGATTTGTTGGATGGAGCAGATGAGAAAATGGATATGAACATCGCATCAACACAAAACGCAATGTCCAGAGGGTCACAGTGCCCTCAGCAAGAGATACTCAACTCATCTTAGGTGGATTGGGGATAACTTGGCCGGGTCTTGAAGAATGAGTCATGTTCATGAGATAGAGAAGTGGGAAACATACTCTAACTGGGGAGATCACACAGGCAGAGGCAGTAACAACAAAAAAAAAAGATATCAGAGCACTGCAATAATTTGGGGAAAAATATCATGAAGAAAATAAAATTTGCAGGGAGACATGAGGAGTATTTCTAAGGAAAGCAATTCAAAGACCACACGGCAGAAATGAGAGGGTTTGGGAACCAAGCATCTCCCTTACTAAGCTGGGTGTGTTTACATATAACTTACGGCAGCTGTGAGCTGGAAGGTGCAAATGCACCAGGGCCATCGTGGAGCTGACAGCTAGACAGCTGGCCCCCGCCTCCTACCCCCTTATCCCCCACCTGAAGTTCCCACCCACTCTGTCCCACTCTCATTACACTGGATCTCCTTATTTGCTTGACTTCTTCACAGCACTTATCACTTGAATATTACATGAAATTGTTTGCTTCTTTACCTGGGTATTGCCTGTCTTCCCACTAGATTGTCAACTCCAGGAGAGCAGAGATCGTGTCCATCTTGTTCTCTGCTCTTTCCTCAGTATGTAGAATAATGTTTGGCATGTGGTAAACCCCTGATACTTGTCAAATAAACAGATGAGTTAACAGAGAAAAAGAGGAAAATCCTGCTGCTAGTGAGATGTGAGGGTAAGGGGCTGGCCGCCAATCACCCACCTGGGACTCAGGGTTTCTTCCCAAGCACTTTCAAGTGGTTTGGAGTCAAAATCACACCCTCTTCCCTTGAATGGCTTGTGGAGCTTAAGAAGTAGTGGTCCTAGGCCTGCTACCCAAGTGCTTCCTTTCACCCACCTTCAAGCTGGCAGGCAAGTAGCTCACACTTGGCCAATGCTTGCCTCTCCTGTGCTTATGCCTGTGGCAGACATTGCCAATCAATCATGGCAATTTTTCTTGCAGCCTTGGAATCCTTGTCAATACCACACTCCAGACAGACGCTGATGATAAGTAGGAGGTGGCATTAGAGATGACACTCTTCATCCTGAGCATGAATGGAACTTAACAGATGTGAGAAGGGAGTAATGTAAGTAAATGCAGGGAGGAAGAAACAAATTTGTATCTCAAGGAAATATTGTAAGCTGTTGTCTTACAGACGTCCCCAGTGGTGCAAATAGAACAGCCCAGAGACAATACAGCACAGTGATGATGAACACGCACACTGACGGCCAGCTGACTGGAATGCAGTCCCTGCTTTATAGTTTCCTAGCTGCATAGTTGTGAGCAAGTTACTTTCCTCTCTGAGCTTCAGTGTCCTCATCTGTAAAATAGAACTAATACCTGCATCTAAACAATCAGACTGTGATGAAGGAAACAAAATAATCCATGTAAAGCACCTGCCTAGGGCCTAGGACATAGTTAGTGAACAGCAAATACTGGTTATTGATTTTTTTCAAAATTGACATGTTTATAAGCATAAAATTAAGCAGACGCTGGATCTTGAGCTCCAGAAATGCTTAAACTGAAATTGGGACACTCTTTTTCAAGAACATATGAGACCAGATCATTTTCCTCTCAACCTCAACAAGTTTTCTATTTCCTTTTTCCAATTTTCATTCATATTTAAATGACTGTTATCAAAACATTGAAGAAAATGTCTTAAACAATAAGCACTTACACATAATCACAGCCTTTTTACACAATTCATTTTATTTTTCACATTTCTTTCCATTTTTTTCCCCAAATGTAGGTAATTTTTAAAATAGTAATCTTGGTGTTCTAGTTTTTTCTTTGAATTCTCTGAGCCAGGAAAATTGATTTTCAGGCCTTTCTCCACCACTTCGCTCTCACATCCAAGTTCCTTGGTCTCTCTCAGGCTTAGCGCCCCCATCTGTCAAATGGGGGTAATAACATGTATATTGTCCACTTGACAGATGTGTTGGATAGAGCAGATGAGAAAATAGATATGAACATCACATTATGGCTAAAAAAAATCTATCATAACCACTTCAAAGGGGAGTTCATCTACAGGAGCAAATGAAATGATAGATATGAAGGAACTTACGTAAAATGGTACTATTAAATGAGCAGAGGGAGAAAGCTGAGATGCAAATTTAAAAGAAATGAGGAAACGATTCTGTAAATTACAGATTTGGTGTGAAGTCCTTCAAATGATAGTAAATTTCACTTAAGAAATTCTCTTTTGTGATTATAGTAAGTGTTGGATTTTGTTCTTTGGTTTTTATCTTTTTTTCTTTTTTCTGCAAAACAGTTCAGATTCCAATGGCCATTCTCCCTGTACCTTCATAAACAATACAATATCCTCTAGGGACCTCAAATATTAGAGAACCTACTGAACAAAATGACCTGTAAGTCGCATCAGGTAGTAAACCGAAAACATCAAGCTGAAATCACAGGCAAAAGCAGCTAGCTACGTGGATAGACAGGAGGTCGTTTTGTTGTCCTGGAGCTTCTGCGATGGAATCTCCAGGCACGAGAGGGATTCGTGAACAAGGTGGAATTAAGTGAGGATCTCACAGGAGAGATGACAGAGGGTTTAGCACAGCAGACAACTTGAAATATTCTCCATCAGTCAGGAAAGGTGTTTGGTGCCTCTGAAAACATCAGTCTGCAGTTGATTCCAGTTAGCTTAGGAACAACAAAATTGGATGATTTTCTAGACTAAGAAAATACCCATGTGCAATATGAATTTACACACACATATACATTTGAGGGCTAGTGCCTCTCCATTCTTCTTCTGTTTTTGATTTGGCAAAGTAAACCAAACATTCTTTAATTTAACAGTCAGGGTTCATTCAGAATAAGCAGCAATTCTCTAACAAAGAAGAGAAAGAACTTTAGCCTGTCTTAAGTCCATCATAGCTCAAAATAAAATATTTTTCTTTTTCCCAACATGGCAGGTTGCAGGAAGCACTGGAGTCTTGGAAAACACTCTGCTTGGGTGAAGTAGAAGCAGTTTGGTTCATGTCAACAGTTTGTTTGGCTGATGTAGGAAGAATTCAGGGGCACACATGGAGTGAAAGAGCTGTGGACTCCCTCCCCTGGGAGTGCGGATGCACCAAGCGGGAATGTAGCTCCAGCTCAGAACACAAGCTTCCCCCAGTAGTTGGGAATCTGCCTGTCTTTGCTTAACACAGGCTCTGTTCTCATACCTCAGCCCTGGGAGGTCATCTGGAATGCCAAGGGTCAAGGTCTCCATGGGACATTTGATTCCTGTTGTAGGAGGTAAACCAAAAAAGGTCATTTTTTTTCTTTTATTTGTGCAAGAGCACATGGGACCAAGGGCAGGTTGTTCGAACAGACCCCATAATTCTTATCCTTTGGCCCCTAGCTGCTGAAAGAGGTCCTGGAGAATATCACCGCTGGGACTTAGGAAGGGACATCGCTTCTTGTTAGTTGGCCTGAGACCGTCCCTGTGTCTTCCAGCTGACTCCGCAGTCTGGCTTCTCCTACCGAGCCTTCCTTTTCTTTTCCGACATCATGTACCTTCCAGCCCTCATCCTTAATCCTACAACTGAGGTCATTCTTTCCCACAGGGTGCAGAGACCTACACCATCAGAGAAGCAGCACTTTACACCTGTTACAGATTATATAAAACTCGGGCCCTAGAGAGAAGCATTATTATAACTTTGTTTTTCAAATGAGGATATTGAGGCTCAGAAATTGCACAAGGCGAGTGTGTGGGGACAGAGGCAGGAATCCAAGCCAGGCTGATGACTCCCGGTGCAGACTCCAGCCACCTTGTGACTGGCGCACAGCATCTGGTGTCTTCCCTCCTAGTGGGTAATTCCACCAGTGTTGACTGAGCTCCTGCACATTGTGGAGCCTGTGGGGACATCATGAGAGATGACACGGTTGAGTCCCAGGAAGCTGCCAATCATTACTCCAAGCACTGATTTGGAACAAGAGACTTGTAGCCAGCTAGAAATTTACTCATAGTCAAAAAAATGTTCCCACTCCTGAGTTGGATGCAGAGCCAGCCTTAGATGTGTATGAACGCTGCTCACCAGACACCCCAGACTCCTCTCCAAAGGCCTGATGTGCCTCTATTAGAGATGAGGTCCTGCAGGCATAGGCACCTCTGATAGCACAAGGGGTGCCCGCAGATACAAAGACTGTGTCCAGAGACACCCACAGATGACGGCTGGCAACTGAGCTTGCAGAAAGCACCAGTGAGTGCTGAGTGTGACTGGAGGGGGAGGAAAAGAAGGCCCCTCATTAAAACATTACCTCTGGGGAGTGTGGAAGGGCAGCGGTTGTGTGATGGGGACGGCGTCTCCTTTGGTGTGATGTTTGGAACTGGATAGAGCCAATGGTTGTGCAACACTTTAAGTATACTAAATACCATTAAAATATATACTTTAAAGTGGTGAATTTTATATAATGTGAATTTCACCTCAATAAAAAATAAAGAAAAGTTTAAAAATGATACAGCCTTTGCCGGACACCATAGTGCTCGCAGTGTCGTTGTTCACAGCAGGACATTCTGCCCCCTCCGGCCCCCCATCTCCCTCCAGCCCCTTTCCTGCCAAGACCAATTAAACAGGACCTGTGAGAAGATAGCCTCCAGGCCTCCTTTCCTCTTTCCTCTCTTGTGTTCTCTTCATTGTGAGGAGAGGCGGGCCTCCCCAGACTGGTGGGGGGGTGAGGGTGAGAAGCGAAACCTCTCACATCTTTGTCTTAAGGCCATTATGGACCTAGTTAGCAGCTCTGGGTTTGTACTGTTAACAGTTATAACATATGTACTAAGGGACCGGAGGCCTTCCCAATGCTGCCCAGAGCCACCTCTCCCCTCGCCAGCTGCTCCCTGAGTCACCGCTCTCACCAGATCAAAGCGCGCCTCTCCATCTGTCCATGCTCTCGTTTGCAGGAGTACACTGGCCCTATTTCTGTGGGTACGCTTTTCCGTAGGGAACATCCTACCCACTTCCTCACCCACTTTGAAATTCTTCTGTTCAGAAACAGCCACGTAAAAATGACACGAAGGTATTTTCGTAGCAAAAATGTATTTATTGATTTCCTTTGCATCAGTTTGCATTTTAAATTCAAGGCAAAGGGCCCTTCTCACCGTCAATCACCAGCTGCTTTGGCCCCATTTTCCTTCTAGGCTAATGGACACGTGACTAAACTTCCACAAGGACAAGTAAGCTTGTTCTTGTAAAATCTGTCATGTTCAGGAACCTGGAACTTCAAAGGAAAACAAAAGGACCTTTTCATCCCCTTCTTTAGTTTGAGTTGTTTCTTCTTTGGAAGCTAATTTCTAACTGTAATCACAGGAGAAAGAAGGTTTGAGCAATTATGCTGTGAATCTGATCTGCAGAGGCAGCCCACTGGGATGCTGTTTTTCTCAGGAGCTATATTTTGGCCAAAATCATCTGGGAAACTTTCCTCTTCTAATTTATTCTGCCTATGGAGACCTTGTTAATCATGCCAAAAATGCTTCACATTTTAGTTTTTTAGCCATTTTAGTTTTTTTCCAAATCCTTTTCCCATTAATCATCTCACTTGATACTCATAAGTCTCTTGAGAGGTGGGTAGAAAAGAGATTGGGGTTCATACATTACAGATGAAGGAAGTGAGTCCCAGAGAGGTTAAGCAACTTGCCCAAAGTCACACAGCCTTCCAGTCAGAGAGAACCAGGTCTAGAGACCATATTTCCAACCTTCTAGCTTTAGGTATAGGCTGGATCACAAACACGAATTGCTGCTTTGCTGATCTACATCAGAAACCCAACTGTAAAAAGCCCAAGAAGTGAAATTCTGCCCTGGACATACTTAGTCCTCTCTCCTCATTAATAATTGACTTGGGTACCACAGTTGTTCTTTTGCAGTTACGTTTTTCACACTGGTGACTTGTTCTCTTTGCCATCTCCCTGATGCTTGCAGAAATCAGAGGATGGGGGAGTGATTTGGGTAAATCTTCCTTTGATATGTTTTAAATGAATTCCTATTTACAAGATACACTTCACTTCTTTTGATGTGCAGCTCACTAATTAGCTCACATCTGAGAGCAGGTTCCCTGGGAGAAAAAAAAAAATTAATTAGCTCATTCCATCTCTAAAAGACACAATTCTTGAACTAATTATGGTATTTGAATGATTAATCTTCTTTAAATACACATGTGTTCAGGAGTTTTACAGTTTGGAAGACTGTATAATGAGAAAGAAGACAGCAAGCAAAGGGAAAAAGAATAAGGTAGCAATTTGAGGTAAAAATCTTGCCCATGAGGGCCAGGGAGAAAGTTTGGAGATATTTTATTATCCAGGTAGAATATCATTAGTCTGCAAAATGATGAAGTGAGCAAAGTTTGTTCTGAATCCTCCTCGAGTCTCTAATTGTTTCTTCTTTACCAGCCTCTGTTGGCCAGTGTCTTTAAGATCAATCAAACTACATATGTGAATCTGCTGTCAGAAAAAAGAGAGAGAAATTAGTGTTTAATTTATACTAAATTGTGAATGACTGATATCACTTTCCATCTACCTTTACTCTTCCCACAATTATTTACTCTTAAATAGGAAGCTGAAATTGTATCCCAAATGAATGATCCTCTATTTGTGGATTTTAGGAGATGGCATGTATCTCTTTCTGATTATTAGCAGAGGCTGCCTGATTCATATGACAGTCCATATACAATAGGTTTGTAATAAATAATGTTGAGATATATTGTGATGTCTGCCATGGGCACAGAAATTGGGAGTGACCATATGTAAATCATGTATCCACCATCCTGACTGTAGCCTGTAGGAGAGCAAGCAGTATTTGGGGTAGTAAGGAGAGCTTTCCATGGTTCATAAAATCACACTGTGCTGGGTATTACCTTTTCCACTCCAAAGCTTGGTCACCTCTATTGAGCATATTTCCAGTGGTAAGTGATTTTTTACACTTCAACATTATACTGTAAATCTCTTGAGAATAGAAACTATTATTTTTTTTGTACCTCAAGGGTGTAACTCTTAGTTGGCCCTAAATAAATATTTGTTAAAAAAGCACGAGGAAGGTAACAGTAAGTGTGGAAAGAAATGAGTTACAAAGCAAAAGTTCAAAGCTGGGTGAAACTGAAGGAATGGTATAATGTCATCTGTTTTAGCCAGGATTATCCGGAGAAACAAAACCAATAGCACAGATACAGATACAGATATACCTGTAGACATAGATATATATTCAAAGAGATTTATTATGTGGAATTGGCTTATGTCATTATGGAGGCTGACAAGTTCTGAGATCTGCTCTCTGCAGGCTGGAGACCCAGGAAAGCCCACAGTGTAGGTCAGTGCAAGTGTGAAGGCTGGAGAACCAGGGCAGCTGAGGGTGTAGGTCTCAGTTCCAGCGCAGAAAAAGAGCAATGACTCAGCTCAGCAGCAGGCAGAGACGGCGAATTCTCCCTTCCTCCACCTTTCATTTGTTCTGTCCAGACCCGCAGTGGATTGGATGATGCCCACACACAATCTGTTTACTGAGTCCAGTGATTTAAATGCTAATTTCCTCTGGAAACACTCTCACAGACACACCTAGAAATAACATTGAGTCAAATATCTAGACACACTGTGATCCAGTCAATATGACACATAAAATTAACCATCACAAGATCCCTCATATGAGCTGGTAACTGAAATTAAGCACAGATTTTAGCTCCAGTCATCCAGGCAGCCAACAGAAAATGAGCAACATGTTGGGTTATAGAGTTCTCATTCCATAATTTAAAAACCTATACTAGTCCGTCTGGAGAGATAACACTTTTCCTGTCACTAAGCTCTAGAAGAAATGTATCACATGGCTTATCCTTATTAAAGACCATAGAGTAATACATCAGCCAAAAGGGTTTTACAGATGATTCAGCAATATTTTTTATATCAATTCTCTAAGATGTAGTGGAGATAGCATTAAATTGTGACCCAGGGAAGATATTTCTGAAACAATGTGAACCGAATGTGGTTCGCACCCCACCCAAGTGTGGCCTCCCGCGTCTTCGGGAACCTTTCCCGAGCACCTCATTCTCTGTTCAGGGGTACACCTGCCATGGGTCTGAATGTCTCACTGTGAGGTGGAGGCTGAGCCTGCCCTCACGCAGGGACCACATCCTCCACGGCAGCCACATCAAGGACTCTGAGGCACAGTGTGATGCAAGGGCCACGTGGGTGCAGCCCTCCCTTGTTCATGTGCCTTGGCGTAAATAGTTTTCTCTCTCTGAGCTTCACTTTCTCACTTGGAAAACATAGAGTTGGATTATCAGGGGTCTGCAAACTTTTTCTATAAAGGTCCAGATAACAAATGTTTCAGGCTTTGCAGCCCATACAGTCTCTTTTGCCACAACTCCAATCTGCCATTATGGTGTAAAAACACCCACAGACAATATGCAAATAAATGGGGGTGGCTGTGTTCCAGGGTAACTTTATTTATAAAAACAGACAGCTGGTTAGATCAGTTAGACCCAAGGGCCATGGTATGCTGACTATTGGGTTAGATGATCTAAAGAGAGCTGTGCAATAGAAATAGAGTGCAAGTCACACATGTGAGCCTTGTAGGTGATTTTAAATTTTCTGATAGCCCCATGTTTTAAAGGTTTTGTTAAAAAGTAAAATCAATTTCAACAATGTATGTTATTTAACTCAATATATCCACAGCATCATTTCAACATATAATCAGTATGAAACTTATTCTTGAAATAGTTTTCCCTTGGTTTTTATACTAAGTCTTTGAAATCAGGCACTGTGTTACACGTCAGCACATGTCAGCTGGACTCGACACATTTCAAGGGCTCGGTGGCCAATGTATTCAGAGGCTGCCATGCTGGACAGCACAGTTCTAAGAGGTTCTTTCTATTCCACAACTGTTCCCCACATTTTGCCCCCAAACCCCCACACAGCAACAGCTACTGTTCTGTTTCCTCAGACATGATAATTTAATATGCAAGTCGTTAAAACATGTGATACTGAATGTCAGTAGGTCAGCGCAGCCTCTGGGTGACTTGATTATAATCTCCACGGCAATTACTAACTAGCTGATAATGTCCTCCTGCAAAGCTTTGAGGAATGCCTCCTCCCACCCACCCCAAGCCCTTTCCTAATGAACGAGGAGCATGAACAGTGACTCCTGGTGGTGGAGAATGGGGGCAGCTGGAGGCTTGGCTGCCCTCACAAAGATATTTCTCTCCAGTCCTATGCTATGCTATAGTATGCATTCAATTTTGCTTTCTATTCGACAATATATAACCTACTTTAATTTTATTAAGGTATCATTGATATACACTCTTACAAATGTTTCACAAGAAAAACAATGTGGTTATTACATTCACCCTTATTATTGAGTCCACCCCCCATACCCCATTGCAGTCACTGTCCATCAGTGTAGTAAGATGCCACAGAGTCCCTATTTGTCTTCTCTGAGCTACAGTCTTCCCCGTGACCCCACACACACCATGTGCACCAATCATGATACCCCACAATCCCCTTCTCCCCCCCCCTCCCCACCTGCCCTCCCACACTCCTCACCTTTGGTGACCACTCGTTCCTTCTTGGAGTCTGTGAGTCTGCTGCTGTTTTGTTCCTTCAGTTACACTTTGTTGTTACATTCCACAAATGAGGGAAATCATTTGGCACTTGTCTTTCTCCGCCTGGCTTATTTCACTGAGCATAATATCCTCCAGCTCCATCCATGTTGTTGCAAATGGTAGGATTTGTTTCTTATGGCTGAATAGTATTCCATTGTGTATATGTACCACCTCTTCTTTATCCATTCATCTACTGATGGACACTTAGGTTGGTTCTATTTCTTGGCTGTTGTAAATAGTGCTGCAATAAACATACGGGTGCATATGTTTTTTTGAATCTGAGAAGTTGCTTTCTTTGGGTAAATTCCTAGGAGTGGAACCTACTTTAATTTTTAATTTGAATTTCTTACGAGGTAATGTGTTTAAACCCCTGCCTTCAACCGTATTTCCACCACTATCCAATTCCAACCCTGCCACCTTCAATCTGTGACAAAATCCATGATCCAAGAAGATGCGCCACTTTTATCATGGGGCCCCTGGGAATAGGTTTATGTAAGAACGTGTTAAACTATAAGTTTTAACGGAGGCCCCATGACACAATACATCTATCAAATGCTAAAGTCAGGGTAGCAAACCATCATGCTGAAATCTCCTTTGAGAGTTGTCTAGGTGACTCTTAGCCTGTTTCCCCACAGTGAGGGTATAAAAGGTCTGGGAGAGAGGACTGTGGCAAGTGTTTCTTTGGAGAGAGCTGTGCCACGAGTCTCACCCTTCTCTCTACTCCATTTTCCTCTAAGCTGGTGACAGGAGCCTTGCAAGTAGCCGGTGGGCTTGACAGCACGCAGGGACTGAAATCCAAAGGGCAAGAGGACTGGCGAGACCCAGGGGTGAGCTGAGGAGAGGTGGCTGTGCTGGGATCTGCTCCAACTCCCAGGACTCTCCAGAGCCTGGGGCCCCTGGGGACCAGACATGGGCTAAGAGTGAAAAGGAACAGGGGAGCAACGGGGGAGGGCCGGGGAAGAAAGGTGCTGGCCCCCTCCCTCATCCCCTTCCAGGTTGAGGGTGGTTGACAAATAAGAGTAAGGGGCTTTGACCTTTTGACCTTCTTAGGACCAGGTGAGATTGCCCTTGAGGAGTTACTTATATTGTCTAAGAGTGACCAGAAAAGCACTTCTCCCCTCAGAAGACAGAGAGAAGAGGAGAAGAAAACATGCCTGTGTGTTGCACTGATTTAAGACTCTTGGCCTTAGGATGTTATGTAATCTTGGATAAAATATTTGTATTGAATGGCAGACAGGTAAAGGAGGTAGAGGCTTCCTGCCTACTGGGCTTAACTCCGAAGATGGCAATTTTCAGGCCCTGTTCAGGAGGATATTTAGAGGGGGTGGCGTTCTTTCTGGTTCCTCAAATTATATGCAATTACCTGCAACACTCCTGATGTCTGTGATGTGTAGCTAGCACATGATCTTCCAAAAACAGGAAATCTAGTCTAGAGGACGGGATGATCATAACAATAACAAATGATCCTCTACTGAGACATCACCATGTGCCATTCACTATACTTTTCTTACAACAAAACTCGAGATCAGTATTATGATATCATTTTCTAGAAGAGGAAAGTGGGGCTCCAAGCCCCACAGGCAATAAGCAGCACCAGTGGAACTTGAACACTGTTTTGTTCACCTTAACCACTACTCCCTTCAGGTCCACTTTCCCAGCCCAACTGTGGCCTTGGACCTTTTATTGTACTTTTCTTTTCTGCCTCTGTTATCTTCTTCCCTCATCCTCTATCCTCTCTCCCAGGTAGTGGGATTCAGTTATCTCTGAACATTAACTAGTCCTTCTCTTTCCCTCTCATCTGAGATGCATGAAATGAACAGAGACACAGTTTTGAGCCAATGAGCTCTCTGGTTCCAGAGAACACACCTGGACTCTTAGCCAAATCTTGCAAACTACTGGTCAGACAAGAGAATGAGGATGGCAAAAAACAAGTTCTTACCAGGTGGGGCAATCAGAGTTTTGTTAACAGGGGCCTGGGTTGAGGATGAAGAGGGATCTATCTGAGCCTCCAAGTAAATATCATGGTTGGGACTTGTAGAATAGCAGCGAAATGCTGCCATCTGATTGCTTTGTCCACCCCACTGGCCATCCTTAGAAGTCAGCTGCTTGGTATCCTGCACAGGGAAGCCATTTGCCATTGCAGAATGGGTCAGCAATTCAGCCCTAGTCATTTCTTCCTTCTCTTAGGATAATGGTGGAGCACACACATTCAAAGCTGCAGAGTACCCGGCAGCAATTGCTACAAACCCCTCAAAATAACTGAGTCCCATTAATATAATCTACAAGGGCATTGTCTCTTGTGTATTCTTCCCTGACTTTGCTGAGTTATTTTTCTTAGGCTTCCATTATGGAACTATAAAAACTAGTGTTTAGACACACAATCAACAATTCAGCAGGCCTTGTGCTAAAGCAGCTCTAGATTCAAATGACATTTTTTGATGAGTAGCATCATATTTCAGATTTACATGAAACTTTTCCCAGAATGAGCTTTTTGACCTGGGAGGAAGCCAGAGGAGCATATTTTTGCCTGGGTATTCAAGTGAACTCTGCCCTTGGATGTACATTTGAAAGAAGATGATAGAAATTCCTCTCTGAAAGGAGTTGATCTGATCCCTGATTAAAATATGTTCATCTCTGAAATTCGTAAGGATCAGTGAAAAGAAATGAGTGGTGGCTTGATTCCGAATGCTGGAGCTTCTCGACAGGGAAGGGGCAGGACCCAGAACAGGAAGAAGGAGCAATGAATCACTGCTGGAGCAGAACCAGTCAAGGACTCAAAGAGATTCATCTGTAAAGTCTTTTGTTGATCCAAAGATTTTAAAGAATGTTTGTTCAGCACGTAGTAGGCTTGGCATTGCTTAAAATACCAAGATGGATGATAAGAGCAACAAGAAACATTTGCTGAGGTATATCTTAGTCCATTTGGGCTGCTGTAATGAAATGTCACAGGCCAGGTGGCTTAGACAACATTTGTTTCTCATGGTTCCAGGCTGGCAGACTGAGACCATGGTGCTGGCATGGCCAGCTTCTCTGTGAGAGCTCTCTTCTGACTTACATCCTCACATGGCCCTTCCCTGTGCATGCACACACCCAGAAATCTGTGTCTCTTCCTTTTCTTACTAGAGAGATCTCCTATCTTATATTCTTTTTACTAATCCTGTCATGGGAGCTCCACCCTCATGACTTCATCTAAACCTAGTTAGCTTCTAAAGGTCCCGCCTCCAAATACGGCTGCACTGGGATTAGGGCTTCGACAAGTGGACTGTTGGCAGGGGAGGGGGCGGGGCACAAACCTTCAGACCACAGCAGTGTAATCACCGGCTGGGCTCTGGATAATTACTTTAAATATATTATCACATGGTCCACCTAACAACCATATGATGTAGATATTACTAACACCCTCATTTTATAGATGAAGATTTTGAGACCCAGAGAGGTTAAGGCATATAATAATTCAAGTCACATAACTAGTGTCTGTCCAAGACAGGAGCCCTGTCCATGCTCTTTGCCACTCTGCACTTCTGCCTGAAGGGCAGAAGCTTAGCTTAGACAAATGAATGGAATGAAAATATAAATCAAGGTAGAAATAACAAATAGGACTTGTGCTTCCAGCAACTTGTGGATAATATACTCTGAAGGTCCCCTGTCTCAGTAATCTTTTGCTTTATAACATACCACACTTCATACCATACCATTCTAAGATTTAGTAACCTCAAACTGTAATGATTTATTATTTGACATAATTCTATGGGTTGGCTTGTCTCAGCTGGGCTGTTCTGCACACCCAGGTGTCAGCTGCATTTAGCTGGAAGCACAGGTGGGTCTGAGTTGTCTACGGTGACCACTCCGTACCACCATGTGGCTTCTCCAGCAGTTTAGCCTGTCTTGCATAGATGATGGATCTGATCTTCCAAGAGAGCAAAGGCAGAAGCTTCAGGCCTCTAAAAGCTTAGGTGCAGAACTGGCTTTGTCATTTTTGCAGCAGTCCATTGGTTAAAGCAAGGCACAGGCCAGTGCAGATCTAAGGGAAGCAGAAATACAGTCCACCTCTTCATGGGGCAAGCCGCGTGCATGTACAGCGACCAGAGGAACTGTCAGCAACCATTTCTGAATATTGGACCTACGAGTTAGGGAAGCTGAACCTGAGACATCTTCATTAAGCTAGGCTCTCCAGAAGGACCTAAGTGGTCCTAAGTCAGTAGTGCCTCTTGGCTCCCTGAAGAAGCAGATACAAATCTTTTCTGGAGGAAACACCCTCAATACACTCCATCAAGATTCACATAAAGTTTACCTACACAAGAGCTCACAATTTTTAAAAATCACTAAAAACACAAGAAATTAGCCACCATGAGTAAAAACATCAAACAATGCAATTAGATACCCAGGGACTTCAGATTTTGAGATGATCATATATGGGATATAAGATTTATTTTTTAATGAAATGTTTTTATTTGATGAATTAGTCATCGACATGATCCAGCTGATATTATGCCAGTGTTAGAGCTAAACAGCACAACAAGCATGCTTGAAAGAGAATAAACTACAGGATGGAGCTGAAGAAATTACCCAGAATACAACACAGAGACAAGGAGATGGAAAACATGAGTGATTAAAACACGGGGGGAATAGAAGGAGAAGGTATCATTGCCTGCATCTCTCACTGGGATCCAGAAGAAGAAAATAGAAGAGGGGATTACTCACAGAGATAATGGCTGAGAATGTCCCAGAATAGATGACCAACCTGAATCCTCAGGGACAGGAAGCATAACGTACAATAAGTGGGATAAATAAAAAGAAACCTATCTAGATGCGCTACATTGAGCCTGAAGACAAATCAAAGACAAAGACAAAAATCTTACAAGTAGCCAGTGAGAAAGCACATGCCCCTGATAAAGACAGAGGCCGATTTCTCAGCAGCAACATTGGGCATCAAGGGATAAAGGAAAACCATCTTCAAAATGCTGAGAGAAAATACCTATCAAGCTCCAACTGTGTGCTAGTAAAAGCTATCTTTCAAGAATGGGGGCAAAACAGAAATATTTCAGATAAACCAAGGGAGTTTATCTCTGGCAGATCCTCATCAAAGAAGTTTGGCTGTCTTTCAGGGGGCAGAGAAAGGACCCCTTCATAATAAAAACCTTTAGCATATGAGAGGGAGAAGGGAATTTCCTTAACCAAATAAAGGACGTCTGTCAAAACCCCCCACTGCAACCTGTCAAAACCCCCCACTGGACCCCGGCGAGGAAGCTCTCACAGGCTGTGTTCACAGGAAGCAGACCCTGAGAGAGAGGCCGCGTAAATGCTTACTAGGGAGAGCTTCTGGCCCACATAAATGCTTGCTAGGGAGAACTTCTGGGAAGGACATATGCAGAGGGGAGAGAGAGGAAGCCTGCTTGGACAGAGGGAGAAACTGACCTAGGAAACAGTTCCAGTGAAAACCCCAGCCAAACTCACAGAGATGGCCCTTTAGAAATGTACCCAACTGGGGCAAAGAGCTAGGCCTTCATACCCTCCTGTCAATTCTCATCAGATGAGAGCTGGCTTATGAAGGATGAAACATCTTTCTTCAACCAAGGTGATCCCAGAAAGGACGTCCTTCCTTTGGGGTCTTCCAGCAGCACTTCCAGCAGGTGGGCAAATGGGTCTTTGAGGTTCAAAAGGGGATCTGGGTAGTACATTAGAGCATCCACCACATGGGCCCATTAACAGTTTCTATTCAGTGTTGTCTGGAAGTCTAACCAATGTAGTAAGGCAGGAAATAAAACAAAAAAGTTAAAAGGATTGAAAGAAAAATTGCCACTATTTACACATGAGATGATTTTCTAAACTCAAAATACTCTACAGGAAGATTATTAGAATGAGTAACAAGTGATTATGAAGGTGGCTGGACATGAGATGAAAATGTAAATATCAGTTGCCTTCCTAAACACCAGCTAAAACAGAATTCTTACATCAGTTGGTAGGTTCACGGACATCTGTTTTATAATTACGCTTTACAAGTTACACATATTAGTACTCTTTTATATGCATAAAACATTTCAGAATTTTAAAAACCTTAAGGAAAGAAAATCCTGCATCATGAGAGTTAGTGGATAAGTACCATAGTGGAAAGACTAGGATAAACTTCACAGAGAAGGTGGATGAGAACCTTGCCTTGAATTACAGTAAGATTGGAAGAACAATGAAATTAATCTGAAAGACAAGTGACCTAAGGGGAGACTAGAGTCCCTCCTCCCACCTAGTCTAGGGACAGGGCAATACTTAAAGCTTTCTTAGAGCAAAAGTTGGTTAGACTTCCAGACAACACTGCCCTTACTTCTGCCTGTGAGGGGTGCGGGGCCTTTGTGAAGTGTTGGCTGGAAGGGCAAGGGTAGGTCAGGGACAGGGCTGCCCAGGATGACAATATTCACACACTAGACCTGAACCCAGGCTTGGGTACCAGGAGGAGTTCTAAACTTCTGGGATTTGACCAGGTCAAAGCTTCTAACTGCTGCATAAAGCATAACCACAAGACTGGGAATATTGTGGTGTTGTATAGATGAGAGTTTAATGAAGGACATCTATTGCGCTGCCTGGTAATACCCATACACTTTCCTTCAAGATACCACACCTGGATTTTGCATAGGGGACCATCACCTCCTAATTTTCAGGCCCTGTAATTTGGAAGGGTTTTTCTTTCCACTAGCAACGAAGATGGGCAGTTGTTGGTCCAGGTCTGGACAGTGAAGTCGTTTTGAAGTTGGCCTGCAAATTCATAGTGATGTCTCAGAGTCAGGCACTGGATGCAAGCCAGACCAAAAAGACCCAATCCCAGGTTTTCACTAGAACCGTGGGGAAAATCACTTCTCCTATTGGGGTTGCTGAAGGCACAGGATTGAAGTCTGGTGCTAATGGCGTATAGATAATCTTAGCATAGACTTCTAAGATCAGAGAAAGTGCAGAGCCAATAAATGGTGAGGGACAGTCCCCTGATAAAAGGGTATTCTGTTATTCACACTGAAAGAAACTTGACTAACGCCCCTGAGGTGGTTTCAAGAAAGCCTTTCAGTGTGGGACTGGGAGAGGCAGTGTGGTGTGGTGGATGAATGCAGAGAGACATGGCTCAGGTTTTCCTCTCCTACAAACTCACTGTAGAACCGTAGAGAAGTTAATTAACACCCTGAGCCTAAATTTGTTCATCTAAAATGGAGATTAATAATAGCATATATCTCCTAGGCTGTCAAGATTAAATGTGATAAGGTAGTGCTTGACATACAGGAAGTACTCAGTACTATTATCCATTATTCCTTCTATTAGCATTTTTACCTATTTCCTTTTCTATGCTCTGAAGCTCTCCCTTTGTTCTACTTACTTTTCCCCACATAAAATTATTTATTTCAGATCTACTGGCAAAAGATAGAGTGAGAGATTGAGATTATTGATCTAGTCTCTCCAGGACAAACAAAAGCAATTTAAGCCTGAAACAAGACAAGAAAAAGTAGTTTCTTGCCAAGAAAGACACTAACAATGACTGCTTAACAGATGCCAGCTCTATGGGCTTTCTTTGACATTGTCAGCCAAGCCTCACCTTCGGCTTAACCTGATTGCTCCAACTGCAGGTGACTTGCCTGCAAGTCGGGGAGGGTTAGCAACAGATGGTTGATGACCCTTTGAGTCACACGGACACCTAACCATCGTCACATCAGATGTGTCCAGATACCCTCTGAGTTGTTTAAATCTTAATATGTCAAGAAGAAGCAGGTGCTTTGGGATAGAGATATCACATAGATGGCCCTGTTTTCCAAAAGGGGATGAGAATTCTAGAATCCATAAACTGCAGAATGTTTGGATGGAGGGTACAGGGAATTCTCTGTTTACAAATTAGCACCCAAAACCAGGAACTTAACCCAGGTCCTTTACCTAGTGTAAATTACAGAACTCTTCTTGGTATTTTTCTCTGCTAGAATCAGGAGGAAATTTGAGCCCAGTATGGCAAGTAGGTTTCAGATAACATGCCAATGCCAATCAATTTTTGGTGCTTGGGCAGCACTGTATTGAGGAAAACTTTAGAAGAAAATAGTGCTGTAATCAATTAGCAATGTCTGCTGTGGACATCAGTCAAGAGTGGGAAGCCTGTGTGCTACACATTTGCTGATCTGGAATTCTGTGCCAACAGGTAGATGCAGAAAAGGCAGGGGTGGGAATGTCCGGTGTTAGGTTGCCTTTGTAACTCTGTCCTTCTTCCTAAACAGGACCTGTATTTCTATTTATCCAGTCCTGTATTCTATGTTTAGAAGGGCTGTGAATCATTCCTCCAGGCTACTCCCCATCCTACCTGAGATAAGAAGATAAATTGCACCATCAGGTCCTGAGCCAGCCTGATAACGGGGTTGTGTTTGTTCTGTTTCTCACAAGGGAATGATCTCTTAGCCAAACAGGCCCCTCCCTAGTGCACAAGATCAATGCACTATAGAAGCTGTCTTTTCTTTGATCCTTTGAGGTAAAGATATCAGAGAACATAGCCCCTGGAATGTAGGTGAGGCTTCTGCTATCCTCTGGTGAGATTTGATTTTATAGATAAGGAAACAGCAAAGGAGGGAAATGGCTTGTCTGAAGTTACAGAAAGAAATTCAGGCTGCCAGTTTTCCCATAGCACCACATCCATTTGCTTGATTGTTTCTCCAAATTTCTTTCTCCAGTTATGGTCACCAAACTTCCTGCATAAGAATCTTTTGAAAACTAACAAATAAATTAATGGCCATGTGGCATACTGTGACCTTAACAGAGAAGAGGCAACAAAAATATAAAGTGACAGTGACTGCTAGTGTCTCAAAGGCAAGTAAGAGGAGGTGACAGGAGACTTGAAAGAGTGGTGGTAGTATTATTCTAGGGAGTGTCCCATTTCCCAAGTCACACCACAAGTCACATTAGAAATCTTTACGTAAGCCCAAAATGTAATATAATGCTTTATTTGTAATATCTGCTAAAGAGAATATATGAGTATATCAATAGCTGTGTGTTTTGATAATTTCGAAAGTTTTGATACTTCTGCATTTAGACAGAAATGTATTGCGCCCTCCTCTTGGCAAAGTATGTTGCTGGGTGTTAGTAAATAGAGGTGAATAAGACACAGTCCCAGCTTTGTAAAGTTCAGTCTGGTTGGGGAGACAGATGGACCAAAAGAGAAAAGTATAATGCAATGTAAATAAAATTATAAATGTGGTTGTACAGTGCAATAATGGCATAGAGGATGTGAAGATTAACTTTGGAGGGCAGCAGGAAATTTTTTACAGGAACCACATCTTAGCCAGTCTTGAAAAGATAAAGAGGAGTTGTTTAGTAACTCTGGCATGCCAATTCATTCAATAAACTTAATAGGCACACCCAAGGTATGCCAATCACTGGGTAGGTACTGAAAGGAAAGGAGTGACACACAGCAGCAATTCACTGGAGAATTCCGCTTTATTAGGGAAAGGTGCTGGGTTATATAGGAAGGGGCATGGGGTGATTGTGGTGTCACATCTATGGGGCTGGTGGCTATTGGCTAGGTGCTGGGATTAGGGGGGTGAGGGGTGATTGGGCTTCAGGTGGCACCAGCAGGAACCGAGGACCCAGAAGAGAAGCAGGAATTTCGCCATCTTATGGGTGGGGGCCCTTCATTCCCCCCTTTCTCCTCTATGGGGTTGTGGATGTTGCTTTCTTTCTGACTGCTTCCTGCTGAACGGGGGCGGAGAAGGGAGTGAGGGCTTGAGAATTGAGGGGAAAGGGTTGATAGGACTCCCCACAGTAACGACGAGTAGATGTGAACTTCTTCAGGTTGGAAATCAGTGAAGGTTCCCTGTAACCATAGGTTGAGGACTTGTTGATTCTAATGGTGCCAAGAGGATACGGGTGCCAGAAGCCAGGTGTCTGCGGCCATTGTTTCCAGGAACAGTTTCCAGCGGAGAGAGGGGTCCATCTCAGCGTGTGGTGAGGAGGTCACGTGAGGGTGAGGGATCTTCTGGGGCTAAAAGCTGGTAGTTCCTGAGTAAAAGCTGGTTGAAAGTTTGATTAGAGATTTTACCAACTTGGGATTTGATAAACTTTACAAGGCAAGAAGAGACAGGCGAGGAGAATGATTATTATAGGGCCTGCAATGGGCCACAGCCAGGTAAGGAAGGGGTTTGTTAGTATTGAAGAGAATGGGTTGGAGGAGTAATACTGTGGGTACCGGGAGTTACCCATGTAGTGAATGGCGCAAGACCAGTAGGGACATCCCCGTAGGTATCTGTCCATCGCCTGCAATAGGCTTGTTTTTGGTCATAGAGGAAGCAGAGGTGGGGAGAATAAAGGTAGCTGCTAGTGAACACTTCGGTGGAGGGAGGTAAGTGGAGGTATAAAGGCTCGGAGCAGCCTTTCAGAGGGCAGTCTGATGTGGCAAAGAGGGCAGTAATTTTTGTTTGATGCTGTGTGTAAGTCTGTCTGACTTTGAATCGCCATACAAAGGAGGCTAGGGTGGCGGGGAAGACAATAGGAATGAGGAAAAAAAGCGAGAGAGAGTGAGGGAGCAGTAAAGGAGGAAAAAGTCATGATTCGGGTATGGATGGCAAAGGGGGTGAACGGGATTTTGGAGGAAAGAGGACAGTAAGGTCAGGAGTCTGGAGGGAGGGAGAGTCTGTAACCTTTTGTAGGTTAAGAGATCCTTTAGGTGATGTGGGGACAGAATGGTAAGGGGCGCCCCGAATGTCAGTTTATGAGCTTCCTTCTGCAAGAGCTGTCCAGCGGCTAATGCCCATAGGCAGGGGGCCCATCCCCGAACTGTGGGGTCTAATTGCTTGGAAAGATAAGCTACTGGGGCAAAGGATGGGCTATAATGTTGGCCTAGGACTCCTGGAGCTTGACTGGACCTCTCATGAATGTACAATGAGAAGGGCTTTGACAAATCAGGAAGATGGAGAGCTGGGGCTTCCACAAGGGCTTGACGGAGCTTAATGAAGGAGTGTCGGGGTGAGGAGGATAATGGTTCTTCAGGGAGGCCCTTGCTGAGGTCGTATAGGGGTCTTGCCAACAGGGAGAAGTTAGGGATCCACGCTCTAAAATACCCAGCCAGGCCTAGAAAGGAAAGGATTTCTGTCTTGGTTTTGGGAACGGGCAGGTCAGAGAGGAGCCGTTTTCTGTCTAAGGTAATGGACTTTTTTTGTTGAGATAGAAGAAATCCGAGGTAAGTGACAGAAGGGGAAGAGATTTGAGCTTTGACAGGGGATACCCGGTAACCTCTGGAAGCTAGAAGGTTAAGTAGGGAGGCAGTGTCAAGTTGAGACTGTTCCCACGAGGGACTGCAGAGTTGAAGATCGTCCACGTATTGTAATAAGGTGGACTCGGAAGCCTTGTGGCAAAACTGTCCAAGTGAGTTGTTCAGAATGTCTTGTGTATGGGTCCATCCAGGTGAAGGCGAAAAAATCTTGGGAGGAGGGGTCCAGAGGGATAGAAAAAAAAAATCCATCCTTGAGATCTAGGACTGAGAAGTGGGAGACCGAGGCAGGGATCCGCGATAAAAGGGTGTATGGATTTGGGACTAAGGGATGGATAGGGACGACGGCCATGTTGATGAGGCGAAGGTCTTGGACGAGGTGGAAAGATCTGTTGGTTTTTTTAACAGCTAATATGGGGGTATTAAATGGGGAGTGAGTGGGTCTGAGGTAATTTTTGTTTAAAAGATCTTGAATGATGGGTTGGAGGCCTATGAGGGCTGAAGTGGTTAGGGGGTATTGGGCCTGACAGATATACTGAGAGGGGTCACGTAATTTGATAGAGGCAGGAGGGCATAGAGCCACGGAGGGGCTTGTAATGTCCCAAACTTTGGGATTTACAGGGTGTATGAGGGTGGAACTGGAGCTTTCATTGGGTAGAGGGGGGTTGTCGGCTATGAGGGCCATTAGAAAGGGAGTACTGGGGGCTGTGGGAGTGGATATAGTTATGGAAACATGGAGGAGAGAAAGGATGTCCCGTCCTAGTAAGGGGATGGGACACTGGGGCATAACCAGGAAGGAGTGGGAGAAAGGTATGGGATTGTCTTGGATTGTGCATAAAAGGGGGGGGTTTAATGGGAAAATCTGTTTACCTCCTACCCCGACTATAGGAGTAATGGCAGGCGTGGTAGGGCCCTGGTATTCCCGCAAGACTGAGAAGGTGGCTCCTGTATCTAGGAGGAAGGAGATGGGGCGACCGTCTACTATTAAAGTAACCCTGGGCTCCTGTTTGGTGATGGAAATGGTCGGGCGAGAAGCCCCCGGGCCCCGTCAATCTTCTGCCAGCCCCAGTACGGAGGGCTTAGGATGGGGGTTGTTCATCCAGCCTCCCCTTCAGGTGGCTGGGCAATCAGACCCCCAGTGGCCCTTTTTGTGGCATCTGGGGCATGGGGAGGTAGGAGTTCTGGGGGAGGGGCACGCCCTTGACCGATGTCCTTCTTTTCCGCACTTGAGACAAGCTCCTGGGTGGGGCTTGTTTGTAGAGGGGCCCCCAGGTTGTGGTTTTATCAGCTGGGCCAACATTTGGAAATTGGCCTGATCAGCCTTTTGTTTACGGCGTTCTTTCTCCTCCTCCCGGTTATGGAAGACTTTAAAGGCCACTGTTAGGATCTCAGTCTGTGGGGTAGCGGGGCCCTGTTCTAACTTTTTGAGTTTAGCTTTAATGTCGGGGTAGCTTTGAGCCAGGAAGTATGTCATAAGGACATGTCTCCCGTCAGGAGTTTCTGGGTCTAGGCTGGTAACTGTAATAGGGCTTGAGTGAGTCTGTCTAAGAACTCGGAGGGAGCTTTTGAAAATTGACTACTTTACGAGCTGCGTTTTTCAGACCTGCTATTAAGCAGCAGGTGAAGATATGGAGAGTGGAGACCCACGGCGGTGGGGGACTGAAGGGTTCTGGCTCAGTCTGTGGGGGAGAAACAGGTGATGGGGGCAAAGACGGAGGAGGCTCCTGGGACTTAGTTAGGGGGGGCTGAAAGGCTCAGGCTTGATCTGCAGGGGGGGGAGGTGGGGGAGGAGATGGTGGTGGAGGAAGGGGGAGGGGCTGTTGTAGGAGAGGAGGGGGAAGGGAGTGGGCGGGAGATGACTTGCAGGCTAGGAGAACTTGGGGGGAGGCTGGGGGAGGAGGAGGCGGAAAGCTTCGGTATAGGGAATCTCCTTCCATTTTTTCAGGCACTGTCAGTAGTTAAAGGATCGCGAGTGATGTTAGGATCAAGAGTTCCCCCTGCGGGCCATTGGTTGTGATTGTCTAGGGGGTAAGTTGGCCAATCTTGGGAGCAGTATTTACGGAGAAGTTTTGGTTTTATATCAGGTGTCAGGGAGAGGGTGGCTAGATGCTTGAGCAGGCATTCAAGAGGTGAACTTCCAGGGAGGGATGAGGAGGCTCCATGGCTAAAGGACAGAGAAGGAGACAAACAGGGGAAGACGAACGGAGACCCTCGGCCTGGGAGCAGACGGCAAGGAGACAAAGGGCGTCCCCGATGATCCCTGGGGGTCTGCAGAAACTCGTATTCGAGTCGGTTTCTTAGGAAGTGTGGGTCGTCACCCAGACTCCTCTAAGAAGGCAGAGTGCTGGAGTCACGAGGTACCTAGTACTAGGAGTTTTCGGCAGAAGGAACGGAAGGAGGGGGAGTGGAAAGGGAGCGTTCTCATCCGCAAAGGAGTCACCTCGTTTATGGCTGTTGGAGGGGGGCCTGAGGGTCCGCCGCAGCCGTGAAGGCCTGAGGCAGGGAGAGTTCCCTCCTCGTTGGGGAAGAGTGGCCCACCCCGGGGGAAAACTTACCCAAAGGCCAGAGAGGAGTGGTGAGTGTGAGGAGCCAGCGCCGGAAAAAGAGGACGAGGGCAAGCTGCTGCTGGTGTTGGGGGGAAGACGGGGCCCAGTTGGGGTGTCCCGTCTCCCGGGTTTCGGCACCAATGAAAGGAAAGGAGCGACACACAGCAGCAATTCACCGGAGAATTCCACTTTATTGGGGAAAGGTGCTGCGTTATATAGGAAGGGGCATGGGGTGATTGTGGTGTCACTTCTATGGGGCTGGTGGCTATTGGCTACTAGGTGCTGGGATTAGGGGGGCAAGGGGTGATTGGGCTTCAGGTGGCACTGGTGGGAACCGAGGACCCGGAAGAGAAGCAGGAATTTCACCATCTTATGGGTGAGGGCCCTTCAGGTACTAGAGGTTGAGGTAAATATAAGATAGACACCCTGACCTCTCATAGCTCGTAGGCTAGACAAGAGGCAGATATATTACAAAGAATTACGTTACATTGTGCTGAGTGCAGTAGTCATTGAGAGAACTCAGCACAGTCATAAGGAGAGGCTGTGTTCAGGAGAGACTTGGCTGGGCATTGTTTGTAATGCTCCTTTTCAACAAGTACTTATGTGACATCCTGATAGCATTGGAATATCAGCAGGAAAATGACTATTTACAAGGGAATTGAAGAGAAGATGAGGAAACTATGAGAAAGTTATGAAAAACTAAGCTACCATTTAATTGTTGAGCACCACCAGGTGCTAGGCGCCATACCAGTATGTGGGCACGCAAGGAAGATACCACAGTTAATAGCTTGTGTGATGGAGTCGGTCTGCTTCGGTTCAATCCCAGTTTCCCAACCCACTGGCTCTGAGATTTTAGACAAGACGTTCAACCTGCCTACTTTGGTTTTTGCATTTGCAAAAAATGGGTGACAACTAACTCTGGTTGTTATGGTTTTAAAAATAATAAAGCAGGCAAAGGGCTTAGCCTAGTCCCAGGCACATGGTAAGTGCTTAGTAAAAGTGTTACCAATAAAGAGGATGATGATGAGGCTAAACAGATGCTGAACTTGAAGAACCTTATAATGAGCTTGGACATCATCTTCAGGGAAATGGGGAGCCATTGAAAGGCTTTAATCAAAGAAGTGATCAGATGAGCAGATTCAATTTTTAAAATATTTCAACAAAGCAATTTTAAATAAACACAGAAGCAGAGAACATAATATACTCCTATATAAATAGGACCCAGATTCCACAATTATATAAATTTTGCCATATTTGCTTCATCCATCAATTTTTTCTTTGCTTAAGAGTTTTTAAATGTTATAAAACAAATCATAGACATAACTTCATCCTTATGTGCCTATGCATTGAGTAAAAATATGGATACTTTCATATAAGATGACCATACCATTCCTTTCAGAGAAGCTCCCAGACTGATATCACCCAGTCAGGCTCTCCTCCTTAACTTCCTACAGAGTCGTGACTCAGAGATGCCTTTCTGTTTACATTCCCCAAATGCTTGTGCTGTGTTGTGTTACAGCCTATGCACCTGCTTAAGTGGAAGGCTTTTCCTCCCACTTGGAGTCTTCACTGGCATTAGCTGCAGCCTAGAGCTGTCCTGTCTTATCTCCGTCATTTGCATGAATACCTGCTTTATTACACAAGCCACGCCTACAGCAGTTAACCATATGCAAGGCCCAGTTTTCTTAACTTCCCTTAGGCCTCCATTTTCCCAACCCTACATCCAGCTTTGATGAGACAATTAAAGTAAACATGGTACCGAAAAACACCTAGCGCCATACCTGGGACGTGCTGTTTTTACTGCATTTAACTTATTTATCAGATGGGTACCAGTGCAGCCTTCCACATTTACCCCATACTCTAAGTGGATCTGTCTACTTGCTTTATGATTATTTCTGAAACTAGAACTGCCTGACAAAGAAACATTTCTTAATCACTGTAAGTCTCAATATTCTAACATATAAAATGAGAGTAACAGGTTCAATAAAATGTCATGTGGATTAAACCAGAAAATGGATGTAAAAGTGACCATCACTGTTCCTGGCACATAGTAAGTGCTCCACAAAGACCTGGGTGATTGGAAGAGCCTGGGCTGGGTCACTGGTTGGGGTGAGGGATGTCTCTCTACCAGTCCTTCTCCTCAGGGTGAACAGAATTCTGTACTGTCCCTCAGGTGGGCAGAGAGAAACAAGAGAAGCCATCCCTGATGGTTTAACAAGGCTGGTGTCACAGGGCTGTGAAAAGCAGTTGCTCTCTTTGGGCCCCAAAGTGGGCTCCTTTCCAAGCATAAAGTTATTTGAGCTAACTTGTATAGTTTAATAAATGCCACAAATTTCCTGAGTTCTTACAGGCATCTTAAAATGAACTTGTTCCATTATTTATCAATTCTCTCCATATTATCAACCACAGTCAACTAATAATTTATCTTGTCCTGGAGCAAGGAAATCAATCCATTTTAGGTGGATTATGAATATAGTTCTGGAACTCAGTAGCCTTTGTGCTATTAAACTCAGTCGAACAGGCCCCCAGGGATGTGGGGGTGGGAAGGAGACAGCACTATAGTGGAAAAAGTGGTTTTAATTTTAACTTTTATTCTGTATTAACCATTTTCCCACAATGTTTTGTAAATCACAGTAAGGAAAGAGAACAAAGCAATAAAAGCAAAATATATTCAAATAAAGCTCTGCAGTGTAACAGCATAGTAGGTGGTGGGACCCATGGAGGCTTGTTTTTGTTTTTTTTCTAATGTCTCATTTGCTTCTGTTTTTGAAACTTCAGAAGGCAAAAGAAAAACCTCAGTTTGACTTATTTAGAAAGGAGTTTGGATTGCTTTTACATCAACCCCAAAAAAGCCCCCCAGCCCCAAAAGCTTTCCTCTTCCTCCAGGATACCATCCTTGATGACCTCATCCATTTGTTAGTAATGAATGAGGAGGAGATTAAACTTCTAAACTTTGTTTAACCCTTCGCCGTGCACAGTGGAGTTGGAGCCTATGCATATGGAATTCTGTGACTCTGGCCTCAGAAAAGAAAGGTAGAGAGGATGTGGGAACCTGGGCAAGTCCACCCACCCTTCTGCTTGTCTCTGAGGAACTGTTCTGGGTTTCAGGGGACTCTCTAATTGCAAAAGTGCTTCACCAGACTAAGTGTGAGTTTTAGTGCTGGAAATCTGAATTTTTTATAATATGGTCTTGAAACTTCTTTATTTGATGACTAAAGGAAGAAACAGCAATGTCTTCCTCCCCTAGAGAGAAATGGAACAGCCTTTCAAAGGACGGTTCCTGCTGTGTGCATCAAGTTCACATCATCTTGCACAGAAGATGGGACGCAGCTGTGCTCCGCACTTGGGAGACGCGATTCGGGGCGGCCACCCGGATCGTAGCAGTTTGCTGGGGGCACCCTCTGCCCTACCTCCTGTGGCCGGAAGGTCCTGGGGCAAAGCCACCTGGGCCAGGCCAGAATGTCCAGATCTCCCTTCTGGAACCTGGAACCTGAGCAGAAAGAGGCAGACGGGGATGTCTCTGCAGCAGAGTTATTTGAGTGGCAGGTCTAGAACTTAACAGCACTGGAATCCCCAAAACTGCTCTGGTTTCTTTCCTTTTCAAAACCTGATTGTCTGGAAACTTATGATTCTTTGAGTTTTCCTCCTATCTTCAAAGAAGTTAGCTGGAGTTGCTTTTCATGTATACCACTAAAAGAACTTTAATTAATACACCAAGTTATTATCTCTTAAGTTAAAAGGTTCTTGGAATTAGAACTGAGTCAGTAACAAGGGCTTGAAGGGCCTGGAGGGTGCGTGCTGCACGCACAGCTCTGGATGGTAGAAAAGGGAGATGCCAAGGGCAGTTCCATGCCCAAGGCTGGGGTTTTCCAAAGTGGGTTTCAAGGGACCCCAGTCCAGTGATACAATTTCTGATGAGAAGTTTCCATGGTCAAATAAGTTAGAGAAACACATTATCCTCTATTCCTTACCTAGGAAGTCATAAAATAAGCCCTTCAGACTCACTTAAAAGCACATCAGTAAAGACATTTAATTTGCTAAACCAGAATTTCTAAAACAGATTAAATAGCATTCAATCTTCCCCAGCTCCATCCCTCTACGCCCCCTTCCCCAACTCCTATTAACACCATATTTAGGAAGCCTTAATAGAGGCTCTGGGGGAGAAAACCTCTAGTGAAATGTTTCCTGGGCATGTTGGCTTTATGTTTATACCTTTGGTGGAAAGATTTGACCTCTCCATCATTCCTTAGGTGTTTACTAAGAACTATGACATGCTCAGGCCCTGTGCAGGGCATTTTTACGGGTAACCATTGTATGGTGGGAGAAGCCCTGTAGGAGGAGTGAGGATACCTGGTGGGAGTCCCAGCTCTGATCTGGAATCCAGAACTGGCTCTGTTCCCTTGGGCAAATGCTTGACATCTGTCTGAATTAATTTCCTTGTCTCTCAAATGGGGTTAGTAATATAGACCTCACCTCACCACTGAATGCCAAGATCTGATAAGATAATGAATGTGAGGGAACTTCGTAAACTGCAAGGCATTAAACGAAAATAGCTATTAAAAGGACTAAATAACAGTGAATGGTGTCAGATCTGAAGATGAGAGAGAGAGCAGTATAGGGTCACAGGCTTATGCCTGTGAATTTTGCACTGAGCCCCAAGCCATGAGGAGGTCACTGGCCCTCATGACAGCTTGGAGCTTGGAGCCCTACCCATACTCTCTGGGCTCTACCTAAGGTCAGAACGAGATGAGGCTCTGGAAGGTTCAGGGTCATACGCTGACTGAAGCTGAATTTCCTGCTGCCTTGGGCACTCAGAGGCAGAATAATTTCTCTTTAAAAAATGAAAAAGATGATATCTATTGCATACCTATATTTATGGCCTAAGATTGTTTTAGTTCATTTAATTTTTGTTATTATAAATGGTGTTATAACCTTTTTGGGTTGAAGTTTGCCACCAGATTTAGCAAATAAAAATGTAGGCCTTCCAGTTAAGTGTGTATTTTAGTTGAACAACAAACACTTTTTTAGTATAAGTATATCCCATGCAATACTTGGGGTATATTTATACTAAAAATTGTTCTGCATTTATCTGAAATACAGATTTAATTGGTGCCTGTATTTTATCTGACAACCCTATGTAGAGCTCCATAAGCTTAAAGCATTTTTGGACCAGTAAAGGATAACTTCTGGATGACCTGGTGATTTCTGTACTGTTCTACAGCTATCCAGCATCCTTGTGGAGGACCGGGTTCCTCCAAAGTCATCATGGAAGAAGTAGGAGGTGGATTTCCCACTGCAGACGTTCAAGGGGTGCCGAGCTCCCGTCTCCAGGGAACTGAGGGCTTTGCCCACAACTTGCCTCTGTTCAAGAAACATGTCAGGCAAAAGCAGCGGGATTCTCACATCCAGCCTGCTTCTTCCCTGACCTTACTAATTTAGGATGGTTTCCACAATTTTGTGGACATAACTGGGTAATCTAATAAAGGTAGATTAAATTACGGCCAAGTATTTTCAGATCTGAACATGGGAAAAATGTATCCTGTTTCAAACAACGATAAACCGCCCCATACTCGTTTTGTTTTTCTTTTATCTGGGAACTGGGCAAGCAGGAACTATCTCGGGTTAGTAGATGTGAAAGTCCGTGCAGCTGTGTTGGTTTTTGTAATAAAAAAAAGAAAAGAAAAAAGCAAAGAAAGAAAGAAAACCCTCAAATCCACAAAATTGTGCTTTACCACATACCAAAGATATGAGGGCCCTGAACTATAGCTTCAGAAATAGATATTTCATGTAAAAGAATAAAAGTGCTGACCTTGATCACCACCATGTGACACACACACACACACACACACACATGCACACACACACACATCCTCTTCTGAAGGCTCTTTAAGTGAGAAATGCTGGCCACTGAATCACTTAGGTAATTCTGTGAGCAGAAAAAAAGAATATGGATTTGAACCAAATGAAATATTGACCTTGTTCAGGTTCAGCTGGCAGCATATTTAGATACAGAGATTTTGATCTGGTTCAATAGGTTTAGAATATTAGTGTGGTGAACTCCAGTTTTTGGTTCACAGTGGAGGTTGAGTCCCGAGAGAAAGAAAATGATCTTCTTTCCCACTTTGCCTGTTTAAACAAACCTTGTGTTTCCTTTTATTTATTTATTGTTTGGCAATATTAGCTTTGTCCAGTGGTCTAATGCATGACAGCAAATCTCCAGTGAAGGAGAATTTGTTTGCTTAAAACCTGCTTGTGTTTCTTGGGCTCTTTCTCATGAGCAGAGTGTGATGGGCAGGACCCATGTCAAGTCAAAAAGCCTAGGGTTGACCAGAAGACCATTGGAAATGCAGTCTAATTCTCTTTTGGGTACCCACTGAGAAATTTTTTCTTCTTGCCTCATCAAATGGATTTGGAGCTTCCCAGAACTCAGAAGACTAAAGATGAGATGCTCAGAGCTCCAGAAAGCCCAAGAAGCTTTCCTTAATTCAGACAGTACAAATTCTCAATCTGTTGGCTGAGGTTGACTTTTCCATTTTTAAGTGTCTGAAAATAAAGTGAGACTATATGCAAAGAGGAAAAAAAAATACTTTGAGACATAAGATTAGTGTCCAAGCGAACAAACTCTTAAGCACTGTAGAACTCTTCAGAAACACCTACATATTTAGTATACAAATTATAAATGATTCTTAGTTATTGATTTTTTAATGTTTCCCAAAAATATTTAAGAACAGGTAAATCCTCTCCTACTACCACCACTCCACAAATAACCTCTCATATCCAAAAAATATTTTAAAAGCATAGGAGGTTTGATTATACACTGAGCCCAATACCTGAAAATGTAAGTGCAGACTTTCAAATTCAGCCACAGAAATTTCAAGCAATACAGGGCCACAGTTCCTCAATTTTATAGATGAGCAAACTGAGGTTCAGAGAGGTACAGTGATTTACCCAAGGTCACATGCTTCACACTTTATGGAGCCAGGACCAAAACTTAAATCTCTTGTTCTTGGTCAGAGCATAAAAAAATTGATGTTCATAACAGTGTCCTCAAAGCCTCACAAAGACCAAATAATCCCAGAATGGCTGTCCTGGAATGACTGACCTTTCGCCATTCTCAAGTCCTTACTAGGCTAGAAAGAGAACATGAATGTTCCAGAAAGATGCTGAACAATCCCAGGATTGGAACAAAAGGATTTTCTGCCTGACCCTTAATTATTCACAAAAGTTCCAAAACAATCCAATGTCAATAAGCATTTATAGCTGTTTGGCATCGTTTGGGGGGCCCTTATGTTTTCTGTATGCCCCTTTTCTTATTAAAAAAAAAGTCTTTATTAACTCAGGCTTAAGGCATGGAATTTTCTAAACTTCCCTAAGAGGGTCCCGCACGCCAGTAACTTGTTTTCATTAGGGTCCTGGGGTCTGGACTTTTAGGGCACTGCTACTTGTGAAGCCTCATGGATGATTAATCAATATTTTGCTACTTTCCTTCCAACTCCTCGAGGATAATATAGTTGTTCAGGAACCGTTCCTCCTTTACGGTACCAACTGTAAAGCCTGGCTCTTGGTTGACAAAGAAGAAAACATTCATAAACATCCTGGGATTAATTACTACCGGGATCTGCCTGCCCATCCATGCTCATAAAGTATGAGCCTCCCTCTATTCATCATCTTTATTTCCTCAGAGACACCGGAAAACAGCCCTCCCTAACAAGTGGAATGAATGTGATTATGGCAGGAGCCCAGCAGCCTGAATCCTTCATCACACCATCAGAAAGGAAAAAGCGTGCAGAGGGGAGGGCTGCACAGGCTACATGACCTTTTGTCTCTCGGAGTCCACTGTCACCAGCCAGATTAGCCTTGGAGGCCAGGAGTGGAGGGCCTGACATTCAGCCCTGTTTCTGCTGAAATAAATTTCTTTTCCAGTATTCGAGGTCTCAGCCCCTGGGCCTTCCTGGCAGATCTGACTCTTTTGCCAAGAAATGAATGTCAGGGTCTTTCTGCCTCAGACAGTAATGTGCTGTCTCACTGGCCTGCAGCAGCTCTTGGGGCCCCAAGTGCCAAGTCAGAGTCCCTCCAGTGCTGGCCCTTAACGGGGCCAGAAGCAGTGCCAAAGCCCTTGGCATGCTGCCCCCTCAGGCAGGCCTGCCCACTCATTTCAAGGAGAACAGGACTGCAGGGTTAGGGGAATAGGTTCTTGGGGCAGAACGAGAAAGTCAAGAAGTCATGACATCCCACATAATGACAAAAAGTCATAATGTCTGGAAAACATTAGGACTGTTAGGACCCTGCCACAGCCTTCCAGGCCCTGCATGGTTGACCTCTGTCTAATTTTCCAGCTTCCTCTCCTTCACACACCCTCTGCCCTAGACACACTGGCCATACAGCAGGGCTATGGGCCTCCCTCTGCAGGGCCTGTGCCCAGGCTGTCCTTGCTCTTGGAAGAGCCCCATTTGCACCACTGACACCCCATCCTTTTTATCTAGCTAACTTGACTCAACACTCAGCTCTTAGTGCAAAAGTCCCTTACTAACTCAGGCTGCCTTCCCTGGACTTGTGCATGAGGTCAGGCCTGCATATGTGAAGACTCAGCACGCCTGCTCCCACTGTCATTTTACACATACTTGTGGGGTCATTGGAATGCCATCTGGTGCTCTCACAGGATGGTGACATCTGTGAAGCTGGCTCCTGCACTGTGGCCCTGCTGTCTGCAGCCCCCAGCGCAGTCTGTGACATGTAGGCAGCATCTGTGGAATGGATGCATTCTGGCTGGACTAAAAACTGGTGTCATGAGCAGCATTTTTACCAATGAGAAAACTAAGCCCTAGAGAAGTTAAACACCTCACCCAAGGACTTGAGCTAGTTAATGGTAGAGCAGAGACTAGAAACTAGGCCACTTAACTTCTAACATAATGTACTTACTACATTTATTAGTAGGTAGCTCAGAGGACCTGGGTTTTAATCCTGACTCCTCCATGTCCTTGCCATGCAACTTTGATCAAGTTGCATAACTTCTCTAGACCTTAGTTTCCTCATTTGCAACATAGAGTTAATAATGTATCCCCATCAGAAATTGATGAACAAGAGAAGGTACATAACCATTATAATACCTATCAGCTATTATTATTCTAGGAATGCCTTAAAAATGTAGGCTTTATTGATTAAGAGTTTATGATAATTCACACAAGAGCTCAGCTGGTGTTGATCTTTCCAAATCTATGAAGAACTCTAAGATCTTAAGAACTATTGAGAACTTGCTAGAGGGGAAGAGGGAAAGAAGACAGGAAAGGTTTACATAGCAAGTGGAAGATTTTAGCAACATTTAGGAGAGAGTGTGTTTAAACTACTTAAGAGGACAAATTGTTTTTAAAATGTCAAATTAGGCATTTTTAGAAGCATGTATTTACAGACAATCCTGTTATGATAATTACAAATACTTCTCTATTCATCAAAGTATCTTCCCCAGGGGTTTCCACAGTACAGTTATTTATTTAGCCTGCTTCCAATTAGTATTGGGGCTTAAAAGTAACAAAACGGCATGTCCCATAAAATATTTTGTAATTGATCTTCTCACTAGTTCCAGCAAGCCTATATTTCCCAGCAATGATGGTGTCATTCCCTCAGTGTCTTGCACAGGGTGAGCTGCTCCATGCCTCCAGACCTTTGCACTTGCTGTGTCCTCTGCCAGGAGCACCCTACCCCAGGTCTTAAGAGAGAAGTTCCTTCTCGCCACTCAGGAGCCAAGGCAGGCTTATTCCTCAGCGGCACCTTTCTAAAAGAGCCCTCTCCCCCTCACTCTGCCTTACTCAGCTTGGTTTAAATTATTTCATTCCCAACCTCCTTCAGGAAATACCTGAATCTGTGTGGGTTTATTTAATGCCTATCTCTGTCCTCTAGGCTGGAGGATTCATGAGAGGAGAGGCCTGTTCTGTCCCAGCACCTGGAATCAAGTGCCTGGTACATAGTATAGGCAATAAAGTGAATAACACAATAAAGTGAGTCAAATGAATTTTTTGTTTTCCCAGTGCATATGAAAGTCATGTTTATACTATACTTACTCCATACTGTCACATTATAGTATAGATTAAATATGATTTAATATGTAAATATGATATCATTTAATCCAAAAAATAATGTGCATATCTTAATTTAAAATTCTTTATTGCTGAAATATGCTGTCATTCGAGCCTTCAGTGAGTAGTAATCTTTTTTGCTGGTGGGTCTTGCCTTGAGATTGACTGATCATGGCGGTAGGTGCTAAAGCCTGGGTTAGCCAGGTAATGTCTTAACGTAAAACAACAACAGAGTTTGCCACTCAGATCAACTCTTCCTTTCATGAATCATTTCTCTGTAGCATGAGATGTTATGGGATAATGTGTCACCCACAGTAGAACTTCTTTCAAAATTGGAGTCAACCTCTCAAACCCTGCCACTGCTTTATCAGCCATGTTTGTGTACTATTCTAAATCCTTTGTTGTCATTTTAGCCATCTTCACAGCATCTTCCCCAGGACTAGATTTCATCTCAAGAAACCACTCTGTTTGCTCATCCATAAGAAGCAACTCCTCATCCATTCAAGTTTTATCATGAGATGCAGCCATTCAGTCACATCTTTAGGATCCAATTCTCATTCTAGTTCTCTTGCTGTTTCCACCACATCTGCGGTCAGTTCCCCCACTGAGGTCTTGAACCCCTCAAAGTCATCCATGAGAGTGGGACTCAACTTCTTCCAGACTACAGTTCATGTTGATATTTTGGCTTTTCCCATGAATCACAAATGTTCTTAATGGCATCTAGAATGGTCAATCCTTTTCAGAAGGTTTTCAATTTACTTTGCCCAGATCCATCAGAGGAATCATAATCTATGGCAGCTATGGCCTTACTAAATGTATTTCTTAAATAAGACTTGAAGGTCAAAATGACTCCTTGATCTATGGGCTGCAGAATAGATGCTGTGTTAGCAGGCATGAAAACAACATTCATCTCATTGGCCATGTCCAGGCTCTTGGGTGATGAGATGCACTGTCAATAAGCAGTAATATTTTGAAAGGAATCTTTATTTCTGAGCAGCATGTTTCAACAGTGGGCTTAAAATATTCAGTAAACTATGTTGTAAACATATGTGTTGCCATCCAGCCTTTGTTGTTCCATTCCTAGAGCACAGACAGAGCGGATTTAGCATCATTCTTAAGGGCCCTAGGATTTTAAGAATGGTAAATAAACATTGACTTCAACTTAAAGTTACCAGCTGCATTTGCCTCTAACAAGAGAGTCAGCTTTTCATTTGAAGTTTTGAAGGCAGACATTGACTTCTCCTCTCTAGCTATGGAAGTCCTAGATGATATCTTCCAAACAGAAGGCTATTTTTTCTACACTGACAGTCTGGTAGTTACATAGCCACCTTCATGAATTATCTTAGCTAGATCTTCTGGACAACTTGCTCCAGCTTCTCGATCAGCACTTGCTGCCTCACCTTGCCCTGTTATGTTATGGGGATGCATTTTTCCTTAAACCTCAGGAACCAACCTTGCAAGGTTCAAACTTTTCTCCTGCAGCTTGCTCACCTCTCTCAGCCTTTACAGAAGTGAAGAGAGCTGGGGCCTTGCTCTGGATTAGGCTTTGGCCTAAGGGAATATTGTGGCTGACTTGATTTTTCTATCCAGACCACTAAACCTTTCTCCATAACAGCAATAAAACTATTTCATTTTCTTATCATTTGTCTGTAGTCACTAAAGCATTACTTTTAATTTCCTTCAAGAACTTTTCCTTCACATTCACAACTGGCTAACTGTTTGGCACAAGAGGCTGAGCTTCCAGCCTATCTCAGCTTTCAACACATTCTCCTCACTAAGCTTTATCATTTCTAGCTTTTGATTTACATAAGAGAAGTATGACTCTTCCTCTCTCTTGAACACTTAGAGGCCATTGTAGGGTTATGAATTGGCCTCATTTCAATGATGTTATGTCTCAGGGAAAAGAGCAGCCCAAGCAAAGGAGGGGAAATCAGGGAATGGAGAGTTGGCGGAGCAGTCAGAACACACACACCATTTACCAGTCACATTTGCTGTCTTATACAGGCATAGCTGGTGGTGTCACCCAAATAATTGCAGTAGAAATATTAAAGATCAAGAATCACCATAACAAATATAATAATAATGGAAAATGTTTGAAATAGTGTGAGAATTACCAAAATGTGACACAGAGACAGAAAGTGAGCAAATGCTGTTAGGGAAATGGTGCCTACAGACTTGCTTGACACAGGGCTGCCACAAACCATCAATTTGTGAAAAATGCAATAGCTATGAAGCACATAAAGAGAAGCACAATAAACAAGGTAAACCTGTAGGTGGTCAGGAATTATAAATGGAATGAATGAAATGTGCAATTTTCTGACCAGTGTTTTGACTGGGTGAGGAAGAGCTACTCAGAATTAATCCTAATAAACCCCCAAAAAATAAACAGAGTCCTTAAAACTCGTTAGCAATGAGAGTGCTTTCTTTCAGAAATAGCGTACAATTTTGGCATTTTTATAGAAAGTCTGCTGCAATATTGGCAAATATCAGGTAGTCAGGGAGACGAGGACTGTTTAAAGGGTGGTTAAGATTGATCTTTTAATGGAACAATCTACAAAAAGCCTCACCTTTCTCTTTCTCCTTACCACACCCACACAACTCCAACACCCTTTATGCAAACTTTAACCTAGAAATGCTTGCAACCAAATGCCTTGTTTTGTGAAATTAACTCAAGCTTGAAGAAGGTAGTAAAGGTGTCATTTATATGATAGTACAAATTCTAGGCTCAATAAATATTAAATCAATTCTCCAGGAGAGCTAATATAAACAATGTGTTGTCATTGATTAATTTATTTAAAAATCTCTATCTGATGTACTCTCAGAAAAGCCCCATGGAAAGTTCATTATTTGATGATTAAACATGTTGATGCAACCTTACACTAATGAGGGAAGTTACTGACCCACACAGATTACATGCCTTGTTTAAGGAAATCCAGAGAGTCAGTGGGGACAGATGGGAAAAGAGAATTCTGACACCCTTCTCTCCACTTATCTACTCTTCCTCTCACTTGTCCTGGATTTTTTTCCTTTGCCACTTTCAAATTTGCTCTTCCTTTTCATCCCTACTCCCACCTCCATCCTTCTCTACTTCTCCTTTGAAAACTGTCTCTCGGGTATTGCCTTGGAACACAGGTCTGTATTTTGGAGGTAACTGGTTAAGAAGGTAGATTTACCAACTGGTGCTAAATCATGATACATGTAAACTAAGGCACCTATAGGGACTAGGAAGACAATAAAAGTAAATGAAGCAGTCTATGTCATGCAATAGAGAGTGGTGGGGTCCATGGCAAACTGAAGACGGCATCTGTCTGATCTAGAAGGGGTAGCGGTTCCTGAGCTTCTGCCCATTGTTGCCATTCAGAAATGTCAACCGAGCATGAACATATTTTTCAAACTGGATATCTGGGTTTCTGTGGGAAATTTCCTAAATGAAAAAACCCTGTGTGGGTTCCCCAAATTAGTGTTTGTCTAGATTTAGCCTATAAGCTAGCTGCTTACAACCTCTGATCTTCAACGTCCTTGGTTCAGAGTCCCTATCAAGGGCTGAACCCACTGTCTTACCCATGCCCAGCTTCTACAACTTTCTTTAAAGTTCATTTCCTCTCTCTCTCTCTTTTGCTTTACCTGTGTCCTGGGTCTATTCTCCTTCCCTTTGCCTCTGATGTTTACAGAGTTCCGGAGAGAAGAAGAAAGGAAAATGGGACTGGGAAGAGTGGAGACTCATTCTCCAGGCTCAGACAGAGGTGTGGGGAAGGGGACAGATAGAGTGGAGTGAGGGAACCCTGCTTGCCCACAGCCCCTGGGCACTTGTGAAGATCCAGCTTAGCAAAATGTGGAGACTGAACCAAGGCAAGAAGGCAGGGGCCCCAGCAACACCCAAGCTCCTCTCCCACTTCCCTCCAGCTTCTCCTTCACCGGTTCTCCAGCCCCAGGATAACACCGCCTGAGTGTTCCAGGGGTTTTTCAACATGGTCCCAGAACTACAACAATTGAGGAAAAAGAACCTCTAATGCTTTTCAAAGCAAAATTCTGGGCTAAAGTTTTTTGAGGCCAGAGGGGGAAACAAGCCCACATTTATGTTGGTGGTGAGAGACTCTGCCAGCAAGGGTCCCAGATGGTGACCACAAGAAGGACTTGACGTCAGCCACAGTTCTGTCCTCACATTGCAAGGTGTTAGCCTGTCTTCCTAGAATGGAGAAACAGGCCACAATATGTAGAAGGCACAGCCCCTGTCAGAAGACTCTCTAATGCTCTATATGTATTATTCCATTAATTCTACCTCTTACAAGGTAGGTATTATTAGTTCCACTTTGTAGATGGGGAAACCAAGGCATAGAAAGGTTAAATAATTTACCCAAGGTCGAAAATACACCCTTCCCAAGAATACTGTGAAAGCTAAATGGATTCAGCATGTGCTACATTAATAAGATGCAAAGTACCAAAGAATCTTTCATTTTAATTTTAAACTAATTTGCACAAAGCTATTAGCAGCAGATAATATGTTAATATATTACCCTTCCCAGGAGACTCATTCACTCAATAAATATTGATCAAGCATCCACTTTGTACTCTAGATGTAAGGTTGCATATAGGATATTCCAGAACATCCATGACTCAGTCCAAATGGCAGAAGATGAAGAGGGCCCCCTCCTCCTACCACAGGACCCCAGACTAAGTGCACCGCTTCGCCTTCTTCCTAAGCTGGGTTTCCCTTCCCAGGGAAGGCACAGTTCAGTGGCAAGAACCTGCCGGGGCCCCGCATCTTAGCAGGACTGCCAAGGCCCTCTGCCAAATCCATTGTCTGCTTGGTGAATGGACAATAAACCCACTCAACTCTACCTTTGTTGTCTTTGCCTGCTCTGTATCAAGGTCCTGCCCAGCCTCTCCTAGCTCCTCACATTCCTCTTGGTTCCAGAGCCAAGTCCATGGGAGGTCACCTTGACATGATTATAAATGGCAAGTTCCAGGAAAGGCCCTGGATGGACCTGCTTTTCTTCTCTTCTTATGGAGCAAGCCCTTTTATTCTACCTGGGGGAGCATTTCAAGGACATCCAGAAATCCCAATGATATGCTGGCCCAATAATGTGTTTGGAAAGGTACCGTGGGATTCAGTCCAGCTGGTGTTTATTGGCTTAAAAACTGACTTCCCCTGAGGAGTCCCGTTTTCTCCATTAGTGAATGGGAAAGGCTGGTCAAGATGTTCTCTGGGTTTCCTTACTTTCGTCGCCATGATAGTCAAAGAATCTTTGTAGACACTCGGACAGTTTGGAGGGAGGTCATCTGCATGTGGGTGAAGGAATGAATCACATCACATGACCTGATACCAAGGGTCAGATATCTGATATCCGGGCAAGTCACTGACCCCTCTGGACCTTATTTTCCTATTTGGAAAATGAATGTAATAATTAGATCTACCTCATGGGATTTGAGGAGGATCCATTTATTTAGCAAATATTTATTAAGTAATTATTATGAGCCAGGACTGCTTTGTGCACTTGGGATACATCTGTGAACAAAGATGCCTGCCTAGGAGCCAACGGGTAGATTTTTTGGAAGAGTCCCTTGTAAGCCCTGAGGGAAAGAGTATCGAGACTGTGTCAGACAGAAAATGGCCTACAGCCCAGTACCGCTACACAGACCCCATCCCAGTCTTACCATTTTCCCCAACTTTGTGACCAGCAAGTTCTTAACCTCCCTGGACATCAGCCTCTCCCGCCTGTAAAAAGGATGTGATAATTCCTTTCCTGAGAGTTGTATTGTAGCAGAAGTAAGGTGTATGTATCAGTTTCCTAGAGCTGCCATGCAAACTGGGGGTGGGGGTGGGGGTTACATTTATTCTCTTACGGAGCTTTATTCTCTCTCAGTTCTGGAGCCAGAAGTCCACAATCAAGGTGTTGGCAGTCGTAGTTCCTGAGGGAGAATGTGTTGCATGCCTCTCCCGTAGCTTCTAGCGGTGGGCAGACCTTGGTGTTTCCTGGCTTGTGGCTGTATGCCTCTGGTCTCTGCCTCCACCTTCCCGTGTTATTCTCCACTGTGTAATTCTCTCTCTGTCCTCTTCTTATTAGGACACCAGTTGTTGGATATGAGACCACCCTAACCCAGTATGCCTCATCTTAACATAATTACTTCCATAAAAATCCTACTTTCAAATAAGATCACATTCTGAGGTTCCAGGTGGACGTGAAGTGTGAGGAACACCATTCAGTTCATCACAGTCCCTTTCTAACCCCTCTCCTCCATGGCAGAGCTCCTGAACAAAGACTTTTGAGTGAAGCTACAGCAGGCTGTGTGGTCAGAGCCTGGGGCTGGGGGAGTTGTGTCTCCCTCTGTCCCACCCACCTCGCCTCCAGAAGCACACAGATCATGCTGTCTCTCTGTAAACCGCTGGTGAATTATGACAGGGAATGGGCTAGAAGCTCACAGCCGCTTGGGAATCATTTCACTGGTGAAGGAGGCAGGTTTGAAAGTTTCCTCATGTGTGTCCAAGGCATTGCTCACGTTGGAGAATGAGTCCACTCTTTCCAGACCACTTGGCAATTTAACTCCAGTGGTTGAGTAACTAATAACCTGAAGTACTAATGAGCCAATCCATTTTATCTATTTCTGACTATTATATCTGCATTTCAGCAGAGACCTTCTGGAGGCAAGGTATTAAATCAAGGGCATGACTCTAATGGTGGAAATGTCAAGTGCTTTGGTGGCTGCTATGGGAAAGTATTTGGAGAAAGGTAGTCTCTGCAGCAGTTTAACTCCACTAACATTTCTTAAGCAGCTCCCACATGCAGGGCACCGATCTAAATGCCCATGTGTTGCTCACTAGGAGCAAAAGTCAGTTCCTGGTGCCAGGGATTCATGATAAAGTAACCACATGCAATAATAGGAAAGCAAGAGAGATGCAGGACATCTGTGAGAGAGGCAAAGATGAATATTGCTGGCAATGAGTGAGAGGATATATTGAAACCTTGAGGAATAGGCAAATTTCAATGAAGAATCAACAAGTAGAGGTGGACAGGGATGGCATTCCTGGTGGAGGACTCAGCATAAGCAAAAGCATGGTGGTGGCGAAGGCAGAGTATACCTGGCAATGGCATGTTTTCAGGTCCGGTGGATGGAATGTGCCATGAGCCCCTGTGGAAGTTAAGACTAGAGAACTAAACCAGGTCTTAATGGTGGAGGGCCTGCACAGCAAAGCTGAGGCTGTGGGGTTTGATCCTGAGGTCACAGCTGATGTGTGACAGTAGCATGCCTAGTGTCCCAGTCATTCCATAGTTATTTAACTTCCCAGAGCTGCAGCCTTCTGGTTTATAACATGCAGTTGGCCCTAGTCCTATTTCACAGCTTCCTTATGAAGATTTAATAAAGCAAGGCATGCAGCTGCCTGGGACAGTGCCTGGCACACACCAGGAGGTTGACAAATGCTCGCTAGGAACTGTAAAGGTGTTGGTGAGGAAGGTGATTAGGCTGAGAGTGGTTGGCTGACTAGGTGGTTTTCCCAGGGCTGCGCTCGCTCGCCTCGTGGCTGACCAGACAGGCGGCAGTGCTGAGTGCAGGGAAGTGAGGGAGGGGCAGGCAGGAGTAGTACAAGCTGGCAGAGAGGAGGGGCTGGCTGAGGGGCAATAAGGCATAGGCAGCTCGGGTTGGGGCCAGGGGGAGCACGGCAGTGGGAGTCCTGGGAACTGGCCACCTGAAGGAAGGCTGGAGTTTGCCCGCAGCCAAGGGAGGAACAGTTTGCTTTGGTTATCCCACGGGAAACAGCTCAAAAGAGGGTAGAAAGGATCTCAGTGTGTCCAGCATATCTCTTGGGAGTTGCTTAATGTAAAGGGGCAAGGCTAGAGTGAGCAGCATGGACAAAGGCCTGGAGGTGAGATGGCATGCATGACTAGTCAAGCAAGGGCTGGGTGGTGGCACTTGTCTTGCAATGTCCTGGTGCCAGCTTTACAGGTGCCAGCAAGGTGAGACTAGCAACAATGTGTGGCATTTGTCTCATTTATGCCAGAGCCTGTGGGCCCTCCCTTCTCCCATGCAGGCACCCCCATTCTCCACTGCAGGCTCCCCTTCTCCCCTACAGGCCCCCCTTCTCCCCAACAGGCCCTCCCTTCTCCCCTGCAGACCCCCTTCTCCCCTGCAGGCCCCCCTTCTCCCTTGCAGGCTCCCCTTCTCCCCTACAGGCCCCCCTTCTCCCCAACAGGCCCTCCCTTCTCCCCTGCAGACCCCCTTCTCCCCAGCAGGCCCTCCCTTCTCCCCTGAAGGCTCCCTTTCTCCCCTACAGGCCCCCCTTCTCCCCAGAAGGCCCTCCCTTCTCCCCTGCAGGTCACCCCTTCTCCCCTGCAGGGCTCCCTTCTCCCTTGCAGGCCCCCCCTTCTCCCCCATAGGCCCCCCTTCTCCCCAACAGGCCCTCCCTTCTCCCCTGCAGACCCCCTTCTCCCCAGCAGGCCCTCCCTTCTCCCCTGAAGGCTCCCCTTCTCCCCTACAGGCCCCCCTTCTCCCCTGCAAACCCCCCTTCTCCCCAGAAGGCCCTCCCTTCTCCCCTGCAGGTCACCCCTTCTCCCCTGCAGGGCTCCCTTCTCCCTTGCAGGCCCCCCCTTCTCCCCTATAGGCCCCCCTTCTCCCCAACAGTCCCCCCTTCTCCCCTGCAGGCTCCCCTTCTCCCCAATAGTACCCCTCTTCTCCCCTGAAGGCTCCCCTTCTCCCCTACAGGCTCCCCTTCTCCCCTGCAGGGCCCCCTTCTCCCCTGCAGGCCCCACCTTATCCCCTATAGGCCCCCCTTCTCCCCAACAGTCCCCCCTTCTCCCCTGCAGGCCCCCCTTCTCCCCTGCCTATGCAGACTCCGCCTGTCCTCCATGCCACCTCTTAAGGCTCACAGCCTCCTTGAAACCTTCCTAACAACTGTAGCCCATGCTGCCCTCTCCCTGTTCTGAGCACCAGCTGTGCTGAGACAGACTCCCACTATTCAGTACTGAGTTGTTCTGTAATCTGCCAGACAGGGAGGCTAGCTACTCAGAGATTTCTCATGTAGAATAAATAAAGCATCCCTTGTGATGCGCTCAGCACAGTATATGGTGCCTAATCAGTGCACAACAAAGTGGGCCGTTCTCCTGCTGCGGCTCCTCCTCCTTCTGCTCACCGATACTGTTATTATTGCCTGGGGACATGGCGGATGGCATCCTTGGGAACAACATACTGCTGGAGACACAGGTACGTAGGCGTTAGCTATTATGCCAACCCTTCCTCTCCCACTCAGGAAAACATTCGAGGGAACTAAGTGAATGAATATGACATTATTACTGTGATAACCTTGAATCTACTCTAATTCATTCTATTTTTTAAATCATCTGCCAACACTGGTACTTTAGCTTCATGAGTCACAAATTCCTTGTGGTATACTTCATAATATGTGGTGACTCACCAGGGCAGTATATAGTCCTCAGGGTGAGCACTTCTGCTCTAAGTTTTAACTGGTATGAGTTCTGCCTTCCTGGCTAGACTATAAACTCCATGAGGACAGGGAGGGTGGGCAGCTTTTTCCCTCCTCACCATGGTATCCAACACAGTGCTGGGCATGTAGCATTGTTAACTAGTGACATACTGATGAACTGGTATCTTTCTACAAGCAGAGCCTAGAGAAAGGCATAGTTTGGTCATATGCTAGAACATTCGGTGATGCATCTTTAGTTCTGCCCAGTTCCTATGCAAATCTCCATGAAAGGAGAAAACTTGTATATTCATCAAGGTTCTTGGTGGTACAAGTGTTAGAAGCCTAGCTCAAAACTTCTTTAAGTGAACAAAAGCAAAAATGGGTCATATAACTGAAAAGACCAAAGGTGCCATTAAGTACAGGTAAGGCTAGATGGAAATGCTCAAATTGTATCAGCAGGATGGGTCTGTCTCAGTTCCTCAACTGTTTTTCCTCTAAATTGCCTTTGTTTTCAAGTATGTTCTATACAATTGGTGCAAAGACAGCTAGCAACAGCAGCAGGGTTATATTCCTTCAACTTGACAACAGCAGGCAAAACACTGTCACTTTTCCGATCGTTAGCAGAATCCAGACCTGACACTCATGGACTCAAAATACCTAAACCAATTCCTGTAAATCAGTTTGACCAGGTATTGCTCACAGGCTGAGCATGGACAAATACTATCCAAAACAACTAGTTTGGGTATTCAGGAAAGACAATGTCCCAAAAGATAATTTTGATGCAATTCATGGAAAAGAAATGGATGCTGGGCAGGCAAATATTTTTGACATTCAGCAAGGCTGAGTGAGGGACAATGATTATGTGTAGAAGCAGCAACAACAGTTTCCATGTCAACTGCTGTCACCATGGTGAGAAAGACACAGATCCACTGCCTCGTCTGTGCACAGAAGGGAGACTTTTGCAATGAACTCTAGACTCTGACTTTGTGTCAGCACTGCAGAGATCCTCACAGACAGAGACTGTCCCCGCCAGACTGAAGAGCTGTTGGTGGCATCTGCGGAGCTACATGGATTAGGGGCTCTGCATGTGAATGAACTGACTCACATACATCAGCATGAGGGAACATCTGGAAACAGCCACTGGTCAGGTAGCAAGGAAGTGAATGCCCTTTGTCCCAGTCTGATTGCTCTGCCTCAGGGATCATCTTCTCATGTGGCCCCAGGGAAGACAGTAGTGCACCATTGTACCCCATGCTTAATCTTCTCTCGCCCACTGTTTCCCATTCTCCATAAACAAGAGTTGACCCTGGCCAGGACAGCAGCTGCCTGCCACCACGGAGAAATGTACTAGTGTGACAAGAAGCATCTTCATCAAGATTAAGGTCATTTGGGTTAGTGTGCTCTTGAAAAGAAAGAAAATGCAAGTGAAAGATAAGTCTTACTTGCTGTGATGAACACGTTTCCTCTTGTTGGGATTTCCTGCTAGAGAACTGTACTGAGTGGTCTTATTTGACAGTGGGGCTATTTTATAATGATCCATTAAGTAGTGAGAGTGGTGGTCAGAACAAAGACCATAAAATTTTAGAATAACCAAATAAGACTTGACCTTATCATTCCCACCCTATAAGCTTTGTAAGCTCATCAGTTAAATCTATCCTGTTCGCTGCTGTATTCCCAGCGCCTGGCATAGTGCCTAGTATTCCATGTGCCACAGTTCCTTACTACTGTGCTGATGGCAGATATCACTAATCAATCAACTCACTCTTTCCCACTGACCAAGAGTATGGCCTCAGAATCATTCTCACCACAGGATCCCAAGAATCTAATGCCAGCCAATCAATTAACACAGAGGCCAAAACTGATTTGCCATATAAAAATAATGGCATATCCAAAGTTTGCAGAATCTTAAGGACATATGTCTTTCAACCATGTAGTTTCCATTTAGGAGAAGTCAGAGACTTAAGCAGTTACGTATCAACTGGAAGAAAGGCTTCTTCAGACTTGCAAGTTGCTGCGGAACCCCTCCATCCTCCATCCTGCGCATCATTCCTCATAAGAAGTTTAAACATAAGACGCTACACACCACAGATGAACTTCTGGACACTGCATACTCTTACCAAAGAGTTTTAACTCCTTAGCAATCTGCAAGTTAATAATTAGCACGTAGAAGCCAGTCCACTTCGGTGAAAGGTTAGAGATTAGGTGCTCAAAGTAAATCCCCAGGAGTCCTTTTCCTTCCCTTGGTGCTGGCCATTTAGCACTTCAAGTGGCAGAGAAATGGCACTCAGAATGAGTAGCTCAGGCAGCACACTCCTTTCCTTTCAAATTTTAGGCTAAATGGCATTAGCAAGCAGTCATTATGGGCAATTTGGTCTTCTGCAAATGACTGTAGAAGTTAAACCAACTTTGTATGTAAGAGGAACATGCCCCTTAAAGACATCTATTCAAATGAACCCATTGTGCAGGGCCATGGATGCAGCCAGAAGGATCATTAACAGGCTAGTCCAATTCCTGTGGTAATGAGTACAAAAGGGGCTGGATCACTTGGATAATTGGAGCTGCAGATGATCAAAAACTCTTTTGTTGAATTGGACAAATAGACTCCCAGATTGGCATCAGTCCCAGTGAACACGGACTATAACTACATTTACTAGCTATAAGGTCATGCTTTTAATTCCCGACAGTTAAATTCAAGAAAGGAGTAAGGAAATAGTCATTTCAACCAGTTTGACTTGAAGGCTATTATGCAAATTCAAGGAACATATAAAGGAGTCTGCCAGCTCAGTGGCTCCCTGCTTATCACTGAGCTCTGAGCGGCAATCAGCCATCTACAGCTACCTGCTAGGAAGATACAAAGGCACCTGATGTCAGGCTTTGTTCTCGGGTGTTATCAGAATGATCTAGTAATTGATCATCAGTCAGAAGCAAGGCTGTGACTCAGATTAGTAGTTTGGGTTTGAGCCATCTCTTACCATTACACAAAACTCACCTTTATGTCTGTATCAATGACTGAGGCAATTGTGTTCATGCTACGAAGGAGCAGTTTAGGAGAGAGTTCCCAGCACTTTCAGGAGAGGGAGTTAACCTTTGAACTCAGCCTCTTCAGCACAAGTCGTCTTTCTCTGCTTATTGGGAGGAGGTATGGGTATGGAGAAATCATGGAAGAGTGGTTAATAGCTTGGCTTTGGTGTGAGACCTAGGAGCATATGCTAGTTTTGCTGATTATAGAAATTGACATGCTAATTCTAAAATTACATGGAAATGTAAATGACCTAGGATAAGCAAAACAACTTCAAAAAGAATTTAAAAGTTGGAACTTTAACACTACCTGATTTCAAAACTTATAAAGACATAGCGATTGTCAGTGCCATCTTAATTTCAAGGAAGGTAAATAGGTAAATGGATCAAAATAGAGATTCCAGAAACAGACCCACAGATATGTAGACAACAGACTTTTGATAAAGGTACAAAGGCAATTCAGTGAAGAAAGGTAGTCTTTTCAAATAATAGTGCTAGAATAGTTGGGTATCTGTATAGGGGGGTGGCAGAACATTAATCCATACCTTGTACTGTGTACAAAAATTAACTCAAAATGGATCATAGACCTATATGTAAAGCCTAATACTATAAAACTCATAGAAGAAAACATAGGAGGAAATCTTTATGACCCTGGGTTGGGCAGAGATTTCTTAGGCATAACCCCAAAAGCACAGTCCATGAAAGAGAGTTGATATATTGTACTACATCACAATTAAGAACTTCTGCTCTTTGAATTGCACTGTTAAGAGAATGAAAAGACAAATCACAGAATGAAAGTGTTTGCAAATCATACATCTGACAAGAGAATTATCTTCAGAATATATAAAGAACTCTGAAACCCAATAATGAGAAAACAAACAACCCTGTTGAAAAAAAATGGATAAAAGATTTGATCTTACATTTTATCAAAGAAGATATATAGATAGCAAATAAGCAGATTATAAGAATGCTTAAAATCATTATCATTAAGTAAATGCAAATAAAACAATGAGATAGCACTCCATACCCATTAGAATGGTTAAATTAAAAAGATTAACCATACTAAGTATTGCCAAAGACATGGAGGTACTGAAGCTCTCCTACACAGCTGATAGGGTGTAAAATGGTACAACCACTTTGAAAAAAAGTTTGGTAGTTTCTTAGAAAGTTAGACTTACACCTACCCCTTGACACTCAGCCCCTGAATTCCTAGGTATTTATGTGAGACAAATGAAAGCATATGCCTATTCAAAGTCTTGTGCATGAATATTTATAGGAATTTCATTTGTAATAGCCACAAGCTGGAAATTTCCATCAACACGTGAAAAGATAAACAAAAACATGGTTTACGTTGAAATGCCTGCTACTTGGCAATACAAGCAATGAACTACTGATACAAACAACATGGTTGAATCTCAAAATCATTACATAACCTGGAAGAAACCAGACAAAAAATGGTATTTCTTTTATGATTTTATGTATATAAGCTTCTAGAAAATGAGAACTAGTCTATAATGACAATTACAGATCAGTGGTTCTATGGGAAGGGTCAAAGGATAGAAAAACGGTGTAAGCCAACTTTTGCTGGGGATGGATCTGTTCGAGCCCCTCACAGTGGTGATAGTTTCATGAGCATATACATAAGTCAGACCTCATCCCACTGCACACTCTGAACACCTGCAGGTTATTATATGTCAGTTATACCTCAATAAAGCTGTTTTTTAAGATGTGCTTTAACTCGTGCCTGAGGGCACGTGTCTCATGTAAGGGGGACCCCCCAAGCTGAGAGGCCCAGAGGTGGGCTCTGGGACCCCACTGACAGAAAGGCAGCCTGAAAAGCACGCTCCCTTCTGCAGGAGCTGGAGGACCAACTTCCGCTCCTGGCCGGGGCAGTAAGGGGAGCCTGGCAGCAGAGTTAAAAGTAAGACAAAAACAAAGTGTTCAGCGCAGGAAAGTGTTTCTATTGATTCCAATTATCCCCTGACTGGCTTTGCTTTTTTTTCCTGATGAATCTCCAAAGCAGGGACAGCTTTGATCTCACAGGTCAAACTCCCATGCACTAGCCCACATCCTAATCCCCAGAACATGTGAACATGTTACCTCATGTGGCAAAAAGGGACTTGCAGATTGATTAAGGTTATGGATCTTAAAATGGGGAGATGATCCGGGAGACCCAATCTAATCACTTGTGTCGTTGAAAGTAGCGAACACTTCCTGGCTGTGGGGAGAGTAAAAGCAGCGTGGGATACGAGGGCCTGCTTGGCTCTGAGATCTGTGTTCATGGACTGGGGCGAGGCATCTCGAAGCAGGGAAAGGCAAGGAGATGGATTCTGCTGTTGAGTTTTCAAAAAGCAACCCTCCTAAAATCTTGATTTTGGCCCAGTGAGACCTATGTTGGACTTCAAACCTACAGAACTGAAAGATAATGAAGTTGCATGTTCTAATCCATTAAATTTGTGGTGACTTGCTACTGCAGCAAACTAATCCAAGCAGGAAAGAATTGGTGACTGATTAATAATGTGCTCCATGAGCACCACAGGAGAATGAAGCTTGTGTGCTCCATCTCTGCAGTCTTGGTCTCACGGTCAAGGCATGATCTCATCAGAGTGGGGGGACACTGTCATGTATGGCGCCCACTATGTGCCAAGCTATGGGCTGGCTCTTTGCATCTGTTCCCTTTGTCATGTTCACATCAGTCCCATCATGAGGGAAAAAACTTCCCTTGTTAATAGATGGGCACTACAGAAATTAAGACCTGGTCCAAGATCTTAACTCCAAATGCTGGTTTGTTTGTTTGTTTTGTATTCCTGTCATCTTCCAAATAAAACACGGAGCCCCAAGAAAACCTAGGTAAACTAGGTTTCAAGTGTTGATGGAAAACAAGAACAAACAGATGAAGAACCTTTGTCTTGTAACAATGCTTCTGGCCCTGTAAGTGGTGCACGTAATATTATTAGCGCAGCTGGAGCTCCTAGAAGTATCGTGGGAGTGAGGAAGGAACAATACATTTCTAATATTTGGTAATTATCATGAAAGCTACTTGCTCCTTGTTTACGCTTAAACTTGAGCACAGAGGAATGCCACTTATTTTCTCTCAGTAGGATGTGTATGACAAATCCAGCCACTGCCTCGCTGGGCTCCCTGGTGCCCTCAGGGAGCGGGGCTTGTTTATGCCTCTCTGGGAGTGGAAGGGCCTCACAGCCCTACATCCTTCCTGCCCTTCCCCCTCTTCTGAGAGTGCTTCAGGCAGTGTGCTTTGGACAGCCTGGCTGGACTCTCACCTGTAGTGAAATTGCAACATCATGTGGGCAGCAAGATCCCAGATATCCTTCAAAACAGAGCTGTGGGACCGGGCACCGTCATTTGCCATTTCACCTTCTTTCTTTGGAAGGAAGTTAATGAGTTGGGAAAGCAGGAGGGAAAGGTTGAGGGCCTAGATTCAACCCTGAATAACTCCACTGACTTAATTTCTCTGAGTCTGAATACTTGTCATCCATAATATGAGAGCAATAGCAGCCGCCTCACAGGGAGGTGACCGTGATCATGGTGGATGGGGCTTGTGCTATGCTTAGGCACTGGGTTAAGGACCTCACATGCAGCCCTCACTTATTCCAAAGCTTTATGAAAGATTTAGATACTACTATTACCCCATTTTACAGATAAGGATACAGAGGCTCAAAGAGAATTAGTTACTTAGCCAAAGTCACACAGTTAGTAAAGGACACTAACCAAGCCCCTTGACTCTAAACTCCAAGCATGTAACCACTGTGGTAAAGTACTTAGCTTAGCACCTTACATAAGGTATATATCCCATGGACATGAGCTAGACTTATACTGGCTTTAGTATTAATATTCAGTTATTAGTTGGGACCTGAAGTCCCCTTGATTCCTCTCTCCTTTTAACATCTGTTTATGGTAAAAATCAAACACAGATACAGAGAACTGCACAAATCCAGAAGCCCACCAACAGGCCCCATCCAGTTATAGTCACCCTCCAAATGTAACCATGATCTTGACTTTTGTGGGATTAACTGTCTTAGTCAGTTCAAGCTGCTGTAACAAACTGCCATATACCTGATGGCTTGCAAACAACAGAAATGTGTTTCTTGTGGTTCTGGAGGCTGGAAGTTTGAAATCAGGGTGCCAGCATGGCTGCATTCTGGAGAGGGCTCTCCTCAAGGTTGCAAACTGCCCACCTCTACTCGTATCCTCACATGGTGGAAAGAAAGCAAGGGCACTCTCTGGGGTCCCTTTCATAAGGGCGCTGATCCCATTCATGAGGGAACCCAACCACCTTTCAAAGGCCCCACCTTCTTTTTTTTTTTTTGAGAGGGCATCTCTCATATTTATTGATCAAATGGTTGTTAACAACAATAAAATTCTGTATAGGGGACTCAATGCACAATCATTAATCAACCCCAAGCCTAATTCTCAACAGTCTCCAGTCTTCTGAAGCATAATGAACAAGTTCTTACATAGTGAATAAGTTCTTACATGGTGAACAGTGCAAGGGCAGTCATCACAGAAACCTTCGGTTTTGATCACGCATCATGAACTATAAACAATCAAGTCAGATATGATTATTCATTTGATTTTTATACTTGATTTAAGTGTGAATCCCACATTTCTCCCTTATTATTATTATTTTTTTTAATAAAATGCTGAAGTGGTAGGTAGATGCAAGATAAAGGTAGAAAACATAATTTAGTGCTGTAAGAGGGAAAATGTAGATGATCAGGTGTGTGCCTATAGACTAAGTATTAATCCAAGCTAGACAAGGGCAACAAAACATCCACGGATGCAGAAGATTTCTCTCAAAACAGGGGGGGTGAGGTTCTAAGCCTCACCTCTGTTGATCCCCAATTTCTCACCTGATGACCCCCCTGCGACTGTGCCTGTCTTAGGTTGTTCCTCCCTTGAGGAATCTTACCCGTCTCTGGCTAACCAGTCATCTTCCGGGGCCATACAGGGAAATGTAAAGTTGGTAAGTGAGAGAGAACAATATTGTTTGAAAAGGTTAGCTTTTTACTTCTTTGCAGATTTATGCCCTATGGCTTCTATGCCCAGCCTTTGTCCTGAGGTATCTTTACCACTTGGAAGAATTATGATACTCTGTAATTTTCGATATGAGGCACGAATTCTACTAAAGGGTTGTAATTAGGAAGGAAGAAGAAAAGCCCCTTTGCGAGGCGCTGGGTTCCCGCAGGTGTGGATGTAGTCTGGCTGTTGTCCTGTGTCTTCTGGTCTCTCTTTTAGGGAGAGTTGTATTTGTTGTATTTTCAAAAACCTATGTGGTTTTGGGAGGAAATTTCCGCTGTTCTACTCACGCTGCCATCTTGACTCCGCCCCCAAAGGCCCCACCTTCTTACATCATCACAGTGGGGATTAGGAGTTCAACCCATGAACTGTAGGGGATATAAATATTTACCCCATTGCAATAAGTTTGTTGGACTTACTTTTAGCTTCCTCACCCAACACGCATCCCAAAATGCTCTAGTTAGCTTTGCCCGGTCTTTAGCACATCTTCAGGTCTCTTTAATCTGTAGGCTTCTCTCTCCACCTCACCCTGTTCTATTTTGTGATTTTTCTGGCTTGTTTTCTGAGATTTCCTGACTCTTCCCTCACCCCCCAGCTTTTAACTGGGTTCTTTTTCTTCATCGCTATTGTCTGTATCCTGCTCAACTTCTATTCTACTCCCAGAAGTTTCTCCCAGTGCAGGAAGGAGAGCCCAGCTGCTCAGTTTCAGGGGTCTACAGGGACTAGACTACTCCGCTCCTCCACCCTCTCTGCAGACCCCTTATGTTCCCCAACCACTGACTTCGGCAAGATGCTTCCCAGGTTCACCATCTGCTCTCAGATTGGTTCAGATGTTTTCCAGTAGTAACTGTTGCCTGTTGGGTTTCTCCTGTTCTCAGTTCTTTCAGATACCCCACTGTTTTCTTCCTTCCTCATATACAGGCAATGATACCATGTAAGTGTTGGGGTAGTTGCTGCTTTGTCTCCATAGCTTATGTTTGAGGATTTGTGGGAATACCATCTAATTTTCTGATTTTATTATGTATTAGCTCTTTGTTTTTATGTAGAGACTGGGATAAGTTCAAAAGTAATTCAATCATCACTTTCAAATACCCTAGAACTCTTGAATCCTTTTTTGATCACAGGATCCTGTGCAGACCTGGCTTTTCCCTTATGCATGCAAGACCCCCAGATGTATTCCACAAGGGCTTGCTTCATGATCTTCTATCACTGGCAGTGGAAACAATTGATGTGAAGGTAAGACAAACCTATATTCCTTCACAAAAGAGTTTCCCACAACATAAGAGATCATCTTAAAACATTTAGCAATGAATGGGGCTGAGAAGAGATCAAAGAAGTCTGGAGTGGGAAGAAGTTGGACTGCAGATTTAAAATCCCTTCCATAGTGTCTTGAGATCTGACATTGCCAGCTTCCTTTAATTAATCTTATCTTGAGATAGCGGTAATCGTCTCTGGGGGTTAGACCTCCATGCCTTTGAATTTGAGATTTCCAGAGGCTGCCAGAACAAGATCCAAATCCTCTTCTCCCATTTTCATCATTATAGTCATGCAAATGCTTTTATAAAAGAAGTCCCATTTCTCTTGACTGCATTAGACACCATCCAAAGTGGCAAGCATTGCCTGCTTTCCAAGCACCCATGGTCTGAGTCATCAGCATGGATTGCCCTGATTTCATATTTATTTCTTCTCATATGCTTATGGGACATCCCAAATAATATTTGGCTCAATGAAGAAATTTCTCATTTTTTTGAATGTCTGCATTAATTGGGAGAAACTTTTTGTATCTTAATTTTTTTAAAAGACCTGTACGACAAGAGGTTTTGCAACTGTTCTTACAAACACCTCTTCTAACTGTACTTTGCAAAAAAAAAAGTCTAATTTTTTGCTACTGGTGTTAGGGGAGGAGAGATGTGGGTAAAATTGCAATATTTCCAGAATTTCTCACCTGGCTATAGTGCATCTCCATATTAACAGGTGTTCCCAAGGGGTGGAGAAAAGTAGCTCATCTCCATATCAATAGGTGATTACAAGGACCAGCGAGGACATATTTGGACTGGAGAGGTTGGGTGGAGGTCTCTCCTTCTGCAGCCAGGTTGAGAGAAACATGGGATGCCTGCTTATAAGAAATAAATGGGTTTCTCCCATTTTATTTTTCTCTTTGACTGATTTTGGTTTCAAAGGTATTTTGCCCTGGGATTTTGCCCCCAGAGTTAGAAGAGAAGGAGAAGGTCTTAGCCTTTGCCTCCCAGCCCTTCCCCGTCCACCTTCCTCCAGGGGAGAAGAATTATCTGATGAATCCCCTCTGAGGACACTAAGTGGATCCCAACAGCAGGCAGCAAGGTCACTGTGTATTGGGAAAGTTTTGGTCTCCAGCCTCAGCTCAGTGTTCCAGCCCAATTTGTCAGAGTCCACGCAGGGGTATCAGGCACAAGACCACCTATTAATGACACAGTACATGCGTTTTCATTTCATCTAGACCATTGTGTGTAGGAGGGGTGGCATTTCTGAGCCCTTGGTCTCATGCTTGTAAGGCTGGAGGCACTGGAAGGAAGGGCAAGGACAATGCAGGCAGAGCAGAGGCAGCACCAAGTAGCTCTGTGCTATATGGGGAAGGAATGAACAGCTCTTCCTGGATTCCAGTCCCATGACGTGCCGACAAACCCCGGATGCAGACCCCCTCCATCCGGAAGGAGGAGACCTCTGGCTGTCCATCACCCGACCCTGAGCCAATAAAAAATTCCCCACCTACCCCTAGCATGGCCCACTTCCCCCTCCCTTCCCTGTTCTCTTAAAAACTCCCCGTCTCCCTTTCTGGGTAGGACTTCCCCGACCTGTGATAACCAGACTGGGGAACATCACCCAGGAATTGCACTCAAATAAACTGCCTGGCCCTTTGTTGCCTCTTGTTGCCTGCTTATTTTGGCTAGAATTTATCTTACAATGCTAATGGCACATCTAATCACACAGTTTCTTCCAACCACTCAGTTCCTTTGCTGTCTGGTCAGCAGACAAAGAAAATAACTGCATACATGACTTGGGGTGTGTTGAGTCTCTCTCCCTGTACATGCCTCCTCCCTACTCACTATGTATTTCATCTAACCATCAAATTGCCGCCTGAACAGTTTCGGGTTGTTTTTTTTTTTGAGGCACAGATAGGCGCACGTTCACTTTCTACTTCCAAAAAGTAACCCATAAGCAAAACTTTAATGGTGTCATTGCCTAATGGGTCAGTTCTCATATTATTAGCATAGCATTCAGTTATCCTCTTATTTGGGCCCCAAACTACTTTTTCAGCCCCAATTTCCTCCCACCCATTATACCCTCCACCTGCATATACACCATGCTATAGTCATTCTGAGCTGCTGGCCTCTAAAGTTTTTACACCTCCAGACTGTTACTCAATGTGTGCCCTCTGCCAGGAATCCTTTCTGCCTCCAGGAAATCTTTCCAAGCATAACTCACGAGTTCTACCTTTTCCATAAAGTCTTCCCCAGGTTTGTCTCTCCATTCCATGCCTGGAGGTTGGGGGTGGGGCAGAGGTAGTCCTCTCTCCCGTCTGTCCCACCCCAGGTCAGAGCCTCCTGCATACTGGTGAGGGCAGGCCATGGTGGGGTCTCCCCAGGGCTTCTCACAATGCCTAGGCTATTACAATTGCTCCACAAGCATTTGCCAGGTAACTGAATTATTGAATTAAGGGTGTGGCCAACCTTCAGAATGAGTCAAAACATGTTTATTGACTACCAACTGCATGCAAAGCACCACATTTTCACTATAAAAAGCTATCTTGGAGATTGGATTAAAGATGGCGGCATGAGAGGAGAGACAGAGGCTTCCTCCTAAAACTGGATACAATTAGAAAATTTAATTGGCACAACTAATCCTGAGATAGCAACAGGAAAGAAGATGGCGTCAGGCTGCACACACCTGGAGAAAAGAACAGACCTCACCGAATGGGGTAACATACCAGAGCTGTGGCTACGTGGGACCCGAGCCCTTCCGCCACCCCAGCTCACTGGTGGGAGGAAGAGAAATGGAGCAGGGAGGGAGTGGAAGGCTTGGGACAGCTGAATACCTAGCTCCAGAGATATGCTCTGGGAGCAAAAACCTACATTTCATGGTGCTTTCATGAGACTAGTATGACTACCAGGTTGGAAAGTTAATACAGGCAGAGTTCCTGGGGAGACTGGGATTCCAGCTGCTTGTGGAGAGCAAGGATCCATATCTGGCTGCTCTGGGACAAAAATTGATACCTGTGTGCCCGGCCCACTGGCTCAGGCAGTGGAGACAGGCACAGCAGCCAGGAGGTGGGGAACAGCTCTTTCCTCCCGCCAGGCACCAGTACTGCTCCCCTGAGACCCCTGACATTGCTTCAGGGGCTGAGCAGCTCCAGAGACTACAGCTTCTGGACACTGGAGGGCGCCATATACAAACATGAAATGCCAAAGGAACCTTGTCCAGAGTAAAATTGCTAATACAACTCCCGAGAAAGATTTAAATGATATGGACCTCGTGACTCCTCCTGAAAGGAAGTTCAAAATAAAAATCATCAACATTCTAATGGAGGTACGGAAAGACATCCAAGAACTCAGGAATGAATTCAGGTCAGAGATCCAATCGTTGAAGAACACCATGGAGGGTATTAAAAGCAGGTTGGATATGGTGGAGGAGACAATAAATGAAATAGAAACTAGAGAAGAGGAATAAAAAGAAGCTGAGGCACAGAGAGAAAAAAGGATCTCTAAAAATGAAAGAATATTGAGAGAACTGTGTGACCAATCCAAGAGGAACAATATTCACATTATAGGGATACCAGGAGAAAAGAGAGAGAGAAAGGGATAGAAAGTGTCTTTGAGGAGGCAGTTGCTGAAAACTTCCCCAATCTGTGGAAGGACATAGTCTCTCAGGCCATGGAGATCCACAGATCCCCCAACACAAGGGACCCAAGGAAGACAACACCAAGACACATAGTAATTAAAATGGGAAAGATCAAGGATAAGGACAGACTGTTAAAAGCAGCCAGAGGCAGAAATAAGATCACATACAAAGGAAAGCCCATCAGGCTAACATCATACTTCTCAGCAGAAACCTTACAGGACAGAAGGGAGTGGCATGATGTATTTCATGCCATGAAGCAGAAGGGCCTGGAACCAAGATTACATTATCTGGCAAGATTATCATTTAAATTTGAAGGAGGGATTAAACAATTTCCAGATAAGCAAAAGCTCAGAGAGTTTACCTCCCACAAACCATCTCTGCAATCTATTTTGGAGGGACTGCTATAGATGGAAGTGTTCCTAGGGGTGGATAGCTGTCACCAGAGGTAGTAAAACCATGGTAGGGAAGGTGGAGCAGCTGATTGTGAGGCAAATACAAAATTAAATTGACTATCCCCAAAGTCAATCAAGGTATAGACAAAAAGTACAGAATCTGATACCTAATATATAAAGAAAGAAGGAGGAAAAAAAGGAGGATAAACAGAAAAGAACCTTTAGACTGTGTTTGTAACACCATACTAAGTGAGTTAAGTTAGACTCTTAGATAGTAAGGAAAGTAACCTGGAACCTTTGGTAACCACGAATCTAAAGTCTAAAATGGCAATAAGGACATACCTATTGATAATCACTCTAAATGTAAATGGACTGAATGAACCAATCAAAAGACATAGAGTCACTGAATGGATTAACAAACAAGACCCATCTACATGCTGCTTACAAGAGACTCACCTCAAACCCAAAGACATGCACAGACTAAAAGTCAAGGGATGGAAAAAGATATTTCATGCAAACAATAGGGAGAAGAAAGCAGGTGTTGCACTACTAATATCAGACAAAACAGAATTCAAAATAAAGAAGGTAACAAGAGACAAAGAAGGACATTACATAATGATAAAGGGGTCAGTCCAACAAGAGGATATAACCATTATAAATATATATGCACCCAACACAGGAGCACCAGCATATGTGAAACAAATACTAAGAGAACTAAAGGAGGAAATAGAATGCAATGCATTCATTTTGGGAGACTTCAACACACCATTCACTCCAAAGGACAGATCCACCAGACAGAAAATAAGTAAGGACACAGAGACACTGAACAACACACTAGAACAGATGGACCTAATAGACATCTACAGAACTCTACATCCAAAAGCAACAGGATACACATTCTTCTCAAGTGCACATGGAACATTCTCCAGAATAGACCACATACTAGGCCACAAAAAGAGCCTCAGTAAATTAAAAAAGGTTGAAATTCTACCAACCAACTTTTCAGGCCACAAAGGTATAAAACTAGAAATAAATTGTACAAAGAAAGCAAAAAGGCTCACAAAAACATGGAGGCTTAACAGCACGCTTCTAAAGAGTCAATAGATCAACAACCAAATTAAAATGGAGATCCAGCAATATATGGAAACAAATGACAACAACACAAAGCCCCAACTTCTGTGGGACACAGCGAAAGCAGTCTTAAGAGGAAAGTATATAGCAATCCAGGCATATTTAAAGAAGGAAGAACAAACCCAAATGAATAGTCTAATGTCACAATTATCAAAATTGGAAAAAGAAGAACAAATGAGGCCTAAAGTCAGCAGAAGGAAGGACATAATAAAGATCAGAGAAGAAATAAAAAAATTGAGAAGAATAAAACAATAGAAAAATCAATGAAACCAAGAGCTGGTTCTTTGAGAAAATAAACAAATAGATAAGCCTCTAGCCAGACTTATTAAGAGGAAAAGAGAATCAACACACATCAACAGAATCAGAAACAAGAAAGGAAACATCACGACGGACCCAACAGAAATACAAAGAATTATTAGACTACTATGAAAACCTAAATGCTAAAAAGCTGGAAAACCTAGAAGAAATGGACAGCTTCCTAGAAAAATACAACCTTCCAAGACTGACCAAGGAAGAAACACAAAATCTAAACAAACCAATTACCAGGAAGATAATTGAAGTGGTAATCAAAAAACTACCCAAGAAAAAAAATGCCGGGCTAGATGGATTCACCTCGGAATTTTAACAGACATACAGAAAAGATATAATACCCATTCTCCTTAAAGTTTTCCAAAAAATAGAAGAGGAGAGAATACTCCCAAACTCATTCTATGAAGCCAACATCACCCTAATTCCAAAACCAGGCAAAGACCCCACCAAAAAAGAAAATTACAGACCAATACCCCTGATGAACGTAGATGCAAAAATACTCAGTAAAATATTAGCAAACCGAATTCAAAAATATATCAAAAGGATCATACACCATGACCAAGTGGGATTCATCCCAGGGATGCAAGGATGGTACAACATTCGAAAATCCATCAACATCATCCACCACATCAACAAAAAGAAAGACAAAAACCACATGATCATCTCCATAGATGCTGAAAAAGCATTCTACAAAATTCAACATCCATTCATGATAAAAACTCTCAGCAAAATGGGTATAGAGGGCAAGTACCTCAACATAATAAAGGCCATCTATGATAAACCCACAGGCAACATCATACTGAACAGCGAGGGGCTGAAAGCTTTTCCTCTGAGATCGGGAACAAGACAGGGATGCCCACTCTCCCCACTGTTATTTAACATAGTACTGGAGGTCCTAGCCACGGCAATCAGACAAAACAAAGAAATAGAAGGAATCCAGATTGGTAAAGAAGAAGTTAAACTGTCACTATTTGCAGATGACATGATACTGTACATAAAAAACCCTAAAGACTCCACTCCAAAACTACTAGAACTGATATCAGACACAGGAAAGTTGCAGGATACAAAATCAACAAACAGAAATCTGTGGCTTTCCTATACACAAACAATGAAACAATAGAAAGAGAAATCAGGAAATAAATTCCATTCACAATTGCATCATAAAGAATAAAATACCTAGGAATAAACCTAACCAAGGAAGTGAAAGACCAATACCCTGAAAACTGTAAGATACTCTTAAGAGATATTAAAGAGGACACTAACAAATGGAAACTCATCCCATGCTCTTGGCTAGGAAGAATTAATATCGTCAAAATGACCATCCTGCCCAAAGCAATATACAGATTTGATGCAATCCCTATCAAATTACCAACAACATTCTTCAACGAACTAGAACAAATAGTTCAAAAATTCATATGGAAACACAAAAGACCCCAGATAGCCAAAGCAATCCTGAGAAAGAAGAATAAAGTGGGGGGGATCTCACTCCCCAAGCTCTACTATAAAGCCATAGTAATCAAGACAATTTGGTACTGGCACAAGAACAGACCCACAGACCAGTGGAACAGATTAGAGACTCCAGACATTAACCCAAACATACATGGTCAATTAATATTCGATAAAGGAGCCATGGACATACAATGGGGAAATGACAGTCTCTTCAACAGATGGTGCTGGCAAAACTGGACAGCTACATGTAAGAGAATGAAACTGGATCACTGTTTAACCCCACACACAAAAGTAAATTCAAAATGGATCAAAGACCTGAATATAAGTCATGAAACCATAAAACTCTTAGAAAAAAACATAGGCAAAAATCTCTTGGACATAAACATTAGTGACTTCTTCATGAACATATCTCCCTGGGCAAGGAAAACAAAAGCAAAAATGAACAAGTGGGACTATATCAAGCTGAAAAGTTTCTGTACAGCAAAGGACACCATCAATAGAACAAAAAGGTATCCTACAGTATGGGAGAATATATTCATAAATGACAGATCTGATAAAAGCTTGACATCCAAAATATATAAAGAGCACACGTACCTCAACAAACAAAAAGCAAATAATCCAATTAAAAAATGGGCAGAGGAGCTAAACAGACAGTTTTCCAAAGAAGAAATTCAGATAGCCAACAGACACATGAAAAGATGCTCCACATCACTAGTTATCAGAGAAATGCAAGTTAAAACCACAATGAGATATCACCTTACACCGGTAAGGATGGCTACCATCCAAAAGACAAACAACAACGAATGTTGGCAAGGTTGTGGATAAAGTGGAACCCTCCTACACTGCTGGTAGGAATGTAAATTAGTTCAACCATTGTGGAAAGCAATATGGAGGTTCCTCAAAATGCTCAAAATAGACTTACCATTTGACCCAGGAATTCCACTTCTAGAAATTTACCTTAAGGATGCAGCACTCTAGTTTGAAAAAGACAGATGCATTCCTATGTTTATTGCAGCACTATTTACGATAGCCAAGAAATAGAAGCAACCTAAGTGTCCATCAGTAGATGAATGGATAAAGAAGATGTGGTACATACACACAATGGAATATTATTCAGCCATAAGAAGAAAATAAATCCTACCATTTGCAACAACATGGATGGAGCTAGAGGGTATTATGCTCAGTGAAATAAGCCAAGCAGAGAAAGAGAAATACCACATGATTTCACTCATCTGTGGAGTGTAAGAACAGAAGAAAAACTGAAGGAACAAAACATCAGCAGAATCACAGAACCCAAGAATGGACTAACAGTTACCAAAGGGAAAGAGACTGGGGAGAATGGGAGGGTAGGGAGAGATAAGGGTGGGGAAGAAGAAATGGGGTATTATGATTAGCATGTATAATGTGGTGGTTGGGGGAAAGGGGAGGGCTGTACAACACAGAGAAGACAAGTAGTGATTCTACAGCATTTTGCTATGCTGATGGACAGTGACTGTAATGGGGTTTATGGGGGGGACTTGGGGTAGGGGAAAGCCTAGTAAACATAATGTTCTTTATGTAATTGTAGATTAATGATAACAAAATTTTTTAAAAAGCTATCTTGATGACTGGTTAGCCAGAGATGGGTAAGATTCCTCAAGGGAGGAACAACCTAAGACAGGGACAGTCGCAGGGGGGCCATCAGGTGAGAAATTGGGGATCAACAGAGGTGAGGCTTAGAACCTCACCCCCCCTGTTATGAGAGAAATCTTCTGCATATGTGGATGTTTTATTGCCCTTGTCTAGCTTGGATTAACACATAGTCTACAGGCACACACCTGATCATCTACATTTGCTCTCTTACAACATTAAACTATGTTTTCTACCTTTATCTTGTATCTACCTACCACTTTAGCATTTCATTAAAAATAATAATAATAAAGAGAGAAATGTGGTATTCACATATAAATCAAGTATAAAAGTCAAATGAGTATTCATATTTGAACTGACTGTTTATAGTTCATAATGCCTGAGCAAAACCAAAGGTTTCTGTGATGGCTGCCCTTGTACTGTTCACCATGTAACTTATTCACTATGTAAGAATTTGTTCTCCATGTAAGAACTTGTTCGTTATGCTTCAGAAGATTGGAGACTGACAAAAATTAGGCTTGGGGTGGATTAATGATTGTGCATTGAGCACTGAGTCCCCTATACAGAATTTTATTGTTGTTAACAACCATTTGATCAATAAATATGAGAGATGCCCTCACAAAGAAAAAAAAAAGCTATCTTGAAAGCATAGAATATAAACTGTTTATTTGAAATTAGTGTCTTATAATCTATATTAAGGGAGGGGAAGATCCTAATACCTGGAATTTGAGTCAGCTCTGTCACTTCCCTGTTCTGTGGCTTTTAAGTCTAAATCTCAATCTCCTCATCTGTAAAATGGGGAGAAAAAACACCAGAGCTGTCTTGCTCACCCTTAGGGTTTGTATGCATCAAAGGGCACGAAGAATAGGAAAAAGCACTTTGAATTAGCTTCCCTTGCCTTGTAAGACCTGGAGGCTATGGAGCACAGGGGAGGTAAGTTTTAGTGAAGGAAAAACAGTAAGAAAGACTCTCAGGGTCAGGAGGGCAGGTAGATCTGGGCAGGATATGAACACTGGGCAGCAGAAATGAGGAAAGGGGCCACTGAGCAGGGAGAACAGAGGAGCCAGAGGGAACCCACTGGAGAGGCACAGAGAGGTCAGGTCGGGGAAAGAAAGAGAAGGGCAGGTTCCAGCCTTGGCTTGGGAGGGCCAAGAGGACACCCCACCTGCCTTTGCTGGATCCAGGGAGAAGAAAATTTAATCATACAGGAAAAGTGTAGAGCAGCTCCGGGCTGTCTCTTCTGGTTTCCTGAACCCAATTACTATTGGCATATCTGACCAGTCTCACAGGTGATGAGATTGTTCCTGTCCCTAGAGATTCAGCCCTTTTCACCCCATAGTTGACTGGAGTGTGAGGAATACTGTGATTCACAGGGTTTCGGGGCAAAGCCCAGTTGCTGGTCACTTGTTCTTGCTACTGAAAAGTCCCTCCTCATTGAGAAAGGAGTGTATCATCCTAGGGCAGACGTGAGAGTTGATGAAAGGAGAAGGCGGAGGCAGGTCAGTGGTTACGCCCCCCACCAGTGCCCTGGTTGACTGTGCGCCTGCTCCAGCTCGAATCAGAACCACCAAGTGGGCTTGTCAGTGATTTAATGTTTCTTAGTGACATTGTTACTTTTGTTCTGGTGCTAAAGGTACATGTCAAAAGCCTAGAACTTTTCATAGATCCTTTCATTTCTGCTTCATCAATAGCTTTCAACCACTTCCTAGGAACTAAAGGGACCCAAAGGATATCTTTGGCATCCTAAAAAATATTCTTCAAATTTAATTTTTAAATGATATAAACAACTCTAAATCTGTACTAAACAAACATCTCCTCTGTTCTACATCGTGAATTTGAGTCTATCGTGTCTATTAAGTTGTGCCGTCAAGTTAAACTTTTGTTTGTGTATCTGTATAGATTTGGGGTAAAGCTCCTATTCTTTTAGAAAGAATGTCCTAAAGACAGATAGCTTTCAAAACGTATTACTTGCAACTACTTATCTGTTTGAATCAGATCCCTTAATACTGGCTGTATTAGTCAGAAACGTTTTGGTTGCAAGGGACAGAAATTCAAGCCAAAGCGACCTGAAAGGCAAAAGGGTATTACCGGCTTGCCTAACAGAAGAGGCCAGGGGTTGAGCTGGATTAAATTCCAGCTGGATCCAGACATTCTGATGGTGGCATCACATCCCAAGGCCCTCCTCTCGGCAGAGGTTTCCCCTGGCTTGGCTTCTTGACAGAAATGCCTGTGTGGGGGTGCGACAGCCCGCAGCACCTCCGGGATGGCACTCTCCTGCTTCAAGGCAGCAGCAAGGGCTTCCGCTTCCCGGTGCACCCTGGCCCTGCCTCCCGGACACCTGTGCAGCTGGGAGTGGGAGCAGCTACTCCAGAGGCACCTGTCTAGAGGGGAGTGGGTATCAAAACAATAGAAGTTCACCTTACTGGGCAGACTAAAACAAACCCCGGGGAGTATGCGGGACCCCCGGACTGCATGGTTCCCACTTTGATATCAGTCCCCTATTTTCAACCCCCTCAGCTCCCCAAAATGACCTCATTGTTCTAATATATTGATTTGAAAATAAATAAATGTGGTACGTCTGAATCTACAAACAAATGTCTCCTAATAAAACAGCTCTTTTATCATTTTATATAGTTGACTATTTCTACATAAAATCTGTCCCCAGATGGTGGGTTTGGTGCATTAAAAAGGCTGAATATTCATCCTTACACATGCATGCACACTCCAGGTGTGTTTGGTCTCCACGGAGGCTCCTTGGCTGCCTGGGCTATGGCGACCCCACCCCTTCCTGTGTGTGCCGCTCCTTTGGCTCTTGGTCTAGGAAGCCATTGGACAAGGAGGAGGTTTGTCATCAAGTTCAAGTGAAGCTCCACTCCTTCCTCTCTGTGTGACTTTCCTTATCTGTAAGGTGGGGACAGTGATGCCTGTTCCCCCTACTCACAGGCAGTGAATAAGCCAGAAGATTTTGAGGGAAGATGCTTTAAAGTCAGTGAAATGCTATGTGATTAGAAATGACCTTTCATCTTATGTTAATTATACCTGCATATTTATTATGTGTTTACATAAAATTTTATTACTTATATATGTACCTGTCTAGTCTCCCTGCAGTAGGTTAACTGCGTCAATGGCTTCATTGCTTTATCCCTCCCTGTATCCACACCCCTTTCCAGGCAGCTTTGTAGGGCCCTCCGTCTTGGCGGGGATTTGGCCATGTAACTTGCTTGGACCCGCAGTACATCAGCAGAGGTGACCCAAACAGAGTCTTGGAAACCACTTGCACGATTGGGCTTGCTCAGTCTTGCTCTACCTTTACCGTGAGTGCACACTCAGGCTAGCCAGCTGAAGGAGAGCCGAGGTGGCCAGTCCCCGCAGGTGAGGCCACCCTAGACCAGCCAATAGTCAGCCAACCCCAGACGTACCATCCTAAACCAGAACTGCCCAGCCGATTCCAGACTAAACAGCCAGCTTGCAGGTTTGTGAGCTAAATACACACTTGCTGTTCTTCTAAGCCACTGAGTCTTCTAATGGTTTCCTCCACCTCATTATTGTGACAAAAGAAAAGTGTTATATTCCCTAAATGAGGAAGCAGAAATCTTGTCATATCTTATCCATCAGAATTCTGAAGCTCTCTGATTCCCCCAACCCTCTACAGGGAAGGTAGAGAAATAAAACTCCAAGATTGTTTAGAGCCTTGTAACACTTAAATACTCTGTGAGGCAGTTTTTATGTGGTACTTCATTTAATATCCACAATATCCTTGGGAGGTACATAGACATTTTCCCATTTTGCAGATAAAGAAACTGAGAGCCAGAGAAGTGAAGTAAGTTGCTTAAGGTCACACAGCAAGAGTGACAGAGCTGGCTTCTCCCCAAGTGAGACTGCTCCTCCTGACAGTGCTCAATTTTCACTGCATTTGGCTGCCTGGCACCAAGTGCTCCCAAGGTCAGAACCACACCATCTGACCTGTCTCTAGATACCATCTTGTTCTCCAATGGTGCTATATTTGTTTATCTTGGATCGTAGACCTGTGTTTCTTAGACTTTTTTCTTCCCTCATCACTCTAATAATGCAATTCATTAGCATACAAGTTTGACACCTTAAAAACCACAGATTGTCAATTTCCTCATATTTCTTTCTAAGAAACTTTGTTCACTGTAAAAAAATGGGAGGGGGGGTGCTTTCCAAAAATCTTAAGAATCTAGCATTTTCTTAGCCCAAATTTGGCCCTCACGCTGGGTTTCTGGCCCCAATACTTGAGTTGTTCTCTCCACACCCAACAGTGGTTATTTTTAAGTTGCAGTTTTATCCAAAGAGCATTTTTCGCAGAGCGCCTTGGAAGGTCCTGCACTTGCTCTTCAGCTCTAGAACTGTCCCGCAGCCACACCCCCTTGGTCTGGGAATTTATTTTGGTCTATGCAGGAGTCACATGTTTTCTTTTGATGAAGTCATCAGAGTATTTTGCTTCCATGCCCTTGAACATATCTCCTCAAAGAAGGTTGGTCTCACTGTGATCTGCCAAGGACAGAGATGTGGGTGCTGTTTGCTGTCAGTTCACAAGTGGGATTGCCGCAGGCTCAGGCCGGACCTCCACAGCCCCAAACCACACTCACGGCTGCCCCTGGGCGCCCCCAATCCAAATCCTTCCCTTTCTTCCAAGTCCAGTCCAGTCCCCTCCTCTCCAAGAAGAGTTCCCAGACTCAGAATCCATGATAGTATCTCTCTTTTCTGCATTATTAGAGAATCTGAAACCCTTGATTTTGAATTTACCTAGCACTTAGTGTATACATGCGTCAGTTTTCTCCCTCAGAGCTTAGAGTCTACTGAAGAAAGGGAAGTCACAAGTAAACAAGTAAGCCACAGTCAGGTATTAATGATAATTTTTAAAATAGGACAATGGGATAGAATGAACAGGAGGGTGGGGAGGGTTACTTCAGTTAGGGTGATGGGGGTAAAAGATCTCTAAGAGGGTGGTATTTGCTTTGAAAGATCCAAGCCTCTCCTCTGAGGGAAGAGTGGCCTGGGCAAAGGATGTCACAAATACAAAGCTTTTCCAGCAGTGTGGCTAGAACAGAGAGGCTGGGAGGACAGTGGCACAGCACGGGTTGGAGAGGAAGAGCCAGCCTACAACTGTGCCAGAGTAGGGAGTTTGGATTTTGCTCTAAGTGCAATTGAAGTATTGGAGGATCTTAAGCATCGAAGTGAAATCGGATTCATGTTTATTAAAGATCCCTTTAATTGCCGTGTCAAAACTAGATTAACCAGAGAGACGGTAGAGAGTGATGGCGATTCCACGAGAAATAATAGAGATTTGGACAGAGATGAAAGGTTGTTACAATTTTCTACTAGCTCTTCCCTGCAAATAATAATCTCTTTCGTCTGTATAGTAAGTCTATTTACTTTAAAACTTGGACTGCATCTTGTGTTTTGTTCTATTATTTACATATCCAAACCAGAATAGAACATGTGCCAGATACTTAGGTATTGGACCAATGAACTTTTCTTGGTTTTAAAGCTAAGTATTGAAATCTGGCATCTGATCAATCCCTTTAGGCTATACATTAAATTTGGACTGTACCTGTGAAGTCCTTGGGTTTACACTTAAAATTCAGTCTGCCACCTAGTAAAAGTTTCCATGTCAATCTTTTTCTAGGCTGATGCACACCAGAAATTCCCATGACATTGATACCACTGCGACACAGTCAACCTACTTACTTCCAAAAGTATGGCCACTTGGAAAAGTAAACCTCTCTCTTAAATAAGCCACTGTGGTCTCATCTTTGTACCTTGCAGCGTCTCACAATCCTAACTGATATAACGGTCACTTGCACATTGTTCAGACATTCCTCTCCCTGTTTCTACTCAGTGAAGCAATCAGTGACATATGGTGGGTGGGTAGTGTCTGGGGCTCTGCCAGACACCGTTTCAAGGCTGTCACACATTTACAAGGCAGCAGGTGACATCTAAGGAGACTCCAGGCATTTCCAATGGCTCCTCTCCCACTATGTCCCTCACTTGCTGCCAAATTTCATACCTCATCAACAGATTTTATTATCCAATGTGGCTAAACCCCTGCAGGTAAAATGAGAATATCTTGACCTTTCTCTGTGAAGCACCACCCTTTCTCAAGGCTTAAGCAGTGCTTCTAGTGGAAAACTGGATGATCAACCATGCACTTTGGTTCCTGTAGATTTCTTAAGTCTATTTGAACAAGCCTTCTCTCTGCCCTTGGTAGTTGGCTGTGCCAAGGAGTGTTAACCAAATAAAACCACTAATAAACTTTAAGTTTCCTCTTAAGCAGAGGGTTCTTTTCATTCATTTAGGGACTGATTGATTATTTAGCATAAGATTTTTAGAAACAGGATTTTAGAGCCAGAAAGGATCCTATAGGCCATCAGTTCATTTAAAGAAGGAAAATGTAAAGCAGAATTTTAAATTCACTTTCAGTTATCATGGAGCTGTGTAATTTCAGCACCAAAGCAAGGCAATCTTACATGTATAAAGTATCTGCTAGGTACTAGGCACTGTAGTTAAGTATTATAAACACATTAATCCTGTTGCGTCCCTCCAATAATATTAAGGAACAGATGCTAATATCACCATATCACACAGGGGAGACTGAATCCCCGAAAGCTGCAGTAACTTGCCCAGAGCTACAAAATCTTTAGATGATGTGGTAGATTGTATTATTATTTGTAAATATTCACCTCCCTCTCCCCTTATGGGAACATATTTCTCTACCCCATAGATATTGGGCTTGGCCATTTGACTTGTTTTGTCCAATGGAACTTGAGCAAACATGGCATAAGTCATGTGAGAAAAAAAGATTTAAATGTAATTGCTTGGTTCAGTTTGGTTCCTTGCTCCTGTACCCTCTGCCATGAAGAGCCATGCCCTAATAGCCACTTTTATTACTAATTTTCTACTAATAAGAAGTACTCTTGAATCCTTTGCCTGGGAAAGAGCTGTAGCAACTGACCTGCATCCACTACCAGGTAACGTGAGAAAGAAACAAATGTTACGGTAAGCCATTAAGACTTGGGGCTGTCTGTTATACAGTATGACCTGGTAAAAGCTACTAAATACAGGTAGACAGAACCAGGACCCAGACCCAGGCCTATCTCCATCCAAGTCTGATGCTTTCTTTTTGCACCACACATTCCTGTCTATCCACTCCAGTCTACTTTGGCTTCAGCCAGCATATGCAGATTTTTCAGACCCATGTCTTTAAAACTCACCTCTTTCTAACCCTCAAGACATTTTCTTTTACCATTTTCCTTGGTTTCAAATCCTGTTCTCGCAGGAGTCCTTCCACCAGCTCTCATCAGACAAGGAACCTTCCTAGAGCACAAAGTGAAAGAGGGGCTGTCAGGCATGAACTCCTTCAACTTTCCTCCTGCCGTTCGGGATTTATTTGTATCGCAGCTCATCCCTCCTCCTTGCCTCTGAGCTCCATACAAAAACTGTTCCATCTCCTGTCCAAGAGGGACCTCTCAACTGTTCTCTTCATTCTCCTGCAGAATCCCACTCTGGCAATTATGTCCTCTTATTCTTTCATTCATGTCCCTCTCTACATTCTTCCTTCCTGTTGGCGGACAAACATGCAAGTCTCACTCTTTTTCTAAAACAAAACAAGAAGCATCTTCCCTGATCTTCTCTTCTTCTCAGGCTACTTTTCTATTTCTTACCCTCCTTTGACACCAAAATCCTCCACAGAATTAACTCCCTAGATAAGCCCACTTCCTCACCACCCTCACTTCCTCAGCATCTGTGTTTCCTTGACACCAGCTCACTCATCCACCCACCAACGTCCAGGTTCTTCCCACACTGCTGTGGTGAAATTGCCTATGCCAATGGTTACCTGATTGTCAAGGCCAATATTTTTGGGTCAGTCTTTGGTCAGCTTGTAGGGTTCACAGATAAAGTACAAAATTTCCAGTTGTATGCAATACTTGATATATATATATATATGCTATTTATCTGAAATACAAATTTAACTGGGTGTCCTGTGTTTTTGCTTACTGAAGCTGACAACTCTACCAACTTGCACCTCTTCCACTTTGATCTCAGTGGCAGTTCCTTTCTTCTTGAAATCTTCTGTGGTCTCAGGACAAAATTATATTTCTCCTCCTACCACTGTGACTACTCTTTTTCTATCTCCTTGAGGGTTCTTCTGTTTTAATCAGAGCCACAGATGCTGGTGTTCCAACACATTTGTTGGGTTATGTTTTCAACACTCTTCTCCTTCTATGTGATCTTATCTACTCTCTTGGTTTGCTGACTCCCAAATATCAACTGTCAATTCCATCTTGCCTTTTGAGCACTAAATTGGTGCACCTGACAGTCAACCAGACACCTGCACTTGGGTGTCCCATTAAAATCTTAATCTCAAGATGCCTTGAACCACAGGAGCTCTAGCCTGAAAACATAGTCTTCCTGCTGTGTTCTCTATCTGAATTAAAAGTATCATCGAGCCCAGAAATTACAAAGACTTCATTGATTCCCACCCTGTCCTTTAGGCATCTCTTGATCTTGATGTCTTCCTTACTCTGTTCCCTCCTCCCTACACCATGATCACTGTCCTAGTTCAGATCCTCAGGATTGCTTACCCGAGCAGAGGCAGTGGCTTCTCCCCGCCCATCTCCCTGCGTGCTGGTCTTGCATCCCTCCTGGCCATACGCTGCACTAGCCAGGCAATCTACTAATTTTGAATCTACCCTCTTTCCTACTTAATTGGCTCCTATTGTTCATAGGATAAATTCAACCTCCTTAATATGATATTAAAGGTTCTTCAAAGTATGATCTCACCCTATTCTTTCAACTTTAACTACTGACACATCTGCTCATGAGATCCACATTATAACCACAATGGATGACTCATTATTCCTTAATCACAACTATACTTCATGTGTGGGATTCATGTATTTCCTTTGCAATATTGCAAAAAATGTTACCATCCCCTCTACAGCAACAGTCTTACCCTTCCTGCTATACGCATACTTTGTTGCCCTGGAAGAGTTTACACACCCTGCAAAGAACAATTGAAATGTCATCTCTTCTGTAAAAACTCCCTTGATCCCTTCCAAAAGGAGTTTCCCTGGATAATGTAACACATGGTGTTTCTACTTCAGATTTGTCAATGAACGAGTGAGTTTTCTAAGACAAGCTCACATGAATGAAGGCATTGTATCTGACTCTTAAACATCAAAGAGAATTTGATCCTACTAGATATTATTAGAAACTTGATTTTAGAACACAGGATTAGATGGTAATAAAGAATATATAGTTTAATGTCAACTATGAGGGTGGTGTGGCTCTGTCCTCTGTCTCCCCAAGTTGCTGAGTTGAAGTGACTGCTCTGGCTAACTGAGCAAATGTTCCTTTCACCACATCTGGTTCCCTATGTGCAGCCTCTAAAGCTTGGTCAAACAGGGAAACCACCCAAGGCACAAAACAGGACTTGCAGAATGACAAACAGGTTTCATTCTTGGGCCAACACCTTAATTGATTAATAATGCCCTCCTAAAGGGCTATATCGAGACAATTTAAAAGCTCCAACCAGATTTATAGAAGCATGGTATGATTAATTAGTTTTGGCTGCATGGACCTGGAAAAATGAGTAGCAGTGATGTCGTAATTTTGCCCCCTTATCAAAGGTACTTGAATAGATGCAATCGCATTCTGTAGTGGTCAAACAAGTTCCATGGTTATACTTTTCATGTGAAACTGAGTTTGTTTACCTAAAGTCCTAGTGGTGTTTACAATTGTCTTTACATGTTATTTTTGTTTATTAGCATTTACAGCTCTGATGAAGCATGTTTAGTTAGGATATTTAATTTAAAGAGAACCAATAAATACTTTTTGAGCAAACAGTTTTAGGCAAGAAGCATGAAATATAGTCTATGTCTTCAAGGAAATCACTATTCAGATGGGAAGACAAGTCATGAATTCATTTTTTAAAAGTTTTAATTGTGTAAGTTAAAATAATAGTACAAATAAAAATGCAAACTATACCACAACCACTGGATGGTTACTTGCCGAGTGAGCACTTTGAATCAGGATGATGAAGAGAACATGAAGACATTTGTTACACACTTGACCACTCCTGTCATTTAAAGGAAATGAGTAGTGACATTGGGTCCCTTCTAGAAAATGTGTGATGTGAAATACACATCTCTATGAGATAACGAGATTTTAATTTAGGGCTTCTCCACCCAGAAAATTGCCCCTGTTAAGGGACAGTTACAAACCATTTTATGGGGCTTAATCTGTAATGGTGATGGATGATGGTGATAATGATGGTGGATGATGGTGATGATGATGGTGGTAGTGATAGTGATGATAATGGCATCAGAATGAGGAACAGCTGCAAATGGGTAGCAGGCTCTCAGGAGCCAGGATCTAGAGACTGACCATGTTTGACCACCAGTGACAGCTCTTTGCCCTTAGCAGCTTTCAGCCTTGGCAGTCACACTTTGTGCTAAATTAAGATGTTCTCAGACTGAGTGATGGAGTGTAGCACCACTGGAAATCAGACCCCCAGGTGCTGGAAGCCACTGGAGCCTGGCACATAGGCAGAGCCACTTGGCAGTACGACGTCCCCCTCGGGGAGCAAACTGGAAGCGAAATAAATGAATTTGACAGTGTGAGCTCTTGCCAAGCATGAAACTGTTTCCCATAAGCAATCACTGGCAGGACAGTAAGAAAATTCTGTCCTCTAAAGAAGGGGTCCCCAATGAGAAGGTTAGAGCCTCTTGGTGGATCTCAGGGTCTTCCCAAGAAGGTCTTCAATGCCAGAGTGTAGAGTCCTTTGCCTTCACCTTACAACATCAGAGCTGATTCACTTCTAAGCCAATAGTAACCACCACCCACTCCACCCTCACCCTTCCTCCAAGTTTTGATGGGTCTCCCACAAGGAGGTTAATTGAACTCCTCTTCTGAGCCTCTTGGGAATCTTAATTCCGGACCTTTCCATATCACTCAAGTACCCTCCACACCTCTATCTATCCCATATCTTCAGGGAATAGTATTTACTATTGCAAAAAAGACTGATATCCTATAATGTATAAAGGCAACCTCACTATTTTTTAAGTCAGTTTTCCACAATCACCTTCAAATTGACTATGAATACTCACTCATTTATTCCTTTAGCACAAATTTATTCATCATCTACTATGTACAAAGTATCAACATGTCAGAAATTAAGAGTTCAAACTATGTCAGGTTCACCATGATAGCACAGTACCTAATCCATGACTTGGCACACAGTAACATTCAATAAACATTTGCTGAATAAATTAATAAGACAGTTAAGAGAAATGTAATATAAAGACTTGTGCCTCAAGAAACTTGTAGAAAGTGCTGTGCTAGGGGAAACTGAAGAAAAGGATTGCTAAGATCCCTCCCCACCTAAAACTCTATGAATCCATGGCTCAAAGCCTTGGTCACAGGACATAAATATCCCAGGGTTAAATGACAGAGCAGGAGCAGTCACAAAGCATCCAATGATAAGGCCCATAGAAGAGAGAAGGATGGAAAGTGATAGAAGTGATCTGAGGAGGGAGAGATCCCTGTGGCCTGGGGAAGTAAGACAGGGCAGGGTTTGTGGAAGAGAAACCTTGCATGAGACCTGGAGAAAAGGGGAGTTTGGTGAGGACACAGAATTGGGAAAGCTGGGATTTATTTAAATGGAACAGAAGAGCTCAGCTTCGGGCCCAAATGGAGCAATGCTTTCTGGCTAGGAAGAAAAAGCAGCTAAAAGTGACACAACTGCTCTACATGTGTGAAGCGCTGCTCTGCTTATCTTATCAAATACCTTTGCAAATGTTCAACAGTACCCATTGGGCATCCTAATATATGCCAGTGACTCTATTTAGATGGTAGGGCCACTGTAGTGAACAAAATGGATGAACTCTATGCCCTCGTGGAACCCCTATTCTACTGGGGAGAGTGGACAGTGAATAAAATAAATATTTAGTGGGTTTGATAATACTAAGTGCTGTGGAGAAAAATTAAGCAAAAAGAAGGAATGGATGTTTGGAATAGAATGGAAGTGATAGTCTTCAATAGAGTGCTCAGGAAAGCCTCAGAGACCATGACATTTAAGAGAAGACCTGAAGGAAGTGAGGGAGTATGACTTGCAGGTGAAGAGCATTGCCAACAGAGAGAATAGCAAGTGCAAAGGCCCTGAGATAGAATACGCCTAGTGTGTATGAGGAACAGCAAAGAGGCCAGTTGGCTGGAGCTAAAGGAGGGAGGGAGAGGCTAACCAGAGAGGTCCATGAGGTAACATAGGCCAGATTAAGAGGGATTTGTAGGCTGTCGTGGTAACCTGTGAACTTCAGGTTAATCCATGAGTTATCTGTCATCTGTTCTCCTTTACAAAGGAGAGGCCTGAAGCTCAGAGAGGTGATGTGACTCACCCAGGATTACATAGATAACAGGCAGCAGAGCCAGGGTTCAAACCCAGAAAGGGCCTACTTGGCCCCTTCTACTTCACCTGACTTCAGCCTCTCCTCCCTCTGCACAACTCATTCATGCACGTGCATGTTCACACTCACACATACCCCCCCATCCCATCCCACTGCTTTCAGTGATCCAACACACCGAACTTTTCCTCACACAGTGTCTTCACACATGCTGTTCCCTCTGACTGGAATGACCTTCCACCTACCCCCCATCTCCCTGGTACATCTTCAGGGCCTCGATTCAAACATGACAACCTCAGAGAGGCCTTTCCTGACCCTCTGGTGTGCACTGGCTCCACACCTGCCCACTCCCCCACCTGGCCTTCTCTCTCAAAATCTCCAGTCCTACCTCCCTCTAATTGTGTGTTACCTCATCCCTCCTCCCAGACTGTGCCTCTACCCAATACCTAGCCCAGTGCCTGACACATAGGAAGCATTCAACAAACACTGCTTGGATAAATGATAAGAGCAAAGGATAAAGAAAACAAATTAGGATGAACTCAGAGAGGTTTCCAGGCATCTTTAAGGAACAGAAACCAAAGGCTGCAGGGAGGAGACTTAGGGTTATTTCTGGACCTGGCTGTTTCCTCCTCAAACTTGGAATGAGACACTACAGCCCATCTCTGGCTGCTCCACAATCTAATACATTCGTCACGTGACTCACCCCACTAGCAGCCTCTGGAATGAATGCTATTTGGAGTAATTGGCCAAGCACTTAGAAAATGCTAAGGTTTATTTTTAAATGTGATTAGGACCTGTCTCTTGCTTTCCGGAAAGTCACGTGTACTCCTCAGAGATAGAAAATACTCACGACCATTAACGAATCTTAAAACCAACCTACCTTGTCTTTACAATGAACTTCCAAAGTTGGTTGAGGACAAAGCATAACCCTCCCCATGTTGCTGATTGAAAAACTGATACTTAGGGGTGATGAAATGCACTGTCTGAGCCCAAATAGCTGATTGGTGACAGAGTTGGGGGCTGCTCTCCTTAAACCAGACAGCTGCTGTGTACACCCAGCACCCTGCCTCCCACTGTAAATCACAAATCCCTCCCCCATGAAAATCATTCAGATGGTCCCCCCAAACAGAAGAATAATCTAGAAAAAGGGTACCACTGCCTTCTTGATTTGGTGTTTTATGAGACAGCAGGGCAACCAATCCTTCTAACTAGGCCACAGGAAGCCTGTTTCTCTTTAAGAACCCATTAGCAAGCTGGCAAAATTTCATCCTATTACCATGTAAATAAATAAGGCTAAATTTTCCCACCTCAGCTTCCCAGGGCTGAACCAAAGCTTTCCCCCTCTGCACATTTTTGATAACCTGCTCATTCTGGAATACCTCGCAATTAAAGATAGCGTGCGCTGGAAGTCAATCATTCATCGTGGAAGGGAAAAAAGGACAAGATAATTAACATTCTTTGGCTGGCTTTGGCTAGGAAATAGCTTAGTAAGCACAAGGACGTTTTTTGGGCCGTTTCCATCACGAGGGTAGAATAAATAAAATGGATCCTTTGGTGCTCTGAACCCAGAGGATCCATGTCAGGCTAGCTGGCCCCAGGGCTTGGCTGAGCTGGGTTCAGACTCATCTCTCGTGCTGAAGGAAGCTGACCGGCAGACGCAGTCCTGGGGCCTGGGTGGGCAGATGTTTCCGAGCCGCTGCTGTTTTAGCTTCCAAGCCCAGGCCCCAAGTTTCAACTTCTCAACAAGTTGCTCTCTCACCTCCAATTTTTTTCTACTCTGATCTCCTTTACCAAGTCATCTAAACTCACCAAGCCTTCCTGAACTTGCCATTCTGTAAAATGGGAAAGATAATACATAGCAGGAAAGGTTACTGAGGACTTAAATATCATCATTATCTCTTTCACCATCATCATCATCACTAGCCTTTACGAACCATTTTTTCATTTATGATGTATCAGGTTTTCGGATGTGCTAAATGTACTTCATTTGCATTATTGCACTTGATGCCTGTGGGGATGAATGGCCCCTCAAAGAAAGAAAGCTAGAAATAGAGTTTTCAAAATTCTGTGTCACACAGTGGGAAATAAATAAATGAAACACATAATCCCAAGGGGGATGGTGCAGGCCATTGGAGAGGGTCTGGGTATAGTCATGCCTGACAGAGCCATAAATGGGTTCTGGGATATACCTGACCTTTATGGGTGACGTCAGAGGGAAAATGGTTTGTCTGTCTCTTAACCAAGATCAAAGGACGGTACACTGTGACTGTGCCTCTGGGTGCCCATCCCGTGGGACCTCTGTTGGCAGCAGAGTATCAGCCTGAGGGGACCATGGATCTGTCCCAGTATGGCAGTTCCTATATTTTATGGTCTTACAATTCTTAAGATAAAAAAAATTTTCAGCTATGACTATGGTTTCTATACTGATCCACAGACCACTAGCTCAGTCTCTTTGTTCCCTCCAAATCTATTTTCTTAATACATGTAGTGAATTTTTGGCGGCATTTTACAATAGCAATTCAGAAAGGAATTGACCTAAAATGTCTGCACGCTTTAACCAGCATCTGGACAGTTGTCCCCCATACCCATCCCTACTGACACACCTATTTACACACGTTGCCTCCTTCTTCTGCCTGCTGGAAGGCTCATCCCCACTGGCACTCTGGGTCCCACAGATACGTCCCCAGACCCCTGACCTCATCCACAGATTCTCCCGCCATCCTCCAGCCATCCTCCAGCCCCCAGCTGGCTCCTGGAAGAACTAAACTTGCTCATGTCTCTCTCTCACCTTAAAAAAAACAAAAACAAAAAGCTCCCTTAATCCCCAAACCTTCCCATCTCTTGTCATGTCTCTTTCCCCATCACAGCTAGTCATCTAAGAAAGCTGTCTCCCCATGGGTGTCCATTTCCTCACCTCCGACTTATTTCTCCCAGCAGTCAGGCGGGTTCAACTCCTGCTCAACCGCAGAAGCAGCTCCCACCAGGACTGGATGATCAAAGCCAACAGGCGCTTTGGGTCACCTACAGGATCACACCGAAGTGGCTGACGGCTTCCTTCTTGAAACCCTACCCTTGGATTCCCCATCACTAGATTTCCTTGTATTTCTCCAGGTCCTCCTCTTTCCTTCAAAGATTTCCCTTGAAGTGAGCCCTTGCCAGGCTGTCCTCCCCTCTCACTCCACACTATCCTCCCGGGAGATCACCCAGTCCATGTGCCAGTGACCCTCCCGCCTGCCCCTGTCTGCATCCCGGGGGATTCCTCCTCAGTGACTGTATGTCCCACCTGGATATCTCACAGCTTCCTGCATTAGTGTCCTATTGCTGCTGTAACAACTTTCTACAAACACAATACATTAAAACAATACAGGTTTATTGTCAGAAATCAGTTCCAGTGGGCTAATCAAGGTGTCAGCAGGCCTGTGTCCCTTCTGGGGGCTTCAGAGGGGAGGGGGGATACTTTTTCTTGTCCTGTTTAGCTTCTAGAGCTGCCTGTGTTCCTTGGCTCATGGCCCTGTGTCCCTCCAACTTCTACTCCTGTCATCACCTCTCTTCTGATTCTGACCCTCCTGCCTCTCTCTTATAAGGACCCTTGTGATTGCATCGGGTCTACCAGATAATGCGGGGATAATCGCTCCATCTCAAAAATCCTTAAATGACTCACATCTTCAATGTCTCATTTGCCTGTAAGGTAACACAGTCACAGGTTCTTGGAATCAGGATGAGGACATCTTTGGGCAGCCATTATTCTGCCTACTGTACCCCTCAAACTCAGCATGTTCAAACCTCTTTCACACCCAGATGCCTTGTCTTAGTGATAAACCACCACCCCCTGGAGCAGCTAGAAACATGGCACATCCTAGACGCCTTTTCTCTCATCCCTACATCCAGTCAATAAGCCAATCCTATGTCCCAGCTAAATTCACTTCTCTCCGCCCCTACTACTGGGGCCTTCACGTGAGCCGCCACTGCTTCGAATTTGGGTTACTTCTAATCTGGATTACCACCACAAGCTCTTCACTGCTATTTTTGCCGCTGATTGCTGGCCATAGAGTATTCTTTTCAAGACACAAATGTTCATCTTCTTCAAACTCATAGTTTCTGCACCACTGCCATCATTACCAGGATAAGATCCAGGTTCCTTAATGTAACTACACGGCCCTTCTCTGCTTACCTTTCCAGCCTCATCTCCTGTTCCCTTCCTCTTGCCCTCTTAGCCTTTCACCACATGGAACAGCCAGCATTTTCCAGATAAGGCTTTTGGACATCTGTACGTGTTGGTACATCTACCCTTCGTTCCCTTTCTCCCCCACCCCTGTCACCCCCTCACCTGACATTTCATCCTTAAAAATGAGCTCAATCACCACCTCTTCTAAAACGTCTTCCCTGCTGTAACAGATGACAAAACTATCTTGAATTCTTCACCCTCCTCTGTACCCTCACCTTTTGCCAGATGGCTTCGCAGCTTCTCCAGTTAAGTAGAATCTGTTCTCCTACATCTTGATTCTGAGTTTGACCATGTGGCTTGTTTTGGTCAATGGAGTTTTAACAGTTGTCACACAAAGAGAGGCTTAAAAAAGCACTGGACCTCTGTCTGTCTCTCTGCTGCCCTCTCCCTGTCTTTGTCTCTGTGTCTCTGTCCCCCTGCTCTCCCTGTTCTCTCTCTCTCTGCTCTCTCTGTCCCACTGCTCTCCCTGCGCTCTCTCCCTCCCTCTCTCTGCTCTCTCTGTCCCGCTGCTCTCTCTGCTGCTCCCTCTCTCTCTCTCTTTCTCTCCTCACCCCACTCTGGGGCAGCTACTCCCTCCTTCAGATAATAAAGTCTCTCGTGTGGGCCCGTGTCTCCTGAGTCGTTCTGGGCTGACATTTTGGATGTCAATCAGATATTTAAAGATTTGGCCATGATGATCCATGACCAAGGTGATCTGATTGCATAGAAGCCAATGTGGAAAGCTCAGAGGTGCATGTAGAATGAGCCACTGATCAGTTACAGAGGGCTGCTTACTATCAGAAAAAGTCTTGCAAGAAGATCTGTATCCTGGTGCTTGTCCTGTCAGTGATTATTGTAATCTTGGGACTTATTATCTGGCAAGTTAGTAAATGAAGTGATTGCCTCAGAGCCTTCTCCTGCTGACCTGTTTTCAAGGGCAACTGCTTGTTAAAGTCTTGCCAGAACAAACTGATCTCAAGAAGAAAGCATACACCAGAACGTCCTATGATAATTTAGTTAGAAGCTAACTACTAACTAGTCCTTGGAATTAATGACTGTGGAGACAGTATCAATTTATGTATACATTTTATTGATTTCTCAAATCAGGAATTAATTCATGTGGATTTTGCTTTCTCTTGTATTCTGATCACCTTTCATCCCAAGTATTTACTGAAAATTCCATTTTAGATATTGTTTTGACAGGTGACACTACAGTCTTGTAATATTGTCTTTTTACGTGTATATAAGATTTACCTTTTTACTGGCAACTGAGGTAGAATTATTTTCTGGAACCCAGCATATTGGAGTTGGTCAGGTACTATATAACAAGCCAGCACTTTGTATTATTTTACATTTTTAATTTGAATTTCTGAGAAGTCTGTTCTCTATCTGCTTTGAAAGATTTTGGCCATGTAACTAGAAAGTAAAAAATTGCACATGTGATCCAGATTAAAATTATCTATTTGAGCTGGGAAAAAAAAAAAAAAAAAAGCACTGGGCACTTTTTCTTCCTCTGCCTTCACCATGAGAACCTGCCCAGACTAGCCTGCTGGAGAATGAGGTATGGGGATCAGAGCAGAGATGGAGCAGAGCAGGCCCCAGTCAAAGCCATCATGGACCAACCAATAGCTGGTGTGTGACCAAATAAGTGAGAGAGCCCAGCCAATACCAGCAGGACAACTTACTGACTTACAGCTGACCACAGATATTTGAGTGAGCCTAACCAAGACCAAAAGAACCAATCAGCTAATCCAAAGTTCATGAGCTAAGTGAATGCTTGTTTAAGCCACTGAGTTTTGGGGAGATTTTTATACAGACTTACTATGGTAATAGATAACTGATACACATGACCTTCAGATCGCTTTAAGTTCCCCGCCTCTGTGTTCCCACATCAAGCCTGGTGTACCCCTGTCATAGCTCAGCAGACATCTCCCTGTATTGCAGCTACCTGGTTACTGTGTTATCTTTCCTACAAGCACATATGGCCCATGAGGTCAGGGTCTGTGCCTGATTCATCCTCAGCCATGTACTCTCAGTGACCAGCATAGCAGTTGGCACACAGAAGACCCTCAATAAATATCTGATGAAGAAATAAATTCTAGCAAAGCAACTATGATATTATTTTTTTCATCTCAGTATGGTTGGGCTGGCAGTTGCAACTTGTAAGTGCATTTGTTTACTAATCAAAATAACTCAGCTTTCCTTCCACCCTCTCAACCCCAAAGAGAAAGAACAAGTGTTCAATCTAGATGTAAGGTGCAGTTTGCACAGTGACAGGGAATGGCATGCATAAAGCCATGGAGTTGGAAATGAGTCTGCCAAATGAATGTGTTTAACTGGAGTAGAGCTTCATGAAAATAAACTGTTGCCACAGCTGGGATTTACTCTCAATCCAGCTAGTTACTAGTGGTTTTATCCTGAAAGAATTAAGTCAGCTTTTCAAGCATCAGTTTCCTCACCTTTAAAAAGGGAAGAGGAGCACCACCTTGTGAAATTGTTGCGCAGATGGACCTTATGGTAGATTATGACAACCATCTTCCATGTGAGCTTCTCTGATTCAGACAACCAGAGAGGGGACCCCAATATGCCTGAGATGGAATTTCCTGTCAGCTCTAAGGGTTCAGGAAATCTAGGCAGTGATATCTCCTTCATTCATGAGTTTGTAAGCTACTGAAGTTTGTGCCTATTAGACTAGATTCAATCAAGTGATGCCCTAAATCTGAGCACAGGGAGATGATGGATCCCCAGTGTCCTAGAGGTCCCATCATGTCCTGCTTCAACCCTGAGTTCTAGCTATCTCTCAACATAAACATATGAGGTAGCCTTGGGAAGCCCCTCCTATAGGCCTCAGTTTCTCTGTTGGTAATAAGGGTGCTCAACAAGATGAATCCCAGGAACTATTTCTAGCAAAATAACCAGGAGCTGGTCCTCGGGCCTGGCATGCTTGATGCCCCCTTCAACTCCACTCTAGTGTGCAAAAGTTGGAAAGCTAAAATCTGTATTTTAAAGATACCTTTACAGATAGGGTCCAGGTGTAATTTAATTTCTGCCAGTTAGATGAATGTGTACAAGACTTTAATTTGGAACTGAACTGGGGAGAAGGCATTGTGAGGGACATGCGCTTTGCCAGGGGGTGGTGGCAGAAGTAGCATGGTTCTAGTCAGTGACCATGGTGGCCTTTCTTCATTTCACAGCTCTGTTGGTGAACAGAGTTCGCCATTTGCAGAGTTGTCTTCCTGGGCGCTTGCCTTAGAGTCTGTCTATTCAGCCCATCCAAAACTTATATAAAGCACTTAGGAATAATCCTCTAATAATAACAACAAAAATAGTAATAAACATCGTTGATCTACTTATTAATAAACCCCTTTCTACTTTAACTAGAATGGATTCTGTTGTCTGCAACTAGGACCTCTGACCAATATGGAGAAGAAAGGGAAGAAACAGGAAAGGAGGGAAGGAAGAAAATAAGTAAAAGAGGAACAGCAATCAAGGCAGCTTATTTTCTCTCTACAGATTTCTTAAAAGTATGGTAAACCTATGCAAAGATGTCCATGGCATAACTACATTTTTAAAAATATGTGTAAAATCCAATTTTTGCAAAGAAAAAGTATATACACATTCATCCTACATATGGATAGTGAACATTTTAAAGAACATAAACCAAATGTTGATAGCTGTTATTTCTAGATAACATAATCGTAAGAGATTATTTTGATTACTTTGTCTTTGCTTTATAATGAACATGGATGATAATAGATATGTCTTGTTTCCATTGGACCCCATGCTTATTCTCTAATCTTGATCAGTAGTGAGTTTACCAGACACGTTAGTCCTTGCAGATGGATGCTGGGCTGAATGCATATATTAACTAAAAGTGTCCCTACTTTTACAGAAAAGAAAACTGAGGCATAGCTGATCAGCATAGCTGATCCAGCTTAACTCCTTTCAATGTGTTACCTCTCCCAGGTAACAAATGCCAGTAAAGTAACTAGAAGCATTGGTTTCAAAAACTCTGGCTTCTAATCCTGTTTTGGTCATTTAATAGCTGTGTATACACAGGAATTTCTTAACTTTGGTGAGCCTGGTTTTCTTTCATCTGAAAATTGGGTATAATAATAGCACCTACCTCCCGGGATTGGTATGAGGATCCAATGAGATACTGCATGTGAAAAGCTTAGAACTCTGCTTGGTAGATCATGCTTAATACACGTTAGCTACTGCTATTATTACTACCATTATCCCACTGTAATAAGCATTCTATTACATATATTTCTTTAACTCTGAGAGTAATAAGAACAAAGACATTTTTCCTGAGGCACATTAAATCAAACTGATTCTGAGATCTCTAAGAGTGGAGACGCTGCCGTAATCAGCTTTGTATTCTCAGCGTCCAGTAAGTGGGTGTTAATCTGGATGTTTGTGTAGGCAGATGGATAGGTGGAGGGAAGGGTGGAGGGAGACAGATAGACAGGTAAGAGGTCAATAAATGTGTGTTAATGATGCGTGGATACTGGAGAGGGAGGACCTTACGTGACAGAGAATGTCAAGTGCCTGGATGGAAAGGCAGGTAGTTGGGTGGAGGAGCAGAAGGGTGGATGGGTGATGGATGGATGGGAAGGAAGAAGAGAGAGTCTTCAGTGACTTAGTGTGTGAATGAACTGCTGGATGGATAGGAAGGCCGATGGTTGGATGGAGGAGCGGCTGTGTGGATGAATGATGGAATGGGTGGGTGGATGGATGGATGCATGGATGGATGGATGGATGCATGGATGCATGCATGGATGGATGAGAGAAAGAGAGGATCTTACGGGACTTAGTGTGGAAACCAATGCCTGGATGGCTGGGATGGCAGGTGACTGGATGAACTGATAATAGATGGACAGACATACAGATGCCTGCCTGCTGGTTTCTCCTCCATCACCGCAGCTCAGCATTCCCCAATCCCCAATCCGCAGGGATGAGCGTCCTTAGCGAGCTCGCTGGTAGCCGGGCGGCTCCCAGGACCTGCGGTCGGACGGTGGCGCTGTGATCAGCCGGGCAGCCGCGGAGCGCTGAGGGCTGGGGGCGCCTCCCCCGCACCAGGCCGAGCTCCCAGCCGGCGCTCGGCGGGTCCTCACTGACGTCGGCAGCGGCAGCGGCTGGGCTCTCGGGAGCCGCGGTGTTATGATGCACAACCGCCACGGCTGCTAAAAAAAGGGCCGTGACTCACCGCGGGCCTCGGAAACTTCCACGAGCGCGGGCGGCGCTGGGCCGGGGGTGGCGGCCAGCGGTGGCGCACGGGCGCGGCGCTGCAGTCAGGTGTTTCGAAAGCAAAAGGCGAGAACCTTGGCGCGGGGTCGGAAGGGAGCCCTGAGTCCCCTGGGCCCTGTTGGAGCTCAGAGCCAGTGCCTGCCCAACTGAAGAACTCCGTGTGGCCGCTGGCAAAGCGGCAGGTGGTTCACACGGGTGCTTGCCTATACATCCTAAATGCTCTATGGATCTTAATCCACTTAACCCCCAAATCCTTGCTTTGCCGATCAGGATACTAAGGCCAGAGAGGGAAAAGGCTAGCCAGAGGTGATACAGCTGGTACAGCCAAGTTTCTTGAGAGAGTCAATACAATTGTAATTTGACAGGCACTGTGGAGGCCCTGCTGAAGCAGCAGGCCTGTGCTGCTGACACAGAAATGGATGAGAGTGGTCCCTGCTGACACAGAGCTCTTTCCATGCCACTTCCAGAAGTATTCACCTGGGGAAACTCAGTTCCATCCCTTTACACCCCACAGACATTTCTGAGGCCTGCTCTGTGCAGAGTGCAATGACAAGGGACAGAATGAGGGTTACAAAGGTGCTATGGCAGCCTTAATATATCCATCTGTTCATCCACCAAGGGTTATTAAGTACCCAGTAGTACCAGGTGAGCAAGATAACCCTGACTGTCTGCTGCCCTCCTGGAGTACACAGGCTGCAGGGAAGACGGAGAAACTCTGAGGAGTGTCCCCTGGGGTGCTGGGGGTCACAACACAGGGAGCAAGCACCCCACCTGACTGAGGCCTCAAGGAAGGTTTCCCGATGGAAGCGGCCTGGCCGCCAAGGCCTGAAGGCTAATTAGGCTTATGGAGAGGAGGTGGGGTGAGCATTTCAGAGAACAGCATATGTCTCAGCCAAGAAGTGTGAGATCATGGTGGGTTTGAAGAATTGAAAACCATTCAGTACACCTGCAACAATGAGGGCAAAGGAGGGAGAGTGGTGAGAAATGGAAAGTGGGAGTCAGGTCGGGAAGGGAAACCCGTTTAAGGACTTGGGACTTAGCCAGAGGGCAAACAAGCTAACAGCACAGCCCAAAGCCAGCTGCAGTCATGGAGGAGCAGAGTGAAATCAGTCTTGTGTGTACAGAAGGCGGAATGAATGCCATGCTGATGGGAAAGGGACACCAGGGAAGGCTTCATGGCAGAGGAGGCATTTAGGTTGCACCTGGTTGATAGATTTTTTGTTGAAAGGGAAAGGGGAGAGAGAAAGAAGAGTCTGGAAAGTGGAATGGATGGTATAGAATCTCACTGAGGCTCTTTTATAGCCCCACTTGAAAGGCCAGAGAGATGTTCACATGAACAGGACTAAAACAGCACCATTCATCTAGGGCCTGGAGTATGAATGAAGTGGCCCACAGTGAGCCCCTGGGAAGGCAAGACACAGCCCTGGTCCTTAAGAAACTATCATTCATTGGCGCCAGCAACTGGAAAACAGAATTGCTTAATTCTTCAACAATATGTATGGAGCGCCTACTATGTGGCAGGTGCTGTGATTGGCACTAGAAATCTACTGGAGAGCAAAAACAGACATGGTGCCCATCCTTAGGGAGACTAGTTCTGGGAGGGGAAAATATTAAAGAAAAAAGAAGAAAGACCAAGGCACAAAGGTGCTATGAGAAGGCAGGAGAGGATTGCTCTAATGTGGAGAGCTTGGGTAGGAATCTTAGTGATGTGACAGTTGAGCCAGGAGCTGAAAGATGAGAAGCAGGTAACAAGGAGGAAAGCCCTTCTCAGGCAGAGGTACCACTATGTGCAAACGCCTCTGGGGAAGAAAGACTGGTGACCAGGATGGAAAATGAAGGAGAGCTTGGTGAAGAATGAGGCTGCTCAGCAGGGTCTTATGAGCCACCATGATTGTATTCTCAGGTCAAGGGAAGTTATCAAAGTGTGTATAACCTGGGCAAAAATGTGAGCAGCACCCTCTGAGGGTCCTGGGTGTGCAGAGAGGGAACAGAGACTCACCATTCATTGACCTTGCTCTTTATTTCTTTATCTCCGTCACTTACCTCATTCAACTTCAACAGTAACTCTGCAAGGTTCCATTTCCCATCATCATGAGGAGAAAGCTGAGGCTCAGAGAAGGTTAGTGATTGGCCCATGTCCACAGCTTGTTAAAGTAGGAGAAACCGAGAGCCAAATGACAGTCTATAATCCCACGATTTTTCTAATGGGGATGAGATTAGCCTCCCAGAAGAAGATAGGACTAGAAGTGATTGCAAAGTAGGATTTGAATAGCCAGAAGGGAGGTGAGTAGGCTTTTACCAGAAGGGCAAGAAGTCATCAGCAATACAGAGATGAGACCAAGAATGACCTAAGAAAGAAGCGATGCAGGAACTGTCTGCAAAGAACCTAATGCAGATAAAAAAGACTGGAAGGAAACAGACAAAAAGGTTGCTCTCAGAGGCTTATTATCTCTGAGGGTTATGAGTAGTTTTAATTTTTTAATTATTGCTTGCCTGTGTTTTCTAAATTTTCCATATTGAAGAGACGTTTCTTTGTAAAGAGAAGAAAGAGTACAGGAATATTTCAGGAGAATCATGTACATTTTTTGAGTTCTTGCAAGCAGTATCTATGTCATATTTATTTTTCCATCCTCCTATGGAGCCCAGTGCAATACCTGGCACATAGTAGGTATTCAGTAAAAATAAGTTAAAGATGAAGTAATTAGAGACAAGGGTTAAGGTAAGGTAGGATGGTAGAAGGGCAAATCTGGCATTTTGTTCTGAAACAAAGTTCAGGTCTACGTGTCATTATCAATTTGTCTTAGAACAAGTCTTTCGAACTGTGATTCACCTACAGTCGCCTTCATGTTATGTTATAGTCACAGCCAACAAATTCCATGGCTAATTTTAATTGAGCTCTTTCAATGTGTCCAGCCCCACATAGGCTCAATAGGGGAATATATACCCAGAGCCCTTTGCCAGAGCAAATGTTTTGGTGCTGAGTGATTGGCTGAATCTAAGCAGGCTAGACCTGAAAACACTCACTTGAAAGGCTGTGTCTCCTAGCCAAATGGCACAGCAGATTATGATGTTATAATATGAGGTTCTTAATCATGGAAACACAGGCGTCTGTTTCAGTGGAAGCTCCCTCCCAGATGATGCATCCCACTGTTTTTGTTGTCTGGAACTGTATGAGGTTTCTTAAATGACTTTAAGCTTCCAAATCATCTCCCACACAATGGCAGCCTGTTAATTAAGTGGTCTCCTTTGTGATTGCATTTGATAAATATGAGATGAGAAGGGTTTATTGAGATGTGAGGGAAAAAGCAAGGCAACGCAACAGGCAGGAGCTCCTGCCGGCAGGAAGGCCTTTGTGTAGGCGTCATCCAGTGGGCTTCCAGGCCGTTGGGGACAGCTGGGAAGGCTCAGGAAGGGGAACACCATTTACACAGGCAAGCTGGATGGCCAGCCAGATGCAAATGGTGTGTGAAGCACTTGAAGCAGAGGCTGGCAGGGATGTGGAAGCCTTCCAGTTCTTTCTGGGTTGAGTGTCTCAGAGCCGATTGCCGATGGGCAGTTGTCAGCCTCACTGCCAGGCGCTGTTTTGACTCCAGACGTCAAGATTTGGGGAAGTGCAGCTCCAAAAAAGGTATCTGCTTTGGAAGTAGTGTTCTGTGTTCTTGGAGCGGCAGATGACTGGTGACAACATACAATTAAATATAAACACTCAGGCCCATGGACTTGGAAGGTTGGTGAAGTTTCAGGTCTGACTTGTTAAACTTGGCCTTCTCCAAAGACTGGGCAGCTTTCTCCAAAAACGGCACTCCAGGGAATCAGGCCTAAAGATAAGTGGCATTTTCAGTTGAGCATAGACTGCCTCAGCCACCCTCCTGCCTCCAGGCATAAATACATCATCCCTAGGCTACAGAAAGGATCTGTGATACCCGATGACTTCTTAGTCTTTTCTCTTGGTTCAATCTTGGTTCAACCATTCATGCAATGAATACCTAGAAGGCATTTACTAGAAGGCCCATATCTAGGAGGTAGTATCCTGGCCAGGAGCTTCTGCCCTGAGGTGCTTAACGTCTGGCAGGCTTGTGATTCTGGGAACCAAGTGGGGGCAGAGGCTTGGCTTTTATCTTTATAATCCCAACACCTAGCACAGTGCCTGTCTGCATAGTAGGTGCCCACAGAATGACTGCATGACTGAATACTATCTCTTACCCCATCCTGTAGTTTAATATTGTTCTGTATCTTTTTTAACTTCCTCCTCCTGCTGCTGCTAGTGCTTATTTTTCTGGCTTTGGTGACTGTAGAGAACAGCTGTATCTCAACTTCTGCACCCTAATGCTTCATATACTTGGAAACTGTTAATAATTCATCTTCTGGCCTTCACTCCTCCAGCCTTTCCCTGGTGTCAGCATCTGCTCTTGGTCACCTGTAACAAGAAAAATAATTTGTTTTGGCATCTAATGGTCCTTCACAACTCACAAAGGTTTCACTTATTAAAGTAAAGTATGATTTCAAGGACTACGGGAGAGTCCCAAACAAGCCCCAATATCACCCAGGCTGCACCCACCCAAATGCCACCCCTAACCCCAAAGAGCCCTCTCAACCTTAAAGTCCAGCATCAGTAGATTCAAACTTTAGTTCCACCATTAAAATAAGATTTAGAGGGCATCTTCCCCAAAACAAGCATCACACTGACATTCACATTTTTTCACACTATAGTGTAAATTATATCAGATCCTATGCTGAAAGTGGGTTCATAATACATAGGAAAGCTGGAAAACCACAAAAGTCCAGAAACTTTGCCCCAGGCCAGACCTGCCCAGCAACAAATCTTTGACCACAGCAGAGAGGCAGTTACTCCCATCTTTGTATTATTGTTACTATTATGACTGTTACCACAGCCACTGTTACTATCACCCATCATTGTGTTTTTACTATCTAAATACTAGCCCAGCAAATTTCTGCTACTTTCATGAAACATCAGCTAGACTATTATTTCTTCATAGCTATCCACAAACTAGGCTAATCCTTTTGTGTTTATTCATTGTAAGTGTCAACAGATGTTCTCTTAGAATATTCACAAGCTGTACAGACCAATATCCCTGATGAACATAGATGCAAAAATACTCAACAAAATATTAGCAAACTGAATTTAAAAATACATCAAAAGGATCATACACCATGACCAAGTGGGATTCATCCCAGGGATGCAAGGATAGTACAACATTCAAAAATCCATCAACATCATCCACCACATCAACAAAAAGAAGGACAAAAACCACATGATCATCTCCATAGATGCTGAAAAAGCATTCGACAACATTCAACATCCATTCATGATAAAAACTTTCAACAAAATGGGCATAGAGGGCAAGTACCTCAACATAATAAAGGCCATCTATGAAAAACCCACAGCCAACATTATATTGAACAGCGAGAAGCTGAAAGCTTTTCCTCTGAGATCGGGAACAAGACAGGGATGCCCACTCTCCCCACTGTTATTCAACATAGTACTGGAGGTCCTAGCCATGGCAATTAGACAAAACAAAGAAATACAAGGAATCCAGATTGCTAAAGAAGAAGTTAAACTGTCACTATTTACAGATGACATGATATTGTACATAAAAAACCCTAAAGACTCCAATCCAAAACTACTGGAACTAATATCGGAATTCAGCAAAGTTGCAGGATACAAAATTAACACACAGAAATCTGTGGCTTTCCTATACACTAACAATGAACTAATAGAAAGAGAAATCAGGAAAACAATTCCATTCACAATAGCATCAAAAAGAATAACATACCTAGGAATAAACCTAACCAAGGAAGTGAAAGACCTATACCCTGAAAACTGTAAGACACTCTTAAGAGAAATTAAAGAGAACACTAACAAATGGAAACTCATCCCATGCTCCTGGCTAGGAAGAATTAATATTGTCAAAATGGCCATCCTGCCCAAAGCAATATACAGATTTGGTGCAATTCCTATCAAGTTACCAACAGCATTCTTCAGTGAACTGGAACAAATAGTTCTAAAATTCATATGGAACCACCAAAGACCCCGAATAGCCAAAGCAATCCTGAGAAGGAAGAATGAAGTGGGGGGGATCTCACTCCCCAACTTCAAGCTCTACTACAAAGCCATAGTAATCAAGACAATTTGGTACTGGCACAAGAACAGACCCACAGACCAGTGAAACAGAAAAGAGACTCCAAACATTAACCCAAATGTATATGGTCAATTAATATTTGATAAAGGAGCCATGGACATACAATGGGGAAATGACAGTCTCTTCAACAGATAGTGCTGGCAAAACTGGACAGCTACATGTAAGAGAATGAAACTGGATCACTGTTTAACCCCACACACAAAAGTAAATTCAAAATGGATCAAAGACCTGAATATAAGTCATGAAACCATAAAACTCTTAGAAAAAAAACATAGGCAAAAATCTCTTAGACATAAACACGAGTGACTTCTTCAAGAACATGTCTCCCCGGGGCAAGGGAAACAAAAGCAAAAATGAAAAAGTGGGACTATATCAAGCTGAAAAGTTTCTGTACAGCAAAGGACACCATCAATAGAACAAAAAGGTATCCTACAGTATGGGAGAATATATTCATAAATGACAGATCCGATAAAGGGTTGACATCCAAAATATATAAAGAGCACACGCACCTCAACAAACAAAAAGCAAATAAGCCAATTAAAAAATGGGCAGAGGAGCTGAACAGACAGTTCTCTAAAGAAGAAATTCAGATGGCTAACAGACACATGAAAAGATGCTCCACATCACTAATCATCAGAGAAATGCAAATTAAAACCACAAAGAGATATCACCTCACACCAGTAAGGATCACCACCATCCAAAAGACAAACAACAACAGTTGGCGAGGTTGTGGAGAAAGGGGAACCCTCCTACACTGCTGGTGGGAATGTAAATTAGTTCACCCATTGTGGAAAGCAGTATGGAGGTTCCTCAGAATGCTCAAAATAGAAATACCATTTGACCCAGGATTTCCACTTCTAGGAATTTACCCTAAGAATGCAGCAGCCCAGTTTGAAAAAGACAGATGCACCCCTCTGTTTATCGCAGCACTATTTACAATAGCCAAGAAATGGAATCAACCTAAGTGTCCATCAGTAGATGAATGGATAAAGAAGATATGGTACATATACACAATGGAATATTATTCAGCCATAAGAAGAAAACAAATCCTACCATTTGCAACAACATGGATGGAGCTAGAGGGTATTATGCTCAGTGAAATAAGCCAGGCGGACAAGTACCAAAGGATTTCACTCATATGTGGAGTATAAGAACAAAGGAAAACTGAAGGAACAAAACAGCAGCAGAATCACAGAACCCAAGAATTGACTAACAGTTACCAAAGGGAAAGGGACTGGGGAGGATGGGTGGGAAGGGAGGGATAAGGGCGGGGAAAAAGAAAGGGGACATTACGATTAGCATGTATAGTGTGGGGGGGGCGGGTCACGGGGAGGGCTGTACAACACAGAGAAGATGAGTAGGGATTCTGCAGCATCTCCTTGATAATCTTTTCTTCTCCTTCCCAGGAATGGGGGATCCTCAGTTCAGTGTCTGACTTCTGCAGGACATTGCGAATGCTGGCTAAGCCCTTGTCACATATTCCAAGAAGAATCAGTAGCATCTTTAACTCTGAGAAACTCCCTCCCACTACAGGGTGGGTCCCCAACTTGTTTTTGAAAATTGCAGTCACCACCAGACCCTAGGGTGGCCGTCTCTTCTCATTTCACACTGGCTCCCCCTGCACAAGGAAGTTCTCAGTGGTCAGGTGCTCCTGCCTCCTTTGCATTACCCAATCTATTCACCTGGGTTTCTATTCTGTACATTTCTTGACTCCTCGCCTATGGTCTGTTCGGACCTCTCTCCTCCAGATGCTCCTACAACACATGCTGCCCTTCTGCTGATTTCCCCTCACTTCCTTCCTGATCTCCACAAGCTGTCCTGATCACAGCCCCCACAGAACAAAATACACAGGGTACAAAGCCATAACTTCCCTAACATCCCCTTAAGATAACATAGTGGTCTGGCTAGCAAATTTCTGGATAAGAAATGAGTCATAATCTGCCACAAACAGGGCCTTGCTCATCCTGGTTATTCCAGTCCACAGCCTAAGTACTTCCTCACCTGATGGCAGCTGCACTGTCACCCTTGTTTTTGTCCTGACCCGTCTCCTGGTGAGATGGAAGAGATTGAATAGCAATTGGCAAATCCATAGAAGATCTGGGGTGTTTAACTCCTTCCCTCTGCCTTGCTCACAAGGAGACATAATTTCCTCCAGAAGCATGGAAAAGAATGTTGTTGTTTTAATTGACTTTATTTTGTATAGCTGTTTTAGGTTTTCAGCAAAACTGAGCAGAAAGTACAGAGATTTGCCATAAACTTCCTGCCCCCACACATATACAGCCTCCCCCACTACAGTGGGACATTTGTTACAATACATGAACCTTCAGGGACACCTCATTATCACTAAGTTCATAGTTCACATTGGTGTTCATTCTCAGTCTTGTACATTCAATGGTTTTCAACAAATGTATACTGACATGTATCCACCATTATAGTATCATGTGGAATTGTTTCAAATCCCTTAAAGTCCTCTGTGTTCTGTCTATTTATCCCTCCCTCCCCACTAATCCCTGGGAAACAACCAAATCCTTTCACTGTCACCATAGTTTTCCCTTTTTCAAAATGTCAGATAGTTGGAATCATACTGTATGTCATCTTTCAGAATGGATTCTTTCATTTAGTAATATACACTTACAGTTCTCTCTGTCTTTCCAAGGCTTGATAGCTCATTTCTTTCTAGCGCTGACTAACATTCCATTGTCTGGATGTACCACAGTCTATAGATCATTCACGTACTGAAGGACATTTTAGTTGTTTCCAAGTTTTGGCAGTTACGAAGACAGTTGCTATAAATATCCATGGGAATGTTATTTTTAATTGTATTTCTCATCAATGATGACTTCTTGATGAGCAAGGATGAGTTCTGACAAATATATGTGGCTTAGTATGTAGGATACAAAGCTAACCCAAGTCTTCCCAAACACCTGTCCCCAAATAGTCTGTAGATAGGTCACTCAAGGAGCTTATAAAATACATAGATTTTTGAGCCCTACTCCTAAAGACTGATTCAGTAGGCCTGGGAAATCATCAGGTTTAAGGAACACAGGCTTAACCTCTGAAAGGAAGGAAGCAGCGGAAAATTTAAATCTCCTGGCTCACACCAGGGAGGCTCATGCACAATGAGGAGGTTGGAGGCCAACATCCAAAACTCATTTGGTGGAGACATTTTGTTCTTCTCTGAGCCTCTGGGGGAAATGACATGGTGGCTAAAAAAAATTGTTGATATGTGCTATCCTCTCCCATTAAAAGGAGCTAAAAAAGCCCTGGGCATCAAGATGTGAACTATTTCCTTCAGGGTAGAAGGGAGCCACTAAAAATAGCCTTGAAAAATAAGGAGTTAGAGAGGTTCAACAAGGAAAACAAATCAGAAATAAATTTGGCACCAAGAAAGAAAGAAGGAGAAAGAGACAAACTCTCACAGGCAGTAGAGAGAAAGAGGCTCTTAGCTCGGGTACATAAAAGCAGGTACATTTTCCCCACCCACAGAGCTGCCGGCTGGCATTCCCACAGAGTACATCAGTCTCTCCAGAGCAAAAGAAGATGAATCAGAGAATCAGCCAGGATAGACTAGGTTACTCCAAGGTCACAGCAACCCCCCAAATCTCAGCAGCTAAGAAACACAAAGGTTTGTTTTTCATTTGTGCTATCTGTCCAGTGTGTGTTTAGTGGGAGCTCTGTTCCTTGTAGTGGCTAGGGACCCAGGCTGAAGGAGGTTTCATCTCTGTTTGTGCTTCCAGCACCAGGGCTGGTGGTGCTGCCCTGTCTGGCACGGACAGTTAAATGCCTGGCCCAGAAATGATGCACAGCACTTTCGCTCGTGTTTCACTGGCCAATGCAAGGAGTGTGGTCCTGCTCGTGTTCAAGCAGGATAAGGAAGTGAAATCATAGCATGTGTCCAGGAGGAGAATGAGAATAGGTGTCAACAATTCTGCTGGCTGCTATGGTCACATAGAAGAGCTGAGGGAGGGCAGGTGGGAGACAATGGAGGGGAAGACTCCTTTGGAACCACCAACTTGCAATTTGGTTTCATTTCTCCCCTTTTGCACAGAGAGGAGCAAGCCTGTCCAGGGCCCCTGAGAGCAGACCAGGCTTTCCTTCCTGCCTGCAAGGAAAAGGCCAGTGCAGTGGGGAGCAGCCTGGGCCCTGGAGTCAAGCCAAACCGTGTTCATGGCTAGAACTACCAGTTGTGGGATGTTGTGCAGGTTATTTCATCTCTCTGGACCTCACTGTCCTTAGCTGTCTAAGGCACTAAGATAATAGGGCCTATCTCACAGAGGTGTGAGGATTAAAGGAGATCATGCAAGAAAAGAGCTTTAGGTCAGAGCTGCTCAAACTGGAGCATGCCAGCAAACCACTTGGGGAGCTTGTTAACATGCATTTCTGATTCAGATGTCTCAGATGAGGCCTGAGAGTCTGTATTTCTAATAAGCTCCCCAGTGATGCCCATGCTGCTGTTTCATGGGCCATGAAATCCTTTGGTAGAAAGGATTTAGAGCAGACAGTACGCAGACGCATTTGATTCTGTGTGCTCTTAAAACTGGATTAAGAGACTCCAAAGGTTCTGCTACCCCCACCCTTAAGGAATGGATGTTATGGCTGCTTGATGCAAATGTTCGTATCTGCTGCTTCCAGAGACAAATGAACCTTGGAGGCCTTGTGGCTGATGGAGCAGGTGCTAGAATCAGGAGGCCTGGGCTTGCATCTGAGCTCTGCCACTCAGCAGCCCTATGGTTTGGGTGAGTCAGGGAAACCCTCAACTTCTTGATGTCCATCTGTGAAACGAGCCAAATACCACAGATCCACAGTCCCCACCTGAGATTCCACAATCCATAGAGCTCCGAAAACCACCAGCTTCTTCACTAAGTTTGACATACGGTGACCTGGCAGCAAAAGCTGACTTATTTTGACATGAGGCTATTTATAGCTTTCATTTGATCCCTCTTTTGTGACTCTTCCTCTGTTTCATCAGCAAATATGGAGGTGTTTGATGATGAGATGCCACTACAGATCCTGCTGGGGCTGGGGATAACTATAGGGGGTGTGCCATGTCACCCTTCTGACAACTAACAAATTCTGAATTCTGAATCACAGCTGCTTTTAGAGAAGAAACTGTGGACTTGAAGTACTTCTTTCTCTGGTAGTTGAAGGGAGTGAGGGAAAAAATGCATGTAAAACACCTAACACCTAACAGATAGTAAGTGTGTGGATAAAATGAGAGTTCCTGTATCCAGGATTCTCACCTGGCCCTGGTTGACTAGCTCACTGCACACCTGTGGGCAATACATGGCTGTTCACTCTATAAAAAGAGCTCCACCCAGTGCTCTGGGCACAACATGGCAGCAGGGCTGCAAGGCTGCAGGAGAGCAGAGCAGAGCAGAGACTGGAGTGGTGGCAGCGCCGAGGACAGAGGCCCCGAGGACGGCTGTGCGGGATGACTATGCAGAGGGGCCCAGAGGCAGAGACTGGTTTGCTGCATGCAGACTCGCTCTGACCTGCCACCTGGAAATAAAGTTGGGTATAACCCTTTCACCCCAAAGAACATTTTGCTGTCATTTTCTTCGGTCACACTGAATCCATAGCGAACTTGCCCGGGGCTGAAACCCATTGGCAAGACAAAGTGCTCAACAGAAGAGGAGTTTACTGAGATTATTACTCCTTCCGGGGATTCCCCTGGACAGAGGGGAAGGGAAATGTGGGAAGCACTGCTTGTGGGTCCCCAAAGATGGGACAGAATCAAGTTTGCCCACCCTCCCCCCACCCCTGTTTTTAGCCCCTTGGTTTGTCTTCTGCTTTCTCCTAAAAAAGAAAAAAAAGCACATGGAAATGAACATACACAGTGAGCATGCAGACAGGGAGATTGAACAAAAGCAAGACTCAGGCAGGTGGAAAGCCTCTCCCTGTGCTACAGAAGCAGCTTGGCAGGAGCTCAGCCTCACAGGCAGCCAAGGACTGTTGCTTTCCTTGAGGCCTCTTTGAATGCACCGTTGAAGGGTCTCCCTGGAGCGAAGGACTCCGAGGGAGGAGGTGGGCTCTAGTCCTCACTCTGCCGGGGAACTCCCGTATTCCTTCATCTTCAGTCTCCGTTTTCTTACTGAAAATGGACCGATAATGCAGTCCCTGCTCTGATTGCCTGATTGCCTGGGACACAAAAAGCCGTCACAGATGTGATGCATTTGAAAGGGAAAATCTGTGTTCACAGGTAGAGTATAATTATCAATTTGACTACAAGTGAGAGATGGGTGAGAGGACTGACATCACACAGGGAACTCTGGTTAGCACGCTCTTTAATCACCCTCCTGTTGTCAACTCTAATGGCATTGTTATTTGCACTTGGCTCCCTCACCTTCCCCAGAGCCAATTTGTGCTTGTCAATTAAGGCCGGCATGATTGAGTTTTCACAAGATGCAAATTAACTGAGGAGCTCAAGCCCCACCATCATTTATACACACTGGAATTGGAATCAGAGCTTTTGGATATTGTTTTTTAGGTTAACAAATGACGTTTATTCAAAAGAAAACAAATATAAATAGGGCACAGATCTGACAATTTGTCCTTCCCACTTCTTCTGTCTTTGGTTATGTCTGCAGACTTTCTGGCAAACAGCTTTTTACTGTCTTCATGTCCCATGTTAAGAGCATTGGCTTTGGGATCAGGCAGATCAGAGGGAGACCCAATCAGACTTCTGCTACCTCACTGTGTGCCATTGGGAAAGTCGCTGAACTCTCTGAGCCTCTATGTCCTCATCTTTAAAATGGGGATCATTAGAGCTAGCTGGCCTGGGGTGTTGTAGGTTGAGGAAATAAATAGGATGTTAAATTTGAATTCCTATTGTCTCTAAAATTCAATTAAAGCCCCCACACTGAACACCATAAAAGGTACCCCTATGTGCCAAACAGAGATTCTAGTTCCCTGGGCAGACAATAAATTAGGGTAGCAGAACTAATCCCGTAACAATAACCCCATTAACCTGCAGTGGAAGAGAGGACTGGAGGTTCAAATGGTGTTGGAATAGTCTGGAAAGGGATTTTGTTGCATGTCCCCACTCCCACTCAGGCATAAGGAAAGAGGCCTCTTCACAAGGCAAATGCTCTGGGGTGGGAGGCATGCAGCCAAGGGAAACACAAAGATTGGGGATTCACAAAGAGTGGGGATGCCTGGAAGATGCTGAGCCAGGCACCTCACACCTGGCCAGGTCTTCCCAAAAGTGCAGAATTGCAGGACCCAGTACTGTCATGGGACTGGGACTAAGAACAGGACAGTGTGACATACCTTTGGTGGCATTCATGACCACAGAAGCTGGTCGTTGTAAAAGGCAGGAGGGGGGGTGGAGCCACATGCCACTTTAGGGCCAGGAGATGAGATTTGGTAGGGAACAGCCTGCCCTTCCAACGGGCAAGACAAGAGCACCTGAGTTTCCTGTGCGCCAAGAGGATGCTACAGAAGCCAGCAGGGCCTAAGCCCTCGGGACGGGTTCCCAGCAGAACAATGCTGTGCAGCGGCCGACCGGGCCAGGAGCTAAGAACGCCACAAGAGGTCAGCCTGCGTGTGCAGTCTGGGCCACTGAGGCTGTGCAGGTGAGCCCATGAGAGCCACCAAGCGGGCACCTGCCAAGAAGGGTGCTCAGGCCAACTCCAGCAGTCCTGTAAGGGGGTCTCTTTCCCCTTAATACCACCCCCTTTCTGGCTCTGAGCAAACCAGCCAGGTGCAGGGACAGGAAAGAAAGTTAAATACAAGTGAAAAAAGAGACCCTGGCTCCCATCCCCACTGCAGATCCCTACAGCCTGGGTTGGCCATGGGAGGACTTTGAATGAGAGTGAGACTGAAGCCTCTGCACAGCCTCAGGGGACCATTTAATACCTGAATTGAGGATGAACAACCAAAGCAGTTCTTGTTTTCATAACCTAAACTGTTGAGAAAGCAGGGGTGGAGCTATCCAAGGTGTCATCAAAGGCTGGGAGGGAGTCTGTAGAGCATTCAAGAGGGCAGTATTTGGGGGCAGAAGAAATCCACTTCCTGTTTGTGCCCCCCTTGAGTTCAGCCCACTCAATAAATGGGCACAAATATCAAGGGCTGAACTCGGTCAGATGACAGTGATTGTTTCTATTTACCTTGACATCCATTGCAATGTGATTTAGACCTCCTGGTCGGTGTTCAGAAACACAACATACCTAGTAAATAAGAGGACGGAGAGATTTCTTACCCTGTTTAAAATATTTTTAAAAGCTCCCTTTTCACCGGCAAATTCAGAACCACCTTCAAAGTCAGGCTGCCGTGCAGTCTGTCGATTTATTGTAACTGAGAGCCGCAAGAGCCATTCTCACACCTCAGAGCCTCATGGTGATGTGTCTGTCACCAGCCGCAGCCGCAGGGCGTGTGAGGTTACTGGTGTAGCTGGTTACCTTCCCGATGCCTGGATGAGGTATAGTGCAAGCTGGCTGCCGTTGGCCTCTTGTCAGAACCAGGTCCCCAGCATGCTCAGAGCCTCCCTCTCATTGTTCCCCGTCAGAGTCTTCCTGTTCTAGAGCTCACTTCCTCCTGGTCCTGCTCTCTGCTTTCCTAGCATTTCTGATAAACCAAGCCATCTGTTGTCATAGTGCCAAGAGGCCAAGTGCCCATATGCAAAGCCTTGTTCTGCTATTTACTTTCTGGGATCCCTGGGCAATTATCTTCATCTCACCTGGCTTCTGCATTCCCAGCTGTACAATGGGCTGGTGGCGCCTGCCCTATTTATGTCACAGAGCCTCTCAGAGGTTTAATTGCAGTTGAGCGTGTGGGAGGGCTTGGAAAATTTTAAAGCACCATGTAAATGACTATTGCGATGCTCAGGAGTGTAATGTGCTCATTCATTAAACCCAGATAACACTCTGCATGCAAACAGGCTGGACCTTAGTGGACTTCAGAGGTGGGAATTCTAGCAATGTGATAGGGTCCATATGAAACACATTTGCCACAAACCTCACTCGGTCCCACTGTCTGATACTACAGTGCCCCCTAGACTCAGTGCTTGATCGAGTCCCATCCAGGATCTGCCCAAAAGTTGCTACTAAAAAAAAAAATGATCAAAATAGGGGGCTGCTTTGGAACTTCCTCCCTCTTTCATATAAACATTGCCCAGGCAGGGCGCTGGGTGCCTCTAAAGCAGTTAGTATTGCAGCTCAGCGCAGCCCTCCTGGTGTGTAAGGGATTACATTTTATTCGATGCCCCAGTGCAGGTCGTCTTGCTTGCTGAACTGGTCAGACTCACCTGTGCAGTGCTCTGCCCTGGCCCAGAATCTTCTGAGGAGAGGCCTTTGTCCTCAGGGCTGACAAGAAACACGAGTTCTCTCAAGCCAAGAAAAACATTTCCACTGGCCCCCAAGAGGTAACATCCAAGTCCAGTGTGGCTCCAGACTGAAGCGAGCAATTAAACCCGCATCTGCCCCTGCCCAAAACCTCAAAAATGTTAACATCTTGCACGTGTCAAGAGGGTTACTTATGAAACTATTTGCTTGTCAACCCCAGGAGGACATTCTGTACTTTTTCGCTGAAATACTGTATATTTATGAACCACTGCTTGAAAACTAACTTTGGCAGGAATATTGGAGAAAAATTCTATCAGCCCCTCGCAAAGCATGGCCTGCGTTCAGTTTCCCATTGTGCGGTGGCTGCGCAGGGCCCTGCTCAGAGAGCTAGGCTGTGGCTCGCTGCCGTGGGGAACAAGCTCCAGATGTGTGCTTCCTCAGGGGAAGGGTTTCAGTTTCAGATAAGAGGCTTTCTTTCATTCTCTCTTGCTCTTTACTTTTTTAAACCTTTATTCCCCCATTCCCGATCTCAAATAATGAGTCCTGCACATTTAGGATAGTCTGTTGCCTGTGCATTTGATGCTTTGGCGCCCCCCCACCCTGACCTTGTGAAGTCCCCCACTTTGGGGAACTAGCTTTCTGATCTCCCAGTTTTAGGATCTGGTTGTCTGTACCTAACATGTGACACATAGAGAGCCAACTGACATAGGAGAGACTCTAATCTGGGACAGTAAGGGACCTGCAAGGGACTGTCGACACCAGCCTTCCTCAAGGATTGTACCATAGAGCTAGTGCTCCTCCAGCATGTCCCCAAGTCGACTTCATCAGCCAGCGACAGGGGTGCTGAGCCTGTCCGTCTTCATGGTGGACTTGTTGCTCTCTCGAATTTATAGTCCTGCTTTCTTCAGGATTCAAGGACCCAAGGGGGGACTGGTCTGCGAGTGTGTGGATCTTATTCAGTGGCAGATGAATGAACATGTATCCAGGGACCTAGAGAGAACCAGAGAAATGAGCAGTTTGCACGCTCAGAAGGTGACACGTGTGATTGATCCTCACACAGTCTTTGCAATGTTTTCCCATAGCTGATATGCCTACATTTTTATTCTCAAAAGCCTTTGAACCTTAATTAAGGGCTCATTTCTAAAAGTCTTGCTTTGTAATGACAAACCTGGGAGGTATACTTGGAGAGAAAGTAAAATCCTTTAGCTGGTTTCCTTACCATGCCACATAACAGTGATACTAAATTATTACCATTATTACTATTTATCAAATATTTGACATTTAGCATTCTATTTCCAATTCTTAGAGACTGTAAAGATTTTATCATCCCTATTATACAGCTTAAAAAAGCTGAGCATTGGTGAAGTTAAGTAGTTTTCCAACAGCCATATGGCTGACTACAAGTGGAACTGGTATTTGAACCCGGAATGAACCCAGATATTGGCTCTGTGATGGGAGAGAGGAGATAAAAAATTGAAGGAAGGAGAAAGGGGGAAAGTCGAAGCATAAAACAGAACCATCAACTCTTGGGAGCGTGGTGCTCTTTATCCTGAGCCACCCTTCCAGCCTCTGCTGACCTCCTTGAGTGATGCACGTTGCCGGAGGACACGTCCCTGTGTGGACCCCAGCACGTACATCTGAGGGGCTCAGGAGCTGGAGGTTTCCATGGGAGAGTACTCGTGTCATTCTTGGGCCTTTGGCAATGAAGACCTCAGCAGATTCAGCTGAGGGTTATTCCGGGCCAACTCAGGAATCTAAAATCCCTGAAAGCTTCTGGGGCTGGTCACTGGGACTCAAACTCCCCCAAACATCTTTCTGTGCCAAGGTCAGGGCACAGAATCGGGCTGTCTCCACTGGTTCCTGCCCCAGCCTCAGCATCCCACCCGTGGTTGGCACGTTGCCGGAGGGGAGCAGTGCCTTCTGGGAGATCGGGGTCGTGGGGCCTCAGGCCACAGTCCAGGCCCAGGAGGTGGTGGGAGGGCTCCCCTGGGGTGCGAGGACAGCCCGAGCTGTTGTCTCAGGCCTCAGCATGGGCAGGGAGCCAATAAGCTCACTTGGAGAGCAGTGACAACAAGGAGGGAGGATGGCTTGAAGAAAGACCTCAGGCAGCCTCTAGACCTCAGCTAGAGGCTTCAGCCGAACGCAGCTTGTTTCACAGAGTCACCACAGAGTAGTGACAGCACCCAGAGACTGCGCGATTGTGTCACAAAAGCCCCAACCATGAAGTTAAGCTCCAGGCTGATTCTAATCCTTATTCTGCCGATGAGTGAATTTAAGCATATCTCTTAACACCTTAAAAATGGGAGGAATGTTTTATAATCTAATCTAATCAAAGGTTAGAAGGTAGAAGTCTTATATATGAGCTCTCAATTCAGAACTCCTCCTTCACCTCTTAGATACATGACTTTGGATGAGTTACTTAATCTCAGTTTCCTAGTCCTTAAAAAGGAAATAATAAAGTACCTACTCCATAGTGTCATAAGGATAAACTAGGACATGAACATAAACAGATTTAGTTCCTGGCACAAAAGTGCTCAATAACGGTGAGCTTTTTAAATTATTATCAATTTAACTTCCCAAAGGTAAAATAAAACCATGGGAATGGGAATGTGCTTGGGACACTATATATTAATATGAGGAATTAGGAGTCTCTATATTCAGATAGGTAAATTAAATTCAGAAGTGTTGCCAGATTCGGCCAAGCTGCATAGCCAGGCATCACTGGTTTGAGAAATAAGCTCACATCAGAGAGGATAAGAAAATTGCTCCCTGGCAGACCTTATTGATGGAACGCTCATTTGCAGGGAAGAGAGGTGGGCAGGTAGAAGAGCTCAGGAAAGGGAGGGATGTACAAGACTTGGCTGATCAGTGACAGTGTAGGTGCTGTTAGACTTCCTCGGGAGGTTGACGCCTCCAGAATGTGCCTTTGCTGGGCATCCAGTGGCCCATCCTTGCTCAAGGTCACTGCCTAAGAGAAGGACTGTTACACGCTGGGAGAGATAAGCTTTCCAGCTTTGGACTGCATCGCGGTCAGTTGGGGTTAGTATGAAGAGCAACCACACCAAAGGCAAGGAATTCTAAATTCAATCCTCTCTTAACCACTTCCTTGCTGACCTTGGGCAACTCGCTTAACTTCTTTGAACCTCAGTTTCCCCAGGCTCTGAGGTGTGGTTAACAAATGCCTACATTTCAGATTTGTTGTAAGAATGAAAAGAAATAAGTAATAGATGCCGAACTTATTGATGTCTTACTTCTCCTTCCTGCCCACCTCAGTGAAATGGCTATTGGACAAATCCTGTAAAATGAGAGAGCTCTCCACCATTATCAAACCATGATGGCTGAGTTCTAGATACTTGGAGACACGGGGTCCACTTCCAATCAGGTTGGCAAAGCGAACTGAGGCAAGAATCCTTGTCCCCTTGCCTTTAGAAATGTCAGACTGCATATTATTTCTAATTTTTAACAAAATATATTGGCTGAAAATAAAGAAAAATCTCTAGATGCTAGGAAAATAGAAAGAAGACAAAAAACTCTTCAGATGTCTCTCTTCCCACACGGGGAGGACTGTCTTGGCCTGCGGTCCGCATGAGGGGCTGTGGAAGCCCATGGCGACTCAGAGCCATGCTGTCGGACTATGTGGAATCCCCGGTCAGCAGACTTCATTGTGTCTAGTGGGCTACTCTTACAGAAGCGGGAAAGAAGACTTGACACCATAGAAAGATTAATCCTGAAGTCTCCAGAAAATTCCTTCACCCAGAATCCCACACTCGGCTGCTTTCATTTAGTCCAGGTTTTACCAGGTATATGAGTGGATGTGCTGATTTTTTCCTTTCATCCGTAACCACTCAGTGTTTAGCTATCTTTGTTTTCTGTGTTATTCATCTCCCTTTTGAGGGGAACAGGAGAATCTCTGGGGCAAGGATGAAATCATTTGTGGCTTTAAGGGACCGTGAGCTTCCTTCCAGGGTACCAGTAAAGACTCCTTACGGGGGGGATATTGAGACCGGGGCCTTTGGGGTGGAGCACATAATTCAGAGTCAGAGAAGGAAGATGGGAGTAGTCAGATGAGAGGTGAGTGTGGAGGGAGGATTGTTCAAAAGAGAGAAGGGCCTGGGCTCGGATGAGCAAAGAAGGACACAGCCAAGGGCCCAACTGGGCCCTGTCAGTCCTCACTCGACCTGAGGACAGAAGGCTGTGACCTGAGCACTGAAGGGAAGAGGATTAGACTTGGCAGAAATCTCTGCATCTGCCACAAAACGTATGATTAAGGTCATATGGATTTAAGATACTAGAGAGAAACTCACTCCTCAGAATATACTCCTACAAAGGAGACTGCAAATGCTTACAAATAAGAATGTTGCTTTTAGAGTCATGAATATGCCCCCAACTTAAATCTCCAGCTGATAAAGAAATCTCCAAGTCATTGATGCTGAGAATGGAATAATGTAAATGAAACAAAATACAGCTTTGAACCCTAGCTGTACCACTTAATAACTGCACAGCACAAGTACATGGCTTCTCATTTCGGAACCACAGTTTCTTCACCTATAAACCAGTAACAGCAACAGTACACACCTCATCAGAAGCATTGTGAGAATTAAATGAAATAAGGATCTTCAGTATTGATTAAGGACAGTGATGGTTCATCATAAGACCCAGAGGTATGCCTACAGTCAGATTGTGATTCTTATTATTAAGGCAGGATCAGGTCTATATCTTAAGATGCCCATCAGCGGTTTTGTGACCTCAGATGACTTTACTTTGGAAATCTGAGTCTGTAGACGTGGTGGTTAAGTGTACATGAGCTCTAGTTGTAGACGGCTTGGGTTGAATCCCAGGTCTGCCATGTAACAAAGGAGTAAGCAGGACATATTATGTCACCTCACTGAACCTTATTTTCTCATCCATAAGATGGGAATAATGACAGTCCCTACCCCATAGCAAACTCTCAGAAGATGGTTATTATTGTTAATATATATTCACTGCTCAGCTTCCCCTCAGTGGCCTCTAAAGAGAACAATCACCACACTCATGGCACAGGTTTTGCACTCTGTAGTGGACAGTCTATAGGCCAACCATGAGCCCTGGAAAATGGTGTGGAGGCTCTCATGTGTACAGATTGGTTTTGCCACTAATTTTCCAGGTCAGAATCCCAGATAAAGTGCTTCAGTCCTCACCTTCAGACCATTCAAAATATGGCATGTTCTTACCAGGACAAAAAGTACAAAAAGATGTCTGTACTGGAAAAAACATACAATAAAGATACTTGGATTAGAAAAAGCACAAAAGCCTTAAGTTCAGAGAGTATCCTTCTGTGAATGCAGAACTGAAAGTGGTTCAACATTCAGTAAGAATCAAGCCCTGAAGTTGCCACAAGGATGCCAGCAGAGGAGGCCAGGAGTGACATGTGCCTCAGCTCAAGGGCACCAGTTGTGTGGTGGAATCTAAGCCCTGTGGACTAGGATGCAAAGAATCCTAATGCCAGAGCCACTTCAAACTAAAAATGCAAATCATTTTTATTTCGGGGTGGTGAAAAAGTGTTATCATTAAAATTTATTAAAAAAGAAAAAAGAAGGCAAGTAACAGCCTAGTTTACCATCCCTTTGCAGATCCGAGCTTCTGGATATCCTCTAGGGCAGATCCATGGGTTAGCCCTTCCCTGGTGTCCCTGGTGCCTTCTCCCTTCCTCTATGAAAGGGAGATCACACACCCAGTAAAGCTATGTCCTCTGCCAGGGTCCCCTTCCAAGCAACTCTCAGGTTCCAGGGCTCTGATGACATTGCCCTGGTGGCTGCCTCAGAGTCACTGTACACTTCCTCTTCATCACGGGGGCAGCCCAAATATCGGCAGTCAGAATCACAATAAATGTTCCTAAAGGCAACTGGAAGAAGGGGCCTTGAAATTATCTAAGGATAAAATCAGCCTGCAGTAAACAATCCTAGCTAATTGTCCAGAAAGAGAAGCTTCCATCTCCATGCCCACGGCTCCCATCCCTTTTGAAATCCATTTCAGAAAGACAGAGACATAAATATAGATTAGGGCTCAAATAAGTGACATGCAAGTCAAAATATTGAAAGGGAAGGAACCTCTGATTCATGTGCCTCTGATTGCAGCTTGTAATCGCTTCTTTGATGTTTAATGGGCGTCCCGGGCAAGACTGGGAAACCAAGGAGGCTGTGGGGCAGCAGCCGGGTTCGGGTCCCCCTCACGTCACATGATGGTGCAGTTCCACGCTCGCATCTCCCCCACGGAGCACCAGAGCCTAAGGAAGAAGTGTGAGTGTGTGGCGGGGCTGTTTGCAGTGCTGGGATATTAAAGCTGGAGAAAAAGAAAGTCAGACTAGATAGTGGTTTAGAACCAGACGGTGAGGGAACACAGACTTGGTGTCAATTCTACTACTTACTATGTAGCCTTAGGTGGTGATTAAACCTCTCTAAGGCCCTAGGCTCCCCACCTATAAAATCTCATGGTGTTATTGAGAAAATTAAATTGGAGTCTGGATATAAACTATATACCACAGGGCCTGGCACATATTAAGTCCTCTGTAATTTATTCATTCAACATGTGTGCAGCCAACCAATAGTGATGTGATATTTTGATGGAAATCTCAGCCCCAGAGGTGGTGGGTTGCTCACCAGGTCATTAGAACTCAGGGGCCCAACCCCCAGGTCAGTGCTGCTGCCCTGACCAGGGCACTACGTGTCAATCACTCCTGCAGCTGCTGGGCTGGCTGGCTCATGGAGTCAAGCCTGCCCCATTCTGGAGGCAGCCACCCAAAGAACACCATCTCGAGGACACCATGAAACTCCAAATGCCTAAATGAATTCTCCTCTCCTCTCTTCCCTCCTGATCTGAAGTTCTGCATTTTCTCTGGGATAGGCAAGAGGGAAGAAAGAGACTAACAATTCCTGAATTCCATTATATGCCAAATACTACTGTTGGCATGTTAAACATGTCTCTGTTATTTCTCATTACATCTCTATCAGGTAAGTATTTTCATCCCCAATCTGCAGGTGAAAAAACTGAGGTTAGTGACTGTTTGAGTTCAAAGTGATGCAACCCACCTCCCCCCACAAAAAAAAACCTATCATGTGTTGAAGTCCTAACTTCCAGTGCCCCAGAATGTGACCTTATTTGGAAATACTCATTGGGAATGTAATTAGGTAAGTAAGATAAGGTCATTAAAGGGCCCTAATCCAATATGACTGGTATCCTTATAAAAAGGGGAAGTTGGGACAGAGAGCCATGCCCAGAGGGAGAATGCCCAGTAAAGAAGAAGGCAGAGCATGGGAGGAAGCATCTGGAAGCCAAGGAACTCCAGGCTGCCAGCAAACCCCCGGAAGCCAGGGGGAGCCCTGAAGATCCCCCTCCACAGCCCCCAGGAGCAACCACCTCTGCAACGCCCTCACCTCAAACTTCCAGCCTCTGGAACGGTGACATAATAGAGCTCCATTTTTTAAGCCACTGGTTTGTGATTCTGTTACAGTAGCCCTAGCAAATTAATGTGGTGGCTGTGGACCCTCACACAGCCGCTCCGTTGTTCCTGCCAGAGACGGGGAGGCATCACTGATTCCTCACTCATCCTTCACTCTCCAATCCAGTCCATCAGCAAATTGCCCTGATGCTTCTCCTCCTTCATAATCCTAAGTCGTCACTCCTTCCTTCTCCACTGCCATCACTACCCCTTCAAGCCGCCGTCATCTCTCAGTCGGCCCAGTGTCACTTCACATCAGGGCTCCCTAAGTGCAACCCAAATCCATTTCCTCACAACAGCCAAGGTAACCTTCATGGAATGAATTGAGTATCATCACTCCCCTACTTCAAAACTCTGCAACGGCTCCCCAGTCCTCCCGGGGCAACACCGAAACTTTTCCTAGACCAGAAATCCCAGTCTCTGTCCCAGTCCTTGTCTCATCTTGGGTCTCTGTGTTTCATCCAGATTCACTTATTTTTAGTTATTCAGTCTCATCAAGATCGTGACTATCTCATCATCTTTGCACACGCCAGTCCCCTTGCTTGGAATGCTTCCCTACCCACACGCTCTCCGCCCCAGTTTCCAGCCTGCCAACTCCAACACAGCCTTCTGTTCTCCACCCAAATGAGTCTGCAAAGAGGTCTTCCCTGACCACCATATCCTAAAAAGTATTTCCACCTCATTGTTCTCTGGCTGGGCACCATGTTCCCTTTCTTCAGAGATCTTACTATAAGCTGTCTCTGTTTATTATTCAATGTATATGCTTTCCAGGGACTTTATAAGAGCAGAGACGCCATGTTTTGTTCATCATTGTATCCCCAGTGCCTACTATGAAGTACCTGGAATACTGTTGGCACTCAGAATATACTTCTTGAATGAATTAGTGGAAGTTAGCATTGCCATTTAAGCCGAGTTTCAAGTTCTATATAATTCTGAGGCTCTTTAATCATATGTGCAGGCCTCTTAATGGTTACAGCTTAAATTAACCCATTACATAACTGCTGCTTCTGATTATGATGGAACAGCTTGATTTAGACCAACTTTCCCACTATTTTTAATCAAAGGTAACTAAAAAAGTTGAACTAAATTGGAAGACCAAAAAAGGATCTGTCTGACGGCATCAGAGAACAACCAAGGCAGCCAGGACTTGAGGCACGAGATTCCAGAGGAAAAGGACTCACAGAGACGTGAGCACAAAGTCCAACACTTTTCTCCTTGCGGCCCTAAGAAGTCTGTCGTCCTCAAAAAAGGCAACGTGAATTCCGCATAAACATGAATCCCTTGGACAGGCGCAGGCAGTTCCTAGGGGCAGATCCCTGGGGACTAGACAAAACTGACGAACAAGTTGAAGTTGTTAACCAAGAGCTCAGCTGCCTGGAATTTCACTTTGAAAACAGAAAGCTGCCTACTGTGCTGTCAGCACACAGTACCGCAGGCCCTATGCAAAGAGCACACAAAGTATCAACAAATGAATGACTTTGCTTCGAGCAGTGATGAAACTGGCTGCAAGTTATTAGAATAATATTATACTACAGCTGCAAGGGCGCTTAAACTTTGTCTAAGCCAAACCTTCAGACCTTTTGCTTTAATGAAAAAAGGCCCTGAGGCCCCAAGATGGGAAATAATCCTCCACACAAAACACTGAGTTTGTTCTTGAACACAGACAGATGGCTGGGCTCCCCGTCCAGCCGGACTCCCTCCCAGTTTCAGTGCCTCACTGCCGTTCTGAGCTCTACCCAGCCTACCAACACTGCCGACACTCAGTAAGACTAACTGTCCTGTTAGACCTCAGGTGATAAATGCTATTTCTCCTCGGCCAAGAGAACCCTAATGGGGGAATACAATGGTATTCCCATGGAATCAAATTCTTCATCTCCCCAAGGAAACCACAACAATTTCCCATGTAAAGTGTTGTCCCAATAAATACAAAGGAAGTCATAATTTGCTGCTATTATTTCAAATAGTCATAATGTCCTGGCTTTTATTAAAACCCATATTGGGCAGGATGTTTTCTATCAAGTAGCAGCTGGGTGCTTGGAAAACACAAAGCGGGCGCTTCCATACATGCTATTACCTTAAAGACAGGGATGGTGCCTCAGAGTCTAGAATGGGCAGCCAACGAGGTGGCAGGAGGGCCAGGTTCCAGTCCTTGCTTTGGCACTTCCTGGTCCAGATGCTCTGGGCAAATCTCTTAGCCTTGAAATAACATGAACTCCTCGATGAGCTCTGCACTAAAAGTTGACAAGGCTCCCCTTCCTTCTGAACTAGAGCCTGATGAAAGGAGGCTCAAAGGGCCGTGGAACTGCTGCATCAGCTGGGATTCAAACCCAATCCCCAGGCACTGGTTCTAGAAGCAGAATCTTTGTCGCTGTGTTGTGTTTTGTTTGTTTTTACCAATGTCTTGCTGCCTTACTTTCCTCATCTGCATGGGACCCCAGTGTCAGCTGAGGCCACCCATCCCTCAGACATCTAAATGACCCCAACTCAAGCATCTCCCTTTCCTCTGCCCGCAGCAGGCCGTGACTTCTCCAGGTCCAGGGGTGCGCCTGATCATGCCTGTCTTTGAGTTTGGGTCTGCAAGGACTGTCCCTACCCTCACACACCAACATTCCCAGGTGAGAAACTCAAATCCTGTGTGTCCAGAAAGGAGCAAAAGGAAAGTGCAAGTACAAGTCCATGGGTGTAGTGACCTTGGAACAATTTTAGAGGTCACAGGAGGGTCATGGCACACCATGTAGCCTTTCCCTCACCACACCCACCGCCCCAGTCTGGCCAGCTTTCAACTCTTCTCTCTCCTTCTCCCAGGAACCAACCCCCTGCCCCCCAAAAAAAGTCTTGAGCACAGCAGTTCTGACCCTTCCTCAAACGTCTTGAGGTTGGCCAGCATTCATGGATTGCAGGGACTCACCTGGGCAAGCAGGTGTAGCCAACCAAGCACCATCTCGATACACCTGAGTTTTCTCTAAACAGGAGTCTAGGCATAAGCTGAGGACCCAAATCTTTTCCTACACATTAATGCAAAACGAAGGGATAAAGAGAGATCAAAGATGCCTAAACTGGGTTCTCTGAACCCCTAGGACCATGAACTATTCCTAATATTTCCAAAAGCCAGATAAATACTGCACATTTATCTTCAAGGAAGGTACAATGTCAGACGTCTTTGTTTAGGGTTGGGATTGTATCAGCTTTGTGTGGTGTCTGTGGTTTTCTCATCTAATCAAAACCTCTGACAGACAACTGATTAAGTTAAAAGAGCTCACATAAATCCTTTATTACTTAACATTTGTTCATTCACTCATTCAATAAGCATTCATTGATCAATTACTCTCTGCCAGGCTCGGGTATTTAGTGGTAAACAAGATGAAATCCCTGCTGAAAACGGTGATAATGTAACTGGGGCGGGGAGCGGGATATATTCCCAGCTTGGAGCAAATAAATCTTTGAAGCCAAAATCAGTCAGAGGGAGAAAGAAAGTAGGAGAAACCTGGGAGGGGTGGAAGATGGCGGCGTGAGTAGAGCAGCGGAAATCTCCTCCCAAAACAACATATATCTATGATAATATAACAAAGACAACCCTTCCTAGAATAAAGACCAGAGGACACAGGACAATATCCAGACCACATCCGCACCTGAGAGAACCCAGCGCCTCGCGAAGGGGGTAAGATACAAGCCCCAGCCCCGCAGGAGCCGAGCGCCCCTCCCCCCAGCTCCCGGCGGGAGAAGAATAGGCAGAGCGGGAGGGAGACGGAGCCCAGGGCTGCCGAACACCCAGCCCCCGCCATCCAGGCCAGAGCGCAGACACAGTACGTGCCCAGGGGGCCCTGGATGCTAGGGAAACAGGGTAGAAAGAACAGTAAGCGGGCACTGGAGGCCGGGTGCAGGAGGACTTAAGAAAAGCGCGCGACCATTTTTCTTTTTTCTTTTTTGCTGGTTTATTTTGGCAAGCGCTTTTTGGAAGTCTTAAAGGGATAGGGACCCCAATACTAGGGAAACAGGGCAGCAAGAACAGTGAGCGGGCACTGGTGGCCTGGCGCAGGAGGACACCAGAAAAGCGAGTGGCCATTTTTTTTTTTTTTTTGCTGTTTTGTTCTGGCAAGCGCTTTTTGGTAGTCTTAAAGGGATAGGGACCCCGATACTAGGGAAACAGGGCAGCAAGACTGGTGAGCAGAGGCCTGAGGCTGACACCGGAGAATAAAGAAAAACGAACAACCACCTTTTTTTTTAATTAAAAAAATCTTTTTTTTTTTTTTTTTTTTGGTGGTCGTTGTTTTGTTTTGGCGGGTGCTTTTTGGAAGTCTTAAAGGGGCAGGGCGGGACACTTAATCCAGAGGTAGGGAATCCGGGGATCTCTGGGCACCCTAACCCCTGGGCTGCAGGGAGCAGGGAGGCCCCTTACGGAGATAAATAGCCTCCCAGCAGCTCCTGCTCCAGCGCGACTCCACCACTTTGGGGCAGAGGCCCGATCCAGGCCACGCCCACAGCAACAGCGGAGATTAACTCCATAGCAGCCGGGCAGGAAGCAGAAACCCTGTCTGCGCGCAGCTGCCCAGCACAAGCCACTAGAGGTCGCTGTTCTCCCAGGAGAGGAGGGCCACAAACCAACAAGAAGGGAAGTTCTTCCAGCCGTCACTCGTCCCAGCTCTGCAAACTATTCCTATCACCATGAAAAGGCAAAGCTACAGGCAGACAAAGATCACAGAGACAACACCAGAGAAGGAGACAGACCTAACCAGTCTCCCTAACAAAGAATTCAAAATAAGAATCATAAACATGCTGACAGAGATGCAGAGAAATACACAAGAGAAATGGGATGAAGTCCGGAGGGAGATCACAGATGCCAGAAAGGAGATCACAGAAATGAAACAAACTCTGGAAGAGTTTATAAGCAGAATGGATAAGATGCAAGAGGCCATTGATGGAATTGAAATCAGAGAACAGGAACGCATAGAAGCTGACAGAGAGAGAGACAAAAGGATCTCCAGGAATGAAACAATATTAAGAGAACTGTGTGACCAATCCAAAAGGAACAATATCCGTATTATAGGGGTCCCAGAAGAAGAAGAGAGAGGAAAAGAGATGGAAAGTATCTTAGAAGAAATAATTGCTGAAAACTTCCCCACACTGGGGGAGGAAGTAATCCAACAGACCACGGAAATACACAGAACCCCCAACAGAAAGGATCCAAGAAGGGCAACACCAAGACACATAATAATTAAAATGGCAAAGATCAAGGACAAATAAAGAGTGTTAAAGGCAGCTAGAGAGAAAAAGGTCACCTATAAAGGGAAACCCATCAGGCTAACGTCAGATTTCTCAACAGAAACCCTACAGGCCAGAAGAGAATGGCATGATATATTTAATACAATGAAACAGAAGGGCCTTGAACCAAGGATACTGTATCCAGCACGACTATCATTCAAATATGATGGTGGGATTAAACAATTCCCAGACAAACAAAAGCTGAGGGAATTTGCTTTCCACAAACCACCTCTACAGAACATCTTACAGGGACTGCTCTAGATGGGAGCACTCCTAGAAAGAGCACAGCACAAAACACCCAACATATGAAGAATCGAGGAGGAGAAACAAGAAGGGAGAGAAGAAAAGGATCTCCAGACAGTGTATATAACACCTCAATAAGCGAGCTAAGTTAGGCAGTAAGATACTAAAGAGGCTAACCTTGAACCTTTGGTAACCACGAATTTAAAGCCTGCAATGGCAATAAGTACATATCTTTCAATAGTCACCCTAAATGTTAATGGGTTGAATGCACCAATCAAAAGACACAGAGTAACAGAATGGATAAAAAAGCAAGACCCATCTATATGCTGCTTACAAGAAACTCACCTCAAACCCAAAGACATGTACAGACTAAAAGTCAAGGGATGGAAAAACATATTTCAAGCAAACAACAGTGAGAAGAAAGCAGAGGTTGCAGTACTAATATCAGACAAAATAGACTTCAAAACAAAGAAAGTAACAAGAGATAAAGAAGGACACTACATAATGATAAAGGGCTCAGTCCAACAAGAGGATATAATCATTCTAAATATATATGCGCCCAACACAGGAGCACCAGCATATGTGAAACAAATACTAACAGAACTAAAGGGGGATATAGACTGCAATGCATTCATTCTAGGAGACTTCAACACACCACTCACCCCAAAGGATAGATCCACCGGGCAGAAAATAAGTAAGGACACAGAAGCACTGAACAACACAGTAGAGCAGATGGACCTAATAGACATCTATAGAACTCTACATCCAAAAGCAGCGGGATATACATTCTTCTCAAGTGCACATGGAACATTCTCCAGAATAGACCACATACTAGGCCACAAAAAGAGCCTCAGAAAATTCCAAAAGATTGAAATCCTACCAACCAACTTTTCAGACCACAAAGGCATAAAACTAGAAATAAACTGTACAAAGAAAGCAAAGAGGCTCACAAACGCATGGAGGCTTAACAACACGCTCCTAAATAATCAATGGATCAATGACCAAATCAAAATGGAGATCCAGCAATATATGGAAACAAATGACAACAACAACACTAAGCCCCAACTTCTGTGGGACACAGCAAACACAGTCTTAAGAGGAAAGTATATAGCAATCCAAGCATATTTAAAAAAGGAAGAACAATCCCAAATGAATGGTCTAATGTCACAATTATCGAAATTGGATAAAGAAGAACAAATGAGGCCTAAGGTCAGCAGAAGGAGGGACATACTAAAGATCAGAGAAGAAATAAATAAAATTGAGAAGAATAAAGCAATTACAAAAATCAATTAAACCAAGAGCTGGTTCTTCGAGAAAACAAAATAGATAAGCCTCTAGCCAGACTTATTAAGAGGAAAAGAGAGTCAACACACATCAACAGAATCAGAAATGAGAAAGGAAAAATCACGACAGACCCCACAGAAATACAAAGAATTATTAGAGAATACTATGAAAACCTATATGCTAACAAGCTGGGAAACCTAGGAGAGATGGACAACTTCCTAGAAAAATACAACCTTCCAAGATTGACCCAGGAAGAAACAGAAAATCTAAACAGACCAATTACCAGCAACGAAATTGAAGCGGTAATCAAAAAACTACCAAAGAACAAAACCCCCGGGCCAGATGGATTTACCTCGGAATTTTATCAGACATACAGGGAAGACATAATACCCATTCTCCTTAAAGTTTTCCAAAAAATAGAGGAGGAGGGGATACTCCCAAACTCATTCTATGAAGCTAACATCACCCTAATACCAAAGCCAGGCAAAGACCCCACCAAAAAAGAAAACTACAGACCAATATCCCTGATGAACGTAGATGCAAAAATACTCAACAAAATATTAGCAAACCGAATTCAAAAATACATCAAAAGGATCATACACCATGACCAAGTGGGATTCATTCCAGGGATGCAAGGATGGTACAACATTCGAAAGTCCATCAACATCATCCACCACATCAACAAAAAGAAAGACAAAAACCACATGATCATCTCCATAGATGCTGAAAAAGCATTTGACAAAGTTCAACATCCATTCATGTTAAAAACTCTCAGCAAAATGGGAATAGAGGGCAAGTACCTCAACATAATAAAGGCCATCTATGATAAACCCACAGCCAACATTATATTGAACAGCGAGAAGCTGAAAGCATTTCCTCTGAGATCGGGAACTAGACAGGGATGCCCACTCTCTCCACTGTTATTTAACATAGTACTGGAGGTCCTAGCCACGGCAATCAGACAAAACAAAGAAATACAAGGAATCCAGATTGCTAAAGAAGAAGTTAAACTGTCACTATTTGCAGATGACATGATACTGTACATAAAAAACCCTAAAGACTCCACCCCAAAACTACTAGAACTGATATCGGAATACAGCAAAGTTGCAGGATACAAAATCAACACACAGAAATCTGTGACTTTCCTATATACTAACTATGAACCAACAGAAAGAGAAATCAGGAAAACAACTCCATTCACAATTGCATCAAAAAAAATAAAATACCTAGGAATAAACCTAACCAAAGAAGTGAAAGACTTATACTCTGAAAACTACAAGTCACTCTTAAGAGAAATTATAGGGGACACTAACAGATGGAAACGCATCCCATGCTCGTGGCTAGGAAGAATTAATATCGTCAAAATGGCCATCCTGCCCAAAACAATAGACAGATTTGATGCCATCCCTATGAAACTACCAGCAACATTCTTCAATGAACTGGAACAAATAGTTCAAAAATTCATATGGAAACACCAAAGATCCCGAATAGCCAAAGCAATCCTGAGAAAGAAGAATAAAGTAGGGGGGATCTCACTCCCCAACTTCAAACTCCACTATAAAGCCATAATAATCAAGACAATTTGGTACTGGCACAAGAGCAGAGCCACAGACCAATGGAACAGACTAGAGAATCCAGACATTAACCCAGACATATATGGTCAATTAATATTTGATAAAGGAGCCATGGACATACAATGGTGAAATGACAGTCTCTTCAACAGATGGTGCTGGCAAAACTGGACAGCTACATGTAGGAGAATGAAACTGGACCATCGTCTAACCCCATATACAAAAGTAAACTCAAAATGGATCAAAGACCTGAATGTAAGTCATGAAACCATTAAACTCTTGGAAGAAAACATAGGCAAAAACCTCTTAGACATAAACATGAGTGACCTCTTCTTGAACATATCTCCCCGGGCAAGGAAAACAACAGCAAAAATGAGTAAGTGGGACTATATTAAGCTGAAGAGCTTCTGTATAGCAAAAGACACCATCAATAGAACAAAAAGGATCCCTACAGTATGGGAGAATATATTTGAAAATGACACATCCGATAAAGGCTTGACGTCCAGAATATATAAAGAGCTCACACGCCTCAACAAACAAAAAACAAATAACCCAATTAAAAAATGGGCAGAGGAACTGAACAGACAGTTCTCCAAAAAAGAAATACAGATGGCCAACAGACGCATGAAAAGATGCTCCACATCACCAATTATCAGAGAAATGCAAATTAAAACTACAATGAGGTATCACCTCACACCAGTAAGGATGGCTGCTATCCAAAAGACAAACAACAACAAATGTTGGCGAGGCTGTGGAGAAAGGGGAACCCTCCTACACTGCTGGTGGGAATGTAAGTTAGTTCAACCATTGTGGAAAGCAGTATGGAGGTACATCAAAATGCTCAAAACAGACTTACCATTTGACCCAGGAATTGCACTCCTAGGAATTGACCCTAAGAATGCAGCAATCAAGTATGAGAAAGATCAGTGCACCCCTATGTTTATCGCAGCACTATTTACAATAGCCAAGAATTGGAAGCAACCTAAATGTCCATCGATAGATGAATGGATAAAGAAGATGTGGTACATATACACAATGGAATACTACTCAGCCATAAGAAAAGGGCAAATCCAACCATTTGCAGCAACATGGATGGAGCTGGAGGGCATTATGCTCAGTGAAACAAGCCAAGCGGAGAAAGAGAAATACCAAATGATTTCTCTTATCTGTGGAATATAAGAACAAAGGAAAAACTGAAGGAACAAAACAGCAGCAGAATCACAGATCTCAAGAATGGACAAACAGGTACCAAAGGGAAAGGGACTGGGGAGGATGGGTGGGTAGGGAGGGATAAGTGGGGGAGAAGTAGGGGGGTATTAAGATTAGCATGCATGGGGGGGTAGGAGAAAAGGGAGGGCTGTACAACACAGAGAAGGCAAGTAGTGATTCTACAACATTTTGCTATGCTGATGGACAGTGACTGTAAAGGGGTTCATAGGGGAGACCTGGTATAGGGGAGAGCCTAGTAAACATAATATTCATCATGTAAGTGTAGATTAGTGATACCAAAAACAAAACAAAACAAAACAAAACAAAAAGGGCAGTTCCTGTGTTGTAACCTCCAATGAGTTCTACACAAGGGTATAAAGGGCATATAAAAGTGTAGACAAAAGGTCTGTTTGCATTTATACAGAAGATCAAAGCCTAATTGGGCTACCCCGAAAATGAACTAAGATACGATATGAAAGAGAATTTCCAACATCAGCACTCTCTGGAAGACTCATGCCAGAAGATGATCATCAAAAAACCCCAACAAAGATCCACGCACTGCTACAGCTGTAGATGCACTCATCCCACCAGCTCCTGGGCTTGCCATGGGAATGAAGGAGATATCTAAGCTGGCCTGTGCGTACAGTAAAACAGCAAATTTGACTGGATCTATACTGTTGGAACTCAACCAAGAATTTGGAGAAGTGCAAATTGTAGCGCTCCAAAATCTTACAACTACAGACTATTTACTGTTAAAAGAACATAAGGGATGTGAATATTCCCCAGGAATGGGTTGTTTTAATTTGTCTGATTTCTCTCAGACTGTTCAAGTTCAGTTGGACAATATCCACCATATCATAGATAAGTTTTCACAAATGCCTAAGGTGCCTAACTGGTTTTCTTGGTTTCACTGGAGATGGCTGGTAATTACAGATATGCTTTGGTTATGTAACTATACTCCTATTATGTTAATGTGTGTGCGCAATTTAAGTAGTAGCTTAAAACCTATACATGCTGAAGTTACTCTACAAGAAGATATGTCAAAGAAATAATCAATCTTCCCATGTTTTCTTCTGCCTGCTACTTCTATAGCTTTTCTTCTTCCTTCCTAATTACAACCCTTAAATAGAATTCGTGCCTCATATCAAATTTACCGAGTATCATAATTCTTCCAAGTGGTAAAGATACCTCAAGACAAATGCTGGGCATAGAAGCTACAGGGCATAAATATGCAAAGAAATAAAAAGCTAACCATTTCAAACAATAAGGCTTCTCTCTCACTTACCAACTTTACATTTCCCTGTATGGCCCCGGAAGATGACTGGTTAGCCAGAGACGGGTAAGATTCCTCAAGGGAGGAACAACCTAAGACAGGCACAGTCGCAGGGGGGTCATCAGGTGAGAAATTGGGGATCAACAGAGGTGAGGCTTAGAACCTCACCCCCCTGTTCTGAGAGAAATCTTCTGCATACGTGGATGTTTTATTGCCCTTGTCTAGCTTGGATTAACACATAGTCTACAGGCACACACCTGATCATCTACATTTGCTCTCTTACAACACTAAACTATGTTTTCTACCTTTATCTTGCATCTACCTACCACTTCAGCATTTTACTAAAAATAATAATAAAGAGAGAAATGTGGTATCCACATATAAATCAAGTATAAAAACCAAATGAGTATACATATTGGAACTGAATGTTTATAGTTCATAATGCATGAGCAAAACCGAAAGTTTCTGTGATGACTGCCCTTGTACTGTTCACTATGTAACTTATTCATTATGTAAGAATTTGTTCTCCATGTAAGAACTTGTTTGTTATGCCTCAGAAGATTGGAGACTGATGAAAATTAGGCTTGGGGTGGATTAATGATTGTGCATTGAGCATTGACTCTCCTATACAGAATTTTATTGTCGTTAACAACCATTTGATCAATAAATATGAGAGATGCCCTCACAAAAAAAAAAAAAAAAAAAAAAGAGGACAGACTTAACAATGGTAAAATAAATAAGTAACTGGGATGTAATGTGTAGCATAAGGAATATAGTCAAGATATTGTAACAGCTTAGTAGGGTGATAGCTGGAACCTAGAATTATGTATATAAATGTTTTATCACTGTGTTGTACACTTGAAACTAATGTAATGTAATACTGTGCGTCAACTACCCTTCAATAAAAAATAATTATCTAAAAAAAAAAAAGAAAGTAGGAGAAACCTGTTTATTGCTTACAAGCAGTCATCTACTCCTGCTAGCCTGTGTCTCTCACTACCCAGTTGCCAAACCTCTCCATCCTGCTACATGCTCACTCCCCACCCCCTTTGCAATCACCTATTGATATGGAGATGGACTACTTCTCTCCAACCCTTGGAAACACCTATTGATATGGAGATGTACTAAGGCCATGTGAGAGAGTCTGAAAATATTGCAATTTTACCCACAGATAAGACAGTAAATGAACAAATAAATTTGCATAATAGTGTTAGTGAATTTGGGACTTAGAAATCTGGACGTACACCTGGGTAAGTCCCATATTCAAATCCAGCATAAAGATTCCTAGTTATTTTTTAAAGTCTTTCTGCAACAGTTTTAACCTAGAACACATTCCAACCAAGAATGGGAGCCCAGGTGAGAACTGGCATCCAGATAAGCACATGAAAATGTTTCTTTGGGGATATATGACATTGCCTTAGCAAATACTACAGGCTGCACAGTTATACTGCCAGTTCAGTATCTAATTTGCATACAATACAGCTTGGATCTTAATTTAGACCTGGAAGCCAAAGCATTTTCCACAGAAAGGGGTGAGAGCAGAGGAAGATGACCCAAAAAGAGCAAAGTTCCTCCAAGTTCCTCAGTTCACACTTTACTCTCCGCACAAGCACAATTAGCCAGGCGGCCCCTTCCCACTGCTCTCATCACCCCCACTCAGAGATCAGCTTCCTCTGGGAGCAATCAAGTGCTTTTAATGCTTAAAAGTCATGGTTTTTCCGTGAATGTAGCTTGTCCATTTCAATTTCATTCAGAATATGAGGGAAGGAGATTGCTCTTTGCCAAGTGGATAAGAAGTGGGGGTGAGGAGGAGGGGGAAGATGAAAAGACCTAAGAGAATCTGTATTCTAAGAGCGTATAAGTAATTCTATAGAGATACTCTCAGAATGGTAAGCAGACTTTTAAGATTTCATAGACCCATAGAAGGTAGAGTTGGAGGGGATCTTACAGATCTACAAGTCCGATTCTGCATCTTGTCACAGGGGAAACTGAGTCCCAAAGAAGAAAAGTGGTCTTTCTCAGGCCACATGGCTTGTTGGTGGCAGAGTAAGTTCTAGAACCCTGACCCTCTGTCCAATGCCCTTTCTGTCACACCAGACTGTTTCCATAGTCCTTTTCTTCATTTATCTTCTTCCATGTTGTTTTTATTTTATTTTATTTTTTTAAATATGTTCCCTTTTCTTCCATGTTGTTTTTATAAATTTGTTCCAGCATGTAAAATCCTCCCCTTTGTACTAACCCAAACATCTTCTGATTCTCAAAGAATTATCATCTATTCCATGTACTTCAAGAAGGTAACCCAGTTTTTCTAGGAACAATTTCTGCTTTTTCTCTGAAATCACTGCATTTGTGTTCTGAGTAACCCATTTGTTTGTGGTGTAGCTTGCAAGTGACAGTTTGCAATTTATATCATTCTGAGCAAAAACAAAAAGGGATAATTTGTAGCCACAAAGCTGAGAACTCCATGGATAAATCTCATGTCAGGCATGACTGGATGCTGAGACTCAGATGATAGCATCAGGAGTCAGCATGATTTTCTCCATTCCTCTTTTCTTCTGCGTGGGCTCATTTCCCAAGATCTCCACCTCAGGATGGCATGATGGCTGCCAACAGCTCCACATTGAATCTTGTTTTCTAAACAGCTCCAGCAGGAAGCAGATTCTCCCTCTCCCAGCAGTTCCACAGAATTCCTACGTAGGAATGTAGATCTGATTGGGCACGGGTCTGCTGTGCTCACGCTCTCCTGGACCCCAGAGATTACCATCATCATTAGATACTGGTGGCACCAGCATGAGGACACTTGATTGTTGTTACATGACTTGTGGATAAAGCAGCATGCTAGCATTTACGGTGAACTAGGACACTGACAAGACTTGCTAACCTCGGTTTTGGCAAACATAATGCTACGGTGTTAGAGTCTGATAGAGTATGAGACCTGTCAGGACCTTGGACCTGATGAGCCCGGTTCTATCACCACCAACCCAAGTATATCTTCCATGGTGGAACTGGGGCACCTCAAATATCTGAAGTCTCTGAACATCCCACAGCCTTTTGCATCTGGGTATATTCTGCTGATAATATATCTTTTGAGCTTATAAGAATGTAACCTGTAACTTCTGTAAAAGCTCAGTTCAGAGGGTGCATTTTTGACAAACTTCTGATGACGTTCTATTCATCTGTGAACCAGTCACTAACACCACAGGCATGTGATGCTCCAATTGGTCAGGCATGGGTCTCATGACTACCTGAGCAGCTCCACATGGTCAGAGGGCAGAAATGACTATGGTGTCAGAATCTTTAATAACATACTGTTTCTGGAGAATGCTGAACAGCTCTTAGGAACATTGAGTGTGGAACAGCAATTTTAGCAAGGAAAACCAGGGTGTGTTGCCAGAAAAAGAGGACATGGAAGTTGCACAGAAAAAAGAAATGGAGATCTATCACAGGCAGTGTGCATCCATTATCTCATATGTACAAACCTTGCTTTTCTAAATCAATTTTAAACCTGAGGGTGAAAACAGAGCTCACTATCTAACCAATAATCAATACATTCTTATTGATCAGTCAAAAGCAAACATTTATTGAACACCCACAGGGAGCAAGATGCTATGATACTTAGAGGGTCTTAAAGATCAGATATTGCTTCAGATTTGGGAGGCTGATTTAGTGCAACAAACATATTCTGAATGTCTACCATAATGCCAAGCATGATGCTGGTGCTGTGGATACAAAGTTGAGTAACATATATAATTCCTGCCCTTAAAAGGTCTCACCCTACTAGGTGTAAGAACAGTAATACCACCATGTGTTGAGGGTCTACAATATGCCTATATTCCACACACATTAATCTTAAATCTTAGCACAACCCCTGCGGAGTATGACATATTATTTCAGCATGTTTTAATGAGACCTAGAGAAAGATGTATAAAATCTGACAGTCCAGCTTGGAGGCCAAATAAAGTGTTAAGAATGTCCAAAGTCACACTACTAATATGTAGTAGAATGGAGAATTCTGGTTGCAGGGTGGCTTAGAGTTAGTTCTGATCATTAGGCATGTATTTCCATATGAAAATAATGGAGAAAAAGAACAGGAAATGGGAAATCCATTGCAGAAGGACATTCAGCAGCTCCTGTTTTCTGAAGAATTCTGCAAAATATTTAAGACCTTATTGTTTGTTTCCATACAAACATATACCCCTTTAATTTTACTTCTGAACTCATTGCATCCCCAAACCTTATTTCTATGAATTGTAAAGCTATTCAGCCATTAGAGGAGCAGCTCAGTGTCAGATAAATACAGTATATTATAATTACCATTTTGATCATAATTTCTGTTTTCTTTAATGGAGCATACTTTTTGTAGCCACTGAGCACTACTTCTGGTTAATTAGGCTCTTAGAATGTAATGTTTCAATAGGAAATAAGCAGAATTAGAACAGTATTTTGAGTAATGAGCTATTAATGTATTTTTAATGACCAAGATGTTCTGACAAGAAACTTGTTGATTTTTGTCACTGTAACATTATTGGAAAAATGATCTGCACATAGACTGGGTAGTGTTTTATTATGTGAAGTGGGACACTCAGAGCTCTCTTTCAGAAGCTAACATGCTTTAGGGACATTGTCATAGAAAGAGGAAAGAGCTTAGAGATCAGAATTGAGTATGAACTATAGCATTTTTTATAATATTCTAACCATTAAAAAAACTTCTCATAGGATCTCACTTTGTCTCCTTTGTTCCTTGCTTACTAGCCCATTTTAGAGGTGGACACAGTGGTCAAGCTTTCTTTTCTCTAAACTGAAAGGACCATTTCTGTCTAGATCTGACTTTCCTCACAATCACAGAGTCAGTTCACTGTTTTTGTTAAGAGGAGATTACGTAATCTCTCTGGGTCATGATTTCTTCATCTGTTACATGGAGACGATGAAGTGTGCATGTGTCAGAGGATGTTACAAAAATTAAATGAGATTTTTCATTGAAAGTACCACTAGGTCTTCCCCTCCTTTATTCCCTAGGTCAAGTCAATTAATGTCCCCTGACAAAGATATTACTCCCTGGGGAGATTTTGTTTTTTAGTAGCCTTTAATATGCTGCTTGGATTGTGAGCTCCCTGAGGTTAGGGACTATATCTTACACATTTGCCTTTTTAGTCCTCACATTTAATGCAGTATTGAGCACAGAGCAGGTGATCATTAAATGTCTATCAAAAGATTGCCTCCAACATGCTTTCCAGCACTTACATTCTATAACTACCTCCAACAGACTTCTCAAGGAGATACAGAAGGTAAATTTATACTTAGTCACCTGCTTTTTTGTAGAATCGGGGCTCAAGCCCAGGCTTCAAGTTAAGAAGCATGAAATTGGCTCATTTAATGATCACTCACTATGATATCAAAACTTGTCAATTCCATGGTAATAATTTAATTATAAGGAATCTATGATTGGACACCATCTTTCCAGCAAACTGTAGTTGTAAATACTTCCTAGGAGTAAATTTGAAGAGTAATACTAGGTAGAATTGACCAAAGAAGAGGAGGAAGGAAGAAGCCAACTATCTACTATATTATTTGCAGTAGTGTTTTATTTTAGATGATGATTTTGTATAACTAAGCAGATTGGGATATTTAAGGTAGAGAAGAGTAAGGAAAGGAAAGAATATTTGCCACCTAATAGAACCCTGATGATGACAATGATAGCTTTTTTTTTGAGTAATTACTACATTCAGATATTATGCCAATCAGTTTACATTTATTGTTTCATTTCATCTTCACAGTACTAAGAGGCAAGTGCTACTATTCTCATTTTACAGATGAAAGAAGTTAAAACCCTTGACAATGTCAATAGTCAATAACTAGTAAAGGAAGAATTTGAACTCAGTTCTGATGACTTAAAAATATCATGTTTAACCAATGCTCTAGCTCAGTCCTCAGCCTCTTCCTTCTTCTAATGCAAACAATAAATTAAATTGTAATTTAGCTAGAAAAAAATTATTACTATATGTTAAGGAAATAAGAAAAACCCTATGTTACATGGACAGATTTACTTAGCAATGTAACAATAAAAATTGACAGGGCCTTAGCAAGGGCTAAATATAGGCCAGAAATTTTATACAGAGACATTGGAAGTATTGTCTCACATGTACAACTCTCCAAAGAAGACATAAGAGCCCTATTTTATAGTCAAGGAATCTCCTGAAGTTCATTCCACTAAAATAACCTGCCCCAGTTCCCAGAAGTGGTACACAGTAGAGGACAGATCTTGGATATACGCTATGTTTTTTCCTTTGCCCTACATTGCACCAGTATTATATCAGGAAAATCCTTTATTATATAGAAAGAGAGGTTGAGGAGAAACTACAGAAAAGACATAATAATGCAGCTTGCTTTTCAAGTTCTGAGATTCAGAAGGACTGGGGGTCTAGGTTGTTTTTTAAAAAAACTATCCAAAAGCATCTCTTAAATGTTTGGGATTTGGGTAAGGAATGCCAAAACATGCATGTTCCCTTAAGAATGTTCTCTGTCAATTAAAATCTGCATGTAATTTCTGACAAAATTTAATCTGTATGTTTCTGATCCACTTCCCCAAACTTGTCTCTATGTTTTATAGGACTCATTTGAAGTCTGTAACTTTTGGAGCCACTTGTCTTAAAGCAGGAATATACAAGTCCCAACAGGGTGAAAACTTGGCCTTCAAAGGAAAGGGGATGAATTCTAAACCACAAGGTTTTTCCACACAGGCTAGTGTCTGCTTCCCCAGGCTTCTCCTGGCAGCTTCAAGCCAGTGACACTTTGCTCATTGCCGAGAAGCACACTCTGTTTCATCTCCCATTTCATCTAATACTCTGTTCAAAATTCAGTATAATGTTTCAATCTAATTTTCTGTCCCTGAATTATTTTTAGCAGCATTGAAATTTATTGCATGAACAACAGAAATGCTTTTTTAAAATATGAAGAATAAAGACTAACTAAAAAAAATTAAATTTTCATTTTTTCCCAAGCTTCATTCCAATTCTTTTTTACGTATATTAACAAAATTTTAATCAGCTGTAATAAAAGTGGAGATATGATTTTAGATTATGCAAATTTCACCTATATGCAACATAGTACTGGAGGTCCTAGCCACAGAAACCAGACAACACAAAGAAATAAAAGGCATCCAGATTGGTAAGGAAGAGGTCAAACTGTCACTGTTTGCAGATGACATGATATTGTACATAAAAAACCCTGAAGAATCCACTCCAAAACTACTAGAACTAATATCTGAATTCAGCAAAGTTGCAGGATAAAAAATTAATACACATAAATCTGTTGCTTTCTTATGCACTAATGACAAACTAGCAGAAAGAGAAATCAGGAAAACAATTCCATTCACAATTGCATCAAAAAGAATAAAATACCTAGGAATAAACCTAACCAAAGAAATGAAAGTCCTATACCCTGAAAACTACAAGACACTCTTGAGAGAAATTAAAGAGGACACTAATAAATGGAAATTCATCCCATGCTCTTGGGTAGGAAGTATTAATATTGTCAAAATGACCATACTGCCTAAAGCAATCTACAGATTTAATGCAATCCCTATCAAAATACCAACAGCATTCTTCAACAAACTGGAACAAATAGTTCAAAAATTCATATGGAACCACCAAAGACCCTGAATAGCCAAAGCAATCCTGAGAAGGAAGAATAAAGCAGGGGGGATCTCACTTCCCAACTTCAAGCTCTATAACAAAGCCACAGTAATCAAGATAATTTGGTACTGGCACAAGAACAGACCCATAGACCAGTGAAACAGAATAGAGAGTCCAGATATTAACCCAAGCATCTATGGTCAATTAATATATGATAAAGGAGTGATGGACATACAATGGGGAAATGACAGCCTCTTCAACAGCTGGTGTTGGCAAAACTGGACAGCTACATGCAAGAAAATGAAACTCGATTACTGTCTAATTCCATACACAAAAGTAAACTCGAAATGGATCAAAGACTGGAATGTAAGTCATGAAACCATAAAACTCTTAGAAGAAAACATAGGCAAAACTCTCCTGAATATAAACATGAGCAACTTTTTCATGAACATATCTCCACAGGCAAGGGAAACAAAAGCAAAAATGAACAAGTAGGATGATATCAAACTAAAAAGCTTCTGTGCAGCAAAGAACACCATCAGTAGTACAAAAAGGCAACCTACAGTATGGAAGAATATATTTGTAAATGACATATCCAATAAGAGGTTGACGTCCAAAATATATAAAGAGCTCACGTGCCTCAACAACCAAAAAGTGAATAACCCAATTAAAAAAATGGGCAGAGGATCTGAACAGACACTTCTTCAAAGAAATTTAGATGGCCAACAGACACTGAAAAGATGCCCCACGTCGTTAATCATCAGAGAAATGCACATTAAAACCACAATGAGATATCACCTCATACCAGTTAGAATGGCCAACATCCAAAAGAAAAACAACAACAAATGCTGATGAGGATGCAGAGAAAAGGAAACTCTCCTACTCTACATTTTATGTAGAACACCACACTGTTGGTGGGAATGTAAATTAATAGAACTACTGTGGAAAACAATATGGAGGTTCCTCAAAAAACTAAAAATAGAAATACCATTTGACCCAGGAATTCCACTCCTAGAAATCTACACAAAGAAAACACTTCTCAGGTTCAAAAAGACATATGCACCCCTATGTTTATCGCAGCACTATTTCAGTAGCCAAGATATGGAAACAACCCAAGTGCCCATCAGTAGATGAATGGATAAAGATGTGGTACATATACACAATGGAATATTATTCTGCCGTAAGGAGAAAAACAAATCCTACCACTTGCAACAACATGGATGGAGCTGGAGGATATTATGCTCAGTGAAATAAGCCAGGTGGAGAAAGACAAATACCAAACGATTTCACTCATCTGTGGAGTATAACAACAAACCAAAATTGAAGGAACAAAACAGCAGCAGACTCACAGAACCCAAGAATGGACTAACAGTTACCAAAGGGAAAGGGACTGGGGAGGTTGGGTGGGAAGGGAGGGATAAGAGGATTAAGGGGTATTATGATTAGCACACATAATATGGGGGTGTCATAGGGAAGGCAGTATAGCACAGAGAAGACAAGTAGTGACTCTATAGCATCTTACTATGCTGATGGACAGTGACTGTAATGGGGTATATGGTGGGGACTTGATAATAGGAGGAATGTAGTAACTAAAATGTTGCTCATGTGAAATCTGAGCATAAGATTGTATATCAATGATACCTTAATAAATAAAAATAAAAATAAAAACTATATTCCACATAAAAAAAAAGAATAAAGAGTGAGAATAGTTGAAAAACAAAATTTTCACCTATATGCTTCTTGGTCTTAATTGTTTTTAATGTCTCCAAAGTATGCCATTAAGTTGATGTCCCACACATAAGTTCATGTTTTTTAGATTCTTTCAAATAGTGAGATATATGTATAAAAAAATCAATACATTCAGAGTTCCATTTCTGTTATGGCAATTAAACTCCTTATAGACTGACTATCTTGTAAAAAAAACACTATAAAGTCTGAAGAATATGTGTAAAAACAACTGTCAGAAGGCTCCATAAAGTGAAAAAGAGCAGACATATTTTGAAGGAAAATCAAATTTGGAAGAAGGGACCAGTACAGAAAGTTTCCAGTTCTTATAGCTTTTGCCTTAAAAGAGACCATGATAATAATGCAACATGAAGCAGCTAAAACTCCAAAGAAAGCCCGCCATCTTTTTAAACTGAAGAAACAAAGGAGAGAGACTAAGCAAGAACAGCTGCTAGACAGTGAGAAAAAAAAATCCCAGAAAAGAGAAGACCAAAAAAGAAGTGCCCCAAATTCTATGTAAAAACTCTGCCCAGGTATCTAACTAAACTCTATAAGGTGCATGTACAAAGCAGATGATGTGTAAAAGTGAACCAAGATCTGTGCTTCCATCCCTCATAGGTAAGAATTTGCAGTTTGAATCAAACCAAGTTAATTAACAGCTGAAACAAAAACATTGACACTCTTTCAGGGAATATAACAGAATTCAGAGTCTTCACAATGTAGCATTTGTAATATTCAGGATATAATTCAAAAATTACTCAAATAAAGAAGCCAGAAAAAAATGAATTTTTCTCTAGGGATGGCCAATCTCCAAAGTGATCTAGATGTTGGAATTATCAAACAAGGACAGTAAAGCAGCTAATATAACCATGGTAAAGGAGATAAAAGAAATTACACTTGTAATGAATTTTTAAAAAATGAAATCTAGGGAGATAAATGGAAAATATGTTAAACCCAATAGAAACTTTAGAACTAGAAAATATAATATCTGATTTTTTAAAATCACTGGATGGTTTAATAGTACAATAGACTTGACAGAAGGGCAATGGTAAACTTGAAGACAGCAGTAGAAATTATTCAATCTAAAGAAAGAAAAAAGAGAAGATTGAAAAAAATGAACATGGCCTCAGAGAACTATGGGATAATATCAAAAATCTAACATATGTTTAATTGATTTTCCAGAGACAAAGATGGAAGGAATGGAGTAAAGCAAAATGTGTGAAGAAATAATGACTGAAAACTTTATAAATTTGGTTTAAAGACATAAATTTATAGATTCAAAATACTCAGCAAAATCCAAACAGAAGAGAAAAAGTGCTTAATACATGATGGTTAAATTTCTGGAAAACAAATATTTTTTAAATGTTGAGAGAAGTCAAAGAACAACGTATTACATACAAGGGACCAATGACTCAAATGGCCATGAGTCTCTTATCAGAAATAGTGGTGATCATCTTTAAAATGCTATAAGAAATGCTATAAGAAAAAAACTGTATCCACAGTGTTATATCTAGGGACATAATTCTATATCAAAGCTCTTCAAAAAGAAGGCTGAAATGACATTTTCAGTTAGAAGAAAACTAAGACAATTTGTTACCTGTACACTTATAATACAAGAAATGATAAAGGAAATTCATCCTGCTTAAAGGATATGATACTAGAGGAAAACTCCAATTTTCAGAAAGAAGCTGAAAGTATCAGAAATGGTAAATATCAGGATAAATATAAAAGCTATTTTTCTCTTAATTTCTCTAAAATCATATGACTATTAAAGGAAAGTTGTAACGTTGTCTTGCACAGTTTATAATGAAAGTAGACAGACTACATATAACAACTAGCATAAAGGATGGCAGAGTGGGGGTAAATGGAAGTATATCGTTGCATGTTCTACATGTTATGTGAAGTGGCACAATATTAATTCTGCTCAGCTCTGAAAAGTGAAAATTTTATATTGCAGTCCCTTAGAGAAACCACTAAAAATGTAACATAAAGAGGCATAGCTAAGAAGCCAATAGAGAAACTAAGTGGGAATTCTAAAAGATATTAATATAATCCAAAAGAAGATAAAAAGAATAAATAACAGAGAAAAACAGAGATCAAATATTGAAACGGTAGATTTAAATCCAACCATGTCAGTAATTATTAAAAGATAATGGGCTATTAATGTGAGACGTTATAAATAGAGGAAAGGAAATGTGGGGTATATGGGAACTCTGGATTACTTTGCAATTCTTCTGTAACTCTAAACTGTTTTAAAATGCACATTTTATTTTTTTTAATGTAATGACTAAACACTCCAACTAAAAGGTAAAACTATCAGACTAAAGTATAAGCTATCTACAACTCAACATTAAAACACATATAAATGGACGCCATATGCCCATGTATGCAGTAAATGGCTATACCATCAATACAGTGAACCCTCAGAAAGCTGGAGTGGCTATATTAATTCAAATTTAAAATATTTTGAGATAAAAAAGTAATACCAGAAGTAAGTCAGTGCATTTCAAAATGACAAAGGGTCAACTCACCAAGAAGACATGGTAATTATAAATATACAAGTGCCTGAGAAAAGCTTCAAAAGACATGAAACAAAACTTGACAGAATCAAAGAAATAAACAGAAAAATCAATCATCACTGTAGGAAATTTAAACTCTGCTTTCTCACTAACTGATAGAACTAATTAGGTGCTATAATGGAGGCCCCCAAATATCTGCAGCTTAAACAATAAAAACTATTTGTATCTCTTCTTCTTTCTTGTTGCTCCACTATTCCCAGGGGAGTGGGGTGTCTTTATCCCCATGGCCCATGATAGCTCATCACCACATCCTCATTCTATCCTGTAAGAAGAGGAAATGGGGAGGTCATGCTCTTCCCTTTAAGAGCATGACCAGATGTTGCACACATGTTTCTGCTCACATCTCAGTGGTCAGAATTTAGTCACATGGCCACTCTCAGTTGCAAAGGAAGATAGAAAATACAGTCTTTATTCTCAGTAGCCAAACACCTAGCTATAAATCAGGGTTCTATTACTGCAGAAGAGAGAAGGATACAACTATATGACCAGATGTCTCAGACACACCCCATTTTCATGATGTCTTTACTTGTAGAAGGAAAGAGTTGATTGAACTACCAAATAAGTTGTCATGTCATGTGATCATAGATCTTAGAGCCCAAGAGACTCTAGATCACTTGGCATGGCTCCCACTTGAGGTTTGAAAGGCGAACTGCATTTTACAGGCCCTGTCAGAACCTTTGGGAGGCCACAGTTTGCTTGCTCATCCATGCCCCCCTCGGCACCTGACGCCGTACCTGACATACAGCAGAGAATCAATAAAACATGTTGAATAAGTGTATACACAAGTCTCAGTTTTATTTCCTTCCTGTTTGGGAATTTCTGGGTCTGTCCCATTAAAAATACAGGTTAGAAATCATTTGAGGCCCAACTTGACAAGGAATGTTAGGAATCTTCTAAAGGAACTTAAAGAAGAGATCTTACAAAACGAGAGGAGAGAAAGAGAAGCCTCGTCCGTCTCTCAGTCAGAACAGACTTCGTATAAAATTCTGGGCGGATGTGGCCCACGTCCTGCACAAGTCCCTGTGCTGTGATTTCAGGCCTTTTCATCCAAAAATGTCTCCCCCATTGTTCTATGAAGAGGTTCTACCGTTAATCATTCCTTAGGGATAGTGAAGCCCCATTAGAAGGTAAATAAACTTTTTGGGAAGACTGTGACCCATCAGACCACTGCTTGTTAACAACACCTTTCTAGAAGATGATTCCACAGACTGTAGCAGGCAGGGGCCTGAAAAATAGGAACAATGAGAAGCCAAATTCCTTTTTAATTGCAGGGAGGAGCCAGAACATGGGAGCTGCCCAAAAGAAGCAGCCAAGGACACTGGCACAAGGTGAGGGATGGAGACAAAAGACCCAGGCTCACAGTTTCAACCCCCCTTAACTTCCCAGGTGGTAGGTAGCAGGTACTAGAGAAATAGTTGTTGAAGAGGTGTGATACTTATTTAATAGATATTTTAAATAAACATTTAAAACACACTTCCTATGTGCCAGGTATCATTCTAAGTATTTAAGACGTGTTAACTTGAATTTAATCTGCACAATGTCCTGCCAAAAGTCAGAGTTGGAGAGCCAAGCACACTAGTTTCTGGCTGTGTGGCCTTGGGCCGGTGACTCATGCCTTCTGAGGCTCATTTTTATCCCCTGTGAAAGGAGTAGCATCGGGAAAGTTCCTCAGAGTCCCTGTGAAGAGCTATCAAGCTAAGAGCCATAAAGGTACTTTATAGACTGTGAAATGTTTTGCAAATCATGACTAATATTACAGTAAGCCTAGCACTGGCTCAGCCTCCAGAGCAGATAATAACAACAAAAAATCCTCCTCCTGATACTCCTGATGGCTATCATCTTCTACATACCTTGTGGACTCTGGAATTGGGTGATGCTGTTCAGGTCCCGACCCCTCTGATAGCCGCATGACTTGAGGTAAGCTGCTGTACCTCTCAGCGATTCTGTTTTCTCCTCTATAAACCAGGGTTAATAATAGTATCTACTTCATAGAGTTGTTGTGAAAACTTTAAAAAGATGATAAAAATAAGGCACTGAGAACAACAGCCTAAAGTAAATGCACCATAAATGGCATAAACCTCAGCTCTGTTAAGCCTCCTAATGTTACAGAGTAGGTATTATTATTGTTATTGTTCTTATTTTCCAGAGCAGAGAGTACAGGGACAGAGAGGTTAGATCACTTGCCCAATGCCACGCACCTGGGGAGTAATAAAGCCAGGATTCCTGGACAGACCTGTCCGACTTGAGCATTTTTGTGGTTGCCTAAGCAAATGTTCTCACTGTCCATAATGACACACCAGAAATGCTGAAGGAAATTCTTAAGAAAAGAAAAATGGATTAGAAAGCTTGAAAAGAAAGAGAGTTGACAAGTACCTGACTTCTCCTTAGCTAAGTTGTTACAAAAAGGAAACACAAACCTTCAGAAACAAATGCTGGGAACTGGAGAGGCTCCCAGAAGCCATCTGCTCCCACCTCCTGCCCAACACAGGCATGGCTCATCCTGATGGATTAGGAACCAAGTTCATTCCTCTCTCTCCTGGGCCATGACCCAAACTTTGCAATTAGATATGATGGAGTTCCAGTCAGTGGAGTGTGCGCAGAAGGGATGTGTCCCTCTTCCAGGCATGGCCTACAATCACCTCTTACGTTTCTAAATGCTCAATGCCGTTAAGCTTGGTGACATAAAAAGCTGCATATTGAAGATGATGGAGCCACAAGATAAAAGGGGCCTGAGTCCCTGAACTAACCCCAAGAGAAGAGCTGCCTACGCATCAGAAAAATCCAGCTGAGATTTTACATAAGCAAAAAATAACTCTTTCATGATGGAACCATTATATGGTTTTGGTATGTTGGCCACAGTAGCTAGCACAACTTGATAAATGCAGGGAGGTGGAGGGAAGATTTTCTAACATCCCTGACTATTGGTCACCCAACCTCTGCTTAAATCCATCAGTGGCAAGAAATTAATTTCTTCCTGAAGTATTCATTCACTCCTCATTCATTCAGTCAGCAATGGTCTGTGGGGTCCTACAATGTGCTGGGCCCCGTGCTTGGCCTTGGGAAGCAAGGATGAACAAGACACAAAGATCTTCTCCCTCATGGAGTTTATCACCCAGACTGGTAGACAGAAGTTAAACAAGCAAGCAGGCAGTGAGCATGATATTTATTGATTTGATATGTTACTTGCAAGAAATAAACAGATTGACGGAACAGGATAACTGAAGGGAGAATCTGCTTTTGATGTGGGTGAGGGAGTTCATGGCAGCCTTCTCTGAGGAGGTGGCCGAGACCAGACACACAATTGGCAGATATCCCTGATTGTTAAAAAAAAAAAAAAAAAAAGAAACAAAACTGTATTTGCTCTTGTTGTTTTGCTTATATTAACAAGAAAATGCATCTCCTTTAGCTCCACCTCTGGTCCTAATTATACAGTTTGGGGTCCTGGAGGAGTCTATTTTTTCCCATCTCCAACTGACAACTTCTTCAACACCCAGCATTTGCAGACAGCTGCCACATCTCTCGTCTCCCCCAGAGTCCCTCCTCTCCCCTGGCTCCCACAAGCAGCCCCCACAGGATTTAGAGGCCCCAGACACATGATACAGGTATTAAAAACAGCAAGCAGCTGGCATCAAAGATCCAAGTAATGAGGGGGTCCCAGAGACTATGTGGACCCTCCCAAGATATGGGGATAACTGGTCTCATTCCCATGACATTGCTTGTTCATTTCCCTAGGGCTGCTTGCTAACTGCTGGCTCCCGTCAGGCGTTGATTCTCTGACATTGCAAGGGAGCAGGCAGGGTTAGAGCCTTCAAGGGCTCCTGCTGGAAGCCTTCTCTCTCTTGAAAACAATTTATTTTTTCTATGTTAAAACCATGTCCCTCCCCCCTGGTTTGAACACCAAAACAAACCCAGCTGTCCCCAACGCTGGGCCGAAACTGCAGGCGTTTGGCTGGAGAGCCAAAGAGGCAGCAGGAGGAGTAGTTCAGAGTCTTGCTCCTCCAGATTCCTGCTAAGCTCCACTCAGGAGGCAGGGAGGCTGTGTTCCACAAAGGCCCAGCCTCTCGTGTCAGAATTAACCAGAACAGCACCTCAAGGGCAACAAATCTACCCTGCTCCCCAGGGAGTTCACAGGAGGCAGAGGCTGATGCCAAGCTCCTGGGGCCTCTGAGTTAGGGGGCACCACCTGCCCCACCACTACAAATGGTCTTCAGCAGCTCCAGGGACTCCTGAACAGTCAGGAGACTGAGACCCTAGATGCAGGAACAGTGTTGACAACTGTTTTCCTTGCTTGTTTGGAGATAAAAACAACTGATGCTCCTTGTTTTCTCACACTTTCCACTGAGGTCACTTGGGGCAGGACTCAGTCAAGGCTTTCAGAGGGTGTGGCGGTATTGAGGAAGCAAACAGTGGTGCTATAAGCACAGGACACTCTCAGCCTAGCCCTTCCACAGCAGGGAAGTCAGAGCAGAATCACACGGCCTGCAGAACTGGCCTTCTGCGGCCTTCATGCCAGTGGGTCCACTTCTGGGATTCACTCTGCCTGACCTATTGATAGGATTCCCCTGACACGTATCTGGCCCTCCTCTCTCTCCTACACAGCCGCCATGCTCAGAGGACTCGCTGTCCAGGTCAGGCAAGGTCAGAGCCAGCCCTGCCGGTGAGTGCCTCCTGCAGTTGAGCACACCTGACCCCTTACCTGCCTCACTCTACTCTGGGCCCTGCACTTGCCTCCCAAACTTGGTTTTGATGCAGTTCCTCGAGGAAACATTTTATTTCTTAAATCTGTCTCTTCCCCCATCCACTGGAAAAGAATCTATAGATGGCTGCACACTCCTATGTACAAGATCAAATCTAGCTTGGAGAGGGAGAGGGTTTTTTGTTTTTTTTAATTGGCCACACAGTACTTCCATTCTGTCGTTGTTGCCAATATTTAAATTCAGATGAGTTCAGTGAAAAAATAGTTCACAGTTCTGGCTTTTCCTGAAACCACAGAAGATATGGCCCCTCTGGCTGGAGCAGAGCCCCAGCTTCCCCATTAGGCCCTTTGGACATGGCCCATGCTCTCCAGACCCCCCACAGCCCCACCTGTGCCAACTCACCATTTATATTACCTGCTCAGCCTGTATAGGCATTTGAAGCTGCAACCTTTGGTCTAAAGACAAATTATGTCCAGACACAAAGTAGTTTGTCTCTGATGGTGCAATTGCTGGCACTATTGACTGGCGGGATTGGAAAACTGGGGCAGGGGTTGGGGGAAGGGGAAATTTCCCAATGTCCTTGAAATCAAGTCATGGAAGCAGGTCACCATTCCACCAGCCAGGGTGCATAAAGGATTGAGATGTGCAGTTGGGAAAAGAAACACTGTGTGACAGTATCAAAAGAGCTGCCAGGACAAAGGGACTGATCTTGAGGTGGAAGCAATATGTCCAAGGTGCAGGTGATCTGCCCAGGTACTCCACATTGGCCCCTGACTTCTGGTGATGTTGAATACAACTCCTCCCGAGTTCCCATATTCCTCAACTCTAAATAAGGAGAGTCAGGTTGATGGGGTCTCAGGTCCCTTCCAGCTCTAACTCTCTTGAATTTAAGGCTTACTATTCTTTGGTGGAATTCTTTTAGTAAAAGAAGATCTCAGAACATTTCTCCAGCCAGTTTAGAAGAGCAATCAAGCAAAGATTAGAAACCACATTTCACTGACAGCATGAAATTTTGCAACTTCAGAGTATCTACTTATCCTTTCATGATTTCTCTGATTCTGCAGAGAATATATACTTAGAGCTCAAACAATAGCTTGACTCAACAATCTCTTGCCTTAACAATTGTTTGTCTGCTTGAGAATTCACTAGGTAAGATGAAGTCTAGTTTGCTAAAGACAGTGTCTCTATCTTGAAGATGGCCAATGAGAAGAAAGCTCCCTGAGCATGCTGGCAGCGGCTGTCAAAGTGGGTTCAATGCAACAGGCATCGCCAAATATCTAGGCAGCACTCGGCATAGTGGTGACTGTGGGAGGAGACTAGGCAATACAAGCAGAGGTAAAGCCCAGTCCCTGTCCTCAAGGACATCACAGCAACACAGGGGGTTAACACAATGCCTACAGAATCCAAACGCATGACAGAGGAAGATGAAAGTCCCAAATATATAAGATGATTTCAGGTATCATGAAGTGCTGTGAAGAATATTAAATGAAGGGACTGCCATAGATAGGGACCATAAGATGGACAGGAAAGACCTCCCTGAGGAGGTTCGGTGCAAGCTGTGTCATGAGATGACCTGGAGAAGAGCACTCCAAGTCCTCTGCAGACACCTCACATTACCACGTGTCCCTGGGGGCAAAAGTGCCCCCACATAAGGACTCACATAGAACCTACCATAGCCAACACCGTAAGGCTACTGGGGCTAACAGGTCTTTCTCAGCCCAAGAATCCTACATCCTAAATGATTCAGCCACCAAATCGGGGGCAGCAAGAACTGGTCCCCTACAGAGAAAAAGCAAATGCTCTCTTGTAAAATTCATATTCTCCGGCATACCAGGCTTCTTCCATAGCCCCCCATTCATGGCTTGAGTGAGTAATGCAGAGTGGGGAGCAAAGAGTGACGGGTTATTTACCCCCCCACAGAGGGCAAGACAGTAGGTGTGATTTGCTCTTTTGAATACTAGGACAAGCCTCCTCTAACCCTGGCTTGAGATGGACACAGCAGCAGTGAATATTTATTTCAATCATCTCTTATTTAAGGTATACTTTTCATAGCCATTTTTGTCTATGTCTTTATTTTTATTGTGTTTCTTAAAGATGACAAGAGGGAAAAGTAAAGTACAATTTAATTGAACAGATACATGTCGAGCACCTACTGTGTGTCTGTCACACCAGTCCTTTCTATAGACACGAGCAAAGGCACAGTGGAGTAGAATCCCCAGGTGCATGTGAGGAACCGCAAGTCCTGGGGATGGCTCAGATGTGGTTTCATGTGAGACCCAACAAGGGACAGGCTGCAGAGGAAGACCAGGGCCAGATTCCCAAGGGCCTTGAATACCAGGCTAAGCAATTTTAACTTCTTCCTATAGGGTATGAACAGTAGGAGCCACGGAAGACTCATTGAGATCTATATGGGGGGAGGGGGATCATCCAGGAAATAGATGTTTCTACATGAGGCTAGTGGATAGTCTGAGGATTTGGCTCTTGTATTCAGCATTGAGGAGCTTCGGAGTTAATATTCACCCTCAGCAGAACTAACCTCCTGACCCTGCATTTTATCCCACTTTGTTTCTTCAGCGTTTGGTGCATCTCCATGTGAGGGGTGCAGTGTGGGGGCCAGTCGCCTCCTGGGGGACACAGCCCAGTCCAGCAGTTGCTCCATTGCCCAAGGTGGATTCTTGCCCTGGAGGTCACAGTGCCTAACCTCTGAAGGGAGTGGGAGATGAAGCTTTGTGTGGCTCCAAAAACACATGCAGGCTGGGCAGAGCTTGAGAGTGGTTTGGAAACTGTGTACCCGGTTTGTTGTGTTCTGTTCACTGCCCTTAGGGTAAGCTATGGAAACAGCCTCAGCAAGCGTGGATCCTCCATCACTCCCCGGCTCCCACAAGCTGCCAAGGGCCTTTCCTGGCCTGGAGCCACCCCAGCTCCGCATCAATGTGGCCATCTTCTTTCCAAAATTGAACCTACCTACCACAGAGACACCAGAGGTCACCAGGTCAGCTCCAGGCAAAGGCGCAGAGTAACCACAGGCAGCTAATCACCACCACCACCACAATACCTGTGACTTACTGAAGGATTCTCACATAGCAGACGCCAAGTTAAATACTTGTTTCCTGTCATCTAATGGTCAGAACAACCTAAAGAAGTAGGTACAATTATTTGCTTTGGTTATCAGATAAATGGAGGTTCAGAGAGCAATTTGCCCAGTCACCCAGCTAGTACTTGGCAGAACCTGGTTCTGACTCCAGAGCCAGGGCTGCTCAGCCCCCCAGCCTACCATTTCTCAGTGCTTCCCTTGGGCAGCTGCCCCTTCCTCTGCCCGCCCATTGCTTTGCACTCGTATTTTCTCCGGCAAGTATCCAGTTCTTCCCACTTGCAGCTCCTTTTCTTAGGAGAGTCTTGGCTTTACCATGAGTTCATTCTGTGACCCTGGGAGAAGTCCCTTCATCTTCCTGGGCCTCTGTTTGCTTATCAGTAAAATGGGATGCCCTGCCTACTTTATAGAGGTTGTGTGGGCCTTAATTCAGCATGTGTGCCTCTAACGATGCATCAGGTACCTGTGATGGGCACATCAGTGAAAGGTCTTTCCATGACAATGCAGACATGACTCGCATAGCCCAAGGCTGGAGCCCTGCCTGGGGTGTTGAGTACCCGGGAGGTCTCCACAAATAGACTCAAGCAACAGGTGTGTGCACCGGGGGCAGCTCTGTACCTGCCAAATTCCCTGGCAAAGCTCGGTCTCTTCCCACAGAGAGAGGTCACATTCCATGGCCCCGGGAGCCCAGCACAAGGACACAGCCCTGCCCATACACAGCGGAAAGGTGAGCATTCAAGGGGCTCTGTTCGTTTATAAAATGTTCCTGAGCCTCCCCATTGCCTTGTCTGCTGCTGAGGTGAGAAGGCAGGGGAGGAGGGAGTCAGGGTCCAGGGGAAGCATGGAAAATCTTCTTGCTCCCAGCTGTTAAACAGAAGTGCTGTCTCCGCCGGGCTGAGGCCAATAGCTTTCCCTGCAGGCCGGCTGTGCGCTGCCCTGTTCAGACTTCAGACTTGAGTAGGACTGGAAGGGAGCCTGGAAGCAACATTCCGGAGCTCTTGTCACATCTGCTACATTCATCTCCCGGAACCGTTGTAATAAAGTACCACAGAGCAACAGAAATGTATTGTTTCACAGATCTGGAGACTAGAAGTCCAAAATCAAAGTAGCAGCAAGGCCATATCCCTGTAAAACCTGCAGAAGAAACATCCTCCTGGCATCCTTCAGCTTCTCATAGCCCCACACATTCCTCGACTTGCCCCATCAACCTGCTAGTGTCTGCCTCCTCGGCTCCTTCCCTGGCATGCTCTCTGTCTTCACGACATCCCCCATCTACGATCATCTGTGTCCAAATTCCCCCTTCTTACAAGGACGCAGTCATATTGGATTAGGGCCCCCCTCATGACCTCGTTTTTACTTAGTTACCTCTCTAAAGGCCCTATCTAAATAAGGCCATGTTCTGAAATATTGCGAGTTAGATGTGACATAGCTTTTGTGCAGAGGGGGTGAGGGGGGGGCACAATTCAACACATAATGCCTCTTGTCTTCACGCTGTGTATACAGTAGAAAAAATAATTGGCTCAAAGCTCTGGTTTTCAATCCAAGTTCTGCCCATAATTGGCTTTTTGGTTTTGACGAGTGATTTTGAACACTGTTTCCAATCTTGCTGACTTGGGGAAAAGATTAAATAAGGTCACAGAAATCACTAACTTTATAGCTTGAAGTGATCTCTGAGATGATCTAACATCTTCCAAAGTGTTTGTGATCATGCTAATTCTACAAAATCCTCTTGGGATAACAATGGGACTGGTGCTATGAGTCCCCATTAGAGATTCTCAGTGTGCATTAGCAGGGTAAAGGCCCTGAGAAGTCCTGCAGTTATAAAGCCTTTTTGGCCCAGTATCTCCCAAATTCATTTCACCATGGGATCCTGTTATTTGGATAATCCCCAGTAACACTGTCTTGATCACTGATCCACTTGGGAAACACTCATCTAAATTAACATCCCTAGGCCATTAGAAAACCAGTCCTACTCCGAAATCTTCATCTCGGGCTCAGCTTTCAGTAACCCAAACCAAGATAGATCCTTGTTCCCCACAATGAAAACAGCATGAACGCTATTTCAATTTTTTAAATTATTTTTAGTACTATGAGCTCCTTAGTAAGTTTTCAAACAACCTAGAACAGAATAAGGAAGTAAAACTCACCTTAAAATAACTGGTTACTTCCCACCTAAAAACAACTGCCTACTGTGGGATAGTTATTACTTATGCCACTTTTGAATCGTACAAGCAGGTGACGGGGCTAAGGAATTGAGACAGAGGGTGGGTCCAGAATCAGTGAGTCCAGAAGCACATCCTGATGTTCGCTCTTGCTCAAATTTTGTGCAAGTTCCTTGGCTCCTTGTGCCTCAGCTTCCCTTACCCTGCTAAGCAAAAAAGAAGGTCAGTGGCAAACCCTGAACACTGATATTATTAATGGCTACCATTTATTGGGTGCCTACTAGGTGCACTTTGAAGTGAGATCATTGAGGCTTTGAAAGTTTAAGTGACTTGTCAAAGGTCATAAAGCTGGTAGCAGCAGCAGTCAGAATTCAGATCCAGATCTGCCTAACCTTGGAGCTTTCTGCATGATCACAACTCTGTGACTTCTTACCCCAAGTGTGGTAGGCATCAGTCATGTTTTCTGCTTTCTCTGCACCTGTCCGATGCCCTTGCTATATGTGGAATAATTTCAGTCCTGTGCTTCCCCCTGTCCAAGGTAATACCTAAAAAACACCAATCAAGTTCCAGTCTTTCTTGCAACTTGGACAAAGGCAGGTGTCTCAGGTTCTACTCATCAGACACACTCCTATAAAGTTTGATTCCAAAAAGAACAACTTGAGAGAAGAGACTTTCCAGGAGATTCATTTGGCTGCCAAGAATGGTGGCAAGAGGTCCGACTTTTGGGGTGACAGTGCTGGAAATGTTAACATCTTGGCCCAGCAGCAGCAGTAGTTTCCTTGAGGACTTGGTGGGTCCACAATGGGGGCAGTGAGTCATCCCATTTATTACCATTCTATGGAGTAATACTTTCACTGCTCTTGGAAGCTCAGCTTCAAGCAAAGCCCTCCATTTCCCTGAACAATTCTGAGAGCTCCCAGTATCCTTTTGATAAACAGCTTCTCTGCCCAGTGAGCCAGCCAGCTTGTGTTGTTTGCCACCAGAAAACCCTGACTGATATGTGCTATGTCAGTGAGAAAGACACCTCTCACTACACAGAACTTTAGTGACTTTCTGTGTCCACAAAGTAGAACAGAGCAGGGCAGTTTCTGACCAATTTGATCAAAGTAGACAAATTCATTTTGGTCCCAAAGGGAACTTTTGGACAAACTTGTACAAATTGGTTTAAACCATACTGATCATATTCCCAATCAATGGCCACATCTCCTGTTCACATTTTTTTTGTGTGCCTGGAGTGTAGGTGTCAGAAGCCAATAGGAAACCAGTGTTGCCTGAAGGAGTCTTCTGAGAGAAGTTTAATTGAAATCATATTTATCCTTTAATCCAACTATTCCCAAACATTTTGTCCTCAGAACACTTTTACACTCTTAAAAATATTGAGGACTCAAACAGCTTTTGTCTGTGTAGGTTTTACCTATCCATATGTATTATATTCAAAATTAAAACAAAAAAAATTTAAATCATTTATAAATTCATCTTCAAAAGCAATAAAAACATTACATGTTAACAATAATTTTTGAAACAACTATTTTCAAAGCAATGACAAAAAAGTAAGAAGAGTGACATTGTTTGACATTTCTGCAATGTCTGGCCTAATACAATACAGCTGGACTCATATTTCCTTCCACATTCAGTCCATTGTGTTTCACATGTCATGAAGCCTCTAGAACACTCCACAGTATATTTATGAGAGAATGAGAAGGGAGGAGCAAATATTTTACCATTATAATGAAAATAGTTTTGACCTTTTAAAGAACCCTCAGGGGTCCCCAGAATACAGTTTGAGAACCACCGCTCTGACCTCTAAATCTTTTCATGCCTTACATCCTACGTTTCAAATTCAGGATGCATCTGGTTCACGTAACAGGTCGTTTACACATCCTAGCTGTCAGTCTAACAATGCGGTCCCATCCTTCAGAATTATTTTATTCACTGGTGCATAATCTCTCTGCCTGAGGTTAAATTGATTATTCAAAGCTCTACTCAAGTCAGGAAACCTGGTTCTGATACTGACTGTATTACCTCCTTGGATAGGTCATTTGTCACCTTTGGGCCTTAGGTCTATGTTTGTTAAATAGACACTTGTTGCCTTCATAAGATTGCTTACAGATCAAATTCGATATTAGGCATGAAAATGCTTTTAACATCCATGTACTAGGATACCATACAACTATTTTAAATGAATGTATTATTTAGGATGCTTTGGGTTGCCAGTAACATATAGTATGACTCAAACAGGCTTAAATTATTGATTCCTTTAACTTAAAAGTCTGGACGTGGCATGAGCCTCAGGAATGGTTTGATCCAGAGGCTCCTGGTGGGGTTTGGGTTCTGATTCGTGTTTTCTGCTGTATTCACAACTCTATTCTGCATAGCTCAGTCTCAGCCAGCCTCTCTCCTGTTACTAACAAGGACTGCTACACTTCCAGTCCCACCTTTTTATGCTATACCACCTGAGGTAAGAAAGAGCATAAATTCCAAAAGCTTCCATGAAGGAAGGAGAAACTTGCTCTCTCAGGAGTCCTCAGAAAATGTCTCCTCTTGGGTCCAAAATGGCACAAGTGCCCATCCCTGAACCAATTGCCAAGGTCTGGGTAGTAAGATAAGCTGATTGGCACAATCTAATCAAAGTCCATTTTGGAGGTGGGAGTAGGGTTACTCAGACCTCTTGGCCTGTAAATTCTGCATTCTATAAGGAAGTCAGAAGGTAATAATGGCTGTTTGGAAGGCGATCAATAAATGTCCAATACAACATCACAAATCTACATTTATTGACCAAGGAAGACGATCACAACATACTATAATGCAAGAAATTAAAGAAGAATATGCTATTAAGATCCCCATCTTACAAAATACATATGTGTATATGTATATATGCATGTATATAGTACAATAATATGCATGTATATAACAGTGATATACATGTGTATAATATGTCTGTATACATACATATATATGGATGCGTTTGTGTATATATTATATATATATATATGGTTAATGGTAATGACTGGAGAATGGGATTATGGGTGACTATAAACTTTTGCTTACTTATCCATTTGTTTTTTGTTATCTAGCTTTTATATAACAGAAAGTAGAGTTCTCTATGTAAAATTTCAGTACAGTAAAAAGTCTAAGATGTGAAGCATGATCACTGACCATCCATTCTTCACTGACAGCACCTACTATTCTTCCATCCAAAGACCGGAGGCTGACCTCAGCTTCCATCCCTCATATCACCTATTGGAACCCTAGGCAAAGGGCTGATCCAGCCTCAAGAAACTTCTCCCATCTGTGTACATTTTGCTTCAAACCACCATCCCCCCGCCCAAAGAATCACAAGGCCAAGATGTCTAGCTCAGAATAGAAAGCAGTGTATTTTCATTCATATGCAATTCTAATTTTCACTGGTTCTCCTACTCTTCTCTCCCCCTCTCCCCAAGCGCTCCAGCAGCTCCCATGATCTCATCATGATATTTAGAATAATAGTCTTTTCCCACAGGTCATCAGCTTCTAAAATAAATATATTTCCATCAACGGAAGCTGCAGAGCCACCAAAATTATTATACCTCAGTTCAGAGTCACAAGCTCATTAAAGACTGATTATTGTGCTTTTCCAAAAAGAGTGGCAGCAGAAGAAGCAGGATGATTCTTTTTTATTTAACTCGAGGAAGAGATGCACAGCAGATTAATGTAAAAGCAGCCTTTGGAGGGGACAGCTGAGATGGCTAGGAGGGAAGGAAATGAGGGCACAACAAAAACGCGCTAAACCTCTTGATAAGTGTCTCACTGGCCTCTCAGTTTGCCTGGAAGACACCAACAGCAGTGAGGTGGCCTGGTCAGTAGGAAGAAAACTCAAGAACAGGACTTGGAAATTCTAGACCCCATACTGTACTGTACTCCACTCAGGACCATGTCCACTCTCTGGACCTTTGAACTTGAGTAAATCAGGGATGGTAAATACTGACATCCCTCTGCCTGGCAGCCATCACCAATGCATCCCAGAATCCTTTCCCAGGGAGCCCAGATGCAGCCTGAGCATCACCACCATGTTTCAAGCAGCCGCTTTCCACTAACCAATGAATGCATGAGGCTGTTTATTATCTCTGGGCTAATGATTTCTAAAATGCCCATAAAATTCTGACACTCTGATTTCCCTTTGCAAACCCAGGCCTACTTCATTTGTTAAATGCTCATAGCTGGCATTTAACAACCAGTCATAACATTATTAACATCATTCAGAAAAACAGCTGAGAGTTATTGAGGGCTTACCACTGAGAGGAGATTCAAACAGTGGTGACACGTCTGTGTTTGAAAGCTGGAGGATCTGTAATGTGCAAGAGACAGTCAGTGTGATCTGTGTGACCTCAACAAATAAGAGTGGGGCCACCGAGTGTGAGTTACAGGAAGACTAATGGCGGTGTGTGCAAGGCCAAGAGCTGACCCACATGAGAGCATTTCTCTATCTCAAGAGGTTACTTCAGGGAAAGTGGGCTCAGTCACCCTCTGGGGAGGCTGTAGAACACAGGTCACAAGGCCAAACACCTACAAGGGCCAGGCAGGTAATGTAATTACATGAGGCAGACCCAGTGTAAGCAATGCAGGGCATGGTGAGGCCGATGGTAACCAGACAGTGCACAGCTGGTCTGAAGTGGGCAGCCACTAGCCTCCTCCACACAAATGCAGCCTTGTGGATTATCTCCTCCCTGCCCTCACGGGCCTCCACCTGTCCTACCATCTCTCATGTGAGCCTCCCTCCTGTCATTTCCTGCTAGGCTACTAGCAGTGTCTGCCAGAGATGCATGTGCAAACGATGAGAGAATGGTGTCAGTGGCAGAAACGAGTCGCTGTGGGAACACAGAGCAGAGAGATGGATTTGGTATGATGGGGTTGGTGGAGACCTCCTGGGGAATAAGGCATTGGCTCTGGACTCTGAAGGGGTTGGAGTCCAACAAGCAGAGATAAAAAGGAATGGCCCTCCAGACAGGAAAATAGCATGAGCAAAGTATCAGGGCATCAAAACGTTGGAGCAGAAAAAACCTGAAGAAGGAAGCGAGAGCTGGAAGCACAGGCCCCAGGCACATCACGGAGCTGCTCGGATGCTTTGCCAAGGAACTTGGCTTTATGAGGCAGTGTAAGAGTCTTCACCTTGTTTCCTGCTCTTCAGCTTTCCCAGAGCAGCCTTCCTGGCCTCTTGCCTCACCCCTTGTTCGTGCCTCCACTGGAGGGGGGTGGGAAATGGGCATAATTGACCTGATCTATGCATTTGGTGGAGGAAATGGGTGGGGGTGGCTCAGTCCTCGCTGACCCACCATCCTGCAGAGGCCCTGTGGTCTGGCCTGCTTCCACCAGGAAATAGGGGCAAAGGTCCTCCCCATGGCTGTCCTACTCTGCCGACAACCAGGTAAGTCTGGCTAATCCAGGGATGGAAGTACTAGAAAGTTTATTGGTCAGTACAGCAAAAGCTGCATTCTCCTAACAGCCTCATCAAGAAGAAAGGCAATTTTTTATTCCTCACTTGCCAGATTTTTGTATTTCCTCAAGTAATACAGATTTCAGGCTTGCAGTGGGGTTGGGGAAGGATATGGTTGACGCTTTGAAGCCCAAACAAACCCCTTCCCAGATATGCTGCTAAATTTCAAAGGTTGGAGCACAAGGATATGTCTTTAAAAATATTTCCAAAATGTTTCTGATATACAACCCTGGTTAAAAACTCCTGATGTACAGGGACTGCTCTAGATGGGAGCACTCCTACAAAGAGCACAGCACAAAACACCCAACATATGAAGAATCGAGGAGGAGGAACAAGAAGGGAGAGAAGAAAAGAATCTCCAGACAGTGTATATAACAGCTCAATAAGCGAGCTAAGTTAGGCAGTAAGATACTAAAGAGGCTAACCTTGAACCTTTGGTAACCACGAATTTAAAGCCTGCAATGGCAATAAGTACATATCTTTCAATAGTCACCCTAAATGTTAATGGGTTGAATGCACCAATCAAAAGACACAGAGTAACAGAATGGATAAAAAAGCAAGACCCATCTATATGCTGCTTACAAGAAACTCACCTCAAACCCAAAGACATGTACAGACTAAAAGTCAAGGGATGGAAAAACATATTTCAAGCAAACAACAGTGAGAAGAAAGCAGGGGTTGCAGTACTAATATCAGACAAAATAGACTTCAAAACAAAGAAAGTAACAAGAGATAAAGAAGGACACTACATAATGATAAAGGGCTCAGTCAAACAAGAGGATATAACCATTCTAAATATATATGCACCCAACACAGGAGCACCAGCATATGTGAAACAAATACTAACAGAACTAAAGGGGGATATAGACTGCAATGCATTCATTCTAGGAGACTTCAACACACCACTCACCCCAAAGGATAGATCCACCGGGCAGAAAATAAGTAAGGACACGGAAGCACTGAACAACACAGTAGAGCAGATGGACCTAATAGACATCTATAGAACTCTACATCCAAAAGCAGCGGGATATACATTCTTCTCAAGTGCACATGGAACATTCTCCAGAATAGACCACATACTAGGCCACAAAAAGAGCCTCAGAAAATTCCAAAAGATTGAAATCCTACCAACCAACTTTTCAGACCACAAAGGCATAAAACTAGAAATAAACTGTACAAAGAAAGCAAAGAGGCTCACGAACACATGGAGGCTTAACAACACGCTCCTAAATAATCAATGGATCAATGACCAAATCAAAATGGAGATCCAGCAATATATGGAAACAAATGACAACAACAACACTAAGCCCCAACTTCTGTGGGACACAGCAAAAGCAGTCCTAAGAGGAAAGTATATAGCAATCCAAGCATATTTAAAAAAGGAAGAGCAATCCCAAATGAATGGTCTAATGTCACAATTATCGAAATTGGAAAAAGAAGAACAGATGAGGCCTAAGGTCAGCAGAAGGAGGGACATAATAAAGATCAGAGAAGAAATAAATAAAATTGAGAAGAATAAAACAATAGCAAAATTCAATGAAACCAAGAGCTGGTTCTTCGAGAAAATAAACAAAATAGATAAGCCTCTAGCCAGACTCATTAAGAAGAAAAGAGAGTCAACACAAATCAACAGTATCAGAAACGAGAAAGGAAAAATCACGACGGACCCCACGGAAATGCAAAGAATTATTGGAGAATACTATGAAAACCTATATGCTAACAAGCTGGGAAACCTAGGAGAAATGGACAACTTCCTAGAAAAATATAAGCTTCCAAGATTGACCCAGGAAGAAACAGAAAATCTAAACAGACCAATTACCAGCAACGAAATTGAAGAGGTAATCAAAAAACTACCAAAGAACAAAACCCCCGGGCCAGATGGATTTACCTCGGAATTTTATCAGACATACAGGGAAGACATAATACCCATTCTCCTTAAAGTTTTCCAAAAAATAGAGGAGGAGGGGATACTCCCAAACTCATTCTATGAAGCTAACATCACCCTAATACCAAAACCAGGCAAAGACCCCACCAAAAAAGAAAACTACAGACCAATATCCCTGATGAACGTAGATGCAAAAATACTCAACAAAATATTAGCAAACCGAATTCAAAAATACATCAAAAGGATCATACACCATGACCAAGTGGGATTCATCCCAGGGATGCAAGGATGGTACAACATTCGAAAATCCATCAACATCATCCACCACATCAACAAAAAGAAAGACAAAAACCACATGATCATCTCCATAGATGCTGAAAAAGCATTTGACAAAGTTCAACATCCATTCATGTTAAAAACTCTCAGCAAAATGGGAATAGAGGGCAAGTACCTCAACATAATAAAGGCCATCTATGATAAACCCACAGCCAACATTATATTGAACAGCGAGAAGCTGAAAGCATTTCCTCTGAGATCGGGAACTAGACAGGGATGCCCACTCTCTCCACTGTTATTTAACATAGTACTGGAGGTCCTAGCCACGGCAATCAGACAAAATAAAGAAATACAAGGAATCCAGATTGGTAAAGAAGAAGTTAAACTGTCACTATTTGCAGATGACATGATACTGTACATAAAAAACCCTAAAGACTCCACCCCAAAACTACTAGAACTGATATCGGAATACAGCAAAGTTGCAGGATACAAAATCAACACACAGAAATCTGTGGCTTTCCTATATACTAACAATGAACCAACAGAGAGAGAAATCAGGAAAACAACTCCATTCACAATTGCATCAAAAAAAATAAAATACCTAGGAATAAACCTAACCAAAGAAGTGAAAGACTTATACTCTGAAAACTACAAGTCACTCTTAAGAGAAATTAAAGGGGACACTAACAGATGGAAACTCATCCCATGCTCGTGGCTAGGAAGAATTAATATCGTTAAAATGGCCATCCTGCCCAAAGCAATATACAGATTTGATGCAATCCCTATGAAACTACCAGCAACATTCTTCAATGAACTGGAACAAATAATTCAAAAATTCATATGGAAACACCAAAGACCCCGAATAGCCAAAGCAATCCTGAGAAAGAAGAATAAAGTAGGGGGGATCTCACTCCCCAACTTCAAGCTCTACTATAAAGCCATAGTAATCAAGACAATTTGGTACTGGCACAAGAGCAGAGCCACAGACCAATGGAACAGACTAGAGAATCCAGACATTAACCCAGACATATATGGTCAATTAATATTTGATAAAGGAGCCATGGACATACAATGGCGAAATGACAGTCTCTTCAACAGGTGGTGCTGGCAAAACTGGACAGCTACATGTAGGAGAATGAAACTGGACCATTGTCTAACCCCATATACAAAAGTAAACTCAAAATGGATCAAAGACCTGAATGTAAGCCATGAAACCATTAAACTCCTGGAAGAAAACATAGGCGAAAACCTCTTAGACATAAACATGAGTGACCTCTTCTTGAACATATCTCCCCGGGCAAGGAAAACAACAGCAAAAATGAGTAAGTGGGACTATATTAAGCTGAAAAGCTTCTGTACAGCAAAAGACACCATCAATAGAACAAGAAGGATCCCTACAGTATGGGAGAATATATTTGAAAATGACACATCCGATAAAGGCTTGACGTCCAGAATATATAAGGAGCTCTCATGCCTCAACAAACAAAAAACAAATAACCCAATTAAAAAATGGGCAGAGGAACTGAACAGACAGTTCTCCAAAAAAGAAATACAGATGGCCAACAGACACATGAAAAGATGCTCCACATCGCTAATTATCAGAGAAATGCAAATTAAAACTACAATGAGGTATCACCTCACACCAGTAAGGATGGCTGCCATCCAAAAGACAAACAACAACAAATGTTGGCGAGGCTGTGGAGAAAGGGGAACCCTCCTACACTGCTGGTGGGAATGTAAGTTAGTTCAACCATTGTGGAAAGCAGTATGGAGGTACATCAAAATGCTCAAAACAGACTTACCATTTGACCCAGGAATTCCACTCCTAGGAATTTACCCTAAGAATGCAGCAATCAAGTTTGAGAAAGACAGATGCACCCCTATGTTTATTGCAGCACTATTTACAATAGCCAAGAATTGGAAGCAACCTAAATGTCCATCGATAGATGAATGGATAAAGAAGATGTGGTACATATACACAATGGAATACTACTCAGCTATAAGAAAAGGGCAAATCCAATCATTTGCAGCAACATGGATGGAGCTGGAGGGTATTATGCTCAGTGAAACAAGCCAAGCGGAGAAAGAGAAATACCAAATGATTTCACTTATCTGTGGAATATAAGAACAAAGGAAAAACTGAAGGAACAAAACAGCAGCAGAATCACAGAACTCAAGAATGGACTAACAGGTACCAAAGGGAAAGGGACTGGGGAGGATGGGTGGGTAGGGAGGGATAAGGGGGGGAGAAGTAGGGGGGTATTAAGATTAACATGCATGGGGGGGTAGGAGAAAAGGGAGGGCTGTACAACACAGAGAAGGCAAGTAGTGATTCTACAACATTTTGCTATGCTGATGGACAGTGACTGTAAAGGGGTTTATAGGGGAGACCTGGTATAGGGGAGAGCCTAGTAAACATAATATTCGTCATGTAAGTGTAGATTAGTGATAGCAAAAAAAAAAAAAAAAAAGGGCAGTTCCTGTGTGGTAACCTCCAACGAGTTCTACACAAGGGTATAAAGGGCATATAAAAGTGTAGGCAAAGGGTCTGTTTGTGTTTATACAGAGGATCAAAGCCTAATTGGGCTACCCCGAAAATGAACTAAGATACGATATGAAAAAGAACTTCCAACATCTGCACCCTCTGGAAGACTCATGCCAGAAGATGATCATCAAAAAACCCCAACAAAGATCCACGCACTGCTACAGCTGTAGATGCACTCATCCCACCAGTTCCTGGACCTGCCATGGGAATGAGGAAGGAGATATCTAAGCTGGCCTGTGCATACAGTAAAACAACAAAATTGGACTGGATCTATACTGTTGGAACTCAACCAAGAATTTGGAGAAGTGCAAATTGTAGCGCTCCAAAGTCTTACAACTACAAACTATTTATTGTTAAAAGAACATAAGGGATGTGAACAGTCCCCAGGAATGGGTTGTTTTAATTTGTCTGATTTCTCTCAGACTGTTCAAGTTCATTTGGACAATATCCACCATATCATAGATAAGTTTTCACAAATGCCTAAGGTGCCTAACTGGTTTTCTTGGTTTCACTGGAGATGGCTGGTAATTACAGATATGCTTTGGTTATGTAACTATACTCCTATTATGTTAATGTGTGTGTGCAATTTAAGTAGTAGCTTAAAACCTATGCATGCTGAAGTTACTCTACAAGAAGATATATCAAAGAAATAATCAATCTTCCCATGTTTTCTTCCGCCTGCTACTTCTATAGCTTTTCTTCTTCCTTCCTAATTATAACCCTTAAATAGAATTTGTGCCTCATATCAAATTTACCGAGTATCATAATTCTTCCAAGTGGTAAAGATACCTCAAGACAAATGCTTGGCATAGAAGCCACAGGGCATAAATATGCAAAGAAGTAAAAAGCTAACTTTTTCAAACAATAAGGCTTCTCTCTCACTTACCAACTTTACATTTCCCTGTATGGCCCCGGAAGATGACTGGTTAGCCAGAGACGGGTAAGATTCCTCAAGGGAGGAACAACCTAAGACAGGCACAGTCGCAGGGGGGCCATCAGGTGAGAAATTGGGGATCAACAGAGGTGAGGCTAAGAACCTCACCCCCCCGTTCTGAGAGAAATCTTCTGCATACGTGGATGTTTTATTGCCCTGGTCTAGCTTGGATTAACACATAGTCTACAGGCACACACCTGATCATCTACATGTGCTCTCATACAACACTAAACTATGTTTTCTACCTTTATCTTGTATCTACCTACCACTTCAGCATTTTATTAAAAATAATAATAATAAAGAGAGAAATGTGGTATCCACATATAAATCAAGTATAAAAACCAAATCAATATTCATATTTGAACTGACTGTTTATAGTTCATAATGCATGAGCAAAACCGAAAGTTTCTGTGATGACTGCCCTTGTACTGTTCACTATGTAACTTATTCATTATGTAAGAATTTGTTCTACATGTAAGAACTTGTTTGTTATGCCTCAGAAGATTGGAGACTGACAAAAATTAGGCTTGGGGTGGAATAATGATTGTGCATTGAGCATTGACTCCCCTATACAGAATTTTATTGTCGTTAACAACCATTTGATCAATAAATATGAGAGATGCCCTCACAAAAAAAAAAAAAAAAAAAAAAAAAAAAGGGACAGACTTGCAATGGTAAAATAAATTAGTAACCGGGATGTAATGTATAGCATAAGGAATATAGTCAAGATATTGTAACAGCCTGGTAGGGTGATAGCTGGAACCTAGAATTATGTATATAAATGTTCTACCACTGTGTTGTACACTTGAAACTCATGTAATGTAATACTGTGTGTCAACTACCCTTCAATAAAAAATAATTATTAAAAAAAAACTCCTGATGTAAGTACTGGGGAGCCATAGAAGGTGTTTGAGCAAGAGACATATGCACAGACTGAGAGCTGCCTACACAAGTATCTATATTCCTTATCATCCTTATTAACAAAACCTGCAATTTTATTTAGAGCAAAAATATGTCTCCCCAAAAGATTATATCTCCCTGGCTCCTTTCCAGATCCATATGGCCATGTAACTAAGTATTGGCCAGGAAATGTAGTGGCAGCTTCTGGGAGACTTTCTTTAAAAAGACAGCTAGCACAGGCTCTTTTTTCCATCACGTTTCACCTCTTCCTCTAAATCAATGCCTAGAATATGCATCTGATGGCTGGAGCGCTGGCATCATGCTGGACCTTGAGTATAATGGCCATACCCATAGTCTAAAAGCTAAACTCTGGAAGGAATCTGAGTCCCAAATTGCCATGGAACTACCATAGCAGAGAAAGGAAGTTCTATCTTGTTCAAGCATCTGCTATTTTTAGTTTTCTGTCACCTACTGCTAAGCCTAATCCTAACTGGTACAGAAGGAACATGAAGCAAAATATATTTTAATCACACCACTCCCTATGTTGGGCATATTCAAATTAGTCAATCAACAAATTAAGAACGGTTAAAGTGCCAGGTACTGGGGACAAAATGAGGGACAAAGCAGACTAGTTCCTGCCCTCTTATTGTTTGCAATCTACTGGAAGATAGAGATGATGAGGAAGTTCTGTGGACCGCAGGCACTGACCCATTTGCAAGAGAAAAGAAGCCACTACATGTACCCTGCTAGCCCTTCTTTTAAAACTGTGCATCTTATGTGAAATAAATTTCTGAATATAACAGATACTTCTATGAAGCCAAATGGCATGTGTTCATGGCCAAAAGGAAGGGGCAAACAAGCCTCCATATATTGTGGAGCTGAGGGTGGCCGTGGAAAAACAGATGGATTTCCTGCTGGGAAGTAAACTTCCAAGGAGAGAAGAATATGTCCTTTGAGTTTACTCATGAGTCCACAAAGCTCTGCTTTCTTAGTCAAACACACCACACCCGGGGAACCTCCAGATACCGAAAATTAGCATCTTTCAGGAATTTCCACTGGAAGGACAGGGCTCAGTGGTAGCTTTTCAGGAGGGAAGGGAAATTAAAACTTATTTTTAAATAAAGGAAATTTTCAATGATAATTAGAAGGAAGAATGGTGAAAGAATCAAATTTCCTGGCAATTTCTCCAAACCGAGTAGCTAAAATAACCCCAAGCTACTTAAAGTGAATTAAGCAAAGATTCCTTTTAAAAGCAAGCCAAAGCTTGGAAGGCATTGGTTCTCAATCCCAGTGAGGCTGGGATCACTGAGGTCCTTGTTTCATGTGTAGACATGGCACCCATCCCCAAAGATTTGGATTCAGTAAGCCAGGGATGGGCCCGAAGAGCTGCCTTTTCAATAGGCACCAGGTGCTGCTATTCTGAGAAACACTGTCCCATTTCCCATTTGGGCTGGGGTAGTGGGCCTTTAGGGTAAGAAGAGACGAGGCCAGAAGAGAGTCAGGGCGACAGGACTTCTTGGGAGGCCTGCACAACTCTGAGCTGTTCATACAGAGCTGGGGTCAGACCTGGCTCAGAGCCTCAGGCCCCTCGCCTTCCCTGTGATCACTGCCGTCACTCCGTGCAGATACCCCTGTTCCTCTTCACACTCCCACTCTGTCACAGTCTTCTTGGCAAAACTCGAGCCCTCAATAAATCTAACTTCCTCCCACCCCAAGAAGCTCACTTTGACTAGAAAAGAGGACACAGACAAGGCTGACTAGTCTTACTTTAACTTCCAGGGCACAAAACTCATATCCCCACTGATCATCAGACTAAGGCCAATGCCTCCATCCATGCTGTGGACCCCACTGCTTCTCTCCTCTTCAGAGACTTTACTGACATCTCTCCCATGTGCTTCTATGTGGCCAGCCTCCCGTTCCTCCCTGGACCACTTCCAAGGCCTACAAACCCGCTGTAATGTCTCATCACCTTGACGTTTATACCCTCTCCGGTGACCATCCCCTGCCTCCCCTGGAGCAAGTCTCCTTGAAAAGTTTGTCTCTATCTGCAACTTGCAATCCCTCCCCATGTATTATTTTTGTCACTCTCTTCAGCCAGGTTTCCAACTCCCCCACCCTCTCCCTGTGGTCCCTCAACACTGTCACCAACCCAATGGTTCACCAATCCTTACTCCCACTAGAAATTCTTATCTGGACCCCCAGCAGCATTTGGCACAGATGATCACCCCTGCTTTTATTTTCATTAGACACCCGGAACTTCACCCTCTCCTGGCTTTTCTATCATCTCTAAACCTCCTTCTTTATTTCTTTTACTGTCACATCCCCCTGACCTTTCGATGCTGGAAGACCCCTGGAGCCCTGCCCTGGGATATCTTCTCTCCAAAGTCTGTCCTCACTCCCTTGATGCTCTGACCCAGTCCTATGGCTTTAATTACCATCCCTCTCTGGTCCCCTTCTCTCATTCCTGCCAGTAAAATTACTTCGTCTGGAGTCATGGGATCCTGGAGGGGAGATGCTTGATGTAGCTCTAGCACCAGACCTGAGGAAGTGAGGTTCATGTTCACCAAGCAGCAGCTTTCTGGAGCAGGCCAGGAGATGGGGCTATTTTGATCCAGGCCATGTGGAGACAGCTGCCCACTCCTCCTCCTGTCAGGCTGCCCTGGGAGATGTTCTCACTCTCTGCAGTCCTGCTGTTTTTTTGCTCTTGTCACTGACTCTGCGATGCTGAAATAGACTGAGGTTGCACGACTTGCCTGCATAATGTGTGCTGCCTCGCTTCTTTGCACTTTCTATCCCAAGCTATAAGAATCCAGGAGAAGGAATTCATTGAGCTCATCTGGCTGGATACCTTCATTTCACAGATGAGAAAACTGAGGCACAGAGACACTAAATAATGTGCCCAAAGACAGGCATTTAGGAGCAGTGGCCCAAGCTTGTGGGCCCCAATTCTTGGTTTTATAGAATGGAACAAATAGTAACAAATAGTAAAGAGCTGGCAACAAGCTATGCCTACACAAACATCTATGGTGTGAATATATATACATAAGCAGAATATGTGTACATATATATATACATATTCTTTTAAAAATTACAAATAGAATCATACTTAAGTTCCTGCAAGTTGTTTTTGTTTTGTTTTTCATTTACTAATGTTTTAAACATCTTCCTTCCCCCATGATTACAGCCAGATCCACCTCCTTATAAAATCCTAGTCTCTCCGCTTCCGCTCTTGCCTTCTCATCAGCCTTGCTGAACATGGCAGTCAGAACAATCTTTTCAAAATGTAAATCAGACCCTATTGCCCCTGGCCTTGAAAACCCTCAGTGGTCTCCCATTACTCTTAAGACAAAGGCCAAGCTGCCCAATCTGATCCCTGAAGCCTTAGGTGACCTGGCTCCTCCCTCCCTTCCAGGCCCCACCTCCTGCAGCCACACGGGCCTCTTTCCATCACCTAAAGGCACCAGGCTCCTTCCCCCATCTCAGGGCCTTCTGGAATGCTCTCTGTTTTCAGTGAAATAGTCTCATACATGCAAACACATGCACACACACATATATTTATGATGCTAACATTTGCACATGCATTCACACACACACATACACACATCCTCCTCATCTAGTCTTGAATGCTCAGCTCAAGTATCATGTCCTGTTTTTCCTATTTCCCCTCCACTTCTAATTCCACTCCAGACTCTATCATATCTGTTACTACTCACCCTCATAGCAGCATCTATTTTTCCCTTAAGGCTTTATCCAAGTGTATATATGTATATATAAAATTTGTAGAAGTTCTTGATGAAAATATGTCTCCCACTGAGACTGTAAAGTCTGTGGGGGGGCAGGAGCTGGCTCTGTACATTATTGTATCCTCTACACTTAACCCAGTACCTAACAAATAGTACACACTCAATATATGTGAAATGAATGAATGAATGAAAATGCCAAAGAAATAAGAGGATGTGTGCAAGTTGTAAAGGAAATATTGGCAAAGGAAAAGATGAGTCTGCACCCTAGAACCCAGAAGGCAACTGCAACTGGCAGGCCTCAAACGCAAGTTTGAAAGGAATATCACTTTCTTTATTTTTTCTAATGTCTGTGTATCTCCTGCTCTGAGCCCCCAGTCTGCCAGCCGGGAGATGGAGGGATGGAGTCTGTATTGGAGCACCCTTGTCCCCTCCACTACCAGGCATGAATAAGAACACAGGACAATGATGTGGTACTCCAGGAACACACAGTGCCCATAACTTCCAGCCTATCATGGAAACCACAGATGTGTTCAAGGTCCACCCCTACAGTGACTCCTTGAAGCCTGGCAGCCCTACTCACTCTCCATGCCTTTCTTGGGGCACAGAATGCCACTGTGACCCAGCCCCCAGGCCCAGGTCCTGCCTTCCTGGGAGCACCAAGCTGCCATCCCCACTCTGCGCGCTACCCCAGACCTCTTCTTCCTTTCCATCGCAGAGGAGACTGGCTCCCTCCCACCTTCTCCTCCCTCAAGGACACCTAAGAGCTGCTCCCCCTCCACAGGATGCAGATGAGCTGTGGGCTGAGGGCTGTTTCTGCTGACAGGAAGCCCTGGAGCAAGAAGCCCCAAAAGGCCACACTACCTGCCTAAAATGAGGAGGAAGAAGAGAACTGAGGAAGCCCAAAAGCAAATTACTATTCTAATAAATCATCTTGCCTCATAAGTCACTTGGATGCCTGACACGCCCCCACTTCCTGCCTAAGCCTGAGCAAACTGTTATTTGCAAAAGGTTCTGATCACTGGGGCTCAGACCTTCTGTGGGGAGGGCTATCCCCCAGGGGAAGGGGTGAGGATCTGAGGAACGAAATGAACTTGAAGGGGCCTGGGGGGACTAAAGGGATTGAGAGGGAGGAGGCCAGACATCTGGAGGGACATCTCCCAGGAGCCCATCCCAGGAGACGGTTCCCTCTGCTCACAGCCACAACCCCGCCCCTTTCTCCTCAAACCACCTTGAGGCACGGGAACTTCATGGTAGAACTGCTTATATCTCCATGGGACTTCGACTGCATTTAGTTTAGATTAGAAGAAGACAAGAACAGGACTCTTGCAAAGGGTAAATGGTGGGTGGTGGGTGCAAACGACCCTTCTGGTATTGGACTGTGAGGCCGAACAGCCCACAGGCCAGTTCCTTTGCAGCTAATCAACCAGAGGATCTTCTTACCCCACGGAATAGAACAGAGAGCCACATGAAGTACACGAATGCAGCCACTGGGGAGATTCTTGTCACTAAGCAAAGGCCTCTCAGCAGTTGGAAGATAAGCCACGGAGTGGACTGTGAGGCCGTGCCCTGAATATGACCGAGTCAGTCATACATCACACATCCTCAGGCCTTGGTGTCTCCACCCAGAATGCTTTCACCTGGTAGCTCCCAGCCCTCCGAGGAGGACTGGCCCAGATCCCTCTCTGGAGCCAGCTACTTGGATGAACCACAGGAGGCTGGGATGACTTACTTGCTTAGCCGATCTGTAGCAGCCATTCAGTTGGCCAGTGCCTCAAAGGCAGAAATTCCTCCTGTAGTTTATCAGCATGCTTTCTGCCAAGGTGCCTTGGAAGGGACAGACTCTGGCCTCTCACAGGCATCTGCCAGGCATATAAGCCTGGACTCCGGCTGCGGCCAATGGAGCCACTGATTACATGAGACCTCAAGCTCAGTCCAATGTGTCGTCGGAGGTAGAGTATCTCCTTACCACAGGTCCCTTCACCGGAAATCACCAGGATCCTGGTGGTGATAAGCAGGGTTGTAAGAGCCTCACCTCACTTTGTCCTGACAGAGATAAGAACTCCAGAGGACTAAATACCAATGCTTGTGTCAGCCCTCAATGAATGCTCGCTGAGTGAATGAATAACTGAGGGGAACACACAGCTTCATTTCAATAAATTTTGATGATCTACACAGTTCCAGAAGTGTTCTATGTGCTGGGGGCATACACAAGTAGTTTTGGATACTCTCCTTATGTGATTACTGCCTTGGTAAAGAAACCAAACTCATGCAATGAGAAGGGTTTATTCAACATAAACATTTACTGAGCACCTACTCTGTGCTAGTCACTGTTTGGGGGCAACAGCTCTGACCAAGGAGACATGGCCCCTGCCTCCACAGAGCTTATACTCTTGTGAGAATGACTAATAACAAATTATTTACAATAAAGTGAAATGGATATTTCTGAGTGCTGGGAAGTACAAAGAGAGGAGAGCTTCATTGTAGCACGGCTAGTCAAGAAAAGGCTTCCTGGGGAAGGCAGAAGGGGGCAGAGGGAATATGTGGACCTGTGCTACAAAGGCGTGGAGAGCAGGCCAGGGGTGGACAGACCACTCAGATGTGAGTGCAGAAGCTGAGGCATGACCAACTGCTCATGTTCAGATCCCAGTTCCATTACTTGCCATTGTTCCATATTGGGCAACTTTCTCATTTGGAGCCTAACTTTCAACATCTGTGATGAAATGGTGATGATAACAGTACTATCTCATAAGGTGACTGGCAGGATTAGATGAGTTAAGTAATACAAGGATCAATCTTAGCAGAATAAGTCTCAATATGCAATAACTAATGTTGTTGCTGTCATCATCACAGGGACCTAGCTGAGGCTGGAACCAGGGAAATCAGAACAATAGGCTGAATCCAAGTCATTCTGGTGGAACAGAGTCATGGGACTTCATGTCAGGCTGTGTCTAAAAGGCGGAGAAGGAGAAAGAATGGGCAACACTCCTCTCACCACTGATGAACATGTGGAAACCCACACTAGAACATTTTCAGTTGGCTTGACTCTTGGCTCTGACATTTGGTAACAAGGTAACTCCAGAAAGTCACTTAAGGCTCTGACCCTCAGTTTCACCACTGTAAAATGGATATAATATTGGCAGCTCTGTGTGCCTCACAGAGTGGTACTGCAAATCAAGCAAAAAGTGGCTGGGAAGGCCGTTTAGTCAGATTGCAAAGCACTACCAATGTGTGAATTATTATTATCCTGAAGGTTCTGGTTCTAGCTTGGGAACCCAAAAGTATGGGCATGCTTTGGACTGAATCTGCAACAAAGAGAAAGAAATTATAGATGACTTTTTCTTCTTTTATTTGCCTTTAAAGTTGTAAAGTTGTGCTTCTCAAACTTGACAGTGTCTACAAATCATCTGGGAAATCTCCATAAGTAGAGTCTGATTCTGTGAGTCTAGGGTGGGGCCTGGGTTCTGCATTTCACACAAGCTCATGGGTGATAGCGCTGCTGGGCCATGGGACCACCTGCAGAGTCATGAGGTTCTCCAGGGAACCAAGCAGGCTAAACAGTCACTTTCCTCAAAGTGAGCTGACAGCATCGTCTGAGGCGGGAGAGGGGACCCTGTGAGACTGGCCAGGATCCACAGCTGTCAGTGACCATCAGCTGCCCTTCCTTCATTGACAGCCACTCTATGATGCTCACACAGTGTCAAGCACTATTTTAAACACTTGGTAAGTATTTTATTCATTTAATCCCCATAACATCCCTATGTTATAGGTATTATTTTGTCCCTATTTTACAGATAAAGGAAATGAGGCTCACAGAGGTTAAATGATTTGCCCAAGGTCACACAGCCATACCTCTGACTTGAGCCCAGAGCAGAGGGCAATGAAACACAGTACATTCTGTGATGAGCTGCCCCTCCAAATTACCAAGCAGGAAAGTGGCTGCTGATGTATCAGCCTCTCCTGAAGGCTGGGCAGAGCTGAGTCATTCCATGGCAGTGACCTAAAGAAACTGTCCTAGATCTGCCCTGGTTCCTGTCCTGCCCACTGTTCCTGTCCCTTCAATTCTGTGAGCCACCCAGGATCTGTCTAATAAACTCCTTCCTTTTGCATATCACAGGGCTTAAAAACTTTGATTCTGAAGACAGACTGCCTGGCTTCAAATCCTGGCTTCACCACTTTCTAATTACTTCCCTGCTCCAAGGCTCGGTTTTCTCATCCATAGTGCAGGGATAAGAATAGTTCTGACTCCACAGAGTCGTTGGGAGGATTGAAGGTGATCATGCATATCGAGCACTTAGCCCAATGCTGGATCCACAGCATGGGCTCCACAACTGTTCTTGATATGATTAGTAAGACAAAAATGAGAACTGGCCCACATCCCTGTACTGTGAAATCAGCCCGCCACACAACGGCCCCCTGACCCTTGCTCACATGCTGTGAGGAGCTACCCGAGGTGTGAGCGCTAGGGCAGTGGGGATGGCTCGTACTTCTGGCAGGAGGTTGCAGGCCATTACACCTGCCATCCGTGTTCAACACCACCGCTCTCAGAAAATGGGGATGTGTCACATTCAGGGGGCTCTTTACCGCACATCAGAGCAGCACTTTGTCCACATGTTTGTATCAACTTTTCACGACTCTGGCCCCAGGCCTGCTGTGAGTCAGCCTTGCAATCTCAACTCAGTGCCACACTCACTCCAGGGATGGCTCCGAGGCGACAGTCTCCATCCCGGCCTGCCACCCACCCCCATGCACACCAACCTGCTGTCACCAGCTGGGAGCCCAGGATGAAAGAGAAAGGTGTTGAGTGATGTGAACGACAATTGCCAAGGAGCCACACTGGCCCTCCAGGATTTGTTAGCTGCTATTAAAAGATACTCCAAGTCATTACTGTGACATTACAGGGACTTTGCTGATTGTAGCTAATCTCAGGCTCCCTTTGTGTTCCTAAGGGAGGGGAGCAGCCCCATGCAAAAAATCCCATTTTGTGCCATTCTTCTAAAATTTAGTTTAAGAAAAATAACTAGGAGCAAAATGTGATATTCAGCCTTTGAAAATGAGTAAGATAAGGGTATAGGTACAGAGCAGGCAAATCACAAAACAGAACTTTTTCAGTCAGGTGGACATTAGATATGACAAACACTCATAACGAGTTAAGGAGAAGATGATACTGAATCACTCGGTGAGCAAACTGTCCCCTTTTGATTCTCTTTCACATATTCCGATTACATCAGTGAGAAATGCACCCTTGGAGCTGATGTGTCTTTAACACTCTCTGACATGAGCTAATCTCCTTTTATAACAAATGAGAGAGCTGGCCCACACTAACAGCCAACACAGGCAGCCTGCTTCTGTTAAAATCCCAGCCGAGGCACGCTGACTCTGGGACCTTCAGTGAGTTAATCAGCCTGTCTGGGGCTCAGTCTCTTCATCTGTAAAATGAGGGAAATAATAGTCCCTCTTTTGCAGAGTTACCTTGAAGACTGAATAAGTAACGTCCTAGGAAGCAGGCTTGGCACCGAGCGCACCACCAATGCAAGCTGCCGCCATTCGGCAGCCGACAGCACCTGCCTAGGACACAGTACCTTTGCTGTCACTGTGCTCATTTCTAAGGTCCTCTTCTACCTGGGGGCTCACACTACTGGCTTTCCATACTTCATAGCAATATAAGATGAATTTGTAAAAATATATATATATATATATATATATATATATATACTTAAAAGTTAGTCAAAAATAGTATATTAACAATAAAACAGATAACAGGAGATTGTGAGAAAATCACCAAAAGGGGTGCATGAACGACTGAATTTTGAGAAGCCTGATCCAGTCCAACCCATTCTCTTTACAAGACCTGAAGCCCAGAGAAGGAAAGTAACTTCCCTGAGATGACACAGCAAGCCAGCAACAGAGTAGGTCTAGAATCCTCCAGCTAACAGTTCTCCTCACCTTTAGGTCACTAAGCTGATAGTGTCTTAAGAAAGGAAAGATGAAAAGGCACCTTTGGAGTGAGCGGCCACTCCCTTTGAAGCCCAGAACCAGAGCTATTGTTATGGAAGGCCCCCACTACCAATGAGCCACTTTGCTCACAATACATAAACAAAGAGAAATAATACGATTGTCAAGTTTCTCAAAGAATTCAGGTGGACGCGAAAACATCTCAGAACCCAGGATACTGTTTTTGTTGGATCATGTAAAAGATACGCCTTTGGGTCCCTAAGTTTTTTCTTATAATAGCATATTCGGGCAAAAGTAGAAAATACTGTAATGATTTTTTATACAAGCAAGAAGGGCAGGCAAGAGGGTGTTTGTCTTGTTGGAGAACAAAGGATGAATTTACATGGTCTGGTGTAACCGCAGTATAACAAGATTACATCGCCAGGCGAAAGTCAGTCCAGCGACAATTGAAGAGCAAAAAACAAATTGTGCCCCGGCCCTAGCCTGAGTGGTTCCTGGCTCTAAAACTAAACATTGAACTCCCAACCCTCTTTACCCTTTCTCTTTAGTAGGCAGGACTAGGGCAGGGGTGTCTTTTAATTTCCAACTTCCTTTGGCATTGATTCTTTGCAGATGCTCTAGAGACCAGGAAATGGGCTTCATTCTATCAGTAGGAGTGAATAATCACTTCCCCCCTCACCCCTTGCAGAGAGCAACATATGGAACTTCGCCTCTGAAGAGGTCCTTCCTTCCCTTTAGGAAGATCAAGTCACATCTTATGACTAGAATCTGGAGCAAAGAGGAGTTTGAGGAAAAGCCAGAAAATGGGATCTCCACAGTGTCCAATGAATGTGAGTGATCCCCAGGCATACTTCCCACCCATTACTCTATGAGGATCACAAATTCAAGGCTTCAAGGTCCAGGCAGGCAATGCAAGTGAGAGAAACAGGCCCTCTGGGGCAGTGGATCTGGGGACATCCTGGAAGGTATATGCCTCTCTAAAGGGACAGCAGCAACTCAGCCACAATTACCTGTTGCCTTGTGATGTGGGCCCAGTATTGCCCAATCTTTCAGAACCTATATATTCATGTAAAATTTTTTCTGATTTCTAAATGTCAGTGACTAATTCACTCTTCTTCAAAATTCAATATTGGCTCAACACAAGCATCTGAGCAGCAGGTCCACCAGCAGGTGCCTCTGCCCCATGCCCTCGTCTGAGGCAGACTCATTCCTTTCTGAGCTGCAAGCACAAAGCATGAGCAATGACTCCCCAGGCCACATGCCAACCTGGCCCCCATCAGAGTTCTAGATCTGCATTTCACAGCTCAGGCCCTCCTCCTGTGTTTTTGTTTGTTTGCTTTGGACCAACATTTAAGGTATGGATGAAGAAGGAGAAGGAAAGAGAGGGGAAGAATCTAGTCAATGGCATCCAGCATGGCAGAAGTCGGGATGGTCTCTTGTTCTTAGCCCCAGTGCTGAACACAGTGCCGCAAGCAGTAGGTGCTTAATAAGTGTTTGTGAGTGGATGACAAGATACAGGAAAGAACCAGAAGACAGAGTCACTGTGTTGTCCATAAAGAATAATGGTCAGGGTCTGAAACAGAAATTCCAACCACTGTAATGGAATCAGGGGTGGAGAGGCTGCAGCTTATGAAGTTAGAAGTCAAACCAGGGAAGAAAAGAAAGGAAGAGGATTTTAAATCCCTTAGCTTGAGTTAAAGTTGGGATATACCACTTGGAGACAGAAAGTCTAGATTTGAGTCATTGCTCTGCTAATTAGTAGCCACATGACTAGGGGCAAGACACAGAACCCCACTGTATTTGGAAACTGGGACCAGGACTATCTAGCTCCTAGAGGTGACTTGGGGATCAGATGAGATACTGGGTTTTTAAATACTTTAAAAACTGAAAAACACCCAAAAAGTGGGATAGGGAGACAGGAGAGTCAAGTCACGTAGAGGGTGATGAGTCAGAAGGACAGTGCAGAGCCAACATGTTTCTTGGGCTGTGTGCATCATTTAACGTGTCAAGACGGCTTTTGGCTTAGCCCTTGGCTTGACTCATCCTGATTAACAGATGCCTGGCTGGCCAGGAGTTTGACTCCAAGCTGATTGGACAACAGAGTGGGGAGGAGCTCCTGAACTTGGCCAGTGACTGGAGAAGCTAAGACAGCAGCCAAAAGAGAAATCAACCTACCCTGTCCAGCCCAAGGACAACTGGGTCATCTATGAAATTCATCCTACGGTCTATCTCCAAGGGTGCACATGAACAATTCTTCCAGAGTCTCAGTGTTGCTGAGGAAGGCACTCCAACGAACAAGCTCATTCGGGGTGTGAATTATTTGTGTCCATAACCACAAGTTTACACAGATCCATTAACAAAAATTACATCTGGCAACTACCTCTAAACAATTACAGTAACTGTGGTTTTAAGTAGTGACTGAGACAATAAAATAGAGCAGCCATCATAAAGCTTGCTGCAAATCTCTCCTTGACCTCAGTGGCTGGAAGCTAGATAAATGGTTAAGAACATTGGAGACAGACAGACCTGACTCAAATCCTAGCTCTTTCACCTTGGGCCACTTAACCTCTCCAAGTTTCAATTTCCCCAACTGCAAGATGGGAATAATAATAGGATTAAAGAAGACGACCTTTGACAAATGTTAAGCACAGTGCTTCTCTCAGAGAAAGCAGACCAAAAATGGTAGATAACCACTTTAGAATTTCAGCTTAGATCCAACCCCTTTCGCACTTGCATCTGGAAGATTCTAGACTGCTAAAGGTAGAAGCACCACTTAAGATTGAGGAAAAGGAGTTTTTTTCTTGGAGCCAGAGAGTATTTTAAAGGTCCATAAGAAGCTTTTCTGGGAAACAAAAAGAATCCCCAATTAGAAAATCTCTAATCCACCCATGAGCTCTTCAACCAGAATGACTTCACTTTGAACTGATTTTTTATATTGGAGCTCCACCATGCAGGATTTAGCCTGATGAAAAGTTTTCACTAATAGAAGTAATTCAGCCTTTTCATTGTACAAAGAAAGAAGCTGAAACCCAGAAAAAAGTGACTTGTGACTTAACCAAAGACACCTTATGAATATGTAACAAACACACGACTGGCTTTTATGTCTCCAGACGTTTGTTAAGCATAAATAATAATTAGTTTAAATTATGTGCTATTAGATAATTAATATATCCAATGCAACTATTCTATCCTTAATCAGATCAAAGTTACACTCAGTCCAATATCCTCCTTTCCCTTTAAGATATAGGCTAAAGAGACATTATCTTATGTCCAGAAAAATGGGGAATCTCCATTAGGCATATATACCCTATGCTGCAATCTGCATACAACCCAAGGACCTTCGCTTTCTGGTGCTTTGCTTTAGCGTTATTTTCAAAGTGGTGGAAGAGCAAACCAAACCAAATTAAAAGAGATAGTAAGGAAAAAGAAGAGAGGGAGAAAAGGGAATACATGAAATCCCAAATCAGAAGAGTTCTGGAACATGTATAGTATCTAACCCCCAACAACAGCATAAATTAACATTGTCCCAACCTCATATGCATCCAGAAATCTGGCAGTTAGTTATCAACTGTTTATCTGAGCCAGGCCCTATGCCAAAGACTTCGCACATTTTCTCATTTGAACCTCTCCAGAACCCTAGAAGGTAAGTATTATTATTCCCATTTTATAGATGAGGAAAGAAGTACAGGGATGATTAAGTAAATAGCACAAGATCACAACACAGGACAAAGCCAAAATTAGAAAACACTGAGACTCTGGAAGAATTGTTCATGTTGCACCCTTGGAGACAGACCTTAGGAGGAGTTTCACAGATGACCCAGTTGTCCTTGGGCTGGACAGGGTAGGTTGATTTCTCTTTTGGCTGCTGTCATAGCTTCTCCAGTCACTGGCCAAGTTCAGGAGCTCCTCCCTTGGAATTAGAGTGATTCCAAAACTCTCACTCCTAACCCTGGTATAATAGTGGACTCATCCTACAGCCACATGTAACTTAGACAAAGTCAGCTTGGTATGTTCAAACAAGCAAGGAAGCAAAGTCACTGGAGAAAGAAATAACCCAACAGTGTAGGTGGTCCCACCTATCTTTCTAACCACTGACCACATCAGACAGAAGATGTGCTCTGATGGTCAGTTCACAGCCACCCTAGCATCCTTACCACTGCACACAGAGAGCATCTCTGGACACACTTTTCCATTTCACCTAAATGTAAGCCAGCTATGTCAACTGAGGCCCCAAGAAGCAGCAGCAGCCTGGTCCAGTGCTGGGAGAAAAATGGCTGTGTTCTGACTCCTTCAGCCTCCACCAGGCGCAAACCCTCTGAGGGACGTTCAAGGTAAATTTCGACCACACTCAACTTTTCTCCCCATGTGCTCACTGTGGAACCCAATTGCCTTAGAAGTGATGCCTGCTGTCCCTGGAATGACGGAAAGCCTGATGCAAGGCAGAAGAGCCAGCTTCTGGTCCTCACTATGCCACCGCCCTGGAGGATGCTGCTTCTCTATCTGCCAGATAAGAGGTTGGACTAGGCTGCTCACCGAGGAGTAAACGAAGAAGCCCAGACCTGGTATGTGGCCCTGGTCTCTGAAGCCTGCAGGAGCTGGGTAAATCAAGCTGAGCTCTACAGGGGCACTGTCCAGACCCTGTCCAAAGATTACAGACACCCACCACCCCAGAAACTCATGTTATTTAGCGGCTGGGCCAGGCCTCTTCTTGGGTCTGTGAGGAAGTGAAAGGGGACAGTTTCTTGGCCTGGAGGCACAGGTGCAGCTGGGCTGGGGCTCAGGCTTGGACCTGAGGAAACAAAGACATACTGCAGAGCCTCTCTCCGTCCCAACCAGCACTGTGCCCCCCCAACCCGAACAACAACTGACCACTTGATAATTCACAATGTCGATGACAGAAAAGAGGTGAGAGAGCCACTAGAAGGGAAGAGATCCTTTCCAGACAACTGGGATCTGAGCTGTGGAATCCAGAAGTTTATTTCATTAAAAAAAAAAAAAAAACAGGGGGAGGAAAAAAATTGACCAAGGGTGATTATAGAGAGTCTGAGACTTTCCATGGCTGGGCTGCCTGGTGAAAGATGAGGACGTCCTCTTTCCACCAGTGGCTTTGGCTTCATCATGCCAAACAACCATCAATATTGGCTTCCTTTTCTTTCAATGGATTGACCCGTTTTATGCAAACAAATTGAACAATTGTTTGAATGCCAAGCAACATAGCCTTCACATTCTCCTGCAGTTTAGCAAAGTTTCTCACATAACAGCTTTGCACGCCTGCCCAGGCTGATGAAACAGACAACCTAATCACCTAGGGCCGTGCACCAAGGTGACTGCTGAAGGAGAGAGTCAAACACAACAGTCTCTGTGTGATGAAGGTCCAAGGCCCTGAGCAACCCAGGGGAAAACAATGCTCTTTGGAGCTGGACCCTGTTAAGTGTTAAGATCCTTCCCAATGGAGTCTCACTTGTAAATACTTAAAGGACCTCAAAGCCGACAGTTCTAGACTAGCCATTCTGCTGCTTACACTGCAATTTGTAATGCAGTAGTCCCTGCCTTGTGAGGTCTGCCACCCAGGAGAGGGTCCCTCTGCTCCTGACCAGATGGCTCTGCAGACCAACCTGCTTCAGGAACCAAGCCCTTTCTGCCTCCAAAGGTGAAGGCAGGTACCCGTTTGCACCGATACACTTACCCTCTAGTTTTAGGGAAGAGAGTGTGTGTGTATACAGATACATGTATATAATCAATGTTAATATTATTGTCATATCTAGCTTGTACCTATGAACTGTAATACAATACAAGCATCTTCATCCTATTGCCTTGCTTTTATTCTCCAACTGATTCATGGGTAAGTCTTTTCTTCTCTTTCCAGAACAGGCATCTCTCTTATTTTACCTAAATCAAGAGAATTTCAGAGGATCTTAAAGGAAGGATCTTAGAAGTACAGTTTTCCATCCAATGCCTGGCTCCCTGTCCCAAAGCCCAGCGCAGGACTGGCTCAGAGTTGGCACCCAGTAAGTATGTGGTAATTTAATCAGGAGGTTGATTTCAAAAATTAACGGGTTTGCCTTGATCAAAGGCAGCTTCAGGTCCTTGGCTGTGCTTCCTTGACTAGACTGGAGCTACGGGAACCTTATCAGCATCTAATAATCAAACTCACGCACACAACTGTAAGCTGCACAAAGTCAGGTTGGAATCACCACCACCTCCTTTCCCAGGGCAGCATCTGAGTCAAGGACCAAAGGCAAGTGGTTCATTTTGGAGGTGATCCCAGGGAGCTTCCATAGCAGAGTGGGAAAGCAAGATGGAAGGGAAGGCAGCCCTGATGAGATGTGTTAGTGAGCAGTTGAGTCATATTTGCAATGGGGACCTCTGGGAGAAAATGGAGAGCATGCCTGAGAGGTGCCTCACCAAGGACTATTTTCTACTCATCCCCATCTGTGAACTGAGGACTGCTGCTGCAGGTACCAGTCCTCACACTGGGCTGACCATGCGGCTGCAGCCCAGGAACACCCTGGGGCAGAGTCCTGTGGGCATGCAGTAGGAAGCTGGTGAGCAGGAGAAGGATGAGTCCTGGGGGGCAGGAGCAGGGCACTGACAGCAGCTCCCCAGGGCCTAATGCAGTGCTTGGCATACAGCTGGTGCTCAAAAACAAAGTTGCATAAATAAATGCATTTATTCTACTGGTTTTATAAAACTCTTTTTTACATTTTTTAAAAGGAGAACACTTTCTTCAAAGGAAGTCTTATAAGTAAAATTCAGAATATAAAAGAGATTAAAGAGGAGTTGCCTGATTTAGGGACCAAAGCCCCATTGCTTCCCCCCACCACACAAAGACAACTATGAGGACCAACCAGCACACCTCAGAGTGCAGGGTGGAAATCCCTGATTTACTTTATCCCCTCATTTTACTGACAGGACAATTGAGGCGCCGTGTCTCTGGTGATGCCAGAAGTTAGTGCTGGAAGCCAAAGGCGGCCCAGGAGAGTTAGTCAGTGGGGATGGGCACCACACTAAGCATTGGTCCTCAGCAGGAACCTCCCCTGGAAGCACCTGCAGAGCCTGGCTATTTTGCCCAGAATGGGGCAGGGGTGGGTTGGGGAATGTTAAATTATCTGTTACAAAGCCATGACACCTCGACCATCTCCAAGAACACGCGTAATTAAATCTGTTGTCATTCATGTCCCATTGCTCCAGAACCAAAAGTTAGCAGACGAGGGGGGTGCCAGCACCTTCCACTGTCACCATTGCTGAATCTGTTTCCCACAGCCGCCAGGACTGTCTCTTGAAGAGGCAGCCTCTACACCCCCATGTGGAACTGGGGTTCCTCTCCCCTGAGAAGCTATATCAAGCAAACACATCTTGAGGGAGGGGCCAGGAGCAAAAATCCTGTAGAACTTAAAAATACAAGTTTGTACTAGAAAGCCATGTTTGAGGCCACTAAACTAGAATGAACTCACAGTTTGGACAAGTAAGAAGAGATAGAAACATGGAGGGAAAGATTTCAGCCTTGACTCTCAGGAACTTTTGGATTTCCTGGGGAAGCATTTGGCTCAATGCCTGGCACCCACCTCTCTGCATCTAGGTTTCTGGCTGCCAACGCTGAGAACTCCCTTCTGGTCTTGACATCAGTTCGAAACCCAGGCAAAGCAGCCAAGGTCACCTGCAGGTTTTATGAACACGACTTGGGAATTCCTCTTTTTTAGTATCACTGGAGCACCTGGGCCTTCCCCCTGCTGAAGAGGAAGAAAAAAGAACTAGTAAGGAATGGTTTGGTGTGAAAACAAGGGGAAATCAACTCCCTGTCTCAGTCCAGTCTCCAAAGAGGAAAACTCAGTGGATCATTCCAACTGGGACAACTTGCCCAAATTCCTCATTTTCACAGGTGAGAAGTTAAGGCCCAAAGAAGGGGAGATTTGCCTAAGATTTCAGAGTTAGTTAATAGAACCTCTGTGACTAAAACACCAGTTTTTCCTAATTCCAGGTCCAGTAGCTTTTTTTTCTATATTAATATTAAGTAAAATCTACCTTTTTTCCTTTTTCCTTAATTCCTATATTAATATTAAGTAAAATCTACCTTGCTTATTTCTTTTTAGCTCTATGCCTGGCACATGAACTCTCATCAAATGTTTGTTGAATGAAGGATTGTATGAATATATGAATGAAACTCTCCTCTGAGGTAAAGTCCAGGACCTTTTTTTAAAGCCCTTTTTTTTTTTTTTTTTTTGCCTTCAGAGATCTTCTAAATGGTACAAACATAAGCATGCTGCAAATTGCATTCCTTTTTTTTTTTTTGAGCAGTAAGAAGTCTTTGTTTAAGGCAAAGTACACACTTGAATAAAGGGAAGTTTGGCCAACCTCAGAGAGGAGGCATGCAAACTGCATTCTTGATAGCAGTTGTAGTTGCTAGATGGAGGGCAATGCAGATCAGGGTTCAAAATTAGGAGTGTTGTAGAATTGGCAGCAACTGAGAATTTCACTGCTGCAGGACCCCCCCCCCCCCCGGGAGGGTTCTCAGATCCCTCCCATGGACCAAGGCAGGGAGAGGTCTGTCAGGAGCTTGCCTTGTGGCAAGGCTGAAATTATTTTCAGTTCTAAAAGTCCGTAATTCAATCAACTGAAAATTAGAGTATCTCTGCTACTGGCTGTGATCACGTCTATACCTTCAAAACCCTTAGCCTGGTGGGGTGGTTTGGGAAAAGATTATTTTGATCTAAAACAGCTACAGTGATTTCCACCTACAGGGTGAAGTCTCCAGACATCAGCAGGTCTCTGTTGCAGCCTGAGCTTGTCTTTCTTGGCTTTACCTACTTACCATTAGCACTTGTGCATTGCAAAACAAGTAGTAAGTTTTACCTTTGTTTATCTACATTTTACTATTTACTAGCCAGTCTTCTCTTTTCAAATAAAACCAACTCACTATAACCACATTTTTTTTCAAGCAATACAGACACTATCAATGAAGAATATAAAAATCACTGTCAACATTTCTGAGTGTCCTTCCTTTCACTTCTCTGACCCTGTCTCCCAACATTTTAACTCCATCCTGGGGCCTCCAGTCCTTTAGAACTGCTTTTCTTTGAGTATGTTCTATTACCTCATTTAATTCTCACAACATCCCACAATGTAGCAATTATTATCTCCACTTTACAGATTGGAAACTGAGGATGCAGCTACTAAGTAACAGTGCTGGGTTTCAAATCCAGATTTACTTTACTCCAAAGATCAAGTCCAAGAAAATATATAGCAATCATTTTTTTTATACCTTTACTATGTGCCCGATACTGTGCTAAGTGCCTTCTCTACCTTATCTCAGATGTTTAAAGCACATTGATAAAGTAGGTTTTATTCTATTTCAGGGAAGTCTAATGCATAGAGGAGTTAAGTGACTTGCCCAGAATCACACAGCTGATAAAGGCAGAGCCAAAAGCAAAATTGGGATTTCTGACTCCTAAACCCATGTTCTTAACCAGGAAACTACATGGTGACATCCATTCCATTGGTTGAAGCAGATTTATGCACATAGGGAGTCATACTCTACACACTGTTCTTTAACTTGTTTGTTTCTCTGTTAGGTAAGGGTAGTGGGTTTTCAATCCTTGCCTTTAAAAGTGAAATGACATGACCCAATCCTGCTTCCTCAAGCCAGCAGTTGGCCTCTGCCCCACATGGTGGTCCTATTACCCAGTCATAGCCCACACCCTGACCACTCATCTCAACCATCTTGCCCTCTGTCACCCCTCAGCTCCTCATGTTGGTCTCCTTCAGGTTGTCAGCTTACACCTACCCCTCAAACCAGGTACTACATATAGGCCCACTGCCCCAGACCTTGGGCCTCACACAAACCCTCATCCTGTGATTTAGCTACTTCTCCCACTCTGGCAGGCCACTGTGCTCCACCCAGCCTGCTATCCAGTATTCAGACTGTCAACACAAGCCCTTACCAGGCAAACACCACCTTCCTTGGATTGCTCTGGCTTAACAAATAAGTCAGCAACAGAAATTCCACCAGATAACCTCCAAAGTTCCTGTAGTTGAAAAATAATATACAATGTTATAATCTCCGCATAATAAGGAGATGAGAGTTTCTTAGCAAACATGTACAGTCTATTCTACCCTGGGGATGAGTTAAGTCGTCCATCACTCTGCTTGAAGCAATCTCACTGTGTGACTTTGGGCAAGTCACCTCCACTCTCTCGTCATCAGTTTCTTGTTTCTTTATCTATTGAACAAAGTAGAAATAGATGGTCCCGGGTCCCTGCAAACTCAGAAATCCTATTATCCTATGACTAAAGAAATGAAAAGCCTAGTAGATATTATTCCCATTGTTGATTTGTCCAATCATTAACCAGACTAATGAGGCTGTTTATGCAATCCAACCACAAAGTTCACTTAGGGGGAGAAGGGAAAGAATCAAGGCAGTTAGACATTCCAGGACTTCACTGGGGGCCAAACACTAAGTTGATGGTAGTGTGCTGGCAACAGTCAAAGGAATCAGGGGGATACTTGCATATATGGGGTGCACTTAGGAATGAGGGAGCATTTTCCATGAGCAGAAAATGGTCCTCTGACTGAATCCAAGATGAAATCTACTTTTTGAAAAAGTTTTTTTTTCTTAAATTTGGCTCAATTGCTTGTTTTTCTCTGCTCCTTATGTAATCTTGTGGGATGTGGCGTCAAAAAGTCATAAATCATTCATGGTGCTCTGAGGAAAAAAAAATCATTTGTGCAAAGCAGATGAAATGTAAAATGAAATGGGGAAGTTTTTGCATGAAACCTGAAGAAAAATGTAACTCTGTAGTTCATAGCCCACGCTGGTCACTAATTTGTTCAGTCATTCTGTGGTTTGGTCATTTGTTTCTGGCTTCTTGTGCTTCATTTTAAATGAAGACTGAGTTAAAGACATAGCCCATCACAACTATACTGCATTTGCCCAGGAATCTTAGGAAGGATCCTGTAGTCATGGCATTTGTGGGGACAGTCGAATCTGGCAGATTTTTATTTCCTGCTTGAAGAAACCAAGAAAGCCTGTTGTCCAAAAATCCCTTTTTCAATATGCCTGTCACTGCTCTCCATAATTCCCATGGGTTAATTAAAATCCCTTTGTAAAATATTAATACTCTTCTCCAAAACCCACATACAAAAACACAAGAAGCCCCCAGCAGAGTTAACCCATAAAGCTAACTCTCAAATATTAATGCCTTAAATAAATTGATTTAGCTTTATAATTTCTAATGTGGGAGCTAGCTATGATAAGGCTTCTACTAAACAAGCAAATTATGGGGGCTTTTTTTAAGCTCTTTAATATTCATTAACTCATTCAAGCTTCACAAATATAGCAAGGACAAGATCTGTGTTCATTCATTAATTCATTCCTACAACAAACTTTACTGACTGTCAAGCACTATGCTAGGGTGCTAAACATATTGACACGAGAACACGTGTTGTCCTTGAGCCACTCAGCACTTGGAGTGACAGACATGGAAGGATCATCATCGAGACACAAACCAAAATGAATACAACTCCCAAAACTGAAATACTCTGCCCTAAGTCATACAGCTGGAAAGTTCTGGAACAGGGACTTTCCTCTTAGGTCCCCTAAGTCTAAGCTCAGAACACTCCCAAAGAGATTCTATAGTTTTTGTAGATGGACAAGTTTTGATGGGAGAAAGTGAGGAAAAGAAAGCTCCTAGACTGAGGTCCTGCCCCTTAGAAGAATAATCTGGGTTAATTACCCTAGGAACCAGTGAGCAACTAGCAGAACTGAGAAACAATTCTCAACAGAACAAAGGAGGAAAGCGTACCCATAGGTCAAGTTCATAATTTCTCCTAGTCAGCCTTGAGATGATGTCCAACCTAGCAAAGAGTCTGGCATTGGGTTAGTCCTCAAAAAATCTCTATTTACAATCTGTTCAGCTCAACTCCAATTAGTCAGATAACCACTGTGTTACCAAATGACAGACAGTTGCCCCCAAAAAACTCTTGAGATCTCAGTGCTACTGCCTTGAATACTCAGTTCCACAGTATGGGAAAGCCTTAACCCATCCTCAAGATCTTTGCTCTTTCCAGGTATTGAGAATATTATCATTTGGTTTACTGTAGCCATTCTACCCCTATGTCCCAAGACCCTGATGTCCCTGTGGCCACACAATGAAAGGTGGCAGAGAGTTCCCATCATAATACAGCTTCTCAATGCTCTTCCTGCCCAACCTAAGGACTGTCCAGCATATCCCCCTAGATTTGGTTCTCTGGCACCACAGGCTTTCTGTACCCTGACTGGGATGTGTTGTTTTACAGGTTCATGGCAATAAGCAACAGGAACAACAACAAAAAAATTATACTAGGGACTGGGGAAAATAAAGAATCATAGCCTCTGTCCTCCAAGAACTGATAAGCTAAGCTCTGGCACAAACCTACTGTGTAATCTTAGGAAAATGGCAACTCCCAAGGTTCAGTTTCCTCATCTGTAAAATGGTGGTGTTAAAAATACCTACTTCATAGGGTCGTTGCAAAGATTAAATAAGGTAATGCAAAAAAAAAAAGAGAGCAAAATATGTAAAGACCTTGCTTTGGCACATGGCTAACAATACCAATAAATGTAGGGCAAATACAGCTGACTCATGAACTACAAGGTTTGAACTATACAGGTCCACTTAAATGCAGTTTTTTTTTCAATAAATGCATTGAAAAAAATTTATTTGAGATTAGCAACAATTTGAAAAACTCACAAACCATGTAACCTAGAAATATTGAAAAAATTAAGTATATCATGAATGTATAAAATATTTGTAGATATTAGTCTATTTTATCATTTCTTACTATAAAATCAACAGTAAGGTACCACTGGTTAAGTTTTGGGGGAGTCAAAATTATACATGGGTATTTGACTACACGAGCTGTCAGCACATCTAACCCCCACATTATTCAAGGACCAACTGTATATAAATCAATACTGATTGCTGAATGAAACAGGAAAGCATACATAATATAAGGCAGACTTTGATAAGTTTCATAAGGGAGATAAAGTACTAGGGCGGAATGTGGGAGGGAAAGTTTCCTTCTAGTTGAAAGCATTGAGAAACACTACTCAGAGCAGGTAGAAGTTGAGCTGGGTGTGACAAATGAGGAAGTTTTGGAGAAATGGTCTTGGGAAGTTCCCACAAGAAGTTGATAACAGTGTTGAAAGGTTGCATATTTCTGGTAGTGTTTCAATCTTGAAAGGTGTTCATCTTGACTCCTACCAGTTTAGGTGAAAGCAATGTTGCTCTGTTCAGGAATGATTTGTACCCAGATGTGTACACCACAGTTTAATAGGGATACCAATACACTATGTTTGGGTCAGAAGCTGGAACTATTGCTGGGACATGGCTGTCATCTAATTGGAAACTCTTATCAGAGCTACGTGTGAGAAGCTAAAATTCTTTTGAACTACTGCAGGCAGAATAAGTATCCACAGGTGGAAATACCATGAAATTGAATTTCAGCTTCATGTAAGGAAGGACATTCCAATGGTTTGAGTTGCCAAATTAGAAAAGTTTGTGAGTCTCCTTTGCCAGAAGTGTTTCAGTAGGATTTGGAGAACTGATTCTCAGAGTAGCTGTAGGAAACATTTCTGCACGCATTAGGAAATTAGTCCAGAAGAGATAAACATGTCCTCCCAGTTCTAAGTCCCAAAGTCCCTCAATACACAGTAATATTTATCAAGATTCATTCATTTATCCAATAAATGTGTAGAGATAGTCCTGACTTTGGGACAAGCATGGCTGGGTTTAAATCTCAATTCTTCTACTTTCTAACTGTGAGACTTCAGGCAAGTCAGCTTCTCTGTATCTTAGTTTCTTCATCCATAAGATAGAATAATAATAGTTCCTGTTCATAGTGTTCCTGTGAAAATGAAAGTATTTGATTTATATAAGGCACTTTTGAATGGTGTCTGGCCTGTAATACAGTCAATTAATATTAAACATTGGTAGCAGTAGTGATAGATGTCAGGCACAGAGCTAGACACTAGATCACCAATATTAAGAAAGCAGACATGAATCCTACCTTTCCCAAGTTTAAAGTCAGCCAGGAGGTGGGAGAGTATAAAAGATACTAAGCTAAAAGTCACAAAAATATACATGTCAAACTATGATAATTGCTATGAAGGGAAAAAAGAGGATGCCATGATAGCATATGACAGAGGAGAGGGAGACCCATTTAGATTGGGAGGTGCAGGGAAGAGTTCTTTGAGGAACTGACATTTAAGCTGTTTTGCAATTTAGATATATCCCAACACCATAGGCTAAAGGGGTGCCCCAATGCCTGGCCTTCTTTAAGTCAACAGAAAAAGGAAGCCAGCTGTCTACAAAAGTATGGAGTCACCTGCCAATCAGAGTCCAATTCATACATCAAGCCTTACATTAGGCAATGTAAATATAGACAGGTTTTCTGCTTTAGCTATTGGTTTCCATTGATTTTTCTGTGAAATCTATAAACTTATCATTTTATCCATTCATCCATTGATCCATACATCTATCCATCTATTCATCCATCCCAGTCTATACATAGTTCAACAATATGTAGTCCCCAATCTCAAGGAACTACTTTAAGGGAGGCTAATATGTGTATAAGTTCCTGTAAATGAAGATATATTAAGGAAATGAAGGGAACTATGAAAATTTGAAGAAGATAGAAATTCAACACAGATGAGGGGAGAAATTTTTTTTTAAGTGACATGGTGAAGCATGCCAGGGAATTCTAGGCAAAGTGAATTTGAAAGAATCAAATCTTACTCAGAATTTAGGTTCTGAAATCAATGCATAAAATCTCAAAAAATCATGATTAATAGTCAAAAGTATCCCTTCAGCCAGGGCTATGTTAGAGAATGACATACTGTGTGGGGAAGTTGGGGTTCCTATGGCCAGGATCCTCATTGAACTTAAACCACTTGATGATGTAACTGGCCTGTTGCTGGGCTACTGCTTCCACACCCATAGGCAATAAGCTATTATTGCGCTATATAAAGGGCTCGGCCCAGTGCCCTGGGTGGAGGCAGAGAAGCTAATGCTCGACCTACCACCAGGAGAACAAGCCAGGTAATAAACCCTTTCACCCCAAGAACATTCTACTGTTATTTCTTTGGTCACACTGAATCCACAGTGAACTTGCCCAAGGCTGACACCATTGGCAAGACAATTGGCATAGTCAGCAGTATTCATTGTTGACCAAGGAAAAAGACAGGCTGCCCTTATGGGAGGGGTGCTTCAGCCGGCTGCCCCTATGAATGGGGAGACAATGGACTGTCCCCCAGTGGGTATGTGGTCTGAGGTGGCTTGCCTCCTAGAAGGCTGGGCCCCACCCCAGGACTGGAGGCAAGTGGAGGTGATACCTGAGGCAGTAAGGGTGGCCCTTGGTATAGTAAGTAGGTCTTTTGAAAGACAAGAGTGCCTGTAAGGCAGCAGGGACTGTGGGTTGGCTGCTTTTCATACTATTAAAAAAGTCTACAGAAGAGAAGGACATGCTCCTGAAAAAGACCCAAGAAATGGCAGCACAAGATCACGAGCTGTGAACTGCTGCAGACTCACTGAAGAAGGAAATGGCATTGATACAAGAGGAGGCAGCATGAGAATGCTGGCAGCAAGGCACCATTGAAGAGGTAAAAGATTCCTTACAGTACAAGACAGCAGTGCTTCCAGTTGCTCTGAAGGAGGAAAAGGCCATAAAGGAAAAAAACAAACTCCTGAGGGAAGCACAGGCAGAGGTGTCACGAGAATGCCAGCTGCAAAGCATTGAGGTGAAGGTAAGAGAGCTTCTGAAGACTTAGCTAGCACTGCTATGAGGCACTGTAGAGAGTGTAAAGGATGTAGCAAAGGAGGCGCTCAGGGGAGTGGAGAGAAAGATGCCATCAGTCCCAGAAATGGAGGAGTTGGGGAAGGATGAAGGAGTGGTGTGGGAGCACTGACCCCTCCTCTACTGAAAGCACACCCAGTGGTTGTAAAGAAAATAAAGACACAGCTTCCGAGGGTTCCCCAATAAGAGGTGCAGCCCCCTCCCCAGGTCATGGAGCACTCTATGCTCCACCCCTATACTCAGGCTAAGCTGCTGGATTTGGGCTCCCGGTTTAAGCAGAAGCCCTTTGAGTCAATATCAGCTTGGCTCCTGCATCTGTGGGACTTAGGGGTGGATGGAATTGTTCTGTCGGGATCAGAGATGGGAAAGGTGGCTTCCCTGACAGTTTAGCCAGCCCTGGAGCAGCAATTACAAAATGCACATCAGGCTTCAGGAAATCACTCCTTCCTCCATTGGCTTATGGCTGCACTATGTGCTGTGTGGCCCAATCAGGGTGATCTACTATCCTCCCCTGCTAATGACAGACATATGCTGAGCTCCAACAGGTGTTATGGGAGCTAGACATAAGAAATGCCATTGATAGCCCAGAGAATCATGGCCCAGATGAGGAACATTTCACTACAGGGATGAGAAATATTGTGCTTCAAACAGCTCCCACGTCCATCTTTGGGTCTCTGGTGGCCATTCTTGCCCCTCACTTAGGGCGGCCCATAAGCAAGGTTACACATACAGTAGCAGACTTAGGGGAGACGGAAGCAGTGAGAACACAGAAATAAATAATGTCTGCTACTTCCAAGAAGAATTTAAACGGCCCTGTGAAGGTTATGAGGACCCAGATGTGAACTGATTTAATACAGGCAGGAGCAGATAGAAGGAAATTAGTTGGGAAGTCAAATAGGATGTTACTGGAGCTATGGCAACAACTGAAACCCAAGAAGCAGTTCCAGCCATTAAGACCAAAGAGGCAGAGGTCAGAGACAGAGCCACAAGTCCAGCCTGTGTGTTTGCAAGACTTCCTGCTGGAGAGCAAGCCAGCCTCACTTGAGCCCACACAGAAAGATGATTGGGGAACACAGTTTGACTGAGGAGAAGGTCAAGGTACCTGCCCTGAGGGACCATGGGGGGACTGGAGGCCACATATTGAAATAGCTATCCATTGGTTCCCAGTGAACATACAATGTGTCCTGGCTCTGGTGACACAGGGGCTGAATGTTCACTGATTCATGGTAACCCTGAGAAGTTCCCTGGGACCCCCATTATCATAGATGGATACCAGGGTAAGGCTATCAGAGTGAAATAAGCCCAAATTCCTTTGGGAATAGGGCATCTACCCCCAAAAGAGTATACTGTGTATATATCTCCCATCCCTGAGTATATTTTGGGTATTGATATCCTGCAGGGTCTATGGTTGCAGACCGTTGAAGGTGAGTTCAGACTGAGAGTACGTGTGGTGAAGGCAGTTCTGAGGGGATATACTAGGCACTTGCCCATAGCTTTGCCTGTGCCTCAGCGGGTGACTAATACCAAACAGTACAAACTTCCTGGAGGGCATAAAGAAATTGAAGAAACCCTCCAGGAACTGGAAAAGTGGGTATTATAAAGCCCACCCATAGCTCTTTCGATTCCCCAGTGTAACCAGTAGAAAAGCTGGATGGCTCCTGGCATATGACTGTGGATTACAGAGACCTGAATAAAGTCATACCCCCTATGCATGCTGCTGTCCCCTGTATTACAGACCTGATGGATACCCTCAGTCATGAACTAGGAACATACCATTATGGAGTAGACCTTGCTAATGCCTTCTTTTCCATTGATATTGAGCAGGAAAGTCAGGAACAGCTTGCCTTCACATGGGAAGGATGGCAATGGACTTTCAGAGAGGTCAGGGATACCTCCACAGCCCCACCGTCTGTCATGGACTTGTAGCCCAGGACTTGGCTACATGGGAGAAACCAACAACAGTGTGGTTGTACCATTATATTGATGATGTCATGCTCATGTCTAATTCTCTTTCAGATCTAGAAGGAGCAGCACCTAGACTGCTGCAACATCTACAGGAGAAAGGATGGGCTGTAAACAGTACCAATGTTCAGAAACCTGGTTTGTCAAATTCTTGGGGGTCATCTGGTCAGATAAGACCAAAGTTATACCAGAAACAGTCATAGATAAAGTCCAGGCCTTTCTTAACCATACCACTGTAGCATTATTACAGGAGTTTTTGGGTCTTCAAGGCTACTAGAGAGTGTTTATCCCACACTTGGCACAAATTCTGAAGCCCTTATACCAGTTGGTACAAAAGGGCATCAGGTGGGACTGGGATGAGACATGTGCATCTGCCTTTACTACAGCAAAACGGACAGTCAAGGCTGTGCAGGCCTTGAGTGTGATAGACCCATCAAGGCCCTGTGAGCTGGATGTTCATGTGACTGAACAGAGTTATGGCTGGGGTTTCTGGCAGCGGCTTGAATGATCTCACCAACCTACTGGATTCTGGTCACAACTCGGGAAAGGGGCAGAGGTACGATACACTTTGATAGAAAAACAACTGGCTGCCATGTATCACACCTTGCTGGCTACAGAACCCATCACCAGAATGACCCCGATAAAGGTAATAACCACCTATCGATCTTGGGGTGGTTACGAGACTGGACCCAAAAGCCAAGGAGTGGTGTGGCACAAACGCCAACACTAGACAAGTGGGGTGCTTACCTACAGCAGTGTAGTGCCCTCTCTAGTAGCCCCTTGAGTGAAGAACTCCCACACTTATTGGAACTGGTGACATATACTACCGAAAAGCAGGAAGAAATTGCTTTTGAACCATTAGTAGCAAAGAGTCCCTATCGGGAGGGAAGAGCCCCTATACCATACCTGAAGATGCATGGTACACAGATGGCTCCAGCCGTGGGCAGCCCCCAAAATGGAGGACCATAGCTTTCCATCCTAAGACTGAGACAATATGGATGGAAGATGGTGAGGGGAAGAGTAGCCAGTGGGCAGAGTTGCGGGCTGTGTGGCTTGTGATCAGCCAGGAGCCCTCCCCTATAGTTGTCTGCACTGACAGCTGGGCTGTTTACCAGAGCTTGACCCTGTGGTACCATGCCAACTGGCTGGTTGGTCACCAACCCCTTTGGGGGCAAGAATTGTGGCAAGACTTATGGGCCTGTGGTCAGACTAAAACAATTAAAGTATACCATGTGACAGGTCATTTGCCACTGGCATCCGCAGGAAATGATGAAGCAGATAAATTGGCCCAGATACATTGGTTAGAAGGAAAGCCTTCCTCTGATATAGCCCAATGGTTAGATCAACATTTGTTGCATGCAGGGCAAAAGACAATGTGGGCTGTAGCCCATCGGTGGGGTTTGCCTTTGACCTTTGAAGAAGTTAGTAGAGCCCGGCAGAAGTGTGTCATTTGCTCTAAAAGGGACTTACACTGTGTTCCACAGCAACATGAGAAAATAGCTAAGGGGCCGATACCTCTCGTCAGGTGGCAGATAGACTATATTGGGCCTCTACATGTGTCAGAAGGATATTGGTATGCAATGACTTGTGTGGACACAGCTACTGGACTTCTGGTTGGTTTTCCTACCCGTTGTGCAGACCAGCAAACGACCAAAAGAGGCCTGGAGCGTCTCCTTGCTCCCAATGGTGGACCACAGGTAATTGAGAGTGATCAGGGCACCCATTTTACTGGACATTCACTGCAAGAATGGGTGCAACAGTTGGGAATCAAATGGAAGTTTCATATGCCCTTCAATCCTACCACAGCAGGCATGACAGAGAGGCACAACAGTTTGTTAAAATCCAAACTAAATTCAGATACCAATAGTCTGCAGGGATGGTCAGTCCACTTATGGACTGTGCTATGGTGTTTGAACAAGAAACCCAAAAGGGAACCCTGAGTGCCATAGACATGTTAACATATAGTGCTGCCTCCCTTATACAACTACAAATACAAACTACCAAGTACAATACAAACTATAAAACTACCAAGGAAGAATCATTGAAGCCAAGGTTCAGCCACCAGAATAATATCTTGCTGCCAGCACCAACTACACTAAACCCTGGAGATTCCCTTGAGTGGACATGGCCTTAGACCTTTGGACACATGGACCAACAATGGCTGGCTCTCCTGACACCTTGGGAACAAGGCCTGGAAGCTGACCTCCTGTGTAATCCTGGAAAAACAGCAGAGTGGCCCCCAAAGATCACAGTAGTATATCCTGAATGGCCAGAGAGTAGGAGCATCTTACCAGGGAGTTTTCTTTTATCATTATGACCAGTGCATGCACCTCCAGTAGCCCTATATATAGACCCTTCAGTAAACCCCCGGGGAGAGGAGTTTAAGTATGGTATACTAGACCTGGAAGGGACCCCCTTCCTGCTACAGTCTTATCACAGAACCACTGTCTTGCATGCATCCTATTTGATGGACAAGATTTGCCTATGTTGGTGTCATTAAAACATGTGTCTTATTGCCCCTAAGGTCTTTGTGGATTGGGAACCTTCTATGGCTTCAGGATTGTTATAATTTTCATTACCTGTATCAAAATCTTGTTGTATCTTAATTTTTATTGTTATCTCTAAATTGTTGTTATCCATTGTTGCTGTTGTGGAATCTGGTTACAGTGCTCCAGCTTTCTCACACAGGAACCATTGCAGAAGATTGAGAGCATGTAGATTGTAAGGTGAGAATCCTGGAGGGGTGGAGTGTGGAGAAGTTGGGGTTCCTATGGCCAGGAACCTCACTGAACTTAAACCACCTGATGATGTAACTGGCCTGTTGCTAGGCTACTGCTTCCACACCTTTAGGCAATAAGCTATTATTGCGCTGTATAGACAGCTCGGCCCAGTGCTCTGGGCAGAGGCAGAGACCCTAGTGTTTGACCTACGGCCAGGAGAACAAGCCGGGTAATAAACCCTTTCATTCAACTGTCATTTCTTTGGTCACACTGAATCCATAGTGAACTTGTCTGGGGCTGAAACCCATTGGCAAGACATACTGTTTCTCAAGAAATCCAAGACAGCCATTGTTTCCTGCAGTCCTGAAATCAACTGCTGTTGCTTCAGTTGAGCATCCAGTGAATTTGTGAGATTGCTTTGAGGTGCCATGTTGTATGAAAAACATGAATTCTTAAATGCTAAACACATACATGGGAAAGGAGAGAACAGTCATTGCCATGCCTCCTACAGCCCTCAGGGCAGGCACTCCCCTTACCATGTAGGCAAGGGGACAAAGCGGTTCCCAGTAGTTTGAGTAGTAGCTCACTCTTGCTCTCTGTCTCTATCAATTAGCCCATTTCTTTTTATTATTGCTAAATTAAATTTGTATGCATTAAATAGAAATATGATCCATGTCTTATGTAACATGATTAAACATGAATTCAGCAAACAGCTAGGTTTTCAGAAAATAGCTCAGTAACACAGTATAGCTGAAAGTGGGGGCTGTGTTCCTTTCCTACCACAAACCGAGTGGTTTAAAAATAATAGAAATTTATTCTCTCAGTTTTGGAGACCAGCAGTGCAAAAGCAAGATGTCCATAGGATCACACTCCCTCTGGAAGCTCTAGAGGAGATTTCATGCTTTGCCTCTTCCTGTTGCTGGTGGCTTCCATGTTCCTTGGCTTGTGGCAACATAGCTCCAATCTCTACCTCTGTCTTTGAGTGGCCATCTTCCCTGGGTCTCTACCTCAAGCCTCCATCTCCTTCCTCTTAACAGGACACAAGTCATTGGGTTTAAGGCTTACTCTAGATCTGGGATGATCTCATCTTGAGAACCTTAACTTAACATCTTCAAAGACCTTGTCTTGCCAATGGGTTTCAGCTCCAGAGAAGTTCACTATGGATTCAATGTGACCAAAGAAATGACAGTAGAATGTTCTTGGGGTGAAAGGGTTTATGCCCAACTTTATTCCCACAGTGGTAGGTCAATCACTAGAATCCCGTTCACTCAGAGCAAGTCTGCATGCAGCAAGCCGGTCTCTGCCTCTGGGCCTCTCAGCCCACACAGCTGTCTCAGTCTCTGTCCTCGGTGCTGCCACCACTCCAGTCTCTGCTCTCCTGCAGCCATGCGGCCATGCCACCATGTCACCCAGAAGACTGGGCAGAGCTCTTTATAGAGAGTCAACAGCAACATATTGCCCACACATGTGTAGTGAGTTAGCCGACCAGGGCCAGGTAAGAATCCTGACCATAGGAACTTCCACTTTATCCACAGTGGGTTTAGATTTTGGACATACTTTTGGGGGACAATATTCAACCCACTACAAGGTTCAATAAAGAGTAATGAAAGTGGGCTGAAGCTCTATTTTGATGGGCTTTGAATGCCAGTTTCCAGAGTCTTTAAGGGTCCTGTTCTTTGCAGAGTTGTGAGGCCAGCAACCTTGACTTCCATGGCTTGTACTGTAGGATCCCCTCCTCTGCCTCACTGTCACTATCTGACACCCTGAAGAAGGCCTCTTCCCCCAGCCTTAGTACTCAACAGGACCCCTGCAATACAATAAGCCTTGATATACTTCTCTGTCTGCTTTTCCATGTCTTAATCAAAATTCTTATCCCATGTCCCATCCTCTACACAAGCATTAATCACGTAAAATAATCTTTGGTAAGGCACAAGTTCATCAACATTGTTAAAACTTGTACACATGGCCCTGAAAATGTAATCATGTTGATACCAGCTCCCATCTAAGGAGACACAACTGCTGCTAAAGGCACTACCTGAAGCTGATGGCAGTGGGGGAAATCCCTGGCTAGCCCCTTCTTCTTGCCCCTAGATTTCCCACCACTGGCTGAACACAGCTAGGAGGTAGCTGTCACAAGAGCCTGGGAACAAACGCTTGCAGCGATCAGATCCCAGCTCAGAACAGAGGAGACAGGACCTGAGGACAAGTGAGCCCAGCGCCAGCGCATATTATTACACCTACTTTACAGAATAGAACATGGAGCTCAGCAAACGATATCAATTCCCCAAAGTCACACAGCTAGTATGAGTATCAGACTTTGAATCCAGGCCTACCTGAATCCAAGCCCTGAGCTCTTGCTATGCTCGGCTTCCACTACCATCATGGGCATTACAGTCGCTTTGTCCAACTGCCTTGATTAGGGGCTTTCAGAGGCTGTTCCATGGCTTTCACATCAGCAAGAATACCTTCTCTGAGTTCACGATTTAGATTTTGTGAAGGAGACAGAGATGTACCACTCAGACCTCTCTTCAAGGAAGAACCTGCTATGCCTACTGCTGCAAGTACTATCAGCTCAAGCAGGGCTGCCTCAGCTGCAGAGAGCCGCCTTGTCCCAGACAGCGCCCTTCCCGGCAGCCCACATCCAGTGACTGATAACAGCGCAGTCTTTTGGGGCCCCTGCGGGACAATGAGAATGAACATTACAGTTTAATTTCTCCTGCTGCCTAATCCTGTGTCCTCTCCTTTCCACAGATGTTGATCCCTAACACCAGACCCTGTGTGCATACCTGCTTCTAGAGAATGCTACCTATAATAGCCTTTGTTGTTATTAGTGTTCTCAACGTGGCCCATAACTCCTCAGTCTACACACACATCCTAGTCGAAGATGTGGCAAAATCCATCATAGTGGAAGCAATCAGGATGGTATCATCTCCTTTTCTCTTAGACAGTCTATATATAGGTTTCTAAACCTGCCTTCATTGAGATTTTTCTAGTTAATTTAGAGCGACCAGCAAGGGAAAATACTACCAGATGGTGAAGCATTTGGTCATTTTCTTGACAATCATTCTTTGCTGGTCCCCCCAGAACGAATCACCAAGAAAGTTTGTGGTCACAAGGTCTGTGGAAACACAACCATCAACTTTTTAACTTTACCTCTTATTTTTTATGCAGAGGGCAGGAAATGTCTTCTGAACCACTTACTATCTTGATGGTAGGAACTGAAACACATCCTAACATTCCTTAGCACTGCTGGGATTTGGGGGTCTAACTACAAGTAACCAAGGCTGGCCTCTGCCTTTCTGCAGAATGTGCCCTCTGAAGAGCCCGGAATGCTGAGAGAGGGGCTCGAATTCACTGATTTCTGACTGCCAGCCCCTAGCTTGAAGGAGGGTCCAGAAGCCATCTAGCCCACCTCTCCACCTTGCAGAAGGACCCCTCTCTCCAGTGCATCCAAATTTTTTCCTATAAAATGAAAGGAATTCCCTATTTTCTTGGCTATCCAATCAGATAGCAATGAACTATAGAAGCTCTGTAGGACTATAGCTGGCCTCCCCCGCACGCTGTTTTCTTCCCTAATTCCTGCCCTTAACCTTCTTAGGTGTTGGCACAGCACCTATTATTCATGGTTTCATTAACATTTCTTCTCAATCCCGGAAGCTGGTGGTGACTCATCATTGCTCGTTATCAGTGGGCATTAATGAGCTGTACCCAGAGCACTACATGAAGTTCAAATTAGCTCTTCTCTCATGCCTTTCAACAAAAGCACTCTGAAAACTTTTAATTTGATGACCTAGAGGCAAACATGAACATTTCCAATATTATAGCCTATGGAGTTAAACAACCTACCTGGGTCAAGCAGGGACCAGAATTTGACTTGCCCTTGGGGAGCAGAGTCCCCAGGTCCATGGAAAGTTAGTTTAGCAAAGATCTAAAATGTCCATGGCTGTCCAGGCCTTTCCTAGGGGACATGTTTGAACTAACCCACCCACCAAAATGTTCTTAGCATGGACGAGGAAGGACATTTCAGGGCAAGCCTCTTTTCACAGACAGTGTCCTTGGATTTTCCATAGGATATTTTTATTTTGTTGCAAATTGAGCACTTGTTGGGTTAACTGGGACTGAGGAGGCTTGCTCCCAGACAAAATTTGGGTCTCTACAGCACTATGCCATAGGAGGTTGCACCCAACTTCTTAGCCTTGTGGCTTGTGTTGTGGAATAGATTCTCCTTAACCCATTCTTAGAGTCTGAACCATAGAAATGCTTGGATAAGAGAAGAGGGCATCTAACAACGGGACTTAATGGAGAGAGTGACAGTGATCCTTTCTGTAAATCATACACACTTACCTATGAGAAGAGAAGCTTTATCCCACAGGGTAAAGATTTGTTGTCTTACAGATGTTCCGCCTTAATGGCAGGCCACAGTTACAGCCTCTGTCTTCCCTTCCCCTACCCCCTATCTCTCATCCCTCTAAAACCCAAGCCCAGGACCACAACCCCACCCAATAGCAAAATCTGAAAGAAGTCACTGATAGCTCACACTTGAGATCAAGCTCAGGAAGAGATGAAACTCTGAAGTTAAAACCAAGGCACAAATGTGTGACTTCCGGACCATACATAGTGCTCAGATATACTAGTTTGGTCCATACAGTACCTTTCTTTAAAATTTAAGTGCACTTATAAAATTGAGAGATTCCATAAAAAATAGTTTTCTGATTTCTCTTGAAAAACAAAAACATCTGGCCACACCATACAAGTATTCCCACATGGCCACCACCAACTGGAGCTGAGTAGCCAGCACCAGACCCTTTACCAAGAACACTCACTCCCCAAGTTGTTTCTTTCAAATCAAGCCAGTTTTGCCTTTCTGCACTGAAGGCATCCAAGTTTGAGTCCCTTGGGTTAAGGCAGGGAAGGGCAAGGAAAAAGGTCAAATGAGGAGAGGTTTTCTTGATGTATTTGCTTAAATGCTTTGGAATACATGGAACAAAATATATGACTGAAAGTTGCTTAAACAACGAGGACCTTTAATACTTTAACAGAAAGCCTAAAAGTTGGCACTTACTTGCAAGGTTAGATCCGTGGCTTGACAGTGTCAAAGCTCTGGATCTGCTTCTCCTCAATGTTCTTGGCTTTCTCCTCAGGGTAGCAAGATGGCTGCCACAGCTCCAAGCACCACCTCCTCACCTAATAACATACAAAGAAAAGCGACCAGAGTTACTCATGCCACATCTCTCTTATCGAAGAGCAAACTCTTTTCCAGAAGATTCTGGTAGACTTTGCCTCAGGTCCCATTTATTAAAGCTGGACCACATGACCACTCCTAAACCAATCAATGGCAAGTGGGAGTAGAGTTATCATATTTGAGTGAGACCAAAAATGGTTTATCTCTGGATCTAACAAAGGGGTCACTTTAGCACAACTCTGCTAAAAAGGAAGATAGGGAGAATGGTAGGTGATTGTAACACCTACCACTTTTGAAAGGTGTCACCATTCAGGGCATCCCAAGATTCTACTGTAATGGCCCCACATCAGCTGCAATGCTGGAGAAGAACTAAAATGTGGGTGAAGGAATTAGCCACTGTGGTGTCTGTAAGGGTTGTAGGATAACACTGCAATATAAAGTAAAGGATTATTTGTACCTTCTTCTGCACTCTATGTACGCCCAGCTGGCAAGCAAGATCATTTTGTTATGAACTCTACCATTCCTTCCTTCCTCCCACCATTAGGGGCCTGAGGCTTGTGCTTCAGGTATTTGCCTGGACAGTAGGAGGGCAGGTTCCCAATCTGACAGTCCCAGAATTTGCTTTCCAGGTTTTCTTCCTCCTAAGGGATGCAACAAAAGGGGGTTACCCTTGGAGCAGGCCTGGGACTCAATCCTGCAGTTAGAAGGGCAGTTCATCTGGCTAATCCTCTTTCCCAGAGGGACTGATGATGTAGCTTCTGGAATGGGAGCCTCAGGTCATAAATCAGTGCTTGTTGCCGGGTCTCTTGTCACCTCCTTCTTGACTCACTCGGTCCCATGCAGCCTCAGAGCCACAGGCCTGGGAAAGGGTCAGCAAATAGAGCTTAAGCTCCTGGTCCTCTGTGCTCTCCCATCTTACAAACCTCTCTGCTCAGCAGGTAGGACTGAGCAACACCGAGGGCCTCAGAAAGCCCTAGGACAATAGGAGGACCCCGTCAGAGCCACTTTCACCTCCCTGCACCAAATCAAGATGTCACAGGAGTTGGATCCAGGGGAGTCCTCCACGCCCTCTGTCTGCCAGGCCCCCAGCCCATGTCCAATAGCACATCAGATGGCAAATTTCAAAAACAGAGAAATAAATAAATAAATGGTTATTTTAATACTCTGTATTAAAGTCATGCTTCCCAGCCTTCTTCTAAACACATTCAAACCCCTTACGTATTGGCTCCTTCTGACCACCCTGATCGGCCACAGGGTGGGGTCACAAGAACAAATATCCATCATAATAGCTATCCATTTCATTGACTGCCTAAATGTGTACCAGGCTTACTGACCCGATTTTCTAAGGGTGGAAACCAAAGCTCAGGAAGATGGTGCAACATGCCCTCACTAGCAAGCTCCAGAACTAGGTTTCAAGCTCAGGTCTGTGTGGTTCAAAAGCTTGGGCCTTTAATAACCACTACATTATTCTCTCAGCCTAGGAAGTGGTGTTTAAATGGTAGCAGGAGTGTCTACTCACGAGGATATAAGGATGGACATCGTTCCACTAAAGTGACTGGCCTCCACTCCCTGACTCTTCCTTCTCTCCCCAGACTAACTTCCTGCTCTCCCTTGCCCTCTGACCTTCCCTAGGAATAATTTCAAAGCTCAAGTGCTGGATTTGGTGCTCTGTATCCTAGAAGGGCAGGTTCAGGGCTCTTTGGCTTGGTCCCATCAGGACTCCAGGGCTGACCTAGCCCTAAGAATCAGAGCCAAATGCAGGCCAGTCTCAGGCAACCTGTCATGTCAGAGAGGTCACGCCAGCAGATCCAGAGTGACCCACTTGAATCAATAGAGTTCAGGCATCAGCTAAGATCTTGTGGGCACTGCCTCTATGTCTGGCAGTGTGTTGGTGTTTGGGGTGAACAGTACATGAGACACAGTCTCCACCCAAAGAACTCACTGCTCTCTCCCCACCCTCCAGGCTTTGCTGGTGTCCCTCAAAGCCCAACAAAAAGCCAGCTGCCTCTTTCCACCCTGGCCCTCTGGGAGGCAGGTTGGGTCCAGCATTGCATTTTCCCCATACCATGTGCTTGACTCATTACAGAATCTACACTGTTGACAGAGGCAGGACCTCTGGGCCAGCGGATTAGACTGTATCATTTTGAATCTAAACTGCATCCTCTGTGATCAGTGGCCTCTGCAGGTCCAGAGAGGTTTCTGTTTGTTTGGAGCTAGGAGGATTTACTCGGATTAGCATAGAGATTGCCTGTGCACTAAGGAAAGGGGCCCAGTGGCTGCCGATGGACCAGCTATAGTGCAATCAGCTCAACTCCTCCCCGTGACCTGCAGCCCTGGAGTGACACAGCGGTTCTCCAGGCTCTGGCAGCAACAGGCGCCTGCATCTAAGAGGAAACGGTGGTGGGAATGACATCTTTTGGTTATCTTATCACTCCGTCACTGAAGTCCCTTAAGAATGGTTTCAGCCCCCTCTCCAGCAGCTGGGGCTATAAATAAAGATTCCCCAGGGATGCTGAATCCTGCCCTTCATCCCGACTGCTCCTGTGACTCATCCCACAGGCAGACTCTTCTTCCATCTTCTTGATTATGGGCAGGGGAAAGAGGACATCTGTGCCTGTGTGTAGGTGTGGGTGTGCATGGCCATGCTTATCTGCATGTCAAGTGCATTTACTTAGGTGCAGTCTGGGTGTGGGCATCCATGTGTGTCTATGCGTGGGATTCTGTGTGTACACGTGTATCTACTTGTGACTAAGTATTTAATTTTAAAGGGTAGAGAAGAGATGGATTATCATATCAGGTTTGGCATGGGGACTGTTAGCTAAGACTCCATATTAAATCACATCTGCTAGTATTTATTAGGGTCCTTCTTTGCACAGAGCCCTGTGCTAAGCAAGAAGAGTAAGACACAAGCTACATCATCTTCATGGACTACAGCTGCTTAAAGGAAATAAAATCCCTGAAGTGACAGCAGCAGTTGAGAAAGCAGCATTCCCTGAAAAGAAAAGCTTCACCTGTAGCAGAGAAGCATCAAGAATACACTCATTTACTGTGTTCCCTCTCTGTGGCAGGCACTTACTAAGTGCCACATAATTTATTCCTCATCACAACAAAGAGAGTTTCTTATCCTAGTTTTCACAGATGAGAAAACAGCCCTGGAGAAGTTAAAAAAAAAACTTGCCTAAAATCACAGAGATCATAAAGATCTAAGGTAAAATTAGAACCTAGAGCTTTGGGCCAGAATCTTGTGTTCATCTAATCTAAACTTTCATCTAATGTTTGCATCTACCACAGAAAATCCTTGAAAACTGGTCATTTGGCCCCTTGGTAGGAGAAACTCAACTCTCAAAACAAACTGTTGCATCTTTAGGCAGTGCCAAACTGCTAGAGAGTTCTCTCCTATGTTGAGTCCCAATCCACTCCCTTCCCATTTCTGCCTACCAACTCTTTTATGCCCTCTGAGGCTAACAAAGCAAGTCTAATTCCTCTTCCCCACACTTCCCTTCAAATAAAGGGAGAGAGCCATCATACTATTTTCTCACTAAGCCAGATCCTTCTACCATTCCACACTTGAAATTATTTTGAATCCCTGAATATTTTTTCGTCACTGTATCCTTCATGCTGGTATCAACAGTGCTGGCATATTTAGGTTAAGCAAATATCAGTCGAGTGAATAAAGAGATGAATGAGCCCTTTCAGGGTAGATGGTGCCACGACTTGTTTCATTAAGTCTTTCGTCTTAATTAAAGATTGCCTGGTTGCCTGGAACAGGGCCTACTCTGGCTAGTTCAAGTACAAATTCAGGTTTGATAGAAGGATCCAAGGTACTCTAAAGAGAGCTGAAAGCTAAATGTAAGAGGACTAAAGGGCCTTGCAGAATGAGAACAATATTAGAAAATTCTCTCTCTTTCTCGCTGTGTGTGTGTGTGTGTGTGTGTGTGTGTGTGTGTGTGTGTGTGTGTCTCCTCCCTGTGCTCTCTACCTTCTCTTGGTGCTATGTTCTCCTTTTGGTTTCCCCTATTGCTCATGGCCCAACATGGTGGCTGTCTCAGAGCCATGTTCCTATATGGTTCCATATCCATCAGCATCTAAATGATAGAGGTTCTGTGTCCCAGTAGAGAGGAACTGATTGGTCACACTTGGGTCCAAGCGGCCACTCCTAGACCAATCAGAGATGTCTGGCATGCAGGGAATAGGGATCACCTAGTACAAACATGGATCCTTGAGCACCTCTTTAGCAAGGATTTGAAGGGTTTATTAGAAGGGAGGGAAGATTCTTTGGGAAAGTAGAAAGGGTGCATAGAAAATGCTGGTATCTCTGGTGTACCTTTTAGTACCAATACTATAAATTTGTCTGAAAGTCTCAGGATGCTCTCAGGGGAGGATTTTATCCTTAGGATGCCCAAATATGGTCTCTAGAGACTAGGGGCTTTCAGAACTTCTTGTGCTTCTGTAATTCCACTTTAGGACCATGGAGCCCTGAAAAGCCTGACCAGTGGCCACAGGTGGCCTGGAGAGGGCTCGAGCTTCCTCTTGCAGGAAGGTGTTCTACTAGAGTTGTTAGTGTCTCCTTAGCACCTTGTCAATGGTCCTGGCCACCTCTAAAGTAGAGAAGCTCCAATCAGCAGTGATAAACAGAGAAACAGCCCATTTCTTCTTTCTTGTTCTTAGAGAAGATACGTATGTATAGAGTGACAAAGACTATGGTTAGGGAAGGAGAGGAGAAAATGGGAATGTGACTGTTTGGAAAAATGAATTAAAATTGGTTAAATAATAGATTGGAAAAATAGGAGGGAATACTTCCAAACTCATTCTATGAAGCCAGCATCACTCTACTAGCAAAACCAGGCAAATATACCACAAAAAAAGAAAACTGCAGACCAATATCCCTGATGAACATAGATGCAAAAATACTTGACAAAATATCAGCAAATTGAAATAAAAAATACATCAAGAGGATCATACACCATGATCAAGTGAGATTCATCCCAGGGATGCAACGATGGTACATTTAAAAATCCAACAACATCATCCACCACATCAACAAAAAGAAGGACAAAAACCACATGATCATTTCCATAGCTGCTGAAAAAGCATTTGACAAAATTCAACTGCATTCATGATAAAAACTCTCAACAAAATGGGTATAGAGGGCAAGTACCTCAACATAATAAAGGCCATCTATGATAAACCCACAGCCAACATTATATTGAACAGCAAGAAGCTGAAAGCATTTCCTCTGAGATCGGGAACTAGACAGGGATGCCCACTCTCCCCACTGTTATTCAACATAGTACTGGAGGTCCTAGCCACAGCAATTAGACAAAACAAAGAAATACAAGGAATCTAAATTGGTAAAGAAGAAGTTAAACTGTCACTATTTGCAGATGACATGATATTGTACATAAAAAACCCTAAAGACTCTACTCCAAAACTACTAGAACTGATATCGGAATACAGCAAAGTTGCAGGATACAAAATTAACACACAGAAATCTGTGGCTTTCCTATACACTAACAATGAACTAATAGAAAGAGAAATCAGGAAAACAATTCCATTCACAATGGCATCAAAAAGAATAAAATACCTAGGAATAAACCTAACCAAGGAAGTGAAAGACCTATACCCTGAAAACTATAAGGCACTCTTAAGAAAAATTAAAGAGGACACTAATAAATGGAAATTCATCCCCTGCTCTTGGGTAGGAAGAATTAATATTGTCAAAACGGCCAACCTGCCTAAAACAACAAATTCAATGCAATCCTTATCAAAATACGGACAGCATTCTTCAACGAACTGGAACAAATAGTTAAAAAATTCATAAGGAACCATCAAAGACCCCAAATATCCAATGCAATCCTGAGAAGGAAGAATAAAGCAGGGGGGATCTTGCTTCCCAACTTCATTCTCTACTACAAAGCCACAGTAATCAAGACAATTTGGTACTGGTACAAGAACAGACCCATAGACCAGTGAAACAGAATAGAGAGTCCAGATATTAACCCAAACATATATGGTCAATTAACATAAGATAAAGGATCCATGGATATACAATAAGGAAATAACAGCCTCTTCAACAGCTGGTGTTGGCAAAACGGGACAGCTACATGTAAGAGAATGAAATGGATTACTGCCTAACTCCATACACAAAAGTAAACTCGAAATGGATCAATGACCTGAATGTAAGTCATGAAACTATAAAACTCTTAGAAGAAAACATAGGCAAAACTCTCTTGAATATAAGCATGAGCAACTTCTTCATAAACATATCTCCACAGACAAGGGAAACAAAAGCAAAAATGAACAAGTGGGACTATATCAAGCTGAAAAGCTTTTGTACAGCAAAGGACACCATCAGTAGAACAAAAAGGCATCCCACAGCATAGGAGAATATATTCATAAATGACATATCTGATAAGGGGTTGACATCCAAAATATACAAAGAGCTCACACACCTCAACAAACCAAAAGCAAATAATCCAATTAAAAAATGGGCAGAGGATATGAACAGACACTTCTCCAAAGAAGAAATTCAGATGGCCACACATGAAAAGATGCTCCATGTCACTAATCATCAGAGAAATACAAATTAAAACCACAGCAAGATATCACCTCAAATCAGTTAGGATGGTCAACATCCAAAAGACAAACAACAAATGTTGGTGAGGATGTGGAGAAAGGGGAACTCTCCTCCACTGTTGGTGGGAATGTAAATTAGTTCAACCATTGTGGAAAGCAGTATGGAGGTTCCTCAAAAAACTAAAAATAGAAATACCATTTGACCCAGGAATTCCACTTCTAGGAATTTACCCTAAGAATATAATTTATCAGTTTCAAAAAGACATATGTACCCCTATGTTTATCGCAACACTATTTACAATAGCCAAGAAAATGGAAGTAACCTAAGTGTCCTTCAGTAAATGAATAAAGAAGATGTGGTACATATACACAATGGAATACTATTTAGCCATAAGAAAGAAACAAATCCTACCATTTGCAACAACATGGATGGAGCTGGAGGGTATTATATTCAGTGAAATAAGCCAGGCGGAGAAAGACAAGTATCAAATGATTCCACTCATCTGTGGAGTATAAGAACAAAGAAAAAACTGAAGGAACAAAACAGCAGCAGACTCACAGAACCCAAGAATGGACTAACAGTTACCAAAGGGAAAGGGACTGGGGAGGATGGGTGGGAAGGGGGGGAGAAGGAGGAAAAGGGGCATTATGATTAACACACATAATGTATGGGGGGGCATGGGGAAGGCAGTATAGCACAGATAAGACAAGTAGTGACTCTATAGCATCTTACTACGCTGAAGGACAGTGACTGTAATGGGGTATGTGATGGGGACTTGATAATGGGGGGAATCTAGTAACCACAATGTTGCTCATGTAAGTGCATATTAATGATAAAATAAAAATAATAAAATAAGATTAAAAAAATAAAATCACAAAATTGCAGGAGAAAATAATAATAATAATAGACTGGAAAAGCCTTAGAGATCATCAAGCCACATAGTCATCAAACTGTTCCTCAGACCTCTAGGGTTCCCCACAAGTACCTTAAGAGCTAAAAGAGGAGGTAACAGGAAAGATTCACCAGGCAGATTTCCACTCACCAAAACAACCTGGCCCACCAGCATCCTTCTGGCAACCAGAGCAATTCTGCTGTTCATAATATTATATGTTGGGTTGCTGTGTGTAATTTCATTCTTTTGTACATGAGGAAACAGACAGTGGAGAGGTGGTATGACTTGCTCATGGTCACACAGCTAGAGTTGTGCAGGTTCTCAGCTATGCTGACTCCCAAACCTTCTTTCTGCTGGCATAGGTCATATTGAGACAAGAAAGAGAGCAATGATTTTTGACAGGGATAAGTACCATGACAGCTAAACATCAGTGTCTTCCACCTGCAGTGAAGTGTTGAGCATCCCCTACTGACACATTCCCATTGCCCAACAGACTGAGCATACAGCTATGCTTGGCAGTGTTCAAGTGGCAGGACAATGATCTACCAGTAGCTTCAGGTCTCAAGCCCCCTAAAAGGCCAAACACACTCCCTGGGTGTCTGTTTTGCAATTACATAATTTATAAAGGGACTGTTTAACAGTTAGGGTAATTTAATTGCAATCAACAGAACCTAACTCTAACTAACTTGAAAGAGAGACTGAGCAAGAATGTTGAAGAGTTCTCCAAACAACATAAAGCCACCATGGCTGGAATGAATGAAGGTCAACTATTCTTCCCAAGATGCAAGGTCCTGGGAGAGAGAGATGGATGGAGGAGCCCAGTTCACACTGCTTCCTTAGTAATCACCGAAGTTCTCTCATGCAACTGCTGGTTCCAGGCTCTCTGAGCCACCATATTTACTGGTCCCCATGAGCCAAGTCTTGGGTATCATTGTTCAAGCAGTCATAGGCTCTCTATCTAACAAGTGGTCCTCACTCCTTCTCTCCTCTCCCAGTCACCTGGTTCTTGCCATGCCTCCACCACTCCAAGAATCGTAAGACCAAACTCTTATCAGACTCCCAAGCAGTTTCCTTGTTTTCTCAGTATCTGGCAGCCTGGTGTTATGATCCTTTAATTTGATTCACACATACAATTTCTTAGCATGCCTTCTCCTCTAGGAACTTGGGAGAGATTTCTCTGGGACCAAGATACAGGGAAAGATGCAAAAAGTTAGTATCCAAAACTAACCCCCCTCCTTAGACAGGCCATCCAAGAACTCAAACTTAGCTGATTCAATTCCTGAGGTAAGGAATTCCTTCTTCCCCATCTTGGTTCAAGAATTTAAGCCTAAAGCAAACAGTTAGCTCCAACATATTCTCTCACTGGCTCTCCTAGAAAGCCTATGGGGACTTCATACAACAGAATCTCAGCGTCAGAATCCCTGCAGCAGACACAAACTAGGCCTACCCCATCGATTTTGCTGCAAAAACATTTAAACACATAACCTCAAAAGTCACCTCTAGCTCTAAGGGTTCACGATTCTCTGATGAAGCAAAGGGAATTTATTCCAAGAAGAGGGTTATGAATGACTTACTCAATGAAGCATAATTCACTATGCCAGATTCTGGAGACTTCTTGGTCGACCATTGAGAGCACTCCCATGGTACTGAATTTCTGCCGTTTGCCTCAGAGTTTATGACATCAGAGAGCAGGGTCTGACTTGACCCTTGGAGGAAAAAAAATGTTATCAAAACTATGAGGCAATAAAGCCATGTCTACCCTCAGAACCAAACATCACTTTCTGGTTGATTCAGGCCAACTGACCAGCAGCTAGGAGGTTGCTGATGGCTGATCGAACTGGCCACTTGGAACAGACAGAGAAGTGCTCAACAAGCAGCCTCCACTGTGGACAAACACCAATAATAAATTAAAAATAAGAAAATCAATTCCATTATACATATGAAACTAAACTATGCTTTGGGGTGGGAGAGCTAAAATAAATTGTTTCATATAACTGAGGAATATTTTCCCAATCCCCAAATGGCATGTCATTAGGTTTTGCATTATTTCTCCAAAATGGGACCTTTTTTCCACCAAACCATCCACATTGATCCTTTAAAAAGAAAAAGTGATAGCCACATAATCTGTGACCATAAAATACAGAGGAGTTATCTCAATGGGCTAGAAATGCTCACATCTACTACCCTTCAATCCAGAACACTATTTGACGTAGGCTTGCCCTCTTGAGTGGAGGAAGGATTCCCAGGCATGTTCCTGAAGTAGAAAAAGGCAGATGTTTTGGCACATAATCAAAATCAAAATCACTGTGCCATCAGCTCTGTTACACAACTCACTGTAGTGAGTGACAGATGCTGGGATCTTGAGATCAATTTCCTTTGACTCTTTCTTAGTAGCTGTACATCTGAAATATTGGCCTGAGGTGCTTCTGAAAGGGGAGTCAAAGTTGAAACAGAAATGGTAACACCTCAATTGCACTCCAGGGACCAAACTTAGCCCAGAACACACAGAGAATGCTGAAGAATATCAGAGCCATGCTTCTCAGAACAGAGAAGAGACTGGAAGAACAAGCAGAAACTAATGATAAAAACACTAATAATATAGTGAAATTTACTGATTATAGATTTCAGTAAGATGCCTAACCACCATCCATATCCCTTCTGTCCTAACAGACCTCAATTTTGTTCAGACATCAAACCTCACTCCATGCAGCCTCAGATGAAGCTGACTGTACCCCTCAACCTCAGGGTGATGCTTTGGTTATATGCTTACCAGTGATTGGTCAGAACAGGCATGTGACTCAATTCTGGCAATGAGACATAAGCAGAAGTTTGCTGGTGAGGCTCAAAAAACAAAGTTTCATGTTTCACAAGGAGTCACAAGAGAAACAGCCTTCTTCCTCCCACTGGCACATTAGATGGCAGCCATCCTATTACCAGCCTAAGAGTGGAGCCAACACTCAGGACCACAAAACAGAAATATGGAAAGAACCAGGTTCTTGAGGACAGCACTGAGGCAATTTAAGCAACCCTCAAGATATCCTCTCCCTGAACATCTGGTTACACTTCCTTTTTTAAGCTACTCTCAGGTAGAGATTCAATTACTTGCATCCAAAAACATCCCAAGTTAGAGAATATTTACCATGTGCCAGCCACTGTGCATGGCACCTTACAAACATTATTTCCCTTAATCCTTGTGGCAGCCCTATGAGATGAATATTGATGAGCATTCTACAGTTGAGAAAACTAAGTCTTAGAGAGATTAAATAATGTGCTGAATATCAGTTGATTAGTGGTGAAGACTAGATTCATGATTTAGCCCCAGAACCTGCATTTTTTACCTCCATGCTGTACAACCCAGAAAAGGGAAATATTTTATCCAAAAAGCACCATATGTCAGTACCATCCAGGGACTGAAACAGGTCCAGTGCTTTTACAAGGCTCATGTGGACAATGATGTCAGAGATCAGGAGCCAGTGTGGTCTTTCCCTCTACCCTTTAACCAAGGCATTCCTTCTCATGGGACTCATAATTCAGCTTAAATGATTGTCCCTTCTCCCTGTCATTGGTCAGTCTCTGGCTCTCTATTCTCATGTCTCCTCCACCTTCTTCTTTATTTCTGCCTTTTTTGCCACCAGTGAAGAGAGACGTGATTCTCCTGGAAAACCACCCATGGCAGAGTCGAGATAATTGTCAATAAGGAGTTCTCACCAGCAAGGAAATAAGGCTGTCTGCTGGGGGTGTAGAGGTTGGCAGGTTTCCCATGCTGATTGGTTTCAGTCTTGATTCAGCAGTCTCCCCAGCCAGGTGACAGCTCAACGCTGCCCAGCAGTCCCAGACATGGAAAGAAGGCAAACACTTGAAGCTGCTTCAAGCTGAGGATGAGTCACTGGGAGCTCCACCATACAGACCTCACAGGCCTTGGATTGTCTGTGAGTGAGAGGGCAGACTGATGATGGCAATGGCACCATGCTAAAAAGACAAAATGGAATGGGGATCCCACCCTTCCATTGGGCGTTTCTGCAAGTGGGAAGGTAGTAGGATCTTATGAGCCTAGTCTTATAATTAAGCAAGGGTAGGTTTGACTCCCAGTTCAGTTACTTGCTAGTTGATAAATGCAAAAAAGTGAGTAATGGAACTTCCCTGAATCTCAGTTTCCTCTTCTATAAAAACTAAGGATACAGTGGTTGTAGAAATTAGATGTGATAAGCATTATGCCTGGCATATAGTAAATGCTCAGTGCCTTTGAAGATAATGACATTGGCTGCAAAGATGATGATAACAATGAAAACCTGAGTGGATAGAGAACATGTATTTATTCTCATGTCAATATTTCTCCTTAAAAATAACTCCAGAAAGATCCCAGCCTTGTTCAAAAAACTCTCTGCTTTGATTTTGCCCTATGCTCCTCTGTTTCTTCCCTCTTTAAGGAAAGCACAGTTTGGTGCACTTGAACTTTACCCAAATAATCAACTGGCTCTTCTGTGGCTAGCTACAAAGATGATTTCCTAGCATATCAAGCTGTATTAATGGTGAACACACCTCATCTCAGTAGAGCCAATTAGCCAGACCACACACAGAGTTGGAAAAAGTTAACCAATACAGATATGGTTAATTTCAAGGGGGGTGTTGATTACAAGGTAACTAAGTTTCAGTATTCAAAACTATTAAAATGACCTTATCAAGTTCATGGTGAAAAGACTTGGACTATCCTTATTCAAGTATCTGCTCGGAATTCTATTTACATCTATTAACATTGAATTTAGTATGGTTATCCAGTTGGCCAAAATATGCATGTCTTATGTGATGTGGTTTCAGGGAAGAGTTGTACCCAAGTTCCTAACTCTACTGATGGAAGTGAGGCCAGGATGTACAGAAAAACACTGGAGCAGTACGTGGGCATCATATTTAGTTGTCTCCAGCTTACCTACTTGTTGTGCCTGTATATGTAAAGCTGAAATATATAGAATAGGTGATCTAGTGCAGAGTTATAATTTTGTTCCATTAAGCTGTAGAGGTGTGGTGGAGTTGCATCAAAGGTTCGGGGATAGTGGAAAACTGAAGTTCATAGAACTCTGAAATACCTAACCCTCACTTCAACCAGAGAATCTATTTCTAGTTTCCATATTTGCCTTCCACACAGTATTATGCACAACCTACCAACCAAAAAAAGTTTGGAAATCACTCTTCTGATTGAACTCATTCATTCTTAGGGAGAGGAAACTGTAGCTCAGAGATGGCAACTGACTCACCCAAGGTTGCACAGTTAGCTATTAATGGAATCTAGACTGGAATTCCAGACTTAGAGGTCGACTTTCATGCCTAAGAAAAGCTGAATCATTCTGCAAACCTGTACTTCTAATTTTCATGACTATCACTGTAAACAGCAACAAACGTTACTGTTACATACCTACCTGTGAGTGTGTGGTACTGTACTTGGCATGGTGGGGCTCAGAGGGGCAAAGTGCAGGGATAATATCAGGGAAAGCTTCTTAAAGAGTTAGTGCCAAATAAAGTTTATCAATCAGAGTTGGGTCAGAAATCAGGAAACATATTAGTATTTCAAATATAAGGGATTTAACCCAGGGAACTAGTTACAAAGTGTTAGAAATGCTAGAAGAACAAAAAGGGAAAGGAAGGTAAGACAGAAACTAGGAACCACAGAAAGCAGCTACTTCTTCAGGGCCTTAGGCAGACATGAGAATGTGTTATCCAAACCCAGGAATGCACTTATGACTGCACTGCCACAGGTGCCGGAAAGGGTGATGGAGCTGCCAAGGAGGGGCCCCCAGGTCAGCACTAGGACAAACAAGGAGGGCTTTCCCCGGCTGGTACTGAGCTATCATGGCTGAAGTCAGAACTGTCAGAGAGTCATTCCCAAAGATCACACAAGAAACAAGAAGAGAGAAAACACATCTTTCTAACTCTTCCCACCTTCCAGCTTCCTACCAGTGCTTCCCACTGACTGAAACTACCAAGGGGGCCTGGGATCCACGAGTTGCAGGGATACAGGCCCTGCGATGCAGAGTAGAGCACACTAAAGGGAAAGAATGGCACTGAGAATAAACAGGCAAATAACAAGCACACCATATTTTCTAGGGGTAATGATCTTTCCAGCAATTTCCCCATAGTTCTTAAAGTCAAAGTCTGCTCTTCCTCTCCCCTACAAATACACATTGACACACTGATGTACCTTCAAGAGCAAAAGTCTAGAATAACCCAGTAATGGACATTTGTGATTTTTGTCTGCCCAGTACCTGAAGCCTCTTCCTATCTGGAAGGAATCTTCTTCCACTGTACAAAGATAAAACTCTAGAGCCTTGATTTCCTAGCCTCTCTTGCAGCTAGGAAGTGGCACATTACCCAGGCTCAACCAATCAGGTATATCTGCTGCTGGACTTGGAATCCAACAGCTAGTGACCAGAAGAAGTAGAGACAGGGAGGTTACATCCTGTTGGAAAAGTAGTTACATGATTTGTATATGATTCCTAGGGCCATAATAGTAGTTGTACCAGTGGCTCCATCTGGAGTTCACTGACAACTGAGTTCAATGGCTGTGCCCTTACTGAACTGGTTCTGTCATGTAGTTCAGCCCTTATTCTCTACCCAGGCATTTTGAGAACGACCCAAGTCTTTTCAATAATCTCATTTTTTGCTTAATTCATCTAGAGTAATTATCTGTTTCTTGTCACCAAAACCTTGACTAGCATAAACTCCTTCCTTGTTTTGCGATCAGAGATCTTGTATCTTGAGTCTGACATTTATGATTGCCCATGGGTTTTAAGGAGTTTCACCTCCTACAATGTCCAAGAGAAATAGACAATGGCAGATAAATAGGTTCTGGCATAGAACCCTCTAGAAGTCCTGAGGAGCTGGGCTATGCTACCAGCCTCCAGCATCAAAAAGTGTGAGAGCATGCTACCTCCAGCCATAACCATGCAGAACAGTCACTTGCTTCAAGGGTCAGGCTCAAAGAGATGGAGTCATCTTCCTGCCTCTCCCACAAAGACATCCCATCCTGGAAGCTATGGCTCCATTGTATCTCCTGCCCTCTCCCAAGCCAGCACTGTCAGAAATGACCTCTACTCCTTTGTAATTTCAGAAACTCCAGCCTTCTTGCAATATCTGTCAAGGGTCTCCAAAGGATAAGATGCTTTCCCTGCTTCCTCTATTTTAAGTTATCATCTATTAAATTAGTCATCTATTGCCACATAATAAATCACCTCAAAACTTTGTGGCTTTAAACAACAATAGTTGTTTATTACCTCTCATGGTTTCTGGGGTTAGAAATTCAGTCAGGACACAATAGGGGTGGCTGTCTCTACTCCAAAATGTTTGGGGGCCTAAGCTAGGAAACTCAAAGACTGAGGTCTACACTCATTTGGGGGCTTAATCACTCATATGTGTGGCAATTGAAGCTGGCTGTCAGCTTAGGGTCTAGCTGAAGTCATCAACTGAAATACACACATGGCCTCTCCATGGCTTGGGCTTCTGTACAACATGGTGGCTGTGTCCCAAGAGCTAGGCTGCACTGCCTTCTATAATTTAACCTCAGAAGTCACATGGTATCACTTCTACCATATTCTACTGGTCAAGACAGTTACAAAGATCCACCCCATTTCATGGGGAGGGAACAGAGACTCCCATCTCTTGGTGGAGGAATGTCAATGTCACAGGCCTGTGGAATGGGACATAAATCAACACAGCCATCTTGGGAAAATATTTTGCCACAGTCACCAGTCACCTTCCCTAGTTCCCAGGTTAACTCATTCTCCTTGGATCACACAACAACCCACTCTGCACCTGCCCTTCTAAGCATACCCACCCAAATAAGTCCTACCCACCTTCTAAAAAGTGGAGTGCATTCAGTGAGTTTCAGATAGTCCTGTGGGTCCTTCTGCTGAAGAAAAACAAATAAATGTAAATGTCATCTCAACAGGCCTCCAATTACACACCTGAAGCCTGAGATACTAATTTTCATAATCCCTCAGAGCTATACAGTTCTTCTGCTTGCACAGGCTGATTTAATCAATAAACTCCAAAATGACTTTTCTGATGAAAAAAGTAAATAAATAAAACTACACAGTGTTAAGTACAAACGTGGTTCAAAAATTGCTCACACTACACTTCCCCAGCTCAACTTTTGCCACCCTGAATTATATTCCTGAAGACCTAAACCCTCAGAGCGGACACCTCAGCATGAAATTCATTCCATAGCAGCAAGCTTGTTGAGGTGGGAGAGGAGACCAGGTAAGAAGGTGGCTTACACACCAGGAAGACAAGGCGCTGGCAAACCTGAGTTAATGTTCCCAAGCTAAAGATCCTGTACAAGTTGGGTAATTTAGAGGTAGAAAGGCACCAAACAAGTTGACTGTGCTTTTAGCCCTTAGGCAGCATGTCAGTAATTCATTGCTGAGAATTTTCAAAACACCCTCCCGAAGCCCTGCTCCTCAGTTCTGCAGCTGTAGACCAGGCCTGGCTCTGTGCGAGAAGAGAGCAAACTGGTGTCAGGGAAGCTGGAGTTAGGTACAAACTCTAGACCACTAATGTCATAGAGATTCTGATTTTGGTGGGAGAGAATCACTTTAGGTTCCTAACATGACTTTGAAATGGGAGTCCCTTGCACCTGTCAAAAAGCTTGACTTAATCAGTGCTGCAACTTGCAATGGGCTCCTGGTGGTGAATAAAAATAGTCGCTCTCCTTTGAAGATGCTTGGTTTCTGCCAGTCACTGAGCTATGACCTTTATAGATATGATGTAATTTGACTAATTAATCAAACTGATTATTCAAACACGTGTTATTGAGTACCTACCATAGCCTCCTAGAGATTATATTCTTTGAAGTGTGTGCTATTGCAGCTGTGGGATTCCAGAGTCTGACACATTAACCCCAAAGCCGTAGAGTCCCATGCTGGTAATTCATGTCTTTCATGACCTGACAGGTTAGTACGGGGCATTAGAGGGTTCATGTCAGGCTGCAGGGCTCACTCAGTAGGCTGAGCTAAGAGTTTAGAACATCTTGGTGATCTGTGGAGACAACTCAAAGAAGGGAAACGTTGAGGCTCTAAGATACTATGTAGAGAGGATGTCAGAAGACTGGTCAGGCCTGGGTTTGAATCTCAGCTCTGCCACTTACTAGCTCTGTGACTTCGGATGAGTTACTCCACCTCCTTATAAAGGGGATAAAAACAATTCAATGAGATGATGAGCTTGAGCACAGTGCTTAACCCATAGGAAGTGATCATATAATCCTTAACGAAGATGAAGTTAAGGAAGAGGATGCAGCTCAAAAGGAGGATCTCCACGTGCAGCCAGAGCCTGAGAAATCAAGAATGATGGTTGAGTATATTGCAAAACAAAGTAGGGAACAAGCCATGCATGTCAGCAACTCAGAGGTGAAGACGGGGTTTGTACCAAGCCAGGAAGAAGAAAGAAGGTCAAATGTCAAGAAAGATGTAATTCACTCTTTCTTCTATTCATTCATCATTTCAGTCATTCAGAAAATACTTCCTAGGACCCTGTTACATGTGAGATGCTCTGTAGGGAGTATAGGACCAGTGCTGTCTGAGAAAGCTGGGAGATAGGCAGTCAGGAGCACAAATGTCATCAAAAAGCCTTTTAGAATATCAGTCCAGAGATATGAGGGCTGCACTAGTGGGTCAGGAAGCAGAGTGGGGACTTGCAGTTCAAATAGCTGACAGGCATTGAATCTGTCACCAGGTTCTTAGAGTTTAACAGACCACAGAGGACTGGACTGGAAAGGCCTCTCTGGATGGCCTTGTCCAGTATGGACCATCCCAAGTAACCTAACCACTCGTAGCGCCAAGCTCTGAAACAGAACTGGTTTCGGGGGTCTCAGGCTGACCCCTCACATGGCCCAGTAGAGAGCCACCTACCATCCCAGCTGAACTGCCAGAGCCACCCTCACCAGAGCCAGGCCATGGTGGCCAGCAAGGGAACATCCACCCAGTGGCTCCACTCACGTGTACTAAGTGCCTACTATGTGCCATACTAGGCCTTGGATATAGTGTTAATCAAAAAAAGTGAGGGCCCTGCCCTCTTGGGGTTTACATTCAGGTTGGGGAGACAAACAACTAGTGGTCCATAATTCTTTATCTGAAACCTTCACCACCAGATATTTTCGGTGATAGAAAATTTTCACACCGAGAAAGGTCATGAAGTCCAGATTCCATATAAAATGTTATACCCCATAGAGTCTGAGCCAACTCTTCATGATCAAATACATTAACTGTTCTGTAGCCACACACATCGATGCTTACACTGAGAGGGATACATCACAGAGAAAGAGTTTCACATTGTTTCAGGTCCAGTTTTGCTACAAAATCTGCAAATTTATATCAAAAAACAAACTGGTAAGTGCCAACTGCCTTTTTTTTAAAAACCTGTTTTCAGGGCATCTGGAATTTTAGAATTATGGAGGAGGATTGTAAATAAGATCATTTTAGCCAGTGATACAATAATGACAGTCAAAAAGGGCACTATGATCCTGAGTCAGGTAGGGACAGAGAAACTTCAGGTAAGATGGGCACTTATCTCAAGCACCGTGCAGGGCCTTTCACTCGCACCTTCTCATGTCATCTCTCTACCTGCCCCGGGAGGTAATGTCCCTTCCATTTAACAGACAAGGGACTGAAGAACTGGCACCACTGAGAACCTCATTCTAGGCCAGCAGTCCCCAAATCTCCACAAACAAGTACCACTCATGGTTTACCATGTCCACATACCACTCTGCTACTGCCTAAGGTTTTCCTTTAAATCGTTTTTTTTTCAACTCCATAAATTTCTTTTTAGAGGAAGCATTATAGAACCACCATAAATGGGAAAATGGTATATTTGTAATACACATAAAAATATGTAGCTCACATTGTTCAGTGTTTGCCTCTGCACCACTTAAGTGTTCTCTGTGTAGACCACACTTTGAGAAATGCTGGCCTAGGCCAACAAGTGGAACCCGGACTGAGCCTGACTTTCTTCACTCTACAAGGTGCTGCCCTTCTAGACCAGGATGGCAGCAAAGACCACCTGGACCTGCATCACCAGCTCTCCACATCTCAGACCCAGTGGAATCTTTACCTTCCTAGGGATGGGTCCAGAATGGACTGTGCAGGCTGAAGAATAGCCACCAGGCACTATGCTAAGTGTTTCACAAACAGAGCTTCACTGAAGCTTTACAACCCTGTGGTAGACACCACTGATGCCCTCATTTCATGAAAGAGGCACTAAGCTCAGGGGAGGCCAAGGTCACAGGGCCAGCAGAGGCAGAGCTGGGATTCAAGCTCTGGTCTCAGGTCTCAGGCCTCCAAAGCTTGCACTCAGTATTTACAGCTCCAGCCTTCCCTAATATCTTTCCCATCCTCCCCTAGCAGTCCAGAGCGCCCTGCTACACAACTGCACAGAAGTCTTTACACATTGGTTTGCAGGTATTGTGGATGTGTCTGTCTTCCTCCTCCACCCACCTCCACCACCATTTAATGCTTACAGAAGAGGGTAAGATCTATGAAAGCAGGGATCATTGCTTGTTCAGCTCTGTGCCCCCTTCACACAGGGCAGGGTCTGATGTCCACAGGAGGTGCTCAGGAAATACTCATTGAATGAATCTATTAATGGATGAAAGGACGGCTGGGCATCTGCCCAGGAATCTGGATCCCAGTGCCCAGCACAGTACTTGGCACACAAACGTTCTCCATAAACATTTGTGGAATCAATAAATGACACTTCTATTACTTGAATATTAAACAGAGCTAACATTTTATAATTTTCTAAAATTCAAAAGAAAGTGAATTTTAAATGGGACATTCTTCGAGTAGACAAATAAGCTACCAGTAGCAAAGGAAGAAGAGAAAACACTTTCCACTTCAGTTACCCAAGATCAAGTCAGACAAACTTAAAATATTAAAAGCCTTAGATCTGAAACCAAACCTGAGCCTGAAAGGAGCCATCCTTTCAGCCACGCTTCAACAAGAATGCCTGCTATCCTTCCTGGCTCTTGTATCAATTCCCCGGAGAGTAATGGCATCAGCCAAGTTTAAGTGATTGGATGTATTCCTGGAGTTCTCAAGTGTTCCTCCTAATTCGGATGGAAGCCGTGTGCTCAGGGAAGAGAGGAAACATCTATTGTTCAGTGAATGTGGGTGTGGAAGGGTGGGGGCACTCAAGTCCCTTATTTCACAGGATTTGGAAACTCAATATGATGTGAAACCAATTGCATGTTGAAGAGCACATTAGGTCCTCTGTCAAATCCATTCTTGTTTTATGAGGTGATCATCTCGGGGTAATACACTCATTTAGCTGTGCTCCACTGGAATCTCAAATGTAACAACCCCCTTGACAAAATTCTCAAGGACAGAGAGAACTGCCCAGCGCAGGGCAGAAAAGACAGCTTATTTATCCAAATCACCAAGACAGGAAGATGTGGGATCATCTTATGCATTCAGTGAGGGAACAGGTGAAAGCTCCTGACTCAGTTAGTGGCACATCAGAACCAGAGAATTAATAATAAAAAAGCTCCATGTAAACAAACTCTGTCCAGGTCCCAAATAATCATATACCTAATATGGAACAATTTGGAAATTGCCTGAATTTCTTTACTTTCTTTTTTTTCTCCCCAGCAACACCTTGAGGCCAATTGACAATGGCTTCTTTAAACCCATGCAGCTGAGGAGGAAATCAAGGCTCAAAGAATCAAGCAACTGACCCAAAGTCACAAGGAGGTGGCAGAGCTGGGATGAAAGTGCGGCTTTTGGACTCTGAGGACTCTTCTCCTGGACTCTCCTCTCCCCTCAGATCATTTGGCTGTGTCTTGGACCAGCATCACCCACCCATCATGCAGGTAGTCATTTAAGCTGAGTGATTTTAAAGTTCTTTCTGCCCTCAAAAATGTCTCCTCTAATGTCCTTCCAAGGGTCCTAAAATCCTTGCCCACCTCTCTTCAAAGTCAAGTGCTAACAGGCCACCGTCCACAGAGTTGTCCAATCTGGGTCTTCAAAAGAGCCCAGGTGTGTCCCTGTTGGCAAATGTTTGAGTTAAGATTTTGCTTCTGGACTCCCAGTGCCTTCATCTATAAAACGAATATTCTGGGTCACATGATCTTCAAAGCCCACTCCTGCTAGGAAAGTCTCTGTCAATCTAAGTAGACACCTAAGGAGTTTGGCCATGTAAGCCTTATCCAGTTATGAAAGGCCCAATAGCAGGGTCAGGACACGGGGTGCTGGTGCCTACAAAGAAATGTTCCCACCAGAGGCTGGTGTGCCTGAGAGCTCCGAAGCTGGCATAGCTCCTGATTCTAATGCCATCAGGCTAATAACACTCAGAACCCCTCCTGCTGCCTCCCTCTCTTCACTCTGCCTGGCCAGGCTGGCAAACCACGGGCAGAGAAGCCCTGAACAGGCTGGTCTGGTGTATCTCTGCTTCTCTGCCTATGATTCCACTTGAAGAAGCCAGGTGTGCTGGCATCTGTGGTCCTGCCAAATGCGTTTGGCTTCTTCTGGACCGCCAGTGAGAACCACTGAAGGATGGCCCCTCCTGGACCCTGCCATTACCACAGCCCCACAAGTGCATTGGTTTCTTGTGAACACAGAGAGCAGGGGGAGAGAGAGAAGACCGACTCAGGAGATAGCTATAAGGCATAATGACAGAGGGAATTATCCCCTCTGGATTTTAAAGGCCACTGAATCACAGAACCTGATTCCAAGACAGGGGCATTGAGGAAACTCTGATAACATCTAATTCTCAATAACATGTAGCAATTTCTACCTCTGACTTATATTCATAACCTAGGAGTGAGATTGAGAATACAGACAACAGGGGCTGTTAGCACATCAAATATATGTTTGTAGATTCTAACAAGTTAATCTTTTAACAGTTTATTATTATTTTGAATTACTAATTATTGACCATATGCAAGATGCCAATCACTGTTCAAAGAGTTTAGTTGGATTATCTCATTTAATCCTTAAAACATTCTATGACATTATCATGGCAGCATTGGCTGCATGTTTTGTTTGGGAATTTTATCACTATCTGATGCAAGTTATCAATGGGTCTGATGCAAGTATCAATGAGTAGAATCTAAGGTAGAGGCTAGGGAAGGGCATCATTCTGTAAACAGATTTGAGCTCTCGTTTTAGTATGGGAAGGCAAAAAGATTTTAGCTCAAGTATATTTGAAAACTATAATTGAAAACTGGTAGGAACCTAGAGCGTTGGGTTGAGAAAGATTCTGAGATTAAATCTGAGGTTAGTAGGAAAGAGTGACATGGTAGTGTCATGTCATGCTTAGTGGCATTGCCTCTCATGGGTAATGGAGGGAGAAATGTCACTACAAGTGGCAGAGATTTGCCATACATACTGAAGAACAGATTCCAGATCCAAATTCCTGTATAGGACTCCTGTGTATGCCCATACAGGTTGTGCTCTGCACAACTCTAGAGAGTACCATTCATATAGATTTTGATGTTAAAGAGACCCTCTGGAATTGTGCAGTCCATAACCTGCACAACTGTACCTGGCAGCCCTTCTCCTATGATCCCTCATGGAAATGAATCCTGAGGTAGAAAATGATTACTGTAGAGATCAATCCTTAAAAGGTAAGTGCTTCAGTACAGAGAGCTCCAAATGGGAAGGAAAGAGCCCTTGGCCCTGCTCTTAATTTGCTGTGTGTCCTGAGGCAAGCTCTTTCCCCTTTCCTGGGCTTTAGTTTTACAGCTTATAAAATGAGTTTCTTTAGACCACAGGGTCCCTGAAATCCCTGACAAATGTGCATGTGGTGAATTTGTTGCTGATTTCCCCCTCCCATCCCCCAAATATCTCCTCTCCTTCCTGTGACATCATAGCCCTATTTTGTTTGGGGGAGCTATCCTCCCCTCTCTCAACTTTCAAGCCTTACTCCAGTTGTAAGCACATGACTAAGCTAAACAAGGCAGTGCATCTCATCCACCCCCTGACCTCCAGCCACAGTGACTGCTTCAGAGTTGGACCCATAGCCCAAACAGGGCCACTGAGACTCAAGCCCAGGAAATTTTTTAAACTAGCATAGAAGTGGGCTTAATCTTCCCAGCTTGATGTGAACCTGGAAGGATGTAGCCCCAAGAAGTGTTGGCAGTAGTTAGGGGAGTATGAAAGGAAACATTGTTTAAAAATACAGCTCTTACCAAAGAAGCAAAATAAAAAAATAAAGAAATCATATTCTGGTAGTATCATTCGAGCCCTGTACTAAGTTCCACCTGAAGCCAGACATTCTCTGATGTAAAACAATAAATTCCTTTGCTTAAGTAGTAATGCTGTGGACTTTCCACTAAAAGAATCCTAACTGAAAATGTATGAATCAGTGAATCTAAAGAGTGAATTTTGCACCATCTAACTCTAGCCAAAACTGGTTTTGGTATTGCTGACAAGAGCCCAACAGAAATGGGACGTCTGCTTGATGCTATGAGATGCTCAGTGGGCCTTCCCAGTTCCATGCAAGTGCTTCTCCCACACCTTTCACACACGCATAATGGGACTGGGAAAAGAAACAAGTTATTGTCATGCTTACCAAGACTTCCACTTCCAAATGAGCACTGTCATCAAAGAAGTCACCTGGGGAGGGAAGCTATGGATTTATCCTTTTATGTCAAAAATGCTTCTAGTACTTTCTTGAAAGCTTACAGATCCAGTTAGCAAAGCCCCCAGTGAGGACACTCTAGATCAAAATTACAGCGAAGTTTTATTGACCACCTCTCAGTTGTAAGAGGCTATGGCAAGAACTAAGAGATGAGCAAAAACAATAACAAAAAGTCCAGGACCTCAAAGCATTTATAATTTAGAAGGAAAAAAATAAGGCAGGTGTCCAGTCCATGAAAACAAGAGCAGCACTCCTGATGGCTCATAAAAAGAATCTTCAAATGTTACATGGTTTTCCAAGAAAACCCTCAGGCTCTTCTCTCCTCCCTTCCATTTTGGGTCCTCGTGTACTTTGCAGTGAATAACTATGAGGCACCTCTTTTCTAAGAATTAACTCTCCCCTCAACTCTGCAGTCACCATGGAAGTCATCCCAGAAGAATATGACCTCCTCTTCCCTTGGCCAACATTGATAGCCTGGAGCTAGTCACCTACTCAAACCAAGCCAGCTGGTCCAGAGCTAAGCCCTTGAGCCAAGCAGACTTATCTGAGCCCTTCTGTGGGGGTTTTGGGACAAGATACAAAGGACTCAGCCTTTTTGTGTCTGCCTACATTCTAAGATGTAAAAATTAGGACTTTTTGTGGTTGTGTTTCTCATCATATGAATCAGAGAAAAAGAGGTTTTCATCCTGTGGGAAGAAAACAAGAAAGAAAGAAAGATGAGATATGATGTATGAGAAATTATCCAAAGGATCTTGAACCCCTGGTTCCAGCTGCTACTGAAGCCCTGAGACTTAGCAGGTTTTAAATTGCTTATGATACTCAACTAATTTATAATAAATTCCTATTCATGCTTAAGCTAGTTGCAGCTGATTTTCTATCAGCTAGAACCAAGAGTACTTAAAAACATGGGATCCTGATATTCAGATGTTTCTGTTTCCAACTGAAGTCCAGCCAGCCAGATCGGGTCCCCTCCCCAAGTCCTGCAGCTGTAAGCACTGAGCCTCCTTCCAACGTGATGCCTTCCCGTCTCTCAGGTGGGGGGGGGGCTTCCGCATCTTCATCCCAGCCCACAAAACTCTACCTTGATTCCCCTGTGAAGGGAAGAGAATAGGACAAGAAGTTCCCAAGAAGCCATGACACCCAGCTGTAGGTGAGGACTGTGCTAGCACAGTGTCCATGCTGCTGGGGACGTGCTGAGGGAGGAGCAAGAGGTCGGGCTGGCGGGATTGGGGAGAGGGCCACAGGGATTTAGCAAATCCTCAAAGGCTGGGTAGGATTGGGATTATTAGGAGGAAGGCAGCTTGGAAAGAGTGTTTCCAACTGAAGGAAAAAAACAAGCCCAAAAATGTGTGGAAAAATGGGGAAGTACAACTTCAGTGGACCTCTAAATAAAATATCCTTCCATCTTGATTCTTACATTATTTAACAGATTTGGAGCCAATTGACTTTGCCCCTTCAAAATAATTCTTCTAGAAAGAGGCAGTCATCTGTCTAGTGTTTCAAGAAGAAAAAAAACCTGTAGAAAATATTGAAAATTTAAAATCACATATAATCCCTCCACCTACTCAGATATAATCCCAGCTAATATATTTGTATATATGCTTATTACCTCTTTATAAATCATCTGAACTACTTTATATATTATAAAGGTAGATTTCAACCATTTGAACAATTTGGTTTCCTGGGATTTTTTTTCACTTTCAATATTTTATTGACAGAATGTCATTAAATATATACTACATCACGATTTTACATCATTGTAATTTAAATGGTTGTTTGTCATTCTCTTGTGGATGTGCTGTAAGACCTTAACCAGTACCCCACTGGCAGACATTTAGGCTGCTTCCAACTAGGCTTGAGCGTGTGTGTGTGTGAGAATTTGTTTTTACATCAAAACTGTGATGAACAGATCCTTGTGCAATTGTTTGCTTGGTTTTTTTAATTTCAATAATGTACTTTTAAATTATTATTAAAGTATCATTAATTTACAATCTTATGAAGTTTTCTCATGAACAACATTGTGGTTCACATTGCAGTCACTATCAGCATAGTAAGATGCTATAGAGTCACTACTTGTCTTATTGGTGCTGTACTGCCTTCCCATGACCTAACTGTATTGTGAGTGCTAATTATAATGCCCCTCATTCCTCTTCTCCCTCCCTCCCCAACCCCTCCCCTTTGGTAACTGCTAGTCCCTTCTTGGAGTCTGTGAGTGAGTCTGCTGCTGTTTTGTTCCTTCAATTTTGCTTTGTTTTCATTCTCCACAAATGAGTGAAGTTATTTGGTATTTCTCTTTCTCCGCCTGGCGTATTTCATTGAGCATAATACCCTCTAGCTCCATCCACGTTGTTTGTTTGCTTGTTTTCTTAAGGCAAATTCTAATAAGTGGTATTGCTATGTTAAAGGGTTTACATATTTCCAAGTCTTTTGACACATACTGTCAAACGAACTTTAGAAATGTGCCAAGTTGCAAGTCTACCAACACTGTATGAGACAATGAATTTTCCCTCACCCTTTTCAGACACTTCAGACTTAGTTTTATTGTTTTCTACATACCCAGTAGGTAAAAACTGGACATCATTGTTCTGTAATTTGCATTTATTTTATTACTACACAAATTTTTATACAATTATTAATCATTCATGTATTTTACTTAATATTTATCTATTCATGCCATTTTTGCATTTTTATTTGGATGTTATTCATCTTTTCATGATTAATCTATAAAGATTTTTAAATATCTAGAATATTATTTCTCTATTATTCATATGTAAGTTGAAAATATGTTGTTAAGATATATTTTCTAAGCAAAACAAAATGAAGACTTATAGACACTGAGAAGTGATTAGTGGTTACCATGGGGATGTGGTTGGGGTGGGTGGGTGGAGAGAGGGATAAAGGGACACAAAATTCTCAATCATAATATAAGTTGGTCATGGGGATAGCAGTACAGCATGAAGAATATAACCAGAGATTCTTTAATATTTTTCTATGTTGACAGATAACATGAGTAACTGTTGAACCACTGTGCTGTATACTTGGAACCAATATAAAATAGTATATCAACTATATTTCAATTAATATATATATGTGTGTGTGTGTTTTGTGTGTTTTAACTTGATAATGTGGGAGGTTTTGGCACATAAGTGGTACCTTTTTATTTATATTCATACTCGTTTCTTTCATGATTTCTGATGTTGATTCCATTGTTAAAAAACTTCCCAACCCTAAGAAGCTGAAAATATGCACCTATACTTTCTTCTAGTACTTTTATGATTTATACCTTTACATTTAAATTTCTGATTTATCTGGAATTTGTATTTTATGCAAGGTGAGAAGAAAGGCTCTAACTTTCCAAATATCCAAAATTGACACCATTTTTGAAGACTAGAAATTTCATCTATGTCATATATCAATTCTCATGCGTGGTTGTATCTGGTTTTAAATGATCTATTCTATTCCAATTATCTGCCAGCCTAACCCTCTGCTAGTCACATTATCAAGCATTTTAATCTGGTAGGACAATTCCCTCCATATAACTCTCCTTTTCTAAAATGTTTTGGCTATTCTTAAGCACTTACTTTTCCAAAAGCACTTTGGAATCATTTTCTTAAGTTCCCTCCAAATCCATTGGCTTTTTTGGATATAACTGCCTTAAATTAATATATTAAATTGTGGGCATTGACATCTTTACAATACTTCCAGAAGTATAACGTATCTTTCCATTTATTCAAGTTCTCTTTCATGCTTCTCACTAAAGTTTTGGCATTTTCTCCATATAGGTCCTGTATCTTCCCTGTTAAGGTTATTCCAGGGTATTACCTATTTGATTGCTACTGTGAGTGAAATCTCTTTTCTATTACATTTTATAGCAAGTTTATGCTGGCATATAGCAAGCCATTGATATATATATATATATATATATATATATATATATATATATATATACTATTTGAGATATATATATATTTATACTACTGAAGCTGTGTGGTGGAGTAGCAGCCATGGGAATGATGAATCCTTGCTAGAAATAGCCCTTGAGAAAGAGAGAAATATCCTGAATTCTCTTGTTTCTCTTCTTCTTGCATGCCCCCACTGGCCAAAGTCAATGAGAAGCCAGATCACAAGCCAGCCTGGGAATTGCAGCCTGGAAGTCTGGGATACAGAATGCTATTCTACATATAGAACATATTCTATATGGAAGTTATCCCAGAAGAATGTGACACCTCCCCACCCCCACATACAGAATAGCACAAGGGAACTCACAGAAGGGTTCTGGGACAGAGAGGCCAAGGACCAAGGCTAGGTACCTTCATATGGATTGCTTCTAAAAATAACATCTACTCTCAGATAATGCTTGACTCCACCATTATGGTCACCGGAATACACACTGGTTTGAGAACAATATTGAAAAAGGAGAAAAAAATAGTTTAACTGGATTGTTGAAACAAGCTTATCACCTCCTGAGATGACTACTCCGAAGGGGAAAACCTACATAGGGATGTACTGGTATTATGTTTAAGTAGGCACAATAATATAGAATTATTCACTATGTAAAATATGTGTATTACTCCAACAAGCTCCCAAAGAAGGGAAAACAACCATAGTCCACTGTTTGCAAGAATCCAGCAAAATCTTACTTTTCTTCCTTCTGCCTTAGAGCACTGTGCTCGTCTTCCTGCGAGGGAGAACTAAAGGGACCCCTAAGCAGGTGTGTCTTCTCCTGCCTCTGGCACCAGCCAAATAGGCCAAATAGAATCCCAACAGGAACAATACTTTAAAAGCAAGTAAATAAAGACTTGCTAAATACCAGCATGAACTAATGACCCTGCTATAAAATGTAATTTCAATTCTGTATCATTAACTTTCTTAAAATCAACCAGCTGTAAACTTGAGAAAAATCCCAAAACTTTTCTAAAAGCTGCGTGAGGGGGTTCTTGTTCATATCAGCTGTCCTCAGCACCTAGCAGATGCTAAAAGAATAAAGTTGAACCTACTTGAATACAAATTATTGACATGCTAACACTTGCAACCCTCCCACACTTTAACTTGCCACCCTGGTGATTGTTCCCTGTTCCGCGTCTCATCCCCCTGCTTAGTCAAGAGCACTGTTGATGGCAGAATTTGTGTCTTTCTCACACAATCTAACATAGCCTGGCTCAAAGCTCACCCAGTGTTCTTGTAATAAATGAAGGAATGGATGGCACAGGGCCTCAGTGTCCCCATCTATAAAATGGGAGCCTTGAACATCTCCCTTTTAAACTGTGTGTACTGAAGCAATCCTCTTGGTCTCTCTGCTTGTGGGAAGTATAAAGTGGGGGGGGAGGGTTCCTTCTTCCTGTGCCACCCACATGTGTCTGTTCCCCTCTCTGATGAGTCATCTGGGACCCAGACGCCATCAGTCTTGGACAGAACATGCCAGGTACTTACTAGGGAGCAGCAGAGCCATAAATCTGTGCTGCATCCCCGTGGTTACCTAGGGAACACTAGGGCACTGCAGTGAAGGGGGTGCTGCAGACAAAGAGGGTCCTGGCCAGTGTGCCAGCCCTCTTGGCCACAGCTCTGCAGGCGCTTCTCACTCTCTGGAACCAGTGTCCATCCCCTCTAGAGTGGCCCCCAACCATGAGGCTCTGAAAAGCAGCAAGATCTCCCCACCAAACATTCAAACAGGCAACAGGGATCAGTTAGCAAAGTGACTGTGGCAGGCACCGGGGCAGCTGGAATCTGGCCCTGCATTTCAGTCCTTGACTGCTACAAAAGCTATTAAATGCAGACCCCCACTTCCACTCTCTGTGGGTGCGAAGATTAAACAAAACAATAGATTAAACTCTTTGGCATGAGTCCTGACTCCAGCAAACAATTACTAGAGGCCGCTGTAAATTTAATTATTATTATTAGTGGTAGTGGTAGTATATTATCCTTACTATAATCGCCCAAGTATTATCCCATTTTACAGATGAGGGAACAACTGAGATCAACTGACATGCTCTAAGTCCTTCTACTAAAATTTGAATCTACTGCTAACAGCCAACTAGCTATGCTAAGCCTGGGGGTGGGTGATTCTGGTAACTCCTGTGGATGTGTGTGTGAAGGGCTGATGGTCTCACTTGGCTTTGTTCAGCTGCACACCCAGACAGGAGCCCTCACTGAGGCTGAATGACAGCGGGAACATCTCCAGACCTTGCTCCAAACCCTCCATCCCCTCAGCTTCAAATCCATGGCAAAGGAGTCCTTGAGCTCTCATCAGCTCTGATTGGGTCAGGTGTCCACCTTTGGAATCATCAGGGAAGATCAGCCCAGGTCTGAGAGGTGAGAACTCAGGGGACAGAATGGGAGTCAGGAACTCAAACAAGATGTATTTGTGTGTGCGTGCGTGCGTGTGTGCGTGCGTGCATGCACTCAGGTGTTCACATGTTTGAATGTGTGTGTGTAAATCCTGGAAAACATTTGCCAAAACACATACAAGTGATGATCTCTGAATAATGGAATAAAGTGTGATTTCCTTTTTGTTTTCTATGCCTTTCCATGACTTGACCATAAGCACAATTTATTTTGGTAATATTTTAAAGCTATTAATACTGCAGAGAATAGATAGCTATATAAAGTGTATTTATTTTAAGTCTTGGGCTGGACATTAGAGGCCTCAGTCCTGGTTCGGGCTCTGAGTGACCACAGTCACATCACTTGCCTGGCCTCAGTTGCTCCATTATGAAACAAAGGAAGGGCTGCACAACCTGTCCAGTCCCTTCCAGCTCTGACTCTGAACGCCTCTCTCCTTCCATGTATACACAGCAAGGAAAAACATGTGGATCACCTGTGTCCTAGGGTACCTGCTTGAGTGCAAAGAAAATAATTGTTTCTAAATAGAAATCAATGGTGAATGCAAACGGAAGTATTTATGGAGCTGAAAAAGTTCCCCCACAGGTTGAATATGCTCCTCAGAGCTGCAAAGAGAGCACTCTTCCTCCATAAGACCAACTAACCTACTCCAGCCCTGAAATCTCTCTCCCTGTAGCCAGAAGAATGAACATAACTGAGTGGGCCTACTACAGGCCCCATACATAGTAGGCCCAACACACAGTCTAATTTAAGCTCATTTCACTTGTGCTTGCCATCATTTGTTTGGCAAGCAACTAGGTACTGAAAGATTAAAGAAATAGAGAGACCAACAGACAAAGCGCCTCCTACACAATTTTTGCCTGCAGGCAACTCTGGTCTCAGGGATGGGATGGGCCGTTGAGAGCAAACAGATTAGGAAAAAAAAAAAAAAGGAGAGAGAGAGAGAAAATTCATTGAAGACAAAAATTTCAAATTTCACTTTACTTTGAGTTTTGGTTGAGGCGGAGATCAAACTGCCCTTTTTGTTCATTCAGTTATTCATTTACATATTATCTAATAAATATTTATTGAGCATCTACTGTCCCTCAGACACTGTGCTAGGCCCTTGGAGGAGCAAAACAAACACTATTCCTGCTCTCATTGAGCCAGAAGGCTAGGGAGGGAGGCAGCTATTGATTCCATAACCACAAAACAGGTAAATGCTATGACGGAGGGGGATGTGGTTTACTGAAAGCAAAGAAAGAAACCTCTCCTAGACTGGTGTAGGGAGGGGTGGGACAGTATTCCCTGAGGAAGTGATACCTGATTTGAGGCATGAAGAGCCACTGGGTGCTGGGTGAGGAATAAGCCACAGCAAGTAGCATTCAAAGTTATTTTAAATGGGTCCAGCTAAGGCAAGACTGGCAGGACTGGTAATCAGAAAACCTGGGGTTAAGACCTAGACCCTACAAGAACCATGTCCATGAGATATTCAACCAAGTCATTTGTACTGTCTGTGCCAAATGGAGATTCGGTATCTGTAAAATGGGGATGATGGAATAAAATGATGTTTCTCAAAATGTGGTCTGCCAGACTCTGGCAGTAGAATCTCTTGCATTACTTGTGAAAAATAAACTCCTGGACCTCACTTCAGACCAACAAGATCACAATAGATGGGGCTGGAGCCCAGGAATCTTCATTTTAAGGCTCACTCTAGGTGACTCTAATGCCGCATAAAGTTTGAGCTCACTGGCTGATAAAGCAAACCTTGCCCACACAGTGACTCCATATTTCTTCCTTCCTAAATTCCTAGGCTTCCAACAGAGCCGTACCAAGAAAGGGTAAACTGGTCAGTCCCCCAGACAGAGTGCAGGAACATTCCAAAGTTTTCAGGTGACAAAAAGACTGAACTTTTGTGACTGGAGCTGTTCTGGATGTTTTAGGGACAAATTCCCTGCTTGACTTGAGAGGGAACAGCTCCAAACTGAATATTTTTTTTCTTTTCATTTCTCCACTCAACCCCTGGAATTTAATTGAAAATACATCTTCACTGGAGTTTATTCCCTGCTCTTTTCTCCCCTTCTCTTCCCTGTCTCATGGATCTAGTCCTCTCTGCAATATTGAAGGCAGGTTCACATGGGTACCCTATCCTTCCCCGCCTTTCTAGGGCACAAATGTTTGACCTCTGATGTGATGGTTTATACTCCATGAGCCTCTTTGGTCTGATAAACAAGGAAAATCCCTGCTGACACTAACTGTACCAGTGGCCAAGAATTACAGGCCAAGAGCCCGCCACCTTGCCTGCTGGGCCGAACGGTTTCCCTTTCCTCTGCACAGCAAGCTTATGGGACCAACAGCCCACCACACCCCATTCCCCAAGCCCAGCAACATCCACCCTGACTTGGTCTCCAACATCATTAAGAGTTCTCTTAATACTTCCAGCAAAGTACTTCCAGCAAGTCCTGGGCTCTTGGTGGGATACAGCCAGTTTCAGAAGTTGCTTCTCAAAGGTCAGAGTTCCGCCTAACTGAGGATTCTTGTGTGAAGATGAAGCAGTGCATGTGAAGCCCAGAGCGCAAGCCAAGCACACAAATGTTAGCTCTTTTTATATAAAAGATCATTGTTTTTCCAGCCACTGTCTGTTCAGGGCTATTTATATCAAGGAGAAGGAAAAGAAACCAGATACCAATATCAATTGACAAGTAAAGGGTTAAAAGTATCCTTGAGAGATTAATGAGGAAAATCTGTACCTAAATACTCCAGATACTGAGAGATCTGTTGTATGTATTCAAGATTATATAAAATACCAACAACAACTAATATATATTGACAACTTTCTAGGTGCCAGGCAGTCTCATTCAATCGTATAACAATTTAGTGGAATAAATACATTAATATCCCATTTTATAGATAAACCAACAGAAGCCTAAATAAATGAAGTACCTTGTCCAAGGTCACAAAGTAGAATTTCATCTGATGTGTAAGAAGTTACTTCCTTAGATCTAAATGGCAACTGGAGTCTTTCCTGTTGTCTTTAGAGTCTTTATCTTCGTTCTCTCCTTTTCCTCCCTCTCTCTCTCTCTCTCTCTCTCTCTCTCTCTCTCTCTCGTTCGTCATTCTCTCCCCCATCTCAGAAATAGACAATTGGTTGCCATGGGATAAATAATCTTTGCAATCCTTAAAGACAACTGCTGGATCAGTTTCCATCCTTCTTATTGGAAAAATTGAGATTCAAGCCTAATACAAGCCCTTGAGCTCACTGAGGTTCCCAGGGAGGGGTTAGGAGGAAAGATACAGTCCTCAGCCCCAAACACAAAAAAGGGCCGCTGTTTGCATTGTGCAGTAACACACGGCCCAAAACAGCGTCTGCCTCTCTGGATCCATGTTCCTAGGCTACTGAGGGTTGCTCAGAAATTCCTATAGTTTTGTTGAGCCGTGAGTTCAGACTATAGCCAAACTGGGGTTATGAGGGAGATGAAAAGTATCAACTTTGAGTCAAATTGCCTCTGCTCTAATCCCTTCTCTGGGTAATCTTAAACAAGTTAATTAACCTCTCTTATCCTCAGTTTCCTCACATGTAAATTGGAGCTAACAATGTCTTCCATAAAATGCTTGCTTAGAGGATTAAATGAAATGATGCCTGTGGATTAGCTTGGCACATGCTTGGTGCATAACTGCACCAATAGTTAATTAAAATAGGGCCGTAGGTAGAGGGCAATGCTTACCTCTAAATGGATAGCACTCCAACGGGCTGGGGAGAAATCTGGAAGCCCCTTCTGGAACTTGCAATTCACACCATGCAGCCAACTGCCATTATACCAGGAGCACCCACCTAGAAGTTTCCACGAAATCTTCCCCATACCCTACCCTGACCACTGACCAGGGAAATACCACAAGAGGCAGAAAAACCAAGGCTCTTTTTCCACCTCCCTTCAACTTTTCAGGACCCCCGAGACAACCTACCAAATCTCTCAGTTTGGTGTCCAGTAAACAGCTGAGAAATGATGGGCATTTCCTGTCCCAGCATTCCTCAGTGCACTGCAGAGTCGGGCAAAGAAATCTGCCTCTTTCTCACATTCCTCCCTCCTTTGCCATACCCACAGGGCCCAAAGTGATGCCACACTCCATTTCCCAAGCATGCCCACCCCCATCCCAGAGTCCTACATTGTCAACTCTGCCAGAGAATGGAGGTGAGAAGGAAAAATTCACCCTCTGACGTCACTTCCTTGCCTCACTCCCCAGGGACCTGGTCTGTCCTCTCCAAAGCTGGGCTCTAACACTTTGTCCAAATACAATTTTTAGATGCCCCCAAGGAAAATGGTTCCCACCCCTTCCTTCAGACCTTTCTGAACTTGGGGGTCACCACAAGAGAAAATCCCCCAAAAGGGGTTGGATGGTTTGGTTCAGGGAGCACAAATAATGAAGAGGAAGGATGGAGAAATTTGAGACCTATGTCACATATTTATATGTTTCCTTATTCCTCGCATCCCTGTTTAACATCAGACACAATTCTCTATGCATTCTCAGATGCACATTCCTGTTATTCATCTTAGACTGTGAACTCCAGGAGGACAAGAAAGGCTGATGCCCATTCACTTTGTTCAGTTCAAGTTCTGCTCCAGATGGATGGTAAAACACTGGATTAGTTCTGTTGTCCAAGAGTAAAAGGGGGTTACACTGAGATAAAATTAGCAGGAGAGAGGCTCAGCAAACAAAAATAAGAAATAACAGGGTGGGAACAAATAATTCAAAAATTCATATGGAAACACCAAAGACCCCGAATAGCCAAAGCAATCCTGAGAAAGAAGAATAAAGTAGGGGGGATCTCACTCCCCAACTTCAAGCTCTACTATAAAGCCATAGTAATCAAGACAATTTGGTACTGGCACAAGGGCAGAGCCACAGACCAATGGAACAGACTAGAGAATCCAGACATTAACCCAGACATATATGGTCAATTAATATTTGATAAAGGAGCCATGGACATACAATGGCGAAATGACAGTCTCTTCAACAGGTGGTGCTGGCAAAACTGGACAGCTACATGTAGGAGAATGAAACTGGACCATTGTCTAACCCCATATACAAAAGTAAACTCAAAATGGATCAAAGACCTGAATGTAAATCATGAAACCATTAAACTCTTGGAAGAAAACATAGGCAAAAACCTCTTAGACATAAACATGAGTGACCTCTTCTTGAACATATCTCCCCGGGCAAGGAAAACAACAGCAAAAATGAGTAAGTGGGACTATATTAAGCTGAAAAGCTTCTGTACAGCAAAAGACACCATCAATAGAACAAAAAGGATCCCTACAGTATGGGAGAATATATTTGAAAATGACACATCCGATAAAGGCTTGACGTCCAGAATATATAAAGAGCTCACACGCCTCAACAAACAAAAAACAAATAACCCAATTAAAAAATGGGCAGAGGAACTGAACAGACAGTTCTCCAAAAAAGAAATACAGATGGCCAACAGACGCATGAAAAGATGCTCCACATCGCTAATTATCAGAGAAATGCAAATTAAAACTACAATGAGGTATCACCTCACACCAGTAAGGATGGCTGCCATCCAAAAGACAAACAACAACAAATGTTGGCGAGGCTGTGGAGAAAGGGGAACCCTCCTGCACTGCTGGTGGGAATGTAAGTTAGTTCAACCATTGTGGAAAGCAGTATGGAGGTACATCAAAATGCTCAAAACAGACTTACCATTTGACCCAGGAATTGCACTCCTAGGAATTGACCCTAAGAATGCAGCAATCAAGTATGAGAAAGATCAGTGCACCCCTATGTTTATCGCAGCACTATTTACAATAGCCAAGAATTGGAAGCAACCTAAATGTCCATCGATAGATGAATGGATAAAGAAGATGTGGTATTTATACACAATGGAATACTACTCAGCCATAAGAAAAGGGCAAATCCAATCATTTGCAGCAACATGGATGGAGCTGGAGGGTATTATGCTCAGTGAAACAAGCCAAGCGGAGAAAGAGAAATATCAAATGATTTCACTTATCTGTGGAATATAAGAACAAAGGAAAAACTGAAGGAACAAAACAGCAACAGAATCACAGAACTCAAGAATGGACTAACAGGTACCAAAGGGAAAGGGACTGGGAAGGATGGGTGAGTAGGGAGGGATAAGGGGGGGGGAAGTAGGGGGGTATTAAGATTAACATGCATGGGGGGTAGGAGAAAAGGGAGGGCTGTACAACACAGAGAAGGCAAGTAGTGATTCTACAACATTTTGCTATGCTGATGGACAGTGACTGTAAAGGGGTTTATAGGGGAGACCTGGTATAGGGGAGAGCCTAGTAAACATAATATTCGTCATGTAAGTGTAGATTAGTGGTACCAAAAACAAAACAAAAAAAAACAAAAAAAAAAGGGCAGTTCCTGTGTGGTAACCTCCAATGAGTTCTGCACAAGGGTATAAAGGGCATATAAAAGTGTAGGCAAAGGGTCTGTTTGCGTTTATACAGAAGATCAAAGCCTAATTGGGCTACCCCGAAAATGAACTAAGATATGATATGAAAGAGAACTTCCAACATCAGCACTCTCTGGAAGACTCATGCCAGAAGATGATCATCAAAAAACCCCAACAAAGATCCACGCACTGCTACAGCTGTAGATGCACCCATCCCACCAGCTCCTGGACTTGCCATGGGAATGAAGGAGATATCTAAGCTGGCCTGTGCATACAGTAAAACAACAAATTTGACTGGATCTATACTGTTGGAACTCAACCAAGAATTAGGAGAAGTGCAAATTGTAGCGCTCCAAAATCTTACAACTACAGACTATTTACTGTTAAAAGAACATAAGGGATATGAACATTCCCCAGGAATGGGTTGTTTTAATTTGTCTGATTTCTCTCAGACTGTTCAAGTTCAGTTGGACAATATCCACCATATCATAGATAAGTTTTCACAAATGCCTAAGGTGCCTAACTGGTTTTCTTGGTTTCACTGGAGATGGCTGGTAATTACAGATATGCTTTGGTTATGTAACTATACTCCTATTATGTTAATGTGTGTGCGCAATTTAAGTAGTAGCTTAAAACCTATACATGCTGAAGTTACTCTACAAGAAGATATGTCAAAGAAATAATCAATCTTCCCATGTTTTCTTCCGCCTGCTACTTCTATAGCTTTTCTTCTTCCTTCCTAATTACAACCCTTAATGAGAATTCGTGCCTCATATCAAATTTACTGAGTATCATAATTCTTCCAAGTGGTAAAGATACCTCAAGACAAATGCTGGGCATAGAAGCTACAGGGCATAAATATGCAAAGAAATAAAAAGCTAACCATTTCAAACAATAAGGCTTCTCTCTCACTTACCAACTTTACAGTTCCCTGTATGGCCCCGAAAGATGACTGGTTAGCCAGAGACGGGTAAGATTCCTCAAGGGAGGAACAACCTAAGACAGGCACAGTTGCAGGGGGGCCATCAGGTGAGAAATTGGGGATCAACAGAGGTGAGGCTTAGAACCTCACCCCCCCGTTCTGAGAGAAATCTTCTGCATACGTGGAAGTTTTATTGCCCTTGTCTAGCTTGGATTAACACATAGTCTACAGGCACACACCTGATCATCTACATTTGCTCTCTTACAACACTAAACTATGTTTTCTACCTTTATCTTGTATCTACCTACCACTTCAGCATTTTATTAAAAATCATAATAATAAAGAGAGAAATGTGGTATCCACATATAAATCAAGTATAAAAACCAAATGAGTATTCATATTTGAACTGACTGTTTATAGTTCATAATGCATGAGCAAAACTGAAAGTTTCTGTGATGACTGCCCTTGTACTGTTCACTATGTAACTTATTCACTATGTAAGAATTTGTTCTCCATGTAAGAACTTGTTTGTTATGCCTCAGAAGATTGGAGACTGACGAAAATTAGGCTTGGGGTGGATTAATGATTGTGCATTGAGCATTGACTCCCCTATACAGAATTTTATTGTCGTTAACAACCATTTGATCAATAAATATGAGAGATGCCCTCACCAAAAAAAAAAAAAAAAAAAAAGGACAGACTTCCAATGGTAAAATAAATAAGTAACCGGGATGTAATGTACAGCATAAGGAATATAGTCAAGATATTGTAACAGCTTGGTAGGGTGATAGCTGGAACCTAGAATTATGTATATAAATGTTTTATCACTGTATTGTACACTTGAAACTAATGTAATGTAATACTGTGTGTCAACTACCCTTCAATAAAAAAGAATTATCAAAAAAAAAAAAGAAATAACAGGGTGGAGATCAACTGGTCAAGAGGCTCTGCTGGGAACTTGGCACTGAGAAAGCCTCTACAAGGAATTTAGGAAAAGCATGGAGTAAAGCAAAGTATCTCCAGCATTGAGTAGGTTCTCAATAAGATCTAGGACCCAAAAGTCAACGAATTAATGTTAAGGGGTAGACCTTTCCCTTATGAAATTTGGAGTTGGGGGGATAAGATTAGTACTTATAAAATCACAGAAGACAGTGATATAATAAAAGCAGATGCCTTGGTTGAGTGTTTTGTAAGGGTCAGTCCCAGTGTAGCAAAAGCATTATGGCCCTTTAATTCTCACAACCACCTAATATGTGCCTTATCTCAAGAAATAGAAAACATTATCTTCAGGTCTCAGATGAAAAACTGGAGACCGAAAGAGTTTATGTAGCTTGACCAAGGTCACACATTTGGTCAACTAAAGCTGGGGTTCAAACTCAGAGGCCGTGCTAAATGACAGCAGTGGCAAAAAAGAGTCATAGAGACGGAGCCAAGTCTTTGGGTTACTGACCCTGGCTCTGCCCTAGGCAAATTGCTTCCATTTTCTGGGCCTTTGTGTCCCCACATGTAAAATAAGAAGATTGGACTAGATCAGCGGTCAACAAAATTTTCTCTAAAGGGTCAGAGAGTAAATATGTTAGGCTTTGCAGGACAGACTGTCTCTGCTAGTGTAGCATGAAAGCAACCATAGATACTACCTAAGTGAATGGCATGGCTGTGTTCCAATAAAACTTTATTTACAAAAACAGGCATAAGGCTGGATTTGTTCCACTGGCTGTAGTTTGGTGATTCCTGGACTAGATATTTCAGAGATCTGTGATTCTGATTGTAGCAGTGGAGCCCAGATAGGTCAATGCCTTGAAAAGTCAGCTGTAAGAAGCCTATTGCCTTAAATTTTGTTTTGTTTTAATCTTCGATGGTTTCAACAAATGTGGTTAGAAAGTACATCCTGGCAGTGGCAATACAAACGTAGGGAAAGCTTTAGGCCCAGGAAATTCTCCATCAGCTGCCTGCCCTCAGTCTTTGATATGGACAATAGCATCGGTCTTGAGAACAGCACAGTGCAAACACAGCACCTTCACGTTCACAGCACATACCCACCTTCCAACCAGAAGGCGACCTGAAGACCCTTTCTAGAGCTAACTTGGGGCCACCACAGATTCCTGGGCAAAGCCCACAACCACAAAGGGTCATTCAGGAAAATGGCCTGCACTGGACTCTACCCTACCGCGGGCTGGAATCAGCAACCTGTTTCCCTTGCTTGCCAGAGGAGCTGCTGGGGCATGAGGGAGAATGGACCTGCTCCACAGTCTCCGGATCACGGCAGCATGCTCTTCACATTCCTCGTCTGGCACCCTGTGGCCTCACATCCCAGCCCCCAGCTCAGGGCTCCTAGGCTCACCCAGAGCCTGGGATGTGAATTTAGCCCCTGGATGACTTGGCGATTAATCTTCACCAACCTGCCACAAAGAGCTACACCTGAGCTCTCTCTCCCTTACCGGAAACTCTGGGGAAGTGGAATTTCTGGGCTGAGGATATCCACACTCACCAAAGATTGACAAACTGTAATTACCAGAGAGGAGAGCTGGCTTGCCCAGAGGGAGCTAAAATCCCTCACTCCTGGGAGCCTCTGACCTGCTGCCTTTGCAAGCGGAGGAAATGCCTCTGCTGTAGCCAGCGTCCCCTACCCAGAAGAAAGGGCGCTTTTTCCCTCTCCCCACTGGGCTACAGCGGGGGCAAAACTCCTTCAAGTTCCAGGAGACCTCGAGCATACCTCATGAAGCAGATAATTCTTTTACCATTTTTAACTCCATTTATTGGGTGCGTTGCATTCCAGCTGTGCCACCTACTAGCCCCGTGGCCTTGGGCAACCACTCTGAGACTCTGTCTTCTGATCTACAAAATATCAGTACCAGTGGCATCCACCCCATAATGTTATCAGGATTAAGTTAGATAACGTACATATGACATTCAGGGCACAATTATGCATCTAGTAAAGCACTTAACAACTCTTGGTTGATATTATTACTATTATTCTGTGCTAGGCCCTTTTCACACATTATCACATTTAATCCTCCACTCAGCCTTATGAAGTAGGGACTATTATGCTCTTCATTTCACAGATAAGGAAACTGAGGCTCCGAGTAGTTAAGTGACTTGCCCAATAATACACAGCTAGTAAATGAGTGGAACTGGAGCATAAACCCAGGTCTATTTGATGCCAGAGTTCAGCTTCTTAGTCACTTTACTGTACTGCACAAGGTTATATTAGTAGCTATTAAATGAGAGAAGCAGGATTAGAATCCAAGTCAGCTCTCATATCCTCACCAGAGTGCTGGCTGGAGATGCAAGGACGTCTGACCTAAAGAGCTTCTCTGCAGAACCTTCTTGCCCAGACATCTCTGCCTTGGCGTCCCCTCCCTGACCTCTGCCTCACTCAGGACCCTGACACATTCTGTTTTCTGCTGTAATTTCCTTCAGGGCTAACAGTGAATCTTCTGCTGCCTTAATTTTTTTCTTTCTTTTTATTTTTAATCTCAGTTTGGTACGGAGAGAAGGATGCAAGCTTTGGAGCCAGACAATAATGCTTTGAATACCAATGCTGCTTACTCACTGAATGGGTGTGGCCATGTCTCAGATCCTCTCTGAACCTCAGTTTCCTCATTTGAAATATGGGAATAATATCCTACCTTGCACTCTGGTAAAGATTTGAGTAACTGCACATGGATTACCTAGCACAGTGTCTGATACATAGTGGGTGCTCTGAAGGGTGCTTTACCATCATCATCATCTCCCATGGCACCTAGCTGAGTGCTAGGTCATTGTTTGTTTGATTTAATTAACTTTTGTATTTGCCCACAGCACCTAGCATGGTGCCTTACATAGAATAGATGCTCCTGTATATGGCTGTTGAGTTAAAAACTGGAGAGAACTAGAGGGGAGCACCATGCATGATCAAAACTGCATGATCACAGTTGAGAGATCTCCTCCTTAGGTCCTCCAAATAGATCTCTGAACCTCCCATAGCCTTGGTCTCCTCACAGGTCAAGCTCAGTGAAAGCTTCTCCTAGAGGGCTCACAGAAATGGGAATTCGCAACATCAAAGCCTTCTAATGTAATCAGATGGATAATGAAAAGGTTCTTCTTCCCCAAGCCTCGAGTGAGTCAGAGTTCTGTGTTTGGCTTTGCCCCAAGGTGTACCGAGAAAGTGAAATATCATTTGTGTCCTCATGACACCTAAACAAATGGTCAATTCCATGGGTCAAATATCAGCCAGAGGGGTTAAGAGGCATATCCAGTGAAGGCAGGGAAAGAGCGCCAGGGAAGGACCATTAGTTAAGTTTGCTTAGTGGGGTCCTGTTACATGGCTGCTATTCAAGCTAATACCTGTTTGCCTTACAGTGGGATGTTTGCTTTTGCGTTCATGGAAGACGCCAGTAAATGACAACATATTGGAAAGCTACAGGGATTTTGAACCTCTCCATTTGGCTCAATAATCTCTTCCACATCCTGACACCTGAATCAAGTCATCAGTGGCTATCATGTGTCGCTTTCCTCTGGGACACTGCTCTATGGGTGGCGGAAATGGAGTTTGATAACCAGCTCTGCACCAGACTAGTTATGGGAGTTTAGCAATTCTGTCTGCCTCCTGAACCTCCTCCAAAATGGAAAGGCAAGGGTTCTGATAGCTCTTGAAGAGCCAAATCACAATAAACCTGTGAATTTCTTATTTTAAATCTTCAAATACAACTTAAGCCAGTTTAATTGAAATAGAAAAACATCTGCTTTCAGGGCTGTCTCTATCACAGATTTCTTAATCTCAGAGAACCCTTGAAATTGTGTATTTTGTGCATTTGGGAATCTGTGCATTTTGGTGAGAGAAGGTTTAAATCTTAGATTTAAACTTTAGATAAGTGAATGATCACCACCTCTGCACACCACCCCCAAAAAAAGATACATGAAAAATTAAAAGGTGTTAAGAACCTACCTCTAGGCAGCCGAGCTTAAATGTGAATCACCCTGGGTGACTTCCTCATTGCCCACCCTTGAATATCAGGTTTGGTGATTATCAGGAGCAGGAAGTAGGAAGCCCCAGATGCAGGCTTCTTGATGGGAGTTAAAGAAGGCATCAGGCTTTACTTTTCAATCTCCAGCTGTCACTACCCATTACGCTGCCACATGTCTACCAGCCATTTGACCTTAGGAATGTGCTAACTCTCTCTGAACCATGGTTTTCTCATCTGTCAGTGGAGAATGGTTATGCTTCTCTCAAAAGGTTGTTGTGAAGAACAAAAAGAAATTGAGAAATGCTTGGCTATAAGTGAGTTTCCTCCTGGCACTAATAGCTTGGGTCCCAACATTTACTACTTGGAAGACAGCTTCATCTATACTAATAAATCTACCTCCTACTTCAAATGTAAATTGGCACAGTCACTGTGGAAAACAGAATTACTGTAATTAAAAATAGAATTACAGTATGATCTAGCAATCCTATTTTGGGGATATATACCCAAAGCAAATGAAAATAGGATCTCAAAGAGATATCTGTACTCCCATATTCATTGTAGAATTATTCACAATAGCCAAGATACGAAAACTAAGTATCCATCAAGTGATGGATGGATAAAGAAGATGTGGTATGCATACAATGGAATACTATTCAGCCAAGAAAAAGAAGGAAATCCTGCCATTTGCAACAACATGGATGAAACTTGAGGGCATTATGCTAAGTGAAATAAGTTAAAGAGAGAAAGACAAATACTATGTGATAGCACTTACATGGTGAATCTAAAAAAGCCAAACTCATAGAAACAGAGAGTTGAGTGGTAGTTACCAGGAGTTAGGGGATGGTGGGGGGGTGGAATAGGAAGATGTTGGTCAAAGAGCACAAACTTCCAGTTACAAGATGACTAAGTTCTGGGGATCTAATGTACAGCATAGTGACTATAGTTAATAATAGTGTATTATATAGTTGCAAGGTGCTAAGAGAGGAGATCTTAAAAGTTCTCACCACAAGAAAGAAATGCTATTTATGTGACATGGTGGAGGTGTTAGCTAATACTATGATGGTGATCATTTTGCAAAATATAAGTGTATCAAATCAATACATTGTATATCTTAGATTTATACTATGTTATATGTCAATTTAATCTCAATAAATCTAGGAGAAAAACCCACACCCTATCTTGCTTCCACGGGAAAAGTGTGACACACTAGCTAATTGTTCAACTTCAGATAGCCCCACAGTTGGGTTCAATTCCCAGCTCTTCCCCATCCACAAAACGGAAATAATATAGTCCTTTCACAGGGTCATGGGAAAATGCCAAAAATACTTAGCACACTATCTGGGATGTAAGAAATGTTGGATGAATGTTAACATAAAGTTCTCCCTCAACATCCATTTGTCCATACATCCCTCCATATGTTCTCTCCTAAGTACCATTCACCAACCTTCGGGAATGTATCCCTGTGACTGAATGTCCAAAATGAATGGCAGGCAAAAAGGGGGAAAAAACCAACCAATAATCCAGATTCCCCAAGTCCCTTCCCCAGATGCCTGGAGGTCTCTTACCCCACCTCCACTGTCTTCACCCCCAGGAAGCACACTAGCTTGTTCGTCATTTCTTTCAAGTCTTGACTCAAACATCATTTCAGTGACATCCCAAATACCCATTTTAAATTTCAAATACCCCCCTCCTAGATGCACACACACACACACACACACACACACACACACACACACACACACCATTCTGTTTCTTCCTCCTTGCTTCGTTTTCTGTCAGCATAGAACATACCTCATAATTTGCTTACTTGTTTATGGCCTGTCTCCTCCTACTGGAATGTAAGCTCCTAGAAGGCAGGGGTCTTTGTCTACTTGGTTTGGTTCAACTGCTATGTCCACAGCACCTGCAACAGAACCCAACACAGGCAGTGGGGTAGGGTAGTCCCTTAAAATTCTGTGGAATAACTGGAGGAGTGAGTGTCCAAGTGAGTGAGTGAATGAATGAAGAGAAACCCAGAGCGTTTTCACTGGGAGGTTAAGGATGGGAGTTGGTCTCAGATCTGACTCAAGTCCCTCTCACCTGCCTTGGTGCCGCACACGGTGCATACGTCCCTAAATCCGGAGGCTGACTGACTCCAGACGCCCGCCATTAGAGTTAACCACCCCCAACACCCCCACTTTTGAAACTGAAGAGTGCATGGGAGGGAAAAGAATCCCAGCGGGCCCCCTGGGGGTGAAGGACAGGGGATCCCCTCGCTCGGCGGCTTCCCCCTCCCCTCCCCCACAGGGCTCACCAGCGGCGGGTGGGGCGCGGGCGCTGACCGGAGAGCCGCGGCGTCGGGGCTGCGGGCGCATGGCTGGACCCGCATTGCCCCCTAGTGCCGCGCGGAGTCAGGGCGCTGGGCTCCCCCGCCTGATGTCACCGCCGTGCAGTCAGCCCAGCGGCGGCTCACTGAAAGCAGACCCTCCCCGGCGCTGGCTGGGCTGAGGTGCGGCTGTGCGCAGACCCGCGGCGGGCCGGGCCGAGCCGGGCGCCCCCTGGCCCGCGCCCCCGCTCCCCGCCGCTCCCCCGGGCCCGGCCCGGCGCGCCTGACGTGGACCATTAAACTTGGAGCTGCCGCCTTGTCCGCTCTCTCCTCCTTCCTCTGACCGGCGGGCGGGCGGCTCGGTGCAGGCAGGAGACGTGCTGCCGGGCGGAGATGACTTCTCGCCAGGAGGGCGCCGCTGGGAAGAAGACCGCGGGGGAGGCAAAGTTTCGGGGCAGCTGAGGAGCCTTCGCCGCAGCCCTTCCGAGCCCTGTCACCCCCCTTGCTATGGAGGGCGGACTCTAAAATGAATCCCGATCTGGACCCCGGCCACAACACATCAACACCTGCCCACTGGGGAGAGTTGAAAAATGCCAACTTCACTGGCCCCGACCAGACCTCGAGCAACTCCACACCGCCCCAGCTGGACATCACCAGGGCCATCTCCGTGGGCCTGGTGTTGGGCGCCTTCATCCTCTTCGCCATCGTGGGCAACATCCTGGTCATCTTGTCTGTGGCCTGCAACCGCCACCTGCGGACGCCCACCAACTACTTCATCGTCAACCTGGCCATCGCCGACCTGCTGCTGAGCTTCACGGTGCTGCCCTTCTCGGCCGCGCTGGAGGTGCTCGGCTACTGGGTGCTGGGGCGCATCTTCTGTGACATCTGGGCCGCTGTGGACGTCCTGTGCTGCACGGCCTCCATTCTGAGCCTGTGCGCCATCTCCATCGATCGCTACATCGGGGTGCGCTACTCTCTGCAGTACCCCACGCTGGTCACCCGGAGGAAGGCCATCTTGGCGCTCCTCAGCGTCTGGGTCTTATCCACCGTCATCTCCATCGGGCCTCTCCTTGGGTGGAAGGAGCCAGCGCCCAACGATGACAAGGAATGTGGGGTCACAGAAGAACCCTTCTACGCCCTCTTCTCCTCCCTGGGCTCCTTCTACATCCCCCTGGCTGTCATTCTGGTCATGTACTGCCGCGTCTACATCGTGGCCAAGAGGACCACCAAGAACCTGGAGGCTGGAGTCATGAAGGAGATGTCCAACTCCAAGGAGCTGACCCTGAGGATCCACTCCAAGAACTTTCATGAGGACACCCTCAGCAGTACCAAGGCCAAGGGCCACAACCCCCGGAGTTCCATAGCTGTCAAACTTTTTAAGTTCTCCAGGGAAAAGAAAGCAGCCAAGACCTTGGGCATTGTGGTTGGGATGTTCATCCTGTGTTGGCTGCCCTTCTTCATTGCTCTGCCACTTGGTAAGTGGGGGACTGGTGGAGGGCCACTGGGCATTCCCGGATCTTGGGTTTACTGACGAGTTTGCTGTAAAGTTTTTTGTGGGTTTTGTTTTTTATGCAGTCTGTGTGTGTTTGGAGATTGGAGAATGCTGTTGGTTCTGCAAAGCCTTTGCAGATTTGGGTAACTGGTTAAGAACCAGCTCAGGTGTTAGTAGAATAATACACTAAGGTACTAGTCACTCGAAATAGAACCACAGGAGGAAAATCTGGTATGTGGAATGACTCATTCAATGGCCTCGGTTTAATAATTTAAAAGGACACTGTGCTTGAGCATCACACCAGTGTTGTCTCCGTAGTAAGGATGTGCCAGCTAAGGCAGCGTCACTAATGCAGCATACAAAATAGTTTGTAGTTACCGCAGACGCGGCATTTGGGGAGCAGGGAGCAGCTTGTACACAGAAAGGCAGTTTTCATTCAGCATTTCCAGGGCTCTTGCAGAGACCCACACTCCTCAAGAGCTTTGCAGAGGCTGCGTTCTCCCCCTCCTCCCTTCACCACTTGCTGTCACCTCAATGCACTGCCTTCATTATGAGTTAATAAGAGCATTTTACAGCCACACAGCCCCAGCCAGCCTTCAAGTCATCTGAAGCTTGAGATTTGAAAGAGAATGAAAATGACCAGAGGGTCACACGTTCTCTGTTTTCACCCAAAAATGTTCCTAACTCTGGTGATTCATGGACTATCCAGAATTGAATTATAGTTGTCCCTCACCACCAGCTGCCAGACAATAAATCCTGCTAGGATGAAATTGAGTCCCCTTCCTCTGCTTTAAAAATACGTCTATTTTATTCTCTTTGGTGGTCCTACTGGGTTGCTCAAAAGGCTTGCTTTTTCTGAGGAAGAAACTGAGGTCCAGTTAGGAGGTAAACCCAGAGGAGAGCACGGTGATATGCTGTTCACATGTCTTGGGAAATGCTGGTCCCTCCTCTGAGGTACTGATCTGCTTTGGTTTCTTCTCCATCCCTGGGGGACACTCCAGAAAATGAATGGAGGGAGGTGATCATGGCACAGTAGTCATGTGCCACGACATCAGAAGAGGTAACGGCTGTTACATGCAGGACCACAAACACCTGCAATCACGCCAGGGGTCAGTTACAACTAAACATAACCTAAGCCCTCAAGTGACTAAAATTCTGAAGACACTGCTTTCAAGAGAAGAGATGAATGGAAATAAAACAAATTGCTATCAGGAGTTTCCTAGTAAAAAAATAAAGAAAAAAAGCTGTTTAACCTACTTTCTAAGTTATCATTTCTAAGGCAGCTTTCAAGAATATGAAATGCCTTTCAGAAATATTTTCTGTGTGTTAAGTGGAAAAGGTTTGAAGCAATACCCCCACCCCCCCACCCCGGTAGTGATCACATCTCACTGCAGAGCAGCTGTTTTTTCTTGTCCAGGGTCTCGGGGTCCTTCTGCAAGCTTGTTGGGTTAAAGTGGATGACAGTTCACACTGCACTGGGCCATACAAAGATCATAGTTGCATGTGGAAGTCATCTGGCCACTTATTAGCTATGTGACCTTGAGCAAATGACTCCTCCTCTGTGAGCCTCAGTTTCTTCATCTGCACAATAGGGCTAATTACTATTCGGTTTATGGGGTTTGAAGTGATGCATGGAAAGAACATAATACAGCATCAATGAACAGTAAATATTCAATGAAAGTTAGCTCTTAACAGACACATCAAACCCATCACCCCTCAGCTATAACTGAGTTTTCTCCTCTACTGATTTGCCAATCCCACACCTACTACTAAAGGCTCAGAAGAGAACTGTGTCCTTCTCTTTTCTTCCTTTTGCCCCTGCCCCCAACCCAGCAGAGGTTGTGCCCAGAGCATCCTCAGGAAGGAGAAGGCCCAAAAGGATGCAGGAAATGGATCGAAGTTGCAGGCTTTCATTTTAGGGGGCAAAAGAACCAGCTCCAAATAGGTGAAGAGACTGCCAGCATGTTGAAATGGAAAGACTCTGAGGGTCAGCAGCAATCGAGTTCCCATGTGAGTTTTGCGATCAGTTAGCTCTGTGACCCTAGGCTTGTTGCTTTACCTCTCTGGGCTTCAGATCTCACTTCTATAGAATGAGAGGCTTGGACCATGTCAAGGGCTCTCAAACTTTAATAAGGATCAAGATCATCTGCAGAACTTGAGAGCTTCAGCTTCTTAGGCCTAACCCTCAGTAAATCAGATGGATCCCAGGAATCCTCATGTTTAACCAGCCCACCAGGTGATTCTGAAGAGGTGGTCCACAGGTCAGGCTTTGGGAATCACTGCCAGAGGATCTCTCAACTCCCTTCAGGCTCCAGCCCCCTGGACACCGAGGTTTCAAACGCTGCAAAGCTTAGCCCTCCCACAGACACATGGTGGCACAGGATGAGGTGGCCTCTCTCGCGGTCCTGCTCTTCAGGCTCATCCTCAGCTTCTCCTCACTCACACTATCCCCCCTCTCCCCCTTTCTGAACTTGTCTTTCTGAGCCCTTATCCCCCTAACCTCTCAGTTCCTCAACTTCCATGCCACAGAAAGTGAGATATTCTTACCACCCTGATGCTATCAGAGCTTGGTTCTCCTCCCCTTGCCACAGGAACGTCCTGACCACCCATGCCATTGTCTCCCAGTATCCCCCAGTGTGCCATCCCTAAGCTGACTCCACCTGCATCCTTCTTCCCTGGAAACCCAAAAGTCTCGACAGGTGAGGAATATGAACTCTAGGCCTTGGGCTTGGGATGGACTCTGAAAGGTACTCCAGCTTCAAATAGAGAAGGTGCTTCATTAAACATGTTGTCAATAATTTAGGAAGAGCATCCAAACAAACAGATTGGTTTCTACTTCCTCTGAGTTCAAATAACACCCGAATAAAAGTAAGATGATGTAAAACAATGAATCTTCCAACCTGAGAAAGGTTCCAAATCCTAAATTTTCCATGAAAGCCTTCTCACTCTTAAGGAGAGAGAGCAGATCTGCGGGAAGACAGTGACTGGCAAACAGAAAGGTGCAGGTAGGAGTAATTTCCAATTGGCAATAGACTTCCAGATGCCTGAATGGCACAAGATTTTCATAGCTGTGTTTGTCTTCTCCATGGGAGAAAAGGGCTGGGATTTCTCCTGGGAAGGAGGGAAAATAACCATACCCCCTACAGGGTCTTGGTCAGGATCCCCATTTGTTTTCCTTCCTCCCTTATTTTTATTTTTGGGAGCAGGGTTGGGCTGCCTGCAGAGCTGGGCCTCTCACCTGCTGTGGAGCACCCCCCACCACCGCCCCACCTATAGCACCACCCTATGCCCTCTCTACCTTTTCCCTGATGCCTCAGACCAATATGGGCCAGGGACCAGCTCTCACTTACTCGGGAGCAGGGATGGATTCCACCAAACAAGGACCTCTTTATTCAATCCCTGGAATCAGGCCATCAGGGGATAGGAAGTACTTGACATACAATAAGCAGCATTTCTGTTTGATGGGCCAGGCACAAGATGTCCAAGGAATCTTGAGCTGCCAGGCATTACAGTGAAAGCCAACTCCCATCCACCTGGAGAAGGCCTGCTCGGGGTCTGGAGAAGTGGCCAGACCATTGAGGGATGGGCATTGCTTTGGAGGCACAGAGGGTAGGGGGCAGGTACAGGAAGTGCTGCGCAGCCAACTGGTAGCTGGGCTTGGTGTGTTGTTTAGAAAACACTGGAAACTTGCCTCGTTCCAAATCTTTCTTCCGTCCTTTAAAATGCTGAAAGGCACCAGGAAGCCATTATTGGACTAACTGCTTTCCCCTCCAAATAAATGAAGGTCAATTTCAAAGAAACAGTTGTGTTCTCTCTAGTACTGGAACCAAATAGGAATCCCTCTCTCCTCTGAGCTCTCTAGTCCTCTCATTCATACTGGGGCTGATGAATTCCCACCTCCCACAAGAACACAAGGGGGCGGGGTGAGGGTCTCAGAAATGACTCAGGACAGAACAAGCTCCATAAACACACACACTAATACTTCCGCTCTGCGTTTCAAAACACAAGAATTTGCATTGCTCACCGAAAAGCAATTGGTTTGAGTGAGGGGAGATTTTTACACACAGGGAACCCTTCCTGGAAAAGGGAAGTCCTTCCAAAAGAAAATACATTTGACTATTTATGAATCATTAATAGGCTTCCTAAAGCACCTACTGTGTACTGGGTACTTAACTAATTACTGAGTTGTTGGGCTCAAACTAAACATGGACCCTGCCTGCAGGAGGCTTAGAGACTCATGAAATCATTTTATTATGGAGCACATACTATGAGCCAGACATTCTGCTAGGCTGTCTACAGACATTATCTCATGAATCCTCACAGCTACACTGACAAGAGAGAATAATCACTCCCTCTCTACAGATGAATATAATGAAGCTCAGAGAGGTTAGTCTTTTTGTCCAAGGTCACACAGCATGTAAATGATAGCACCAAGAGCTGAATCCAGGTCTGTCAGAACAGGCACATACCTGTTCCACTACATTCAGGAAATGTCTAGCCAGTTTTGCTCTCTGCTCTCCCATCCTGCTCTCATAGCAAATATTCTCCAGAGCCACCTTGTCAAAAGCTGGCTATTGTACTTCTGTAAAAAAACCCTGCCTTTCTTCCAATCTTCATTCACCCCTGAAATAAGACTTACCCATAAGATGTCAGGGAAGGTCATCCACATTCTAGCTCAGGGATGGATTCTCTCTACACCTCCTGTTCTTTGTAAGATATGGGTCCCTCAAGGTTGGGCCTTTCATCGCCACAGCCAGAAGGAGAAGTTGGGAGCTTGGCCTTCATCTGGGGATCTAGCTCTACATCTTTAATCACTCATTCATTCATTCATTCATTCGTTCGTTCGTTCATTCACTGAATAAGTATGTATTTATTGGATGCCTACTATGTCCAGGCATTGCCTGGAGATATAGTGGTGAGCAAAGCAACTATGTTCCATGTTCTTACAGGATTTAGATCTAGTGGGGAGCACAAATTCTTTGAGAAACACATGAATGCAAATTGTGATAAGCAACTGGAAGAAAAGAGGTGAGACACTATTAGAAGTTTGTAACAAGAATCAGTATATCGCAGAGCACCCAGAGTGACATTTAGGCAGAACCTGGAACAGTTTGGAGGAGCTAATTCAGTGGAGGGGGCAGGTAGAAGAAGAGGGGCAGGCGGAAGTAAGGACACGCCTGAAAGTCCTGAGGAAGGAGACGGTGGGGAACTAACAAGCCTGTAGGATAGAGAGGAGGTAAATGCAAGTTAAGGCCAGACATCTGTGTGGAAGCAAGGCCGTGCAGGGACTCGGAGGCCACATTAAGGACTTCAGTTGCAAGGGCCACTACTACAGGGTTTGAAGCGGGGAAGAGAAACAATGTGCATTACGCCTTTAAAAGACTACTCAGGCTACCATACGGAGCACAGACCAGAGACAGGGCAGTCAAGAGTTCAGTGAGAGCTGCTGGTAATTTAGACCAGGCTGGTGGCAGTGGAGGTAGAGAGAAGAGGGCAGATTCAAGGAATTGGGGATGGGTTGGTTGTAATATAGGAGGCTTAGTAAGAGCAAGAAATGTCTCTGGAACAATCCTGAACTTTCTAGGGGATGCAGGTACCACTTTTGAGATGCCAAGAGGATTACTCCCAGGATCTTCCTCAGACCTATTCTTCAGGGCCCATGCTGGGAATGATCTGCCATTGCATAGACCGAATGTCCCAACCCGAAAGCCAGGACCATGGCCAACAGCTAATGTAGCTGCTCATCAGAAACATCTAGCAAAGGGAACGTTTGCAAAAGCATAGATTCTTGCACTCCACTGTAGACCTGTTATATCAGGATCTCTCATGATAAGGCAGAGAATCTCTCAATTTTTAACAAGTTCCCCAGGTGATCCTTATGCAGCCAAATAGCACCCATCCTCCCCATGCCCAGGAACTCCTGGAATGAACACCCTGAGTAGATAACTTGGTTAGACTTCCCCTCGTACAGCTGCAAGCATCCTCAATCCTGCCCAGTCCCTTGGGCCAGTGCACCTGGAAGAAGACAGATGCTGGTAGGGGGGGAGGTGAATTCCTTAAACTAGAAAACCTCCTGGAGAAGGAGGGGAATGAGCACTGCAGAAGCAGCTCTTCAATGTACCAAGTGCACTGCTCAACACTGAATGCTCTGTGTTGCTCCTAATTCTCACAAACCCCTCTGCAGAGCAAGCACTGTTATCCCTGGGTTTATAGGTGAGGGAACTACAGTTCAGAGAGTTTTGGTAACTTGCCTAAGGTCACACAGCTAGTAAATGGTAGAGTCTGTTAGACTCCACGTTTGGCACTCAATAAACATTTGTTATGTTATTGCAGTTGCTACTAAAGGGCTTCCCGAACACCTGTCTGCAGTCTGGTGCCCATGGGTGATAAGATTTTTACTGGCTCATGACAAAATGAGAAAAAAATTAGGAAAATTATATTTCCTATTTCCTAATTAGGAAATGTTTTTCTAAATGTATTCAGTATGAATGAATGTCCTTTTATTCTAAAGACTATGTCCTTTCTATTTGGGGACACTGAAATAGCATTACTTTGATGGAACAATGGTAATAAGTGGTGGCAATGGTCAGTGTGTGTGTGTGTGTGTGTGTGTGTGTGTGTGTGTGTGTGTGTTTAATATCCTACTTCGCAAAGTGAAGTTGGCAACCCTACATCTGTCCCAAAATTTTTTTTTTGAAATTTACCAAGAGTCTCCTAAAGCTTTGGAATCACGGGAGTCATCATGGTACTTAGACACAATAAATATTTGTGGGAAGAGGCAGGAATGAAGGGAGGGGTGCGAGAGAATGGATAAATGGGTTAGCCTCAGTTTTGCCGTGAGATTTGGAGAACTAGGGCGGAGGGGCCGGAAGGGGAAAGGATGATGTGAAGGGCCATGCTTGTCAAGGACGACAGGATGGGGGCCATTTGTGAAAGCACCCAATCCTACTGGGGCCAGACAGGCCACCGAAATGCCGGTGGGTGCATGTGTTGATGCAATGCCATCACAGACAGGCCATTAAGATCTGTAATGCAGGAGATGGCTTTACCTGAGTATGTGTGTGGCTCATAAAAATAACTGATGGCCTCTGGGCTACACCGGGAAATTGCTTTCTCCCATATCTGCAGGATGTTTCTGCAGTCACTGTCCTCCCTGACCACAACTGATAATAATAATACTAATAGCTCCCATTCATTAGGTCTTGCCGTGTGCCAGGCTCACTGTGCTACACCGGACTGGGGGTGCTTTCTATGGGTTCTCTCACTGACTCTTTTCCAAAGCCTTACCAAGTGGGCACTGTTAATTGTCACCATTTTACAGATGAGGAAACTGAAGCTCAGAGAGATTAGGTGATTTGCCTCAGGCCACCCAACTGATTAGTGCCAGAACCTGGATTCACAGCTAGGCAATCAGACAGTGCTAAAGCGTTCATCAGTGAGGGCACCCTAGGTGTAATTTATGGATGTTCTGACCTTGATTTATGGAAGCACAAACAGGACCTGGGGAAACCAGAGTCTATTCTAATGAGGAAAAGAAAGGCAAATGGATGGATGCCTATGATTCAGCAACCAAGAGGAGCCCTATCCTGGTGAGCACATGCAGAATATAAAAATAATTGGGTCTTTTCCCCAGCGAGATAAGTCAAAATTTCTCTTTTATTGTGGAATCTTTAGACTTTCCTGAGTCTCACAACTCATCATTGGTAATGTCATATATGTTTTTAAGATATTTATCAAATTTGGGAAAACAAAATTCAGAAGACGTATTCGCAGTTTATCTTCTGACTGCATGCATTTCAGATCTCGGTTCACCTTCACCACCCACACATGTGTGGTCCCAGCACCGCAGGACTCTCCCCTGTCACAGACCAGCCTCTGGTTCCACCTTTTGATATCACAAGGGCAGGTGAGTCAGCATCATGGATAAGAGAGTATTTCTCTTTTTCTACCGCACAGTAACTCTGACCAGTGATAACCTACTTATCCAGAAAGAAAAGACTGCAAAGCACACATGTATATTCAGAAGAACCCAGATGAAATACATTTTGACTCAGCTCTTAGCTAGTTCCCAAAAATGGCCATAACCCCTATACTAACACCCAAATGAAGGGAAATAGAAGCCTGAATAAAACTAGACAGTGGTCCTAACCAATGGTAGTTAATGGATCTTACTTTTGAAAACTTCATAAAATAATCACACAGCCACGAGGAAACATTGCCTGGGTTCCTCCCTGAGGACCCTGAGGCTAAGTAGGTGCCCCTGGTCCACCCCCAAACATGGCAGGATGACTCTCTCTAGCAACCTTGTGGCTGATGAACTTACCTCTTTCCTCTACAAACTGTGAACTTCTGTAATCACTGACCCCCTCTTTCCTCTCTGCCTAACACAGGGGTTCATAAAAGGTAAATGAATGAGTGACTGAGCAGCACTCTGAGTTCAGCAGAATTAGGAACATACTCTAACCCAAAGAGAATTCTTTGCTGTTTCCCAAATATAGCTTGCATTCTCCTTCCTCCTGTCTGTTTGCTCACACTGTTCCCTCAGCCTGGAATGCCATTCCCTGTACCCTCTGAATATCCAAATCCCTCTCATCTGTAAACTCCCAGTTCTGTAGGCATCTCTGTAGTGAAATCTTTCCTGGTTCCCACCACTTTCCTGGCAGTGAGCACGCCCTTTATACCTTGTTTATGTTGCTTATCACCTGTGTCCATGAGGATCAGTGCTGATAGGCACATCTTTAGTAGCACTACCAGGCTGCGAACCTCCACTGGGCAGGATTCAGCTTGGATTCATCTTGTCCTCCATGCCCAGAGACAATATATTTAAGAGACTCTCAGTGAAAACAGCAATTGCAGCTATGATTCATACAGTGCACACCAGACTTCATCTACCATTTGAACCTCCCTACAGCCCTTCAGATGGGAATTAATGTTTTTCCCATTTTATGAGAAAATGGGCTTAGAGGCATTAAGTGATTTGTCCCATTCTTTGAAACTAACACAAACACATTGAGAGGAGACTGTTGTGCTCTTTCAAACCAAGACATCAACATGGACCTGGTCATGAGGCTAATGAAGAAAGATGGGTAGGTGAAGAGTGAAGGCCAGAGTGGACACAGGGTAGGAGCTTGATAATTGGATGGTATCTTCATTCTTTATTAAAATGTTGCCATTCCACCCACCTCTGAGGGAGACCTATCCGTTGCCAGTGAAACTCCATTTTCCCTCACCTTACCTGCCCTTGTCACCTCCCTCTCATCTCTGAAGGCGATGTGGTCAGGGTTGGTCCCCACAGCAGTAGGAGAGGAGGAAACAATTCTGGTGACTTTACAGCAGGGCCAGATTAAGATGCTTAGAGCCCAAGGTAATGAGAAGTGAAATGCTGTCCCCATTTCCAAATGTAATTTTAAATTAAAATACATACACACACACAGGGCCCTACAATAAAAGTTAGGCCAACAACATTCTTATTTATTGCATGAAGTCTACTTTGTTTCTTTAATATCAAATTATTTCCCCACAAAGTGGAGGTTCCCAAGCTCTGCTAACACACTGGGTCTGTTTGTTGGATAATACAGGCAGCTCCATAAAGGGGTGACCATTCCAGAACCCCATTTATGTCTGTTACCAAAGCATGATGATGATGATGATTTTTATTATAACCCCTTCTTCTCAAAAGTGCCTCAATTTGATCGATGAAAGTACCTTCCTATTTTAAACCCCAGAGTAAGAGTGTTCAAAATGGAACATCCTGCAGTGCCTCAATTTCACTGAGGAGCCTGGATCGAGGAGGAGAGAGAATCTGGCTCCCACATCCTCACTAGTCCAGAGAAATCATGAGAATGAAGTGAACAGCAATTTAATGAGGAAAGATGTAACTTCACATGTGTATTTTTTTGTAGGAAACAGGAATTACTGTAAATGTTGGTTTGAAATTTTTAAATCTTCATTCAGTTAACTCACTCTGGTTACACAAGTGAGTGATCGAGCTGGGATCTGAATCCAGGGCTTGCTGACCCTGAATACTTAGCCAATGAGTGAGTACGTGAAGGAAGGATCCACTTCAGCACAAGACAAATGGTGTGATCTAAGGAATGGTGTCTCCAGAATGCAGAGGAAACAGAAGGGTGAGCTAAAGATTTGGGAAAGGAAAAGGAAAAGGAACCGTCTTAAGGACTTTTAAGGCTTGAATATCTGCAGGAGGAGGGGCGTGTTCCCCCCACCCATCACCGCTGCCTGGCACAACTGTGTGATTCAGCCCAAGGTGCCTTCCTCACTGGCAGGCTTGTGTTCTTAGGACTTGTCAACAGCACACTCATTACCACACCTACCGGCAGCCTCCTTTGAACACTCAAGTTCCCCTCTCTGGTGTGAGCACCCAAATTGTGCCCTAAAAGTTGCACCAATGAACAGTTCAGGCTGACATGTCCAGAAACAGTATGTTCTGGCACACACAAAGGGCCCTTCCTTGCAGAGCCCCTCTTAACTTTTTCCAGGGGTAACTGCCCACAACATCTTGCTCCCCAAAGCTGGGATGCATTTGGGGCTTGGCTTCGATCCTTTTTGAAATTCTTCTTTAAGATAGAGTTTCCTGCCAGGTTAACATGCATTGCTCACAGGCTGAGTTCAGCGTCCTGGCCGTGCCCCAGAAGGAGGTTAAAATGGGACCAAGGGCAAGGCAGGCTGTCATTTGCAATCATGGGCCCCAGGGCTCACACCACCAGCAAGGCCGGGCAGAGATCCAGAGAGGCAGCTGGTGGGGGGCGGGGAGGTTCCACCAACTAGAACAAAAAAAAAAAATTTCATCTCCAATTTATATATTCAGGCCATAAATTTCCCCCTGGCATCAAAAGAAAGTGGTAAGGCCCCTCTCCCTACTTCCAGGTACACCGCACAGCATCCATTTGTGACTTCTTGTCTGGAGCCCTTCAGGATTCACCTCAACACGGGGATTCTTGGGTTTTTGTTCCATGAGCCAGGCTCTTTGGCAATCTGGTGAAGCCACTTCTCACAATAGGCACATAAAATAAGGGACATAGAATTTCAAAGAAAGGCAATTATGTCAAAACAGTTACTATAGTGTTGAAAAAAATAATTATTGAGTAAAAATATGTTATTCTTTAGTAACATATTAAATAAACAAGATTTAGCAGGAAGTTAAGTAGCTACCATAATTTTGAAGTAGTGACAAGCAGAAATATTTCCAGATATCTGCAACAAATGTAATGTGATATCATAAATCTGGTTTTTATTGGTGACAAATCCTGCTAATTCTACTGTGGCTTGTTGCCAACATTCCAATAAAAGGAAATGCTAACTTTCAGCCAAAGGTCAGTTTTAAAAAAATAAAAATTTTTCCCATCCAAGTTCACAGACCCCCTAACCCCAGAACAAGGAACCTGCCTCATAGCTTTACAAAAATATACTTCAGGATGTGAGGTCTTCTATACTGTTTTCTTTCAAGCAATAGTTTTAGAACCACAGAGAACTTGGACTATGCCATCCTGCTTTGTAACTATTCTGCATAACTACTTGTAGCAAGTTTTTAATCAGCTAGATTCTTTATTAAAAAAAACATTCATAGACTTTTAAATCAGAAAGAAAAAAAAGCAATGAAAAAAATTCTTCTGCCTTCAACAGGCCCCAGGTCCACCTCCCGCCTGCACCCTCAGTCTTCTTCCTCAGAAGCAAACACTGTTCCCAGATTGCATATGTTCCTGGAAACATTCTACTGATTTGTAAACATACATATGAAGATGTGTATGTATGTATATTTAAGTGTGTATGTCCATAGAATGTGTGTGTTTCCACCCTGTTTAATTTTACAAATGGTATAATTCTATAAAACTAAACAGGTAGTGAAGGTTACATTTTACATTCAACAGTATGTTTTGGACATAGTTCTATGTCAAAACATATAGAGTTGCTGCTTTCCTTTTCATGGCTATAGAATAATCCACTTTCTGGAGTATCTGATTTTACTTACCAATTTCCCAGTCAATTGACATTTAGGTTATTTTTGGTCTTTTACTACTACAAACAATGTTGCAATGGATATTCTTTTTTTTTTTAGGAGAGAAGTGAGAGATTTTATTTAGCGATAAAATGAGAGGACAGAGTTCCTGGCTCAGGCCAGGAGGGGACAAGAGAGGCCCACAATGGATATTCTTGTATATATGTCTGTGCCCACACTTTCAGGATAAATTCCTAGAAATGGAATTGCTGGGGTAAGGAATATGTGGTATTTGGGTTTAACTTTCTAATGGCCAATTTTACATAAATAAGGTGTTTAAAACAGAGTAAACTATAAAATGTTAAAATAAATAGGTTAAATCTCTACTATCACTTAGGGTTGGTATGATATTTAAGTGTAAAAAATAAGTCATAGAGTAATATGTAATCACATTTTTAAAAGCCATTAGTTTAGTCACCTGCAGGGTTAGAGCAGAGGGAGAATGTAGTGAGGAGTAGATCATTAGCTTTTTTTAATATACACTTCTGTATTATTTCACATGTTACAATGACCAAAGTTTTTATCTGTGATTATGAACATAAGTTTCAGTACAGTGGTAACGGGGACTGTTATATTTTTTTATGATTTTAAAGAAAAAATATCAATGACCAAAAGTAAAACATGGTTGTCCTTCACCATTCTTAGTATAATTTCACTTGACATATATATTCAAGTTTTATATAATTTTACATTTTATATAAATTCACATTTAATATAATTTTACTTGATATATATCCTGCTATGCTCCATAACATTTAAAAATGACTTTGTCCCCTTCCTCTGTTGGGTGTAGCCCTGCCCTCTTCTCCAGTTCAGAACCATGTTAAGTTGTTCGTTGATTTTTGTGGGTTTTCTTTTTCCAAAATGAGCAGAATTTTCTCTCTTGGTAGCAAAAATAATTCCGACACAACACCAAGATATAAAAAAGAAAAGTCACCCATGATCTTTCCTTCTATTCAGTCATGTTTAGTATTTTCCTACAAAACATTCCAGAATTTTCTGTGTGTGTTTGTACACACAAATTGGATCACCTAGTGCTTTCATCACTAAGCATCAAGTGTGAACTTCTTGCCATTTCAATAAAACTGAATCTTTTCAATTTTTGAATTTATTTTTCATATCTTTTTAATGGTATTGCATTCCATAATGGAAGGTACTGTAATATACTTAACTAACCCACTTAATGAACCCATTTATGTAAATAGTTTAGACACACACAAGGTATCAGAGTCACAAGATCCAAGTGTAGAGTGAAAAGTGTGTCCCTCTCACTTCACTGGCTCCCAGCCATCCAATTCCCCTCCTTGAGGCAACTGCTATCACCAATTTCTTGCATATCCTTTCAGAGATATTCTATGCATATAAAAGTATGATCATGTGTTCTTTTTTAATGGAAATAACATACAATAAACACTATCCTCCACCTTGCTTTTTTCATTGAATAATGTGTCTTGGAGATCTTTCCACCTCAATATAACTAGAACAGCCACTATGGTGGCATAGTATTCCATTGTACGTTTTTTCAAAATGCACCTCTATAAAAGAACATTTAGGTTGTTTCAAAATTTTTGTTATTACAAACAATACTTGTAAATATTCTCATACATATATTATTATTTTCTACATTACCTGTGAGATTTAAATCCTGGAAGTAGATTATTCTGAGGAAAGTTTTTTTTTATATCATTAATGTACAATTACATGAGCAACATTATGGTTACTAGACTCCCCCTATTATCAAGTCCCCACCACATACCCCATTACAGTCACTCTCCATCACCGTAGTAAGATGCTACAGAATCACTACTTGTCTTCTCTGTGCTGTACTGCCTTCCCTGTGCCCCCACACACATTATATTCTGAGGAAATTTTTAAAATTTTTATAAATACTGTCAAATCATGCTCCATAGAGATTACACCAATTTGCATTTCTGTTACTGCTATCTCAGACCTGCTATCCCACACCTTCACCAACAGTGTTATCAAACCTTTTTGATCTTTGCCAACTTGACAGGTGAAATTGTGAATGAAGTTAAGCATCTTTTTGTATGTTTAAGATAATCCATCCTCTCTTGATGTACACTTGTTTTGAGTTTTCAGCTGTGACAAATATTCTTATAAACACATTTTTCCTTTAGTATCTTTTTGCACCTGCCCTTAGGATTTCCTTAGGAAAAGTCCACTTTGAATGGTTAGGTCCAAAGGTAGACTTGTGCAAAATTCCTCAGACATATATTATCAAATTACCCTGGGAAGGGTGTAGCAATTAGCACTCCCACTAAGTGTGTTGCAGCATAGCTGAAGAAACTGCTTTTTATATTATAGCTCCTCATTGCCTGTGGCCCAAGAAATTTCAGGCATCTCCATGGCAAGTCAGCTTCCCCTCAGAGGTGGTAAGATGGCTTGAAAACCTCAAATATTCCTAATTAATTTGGTGTCAGCTTCCCAAGTTCAAGGCTAGCAAGCTGCCCTCTTGGAATACAACACCCTGTCCATCAGAGGAGCCAAAGTAGGCAACACCTCGGAATGTGTGTATTTTACCCAGGATCTGAGAACAAAAAGCAGTCACCCACAGTGTGTAAACGGATTTGATCTTTCTCAAGGCTGCCAGACCCACCACGGTCCACATGAGCGGTTCAGCTCTCCGGGGCTGACATCCCAATTTAAAACCATAACAAAATAAAATGCTGCCCTCTCCCCACCCCCAGGAAAACAATCAAGTTTGAGGCATTCAGAGGATGAGTTAATAAGGAAGGATTCCTCTGGGCATCCAAACTTGCCCCAGCCCACTGTGGGTGCCTGTGTGAATCCAGGAAATGCAGTGGACGGTCTTTATTTAGACAAGAGCAGAGCAAATGCACCACATTTTAGTTGCAAAATTCAAACTGGCTGTGGAAGATGCCAGCCTCCTGAACTGAAAACTGAACTTGAGCGCTGATCAAGAAGCAAGGAGATGGCCTGTTGAGCAGCTTCTGCTGGGGAAGGAGGCTTTTCCAGAGGCAGTCAACAGGCCCTGGTCAGTCAGGGGCATAATTTAATCCTGCCCTTGAAATGTTGGTCTGGAAGGAGAGGCAGGGTTATTTTCAGACTGTACTAATTCTAGAGGTGCTGGAACCAGCATCTAGGACAGGGAAGGGGAGGGGTGAACTTTGACCCACTGCCACAGGGCTGGAGATCAAGGAAATGCTAAACCAGTGGCCTGGGATCAGTCAGTGAGTGACTCTCAGAACCTGACCAGGAGAGACTTTCCTGCCACCCATCTCTGTCACTGCCGTCCCACCCCCTCATCCAGTGAAGAGGGCTGGTACTTTCCTTTCTCTGGGACATTCTTGTTAGCCCTTCATGACTTCTGTTCTAGTAGCAGCTTAAAGTACTAGAAAGAACAGGGACATGGAAATCAGACAAATCCAGGCCTGAAGGCCTGGCTTGGCAGCTCATCTCTCTAAGCTCTTACAGTTAATTCATCTGTAAAATAAAACTGAAATAATCTATTCATAGGATTATAGTGAGTAATAAGTAAGAAAATCAATGAAAGGACTCAGCCATGTGCCAACCACTAGTAAATATTTCATAAACATCAGCTATTAATGCATGTGAAGTCTATATACTATCCACTTTGGAGGAGATATTTAATAAGAACCTGTTGATATCATAATTATGAGTAATTCTGTGAATGGGCTATGTCCTTGGGGAAACAAAAACAAGATGAATTCCTTCTCATTAAAAGGTTGTGGATCCCTCTGTTAAGAAAGACAAAAGAATAAAAAGCTGCATGTCCCGGTTGTGATGGTCACATGTTCAAAAAATATCAGAAGATTTTAACATTTCTACTCATGTTTCTCTTTTTTAAATTGTTTTGTATTTAATTATGAGATATCTCAGTCATTCCAGAAAGTACAAAAAATAATTTAAGAGAGACATCCATCACTCCTCCAACCAGATTTAACAAATGCTAACATGTTGCTGAATTGGTTACATATCTTTTGTCTTCTTTTAAGAAATAAAATGTTACAAACACATCTAAAAGCCCCCACTCCTCTTCCCACTCACTTCTCTGCTTCTCAGAGGCAACGGCCAGGATGCATGTGTTTAAGCAAATCTCCTATCTACACCTTAAATGTGTACTCTCAGGAGCAAGGGGAAGAGTGCTCAAGACTGAGGCTCTCATTATGTCAGTCCTGATTTCAAATTCTACTCTTGCTCCTTTATTAGCTCTGTGTTCTTTGGCAAATTGCTCGACCTCTCTGTTCCTCCTCCCCCACTCCCTACCTCTAACATGGGACAAATAACACCGATTTCACAGGGCTGTTGTGAGGATGAAATAGGTTATTCATGTAAAGCAATGTTTCTCAACCAAGGATGATTCCCTCTCCCCTCCCCGCCACCAGGGGACAATGTCAAGAGACATTTTTGGTTGTCACATCTGGGATGTGCTACTGGCATCTAGTGGGAGAGGCCAGGGATACAGCTAAACAACCTGTACTGCACAGGACAGTCCCCCACAAAGAACTGCCCAGCCTAAAATGTCGAAGGTGCTGAAGTAGAGATACCCTAACAAGAAGCATGTTATCACTGCTTCATAAGGACTCAAAAAACATGTGTTCAATAAACACAATAAAAAATTATCATTTTTTAAATTTATAAGACATTGTGCTAGACACTTTCACACATACTACCAGTGAGTTGCCCTTTCTTGGTAAAAAGAGTGATTGAAAGCCAGCACTGCTGCTTCTGCATGTCGGAAAATATCTATCCCATTTGTTATCAAAGTAATAAACTTATTAAAAATGTAAAGTTTCTGGCTGACAGATTAATTGGAAGTCGTTACTCAGAGCCTAAGCCCTTCTCTGTGAAGAGCAAATTGTATCAGCACTTTCAGCCATAAAATTGGTTCATTTAAACCACAAATATCTCCTTAACCTAAGCAGGCCCAGGGATTGGCATGGCAAAAAAATAAATAAGTATCATAATTAAGAGAACATTTTTTGGCCCATTTGCAAGGATTGGCTCCCAAAGGCCCAAGAAACCACAGAAGCAGGGTAGAAAATGGGGAAGAGGAGGGAAGCCAGAGCTTTGCTTCTCTGACTTACCCCAGGCTCTGGTGGACTCAGAATATTCTGCCCATGGCCATCCCAGGGATTCAAGGCACCATCTGTGTTAGTCAGAAAGCATCCACCATGAGTAGCCTTATGCAGTGGGTCTCTAAGTGTGGTCCCCAGCCCAGCACAACATCATTCAGGAACTTGTTAGAGAGGACAGTTCTTGAGCTCTGAAACTGGGGGTGCAGCCCAGGAAACCTGGGTTCTCTCAAGACCTACAGGAGATTGATGCACCCTCAGGTTTAAGAACTACTCACCTAAAAAGACCAGATGCTACTTTAGCTGTGGGCCCATTTCCTGTTGCTCCTGGCCCTTCCACTGTAACCACACAATGCTCACCAATACCAGTTTAGAAGTGGAGGAGCCACTACTGGCACTTTCCTTGGGCTGGATGCTTGACACATATTCTTTAACTTTCACAAGACTGTGAGAGAGATGCCATTATCCCTTTTTCCGGTTGAGAAGAATTGCAGCTGAAAGAGCTTAAACAGCTCATCCAGGGTTGTACCTACAGAAAAGGGCTGGAACCAGGATCTGAATCTGGGTCAACCTGATGCCAATCCTGTCCTCTTACTGATGACATTACACTGCCTACTGATGACCGAGAGAGACAGAGCACAAACAGATCAGCCCTGCTGAGGCCAGGAGTGAGCCAAGTTTGTCTTTAGTGCCCCTCAGTCACCTGTCCAAGGGCTCACCTGCCCACAGGTAATTCCCCCACGGTGCTTAACCTCCAGTGTCCTGATACTGCCCCTGGAGGCCAAGGCTTCCCACAGTGCAACCCTCTCCTAGCCTTTGCCTAGTGTCCTGGGTCTTCAAATCCTCACTATCCCTCTTGCGAGCTACAAGGCTTTGACACTGACTCACCCTCTCTGTGCTGCTGTTTCTCATCTGTTAAGTCAGGTATAATAATACATGCACATCAAAGTTGTTAAAAGGATTAAATAGAATAATAAATGTGAAAATAATCTAGTCCAGTGCTTGGTACATAGTAGAAACTAATTAACTCTTAGTTTTTATCCCCACCCTGCTCTACACACCAACAACTATCAAAACTATTCAATCCGGGATTGATTTTCTTGAAGTCTGATTCACTGGCCAATTAGCTAACATGATGAGCGAATCACTAGGGTGTTCATAATAATGGTTTTCTGAGTTTGTCTCCAAAATACCATTGCATTTCAACCAGGAGCCCTTAGTCCTCAAAACTATGCAAGTTGGGAGTGATTAATGGTGGAAATGTTAGGGAATACAGAAGGCCAGTGGGGAGGTTTTTCCCATCTTTCGTATCATTCCAGTACAGCTTCAGTTTTCAGGGAACCCCTGAGAAATGAGATAACAAAGGGAAATACACCTTCAAGGCTGCACCTCACTTTGAAGAGAAGAAATAAACTACAGGCATCTGAATATCAGGATAGGTGGGAACAATGCAAAAAAGAAGTGAAATCAAAGACTAATGGGTTGTTTGCTAACATTTAATACAATTGCTTGGGATCTGCTTAGTTGAATGTAATAAAGCTTCATTAAAAAATAGTTATAACAACTAATAAGTAATAAAGCTTCATTAAAAAATAGTTATAACAGCTAATTAAATTAGCTTTCACTGGGCAAGCTGCTTGCGAGATCCTAATTAGGTTATTTGCTGCCATTGGCCTAGCCTGCAAACAATAGAAAATTCTATTATGTCTTCAGTGATGCCTAGTAAGCCTGATCTCTGGCCTCCGTGCAGGAAATACTAAGAGGCTCTAAATTTGGGGGCAGCCAGTCTACAACTATATTAGCTCTCCAAAAATCATGATGTGTGGCCAGAGTGATATACATTAATAGGTCCTACTGCTCTTAGGAGCCAGACAATTTTAAAGATGGAAAGGGCATTTCAACATGGAAATCCCAACAATTTCATTTGCAGAAGAGGAAACTGAGAGGTAATTTGCTCAAGGTCCTCCAGCAAGGAGCAAGGTCCCCTGCCCTCCAGTCTTCTTCTACCGTGGTCTGCAATAAACAAAGAACTCGGCTGCTTGTATGGATTTTCAATTGGGAAGAGAGAAGGAAGGAAAAAGCACTGGATTCTCAGAGGCTCCCACCTTTGAAGCCATGTGTGTGTGTGTGTGTGTGTGTGTGTGTGTGTGTGTGTGTGTGTATGCTGAGAGTGCTTCAAGCCCAGGTAAATTGCTGACCTGCTTATAGTGTGGGTTGAGCTCTCTCCAAAACTGTCTGCATCGCCGCCACAGTGATTTTCCTGAAACACAGATCCATCCATGCCAAGGTAACTTCTGCATTCCTGCACATGGCAGAAAATTCTCTTCACAAATGGGCTCCCACCTGCCTCATCTCTCAAGACTGAGCTTTGTGCTCAACAAACCAAATCCCAGCTCTGTCCTTCAGTAGCTATGCAACCTTGGGCAAATGACTTGGTCTTTCTCAGCTTCCACATTCTGCCTATTAAAAGGGGATGTCATTTTGCTTATCCCATCAGGCTAATAGAAGAATTAAAATGACAATAAAACATGTAAGCCATGTGTGATCCATACTATTACCCCTCCAGCCACACAGGAGCAGGCATGTGACTGCTCACTCACATCCTAAGCCATTGCACGCACTGTTCCCTCTTCCTGCAATGCCCCTCGCCCTCTTCTCCACATCAGCATTCTTCCACCTCAAATGTCACTTGCCTTTGCAGTCTTCCACAGCTTGCCAGGCAGTGGCTGCTCCTCTCCTGTGCTTTCTCTGTCCTCGCTCTGCCCTATCAGTACCTCATCCCACTGGGCTTCCACGTGGTTCTGATATCCATCTCCCCCAGCAAACTGGGTCTCACCTAGTACACCGTGAGAACTCAGTAAGTGCATTAAAATCTTATCACAGGAACTATGAGGAGGGACTGTAAGGAAAAAACAGGTTAGTTCCAGTTGTCACTTTTCCTGTCCCCAAAGCTGAAATAAAAATTAATACTATTTATACACACACAGAGATATTAGCAGTAATCACCTGTGATCATTTTTTATTCTCTCCCCATGCTTCTCTTCAGCAAATATGTCTTGCTCTTGTAGTAAGACACAAAACAGTAAAGATAGTCTTTAAACCAAGAGAGCTGAAAGCATAAAGGAGATACAAGAAGTGTCAATTTTCCAAACACATTTCTGAAAACGTTGGGAGTTACCTGAATTCCAATGTGGTGTGGTTCTGATTTAAGGCATTGCTGTCTCTGAATTTCATCTCCATAATGTCTGTGGCAGGAGCTAGTTTGGAGCTTCAAGGCATGTCACTTCCTTGGTTTCTTTAAAGTGACCTTTTTGGGAACTCTGAGTTTTTACAGACAGAAAAGAATAAGTACCCTGCTGTCCAATATAGTAATCACTGGCCCCATGAGGCGAATCAAATTTAAATTCATTAAAATTAAATAAGTTAAAATTTCAGTAACTCAGTCACGGTAGTCACATTTCAAGTGTTCAGTAACCACACTTGAACATTATCATCATTGCAGAAAGTTCAGCTGGACAGTGCTGAGTTAGCATGTTTCTCAGCTTGCTCCAAACTTGCTGTCTCAGGTGAATGAACCCATCCATTTGCCCCATGAATATGTTCTTTCATGTTTAAAATAAAATGTATTCATAGCAATGTAAAATAATGCGGTGACTTCGGAAACCAGTTTGGCAGTTCCTCAAACAGTTAAACACAGAGCTGCCTATGACCCAGCAGTCCCATTCCTGGCATATACCCAAGAGAACTAAAAACATGCCCATTCAAAAATGTGTACACAAGACAGGAGGAGCCAAGATGGCGGCATGAGTAGAGTAGTGGAAATCTCCTCCCAAAACCATATATATTTTTGAAAATACAACAAATACAACTATCCCTAAAAGAGAGACCAGAAGATACAGCACAGCAGCCAGGCTACATCTACACCTGCGAGAACCCAGCACCCGGGGAAGGGGGTAAGATACAAGCCGCGGCCCGGTGGGACCCGAGCGGGCCCCCCACCCCAGCTCCCTTGTGGGAGGAGAGGAGTCGGAGCAGGGAGGGAGAGGGGGCCCAGGACTGCTAAATAGCCAGCCCTAGCCATCCGCACCAGGACCGCAGACACACAGTGCGTGGTGTGCTGGATACTAGGGAAACGGAACAGTAAAACCTGCAAGTGAGTCCCCGCAGCTGGCACCCCTGGGACAAAAGAAAAGCAAGTGCTCTTTGAAAGTCTTAAAGGGACAGGAGCCTCACAGCTGGACACAAGCATCCCAGTGCACTCAGCCCTGCAGCTGGGAATCCTGGGGAACTCTGGGCACCCTAACCCCCTAGGGGGTAGCACAACTCTGAGGCCCCTCACGGTAATAAACAGCCTCCTGCCCGTTCCCCCTCTGGTGCAGCCCCGCCATAGCAGAGCAGCAGGCTGAGACCAGCCATGCCCACAGAAGCAGTGCAGAGCATCCTCAGCAGCCACCTGGGACAGACTCAGAGACCCCATTGGCATGCAGCTGCCCAGCACAAGCCTCTAGGGGTCGCCGTTCTCACACGAGAGGAAGGCAAGGAGCAAGCAGGAAGGGACTTTGTTCTCCCAGCTAACACACGCGCCAACTGCCCACGACTACCTCTATCGCCATGAAAAGGCAGAAGAACTTGATCCAGACCAGAATCACACAGATATCCCCTGAGAGGGAACCTGGGGGACAGACTTAACCAATCTTCCTGAAAAAGAATTCAAAATAAAGGTCATAGCCATGCTGATGGAGCTGCAGAGAAAAATGCAAGAGCTAACAGATAAAGTTGGGAGGGAGAATACAGAAATAAAACAATCTCTGGAAGGACTTAAAAGCAGAATGGACAAGGTGCAAGAGGCCATTAATGGAATAGAAATCAGAGAACAGGAACACGGAGAAGCTAAGGCAGAGAGAGATAAAAGGATCTCCAGGAATGAAAGAATATTAAGAGAACTGTGTGACCAATCCAAACAGAATGATATCTGCATTGTAGGGGTACCAGAAGAAGAAGAGAGAGAAAAAGGGATAGAAAGTGTATTTGAAGAAGTAATTGCTGAAAACTTCCCCAAACTGGGGGAGGAAATGGCCTCTCAGACCATGGAAGCCCACAGAACTCCCATGACAAAGGACCCAAGGAGGGCAACCACCGAGACACATAATGATTAAAATGGCAAAGATCAAAGACAAGGACAGAATATTAAAGGAAGCCAGAGAGAAAAAAAGGTCACCTACAAAGGAAAACCCATCAGGCTATCATCAGACTTTTCAACAGAAACCTTACAGGCCAGAAGAGAATGGCATGATATACTTAATGCAATGAAACAGAAGGGCCTTGAACCAAGAATACTGTATCCAGCACCATTATCATTTAAATATGAAGGAGGGATTAAACAATTCCCAGACAAGCAAAAGTTGAGGGAATTTGCCTCCCACAAACCACCTCTACAGGGTATCTTAGAGGGACTGCTCTAGATGGGAGCACTCCTAAAAAGAGCACATAACAAAACACCCAACATATGAAGAAGGGAGGAGGAGGAATAAGAAGGGAGAGAAATAAAGAATCATCAGACAGTGTTTATAATAGCTCAATAAGCAAGTTAAGTTAGACAGCAAGATAGTAAAGAAGCTAACCTTGAACCTTTGGTAACCACAAACTTAAAGCCTGCAATGGCAATAAGTACATATCTTTCAATAATCACCCTAAATGTAAATGGACTGAATGCACCAATCAAAAGACACAGAGTAATAGAATGGATAAAAAAGCAAGACCCATCTATATGCTGCTTACAAGAGACTCACCTCAAACCCAAACACATGCACAGACTAAAAGTCAAGGGATGGAAAAAGATATTTCGTGCAAACAACAGGGAGAAAAAAGCAGGTATTGCAATACTAGTATCAGACAAAATAAACTTCAAAAGAGAGAAAGTAATGAGAGATAAAGACGTCCAACAAGAGGATATAACCATTATAAATGAATCTAATCATTCTAATACCAAAACCAGACAAAGACACCACAAAAAAGATCATTACAAACCAATATCCCTGATGAACATAGATGCAAAATTACTCAACAAAATATTAGCAAACCGAATTCAAAAATCCATCAAAAAGATCATCCATCATGATCAAGTGGGATTTATTTCAGGGATGCAAGGATGGTACAATATTTGAAAATCCATCAAAATCATACACCACATCAACAAAAAGAAGGACAAAAATCACAAAATCATCTCAAGAGATGCTGAAAAAGCATTTGACAAAATTCAACATGCATTCATGATAAAAACTCTCAACAAAATGAGTATAGATCGCAAGTACCTCAACATAATAAAGGCCATATATGACAAACCCACAGCCAGCATAATACTTAACAGCAAAAGCTTTTCCTCTAAGGGAACAAGACAAAGATGCCCACTCTCCCCACTTTAATTCTACATAGTATTGGAGGTCCTAGCCATGCCAATTAGGCAACACAAAGAAATAAAAGGCATCCAGATCAGCAAGGAACAAGTTAAACTGTCACTATTTGCAGATGACATGATATTGTAGATAAAAAACCCTAAAGAATCCACACCAAAGCTACTAGAAATAACTGAATTCAGCAAAGTTGCAAGATACAAAATCAATACACAGAAATCTGTTGCATTTCTATATACTAATGATGAACTAGCAGAAAGAGAAATCAGGAAAACAATTCCATTCACAATTGCATCAAAAAGAATGAAATACCTAGAAATAAACCTAAATAAGGAGGTGAAAGACCTATACCCTGAAAACTACAAGATACTCATGAGAGAAATTAAAAAAGACACCAATAAATGGAAATATATCCCATGCTCATGAATAGGAAGAATTAATATTGTCAAAATGGCCATCCTTCTTAAGCAATCTACAGACTCAATGCAATCCCTATCAAAATTCTTCAATGAACTAGAGCAAATTGTTCTAAAATTCATATGGAACAACAAAAGACCCTGAATAGCCAAGCAATCCTGAAAAGGAAGAATAAAGCAGGGGGAATTACATTCCCCAACTTCAAGCTCTGCTGCCAAGCCACAGTAATCAAGACAATTTGGTATGGCACAAGAACAGACACATAGATCAATGGAATAGGATAGAGAGACCAGATATAAACCCACACATATATGGCCAATTAATATATGATAAAGGAGCCATGGATATACAATGGGGAAATGACAGCCTCTTCAACAACTGATGTTGGCAAAACTGAGAGCTACATGTAATAGAATGAAACTGGATTACTCTCTAATTCCATACCCAAAAGTAAATTCAAAATGGATCAAAGACCTGAATGTATGTGATAAAATCATAAAACTCTTAGAAGAAAACATAGGCAAAAATCTCTTGAATATAAACATGAGCAACTTCTTCATAAACATATCTCCACAGGCCAGGGAAACAAAAGCAAAAATGAACAAGTGGGACTATATCAAACTAAAAAGCTTCTGTACAGCAAAGAACACCATCAGTAGAACAAAAAGGCATCCCAGAGTATGGGAGAATATATTCATAAGTGACATATCTGATAAGGAGTCACATCCAAAATACACAAAGAGCTCACACACCTCAACAGACAAAAAGCAAATAATCTGATTAAAAAATGGGCAGAGGATCTAAACAGTCACTTCTCCAAAGAAGAAATTCAGATGGCCAACAGGCACAAGAAAAGATGCTCCACATCACTAATCGTCAGAGAAATGCAAATTAAAACCACAGCAAGATATCACCTCACACCAGTTAGGATGGACAACATCCAAAAAACAAACAACAACAAATGTTGGTGAGGATGTGGAGAAAGGGGAACCCTCCTACACTGTTGGTGGCAATGTAAATTAGTTCAACCATTGTGGAAAGCAGTATGGAGGTTCCTCAAAAAGTAAAAATAGAAATATCCTTTGACCCAGGAATTCCACTCCTAGGAATTTACCCTAAGAATGCAACAGCCCAGTTTCAAAATGACATATGCACCCCTATGTTTATCACAGCACTATTTACAATAGCCAAGAAATGGAAGCAACCTAAGTGTCCATCCATAGATGAATGGATAAAGAAGAGGTGGTACATATACACAATGGAATATTATTCAGCCATAAGAAGAAAACAAATCCTACCATTTGCAACAACATGGATGGAGCTAGAGGGTATTATGCTCAGTGAAATAAGTCAGGCCAAGAAAGACAAGTACCAAATGATTTCACTCATCTGTGGAGTATAAAAACAAAGAAAAAACTGAAGGAACAAAACAGCAGCAGACTCCAGAACCCAAGAATGGATTAACAGTTACCAAAGGGAAAGGGACTGGAGACGGTGGGTGGGAAGGGAGGAATAAGGGGAATTAGGGGCATTACAATTAGCACACATAATGTAGGAGGGGGGCATGAGGAAGGCCGTGTAGCACAAAGAAGACAAATAATGACTCTATAGCATCTTACTATGCTGATGGACCATGACTGTAATGGGATATGTGATGGGGACTTGATACTGGGGGGAATCTAGTAACCACAATGTTGCTCATGTAACTGTATATTAATGATAACAAAATTTTCTTAAAAGGGGGTGAATTTTATGATATGTGATATGTCTCAATAAGGCTTATTTTTTTTAATACACTTCTTATCAGGAAACAGCCTAAATGCCCATCTATAGGCAAGTGAGAAAATAAACCCCAACACATTTATATACAGTGAACTTTGATGCAGCAGTTAGAAAGAATGAATTAGATCTGTATACTAATTAAGAGAGATCTTCAAGACAAATTTGGAGGAAGGGAACAAATCTCAGAGAGTTGCATACAGTATGAAATGTTGCATTAAAAAATACAAAAATCCCAAATATTCTATTTTCTAAGAGTATGCGTATGAAAACACATAGAAGAAAAAAACTACCACTGAAGGCAGTGCCTGGAATTAGGGGCAATGGTCAAAAGGTATGTTCTTAATTTTACAAAAAAAAAAATGGTATGCATATAATTAACAATTTTTAAAGCTCTCTTTACTAAAATAAAAGCATAAATTAGATCATCTCTGTGGGGGATAAAGAAAAATATAATAAAGAGCAAGTTTCAAAGAAATAAATGACCTAAGTATAATCAGATACTTTGTTAATTGAGCTCTTATAGTCTCCCAGGGAAAACAAACTTACTCTTAAACTTTGCCTAACCAGGAACTCCATAGGGTTGAGAATACCCCATAGGGCTGCTTGCTCTGGTTTCCCTGCTGAAAGAACCCGGACCTGTAGGTCCCTAGTTCCAACCTGATTAAACCTTGTTAGTTGGATGACTTCCTCTCTCTGTCACCTGTCATCACCTCTCACTAATGAGATCTACCTAGGTAATGCCTTGAAATTCTTTTATGTTTCCTGGAGCCTGCACCTCTGCTGAGATGATTGAGGACGCAATGTGTCCTACATAGGGGGATTTTTTTCCAGGGGTTGGGAAGAAGAAGAAACTTGCTTTTCATTTGATTTTTCCCCAATTTTTTTCAATCTTTTCTTCCCTGAATCACAAGGGGGGGAAAAAGATAAAATGAACAAGAACACAATGGAACACTTTCTCATTTTGTAGCTAAAATTCTGTGATGATTTTCTTCCAATCAGTATATTATTGCCTGGGTGACAGACTTACAACCTCAATTGGCTCTCATTCTCATTCATTCTCCCTTTCTTTCTCTGACTCTTGCTCTCCAGTTTTATTTTTCTGGGTTCCCTCTTCCTTTAAAATCAGTAGCTCTTTATCATTCAGTGACATTTGTCCATTTATTTACATCAGCAATTTATAGAAGCCGGCTTTTACCTTTGTGAACTTTTTATAGCAGACAGGTCTTGTTCCCTCTGAATCTTTCAAGCAAGTTTTTTTTTTTTTTTTTAAACAAAACACTTCTAAAGATTCCAATTTACTCAGGATGATGCCCCAGGAACAAATGGCCTCATTTGTTACAGTGGAAAGCATTGGCAATCTTCTTTCTCATCAGCCACCATCTCCTGGCCTGGGTGTCGTGCTCCTGTGTTTTTGTTTCTTACATGTCTGACTGTGGCATAGTGTCCTGCAGCCTGCTCATTTCTCTAGATAAAAATTTCATCTGCCCTGTCTTTTGAAGAATGATCAATGCAGCACAAGGTCTCTGTTAATCAGTCAATAATTGTACAACATACAGAGAATGGCTCATACTTAGCCAAAGAAACATCAGAATAATGTTGGGAAACCTGGCATCTCAACATGCCATGTTACAATTTTGTCAAAGTGTCCTTAGTAAAAGATGACTGCTCATGATAAATGAATTAGAGACCTCTAGTGGGTATAAGATTAACAAAGCCTTGCAATTAGCACCCAGGAAGCACAGCCACCATGTGCGCAATGTGCTGGCCACTGAGCTAAGTGCCTCACACACATTATCTCCTGTAATCTTTTTAACAACCCGGGAATGGGAAGAAGGGCTTACTATTAGCCTATCTTGCAGATGTGGAAACTGAAGCTCAGAGGTTGAGAGGCTTATAAAGATCACACAGCGAGATACCTATTATGTATCTACTATGTGTCCGGCACTCTTCTAGCTACTGAGTGAGACAAGCAAAGCCTCCCCCTCCATGCAGCTTCCAGTCTTGGGGGTGTACCTGGACAAATAGTACTGACATAACTGACATTATGATATCAGGTCATTATGAGTACACTGAGGAACTAAATTGAGGTGGTATGCTAGAGAGGGACAGGGTGACAGAAATCAGGAGAAAGCAAGAGAACCTCGGGAGGAAGGGCTCATTAAGGCCATGGACTGAAACCTGAGTGCCTAGAAGGAGCCAGCCTTGTAGTGATTGCCGGGGAAGCATTGCAGGCAGCAGGAATAGTAAATGCAAAGGCACTGATGTAAGAACGTGCTTGGCATGGTTGAGCAGAGAAAATGGCAGCCAGAGTGCTGGAGTGAAGAGAGAAAGGAGGAAAGAGGTGACAGGTGATGGTGGACAGGAAGAGAGCATGGTTATTTTGTATGGCCTTATACATCACGATAAAGAGTTTAGAGATTTACCAAGTCTCTAGAGAGTTTTGGAAAGGAAAATAATACAATCAGATTTATGTTTTTTTAAAGACCTCTGTGGATAAATCAAGAACAGAGTATAGAGGCTCAAGAGTAGAAGCAGAGAAGCCACTCCGAAGACTGTAGCAGTGGTTCAGGAGAGAGGTGGTGGTGGGTTGGGATGGTGCTCTGTTCTTACATATGAAAACCTAGCCCGTTCAGAAACAAGTGTGATTTAGGGTACATGGAGAATTCCCTACTTGTCTTGATAAGTTGACATGAGACATTTAGGCATTGTCCCAACTCATACTGAATGTGTGCCAAGCATGTGCCATTTATTTTTCTTTAAACTTTTGTTGAAGTGTGGCATGTATAGAAAAGTACACCAATCATAAGGGCAGGGCCCTGTCTCTTTTCATAAAGTGAGCACATCCCTGTAGCACACATACTCTGAACAAGTAAGAAAAGATCACCCATACTCCTGACACTCTCCTAATGTCCCCTTCCAGTTAACCTCTGGCATTCCAAGAATTTTTGCCAGAATGATATTCTGTAAATCAATTTTGTCAGTCTTACTTAACCCATGACCCCTTTCTCTAAACTGAAAGTCACATGCCCTCTGCAATCAGAGATTCTTGTACCACCAGCCAAGACGATTTGCATTTTGTACTCGGTAATGTGTATTATGAAAACAATAGGCTTTTCATGAAAAAACTTAGTATAATGTTGACTATGTTTTTTTCAAATTTGATGTAAATTCCTAATCCCAGAGATTGTTAAACCCTCTCTTAAGAACCATGGTGCACATTCTGGAAAGATTGCAAGTTGCCCTGTCAAAAAGAACAGTCTGGAAGTCCAATAGCACAAACAGTAGGACTAGGACACATGAGCTTGTAATATAGAATGAAAAAATGATTTCAGGGCCTTGTTCAGGGGACAAAACACTGGCAAAGACCTAATATTTACTGAGCACTTACTATGTCCCCAGCTCTGAGCTAGGTGTTTCAGTATATTATCTTATTTAACCTTCACAACACTTTGAGGATGCTATCATTCTCTCCATTGTATAAATAAGAAACTCAAGGCTCAGAAAGGTAAAATAATTAACCCAAGTTCTCAGGCTCACAAGTGAGCTGAGCTTGGAATGGGCTCTGCCTGCCCCCTTTTCCCCTGCTCATTTCACTCAATCAGAGTAGCCTCTGTCATGCTTTCTTCCTTTGGTCTGGGCTAAATAAACTGAGAATATTAGTCTCAACACTTGATTGCTGCAATAAGCCCCAATTCTTCTAATGGTTTCCCTTTTGCATTGCATTTTAATACAATTGAGTTTCAAATTAACAGTAATGCTATTCATAAATGAAATGGAGACCCTAGCTATTACCTTGCCTCTTTCCAGAAAGCAAGGGCTCTTTAAGCCTGATGAAGTTCAATGCTTGCTATAAATCCAGGAAAGAAATGAATGAGCACAATTTAAATCACCCAGCACAGAGTCTGGCCACGTGAGGGACACAGGAGCCACATTGCATCACCATATTATCCGTTATTGAGAAAGGAGCCAGCAATTAACAAAGCAATCTGGATTAACCATCTTAACATCTCTGGGAGAGCAATTCATGTTCTCTGGCTTTCTGGAAGCTCTTCCAAATTCAAGCTGTCCCTGGGTTCTTTGGCTTTGCGTCATGAAGGGAATTGATTTGATCAATTACATTGCTGCTGCCTAATTAGTAAGCATGGCCACACTTGCCCATCAGTTTCACAGAGATTAAATTTGGGATCTCCTGACTGCAGACTAATTTTTGTAGCTAAAAGTCACTGTGCCTTTCATCCTCAATCCATACCAAGCTCCCCAGAGTGAATCATAACGGGACTTTAGTCCAGAGCCTGAGGCAGATTTTCAAAGTCCATATAGCTGGGTCCCCAGGGTCCTCCTGCATTGCAGTGCAGATCACTTTGTGAAAGCTCCTCAGGTTGACAATGCTGGTTCCCTGCACATGCCAGATATCACCCTTCCCAAAGCATGTTCACTTTCCTTTGAGTTTCCCTGCATCTTAAGAGGAAAGAAGGGAACTTTTTTCTGACTTGAAGAAAGGAACCTTCACAGAAATGACTGCTTAAGGCCACAAAGTTTCTCATCAGATTAGTCACTTTATTGTAAAGTTTTTAATATTTATGGGGATGGTTTTGTCTGCTCATTGTACAAGCAGGAAGTTTTGCATGCTCATTGTACAAAATTTAGAAGATACAGGAAAACAAAGAAGAAAATATTGAAAAGCCATCTTTCAAAATACCACTGAAATATTTAATGCAAATTTATTCAGCCATTTTCCTATGGAATGATACCATACATACTATTTTGTAACCTGCTCTTTGTCTCTTGACACATTATGAACACATTTTCCAATCATATTCCCTAATTTAATCTTTAATGGTTGAGTTGTATGGATCATTAAACCAATCACTTATGTTGGATATTTGGGGTTGTTCCAATTTTAAGTTATGATAAATAATGTGGCAATAAAATCCTTGTATCTACATAATAAATAACTTCTTTGAGTATTTATTGTATCTCAGGCACTGTACCAAGGGTTTACACGTGTTATCTAGTTTAACCCTCCCAAGAATCCCATCCATAAATATTACTGCCATTTTACAGATGAGAAAACTGAGGCCTAAGTAACTTGCCCAAAGTGCCATAAATAATGACTCCAGAGCCAGTACCCTTTAGCATAAGATAAATTCTGAGAACTGTAAATTCAGGGTGACTAAATGCATAAAATTATAAGGTTTCTGAGTCATATTACCCAATTACCATACAGAAAGCTTGTCACAATTAATACTCCCACCAGCAGGGTATGAATGCCCGCCCGCTCACCTGCATCATTGCCTACCTAGGGCCCTATTAATTTGTACTGTCCACTAAAGAAATGAAGCCCAGGTTTCTGATACCTTATTCATGCTGTTTAGAGCATGCATGCAATTGGTTCCCAGTCAAAACCTTCATTTTCTTTAAATCAATGATTCTTATCCTTTTTTGGTACATTAGCCACTTTGAGAATCTGATGGAAGCTATGAAGCAGCCACACAGACAAGGCACATGTGCACATCAAATAACCCCTTATTTCTCAGGGGTTCACAGATGCCATTAAGAACTCCCATGCTCTCTAGAGGATTGATATGTCACCAATATTGAAATTAAAACTAGAAACAAGTGGATAAACCCAGTCAAAAGCAGGTTTGACCAGATTGTTCTTTTTAACAATCCCACAGTGTAAGGAACCAGGTCGGAAGAGGCTGGAGTAAAATGACTGGGCACTATAACAGTGCATCTGCCACATGGAAGGGGGGGACGCAGGTCAAGACTCTCTCCTGAGGTCGTGCTGTCCTCCACCAAACCAGCAAGCCCTCAGAGCAGATGGGCAGCACCAGCCTGCCTCCATTCATACGCTTCGGCAGCCACCAAAGAACAAGTCTGGGATCCTCCTGCCAAATGCACTTCCTCACACTCTGGTGTTTTTCATTATCTCCCCTCACATCTTTGTGGTTTGGAAAGCCTCACCCCAGATCAGTCAAATCTCCACCAACCCTGCCTACCCTCTCGGTCACAAGCAGTGGATTAGGATAAAGGGGAAGGGAGCATAAGGGTCTGTTCATCTGCTGTGAAGGCTGCTATGCCAGGCAGATTTTTCTGGTAGCCTTCCTTGGCCTGATCATGAGCCCCTGGAAGTAATGGGGCCATTTTTCATAATGATCTATCAAGGCTCTGTGACATTTTTTAGAATCAGAGGTGGAACATCTAGTCCCAGGCTGCAAGGAAGGAGTTGATTAGCACTCCTGAGTGAATTGCCCTTTTGGGTGACCCAGTGGAGAATTCAGCTCCATCTGGATGGATGGACAGGCTGGGGCTGCCAGACCACCACAAGACACACACAAAGAACTCAGGTGGCTCCTTGGGCTGGAACCTGAGCTGCCCTGGCCTTGCCACCCATCCATGGCCACTTTGGGGGTCTCATTTTGCACAAGACCACCACATCCTGGTCAGAAATATGAGGAGGAGTCATGACGGGAGAGGGTGCTGTTCTGCCTTTTATTGCCTGGCTTAATTCTATCTCTTAACCTCTATTTATATATTTTTCTCCATCCTGTGAAAACTTTGCCCTATCCTCTCACTTTTGTTCTTGTCTTCGCCCACATGCAAGTGATGCAAGAATCCCTTCTCCTCCCACCATCTTGGGCTCCTGAGATTTTCGCAAGACCAGAAGTATGGCTGTTCAATTCTAAATAATTACAGTTCCTCCTGGGTTTGGCTGGGAAGATGAGTCACCTGAAAACTTGCATATATTCAAACCCAAACACAGCTCTTCCATTTCCCCCTGTGCCCTGCACTCCCCTGTGGAATCTGTTCCCCTTTTTTAAATGTCCTTTTAGTCCTTGGTTTCTTGATGGTCTCTCTCACAGGTCAAAGCAGCAGAAGATGGTAGAGCAAGGAAACTGTGGGTTAGAACAAAACTCTACTACCAAATACTTCTATGAGCAAATCATTTCTCTTCTAATCCTCAATTTCAACATGTGTAAAATGGGGACAGGAATTGTACCTCACACACTGCATGAAGTGATACATGTTAGGGGTTAGGTAGAGTGCTTTCCACCTGTAAGCTTTCAAGAGAAGGTAACTGCTATTATTATTGTTGTTGCTATTATTAAATCAGATCACCACCACCTTCCGTATTTTCTTTTCCAACCTCATAAAGATGAGTCCATTTCTAACTATTGGGAGTGAGTGCCATGTTCAATCTTCCTTGTGATCAGGACACTGTGCAGAACATAGGCGCCCTCTCTCAAAAACTAAATAACCAAATGCCAGCTCTCTGAAGCACACCTGCCCACTGCCATTGCACCCTCACCCACCCACAGGTGAGGCAACTTCCTGCCCTTCCAGCTCCTGATTCCTCAAAATGTATGAAGATGAAATCATTTTTTCAGGAAAGTTCTCTGAAAGTAGTAAAGCCAAAATAACACCTCCTTCCCAAACTATTGCCCACATACCTCTCTCCATCCCTACACATAACCAGCACCTCATTTCCATCTAGGCACCTTCACACCAAATGTCCAGGGAAATGACAACTGTCTAGTCTATGGGAATCAGCACTGAGGTAGCAGAAAGATCGATTGCTCTGGGCTCAAGAGTAAAATTAAATCACTATGTGATTTGGAGCAATTTCCTTAATCACTCAAAGCCATAATTTTTTCATCCATAAAATGGGCATAATGATTGTATTCACTTCATAGACTTATGGGGACTAAGTAAAGTAACTGCTGAAATCGCTTTGCTTCCCCAGTTAATCTTTTGGATTAAATTCTCAACCAGTTCCATGCACATAGGAGATGTTCAATAAACACTTGCTATAAAGTGTTGTAAAGAAGGGGTGGCTGTGAGCAATGATCTAAAAACCTACATCATACTGAGAATGGAGCATTTTTTACATGGAAGGAGGTGGACAAAATTGTACTTTCTAAAAATGTAGATTTTCTTTGAGGAAAGGAACTGTCTTTAGGAAAACATCTTAATTGGAGCTGAAAGTGGAAAATGAAACCCATCTACCCCCAAAACCACCCCCATCTCTCTCCTCCCAGCTGCCCTCAACAAGGCTGATTCCAAAACTACCAGAAGAAAGAACAGAAATGCTCATTTAAAAGAAACTAACAAGAATTTGGAACTCTTGGAGCAATCTGGAGGAGAGGAGCTGAGATGGGAGAGGGCAAGGAAGAGTCAGGGAGCCCAACATTAAGAAATACTCCAGACGTGTGGTGGTGGTGACTTCTCTCTTGGGGAATCACTCCCTCAAGGTGGTCAAAGCAGATGAAGCTGTCGAGGAAAATGGAGGCTAAGAAGCAGGAGAGATAGGAATGCAATTATTCCCCACTAGCCCACTCCAGGCATCCATAAACTTTGAGGGAGGGCTTCAGACTACCCAAGGTTATGGAAAAAGAACTCAAGATAATCTCACCTAACTTTCAAGGGGCAGGAGACCCCCCAGCTGATGTCTGAACTACACATATGTAAACAGCATAGGCAGTAAATATCATACACATCCATTCCTTTCTTCATGGAAATTTCTGAAAATATTCTCATGTGGCCACAGCAAACCCAGCCCAACACTCTGTCCTACAAGCCATCTGCAAGCTGAGCAGTGAATTCTCCTCCCAGCACTTCTGCCTGGAAGGTTTCCTAGCAGTCAGGAGTCTTCAGGCTCTAAGAAATGGCAGGAATTTCATGGCATATCTGTGGAACTAGACTAAGAGCAGTATAAAGCCCCACTTCACTAAAATCTGGAGGGCAATACCTACTCAGCCGCAGACTAATTATTTCTTTATACAATCTTCATGATAGCAGCAATGTGCCTGGCCCTGGGGACACAGAAAGGCAGGACAGGGCCCTGGCGAAAGGCAAGACACAGAGAATGAACTGCCATCACTCACTCTGTGGTTGAGAAACCCTGAGGACTGCAGACAAGGAAAGCCTGGCCCCCAGGCGTGGCCCCCTCAGGGAGGAGTGCCCCCCCAGACCAGAGCAGATAAGTGGAAAGGAGCACAGCTCTGGCCAGGTATCCCAGGCCCATCCTGAACCTGGCAGACCAGTTTGGATATAGGGAAAAGTTTTGATTACCAGCAGCCGAAGGACAGAACCAAGGGATGAGTCAGAAAGAGGAAGGCAGGGAAGTCAGCAGACAGCTGCTGAGAGAAGGGTGAAGTGCACTGCACGGAGCCTAATGGCCTAAGCGGCCCAGTCTCTGCGATTCACCATCTGATTCCTCAAAGCCAGTACTTGTTCCTGTTTTCTCATGGAGGCCTTCATCCGGAGATCAGGCCTTGCAGCCAACCAGCAGGTTCCCAGGCTACCTACGCAAGGAAAATCAAGTGTTGCATGGCCTGTTTATTCTATGCTCAAAGACACTCTGGTTGCAGGTATATTTGTGCCTTCTTCCCTAAATTCCATTCCACCTCTAAAATGGCATGAATGCAGTTCAGTCTGTATTCTCTCAAATTTCTTTTTTTTTTTAATATACTAACACACACACACACATACACACACACACACACACACAGTCTTATAAAAATCAAATCATACTAGGCATTTTCTCCTGAAATGTGCTTTTTTCTACTTAATTCCTTCATGAAGATCATTCCATGCAGTTGTATGGCCTTTCATTGTGTGGTGATGTATGGTTTATTTCAAAATTCCCTAAATTGTTGGAAATTTAGGTGATTTCCCATTTGGGGGTGACATTACTATAGTTCTTTGTACCTCTTGTTTGCTCCCTTTTAAGAGTACTTCTGTAGGATGAATTCCTGGATGTGGAGTACTTAGATCAAAAATTATGCTCATTTTAATTTTATTAGATAATGCCAAGTTTCCACCCAAACTTACAACCCCACCCAGAATGTGTGAAATGTGTTTCCCACATCTTTGTCAAATTGAACATAAGCAATTTCTAAAATATCTTCCAAACTAGCAGACCTGAAATATTTTACTGCTTCTTAATTTGCATTTATTCTGTAGAGGAATTTTTTTATGTTTTCATTAATTCATTGGCTGTCCTTTGAACTTAATTCTTGTTATTTTCTTATTCATATGATTTGCTTCGTTTTCTATTGAGTTGTTTTTCTCTGATTTGAAAGAGAGTTTTACATATTAGAAATATTATTCCTTTTACTGTCATTTGGATTACAAATATTTCTCTCAATTCTTCTTTTAACTTTGTTATCAAAGTTTGTGACCTTATAGAAATGTCTGGGCAAACCCATCAATACTTTTCTTTACAGATCCTGAACCTTTGTCATGCATAAAAAGGTCTTTCCTATTTCAAAATTACTAAAATATTCACTTCTATCTTCATGTAATATTTTAATAATTTTTTATACTTAAAATATTAGATCCATCTGGGCTTACTATGACATAAGAAATAAAATAGGGACCTGGCTTTGTTTCTAAATAGCTAGCGTGGTGTCCCAATACTACTTATAGAATAATCTCTTTTTTACCACAGCACTGAAATGCCATATAAAATTCTCAAGGATATTTGGCTCTCTTTCTAAACTGTATGATTTCATTCAGTTATCTGCATGTTCTTGTACTTCCTGCCTTTTTAATTACCGTGTTTTTATTATACGTTTTAGTATCTGTAGAGGTGGGTTTACCCATCATCCCTATACCACCCCCACCACCCCTATTTGTGGTTATTCTTTCAAATTCTATATTCCTCCATATATTTCATTTTGGCTCATTTAGGTTTCCCTCCACCCCAGAAAAAAAAAACTTCCTGTTGGTATTGTACTGAGGTTGTCTTGAATTTACAGATTAGTTTGGGGAGAACTAAAGTTATCTTGGATAGAGACTTCCTGCACTAAAGCATGTTATGTCTTTCCATTTATACATGCCTTCTTTTTATGCCTCTTTATAAAGTTTTATGGCTTCCTTCACATAGGTCCCACCAATACTCAGTTTCTAAGTGTTCTACAGGGAAATTGCTGTTTCCAGCGAGGTTGAAGCATGGCACACACTCCTTTTGGCATCAAAGATGAGCCCTTAAGTGCTGTGGAAACCACTCCATCCCATTGTTCTCAACTCTGGGCCTAAGCCAGGAGGTAGCTTCCCTCCTGGAAGCTGGAATGGGTCAATCAATTAATCAGTGGGTAATTGATGACATTGATTGCATGCCCAGTCCTGTGCTAGGAGCATAGGACACAGACACCATCTTCAAGGAGCTTTGATATCCCTCAAGAATGGCATTCTGTACTAACCTTTGTGCTAGGGACTCTGTTTTGAAGGGAAATACAGAAGTGGCCTGGAACAGTCAGAACAGGTTTCAGGAAGGAGATGGGAAATGAGCTGGGTGCTGGCATGTGCTTACTATTTAAATAAATGAAGAAGAGGGAGGAAGCAAAGCATAAGCAAGGGAATCACTCCACAGCCATTTATTCAGCACCTGACATGAATCCGATACTGGGCTAGGCACATGAAGAGGAGGTTATGTGCTCAATATTTTTACACATTCTCTATAAGGCAATCTCTGCATTAGGTGATAGAGATACCAAGATAAGTAAGACTGATCCTTGCCTCGAGGAGCTTGTAAGCTTGTAAGGGAGATGGACTCATAAATAAATAAATCCAACAACTATTATGATAGAAGTTTGTGGAGAGAAAAACAGAGACTCTGAATCTAGTGACTGTGCACCCTCTGGGTGCCCATGGATGGGAGTCAGTGGGTCTGTATGCCCCTGAAAGTATATGGTGCTAAGTGATCTGCATAAATAGCATCATCGGGTTGAGAAGAGTAAAACAAAACTCTTGGCTTCCAGATAATTTGTTTTAATGGCCAATAAAATACATGTAAAGATACCATTATAAATAACAAACAGTTCTAGCCTTCCCCCAGCCCAGGGGTGTTCTAAGACGTCAGAGGCAATATTGTCTATTGTAGAAACTGCCCAGCTTTGGGAATAGGCAGATTTGGGTTTGAATCCAAACTCTACCATTTAATAGCTGTGTGACATTGGGTGAGTTCTGTATACTCAAAGACTCCATTCCCACACCTACAAATTGAGAATTGAGAATTAGAGCCCCCACCCCTCCCATCCTGCCTACTGTGAGGGTGAAATTAGGTAGGTATGCAAATCAACTGGATCTTAGCAGATCTTTGCAGCCTGTTTATTTCTTCCTCTGGATCACTCTTTCCTGCTGGATATTATAGTTTCATGCATTTGCATTAAAACTTAACATGGGTCTGTTGGCCCCAAGGTAGAAGGTGATAAATGCCATATTTAGGTTCAGATAAAGTGCTTTCACACTTCTGGGGAAGCTATGCCCTGTGGGCTGTGGTTATGAGGAGGAATTTAAGCCAGGCCTGGGAGAATGGGGAGGAGGAAGGGTAAGGAAAGGGCATCCCAGCCTAATGGGGAACATGGATGAAGGGAACAGAGCCAGAAAACTCAGCTCACGTTGTGAAGAATCAGTCATTTCAGCTATGTTGAGGAGGTCTTCAGTTCCATCCTAAGCAGCTTGAACTTTATCCTATAAACTAGGAGCCGCTGGAGGACTTAAGGCAAGGGAGTCAATCCTGTGGTGAGGTGGCTCTCAGCCCAGCCTCTGCTCATCCATGGATACCAAGATACCCAGGAAAACAATTTTAAAAATAAAAGTGCAATGTGGGCTAAGGCAATTCTTCTCACTTCAGGATCTTGTTAAAAAGCAGATTCTCATTCACTGGATCACTAAGATCCCACATTTCTAACAAGCACCCAGGAGTTATCAGTGCTGTTTATCCATGAACCTCACTTTGAGTAGCCAGGGGCTAACATATTTTGGGTTTATTGTTTTTAATACTCTTGTTATTCTTGTAACACATGTTGGCTGAGTGCCTGTCATGTGTCAGACACTGTGTTAGGCCCAGGGGAAAGAGAAGAATCAGACAAGAACTCTCTTTTCTAAAGATTCAGAGTCTAATCAGAGGGGATGAGGCATAGCCCTAAGCAACTGTAATTCAAGGTAGAAAGTGATAAATGCTGTGATTTAGGTTTAGATAAAGTGCTTTGACAATTCAGCAAAGAAAGAGATTGTTCCCAGTTGAGGGAGAAATTGCCTGGTGCTTAAGGAAATGAACAGAAGCTTCTTATTAAACAGTGAGTAAGAGCTCAGACTTCAGAGCTGCATTTTAATCCTACCTCTACCCTTACTAAATATGCAACTTTGTTAATCTCTTAAACCTCAGTTTCCTCATCTGTAAAATAAGATATGATACCAGCATGGTTGCTGGAAGGATTCTATGAGCAAATGTTGGTAAACATATCTAATAACTAGTTCCTAGTCCACTGTAAATGGTAGCTCTGGGGATCATTACTGTTTCCAACATTTGCTTTAAAACTTAACATGGGTCTGTCGGCCCCAAAGATGTTGTATTTGTTGGACAATTTTATGATCTCATTCCAGGGTTAACTAGCAAATGAAAATGGAAAAACCTCAAAGGGAATTTTCAAATCCAAGGAAACCTCCTTTACAAAGATGGTGCTGAAAGAATTAGCAACTATTTTAGATTTTTCAAGCTTTTATTGAGCCAGACTGTTTCAGCTGGAGAGCCTTGGCTTGGCTGTAGATGTAGCCAAATGCTCCTAATAAGAGCTACATTGGAAAGACATTCTACTCAATTTACAGGATGATCAAAATGGTTTTACCACTCACTGGCTCCCCTGAGGTCACTGGATTTTCTGATGCTGACTGTGAAATAAGTCAAATCAAATGTGACATTCTAGAGTCCCAGAATGTCAGAGCCCAGAGGGACATTACAAACCACCCAGTCCCAGGGGCCCAGGTAAGCGATACGTGAGGTCCCCACGCCTTGCTGCAGTCTCCGAGGCCACCCATTGGTCATTCCTTCAACCAATAGTCAGTGAAGGTCTAGGGATGTAGTAATACATAAGGAATAAAAAGGGCCCCCCCTTTTCTGTCCCGCTGTGAGGGAATAAGGGCAGGGGGCCCACAACACATCAGGAACTAACAGAGGAGGTTGCTGGGCTAACAACAGAAGATCACATCTCAACCCTTTCTCTTCCTCTTACCTGCGCAGGACCGTGGGCACGTGCTGCCTGCCATCTGTGCTTCTGTTTCTTCATCTGTAAAGCAGGGATAATCCCAGGTTGCTCATAGAGCTGCTGCGGGAATTAAATGAAATAGAGCATAAAAAAGTCAACTGACACATAACAAGGACCCAATAAACTATCTTTTGTGTTTTTTTGTTTTTGTTTTTGATTTTCAGTTATAGTTGTTGAATTTTTCCCAATTATAAAAGTAATTTATGTTCATGGAGAAATTTTTGGAAAACACCAAAAAGCATAGAAAGGGAAAATTCCACCCTTAATTCCACCCCCAAAAGATAAACACTCTTGATGTTTCCTTCCAGGCATATTCCTTCCAATCCTTTATACATATCAACACATATACTTTGTTGCCCCATGAACTGTATTGATAGTGATTAACACTTTCTGTTAGAGGCTGCCTGGGTTCAAATTCTAATCTTATCACCCACTAGCTCTGTGACTTCATGCAATTTACCTTCCACTCCCCCATATGATAGTGATGGCCTCCAGCGGATGCTGCACGTTGGACACACAGTCACCAAAGAGTGCTATAGACTATGGGGTGGAATGGTGCCCCCCTGGAGCTGTGCAAGGCACAGTCATGCTGGCTGCCTTGGGAACAGTGACAGTTGAAGGAATAACTGGCTTAACGATGGTTAAGCATTTAGCCCAGTGGTAGGCCCACAGTTAAATGGTAGTGACTACTGCACAAATGTGCCCCATGGTTTTGAAGAGTAGAGGTTCACAGAGGGCTGATACCTTGTGTTCACAGTTCAGATTTGTTGAATGACACTTTAAAGATAACCTGATGGGACCATGTCTGGCTAAGACATGCTTCTCCCTGTGCTGCTCCTGCTCAGCCTTAGCTTTTAATCCTTGTACTTCACAATACCTGTAAATTGCCCTCACCCTCAGACCCAAAAGACACGGGTGGGCTCCCAGCTGCTTGCTGCTTTATCCCTCCTGCCTCAAGCTCCACCTCCTACTCGGCCCACCCAGGCATCAGGCTCTCAACCCCTCCAAGCCCTTTCAGAAGTGTTATCTCCTTTGTTCTGCTTAAAAAGCCACGGCAAGATGCCACCAAAAGGCATCATCAGAGTGGAGCTGCAGTGCATCCCACAAGCAGTTTCCCAGGGCTGCACCTCTACTGCTGCTCAAAATCACTTACAGACTTGAGGGGTGTGCAGATAGCTTGAAGTGACAGCAAGAGATGGCACAGAAACTCGGAACCACATATTCAGTCAAGCAGTCAGTCACTGAATAAATATTTATTTAGTACCTACTGTATGTCAGGGGCTGGGCTCTCCTGTTCCCTGTTTACTTCTCTTGCAATCCTTTAGGTTCCTCAAAGAGGAATTCCTCTCATTTCAAGGCAAGACTTCAACACCCCTCAGCCCCAGCTAATCTCCTTTTTTGAAAAAGAGAGCAAGCCTCAGGCCCACCACTGTCTGGAGCAATCCAGATGTACTTAGAGTGTTTTTATTTTCACCTTATTTTTCTCTACCATCACGATCTATTTATAGCAAATGATGCAGGCTTTTAAATAGTGATAGAAAAGCTTCCTTAACCGAAATTTAGTCTAGATACCAAGAGTTAACTGATCTAAAGAAAAAACGAAGCAGAAACCAGTGATCCAGGTGGTAGAGCAACCTGATGCTGAGGGAGTCCTAGACTTGAGATGGGTGAGTCTTAACACTCTGATGGTTGCTGACCCCTTCAAGCCAATGATGACAGCTATGGATTCTCCCCAGGAAAGATGTGAATGTTGCACACAATTTTAGCAAGTTCAAACACCACCTGAAGCCCATCTCTGAGCTGTAATGGAAAGAGCAGCAGGGTGACAGTCCTGACACCTGGTCAAAATAGTAGATGTCCTCCTCTTCACCACCTTACGCATTTTGGTAGGAGTAGTACTGGAAGTAACTACAGCACTGGTAGTAGTAATAGCAGTTGTGTTTGAAGCAGTCAAAATAGCTACACATATTGAGTGCTTTCAACATGCCAGGCACTTACCAAGCCTGAGTTCCTCTCATCCATGCACATAGAACTATTGCCATCCCATTTTCCAGGAAACTGAGCCTCACCAAGCTCAAACAGCAACTCCAAGATCACTCACTGGGAAGCCAGCGTCAACATTTGAATTCAGATCTACCTACAGGTCCTTAACCACTGATTCAATATACATTGAAACAAGTGAATGACACTTGAACAGGATGTGGCAGTCATTCTGGCATTCACCAACTGAGTGACCTGATGCCAAGTCACTCATCCTCACTGAGCTCTTGGTAAGGAAGGTTTCCTAGGGCTGACAAGCCATGATTCTAAGAGGCAAGGAGCATTGGGCTATTTCATGAGCAAAGAGAAGTGGAGCCAGGCTCAAGAACAAGTTGGTGGCCGTGTCAAAGAGCTCAGCAGAGCCCTGACTTCCAGCAGAGAGAGCAGGCTTCCAGGAACCTGCATTTCCTGTTGATATTTGCTTCCCTCTCCTGGCAGTTTCGTTGGCCTCCAAAGGCTGTTTGGATGCCCAGGGGAAATGATCCCTGTCACCAACACTCTTTCATGCCAAAGAGGCTCAGCACCTTGCCTAATTAACTGCAGCTTCTTGGCTCCACCAGGGCAGGCCAGTGTGGCAGGGAGGGTCCCTAATCCCAGCAGCTACTGTGCCAGTGTGGGGAGGGGAGAGAGCTGGGGCCGGAACAAGCTTGGAATCCCAGGCGCACAGTAGTCCAGTCCCTGGCCCATACTCCCCCTCTGTAGTGGGTCTAGAGAAGCAAGTATATCCCATTAGGGATGGGCATGGCTTCACGAAGACTCTGAACTTTAAGGCTGGAAAGGACCCAGATCAAGCCACTCAACTAAAAGGAGGAAACTGAGCCCCAGAAAGGGAAAGCAACTTATCCAGAATGATACATAAAATGGGAGCAACAGCAGCACCTTCATCAAGGGATTAATTAGGCAATTAAATGGGCTAATGGTGCAAAGGGTTTAGTGCCAGACCTATACAGAGCACACACACAACATAACCAGTGGTTCTCATAAGCACTAACTACTAGCATTATTGTTATTTGTACATCCTTTAAAAGGGCCAGTCCCTCGGGATGCATCCCCATTAAGCCATTTATTGCCTGTTTTACCGCCATCTTCCACAGGATTGGCGAGCAGAGTCACAGGTCTGTTTTCAGCAAGCATGCTCTCCTGCTCTGGATACTCCCCGCCCCTGCCAGGACAGTCTATGCATCCCCAGCCTCCATCCTGGTCCCTAAGCGTCCTCATTCAGGCACTGTGCTTATCCACTCCTATCCTCCAGAGTTATGCACAAGGTTTCCAAGCTTTTCCTCCCTCTTTCCACTTGTTCCCCCAAATTTTTTCTCCAGTTTTGCATTTTGCCAAGACCAGTTCCTATGCCCTTCAGACTCAGGGACAGAAACAAGGCCATCCCTGTGGAGAGACAACTCACCCTGTCATGGAGACTAGTTGTTCACATGCCCGATTTCCATTTCAGCTGAAGGCTTCCACACAGTGCCTTAAGCCAAAGGAGTACCTGGGATGGTAGGACTAAACCTAATAGTGTGGACCTTGTCACAAATCAGACCACAAGGTGGCGCCCTCATCTGCCTCACCCACAGCAAACCAGAGCAGAGCCCCCTCCCACATGTCCCCCAGTTGAGAAAAGAGTTGGTGTACTTACAGCCAGTGCTTACATCCAGGCATGGATAACCCTCTTTCAAGTTTAAGCCCGTGCCTGGCTTACCCCTGCACCAGGAACCCAGCCATCTCTCCCCAGCACCATCCCTGGATTGCTAAGTAGAGAAGTAGGAGACTGGCTCAAGAGGCCAAACGTTGAATAATCAAGAAGCGAAGTGTTACAGGGCAGAAAACTCAAGTGCAATGCAAAATCAAACTCAGGAATTCTGGAGGCATCTATGCCACCACCTGTGGGATCTTCAGCTACTCTCTGGGACTAGTGTGTCTCCATCTGCAAAACAAAGACTTCAGACTTCATGATTGCAAAGATCCCTCCCATTCAGCTATTCTAGGAGTGCATGCTCTTCATTCAATAAATGGATTCAAAGGTGATTCTGAAGACCAGGCCCTTGGGGAAGCTCACAGCCTAACAGGAGATATAAGACAAGAGTAGGAAAGGTGCTCAACGGCAGCAGAGTGACAGGCTTAGGAACATGGCTTGAAGCTATAAAATGTTCTGTAAAGTATAATTGCATTTTGGAAAACATTTAAATATGTATATACAACAACAACCAAAAAAATTGATAGCATATGCACCAAAATGTGATTTCTCTGCCTTATGGAGTTATGGGTGCTTTTAATATATTTTTTCTTTTCTTTTTGCTTTTTCATATTTTCTCATTTTTTCATTGAAGTTATTATTAATGGCATTTTTTTAGAAAAACATTTTGTATTCAAACAATGTAAATTCCAGCTATATTACAAACATGCTGTGTGACCTGGAGCAAGTCACTTAACCTCTCTAAGTCTCAGTTGCCTTTCATTTAAAATGGAAATTGTTTTTAATCTAATATTGCCATAAAATGTTTTTGGACCTCAAATACACAGGAACGAGTTAATCATGTTTCTGGATTCCTAACACCTCCTCATCATCAGCCTATGCCATTCCACTCCTCTCTTATTTTATTGATTTATTTCCTTTTACTCCCATTCCCCATTCCCATTTCCCTCTGCCTGCCTTCCCACACCCGCCTGCAACCAATTTGTGTTTTGATAGGTATTTTTTAATTTGAAAGTGTTTTTGCAAAAGATTTATAATGCTTTAGTATTATGCTATTCATCTCTGTTCTTTTTCCTGCTTTTTTCACAAAGAACAATGTGCTTAAGATCTTCCCATATTGCTGTATGGAGATGCCATCCAGGGCCTCTTAAGTGCTGTGTAATCACCATGCTACACATCTATCACACTCTACCTCTCCATATTTCCCAGTGAGAAATACTCAGGTTTTTTCCAACTCTCTACCGCCGTAATCAACACTGCCCTGCGCATGCTCATACATGTAGACCTATGGACCTGTGTGAAAATTGTTTGAGATATAGGACCTGGAGCAGAACTGCTGGGTCAGGAGGTGTGTGTATATGTAATGAGGCACAGTGGTGCCAGAGTCTCTCCAGTACATCTTCACAACCAGTGCCCCCACCAGCCATGCAGAAAGCCCACATCCCCATACCCCTGCCTACATATGGCACTATGCAGCTTCCTAATTTTTGCCTGCCTAACTGATATATTATATCTCTTTGTACTTTTCATTTTCATTCATTTGACCACCTAATATTTTAAAGACCTTAGCATATGTTCATTAGCCCTCTGGTTTACTACTTTATAAATTGCCTGTTTTGTTTTCTTTGTCTACATTTCTACTGAGTCTTTTTCTTGTTGATTTGCAGTTGTTCCCTATACTAAATATCAATCCCTTGTCTGCCTCAGATATTGTAAGTGTCTTCTCCCACCCTGGCCTCCTATTTTACCTAATTTGAAGTGTCAAGTCGTTTTTCTTCGTCTCCAGATCAAACAGATCGCACTTTACATTGTCTTCTTTCACCTTTAAAGTTTTACCTTCGCGTTTAGGTCTTTAATACATCTCATTTGCCATGGAAATAAATCAGAGTCTACCTCATAACGTGTGGTGAAGGGTAAAATAATAAAGGTAAAGGGCCTAGCACGGTGCCGGACCCAAGAGCCACGCAATTGTGGGCGATGATTATTACTCTTTGAGTAGAAAGTGGCAAGTGGTGCTCCAGGAAACCTAGTTACAGGAACTTAGATGCCCTTTAGCTAGATCAGGAACAGTTTTGTGGGCGAAGGGGAAGTTACTGAGGTGAGTCCTAAAAATTAATGCATGATTCATTCATTCGTTTTGAGATGGAAAAGCGAGTCTTCCAGGCAGAAAGGGTGGGGTGGGCAAAGAAAGGCCTGGCGGCAAGAATGCTTAGGCGGAGCACAGGGAGGAGAGAGCCTGACTACTCACAATCTGCTGTCTTTCTGTCCTTGCCCACCCCACCCTTCTCCCCGCAGGCTCCCTGTTCTCCACCCTGAAGCCCCCCGACGCCGTGTTCAAGGTGGTGTTCTGGCTGGGCTACTTCAACAGCTGCCTCAACCCCATCATCTACCCGTGCTCCAGCAAGGAGTTCAAGCGCGCCTTCCTGCGCATCCTCGGGTGCCAGTGCCGCGGCCGCCGCCGCCGCCGCCGCCGCCGCCGCCGCCTGGGCGGCCTCGCCTACACGTACCGGCCGTGGACGCGCGGCGGCTCGCTGGAGCGCTCGCAGTCGCGCAAGGACTCGCTGGACGACAGCGGCAGCTGCCTCAGCGGCAGCCAGCGGACCCTGCCCTCGGCCTCGCCGAGCCCGGGCTACCTGGGCCGCGGCGCGCCGCCGCCCGTCGAGCTGTGCGCCCTCCCGGAGTGGAAGGCGCCCGGCGCCCTCCTGAGCCTGCCCGCGCCCGAGCCCCCCGGCCGCCGCGGCCGCCACGACCCGGGCCCGCTCTTCACCTTCAATCTCCTGGCCGAGCCCGAGAGCCCTGGGACCGACGGCGGCGCCAGCAACTGCGGCTGCGAGGCCGCGGCCGACGTGGCTAACGGGCAGCCGGGCTTCAAAACCAATATGCCCCTGGCGCCCGGGCAGTTTTAGGGCCCCGCGTACAGCTTTCTTTCCCTGGGGAGGAGGTCACCGTGGGGGGCGGGCGGTGAGTGTCGGCGCCCGGTAGACGCGGGCCCCGAGGGGGACGGGGGGAGGGGGGCGGGGAGAGGGGCAGCTGCTTTTCTGGCAGGGGCATGGGTGCCAGGTACAGCGCGGAGAGCGGGGCCGAGCATGCTGAGCCTGGGGGACCCAACGCCGGCCCGGATTTACGTCTCTCTCTCTCTGTATATATATGTAAACGAGTCCCTCTGTACATGTATTTAACCGTGTGTACACGTGCGTGTGTCTGTGCGGTGTACGTGTGGTCTGCGTGTGTGCGTGTGTGGCGGCCGCCCGCGCGGGGGCAGAGTGCGTGTGCGCCCAGGATGCGGCAGGGCGCTCTTCGTCCCGTGACTTCGTACCTCTCAAGCCCCTCCTTGTAATTCACTGAATGATGGCACTTTGTGGGGGGCTGGAATCAAAGTCGGACATTAAAAGTCATTTCTCCTGTGTGCCTTTGAGTTTTCTGTGATCTCAGTGGTAGGCAGGATCTGGGGTTCCCTTTTCCTTCTTCTTCAGGTTTGTCCCTGTCCCATGGACAGTAGTGGTGCAGGACCCCCTTGGCCCTATTTCTCCCTTAGCGACTACTGCCCAAGACTAAACAAATCTGATCCTGCGGCTGAAAGTGACCCCCTGGACTTAGCCCATAAACCCTGCTTGCCTACTTTTGACCCTTAGCAGTATCTAAACCCTCCTGCTGCAGGCAACACTTGCAATGTCTGGCCTGGCCCTGATCCCTTGGACCCCAATCCCAGCTGGGGCTCCCTGGCCAGGACCCTAATTGGGCCTGTCACTTGAGAGGAGATGGGACCCAAGCAGAGATGGGCTGCTTCCCTTCATCTCCTCCCCACATCCATAAAGCCAGACGCTCCATTGTTTGCTTGTGTGCACAGAAGCTGAAAAAGAAATCCAGACTGAAGAATTTTCTGGACAAGATACAGATCCGTGTGGCCAAGCAACACACAGAGACACAAGGACCCTCCAAAGCTCTAACTGACAAGCCTACCTAGGAAAGAGGCACTGAGGAAAATCACTCAGAGTTAGAGCATGACTCTGAGAAGGTAACCTCGATTCATTGGGCCTGCAACTGATTTACTGTATGGCCTTGAGAAAGTCACATTCCCTTTCTAGATCTTGGTTTCCCATTTGTGTAATGATGGGATTGATTCCAAGGTCTTTTTTTTTTTTAACTCTAAAGCCTCTAGTTTGCAAAAAGAATAAAGGGAACGCAACAAAAAAAGGATCATTTTCTTCCCTGAAATACAAAAAAGCATGACAATCCCATTCTCTTTCCACTTTGCTTTTTCTAAATTGGGCTTCCTAATTTTTCAAGCAAAATCCTCCTCCAGTAATTAGCATGTCAGTCATTTATACTATAGGTGATTGAAAGAGAATATGATTTAAGTGGAGAGGAGCAGTATTTAGTGCAGCTGAAAATGTAGGGATATCAGGCATGGCTGGATCCAGGGAGATTTAAACAAGATTGTCACCTTGCTCATTAGGCTTTTACTCATTCATCTAGCTTCCATCTTTGATTCTGCTTATTTTTATATGTTGCCCATGTTTGCTTTCTGCAAACAGCTTTCTCACACCTTTCCTATAACTTGAAACCCTCAAAAAGGAAAAATAAGATTTCCCAGCAGTTCTGCCAAAAAAAGTCCTGAGAAGCCAGAAGTTCTGTATCACAGATCCCTTTGACACTCTGATAAAAGCTATAGCTATTCCTTCCAGAAAAAACTGCACATACAAAACAAAAGCACAAAAAAAAAACCATTTTTATACAGTTTCAAGTTACTCAGCCCTGTTTAAGACTCCATGAACTAAGCTTGATAACCCAGATTCACAGGTTATTTGAGCTAAACTTGATTTTCAGAATTATCTAGGCCAATTCCTCTCATCTTTACAGATGGAGAGACTAAGGTAAATAATTCAACAAACTCACACTGAACTAGTAGTAGGCCCCAGGTGGGCTGTCTCCCTTTATGTTCGCTTGGGCTGCAATCTTGAGGTTAAGTACATCCTCCACTGGAGAGTATGTCCCTTTTTGCCTCTACAGAGAAAAGGAAAGAAGCACTTGAACCCAATTCCTAGGAAAGAAGGAACCGTTCGGGGCAGTCCTCTAAAAACATTTTGTTAGCAACACAAATCTTCCAAGTCAGCCTTATACAGAATCCTGGTGTAACTGCAGCCCAGAATGAAGCAGAGAAAGGAAGAGAGAGCCTCACTCCCCTGGCCTCCTTCTCCTCCTCCTTAGCCCCTTCTCTGGCCTACCCCAAGCACCCTAGGGCTCCACAGAATAAGATTCAAAAATCACTGATCTAGTGCATGAGAATGGGACTTGGAGTCAGTAGCACCTGGGTACAGCTCTTGACTCTGTGTGACCTTGAACAATTCATCTTGTTTCTTGCAGTCTGTTTCCCCATCTATCAAGTGGACATGGTCTATACAGCCCACCAGGAAGCACAGAGGATTCAGTGAGATCACTGTGGTATAAACACTGAACTGGGAATCACTGAGAAGATGCAAGCTATAATTTGGACCTCAAATATCTGAAGCCATAGACACCAAAGGCAATTTCCTGAGTTGCTCATTTGTGATGACTTCATATATTACTGGTGTGTGGAGGCAATCCAGGTGGCACAGGGAGGCAGTGGCAGCCTCCCGCCCCTTTCTAGAAGCAAAGTTGGCCAAGCAGTGGTTCACACCCTATAGACTGCTGGGTTCCCCCAGCCAGAGGCTGCATTATGCTGACCTCTCCATAGTCAGGCCCAGGGAGGGCCTGGAGTGCATTAAATAGGTCTTCTCTACTCTGGCCTCCCACTGATAGGAAAGTGGCCCTACCTTATCCTCTCCAGCCACCCAAACACTCCTGAATAATGTCACCACTGAGGCATGCACAGGGTACATCTACCAACCAAAGCAGAGTTAAGTGGCTTGGCAAGAATCAGTTGGCAGGACAATAGCTAATCATCCTGATCTGGGTCCAAAACCCACCTCTGCCAGTTAGTAGCTATGTGACCTTGGGCAACTCACATCACAAGTCTAAACTTCAGTTCCCTGAACGTAAAATAGGGACAATAATAATTCCTCCATCATAGGGACATTAGGAGGATCAAATGAGATCATGAGGAAAAAGCAACACCAAGTTTAGTCACCTGGGAAACATCCGATAAATGATAGCTAGTAACAGAGGGATTAATTATTCAAGTCTTTACTTCAATGTAAGAAGTTTAGGAAATCTGAATAAATGGATAAAGAAAACAAATTCAGTATTATTCATCAGATTCCAGGGGTTTAGCACTCAGAGTCCCCCTTGAAGAAGAAAGACAGAAATTCATGACATTTAAAGAATTTTGTAGGCACTATTTATTACCCATGGGCGACCTTACTTAGCCTCCCTCCCAGTCGTTCTCAGCTCTTTCTGCCTCAGCTCTGCAGGTCCCCTCGGGATGCCTTTGGCCCTGCCCCACTAGGCCATGGGGTGTAGCCTGACTGAGGGTAAGGCTGAGGGTATGAAGGGAGGGCTGGGTGAATTGGGAAGAACTTGTATCCTTCCAACCTTATACCTGGACCTGCCTGCTGAAGCTTGAGAGCCAAGAATTTGAGACTTTTTGCCTTGACTTCCCTTAGAAAACCTTCCCCTTAGGCAATAGGTGGTTTCCTTCTAGCTGGCTGGCTAGAGGCAGAGCTTCAGTGTGGGAGCTGATTTGCTGCAGGGTGGGTGATGGGAGGACGGGAGGGCGCCCAGAGGAGCTACTGGCTGCCTTGCCCCCTCTGGCTTCTCCCCTACTGCTGCTCCCTCCTCCCCACCAGCCCTTCTGGCCTCTGCTGACTGAGCCTGACTCCCCCACTCTGGCCTCCATACTTCCTGGCCCCTCTGCCTAGAGCCCCTTCTCTCCTCGTGGCTTCCTCCCTCACCTCCTCCACCACGTCTTAGCTCAAGTGTCACCTTCTCTGGGGCCATCTGATTTCTCTGTCCTATTTAAAACTGGCCTCCCCTGTGCCAGCACCACCCAGGGTTCCCTCTAGCCTTTTTCTACCTTATTTTTCACCATAGCACTTATCCATACCCAGCATGTTAAATATTTTACCTGTTTATGTGTTTTTTATTCTGTGTCCCCGCACACACTAGAAATGCACATTCCAAGAGGATATTTTTGTCTGTTCGGTGTTGTATCTTCAGCATCTAAAGTAATGCCTGACACATGGTAGGTATGCAAATATTTTTTATTGAATGAGTGTATATTACCCTACTTTGAACAAGGATTGTGATAACAGCATTCTTAGAACAGGGTGCTGTGGGAGCTCAGCAGGCACTCCAACCTCTACCTTCATGATGGGGAGAGAAACAGTTCTGGTCAGGGAAGGCTTCCTGTAGGGAGTGCCGTCCGAAGAACGTCAGTGGGCCCTCACTGTCCACCTGTGTTTCCACTGTTAGTGGTCTCACGCACCCAGTGGAGATGGGAGTCCGAAGGCCAGACCCAGAGTCCCAGCGCTTTCTAGGCCTCCATCTACTGACTGGCAATCAGGAACACTGACAGAGATAACCCCTGATCTGTGTCAATCTGTGACTAAAGCTTTTGTTTTGTTCTACTGTCCTCAATGTACAAACTTCAGAGACAAGCTATTTTGGGCGACAGCTTCATTGGGATTAGTAAGACAAACAGCTCTGGCCCTTGCCAGTGGCCTCATTCAGAGAAGCAGCATCTTTGTAAGAGGGATGCTTGGGAGCAGAGGAAAGTGTTAAAACCTGGAGACTGCCCTTGCATGTAGTGTCAGCAGCTACTATCGGAAGCAGATTACTTACCCATCAAAGGCCTCCTGAATCCAATAACACCTACACCTGTATAGAACTTCAGTCCCTCATTTGTTCTTTCATTTATTCTGCAATCATTGAGCACCTACACAAAGCTGGGAGACAAGAATACAAAGGAGAATAAAACCCAGTCTTTGCGCTCATGAAATTTTCAGTCTGGAAGAGGAAGTTGAATTCCTCCTTTCCTCTAACTCTGCCCCCTTTCTGGTCTTGGGATTTTAGAAAACAAAGCAAGGAAAACTTGCAAGCATCTCCTGCTTCCCCCTGTCCACATCTCACCTGAAGGAGTGAAGCCCAAAGCCTGCTGCCTGCTTGAATGAAGGGAAAGGGGTGGGTGGGGGCAGAAAAGAGAATGAACATCAAAAAATAGCATCCAGTCACTCACTACCCAAATATCCAGTCAATCCCCACCCACAGGGTGAACCCAGCTATTGAGACACTCCACATGTGTGCATGCACACACGGGAAGGATGAAGCTTGCTGACAGCCAGGTGTGGAGAGGTCCGTCCAGTCCATCCAGCTTGTCCAGCTCAAGGCCATCCCTCACAAGCTTCTACAGAGCAGGTGCTGATGGGAAAGCATCTGTGGCACTCAGGGTTGAAGCAGCCCCATTCCTCCCCTCCCTGCCCGGTGCCACGGTGAGTGTGGCAGGTTTCCAGGAAGGGGCTCTAAGGACAGAGTTAGCAGGGCTTCCCGACCCCGACTGGAGCACTGTGCTGCCCAGAAAGCCCCAGGCTGTGATCCTTCCCAGGCAACACTCTCCCCTGCGACTGGGAAGCAGCTGCAGGGAGATGGCAGGGAGCACCAGACGCCTTCTTCAAGGATCTTCCCCACGGCAGTGTTCGAGCCCCAGATACTGTAGCGTGTTTGTCCTTCAGCCTCATTGCTAAGGTCCCTGAGGGACAGGTATTCCTTCAACATCTGTTTATGACAATATTACTAAGGGCCTCCTCCAAGCCCAGCATGCTTAGAATACAGGGATGAGCAAGACAGATCCACCCAGCTGGTGTGATGGGAATATGGCAGGAGCACCCACTGAACTAGTTAGTTCTGGGGTTCATGGTCTGATGGTGCCCACTGCCCTGGTGGCCCAGTGGCCCTCCCAAGCATCTGCTGGCATCAGTTGACATACACAGAATTAAAAGAATCTGCAATAAGGGCAGTTGGGTGGGTGGGCATCTGGGGTCAGGAGGACAATACACCCTTTTTTTCCCTGATATCACTGATGTCTACCTTTCTCCCTCCATTGACCCACATTGCCTGCCTTCCATCTACCAACCTACTTCTTTATTGCCCTTGACAAAAACCCTCCTTGTGTTTATACTCCGTGTACTCCACATGCTGTCCCCCTCCGCATCCCCAACCCAAGCCTCTCACATCCGTTGCAAACAGGCTTTCCTCCCCACCACTTTCTCGGAACTGTGCTTGTCAAGGTCATGAAGGGCCCCAGTGCTGCCCAAACCACACTCTCAGCAGCTGGACACAACTGATCATGCCCCTTTTTAATCTGCAAGCACTTCTTCCACACAGCTGCCAACCTCACTGACCACTCCTCAGGAACTTCTCCTCCCTTCCTCTCAACGCTGAAGCTCCCCACAGCTCAGTCCTTGGATCTTTTCCTTCATTCCTTGGTGATTTCATCCCCTCCTGTGGCATTAAATTCTACCCACACGATGATGACTCCCACATTATGTCACCAGCCCAGGCCTTCCAGACGCATCTCAAACTTGGCACGTCCCCAGCTGACCTCTTGTTCCTCTTGCACAATGGTCCCTCCCCCATCCCAGTAAATGCTCCACTATTCACCTGATTGCACAAACCAAAAAGCCCAGAGTATCCTTGACTTGTCTCTGGCTCTCAAAACCCACATCAATCGTCAGAAGATCTGCTGGTCTGCATTGCAAAATGTGTCCACAGTCCATCCACTGCTCAGCACCTCCTGTGCTGCCACCACCAGCACCTTCTCCAGCTGAACTACTGCAGTTGCCTCCAAACTAACCTCCCAGATGCCACCTTAGAAAACTCCACTTGTACCACCCTCCCTGTCGCTAAAATGATCCCTTTAAAAAGTGAATGAGGAGGGTGGGTGAGGAGGGAGAGGGGTTGGGGGGGCACTATAAGTTGCAGTCACAATACAGGTGGGTCATGGGGATGGTGGTACAGCACAGAGAATACAATTAATGACTGTAACATCATACTACGTTGATAGACAGGGACCGCAGTGGAGGAGGTGAGGACTTGATAATATAAGTGAGAGTTGAACCACTGTGTTGTGTATTTGAAACCATAAGATTGTATATCAATGATACTTTAAATAAATAAATAGATGTTCTGGGGCAGAAGAGGGAGTAAATGAGACCATTCCACTGCTTAAACACTCCAGATGAGCTCCCATCACAATAACATCCAAACTGCTTGCAGTGATCTGCCCCTTCCCCGTTCCTCCCCACCTCATTTCCCCTCCTCTCCCTCTCTCTGCTTTAGCTACATGCTGTCCCCCTTGACAACACACCAGGGACACTCCTTTCTTAGTCTCTGCTCTTGCTGTTCCCTCTGCCTGTGCTATTCCAGATATTTACCATTGTTACCACCTTCCAGACTCTGTTCACACATCACCACCTCAGAGAGGCCTTCCCTGATCACTCATTCTAAAAGAGACCTGTTTCTGTAGCTCCTAACCTGGCTTTCCCTTTTTACAGCACTTACTACAAACCAATACTTATTTATTTATTGGCTCTCTCCTCCATTAGAACATGAACTCCACCTAGGCAAGAACTTGACCCATTGTACTCATTTCTGGATCTCCAGATCAGAGACGAGCACTGGCACATAGCAGGCACTCATTAAATATTCATTGAATGAATGAATGAATGATGCCTTGTTTCTGGTCCCTGGCCAGGCCTCAAGTAGTGGTGTGCCAACACTGCCTTTTACCAGCTGTGAGGCTGATAATGAACATCTCTTTCCAACTCTGCATTCAGTGACATCACACTGGTAGCTTAAAATCTGCTGTGATGGGAGTTTTTATACCACAGAAATCGGCAAGCACTGGTATTTTTCCAGTTTGGAAAGCAGTTTACCAGCACACCATTTTCAATTTCTGAAGAAACTTTTTCCACGAAGGACTTCGGGACACTGGGAACCCAAGGAGTGCTGCCTCTAAGCCCTGGTGAGAAACTCGATCCTGAATTAGACACAGGAACATTCTGCTTGGAAGAAGGCATGGTTTGGACACCATGAAACCTGAAGGGAAGGAACGCCCACCTGGCATTTGAGTGTCTGCAGCTTTGAGGGCTGGGATGTAGCCCCACGGGGGAGAGCTGGCTCAGGAAGCTGAGCTGCACAGGTTACACCTGCAGCCACTCATCCATGCAGCTCGCAGGAAGCAGTCGTTAGGGAGGTAGCAGGAGAAAATGAATTCCAAGAGCTCCCAGTAATACTGGTGAGACTTTTTAAGAGAGCCTGAGGTTTGATAGGTGGGGACTACTACACAGAAATATTTATTATGCATATCCACATGACCCAATTTGCACCCCCTGACTGGTTAGACTAGAGCCAGTGATTTGGAAGGAGATGGGGGCTCAGAGGCTGGTTCTTGTATCTGTACTACCTGCTTTGGTACCAAGAGCTGGGGCCGTGGTTCTCAAACTCAGAAAGTAGAAGAACCACTCAGGAGCTTATTAAAAATGCAGACTCACATAACCTCAGGCCTCCTTTGCCTGATTTAGTAAGTAGTAAAGCCCAACCATCTGCACGTTAAGCAAATGATCCAGGTGGTCAGCAGACCACGTTTTAAGCAACACTGTAATTTAGCATGCAGCTCCTCAGGAAAATGACCAGATTTCTTACTGCCCTAGAGATCCCCTACAGGGTCTACTGTCTTCTGGGACAGGCTTTGCTAAACGCGGAGCTGGAAGAGCCAATTTCTCTCTCCCCAGGCCCTGATCCAGCAGCTTCCAGGAGTGAGTTACACCTGCCGTCTGCCTTTAAGGCCAGGATGGTTTCAAATCAAATAAACCTCTCATCTGACCCTCGTGTCCCAGATTGTTGACCTCCCCACCCTTGCCTCCAGCAAGGAAGGAGCCAGGCCCGAGAGCAAAAGAACAGTGTTGTAAGAAGCTCTGCCAGCGTGTTTCAAGAAGTCAAAGGGCAGTTGTTATCATGCCTTTTAAATTACGCCGAGAGGTTTCAATTTTCTCCTTTTGCAGGCTCATAAACATTTGGCGTTAGGCTTCTGTGTTTTCTTCCACCGCCAGGAACTCTGGCCGCTGGTCCCCGGCAGGGACGCAGTGCGCGCCCAGGTGCGCCGGCCTCTTCTGAGGGCGCTACGCGCCGGCGCCACGGCGTCTCCAACCGGGAGCAGAAAAAAAAAAAAAAAAAAAAAAAAAAGCCTCCCGGGGCCGCTCCTCGCCGCCCAGAGCCTGGCGTCCTTTCTCCCTACGTGCAGAGACTGAGAAACAGCTTCTTAAACACCGCAGTGACGAAGAGCGCGCCGCGTCCCGGAGCAGGTGCTCCGAGCAGAGCCGCTGAGGCGGACCCGGGCGCCCCCTGCTGCCCAATGCGCCTAAGCGACCAGAGTGTAAAGGAACCAAGTTCTTTGCAATTCAGCTTGCGCTGCTCGGCCCACTTCCTCTGCGCCCCCACCATTGGTGTTTCAGCTGCAGCCAGACATTCTAAAAATTTAGGGGTGCTTAACTTGGAGTCAATGCGTTGGCTTCAGGGTATCTGGGAGCCCCCTAAAATGTTATGCAAAGTGTGATGCTTATGTACAATTTTCTGGAAGGGTAATGTATAGCTTTCATTAGTCTAATATTTTATGATCTGTAGACCACGTGCTAGGCAATGTGCAAGCTATTGGTGGCAAGCGATGACCAAAGAGACATGTCACTTCTCTTCATGGACGTACATGAGCCTGACTACAGTCTGTAATTGGCTGAATAATGGCTTCAAAATATGGCTACATCCATTCCCTGGCATCTGTGGATGTTAGCTGAAAAGGCAAAAATTACTTTGCAGATGTGATCAAGTTAAAGATCTTGAGATGGGGAGAGTTTCCTGGATTATCCCAGTGGGCCTGAGGTACTCAAAACAAGCGTCATCATAAAAAGAGAAACACAAGAGACAGACAGAAGGTGACATAAGAACAGAAACAGCAAGACAGAGAGAAAGACATTTGAAGATGCTACACTGCTGACTTTGAAAATGGGGGCAGGGGCCCAAGAACCAAAGGATATAGGGAACTCTTAGAAGCCAGGAAGAACAGGCAGGCAGATTCTCCCCAACTACTTCCAGAAGGAACTGCTGACACCTTTACTTTAGACCAGTGAAACATTTCAGTCTTCCAAACTCCAGAACTATAAGAGAATATATTTCTGTTGTTTTATGCCACTCAATTTGTACTGGTTTATTACAGCAGCAGTAGGAAACTAATACACAGCTCAGCAACAGACCCTAAAAGTGGCAAGAGACCCTGTGCTCACAGCCCTTTACAATGCTGAGGATCTCTGTCTCACTGGCCCTTCCCCTCTCCAGGACAAGTCAAAACGTCAAAAACTGCAACTAACACGGAGAAAGTGGATTTACTGAACTTCTCCTCTGTACCAGTCTCCTCTGACACCAGTCTCCATCTGTGTCCCTTTCCTAGAGAGCTTTGGGACTATACCTGGGCTAGAGAGAAACATGCCAAGTACTCCACAAAGCTATAGGATAAAAGTGGAGCATCTCTCAGAGCACCAATTTTACTGAATAAGACAAGATTTAAAACATTTTCAGTGTAAAACTAGAATTTTGAGATAAAATAAGGGACTTCAAAAAAGTTTTCCTCTCCCTATAGCCACTTGTAGTCATGCTTCCCAGGCACTCAGGGTTCTGCTTCACAGTCCCCTGCCATACAGACATTTTGGTGGGAAAATCTGAGCAGTTCAAGATTAAGAAATAGGTGACAGTGAACAAAGAGTGGGATGTGTGGCTAGATAAGGGTGGACTTTTACATGAACTACCAGGAGCATCTAAGACTTCTCAGGAAGAGAAACTTCAGCCCCCCTTCAGAGGATATGGACTCCTATCAACACACAAAGATGTATAAGGGTACTTACTGCAGCGTTGTCTGTGGTAGAGAAAAATGGAAGTGATGTAACCATCCATCCAGAGAAACATGCTTTAATAAATTATGCGCATCTGTGCTGTAAAATACTATGCAGTGATTAGAAAGAATGAGGTCACTCTATATGTACTGACATGGACAAATCCCTAAAATGCGGTGGACGTATGGAAGACCAGATAACCTAACGATATGTATAGTTTCATTCTGTTTACATACATTTTATGTGTTTGTATGTATGATTCCCAGCAGGAACTGGAAATGGGAGTACTGGGAAGGAAGAGAGGAGGAGGGAAGGTTTTCTTTTATTATTTCATATATTCCCTATCTCATGGCTTTTTTTTTCACACATAATATATTCCTGAAGTACTTAAGTAAGAGTTTTTTAATTGAAGGATAGTTAACATACAATATTATATTGGTTTCAGATGTACAACATTACTAAACTCTCACCATGATAAGTATGGTTACCATTTGTTACCAAAGTTATGATAATATTATTGGCTATATTCCCTATGCTGTATTTTCAACCCTGTGACTCATTTATTTTTATAATTGGAAGTTTGTACTTCTTTATCCCCTTTACCTAGTCTGCCCCTCCACTCTTCTACCTCCTCTATAGCAACACCAGTCTGTTCTCTGTATTTATGAGTAAATTTCTGTTTGGTTTGTTTGTTCATTTGTTTTGTTTTTGAGATTTCACATACAAGTGAAATCATATGGCATTGGTCTTTCTGTGACTTATTTCACTTAGCATAATACCCTCTAGGTCCACCCATGTTGTTGCAAATAACAAAATTTTTTATTCTTTTTATGGCTGAATAATATTCCATTTTACACACACACAAACTTTATTTTTTCATCTATTGATAGCGCATTGATTGCTTCTGTAGATTGGCTATTGTAAATGATGCTACAATAAAAACATAGTGCATATATCTTTCAAGTCAGTGATTTTATTTTCTTCAGGTAAATATCTAGAATTGGAATTACTGGGTCATATGATATTTCTGTTTTTAGGTTTTTTGAGACACATCCATACTCTTTTCCATAGTGGCTGCACCAATTTACACTCCTAACTACAGGGTTCCTTTTTCTCCATACCCTTGCCAACACTTATTATTTCTTGTCTTTTTGATACTAGCCATACTGACAGGTGTGAGGTGGTATCTCATTGTGGTTTTGATTTGCATTGCCCTGATGATTAGTGGTGTTGAGCATCTAAAAGTGAGAGGGCTGCTAAAGGGGCAAGGATTGAATAGAGCTTATTACTCAGGAGAAAGGACAGGTAGACAAAATTGTCCGGGTGCACTCTGCCCAGCAGGATGGGAGCTTAAAGAATCTTCAGGTGCTCCATCCCGCTGGCTGGCTGCACAGCTCCAAGGACTCCCACCATGATACGCAGCCTACTGTGTCTTCCTCCCAGCTAGCCTGCACCTGGCTCAGGCTCACTAACCAGCAACCCCTGCCCTGGCATCAGGCCAGCCAGAGGGAAGCCCTGCCTACAGCAGCTACAAACACAAAGCATAGAGGCTTACACCAGTGTGTTCAGCCCACTGGTTCTGGCAGTGGAGACAAGCATAGTAGCCGGGGAGCAGGAAACAGCTCTTTCTTCCCCCCAAGTACCAACACCGCTCCCCTGCAACCCCCGACATTGCTCCAGGGGCTGAGCATCTCCAGACAGTACAGTTTCTGGGCACTAGAGGGCACCATAGACAAATTATGAAATGTCAAAGGAACCTGGTTCAAAGCAAAATTATGAATACACCTGAGAAAGATTCAAATGAAATCAACCTCATAAATCTGCCTGAAAGGGATTTCAAAATAAAAATCATTACCCTGCTCATGGAGGTACAGAAAAATATTCAAGAACTCTGGAACAAATTTAGGATGGAGATCCAATCATTGAAGAACACAATGGAGAGTTTTAAAAGCAGATTAGATATGGTGGAGAGGACAATAAATGAAATAGAAATTAGGGAAGAGGAATACAAAGAAGCTGAGGCACAGAGAGTAAAAGGAACTCTAAGAGTAAAAGAATACTGAGAGAACTATGTGACCAATCCAAACAGAACAATATTCATATTATAGGGGTACCAGAAGAAGAAGAGAGAGAAAAAGACAGAAAGTGGAGGTGCACAGATCTCCCAACACAAGGGACCCAAGGAAGATGACACAAAGACATAAAATAATTAAAATGGCAAAGATCAAGGATAAGGGGGGAGAACCAAGATGGCGGCATGAGTAGAGCAGCGGAAATCTCCTCCCAAAACCATATATATTTTTGAAAATACAACAAATAGAAATATTCCTAAAAGAGAGACCAGAAGACACAGGACAACAGCCAGACTACATCTACACCTGTGAGAACCCAGCACATCACGAAGCGGGTAAGATACAAGCCGTGACCCAGCAGGACCCGAGCTCCCCTCACCCCAGCTCCAGGTGGGAGGAGAGGAGTCAGAGCAGGGAGGGAGAGGGAGCCCAGGACTGCTAAACACCCAACCCTAGCCATCCTTACCAGAGCATAAACATGCAGTCCATGCATGGGGTGCTGGAAACTAGGGAAACAGGACAATAAGACCTGTGAGCAAGTCCCCACAGATGGTGCACCTGGGATGAAGAAAAGCGAGTGCTTTTTGAAAGTCTTAAAGGGACAGGGACCCCACAGCTGGATGGAAGTGTCCCGGGACACTTAGCCCAGCAGCTGGGAATCCCAGGGAACTCTGGGCACCCTAACCCCCTGGGCAGCAGCACAGCTCAGAGGCCCCTCAAGGAGATAAACGGCCTCCCACCTGTTCCCCCTCCAACACGACTCCACCATATTGGAGAAGCAGCCTGAGGCTGGCCACACCCACAACAACCGCAGAGCTCCTCAACGGCAGGGCAAGAATTAGAAACCCCATCTGTGCGCAGCTACCCAGCACAAGCCACTAGAGGTTGCTGTTCTCCCAGGAGAGGAAGGCCACAAACCAGCAAGAAGGGACTTTCTCTTAGTCAACACACCACCAACTCCCCACAAATACCTCTATCACCATGAAAAGGCAGAAGAATTTGACACAGACCAAGATCACAGAGGCAAACCCTGAAAAGGAGATAGACCTAACCAATCTCCCTGAAAAAGAATTAAAAATAAAGCTCATAACCATGCTGATGGAACTGCAGAGAAATATGCAAGAGCTAAGGGATGATGTCCAGAAGGAGATTACAGAAATGAAACAATCTCTGGAAGGATTTATAAACAGAATGGATAAGATGCAAGAGGCCATTGATGGAATAGAAACCAGAGAACAGGAACGCATAGAAGCTGATGCAGAGAGAGATAAAAGGATCTCCAGGAATGAAACAATATTAAGAGAACTGTGTGACCAATCCAAAAGGAACAATATCTGCATTATAGGGGTACCAGAAGAAGAAGAGAGAAAAAGGGATAAAAAGTATATTTGAAGAAATAATTGCTGAAAAATTCCCCAAACTGGGGAAGGAAATAATCAATCAGACCACAGAAATGCACAGAACCCCCAACAGAAGGGACCTAAGGAGGACAACACCAAGACACATAATATTTAAAATGACAAAGATCAAGGATAAGGACAGAGTTTTAAAGGCAGCTAGAGAAAGGAAAAAGGTCACCTACAAAGGAAAACCCATCAGGCTATCATCAGACTTCTCAACAGAAACATTACAGGCCACAAGATAATGGCATGATATATTTAATGCAATGAAAGAGAAGGGCCTTGAACCAAGAATACTGTATTCAGCATGATTATCATTTAAATATGAATGAGGGATTAAACAATTCCCAGAAGAGCAAAAGTTAAGGGAATTTGCCTCCCACAAACCACCTCTCCAGGGTATTTTAGAGGGACTGCTCTAGATGGGAGCACTCCTAAGACTAAATAAATGTCACCAGAGAAAATAAAATCACAGCAAAGAAAGCAGACCAACCAAATACTAACTAAAGGCAAAAAACACAATCAACTACCCACAAAAGCAGTTAAAGGAAACACAAAAGTGCACAGAATAAAACAACCAACATATAAAAAAAAGAGGAGGAGGAAATCACCAATGTTTAAAATAGCTCAATAAGCAAGTTAAGTTAGACAGTAAGATAGTACAGAAGCTAATCTTGAACTTTGGTAACCACGAATCTAAAGCCTGCAATGGCAATAAGTACATATCTTTCAATAATCACTTTAAATGTAAATGGACTGAATGCACCAATCAAAAGACATAGAGTCAATGAATGGATAAAAAAAGCAAGACCCATCTATATGCTGCTTACAAGAGACTCACCTCAAACCCAAAGACGTGCACAGACTAAAAGCCAAGGGAAGGTAAGAGATATTTCATGCAAACAACAGGGAGAAAAAAGCAGGTGTTGCAATACTAGTATCAGACAAAATAGACTTCAAAACAAAGAAAGTAACAAAAGATAAAGAAGGACATTACATAATGATAAAGGGCTCAGTCCAACAAGAGGATATAACCATTATAAATATATATGCACCCAACACAGGGGCACCAACATATGTGAAACAAATACTAACAGAACTAAAGGAGGAAAGAGAATGCAATGCATTCATTTTAGGAGACTTCAACATGCCATTCACTCCAAAGGATAGATCCACCGGACAGAAAATAAGTAAGGATACAGAGGCACTGAACAATGCACTAGAACAGATGGACCTAATAGACATCTATAGAACTCTACATCCAAAAGCCACTATTTGCAATAGACAATAAATGGAGGCAACCTGGGTGTCCATCAGTGGATGAATGGATGGGGAAGGTGTGGTACATATACACAGTGGAGTATTGTTCAGCTATAAGAAGAAAGCAAATCCTACCATTTGCAACAACATGGATGGAGCTAGAGGGTATAAATAAGTGAGGCAGAGAAAAATGGACACCAAATGATTTCACTCATATGTGGAGTATAGAAACAAGGAAGAACTGAAGGAACAGAACAGCAACAGAGTCACAGAACCTAAGAATGGACTAACGGTTACCAAAGGGAAAGGGACCAGGGAGAATGGGAGGGAAGAGAGGGATATGAGTGGGGGAAAAGAAAGGGGGTATTACAATTGGCATGTATGATGTGGGGGGCATGGGGAGGGCTGTGCAACACAGAGAAGACAAGTAGTGATTCTGTGGTGTCTTGCTACACTGATGGACAGTACTGTAGTGGGGTTTGTGGGGGGGACATGGTGAAGGGGAGACCCTAGTAAACATAATGTTCTTCATGTAATTATAGATTAATGACAAAAAAAAAAGCCAGATGGCTCCTGGCATATGACTGTGGATTACAGAGAACTGAATAAAGTCATACCCACCTGTGCAAAAATAAAAAAATAAAAAAAGATCAAGGATAAGGAAAGACTATTAAAAGCAGCCAGACAGAGAAAAAAGATCACATACAAAGTAAAACCCATCAGGCTATCATCAGACTTCTCAGCAGATACTTTACAGGCCAGAAGGGAGTGGCATGATATATTTAATGCAATGAAGCAGAAGGGCTTTGAACCAAGAATACTTTATCCAGCAAGATTATCATTTAAATTTGAAGGAGGGATTAAACAATTTCCAGATGAGCAAAAGCTGAGAGAATTTAGCTCCTACAAACCACCTCTACAGTGTATTTTGGAGGGACTGCAATAGATGGAAGTGTTCCTAAGGTTTGAAAGCTGTCACCAGAGATAATATAAAGGGATAAACAAAGAGTATAGAAAATGATACCTAATACATAAAGAATGGAGGAGGAATAAAAGGAGGAAAAAAAAGAACCTTTAGATTGTGTTTGTGATAGCATAGTAAGTGAGTTAAGAAGAGTCTTAGATAGTAAGGAAGTTACCCTTGAAGCTTTGGTAACCACAAATCTAAAGCCTGCAATGGCAATAAGTACATACCTATTGATAATCACACTAAATGTCAATGGTCAGAATGCACCAATCAAAAGACATAGAGTCACTGAATGAATAAAAAAACAAGACCCATCTATATACTGCCTACCAGAGACTCACGTCAAACAAAGACATACACAGACTTAAAAGTGAGGGGATGGAAAAAGATATTTCATGCAACTAATAGGGAGAAAAAAGTCTGTGTTGCAGTACTTGTATCAGACAAAATAGACTTCAAAACAAAGAAAGTCACAAGAGACAAAGAAGGACAGTACATAACAATAAAGCAGTAAATCCAACAAGAGAATATAACCATTATAAATATCTATGCAGCCAACACAGAAGCACCTACATATGTGAAACAAATACTAACAGAATTAAAAGGGGAAATAGAATGCAATGCATTCATTCTAGGACACTTCAACAGTCCACTCACTCCAAAGGACAGAACAATCAGACAGAAAATAAATAAGGAGACAGAGGCATTGAACAACACATTAGAACAGATGGACCTAACAGACTTCTACAGAACTTTCCATCAAAAAGCAGTAGGATACATGCTCTTTTCAATTTCACACAGAACATTTTCCAGAATAGACCACATACTAAGCCCCAAAAAGAGTCTCAGTAAATTCAAGAAGAATGAAATTGTACCAACCAACTTCTCAAATCACAAGGGTATAAAACTACAAATAAATTGTACAAAGAAAACAAAAAGGCTCACAAACACATGGAGGCTTAACAACATGCTCCTAAATAATCAATGGATCAATGACCAAATTAAAACAGAGGTCAAGCAATATATAGAGACAAATGAAAACAACAGCACAATGCCCCAACTTCTGTGGGATGCAGCGAAGGCAATTCTAAGAGAGAAGTATATAGCAATCCAGGCCTATTTAAAGAAGGAAGAACAATCCCAAATGAATAGTCTAAATTCACAATTATTTAAACTGGAAAAAGAAGAACAAATGAAGCCCATAGTCAGCAGAAGAAGGGGCATAATAAAGATCAGAGAAGAAATAAATAAAATTGAGAAGAATAAAACAATAGAAAAAAATTAATGAAACCAAGAGTTGGTTCTTTGAGAAAATAAACAAAAAAGATGAACCCCTAGGCAGACTTATTAAGAAAAAAAGATAATCTACACACATAAACAGAATCAGAAATGAGAAAGGAAAAATCATAATGGACACCACATAAATACAAAGAATTATTAGAGAATACTATGAAGATCTATATGCTAACAAACTGGATAACCCAGAAGAAATGGAAAACTTTCTAGAATAATACAACCTTCCAAGACTGATCCAGAAAGAAACAGAAAATCTAAACAGACAAATTACCAGCAACGAAATTGAATCAGTAATCAAAAAACTACCCAAGAACAAAACCCCCAGACAAGATGGATTTACTGCTGGATTTTATCAGACATTTAAAGAAGACATAATACCCATTCTACTTAAAGTTTTCCAAAAAATAGAAGAGGAGGGAATACTCCCAAACTCATTCTATGAAGCCAGCATCACTCTAATACCAAAACCAGGCAAAGACACCACAAAAAAAGAAAACTACACACCAATATCCCTGATGAACATAGATGCAAAAATACTCAACAAAATATTAGCAAACCGAATTCAAAAATACATCAATAGAATCATACACCATGATCAAGTGGGATTCATCTCAGGGATGCAAGGATGGTACAACATTCAAAAATCCATCAACATCATCCACCACATCAACAAAAAGAAGGACAAAAACCACGTGATCATTTCCATAGATGCTGAAAAAGCATTCAACAAGATTCAACATCCATTTATGATAAAAACTCTCAACAACATGGGTATAGAGGGCAAGTACCTCAATATAACAAAGACCATATATGACAAACCCAGAGCCAACATCATACTTAACAGTGAGAAGCTGCAAGCTTTTCCTCTAATTCAGGAACAAGGCAAGGATGCCCACTCTCCTGACTTTTATTCAACATAGTCCTGGAGGTCCTAGTCATGGCAATCAGACAGCACAAAGAAATAAAAGGTATCCAGATTGGTAAAGAAATTAAACTGTCACTGTTTGCAGATGACATGATATTATACATAAAATCACTAAAGAATCCACTCCAAAACTACTAGATCTAATATCAGAATTCAGGAATATTGCACAATACAAAATTAATACTCAGAAATCTGTTGCATTCCTATACACTAACCATTAACTAACAGAAAGAGAAATCAGGAAAACAATTCCATTCACAATTGCATCACAAATAATAAAATACCTAGGAATAAACCTAACCAAGGAATTGAAAGACCTATACCCTGAAAACTCTAAGACACTTCTAATAGAAATTAAAGAGGGTACTAATAATGGAAATTCATCCCATGCTCTTGGGTAGGAAGAATTAATATTGTTAAAATGGCCATCCTGCCTAAAGCAATCTACAGATTCAATGCAATGCCTATCAAAATACCAACAACATTCTTCAATGAACTGGAACAGAAAGTTCTAAAATTCATATGGAACCACAAAAAGACCCCCAGTAGCCAAAGCAATCCTGAGAAGGAAGAATAAAGCAGGGGGGATCTGGCTCCCCAACTTCAAGCTCTACGACAAAGCCACAGTAATCAAGACAATTTTATACTGGCACAAGAACAGACCTATAGACCAGTGGAACAGAATAGAGAGTCCAGATATTAACCCAAGCATATACAGTCAATTAATATATGATAAAGGAGCCATCGACATACAATGGGGAAATGAGAGCCTCTTCAACAGCTGGTGTTAGCAAAACTGGACAGCTACATGTAAGAGAATGAAACTGGATTAGTCTCTAACTCCATACACAAAAGTAAATTCAAAATGGATCAAAGACCTGAATGTATGTGATAAAATCATAAAACTCTTAGAAGAAAACATAGGCAAAAATCTCTTGAATATAAACATGAGCAACTTCTTCATAAACATATCTCCACAGGCAAGGGGCACAAAAGCAAAAATGAACAAGTGGGACTATATAAAACTAAAAAACTTCTGTACAGCAAAAGGCACCATCAGTAAAACAAAATGGCATCCTTAAGTACAGGAGACTATATTCATAAATGACATATCTGATAAGGGGTTGACATCCAAAATATACAAAGAGCTCATGCACCTCAACAAACAAAAAGCAAATAACCCAATTAAAAAATGGGCAGAGGGTCTGAACAGACACTTCTCCAAAGAAGAAATTCAGATGAACAACAGGCACATGAAAAGATGCTCCACATCGCTAAGCATCAGAGAAATGCAAATTAAAACCACAATGAGATATCACCTCACACCAGTAAGGATCACCACCATCCAAAAGGCAAACAACAACAAATGTTGGCCAGGATGTGGAGAAAGGGGAACCCTACTGCACTGATGATGGGAATGTAAATTACTTCAACCTTTGTGAAAAGCAATATGGAGGTTCCTCACATGGAGGAATTCTAGGAATGCCACTCCTAGGAATTTACCCAATAAAAACAAGATCCCAGATTCAAAAAGACATATGCACCCCTATGCTTATTGCAGCACTATATAATATAGTCAAGACATGGAAGCAACCTAAGTGTCCATCAGTAGATGAATGGATAAAGAAGATGTGGTACATATACACAAAGGGATATTATTCAGCCATAAGAAGAAAACAAATCCTACCATTTACAACAACATGGATGGAGCTAGAGGGTATTATGCTCAGTGAAATAAGCCAGACAGAGAAAGACAAGTATCAAATGATTTCACTCATCTGTGGAGTAGAAGAACAAAGCAAAAACTGAAGGAACAAAACAGCAGGAGAGTCACAGAACCCAAGAATGGACTAACAGTTACCAAAGGGAAAGGGACTGGGGAGGATGGGTGGGAAGGGAGGGATAAGGGGAATAAGGGGCATTACAATTAGCAGACATAATGTAGAGGGGGCACAGGGAGGGCTGTACAACACAGAGAAGACAAGTAGTGACTCTATAGCATCTTACTATGTTGATGGACAGTGACTGTAATGGGGTATGTGGTGGGGACTTAATAATGGGGAGAATCTAGTAACCACAATGTTTTTCATTTAAGTGTATATTAATGATACAAAAATAAAATAAAATAAACAACTCTTCATCTGCCTTCCACATCCCCACTGCTGCCCCTGGTCTAGAAACCGCATCTGTGGTATTTGCCTTTTTGTGAGTGGCTTTTCTCACCTAACATAATGTCCCCAGGGTTCATCCATGTTGTGCCATATGACAGAATTTCCTTTCTTTTTAAGGTTAAGTAACAGTCCATTGTATGTATATACTACATCTTGTTTGTCCATTCATCTAATTGATGGCACATGGGTTGCTTCCATCTTTTGGCTTTTGTGAATAATGCTGCTATGAACATGAGTTTTTGAATATCTCTTCAAACCCCTGCTTTGAATTCTTTTAGATATGCATTCAGAAATGGAATTTCTGAATCATATGGTAATTCTAATCTTTTGGGAAACTGCTGTACTGTTTTTCACAGTAACAGCACCATTTTACATTCCCACCAATCATGCACAAGGGTTATAATTTCTCCACAATCTTCACCAACACTAGTTATTGTTATTTTCTAGGGTTTTTTAATAGTAACCATTGGAATGGGTGTAAAATGGTATCTCTTTGTGGTTTCAATTTGTAGTTTCCTGGTGATTAATGATGTTGAGTACATTTTCAAATGCTTGTTGTCCTTTTGTATATGTTCCTTGAGAAAATGTCTATTCAAGTCCTTTGCCCATTTTTTAATTGAGTTATTTTTGTTGTTGAGCTTCAAGTAAGTTTTTAAAGTTCCATTTTATTGGCGTATAGTCTATACAAACTAAAATGAACTCTTTTTTAAGTGTGTGGTTTGATAAGTTTTGACAACTGTATGTAGTCATGTAACCAACACCACAGTCAAGGTATAGAACATTTTCATCACCCCCAAAATACTTCTCACATGCCTATGTAGTCAGTTTCCCCACACACACAGTCCTGGCAACAACTGGTATTCCCTATAATTTTCCCCAGTGTCATATAAAAGAAACCTACTATATGTAGCCTTCTGCATCTGACTTTGTCCACTTAGCATGATACTTATGAGATTTATCCCTGCTGTTGCATGTATCAGTTAATTTATTCCTTTTTATTGATAAGTAGTATTCTGTTATGTGGATATACCATGTTTTTTAATTAATTTCCTAGTTTGTGGACACTGAGTTATTTTCCATTTTAGCGTATTATAAATAAAACTCATAAACATTTGCATACAGGTCTTTGCGCATGGACATATGTATGTTTTCCTTTCTCTTGGGTAAATACCTAGGAGTGAAACTGTGGAGTTGTATATTAAGTGTATGTTTAATTTTATAAAAACTGCCAAGCTGTTTTCCAAAATTGCTTACCATTTTGCACCCCATTTTGTATCCCTTAGTGTCTAAGATTTCTAGTAGCTCCATATCCTCACAACATCTAGCATTTTAGTCTTTTATATCTTAGTCATCTAGTTAGTAGATAGTCTCTCTTGTGGCTTTAATTTGCATTTCTTTAATGACTAATAATATTGAACCTTTTTCTACCTGCTTATTTGCCTCTGTACATCTTCTTCTCTGGTCATGTGCCCAAATCTTTGTGCATTTTATTGGTTTTTTTAATCTTTCTATTGAGTTGTAAGAGTTCTTTATATATTTTAGGTTCAATTATTTTGAGCATATATATGCTTTGCAAATATTTTCTCCCAGTTAAGTATTGTCTTTTTATTTCTTCAACAGTGTCTTTTTTAAAGTGGGCATATTTAATTTTGGTGAAGTGCAATTTATCAATTTTTTAAAAGTATAATATCTATTTTATATTTTTTCCAGAGAACAATTTTTTCTTCAGTCCTTAAGGACTTAGCTCCTTATATGGGCTTTGGCGGAGGTCATGGGGCAGCACCCACAGGTCTAAATTGGGATGGGGGTGTTTGGTCCTTCTGTGCCTCACCAAACTGATTCTTGACTACCTTGCTGTGAATGGCACAACTCACACAGTGAAACAGTTTACATATACCTTAGGAAGCACGTAAGCATCAAAGATACGGCTTTGGAAATATCCTCAACAGAAGTAGCCTCTACTATGATTCAAATGACAAACTTCTTAATGGCCTTGTCCTTGGGCATATGTGGGCACAGTTAGTGCAGCAGGCAGGCTGCATGTGGCTGCTGCCCTTTTTGGCATAACCATTACTCCTTCTTTCCTTGGTCATGTTGTCAGAGAGGCCTAAGAGAGCCAATTTATCAATTCTTAAATTTTATAGTTCATGCTTTTTATTGTCCTATGAGTAATTCTTAACTTAAGAAGAAAACAAACCTCGCAGATAACCCTACTTTCCTGATGAGGCTAGGAGTGAAACTGTGAAGTTGTATAGTAAGTGTATGTTTAATTTTATAAAAACTGCCAAGCTGTTGTGGGGACAAACAGGTGGTCTTTGAGGTAAGGAATGCAGAGAAAGGGAAAATTAGCAGAGGCCTTCACTGGGAGAACTGAAGAGAGAGGAAGGAGACAATTGCTCTAAGTTCAGGCAACTTCCAAGACTTCATTGGCTCTCTCAGCTCCGCAAGCAGAGAGAAGGTGGAGCTCCCCACAGATCAAATAATGACATGAATAAATGTATAACTGCAGACAGGGGTAAGGGTTACACACAGTGATCTGAGAGTTCAGAAGCAAGCTCCTGGCCGTGCTGGGGACGGGGGGTGTTAGGAGGTAACTTTCCTGAAGGAATGAAGCTTGAGCTGAGCTTTGAAAGGGTGGGAAGGGAGCCTTAAAGGCAGAAGGAACTGCCCTTCAACAGCTCTAGCAAGGGTGTGAATGGTGCTGCTCAAAAGGCAGGCAGGGGCCAGGCATGTAGGATCTGGAGGACTTTGGATATATTTTTGTCTTCATCATAAGAAACTGGGAGTGAAAAGGTGATGATGTGATCAGATGTGCATTTTAGAAAGATTAATTTGGCTGCTGGGTGGAAAATGGATTAGAGAAGGAATGGAGAGTTTACGCACCATCAAAATTAGTTATCCGCCTCACTAAGAAGGCTATAATTTAAAACAATGGCAAAATCACAGAAAATAACAGGGTCGGTAATAATATGGAGAAACTGGAACCCTTGTATATTGCTGGTGTAAACTGATGCAGCCCCTTTGAAAAACAGGTTGGAGTTCCATCATAACTTAAACATTGAATGACCATTTGACTCAGCAATTCCCCTTTTAGGTACATACCCACAGGTATTGAAAACAGGAACTCAAACAAAAAATTGTACATGAATGTTCATAGCAGTACTATGCACAATAGCCAAAAGGTAGAAATAACCCAAAGCCCACGAACTGATAAATGGATAAACAAATGTGGTATATCCATACCATGGAATATTACCCAGCCATAAAAAGGAATGAGGTAAGAGTATATTTGTAAATGACATATCCAACAAGGGGTTAACATCCAAAATATATAAAGAACTGACACACCTCAACACCCAAAAAGCAAATAACTGGATTAAAAAATGGGCAGAGGATATGAAGAGACAGTTCTCCAAAGAAGAAATTCAGATGGCCAACAGGCACATGAAAAGATGCTCCACATCACTAATCATCAGGGAAATGCAAATAAAAACCACAATGAGATATCACCTCACACCAGTAAGGATGGCCAGCATTGAAAAGACTAAGAACAACAAATGTTGGCAAGGATGTGGAGAAAGGGGAACCCCCCTACACTGCTGGTGGGAATGTAAGCTAGTTCAACCATTGTGGAAAGCAGTATGGAGGTTCCTCAAAAAACTAAAAATAGAAATACCATTTGACCCCAGAATCCCACTTCTTGGAATGTACCCAAAGAATACAACTTCTCAGATTCAAAAAGACATATGCACCCGTATGTTCATTGCAGCACTTTTTACAATAGCCAAGATATGGAAGCAACCTAAGTGTCCATCTGTAGATGAACGGATAAAGAAGATGTGGTACATATACACAATGGAATACTATTCAGCCATAAGAAAGAAAGAAATCCTACCATTTGCAACAACATGGATGGAGCTGGAGGACATTATGCTCAGTGATATAAGCCAGGAGGAGAAAGACAAGTGCCAAATTATTTCCCTCATTCGTGGAGTATAACAATAAAGCAAAATGGCAGCAGACTCAAGAGACTCCAAGAAGGAACTAGTGGTTACCAAAGGGGAGGGGTGTGGGAGGGCGGGTGGGGAGGGAGGGAGAAGGGGACTGAGGGGTATTATGTTTAGTACACATGGTGTGGGGGTCAAGGGGAGAACAGTGTATCACAGAGAAGGGACGTAGTGGATCTCTGGCAACTTGCTACACTGATGGACAGTGACTGCATTGGGGTGTGGGTGGGGACTTGATAATATGGGTAAGTGTAGTAACCACATTGTTTTTTCATGTGAAAGCTTCATAAGAGTGTATATCAATCATACCTTAATAAAAAAAATTTTTTTAAGTGCTACGATAAAAAAAAAGGAATGAAGTACTGATACATGTTACAACATAGATGAACCTCAAAAACATCATGCTAAGTGAAAGAAGCCTGACACAAAAGGCCACATATTGTATGATTCCATTTACATGAAATATCTAGAGTCAGAAAATCCATAAGGACAGAAAGCAGACTGATGGTTGCCAGGGCTGAGGGGAATGGGAAATGGGGAGTGACTGACAACGGTTACATGGTTTCTTTTGGGGATGATGAAAATGTTCTGGAACTAGATGGTGGTGATGGTCGCACAACATTGTGAATGTGCTAATTGTCACTAATAGTAAATTTCATGTTATGTGTCTTTTTCTATAACAAAAAAATTAAGTAAGTTATCCTCATTTCTCCCTCCTCGATGCCAGAAGGAAGTTGATCTCATTATGCCCTCCTGGTTTTTAAGATGCCATAAGTGCCCAGGTAGTGTACTTTGTACTCTGCCCACCCGTAGGATGATTGCAGTAAACACTGAATAAGCAGTAATGTTAGACCATCAAATGAGAAAGTATTTTCTTCTCATTCCTTCTGGTTACATCAAGTTGAAAGTCTCACTTTGGTGTTAGTAAATCCCTAACACCCCTCTAATACTTACCAATCCCTCTCTCTCTTTATATGTATATATATTTTTTTCTTTTTAAGTAAAGAAATAGCAGACCTTGGGCTCAGAGCTTTAGGCAGGCAGCCTCAGAGCTCAAATTTAATAATACTGTTTTGTTTTTATTGTATTTAACTTTACTGAAAACTTCTCTTTAGGGCAAGTGACACTAGAATTTCAACTATGCAGATGACATTAAATTTTCCTTTTCAAATAAATTTTATTAAGTGATGAAATTATTTTTAAATTGACATAAATAATAGAGGGCTGCAGAAATAGCAAAAATCATGATATGGCTGTGCTAATGACCAAAGTTTATGCAATAGCACACTTCAATTACAGCTGTTACTTCTCAGGAACTATGTCCATCAAACCTTTAAAAATTATAGCCTGTGGACAAAGTTCTGGTTAGGACTCATATTGTACTAGCCCCTATCCACCCCCACCCTGTCACTGTGTCACTATAATAGAGCATGCAGAGTGAGCCAACGAAGCCTGCGGTTTGGAAATTAAAGTTGAAGAGGCAGGAGCTGGCTTCTAGTCCAAGGCCTTTCTAGCTGCCCCTGAGGGTAACTGGGGACTCTGGTGTGACTCATCACGGAAGTTCTCACCAAGGGAAGGGATGGACTGATGGTGAAAAGAATGCCTGGTCAATCTAACTGCATCCCAAATCCCACTTTACCTCCAGAAATTAGAGAATCTCCTAGAAACAGGTCTTCATGAGTTGTGCTCATACTGTTGACTCTAGTTATCCTCCCAAGAAGATGCTACCAGCAGAGTCAGGGCCTGTGAGGAGTGAGGTCAAGATGACTGCGAGCATCCTCTACAGCCCTCAGATTTCTTCTCACCCTTCCTTCTATTCCAAAACCCCTCAGAGCAGTGATTACTAAGAAGTACCCAAATGAACACCATTTTGAAATCTAAGATATAAAAGGCTGTTCATTTTAAGGTATAACAAAAGCAATTCACTGTGCTATAGCCTTTAGAAAAATTCTCCTAGATAAGAGAAAATATTCTGAGGGGTTCCAAATGTCCTTCAAATTGATACTGTGAAAGCCCCAGGATTTTAGTGTAGACAGCTGGATTCAGTAGCAAACCAACAGTGTACCTTCCTGGTGGATGGAAGATGTATAAGAAAAGCTAAAACATCACTGGAATAAATCAGTGGAAAAGTTCATTGGTCTCATTCCTTCTCTAAAAGACAGTTGTTTGTGCAGAGACTTTTTTGGTTTTAAATCCAGTCTTTCTTAACTCTAACTATGTGCAATGTGCATGTTTTGTTAGAGTCAACAAAATGGAGTTAATCACAGCACAGAGCATATTTCCTAAAGCTCTAGCTCGGCCTGTGCTTGGGACCGTTCTCATACAAATATTTCTTCTCCCTTTAAAAACAGAGTGAAACAAACAGAAAATAGGTGTTCAAATAGTGATAATGTTTTGACTCAAAATGTCACAAATCGAAATACAACTTTGTACAATACCCCAGCACAACTCAGCCAGAAGAAAACCCTCATTAACTGAACTCAGCTCCAGTGATAGAATAGTCCTGGTTATAAACTTGGAAGACATGGGCAGTAAGAAGTTGATTCTAGTGTGATGCCCAAGACTACGAGGTCAGGCATGGGAAAGGACCCCATGCTGCTGGAGTCTGTCATGGCAGCCGTTCTTCAGCAGATGCCCCCAGCCAGCCCCATCCTCTGCTCTCCCAGACCTGGGGTGGGGAGACCCAAGTTCTGAGCACTGATCCAGGAGGAGTCAGGAACCTTGGGGTAAGAAGCCTCCATATAGAAAAGAGTCCCCAATCCATTTTTGTCTTCTGCCCAGAGGTCAGAAGAGAGGGAAGTGGAATGTGGACAACTGGTGCCATTTCTTGCTTTTCCTTTTTGCCCATGCCAGAAAATAATGAATATCTTTTCTCTCTAGGTATCCACTGGTAAAGAGCAGTTCATTCATTTGAACCACGCAAGTGGGATAGGACAAGAATATGCTGAAAATAATTGAAGTTTTGCTCACAAAGTCAGTGGGAACCCCACTTCAGCTGAAATTCTGAAGTCAAATAAGGCAGAGTATGGGCCTGTTCATGAAAAGTGAGTGATTTATCTTAATTTTGCATCCTTTAACCTGCTTCCCAAAAGTTGTCTGGTTCAGGAAAATCGCAAAAGACAGTTAAAGAGAGATTAAGTACATGGAGCAGTAAGAGACGCTCTTCTGAATTTTTTCTTAGAACATTAATTCTGCTTTGCTAGTGGCACGGGGAACTATTGGGTGATTTTTCTGTTTCTATGAATTTTTGTTTATGGAAAATTAGTTCTTTCTCATCCTCACTAAACAAAATCTAAAGGATGAAGTTTGACAATTTACTTTTGGGAGAATGTGGGCAAACATTTTCATGTAATATTTATGGGAAGAGAAACAAATTAAACCTCTTAAGAGAAGGAACACATTAGCTATCCCTGAGCTAAGGAACTGCAAGAGCTTGCCTATTTGGTAAAAGGAGAAAAGGAAAAATATAGAAGGTTGGACACAATGGAATATTTTGATAAATTGTCCTGCTTGTGTACTTATATAATTAAGTCATTATATTAGCTTGGGCTTCCACAACAAAATACCACAGACTGGGTGGCTTAAAACAACAGAAATTTATTTTCTCACAGTTCTGGAGGCTAGACATCTAAGATCAAGATGTCAGCAGGGTTGTTCCATGAGGCTTCTGTCCTTGGCTTCAGATGGCCACCTTCTCACCGTGTCCTCACGTGGCCTTTTTTCTGTGGGTGCTCATCCCCAGACCTCTTCCTCTTATGAGGACATCAGTCCTATTGGAATACATCCCCACCCTTATGAACTCATTTAACCTTCACTACCTCCTTAAAGGTTCTATCTCCAAATACAGCCACACCAGAGTGAAGGTTTCAGCATATGAATTTAGGGGGAACAATTCAGTCCATAACAGTCAGTATACAGAAGTTTTCTGGAAGGATACACAGCACACTGTTGTTAACACCACTTATGGTAAGTGGTGCTGGGATTCCAAGTTAGCCCTATTCTTATACCGGAATTTTTTAAATGGTCTTCTTTTAAAAGATGATGACGATAAAAGGATATTAGTTGGGAGGAGTGCCACATTTTATCCTGTCCAGTACGACAGAGGCTCAACCAGCCCTGAGTGCTGAGCGCCATCTGCCTCATTTCTAGGCCTCATGCAGAAGGAAGCCTGCCTTGGCCAGCACCAGCATCCCGAGTGGTCCCAGACCGTAGTGCTAAGGGAAAGAAAAGGGCCGGGTGAGAAAACAGCGCAATCCTGTGGCAAGTATGTCTTAACCCTTTGGCCCCATCTAAGGCCTGTGGGCTTACAGGTGCCCTGCATGACCCATGGGCCTCCAGCTCAGATACAGAAGGTGCTGCAGACGGGCCCTTGGAGCAGGGGGCGGAGGGAGTGGGCTGTGGTATTGGGAGTCTAAAGGCCCTTTCAAGCCCCCCACAACTTCTCTACTCACTTCTCGTCCCACATTCTTCCACTGAAGTCAGCATTGGTGGCAGAAATAACTCCTCAGGGCCTTTTGCAAGAAATTTCAGGAATAAATGAGAAGTTGCTTTAGTCCCCTGAATTTCATAAACCTAGTTGCCTCCATGTCTGTGATTGTTAGCTGTTTTGTCTGTCAGCATTTTCATAAACCGTTCCTTTTCATGAGCCATGATAAGCATTTAATCAAAGCTGAGCTGGAGGCACGCGTCCCAGCACTGCAGCAGGAAGGTGGGGTGCAGGGAGCGCTGTGAGGCCGTGTGTGGGTTGAAGCTGTGAGCCGACACAGCAGAACCACACTGAACTGCGAGGCACTAAAACAATAATGGTAACAACTGCCTTTCTCTATGCCCGTGAAACTGGGCCAGGCGCTGAGTTAAGTCTTCTGGATCCTCTAATCCTCGTCAAAAAACCTTGAATGGTGCTTTTATTGATGAGAGGCTCAGAGAGGATCAGTCACCCAGCCAGGAAGAGATATGTGTCAGGGTTTGGCTGAGTTCAGCTTCACATATCAGAACATAAGTAACAGTGGCTTGAATAGTCAGAAGATTTTTGTTTTGTTTCTCTCATGTGAGAAGCCTGGAGGTAGGCCGTCCTTAGATGGTGTGGCCACTCTACCTGTCAGGAGAGGCCTGTGTCCCTTCTAGTGTTTGCCTGTCCCATCCTCCTAATGTAATCATAATGTCCCTCTTCAGGCAGAAAAGGGACAAGGACAAGGACACATACAGCTGCCTCTGTCCCCCTTTGAAGATTTCCAGAAAGTTCCATCTTATCCTTCTGTGTCATGTGGACACTGCTTTCTGCAAGGTAGCTATTGTGAGCCTGCTACTGTGTTAAGCATTTACATATATTGATGCATTTACTCTACATAACAGCCCTGTAAAGAAGGCTTTTTCAACCTGGGTTCTAGTTCAATTCCCACTATTACATAGCTAAGTAATTCTAGATAAATCACTGTCTTTCAGCCTCCCTCACTTTTCTTATCTGTTTTATAAGGGACTGGACTAGATAAACAATTCTTTACCCAGGGTCTGCAGACCTTTATGGGGCCATGGAAAAGATTCACTGGAGTATGAAAAGTGCACCTGTATGTATGTACCCACTAACTCTGCAATTCCACTCCTAGGAATATATCTAACAAAAAATGCAAACAAAAAGATTCGCTGGAGATGGTCATGAATTTGGATGGGGAAAAATATTACATTCTTATTGTCACTAACTTCTAGTTGAAATTTAGCATTTCTTTATATTATGACTGTAGGCAACAGACCAGAGGAATATTAACAGAACTTGTGGCTTTTTCACCAAAAGAAATCACAGATTTTTCATAGCCTATTAGAGTTCTTTCACATATGTTAATGTATTGTTTTATGCTCATCACTACTTCAAAGTTAGGGTAGTTATCACCCCACCACATTTAATATGTTAATTATATTACTTGATTCCCCAAACATCCAGTGCCTCTGCTTTGACCTGAACAGAGGATTACAAAGAAACCACCTTCCTTTCTGGAGTGAAAAGATTGCCCTCCGCTCGAGAGGGAGCCTGAGAGGACTCAGCAAGAGTGGGACAACAGATGAAAATATTCTGCACAGTACTTGACAGCCAGTTGGCACTCAGCACATGTCCCCTTCTTCTTCCTTCTGACTCCTGTCCTTGCTTCCTGCTGGACCCAAATTGGCCTGCTGCCTGAACTTGTGGACGTTTGTACTTCAAGAACACAAGCTTTATGCTTTAAGATAGGCACTGACATTTAATATAGTAAAGTGAGCGTTGGAAGGAAGTATGTTTCCTAACTCAAAATAAATTGTTTGGTCCAGCTGCTGAGTCCCAGGGGAAAAAAATGTGCTAGCTCAGTCATTCCATTTATGGTTAGTGCACAGATTCCCTTTCTTGGTCCAAATGACCCAAGCTGAGGGCAAAGAGGGGTTGGGCAGTTGGGCAAGTGGGTACAGGATTCTCGTCTTGGCAGTCTGCTGGATGACTCCCTCCAAGACTGTCAGTCTCCATATTATGTGGTATCTCCATCCATCCAGCCTTAAAGGCCTCATCTTTAACCAGGCTTTGAGCCATTTGCTTGACACTGAAAAACTGCTGAATTTTCCTGCCAAGTATATATCCATATATATTTCTATAGCTATAAATCACCTTCAAAACCACTTCTCCTTTTTTCAGTTGAGGTTACTCTATGTGAAGAACAGGTAAATAGAAAAATAGATTTGTTCTTTAAAAAAACATAGACTTCGTGGTTAGACTCAGCTTTATGTCCTTTTTCTATTCCACTAGCTGTGTAAACTTGAGGAAAACTTTTGACTTCTCTGAGCCTTGGTCCCATCATTTGTAATAATAATACCTACCAGCATCATCCACTGATACAATATTTAAGTGACTATTGGGCACCAGGCACTGTGCTAGGCTCTAGGGATTTCATAGCAAAGGAGACAGACAAGATCCTGATCCTTGCGGCTCTTACAGTCTAGTAGAGAGAGTTATAATCATTGAATAAATAAGTACTCAAGATTGTTAAAGATGTGATAAATGACATGAAGGAGATGTACAGGTTGACATGACAGACTGAGCTACTTAAGTGATATGAAGGCAAGACCTGAAGAACAAGAATGAGCAAACCATGGGAAGAAATGTCAAAGGTTATCAGGCAGAGGGAACATTGAGCACAAAGGTCTGTAGATGGGGAAAATATTGTTGTTTTTAGGAACACATTTTACAGTACAGCATATTAAGAGGGAAAGTGGTACAAGATGAGGTCAAAGACATAGAGACCAGATCACACAGGTCTTATGGGTCATGATAAGGAATTTTTAGATTTTTCTGTAATCAGAGTGATAAGCCAATGAAAACAGTGAAGATTTGTACAAGATTCATGTTTTTAAAAGATCAGTCTGGTTACTGCATGGTGAAGAGATTATAGGAAACAAAGGTGAAAGTAGGGAGGCTGTTGTAAGGATTACTATAATTACAAATGTAAAAACATGAGCACAAACCCCCAACACTATCAGTTCTCTGTGAATCTGAGCTGCCTTCTGGAAAGTCTAAGCCTGTCCTAACACAGTAGACACTAGTTTCATGTAGCTACTGAATATTTGAAATGTGGCTAAAATTTGGACTTCTTTTCAGGGATTTCATGTTTTATTTAATTGTAATCAAATTTAATTTTAATTTAAGAACTAATTTAACATCTGATTCCGTCATTGGGAAATACATTTGAAAAACTTGGATATATAAACTTTTTTACTGTAAACTTTATGAAACCTGAGTACAGATTCAAATAATTACCATGAAACTTTTCAAATTGAGATGTACCAACAGTAAAGTCCATATGTGATCCCAAAGAGTTAGTATGAAAAACAGAATATGAAATTTTTCTCTTCATAATTTTTATGTTGATCATAAGCTCAAATGATAACATTTTGGGTATATTGAGTTAGATAAAATAAGATTAATTTCACATATTTTATTGTTTTAAAGCTGCTACCAGAAATTTTTAAATTACATATGTGGCTTACATTGTATTGATATTAAACATGCTGATCTAAGGGAAAACAGAAATCTATAAATTTAAATGCACAGAATGTTAACTGCTAATAATGTCTCCTGTTAGAAATCTTAAAGATTGGAACTGAGAAAAAAATAGAGAACAATAGCATCTTTTGAAAACACTATAGAAATATAGGAACTACATCCTAGTTATGTGTTTTTATACATCACATCCCCAAGGAATTCTTTTGGCATCCCTGACTATTCCTGGATATTGGACTCCATTTTGGCAAGTTCAGGTACCCCAACTCTGGGGGAAGGTGGAAAATGGAGGCCAGGACTTAGAGGATCCCAGAGTGTAAAGCTTTCTCCCTAAAGCCACACTCAGTAAGCCTCATGGTATTAATGTATCCACTTTGGGCACAGAAAGATCTGAGTCAGTCTAGCATAGATTTAAATCTCTAGCTCCAGGGACCATAGATGCACAGAGCCTCCCAAAGTTTAGCACAGTATGTGCATAATAATTCACTAGGGGAGTCAAGAATGATTTCCATCCATCTCTGCCTGAAGATTTTCCACAAGGAAATTTATTTTAGGTTAAAGTTGGTGCCAGGTCTCTACAAAGTGCTATAGGTTCGTTATCTCATTTAAGCCTCATGAAACTTTATGAGGTAGGTATCAAGGCTCAGTGACCTGTCCAAGATCAGATCACACAGCTGCTAAGAGACAGATGAGGATGTAAACCCAGGCAGTCTGACTCCAGAGCCCACACTCTTAACCACCATACTGGACAGCAAACCCAGTTGTCATGGCAGTGACCCAAAGGACCACCTTGAGTGTAAAACTTCTTCTCTTGTATCCTCCATCACTTCCAGCCGTGGGTGAGACTAGCTCACATCTCCCTCGTCCCTGCCCTGCTCCCACCACAGAGATGGTCACAAACCAAGTGAGCAACTACTTAAAGATTGAGAGAGAGACATGAGCCACTGAGAAGTCACCCAACTGCTCCCCCAGAAAGAAAAGCAAAGAGAAATGGTTCCTTTGCCACTCTCCTGATTTATTGCTGTACACGCCACTGGGGCTAGAACAATGCACTGACTATTGGTTCATTCCTGCTCAGCTTCTATTCTTTCAACAAACTTCGGTGCTCAGTCCCTACGCACTTTAGATGTGAATGCTCTTAGGTGCATTTCGGGGAATGTGAATGAAAGTTTCACAAATATTATCATTATTAATAATATTCATTATCATTAGTAACACTTGTAATAGTAATCAAGTTACTATTTTTAGTAGTAAATTATTGTAACAGTGATAATATGGTGAGACTTTCATTAATAATAGTGATTATAATAACAGCAAGTTTATGCTAAGTGCTATTAATATTAAAGAACTTTTTTTCTATCTTGAGCACTTCATTCTATATTTTAGATGAGACATAACACCATTTAATTCTTACAACTATCCTATAAGGTAATTCCAGAAGTATCAAGATCTCTTTATGCAACTTATCAGAGCACTGAGTTACCCAGTGTTTCGGCCATAAAAAGTCCAGAAAGAGGATCATTCACCCATGTGGTAACAGGATGTCCACTGATCCCTTACAGCTGTAAACAAGATAGATACAGTCTCTACCCAGCAAAAATAGCAACAGAACATTTCCATTCCCTTTAGAGTGGTTGTAAACAGTAAGAGCCAAAATCTCTGTGGTTCCAGGAACTGATTGGTGGGCTTGTATAAATTTGTTTCTTGCTCACGCTCTATACTTCAGCAATATTCAGCTATTTATCATTCCCCAAAATAGGCTAACTCAAATATCATGAAGACTTACCGAATTGGACCAATTGGTTGTTGGTTCTTGCTGGAAAAAAAAAAAAGAGTGGATTGCTTCTTCCTTTAAGTTCAGTAGTGCTTTTAATCCCCCTTCTCCCCTGTCCCCCACTAGCCCATGAGTTCCTGGTGACAGGAGACAGCAGGACTGTATCTTAGCAGGTCTCTTGTATCCAGCTACTTTCACAAGGCTTGTCACATATTATCATTGTCTCTAACATTCATTAACTACTATGAGCCTAGCTCTGTGCTCCTTGTCCTGTAGATTAATGTTATTTCTTTCTCCAACAAATTCAGGATGGAGGTACCAGTGTTACCAATCCAAATTTTATAAACAAGGTAAAGTTATGTGTCAAACTTAGAAGCATTAAGTAATTTGCCCCAAAGTCACAGTTAGTCAAATGCCAGAGCCAGAATTAGGATTCAAATAATCAAATGATCCACCTAAAGCATGTTTTCACAGCATGTGCCACCAAATAAACACATAATCAATAAATGTTAGCTACTGGAATATCATCCAAAGTTAGACAGCTAGTAAAGTAATAAGGCTGACATTATAACAAAACTTTATCTATTTACCTATTTGCTTACTTATTTTGCTCCAAAAACTCACAGCCTTTCTATTACATCAGAATTTAGTTAACAGGACTTCTTACAGATCATAAGAGGCCTAACCACTTAAACTTTTTAAGTTCCTGCTGTATTTTAAAAATTAAGAAATAGTAAAAGGTTTCAAAAATTCTGATATATCTTTCATGTTTACTTTTAGTACATTAAAGCTTTTAATTTACACAAAAATACAATGGTATGCATAACCTCATTTACACAAAAATTCAAAAAACAAGTTTGATATCCTTCCTGAAAAAGTCCCTCCCAGCCATCTCTGCAGTAGGTTCTGTGAATTACAGAAAACTATTAATACTCTGTTTTTGCTGCTTACTTGCCTGGCTACTTTAAGGGATATCTCAGTTACACATTTTCCAGCACATTGCCTGGGGTCTAATAAACATTCAACAAATATTTATTGGATAAATGTATAAGGCAACAGTTTGCTTTTGGTTCTAGGACTCCTTAACACTCTTAAATATCATTAAAGACTACAAAAAGCTTTTCTTTATTTGGGGGCTATCTACCAATATTTACTGTACTAGAAATTAGAATTGAAAAAAAAATAGTTCTTATTCATTTAAAATAACAATACACCATTATATGCTAACATAAATAATCTTTTTATAAATACTAATTATTTTCCAAAACAAAAAGTATGTATAATAAGAAGAGTGGCACTGTTTTACATTTTCTCAAATCTCTGGCCTAATAGAAGACAGCTGGATTCTCAAAGCTCCTTCTGCATTCAATCCATTGAACTATCACATGACACACAGTCTCTGGAAAACACTGTACATTCGGGAGAGAAGGAGTATGGGAAAAGCAAATAACAGCTTTCTTTTTTGTATTGTCGCAGAGTAACGCGCAGTCTTGCCGTAACCCAAGATGGAACCCGTCACTCGCATTTCAAGCTGTACAATGACGTCACACACAGACAGCGAGTCCTTCTTTCCCTGAGGGGTCCACTACATTTCCCAGAATGCTTTGCTAACAGCAACGCCATTGGTCCGCGCCGACGGAAGTACACTTGACTGAGCGGAAGTAGAGGATCTCAGACGCTAGGAAGGTGAAGACGAGAGAAGCTGTGAAGTTGTGAGTAGCCGCTTGATCTGTGCGCTCGGTGGTGAGGAACGCACCCCCGAGACGAATTGTTGGGAATCGGGGGGTAGCCCCCTCCTTAACCTTTGGGGCCTCAAACTCTGCGTTCTACCATAGGACCTGGGAGCGGAGAGGAACAAAACATTGCTATAGAGGCGAAATCTCCTTATTGAGATCTTGCTGATTTAAGTTTTCGTGGGACGAGCTGGGGTTAATCGTGCTCTTGTACCCACACAAAGGTCGTTGGCGTGATTTTGCTGAGACCAGAAAGGCGGGGCTGCTGACGGTATGACTCAGCTTCTGCAGCAGTGGTTCTCAATTGGCTGGACATTGGGATCACCTGGGATGCCTTTTAAAAATACAGATATTCTGTCCGGCAGACCAAAAAATTAGAATCCGTGTACGATAAGATCTGGATAGCAGTACTTGCAAAAGCGTCCCAAGTGTTACGTTGTGCTAGTCAGGATTGAGAAGCACTCTTTTAATGCCTAATTCTGACGCACACGGGGATCCTGATTAGGAGCACCTGTGCCAAGCTGCTCTTCCGTTATAGCCTCGGTGAAGTTGATGATCACTGTTTTGGCAAGGGTTGCATTTTGAGCTCCACCCGAAGTTTATTTTTGAGTCTCTGGTGGTGGTGGTGGTGGTGGTGGTGGTGCTGGAAAGGCAGGCCATAATTTCTTGTTTACGACTTAGCTATTCATTCTGAATAAAAATCAGGTCTTTTTTACTCTTGCCGTTGTTTTAGCTTCTGCCTATTTTTTTTTTTTTTTTGCTACCCCGACAGAATGCGAGCGGTGGGAAGTGGGTGGGTCACCGTAAAATCAGTTTCTTCTGTTGCTTTTATGACACTCTGAAAGGCATATCAGTTAAAATGAGGCTTGGCATTATTTATAAGCTTAACGATAAACCTTTTTTAAGTAATGAATTTCAGTGAGAGGAAGTTAGGGTGTGTTTTGGGCTTTGATACAGAAGTTTTAGGTGTGATAGGTAGGATTTTTTTTTAAAATACAAGTTTCCTCTGCTATCAGAAAGTAAAGCGTTCCTATGAGACCATTCTTAGGCCAAAATGGCGTAAAACCAAGTACCCTCCAATTTCCAGAAGTTTGCCATACACCACTTTGCTTTTATGAAAGACTTGCATTAGTATGGTAATGGCTTTTTTGTGTAAAAGCGAAAATCCTCTTCGGATTTCTTTTGGTTAGCTAAGATGAGTACCATGGTGATGCTGGGGTTCTTGTTCATGAAGCCGAAGAATGAGCTTCACAAACACTGAAGGTAGGAGAGCAAGTACAGGCTTTTATTTAGAGATAAAGTGAGAGGACAGAGCTCCTGGCTCACGCCAGGAGTGGACAAGAGAGTCCGTGGTTGGCTCATTGTCTAGGGGTTTTATACGCGGTTGAAGATTTTCAGGAATGAGGGTAAAGGGTTAGGGGTGCAGACTTGTTGAGTGGTCCCAGAATGCTCATTTTTGATGAGTAATAGAAGAAATTTTCTGCTCTGATCTCAAGATAACAGTTTCCCTCTGAGAAACTGGGCCGGCTAAGGTAAATTTTACAGTGTCATGATTTAAATGGATACAGTGAAGTCACGGGTTATGCTGAGACACTTCTCTTTATCTGCAGAACACTCAGACATTCCAGGCCAGGTTGCTTCTGGCGTTTTGAGTTTTTACTGATCTCACTGAAGATGTCTATATTCCCAGTCTGGTATCTTTACCCTAAAGAATTAGTGTGACTGACTGCGTGATGCTTATCACAGAGTTTCAATAGGGACTTCTTTGCACATTGCTACATTGTTCTGACTGTAATTATCTTGCTGTGCTTTTTCTCCGGAGGCCCTCACCTTACTCTGCCTAATCCCACGGTCCCTGTCACAATGATAGATCTTTCAGAAAAGCAAAGTGGCCATAATGCAAACTTTAGGGAAGCAGGGGTACCTGTATAAGCACCATTGCCTAACAGGTTTTCTCTTTCCCCAGAGCTTCAGCTTCACGCCCCTCACTGATTCACCATGGGGGAGAATTCAGAAAACTGTAAGGTTCCAGAGGAAATGTTCAATCGTTTGAAAGTCATAGATCCCCAGGAGGCAGAATGTGCTAGCCCTCTGGTTTCTAATCCCAGAGATCAGCAGTCCCAGAACAAGTTGCTCAAGGATGTTGGGGTCCATCCCCAGGAGGACCAGGGAAAAGAGGAGTCCTTTCATGACCACAGCGCCTCATTTGAGGAGGAGCCAGGAGTGGACAAGGTTGAGAACAAACCTGATGATGATGTGAATGCCTCTGAACTAGATGAAGAGTATCTAATAGAACTGGAAAAAAACATGCCTGATGAAGAGAAACAGGTATTTTATTCATTGTGTTTGATCTGTCACATAAACTGCTTTTTTTGTTACTGAATTAATATTTATTACTCTTTCCTGCTTTTTTTATTTAATTTTTTTTTATTGAAGTATCATTGATATACAATCTTATATTGGTTTCGGATGTACAACACAGTGGTTCAACAGTTAGCCATATTATTAAATCCTCACCCCTTCAGTATAAAAACAAAGCAAAACTGAAGAGACTAGTGGTTACCAAAGGGGAGGGGTTGGGGAGGGTGGGTGGGAAGGGAATGGGATTAAGGGGCGCTAATTCACAGTCACAATATAGGTAGGTCATGGGGAAGGTAGTACAGCACGGAGAGTGTAATTAATGATTCTATAACATCTTATTATACTGATAGTGACCGCAATAGAGGGGATGAGGACCTGACAATATGAGTGAATGTTGAAACCACTGTGTTGTTTATGTGAAACCATGATAAGATTGTATATCATTGATACTTTAATAAAAAATAGAATAAAAATTTTAAAAAAATCCTCACCGCCTATCTATCAATGTAGAAAGATGTTACAGAATCATTGGCTATATTCTCCATGCTGTACTACCATCCCCATGACCACCTTATATAGTGATTATGAATTATTGTGCCCATTTATCTCCCTCGCCCTACCCCCACCTGCCCCAACCTCTCCCCCTTGGTAATGACTAGTCACTTCTCAGTGACTATGAATCTACTGCTCATAAACTGCTTTTTAAAATGAAAAAATGTGGTTAATACTCTTATCATAGACTGCTTCATCCGTGATGGAGTAACTTGCCCGTCTGTGTCCTTACTGCCTTAGTGGTGATGGATCTGAGATAAATCAGTAGTGTTACAGGGAAGCATTGAGTGTGTGTCTGCTTAGCAAAGAAATTTCCATTTTTTTTCTGTGAACTTTGAGTTCTTATGTTCCTGTTGTGTCATTATTGTCTGACATGTATGTAGTATGTATACCTTTTAGCTTTTTTATGACCTCATCTATGGTAACTTGAAATTCCTGCAATGAACATTTTTGGTCAGTCTTTAGAATTATGGTATTGCTGCCTGTTTATGTTAATCCCTTGTTAGCAAAAAAAAACTACTGCCTGAACATCCTCATGGTGGTTTGGTTACAGAGGGCAGTGATGTGGCCTGTATTGTTTACATACCATTCTCAGGGAACAGATTTGTGTATAATAGTAGCTGTCATTTGTTAAGCACCTATAATGGGCCTGCCACTGAGCTTAAGATGTTGTGTTTTCACTTAATCTTACAACATACCTGTGAGACATGTACTGTTAGCATTCCCCATAAGAGAGCAGAGCTTAAGTGGTAACATAACTTGCCCAAGATCACACATCTCATAAATGGCAGAGCTGATTGTCAAACCCAGATCTGTTTGATTCCAAAGTCAAAGTATAAAGTAGAGTTTTATAACAAAAACAGTTGTCTGCCTACAAAGCAGACACACTAGTAAAATGTACGCTTTCCTGTTTCTTTGCCCCAGGCCACATTCTTAACTCTGCAAGCCTTCACTTTTAGAGAGAAAAGTGTTGGTGTCCTCCACATATATTCCTTCTGATTTCATGAGCAGTGTCATCTGAAAAGTTACCATGATATCTGAGCTTATCTGCAGAGAACAGATTGTTAGCTTATGCCTCTGATGAGCTCACCAGCTTAACAGGTTATGATGGATCAATAATGGGCTGAGATAGCAAATGTGCAGTGTGATAGTGGGAGTGGGGGGTAGCGAGGAGCATCTCTGGCTGTCCTTAAGCACTTCTTATCAAATATGTTGGTTTTAACATGCATGTGTTAGCTTTTGTGCTAGTATGTGCCATCAGAAGAGGAGAATAAAGGGCAAAAATGAACCAAGTTCAAAGACTGCCTCAGTTGAAATGGCTCAGAAAATAAAATCAAGTACTGTTCAGTAATATTAGAGAAATGATTTTCCAGAAAGTGTTTGGTTCAGCTTTCATGTCAGTGGTGCAGGATTTTTAGAAACATTGATTAAACACTTATATTAAAAATTTTAGCAGTGCTTTTCTGATACCTTAATATTTTGCCCTGATATCAGAGTGAATTTTCTGTACTGCCATCAGTTCGACAGTTGAGTGGCTTGGCTCAAAGTCTTACATACTATGCTCCCCATTCCCAAATTAGTAATGCTTTTTTGTGTCTCCTGGCAAAGAAATCACATTTAAAGGTCTATAAATATTTTAAATTATTATTTTTATTGCCTGCAAATTGAATATTCTAAATAGCACAATACCTTTTAAACCCTTTTCTTTTAAAAATTGAGGTAATTTACATATTGATAACATTTTACTGTTTGGATTCTAATGGGTACAGTTGACAGAGTTTTGACAACTGTATACACCTGTCTCACACCCCTACCAAGATACAGAACATTTCCATCGTGCCAGAAACTCCTCTTCTGTGCTTCATCAGTCATTCCTTCCTCCCCACACCCACCAGCCCAGGGAACCACTGTTCTGATTCCTATCCCATAGGTTAGATTTTCTTGTTCCAGAGTTTCATATAATCACTTTTAAAATGGAAACACTTTCTATTACTTTATGTTTTGTATACTGGCCTATATATTTTCATAGCTTAATTTGAAAATTTATACAATAGCTCATAGAAATAACAGGCTGCAATGATAGTCATTGTCATATTATAGAAATGTAAACCACTAATGCCCATGTAAAGAGACAACCTATGAAAGTGCAGCTGACTGGTGCTATTCTATTAGCTATTTTTATGCTATTTGATAAATATCTTTGTGAAATTATTAGGAAACCAGCAAAACAGATGAAGAAATGTCTCTTCATTGATATATGGTTTGGTTGTATAGTTCATTGGGGACAAGATAACTTGAGTCCTTTAAAATAGACAAAGTTAAGATAATTCAACAACAAAACCAACACAGGTGGCCAAAAATGTGAAAAGACTTTCAGCCTCACAATTTTTCATTGCAAACTAAAACATCATGTCTGATCTGTCAGGTCAGAACATTGATCCGATATTGACAAGAAGAGGACATAGGAACTCTTGTACTAATACTGGGAGTTTAAATTTCCACATCATTTCTATGAGAACAGGTATCAGATTTTTCTGTGAAGATTTCTTTAGACCAGGGCTGTCAATTTACCTTCTGCAATAATGGGACTATTCTTTATCTACACTGCCCAATACAGTAGCTGCTGACCATCAGCTAACAATTTAACCATCATCTGGCTGTTGAGCACTTGAAATGTTGTTAGTACAGTTGAGGAACCGAGTTTTTAAATTTTTTTTTTAGTTAGTTTAAATAGTCTAATTAAATGGCGAGCGAGTACCATATTGGACAGGACAGCTTTAAACCTCTGACTCTCTTCCAGTCGTTTATTTTAAGGAAGTTATGAAGAGATGTGCACAGATACATATATATATATATATATATATATATATATATATATATATGTGTTGCAGTGTCATACATCATTTTGGAAGTCTAGAAATAACGTGGAATGAGGGTAGTACTTTAAACATTTTTGGCATATTTATGCCATAGTGTATAGTACAGTCATTAAAAAGAAAGAACTCTTAATATTGACATGGAAAAATGCCTGTAATGTACTGTGAAATGAATTAAACAGGTGTGATAAACTGGTTATAGTAAGGATTGTATTTGGTGTTTGTCCAGTTCCTGGCACAGAGTTCCTAAAAGCCTTGGAATTTCCTAAGTGCCAAGAAATAAGGTATATTTTGTTATTGATAACAAGCCCCTCTGAACATACCTGAGTTAACGAGGTAACTTTTGGGCAGCACCTAAGGATGAGGTGCTTCTGTCAGAGTCTGGAGCTTTCAGCCTTCCCCCACCCCCTCCCCAGCTGTGGGGAGAGCACAGAGGCTGGGGGGTGAGTTATCACTAGTGGCCAGTGGTTTGACCGGTCATGTGATGAAGCCTGCACAGAAACCCAAAAGGATGGGGTTCAAAGAGTCTCCAAGCCGGTGGATACATGGAGTGCTATGAAGTGAACACACCCAGAGGGCATGCAAGCTCTGTGCCCCTCCTCATATCCCTCACCCTATACATCTCTTCCACCTAACTCAGGAATTCCTGAGTTACGTCCTTTGTGATAAACTGTTAATCTAGTAAGTGAACTCTTTTCCTGAGTTTTATGAATTATTTGAACCTGAGGAGGAGGTAGTGGGAATTTCTCATTTACAGCCAATGGGTCTAAAGCAAGTGACAACCTGGGTTTGAAGTTGGCATCTGAAGTAGGTGTGGGTTTGGGCCAGTACTGTGGAACTGAGCCCTTAACCTGCAGAATCTGATGCTATTTCAAGGGAGATAGTGTCGGAATTGAGTTAAATTGTAGGACACCAGCTGGAGTCTGCCACAGAGTTGGAGTGCTGTTTTCCCATATAGCAGTTTACAGAACAATGAGTTGATTCCATTTTTGTTAAAAATTTATGTGAAAATATATTTATATATAAAAGTTTGGAAGGATATGCACCAAATTATGAAAAGTGAGTAGCTTTGAGGGGTGTGGTTATTGAGGAATTTTGAGGAATTTTCATTTACATTTAATACAATTTTGTAATATTTGCTTTTTTTCTTACAGTAAGCATGTGTTACATTTATAAGCAATTAAAGTTATTCCTGTTTGAGAATATAAATAAAAATTGAAATATAAGTAAATAAATATAAGTAAATAAAAATTCTTTACAACCAGGATGAACTTCTACCCCAAAAAGATACAGAGAGCTGACCTGAGAACTTAAGAAGGAAGTGCTGTCATAGGATCTGTGTGTTGTTTCTCTTTAGGCAGAATCAAGATCAGTAGCTAAAGCCTGTTATTCAAGGTGACTTTACTTACCCTGTTGGTGAGAAAGTAATCCAGGCTCAGGTGGCCCTCCAGTTCTCAGCAGAACTCATAAATCAAGAGTTAGGGAGGAAAAAGGCAGTTAACGTTTGGTAAAAACAGACAAAATCTCTTAAGGAAAGCGCTGTGTATGTGTGTGTATTTCAGCAGCAAATCTTAACTATGTGTGAAAACTTAAATGTAGACATGACTACCCCAAGGAATGAGACCTTAGCTAACAATAGAGCTACACTAGTCTGCAAAGCAAATGAGTGATTGTCAGTCTTGGTGGAGGTGAAGGACAGACCTAGTAGCAGATGAGAATTGTCATTATGATAATATCGTGATACAAAGATGCTTAAAGTATTGACACCTGTAGAATACACTGCATTGTAGTATTGACTCTGTAAGAGAATCACCTTTTGTGTGCTGCTTATCACAATGGAGTTACTAGCCTCATGTATAAATTCCCTGGGTAATGCTTATGCACGCACTACAGTTTGAGGACCACAGTTACGGGGCCTTGCACATAGTCCTTTCCTTCATTGAGTAGCTGTTGATAAATAGTACAGTTCTCTCTCCCAGGAGGGCCAGTTATCAGGTCTTAACACAGTGCAGAGATTTTTATCTCATTTGTTTATTCAAGAACTGTTTGCAATTCTTACATGTACCAGCCATTATTTGACGCCCTTAGGGATACAGTGGTGAATAGACAGATAGGGTTTCTTTCTCACACAGGTACATTCTAGTTGGAGTTGAGAATATGGAGTGAGCTAGACTGGCCAGGAAAGGCCTCTCTGAGGAAGTGGCATCAAGGAGTCGAATGTGTGATGATATTGAGAGGGAAACATTTCATACCAGGGAAGCAGTTAGTATATAGCATGATCCCTTGGCTTTATCAGTGGGTGTATGGGGATGCCTTCTACAGATATGGAGAAGATGGAAGGAGGGACTTTTGAGTTCATCAGGACTCTGGTGATTTCATTCTTGCTGTAAATGAAAAAGGTTTTATTTATTTGTAAGCCAAAATGCAGAATTAGTCATTTGGGTTTTTTCCCTTGCCAGTTGTTTACACATGATATTCAAAAGTCTGTTGCTTGAATATGGACTCAGAATGCATGGTTTCTGGGATTTTAAAACATTTTCCGTAGGCTCTGAAAACATAAAGGACTGTTCTTTCCTTTAAGGCTATTTTATCTTTAACCAGGAACCATTACTGAAGTATTGGTTTAGAACAGAAGCTCTGTATCAGTTCTTTCCCTTTTACTCTAATTTTTCCTAAATCCTACATGAATTAATCCTTTTCATTTCCATGTTTTTACTACCTTGTTGTATTGTGTTTCATAATCCTACCATTGTAACAGTGCGCATGTTGGCAGGGAACATTCTGTTAGTTGCTTCCAGAAAGTTTTCTGTAATGGCCTGCATATTCTGTTAACCTCTTGAGAAAACCCTTACTGACTTGATGTTTCCCTTGTATTTGATTTCTAATGGGCATCCTTTTGAACTAAGGTGATGTATTTGTTTCTTAGAGTTTACCAGTATGGGTTTAGTAAATGCTATTGAAAAGTGATTAAATGAACTCCTAGATTTAAAAACTGGAAGGTGTCTTTAACTTCTGATCCTGATTTTAAAGCAGGGGAAGTAGGGGTTGTTTACTCCAACAAAACATTTGCAAGTTAGTGGGATACATTTAGATTATCTGCTGTTGAAAGAGTTGAAATGGCATTCAATGTTTCCTGTGTTTATTATGAATGATCACTTTGTGTAGACAGTGGTTCCTAAATTTTATTTTGCCTAAGAATCTCAGGAAACTTACTAGCCATGCAAAGCCCTGAGAAGTGTCTGATACATAACAGAGGCTTATGACATGGCAGTAAGGACTCTACCTTGTTAACAAGCATCCCCAGGTCATTCCAGTATAGATACAATAACACAAATGACCAGGCTTTCGAAACAAGAAGTATTGACCTAACCAGTATACTGACTGCATCCAATGTCAGAGGAATAGTTTATTAATAGGGTGTTTTCTTTACCCTCTTCTCTGCTCAAGGTCTAAAAAAGACTTGGGCAGAATTTAAGCAGCACCAAAATAAGGAAATCTATTTCTATTAAACGGAATTTTGGGAAATAGAATTTTCTGAGGTAAGGAACAAGGAAATACTTCCAAAATTAATTCCTCGTAGATCAGTTGTCTTTCCTCAGAAGGATTAAACTTAATGAGTCTGATTCTAACTGCAGCTGAAATCCAGAGATCCTCCCTCTGGGCTTTCTGGAGGTCTAATAAGAGTGGCTTGTGGAAAGAACAAATGTGTCTATTTGCATAGAGCACATAATGTCTGATTTCAAAGAAAACATAATTGAAGTTTTTGTTTCCTTTTTAACTATAAGGAATTCCCTTCAGAATAACCTGTAGAACTGGTGTCTGTAGCCCTTTCCATGTAGTTTTCTCATACCACCTAGGTAGGACTGAAGCAGAAAGTTTTGTTACCTGTGCCTCCATTTTCTAGCCCTTTAGCACGTATGGAGTTTTTTTAACCCTTTTTACCCAGATGTGATTGATCTCTAGGTACAGTGCTGAAAAGGTTATGCCAAGTTTTATTTTGTAGCACATTATTTTTACAAAGCTGCAGGGGGAAACAGAGAGCTGCTGATAGATTTACAATAAGGAAATTGACTTGCTGGTGTGACCTTCTTGGTGTTCTCTCTGTTTATTAAACACATGCTTACTGCAGTATTATTTAATAGAATATGTTTTCAAATATTAAATGTATTTTCCATGTATTAAATGCAGTACACTTTAAATACATTTAATAATGGTAGAAGGAATATATACTTGTAAGCTCCAAGTTAGGTGTGTTAATGTTGTATTCACTGACCTTAAGTATAGGGAACATTCCTAGCCACCTCTACATTGCAAGGGTCTCTGATGGAGAGTGGTGGTTTTATGATTAATAAGGGTCTGGAAGAGCACCTTCTACATTTTTGCCAGGTTAAACCAAGGTATAATGTATCAACTAAAATTGTGATTCTAGATTTTGAGACACAAAGCTATTCTTTCCCACACTGAGGTATGAAGAGGAATTCACTTATGTTTTCTTCTAGTACCTGTATGGTTTCATGTTTTACATTTAAATCTCCAATCAGCTTGGGGTTACTCTTGTGTGTGGTGTGACATAATAGATATATTTTATCTTTTTCCAATTGACTACCAACTTGTCTCAGCACCATTTTTAAAAGTCCACCTTTGCCTCAATGATCTAGGTAAATTTTAATGTTACCTAAGGCCCAGATCTGTGTCTTTTTCCAAATGCTCACCTCCTACCTGTTTGTCAGATTATCACTTAAAACCTAACAGTTTATAGTGGCATCATTTATTAAAGCATAGAACCTCCTTTAGACCCAGTTTGGGTATCATTCATAGATTTGAGTCGTGATGAAATTTTAAAATAACTGGGAATTGATCAGTTTTAAAAGCAAAGGACCATGCTTTTGAGGTGGTTTTCTTCAGTTTTTATTTCCGAGCGTTTCATCTTTAGGGAAGTACTGTTCCCCATGTCATGGAAAATTCTGTTACCCTATAATCCAAGAAAATCATTCCCTGGAAAATAGAATAAAAGGTCCTGAGCATCCCTGTATTTGTAAGGACAAATAATAGATGATTTTAAACACTTGCAAATTGAGTTGGTTTATCTGCAAGGAATCCATTTTGATAACTCAGTGGAAAATACATTGGGTTAACTATAGAAGAACAATCTAAGACCTCTGGTGCATGTCCCTGATCCAGTGAAGTAAAGATTTATTTATTTATTTTTAATTAAGGTATTATTGATATACACTCTTAGGAAGGGTTCACATGAAAAAACAATGTGGCTACTACATTCACCCATATTATCATGTCCCCCCATACCCCATTGCAGTCACTGTCCATCAGTGTAGTCAGATGCCACAGAGTCACTATTTGCCTTCTCTATGCTACACTGTCTTCCCCATGATCCCCCCATACCATGTATGCCAACCATAATACCCCTCAATCCCCTTATCCCTCCCTCTCCACCCAACCTACCCCACCCCTCCCCTTTGGTAAACGCAAGTCCCTTCTTAGAGTCTGTGAGTCTGTTGCTGCTTTGTTCCTTTAGTTTTGCTTCGTTGTCATGCTCCACAAATGGGAACCATTTGGTACTTGTCTTTCTCTGCCTGGCTTATTTCACTGAGCATAATACCCTCCAGCTCCATCCATGTTGTTACAAATGGTAGGATTTGTTTCTTATGGCTGAATAGTATTCCATTGTGTATATGTACCACATCTTCTTTATCCATTCATCTACTGATGGACACTTAGGTTGCTTCCATATGTTGGCTATTATAAATAGTGCTGCAATAAACATAGGGGTGCATATGTCTTTGAATCTGAGAAATTATATTCTTTGGGTAAATTCCTAGGAGTAGAATTCCCAGGTCAAATGGTATTTCTCTTTTTAGTTTTTTGAGGAACCTCCATATTGCTTTCCACAGTGGTTGAACTAGCTTACATTCCCACCAGCAGTGTAGGGGGGTTCCCCTTTCTCCACATCCTCACCAGCATTTGTTGTTCTTAGTCTTTTCGATACTGGCCATCCTAACTGGTGTGAGGTGATATCTCATTGTGGTTTTTATTTGCATTTTTCTGCTAATTAGTGATGTGGAGCATCTTTTCATGTGCCTGTTGGCCATCTGAATTTCTTCTTTGGAGAATTGTCTGTTCATATCCTCCACCTATTTTTTAATCAGGTTATTTGCTTTTTGGTTGTTGAGACATGTTATATATTTTGAATGTTAACCCCTTGTTGGATATGTCATTTACAAATATATTCTCCCATACTGTAGGATGCCTTTTTGTTCTGTTGATGGTGTCCTTTGCTGTATAGAAGCTTTTTGGTTTGATGTAGTCCTGTGTGTTCATTTTTGCTTTTGTTTCCCTTGCTGAAGGAGATGTGTTCAGGAAAAAGTTGCTCATGTTTATATTCAGGAAATTTTTGCCTATGTTGTCTTCTGAAAGTTTTATGGTTTCATGACTTAGATTCAGGTCTTTGATCCATTTGAGTTTACTTTTATGTATGGGGTTAGACAGTGATCCAGTTTCATTCTCTTGATGTAGCTGTCCAGTTTTGCCAACACCAGTTGTTGAAGAGGCTGTCATTTCCCCACTGTGTATCCATGGCTCCTTTATCATATATTAATTGACCATATATGATTGGGTTTATGTCTGGGCTCTGTAGTCTGTTCCATTGGTCTATGGGTCTTTTCTTGTGCCAGTACCAAATTGTCTTGATTTCTGTGGCTTTGTAGCAGAGCTTGAAGTTGGGGGGCATAATCCTCCCAGCTTTTTTCTTCCTTCTCAGGATTTCTTTGGCTATAGGAAAGGTTTATTTTTAACATAGGTCTCAAAGTGACTATAGATCAGATATCTGGCACTTGATGACAGTTTCTGGAACAGCGTCATCATCTTTTCAAGTGCCCTAATTCTTGGTAGCAAGGGAATTAAAATTAACTTTTTCTTTAGGACTGTGAAGCATATAAGCTCTATACTTAGCTTATTACAGCAGTTTCTGTGCCTTACTCAGTCACTTCCTCCTGCAACAATATTTTATTTCCACACTTGTGGAAGACAATATAATCTTTTTTTTTAATTCAGGTATTGATATACAATCTTACATTGGTTTCAAATATACAAAACGGTGGTTCAGCAGTTACCCACATTATTAAATCCTTGTCCCCACTAGTGCAGTTACTATCTGTCAACATAGGAAGATGTTACAGAATCATTGACCATGTTCTCCATGCTGTGCTACTATCCCCATGACCAATTTACATTAGGATTGAGAATTTTTGTGCCTATTTATCCCCCTCCACCACCGCAGCCACCCATCCCAATCCCTCCCCCATGGTAACAATAGGGCTTCTCAGTATCTGTGAGTCTCCTGTTAACTTTGTTCATTTTGTTTTGTTTTATTTTTATATTCTACAAATAAGTGAAATTATATGGTATTTGCCTTTCTCCATCTGGGTCATTTCACTTAGCATAATACCCTCTGGGTTCATCATGTTGTTTCAGAGGGAAGACAGTATATAATCTTGTGGTTGAAAGGGTGAAAGGTTAGGTCTGTCCTAGCTCCATCATTTAACTTGGTGTAAAGTTGGATAATAATAGTACCTATCTCTTTAAGTTGTTGCAAAGACTAAATGACTAGCACATAGAAACAGAAAGTGTTACAGCTTTTAAGTCCAAATTCAACTTGAGTGTAGACATAAGGGTCTGGAACCTCTAAAATCTCTTAAAAGTCATTTTTGGACAATTCTCCCAAGGTGATGAGCATAAATGAATTCTAAGATTTTTTAGAAGTATGCTAACCTTAATCAGTTACCCATGAATTATCCTTCAAGTTAATTTGTGAAGAACAAATTGAGTGCTTGGCTGAGGTTGTGGATTTGGAGTGAGAGGGGAAGGGATTATGAATTTTGGAAGGGGCATGGGGGGAGCGTCTGCAGTTCTGCAGTTTTTCTTGAGTAGTAGTAGGTGTAGATTTTACAACAATGTGTTAAGCTATATTGTTGTGTTGTGTATATTACTCCATGTGCACTTCTAATTATATCATTTTCTGATAGCAAGTTATTGAAATCTCTAGCAATTGATGCTGTATTGTCTCCTTTGAGTTCTATCAGTTTTTCTTCATGTATTTCACTCCTTGGCTGTTAGGTACATAAACATTTGTAACAATATTTTCCTGATTTATTGACCCTTTTATCATCACAAAATAGCCCCTTTTTTTGTCTTCAGTAATATTTCTTTTTTTAAAGCCTATTTTGTCTGATATTACTGTAGACACTGCTGTAGACTGGATGTTTTTGTCCTCCCAAAATTATATATTGAAAACTAACTCCTAATGTGATGGTATTCAGAGACAGAAACTTTGGGAAGTCATTAGGTCGTGAGAGTGAGCCCTCATGAATGGAATTAGTGCCCTAACAAGACTGAAAAGAATTCCCTTGATCATTCTGCCATGTGAGGTTATAGGAAGAAGACCCTTATGAACCAGGAAGCAGGCCCTTAGGCCACACCAAATCTGCCAGCACCTTGAACTATGAGAAATAAATGTCTGTTGTTTTAAGCCACCCAGGCTATGGCACTTTTGTGATAGCAGCCCAAACTGAGTAAGACAGCCACTCTCTTATCTTACAGTTACTGTTGGTATATTTTTTCTCTCCTTTTACTTTCAACCTATTTGTGTCTTTGAATCCAATGTCTTATAGACAGCACATATGGTTAGATCTTCTTAAATCCAGTCTGCTGTTTGCTTGGGATAATTTAGTCCACTCACATTTAATTTGCGTACTGATGTGGTTGAATTTACATCAGCCATTTTGTCTTCTACATGTCTTTTTATTCCTGTTTCCAACTTTTAACTCCTTCTTTTGTGTTAGGTAATTTTATTTACTGTACTTTTTTAATATTTCTAATTTTTTAACTTTCCTAGCTAAATTTCCTGGCAGTTGCTATATGGATTACAAGATATACCTTATTACAATCTAGTTTAATACTATGTAATTCTAGTAAAATATAGAAACTTTGCTTCAGTATAGCTCCATTTCCTCCTCTGTCTTTTGTGCTACCATTGTCATATACAATAAATCAATATGTTGCAAACCCAACCACATAGTGTCATAATTACATCATATAATCTTTTTGTCTTTTAAAGAAATTAAGAGGAAAAAATAATGTACTTGTAGAGCCTTTCATTTTTACCCTTTCTGCTGTCTTCATTTCTTCATGTAGATTTGCATTACTATCTAGTGTCATTTCCTTTCAGTCCAAAGGACTTCCTTTAGCATGTCTTACAAGGCAGGTTAGCTAGCAACAAATTTGTTCTCTTTATCTGTGAATGTGTGATTCATTTGCCTTCATTTTGAGCTATGGCTTTGTGAAATATTTCATTCTTGGTTTACAGGTTTTTTTTCTTTAGCCATTTTGAATATGTGGTCACACTGCCTCTGACCTCCATTGTTTCTGGCAACAAATCGGATGTTAATAGTTTTGTCATTCCACTGTACCTGATAAGTTGTTTTTCTGTTTGTGTTTAGATTTTCTCTGTTTTTGTTTTTCAGTAGTTTGACAGTTGGTATCTGTAGATATAGATCCTTGGGGTTCACTGGGTTCTTGGATCTTTAGGTGAACATTTCTCATCAAAATTTTGAAGTTGTCCAGAAATCAAGCAATAAAGGGAGACAAATGAAGACTCAACAACCCAAAACCTGTGGGGATGCAGCGAAGGCAGTTGTAAGAGGAAAGTACATAACAATATGGCTTAACTCAAAACACAAGAACAATCCCAAATAAACAGTCTAAACTCACAATTAAAGAAACTAAAAACAGAAGAACAAATGAACCCTAAAGTTAGTAGAAAGAGGGACATAATAAAGATCTGAGCAGAAATAAATAAAATAGAGAAGAATAAAACAACAGAAAAAAATCAGTGAAACCAGAAGCTGGTTCTTTGAGAAAATAAACAAAATAGGTAAACCTCTAGCCGGACTTATCAAGAAAAAAGAGTGTATACACATTAGCAAAATCAGAAATAAAGAAGGAATAATCACAACGGACACCACAGAAATACAAAGAATTATTAGAGAATGCTATGAAAAATTATATGCCAATAAATTGGACAACCTAGAAGAAATGGACAACTTTCTAAGGGGCTCTGTTAATTTTTTTCCCATTTTTTTCTGTTTTCAATTTAGATTGGATGTCTGTTGCTGTGATTTCAAGTCAACCTATTTCTTACGCCAGTTGAAGTCTGCTTTTGAGCCCCTCTAAGATTTTTTATTTCAGTTATTGAACTTTCCAACTTTGTTTTTTGTTTTATTTTTCTTTTTAAATAATTTCCATCCCTTTATCAAGGTTCTTTATTTTTTTTTTTAATCATTGTCATCATGCTCTCATTTAAGTCTTTAAACACAATATACATTAGTTCTTTGGGTATATTTATTTATAACTGCTTTCACATCTTTGCTAGACCTAACATCTGTTGATTGCCACAACTGCATTTTTTTTCCTGATTGTGGGTCAGACTTTCTTGTCTCTTTGCAAATCTTACAATTTTTTGTTGAAACTGGACATTTTAAGTAATTATTATAGCAACTCTGGATTCTGACCTCTTCCTCCGCCCATTTTTGTTGTTGCTGTTATGTTTGTCTGCTTGTTTAGAAACTTACCTAGACTTAAGCTATGCAGTCCATTTCCTCTGAGGTATGTGGCCCCTCATGGCTGTGCTCTATTGGGTTTTGTTTTTTTTCTGTTTTTGTTTTTTATTTTGTTAATTTTTTTAAGTCTGACTGTATTGGGGTTGCTCCTGTTTCTGTACAGCTTAGTGATCAGCCAATAAGTGGTCAGAGATTATGTTCAAATACCTGAAATCAGTAAGGTTTCCACCTGCTGTCACTGGATCTGTATGTGGATTTAGAAGTGTCTTTTATGTTTAGGCAGTTTTCAGGTCTGTCCCAGCTGGATCTCTAGGGTCTTCTCAGCACATGTGCATAATCTCCTGATAGGACAAGGATGTGTGAATGGCTATGGCCTTTTCCATTCTTCCAAAGCATACACACTATCTCCATTCAGCCAGGAATATTTAAAAAGCTTATTAGGCACCTCTGGGACAGTCTTTTTCTATATCACCCTGTTACATTTCTGTCTGTTCCATGGGTCTCTCATTTGCCCAACCAGGGCTACACCTGCAGATTAATAGAACCCCTGATCTTCCCCATTTGCTTCCCTTTCAGATTGCTACTTACTACTGACAATACCACTGGGCATGGATGATTCCACCTTCTACTCCAAATCAAGTCAGCCTCTTCTGACAGTGATACTGCTGATTATCCATGGCCTACCTTGTTGTGTTAGAACTACCATATCAAATGATGGGAGGAAAAAGGGAGCTGTCCCTAGCCAAGTATACCACAGACTTCCAAGGTTGTTTCCTGCAGTTCAGTAGTTTGTTATGAATAGATGTTACTCGCTTTGTTGTTAGCCTTTAGTCAATTTCCAGGACAGTGTAGTGGTTATTTTTGGTCATTTCGTCCAATTTTTTTTTAGTAGCTTTTACTTTAGAGGATTTGGCAACCTTTTCAGCTTTACCACATCAGAAACCCCACCTATTATTGAGTTTGGAACTGTGTAAATATTTTACACATTTCAATATTGAAGTTAAATCAGAAAGGATGAGGAAAAAATTAAGCCTTAAAATGGATTACAAACATCAAATTGATTACATACATATTAACATAACTATATCAAATTGATTGCATAGAGAAGATAATTCCAGTGACTTTAGGCACTCTGGCTGTGTACCCTTAGGGTATATTCTAAATCAGAACTGTAATGAAATCTTGAACTTTACACAGTAGGTTCATTATAGGTAGTGATACCCATGTAATAGTTTCAAAAATATATTGTTTATTATAGGATAGAGCAAATGAATAAATAGATTGTTCTTAGTGGGAGAAGGTGAGAAAGAATCCTATGGTGTCCCTTGTAGGAATTCACACAGGATTTCACTTGTATGTGTTCTTTCACTCATGGGATTTTTTTGCTTTGTTTTTCCTTTTTTTAAGATATATTTCCAGGATTTCTTACTAAGAAGGCCTAAAAGCAGTGAATGTATATTAACAGTGAACATACTAGCACCCAGATCTTGGTGAAAGAATCCAGGACCCCTTGGAGAAATGGCTGATTCCAAGTCTGGAGCAGGCAGAATATAAAGTATTGCCCCTGGAACATGATGTACACCTGCAGCAAAGTCCACTCTTAGGAGGGCAGAGTGAGGCAGGTCCCATGCAAATCCTGGATGTGGGCCAGGGAGACTTGGGAAATCCTGGAGTGTGGTCTGACAGTTGCTATGATGATTTCTAATGCAGAATAATGTCACTTTTCCCCTGAGTTTTCAGTTTGGGGGAGGAGCCCTGTAACATTTCTTAGGTTCCCATGCTTATGGAAATATAATTCTAAAGTAAATGTTTCCCTGTGAGGCCTCTGTGGAATGTGTTAAAAGGCATTGTGGAGAGGTGTGAGAGGGCTCTTACCCACATTAGACCAGAACTTGGGAAGATTTGCACCTGACAGGGCTGCAGGACATCAGCACTACCAGCTCAGTTGTGTGTGAATGCTTCTGGCACTTAGCATGCTAAGTAAGACTTACACACTGTAAAATCTGTCCTTGGCACACATGATGTTGGGGTGGGGGTGGGGTGTCACGGGGAAGACAAAGAAGTGTAGCACCTAGAAGGCAAATAGTGACTCTGTGGCATCTTACTACACTGATGGACAGTGACTGCAATGGGACATGGGGGGGAACTCAATAATATGGGTGAATGTAGTAACCACATTGTTTTCATGTGAAACTTTCATAACAGTGTATATCAATGATACCTTAATAAAAAAATAATAATAAAATCTGTCCTTGGATTCCAGTAACATTACACAGGAGTGCACTATCCTCTGGAGAAAGAGTATCTTCCAGCAGCAGAATAAACCCTAGTCTTTGTACTGGGATCAAGTTAATCTCTTGGCACAGCTAAGAGATAGTGGAGCTTTCTCCTAAAAGTACTATTTTTAGCTGTTTCCAAGGAGATATTGAGCATGATATTGATAATTGCATTAATCCTTAATTTACACAATCTATGGAAGCAGCAGCTCTTTTCCAGTGTTTACTGCTCAATGGGTCATGAGTTGTGATTTATCAGCCTAAAAAATAAGTTACCTTTCTTAGAATAATTGGCCTCAGAGATATGTTCCAGAGCCCTTCTCTGAGCCCTAGTTATAAAAACACTGAGTTTTTCTGGAGCTGGCACTTAGGCTGACCCTTCAGTAATGCCTCCTGGGAGGAGTACCTTGGATGTAGGCTTTGCCTATTGGGATCTTAGTGTTCTAAATTTACGAAAGAATAATTAAACTCCTACGCACACACACACACCCCACATACAACCCCCCCCCCCAGAGCCTGATCTGATAGTCTGAGTGATTCATCTGTGTTCAAAGAACATTCCTGATGAGTTAGCACTAGAGAACAGATTATAGATCAGAAAGTAGCTTGAAATTAGTTAAAACAGGAGATTGATAGTTCTTAATGGATGGACATTAAACTCTAGTAAGTTGATGAGTTGTCCTTCTCTAAAGAATCTTTGTTTTTTGAAATAACTTATAGAAATATATATATATTTACCAAAGGGGAGGGGTGGGGAAGGGTGGGTGGGAAGGGAGGGAGAAGGGGATTGAGGGGTATTATGATTGGCGCACATGGTGTGTGGGGGGTCATGGGGAAGACAGTGTAGCACAGAGAAGACAAGTAGTGATTCTGTGGCATCTTACTAGGCGGATGGTCAATGACTGCAATGGGGTGTGGGGGGGACTTGATAATATGGGTGAATGTAGTAACCACAATGTTTTTTATATGAAACCTTCATAAGTGTGTGTATCATATATATATATGTATACATATATATCATATATATATAAGACCTGTGATGCATTTATTCATAGGATATAATTTCCTCTTTTAACTAACATACTACCTTGCATTACTATATTTTCTAATGTGAAACCAGCTTTTCACTGTTAGAACTTTATTGGCCAGTGATGCATAGTATGTGTACAAGAAGTTAAAATTGATTGAATGAATTCACTACTATTTGTAAGCTTTAAGCTTTACCTTAATTGAAATTGTTTACTTACTGAATTTTTTATACCCTCTTCATTCATTTCTCCCACCTCTAGCAACCATCAGTCTATTCTCTGTATCTCTGAGCTTGGAGGGTTTTTTGGTTACTGTTTTTCAGATTCCACATGTAAGAGAGATCATGCAGTATTTGTCTTTCTTTGACCTATCTCATTTAGTGTAATACCCTTTAGGTCCACCCATGGCACAAATGGCAAGATTTCCTTCTTTTTTTTTTTTAATTTTTATTTTGTTGTCATTAATCTACAATTATATGAAGAACATTATGTTTACCAGGGTTCCCCCTTCACCAAGTCCTCCCCACATGCCCCATTACAGTCACTGTCCATCAGCATAGTAAGATGTAGAATCACTTCTTGTCTTCTCTGTCTTGCACAGTCCTCCCCATGCCCCCCCCCACATTATACATGCTAATCGTAAGGCCCCCTTTCTTTTCCCCACCCATTCTCCCCAGTCCCTTTCCCTTTGGTAACTGTTAGTCCATTCTTAGGTTCTGTGATTCTACTGCTGTTTTGTTCCTTCAGTCTTTCTTTGTTCCTATACTCCACATATGAGTGAAATCATTTGGTGTTTGTCTTTCTCCGCCTGGCTTATTAATACCCTCTAGCTCCATCCATGTTGTTGCAAATGGTAAGATTTGTTTTGTACTTATGACTGAATAATATTCCATTGTGTATATGTACCACATCTTTATCCATTCATCTACTAATGGACACTTAGGTGGCTTCCATTTCTTGGCTATTGTAAATAGTGGCTTTGGGATGTAGAGTTCTATAGATGTCTATTATGTCCATCTGTTCTAGTGTGTTGTTCAGTGCCTCTCTGTCCTTACTTATTTTCTGTCTGGTGGATCTATCCTTTGAGGTGAGTGGCGTGTTGAAGTCTCCTAAAATGAATGCATTGCATTCTCTTTCCTCCTTTAGTTCTGTTAGTATTTGTTTTCACATATGTTGGTGCTCCTGTGTTGGGTACATATATATTTATAATGGTTATATCCTCTTGTTGGACTGAACCCTTTATCATTATGTAATGTCCTTCTTTATCTTTTGTTACTTTCTTTGTTTTGAGGTCTATTTTGTCTGATACTACTCTAACACCTGCTTTTTTCTCCCTGTTGTTTGCATGAAATATATTTTTCCATCCCTTGGCTTTTAGTCTGTGCATGTCCATGTCTTTGGGTTTGAGGTGAGTCTCTTATAAGCAGCATAGAGATGGGTCTTGCTTTTTTATCCATTCTATTACTCTGTTTCTTTTGATTGGTGCATTCAGTCCATTTACATTTAGGATGATTATTGAAAGATATGTACTTATTGTCATTGCAGGCTTTAGATTCTTGGTTACCAAAGGTTCAAGGTTATCTTCTTTAGTATCTTACTGTCTAACTTAACTCGCTTACTGAGCTATTTTAAACACTGTCTGGTGATTCTTTATTTCTCTCCCTTCTTATTCCTCCTCCTCCATTGTTTATATGTTGGTTATTTTATTCTGTGCTCTTTTGTGTTTCCTTTAACTGCTTTTGTGGGTAGTTGATTTTATTTTTTGCCTTTAGTTAGTATTTGGTTGGTCTCCTTTCTTTGCTGTGATTTTATTTTCTCTGGTGACATCTATTTAGCCTTAGGAGTGCTCCCATCTAGAGGAGTTCCTCTAAAATTCCCTGTAGAGGTGGTTTGTGGGAGGCAAATTCCCTTAACTTTTGCTTGTCTGGGAATTGTTTAATCCCTCCTTCATATTTAAATGATAATCGTGCTGGATACAGTATTCTTGGTTTAAGGCCCTTCTGTTTCATTGCATTAAATATATCATGCCATTCTCTTCTGGCTTGTAATGTTTCTGTTGAGAAGTCTGATGATAGCCTGATGGGTTTTCCTTTGAAGGTGACCTTTTTCCTCTCTCTAGCTGCCTTTAAAACTCTGTCCTTGTCCTTGATCTTTGCCATTTTAATTATTATGTGTCTTGGTGTTGTCCTCCTTGGGTCCCTTCTGTTGGGGGTTCTGTGCACTTCCATGGTCTGACAGATTATTTCCTCCCCCAGTTTGGGCAAGTTTTCAGCAATTATTTCTTCAAATACACTTTCTATCCCTTTTTCTCTCTCTTCTCCTTCTGGTACCCCTATAATGTGGATATTGTTCCTTTTTGATTGGTCACACAGTTCTCTTAATATTGTTTCATTCCTGGAGATCCTTTTATCTCTCTCTGTGTCAGCTTCTATGCGTTCCTGTTCTCTGGCTTCTATTCCATCAATGGCCTCTTGTGTCTTATTCATTCTGCTTATAAATCCTTCCAGAGATCATTTCATGTCTGTAATGTCCTTCCAGACATCATCCCTTAGCTCTTGCATATTTCTCTGCAGCTCCATCAGCATGGTTATGAGCTTTATTTTTAATTCTTTTCCAGGGAGATTGATTAGGTCTATCTCCTTCTCAGGGTTTGCCTCTATGATGTTGGTCTGTATCAAATTATTCTGCCTTTTCATGGCGATAGAGGTATTTGTGGGGAGCTGGCACATGTGTTGGCTAAGAGAATGTCCCTTCTTGCTAGTTGTGGCCCTCCTCTCCTGGGAGAACAGCGACCCCTAGCGGCTTGTGCTGGGCAGCTGTGCGCAGACAGGGTTTCTAATTCTAGCCAGGCCACTGTGGAGTAAGCTCCATTGCTGTGGGCGTGGCCAGCCTCAGGCTGCTTCTCCAATATGGCGGAGCTGCGTCAGAGGGGGAATGGGCGGGAGGCTGTTTATCGCCGTGAGGGGCCTTCGAGTTGCACTGCCGCCCAGGGGGTTAGGGCGCCCGGAGTTCCCTGGGATTCCCAGCTGTTAGGCTAAGTGTCCCGGGATGCTTCCGTCCAGCTGTGGGCTCCCTGTCCCTTTAAGACTTTCAAAAAGCACTCACTTTTCTTTGTCCCGGTTGCACCGGCTGTGGGGACCCGCTCACAGGTCTTACTGTCCTGTTTCCCTAGTATCCAGCACCCTACGCCCTGTGGGTCCGCGCTCCGGTGCAGATGGCTGGGGCTGGGTGTTTAGCAGTCCTGGGCTCCGTCTCCCTCCCGCTCTGACTCCTCTCCTCCCTCTGGGAGCTGGGGTGAGGGGCCTCGGGTCCCGCCAGACTGCGGCTTGTATCTTAACCCCTTCGCGAGGCGCTGGGTTCTCACAGGTGTAGATGTAGTCTGGCTGTTGTCCTGTGTCTTTTGGTCTCTCTTTTAGGAATAGTTGTATTTGTTGTATTTTCAAAAATATATATGGTTTTGGGAGGAGATTTCCACTGCTCTACTCACGCCACCATCTTGGTTCTTTCTTGATTTCATTCTTTTTTTATGGCTGAAAAATATTCCATTGCATATTTATGCCACAATTTCGTCCATCCATCATCAATGGACACTTAGATTGTTTCTGTATGTTGGCTATTGTAAATAATGCTACAATGAACATGGGAACACATGCATCTTTTCAAGTTAATGTTTTCATTTTCTCTGAATAAATAACCAGATATAGAATTGCTGGATCATATGGTACTTCTATGTTTAATTTTTAAAAGCTCCATACAGTGTTCCATAGTGGCTGCACCAATTTACATTCCCACCAACAGTGCACAAAGGTTCACTTTTCTCCATATCCTCACCAACACTTGCTGTTTCTTGTTAACAGTTGTGAGGTGATAACTCATTGTGGTTTGGTTTGCATTTCCCTGATGATTAATGATCTTGAACTTCATTTCATTTACCTGTTGGCTGTATGTTGTCTTTAGAAAAATGTCTATTCAGATTTTCTGCTCATTTTTTACTTGGATTGTTTGGGTTTTTTGCTTTTGAGTTGTATGAGTTCTTTTTTTACTAAGGTAGGTATCATTGATACACTTATGAAGGTTTCATATAAAAAACATTGTGGTTACTACATTCACCCATATTATCAAGTCCCCCCCACACCCCATTGCAGTCATTGACCATCCGCCTAGTAAGATGCCACAGAATCACTACTTGTCTTCTCTGTGCTACACTGTCTTCCCCATGACCCCCCACACACCATGTGCGCCAACCATAATACCCCTCAATCCCCTTCTCCCTCCCTTCCTACCCACCCTTCCCCACCCCTCCCCTTTGGTAACCACTAGTCCCTTCTTGGAGTCTGTGAGTCTACTCCTGTTTTGTTCCTTCAGTTTTGCTTCGTTCTTATACTCCACAAATGAGGGAAATCATTTGGTACTTGTCTTTCTCTGCCTGGCTTATTTCACTGAACATAATACCGTCTAGCTCCATCCATGTTGTTGCAAATGGTAGGGTTTTTTTTCTTCTTATAGCTGAATAGTATTCCATTGTGTATATGTACCACATCTTCTTTATCCATTCATCTACTGATGGACACTTAGGTTGCTCCCATATCTTGGCTATTGTAAATAGTGCTGCGATAAATGTAGGGGTGCATATGTCTTTTTAAATCTGGGATCTTGTTTCTTTAAGTAAATTCCTAGGAGTGGAATTCCCGGGTCAAATGGTATTTCTCTTTTTAGTTTTTTGAGGACCCTCCATATTGCTTTCCACAATGGTTGAACTAATTTACATTCCCACCAGCAGTGTAGAAGGGTTCCCCTTTCTCCACATCCTCACCAGCATTTGTTGTTCCTTGTCTTTTCAATGTTGTCCTTCTGTCGGCCTCCTCCCTGTCTCCGACCTGCAGATTAAGGAGGTGACGCGATCAGATATCGAAGACCTGAACGGACCAGCCACAGGACTCAAGGCATAACAGCTCAAGAGTAATGCCGAGAAGGCACTCCTCATATTTATTGAGTAAATGAATATCTGAAGAATTCTGAGTAGGGGGTTCACACATGATCATCATCTATCTTTGAGTCCCGCCAAGGGTGGGACACTCCTTAAGGAAACCGAAACCATGTGAGGGCGGTCATGAGCTGTAGAAACTTTATGGCTTTAATCACTCTGTCCTTGACCAAACATCAGAGGTCATAGGAGAGACAACCAAGTCACATATCTTCATACATTTGATTTCTATATTACTTGATTTATATGTTAAGCCCATTAATCCCACATCCTTCCTTACTGGTGTGAGTTGATATTTCATTGTGGTTTTAATTTGCACTTCCCTGATAATTAACAATGTGGAGCATCTTTTCATGTGCCTGCTGGCCATCTGAATTTCTTCTTTGGGGAAGTGCCTGTTCATATCCTCCACCTATTATTTGCTTTTTGGGTGTTGAGGCAGAGTTGTATGAGTTCTTTATATATTTTGAGTATTCGCCCCTTATCAGATTATGAATTTGCAAATATTTTCTCCCATTCAGTAGATTGCCATTTCATTTTGTTGATGGTGTCCTTTGCTGCGCAGCTTTTTAGTTTGATGTATTTCCACCTCTTTATATTTGCTTTTGTTGCCTTTGCTTTTGGAGTCACATTCAGAAAATCATCACCAAGACCTGTGTCAAGGAGCTTATTGCCTGTGTTTTTCTTCTAGGAATTTTAGGATTTCAGGTCTTACGTGCAAGTGTTTAATTCATTTTGAGTTGATTTTTATGTATGATGTAAGATAGTAGTCCAATTTCATTCTATTACATGTGGCTGCCCAGTTTCCCCAAAACCATTTATCAAAGAAAATGTTTCTGCATTGTATATTCTTGATTCTTATATCTTAAATTAATTGACCATATATACATGGGATTATTTGTGAGCTCTCTATTCTGTTCCATTGAGATATGCATTTGTTTTTATGCCAATACCATACTGTTCTAATTAGTATAGTTTTGTGATATAGTTTGAAATCAGGGTGCCTGATGCCTCTAACTTTGTTCTCTCTTAAGCTTCCTTTTGCTATCAGGGTTGAAGTAACTTTTAACTGGATTTGTTATGAAATTTTCTTGGCTTCCAGCATCCAACCCCCACTTCTTATTTGGAGGAATTCACCTGCATTGTAATCTTGTTGAATGTCAGTACCCCCATGTCACTCACTACATTCTCTGACAGCCAAGGCAAAGGACCTACGCTTGGCTTATTGGGTATTTCTGACCAAGACTTTATCTCAGATTGGGGCAAAGAGAAAGGAATAATTGAGATTTATTTGCTGCTGATAGCTCTGTCTTCACCAGACTTTTCCACTAGAAGATACTTATTGCTTTCTTGCTTCTTGACTTAAACAGAGGTGATTTAGTCCTACCTATTTTAGGCTTTCCATTGATTCTGTGATTCCACTATCTTTCCAGTAAATTTGCCTCCCTTAAAGTTTTTTTTGCCTGAGATAGTCTTTCTGCTTGCATCCAAAAATCTTAACCAGTGGAATAGAGAATGTTACAGTCCTCCCTCCTGGGTAATACTAAGTGAATGTGGCCATGTTCTTACCTTTTGATTCCCATCATTATCACCCATTTTATTTTTTCTGTATTCCCATAGAATAGCCCATCTTCTATTATAACTAAATAATTATTGTATCTGCTGTATACATGACACATGGTAGATATCATAAAAAAAATTAGGCTCAGTTTATACCTACCTTTTAGTTTTTTTATTGAAATTCATCAAATACTCTGTTTCATCCAGAGTACAACAAGGCATTTGGGAAGCACCCTGGGCTCAACAGCATATTTACAAATCTTCTCCAGTGATGTGATATTTTTAATTTAGTCAGAAGCTTCAAGAATGAAGGAAGATATTTTTGGAAATTCTGTTTAAAAAAAGGACTGTCAAAAGGTGGCAGGCAGACAGACTCTTCTACCAGCTCTGCTTGCACCTACCACACTACTAAGATGTTCAGGGCTGAAAACACATAGGGACTCAACACGTGTCATCTTTGCTCTGCAGAATAACATTTGTTCTCCCATGAGTTGATGGGTGCTTGGCTGTCTGTGTAAATTTCTGAGTGGTTAGAAGAAGCTGAAGAGAGAGAGATTTATTTATCTGGGTTTCTTCAAAATTCCCTGTGTTAGCCTGCTAAGAACATACTTCCCTGCCCCTGCAGTTGAGACTCATTCCCCATAATGTGCTCTGCCAATATGCTGTTTATCTCTTTCATGTCACAAACCGCCACTGTAGCTCAGTAAGTATTAAATTTCTTATTTTACAGAAAAATAATAGCTCTCTTATTGAACCCTTGCCATCACTAGATTGGGAGCTTTACATTATCCATTAATCCATAGAACTGTTAAAGCCACATTTTTTAGAGTAAGAAGCTAAAGCTCAGAAAGATCTGAAACTTGTCTGAGATTATGTGATTAATAAGTAGCAGATCCAGAATTTGAATTTACAGTGGTCTGTATACCAGTGGCTATGTTGTGTAGTTTCATTTTGAGTAAGCAGAAATCAAATGATACCTGAATTACCATTCCATGCAAAAGATAGAAATGTAAAAACCTAGGTTTTGTGTATTCTAAATATCAAGAATATGATTATTAGTCAGATGGTTGTGTGTTTCTATCAGAGATTTAGGTAAAATTGACCCAGTTCTTAAAAACCAAGTTGCTCCATAAGCCAGGCAGAGAAAGACAAGTACCAAATGATTTCACTCATATATGGAGTATAAGAACAAAAGAAAACTGAAGGAACAAAACAGCAGCAGAAGCACAGAACCCAAGAATGGACTAACAGTTGAAAGAAAAGGAGCGACACACAGCAGCAATTCACCGGAGAATTCCGCTTTATTAGGGAAAGGTGCTGGGTTATATAGGAAGGGGCATGGGGTGATTGTGGTGTTACTTCTGCGGGGCTGGTGGCTATTGGCTAGGTGCTGGGATTAGGGGGGCAAGGGGTGATTGGGCTTCAGGTGGCGCCGGCGGTAACTGAGGACCCGGAAGAGAAGCAGGAGGTTCGCCATCTTATGGGTGGGGGCCCTTCAACAGTTACCAAAGGGAAAGGGACTGCAGAAGACGGGTGGGAAGGGAGGGATAAGGGCGGGAAAAAAGAAAGGGGGCATTACAATTAACATGTATAGTGGGGTGGGGGGCACGGGGAGGGCTGTGAAACACAGAGAAGACAAGTAGTGATTTTACAGCATCTTACTATGTTGATGGACAGTGACTGTGAATGGGTATGTGGGGGGAACTTGATGAAGGGGGGAGCCTAGTAAACATAATGTCCTTCATGTAATTGTAGATTAATGATACCAAAATAAAACTAATAAAATAAAATAAAATAACTTATTTAGAAAAAAAAAATCAAGTTGCTCCAATAGCCTAATGCGTAAAGAAAACTGACCTTTTTGTTCACTTACAATAATGTTTTGAGAAATTATGCAATTCTCTGATCTCTTTCAGAAAAGAAGAGAAGAGAGCACTAGACTAAAGGAGGAGGGAAACGTACAGTTTAAGAAAGGAGGTAAGATGAGTATTTCAGCACTGATGTCTGGCCATCTTGACTTGTTCTTTTTCAGAGCCTGCGAAGACATACCAAAGAACATTTGGAAACAACTAGCAAACCTAAACTGCTAACAGGACAGTGTTGCCTCCTAATACCTTGGCCTATTTTTTCCACCAGGTCCACATTGTTAGCTGACAGTGACCAGTTACCATCCGTGTCTCTTGACACAGGCATAGCTTTTCTTTTCTGTAATCCACTATTTGTCAATCCAGAAATCAGGAAAAACACTCCACCTATTGCTTTGGAAACTGTAACCTGGAATGATAAAAGGCTTTTTGCTGCATTGCTGTAAAAACAGGGTCCCCATTTCTCACTTGCAGCAATGCTATAAACAGTGGCCCAGTGGTTCCAGAATGGCCAAGGGAAATATTTTGCTTGTACTTTGGTTGGTTTCTCTTTCATGTGCCTTTTTTTTTGGATGCCTTAAGTAAAGAGATTTTTTCATGTCCTTCTGCATTTCCTACCTTTGCTTACAAATAAATTGGGTTCATTCTGATAATTTGGGGCAACTGTAATATTTTATTAGCTTTCTGTCACATCCCAAAGTGTATATGCTTTAGAAATCTAGCCAGGCAGAGAAAGACAAATACCATGTAATTTTACTTACACGTGGAATCTAAAAAACAAAACAAGCAAAAAAGAAGTAGACCCACAAATATAGACATGTTGGTTGACAACAGGCTGTTGGTTACCATAGGGAGCAGTGTGGAGGGATGGGTGAAATAGGTGCAGGAGATAAAGAGGTACAAACTGCAAATTGTAACATAAGCTAGTCATAGAATTGGAAGTACAACATAGAGAATATAGCCAATAATATTGTAATATCTTGGTATGGTAATGGAGAATCTGCATTTAACCTGGCAAGCATCTAATGCATATAATTATCAAATCTCTATGTTGTAGATCTAAAACCAATATACTATTGTATATCAACTATATTCCAATTTTAAAAAAAGAAAATTGAGGAGTAGTAACATTTTCCCTGTTACTCTTAGGCTTAAATTTTTTTTTATCTTGGTTTAGCAATCATCACTTCCTTTTTTTCTAGTTTTGAAAGCATATCTTTTTATATTTTAATATTAAGTATTTCAAATCTGAGAAAGGAGTGAATAGGCAATTTTCTTTTAGGATTCTGACCATAATTCCGTGTGTGGCAATGAGTATATAAATTTACCACCATTTTCCCTCTTAAGATCTTTAGTCAACTACTGATTTTTGCATTGTTGATATTAGCTCCATAAAATGTCTCTCAAATCATTTAATGTGAGTAGTTTTAGCCAGGTTGACTCCATGAATGCCCAGTATCTTTAAGGAAAATGTATACATAGAATTTTTTTCTTCATCCCAGGCATTAATCCCAGACTTTAGTCTCTCTCATCGGCCTAGTTCTCTAATCTCCTTTCAAAACTCCTTGCTAAATTATAAGCCAAATGTAAGCTAAGCATATGGAGCATTCTGTTTGAGACCTTAGCCCTATGAATGGAAAGTTGTGCATTCTGAGATCCTATTGAATCCAGTAATACCAGGAATAAAATCATAGTGACCTCTTATCTTTTATGTTATCCTCAGATTATGTAGCAGCTGAAAGTTCTTATAGTCAAGCCCTTCAGATGTGCCCATCCTGCTTCCAGAAAGATAGGTCTATTCTGTTTTCAAACAGAGCTGCTGCAAGGATGAAACAGGTATGTCTCTTAGGTTTTTTTTAAGAAGCACATGAACCTGCAGTGTTTTCATAGGATAGCTTCTCTCCAAAAACTAGCATAGGGATTTAAGGTTGCTGTCTCCCTTTTCCTGCCCATCTATTTATCCCCTGATATAAGAGACATAGGGAAGATTGAAAAAATGATCTGAAAAACTTGAGACAGATTACTGTTAACATTTGTCATTTAAGTGGCTGAGCTTTCATGGCTGGAAGACTGGCAAAGTCACCACCAAACAAGGGCAGGTTAATGAAGCAAAGAGCCAAGTCATGCATGTCCTAGAATTCCTTCAGCTGCTTATTTTAGGCCTCTGGAATTCTAGATAAAGACTCAATGGCACAGGGAAACACTGATTAAAAGTCTAGACTTCAAGATGCTTATTCCTAAGATCCTGGTTTTTTCTATTGAAAGTATGGACATGGGAAAAAATATCCAACAGTTGGGATGAGAGGTGCCCTTAAATGCAAATAGATGCCAGGGAAAGTTTGTATTTCCAAAGGATTGGGAACTTGGTATAGCAGGGTGAATGTAGAGTAGACGAGAGTGCAATTATATTTGTTTTGTCCCATTTTTTTGAAAGTTAGTGTTGATTTGTCTGATACTTAGTCAACATAAATTTTGCTGGATTGAAATGATAAGCGTTTGGGAAAAAATAATATAGCTTGTTTAGCTGTGGCTACTTATATCCAAAGCACAAAGGGTAGGTTAGGTAACAGTGTTTAAGCAACCAGGAGGCAGGTTTAAGATTGGGTTAAGTGAGTTTTTTGTTTGTTTAGATCCAAGTACCTCCATCGCTTTCTCTTTGACATTGCCTGAAATTCTCTAGTGTCTCCACTAAGGTCGCTTTGAATAACAGATTTCTTTTTTTTCTTCAGAGGGGTTGAGGGAGTGCTTGACTGCTTGGACATGCAGAAAGGTCTATTCACTTAACCCAAACTTGTGTGTGTTCCTACTGGAATCAGTCTCCAAGGTGAAGTGTTTTTAGACTGATTCATATGGCATGGGAGAATAAATAATTCTATAGAGTATACAAACAGACATTTTGTATTAGGGAAAATAAAACAATTGTTTTAAGTTTATTTAAAACAATATTCACTAACATATTTTACCTTCCATTGGAACTTACACCTGACAGTTTTTACATTTAGCTGGAAAATACTGATCTTTTGCTTTTGCTTCTCAGACACATCTTGCCACATTCTTAAAGTGGAAATTGTCATTTTGAAGTGGAATCAAGGATACCTTCAGTGTCAGAGAAAATGCAGCATACCCTTGGCTCCTTGGATGTGGAATTCTTTGTTTCTACAATTCCCATGTTACTGATATTAATATCACTAGGCTATCATAATTGAAAGTTCTTAAGATAGGAAAATGTCTTGCTAGTCTTTTTTCTGTCACATCTGAGGAGAACGCAAAAGGGAATTGTTCTGTGGATGTTCCCTGTACAAAGGGCAGGTTTGTTAGGTTTTTGTTTACTTGTTTTTGTTCTTTTAAGTTACACTTAATATTTTAAGATTCTAAATGAGAAACTCGAAAACTTACAAGATTTATGCACTAAAGTGATTTAAGGAACACAGTCTTAGTTTTTTCAAGGAAATGATGGGTTAACTACTTAAAGAAGTTCTGAAAGGCAAGTTTTCAGGCTCAGCCTCCAAGTGCCCCTGGCCAGGCTTTATATATCCTATCTGGAGGAAGAAAAAGCAAGCTGGAGTTAGAGCAGGGTTTCAACTCTAGGTCTAGCTACAAAAGAACAGAAAAAGCCCTGAAAGAGTAGGCTGTACATTTGTTAAAACTACTGTCCTTACATATTATGTACATTGGTTTATACATATCTTCAGAAGCCAATTGTTGATAAGATGCACTGCAATGTATTAACAGTTCCTTAGGGCTACAATGAATACCACCACAACTGTTGTATACAAAAGTTGTAAAGATTTACCCCTATTTCAGAAACTTTAAAATAGGAAATTCTGTGTCTTAGATTCATAGAAATCTAATAAGTTGGGGAAATATTTATATGAAGTTACACAGGAGAAAGGTCCAAATGGCATAGAAGGAGCCTGAACTCACCTCTTCCCATGTACACACACCAAGTGTACACTTCCATATAGAGCAGTTCCTCCTGAAGAAGAACTGATACCTGAGTGAATAGCTTATATAAAAGAAAGTGTAGACCACATAGAGAAGGGTAGGAGAGTCAGAGACACAGTAATGACAGGAACACCAGATGCCAGGAACTGCAGTAGGAAGGGATATCACTGAGGGACCCACGTGGACATTTGCCCACCCTGAGGCACAGAAAAAAAACTGCATTTTAAAGGGCAACTAGAGTATAAATTAAGGGAGCCCATTTACTAATATTAAAGTACCCATCAAGCAGTGGGGAACTACTGGAACTTTGTCCAGATCAGAGGCACTGGTGAGTGCCATTGATTACATTCTCCCTCCACCTTAATAGCACAAACAGGAGCAGAGACTGGGCTTACTAGCCTGACCGCCACCTTAGCAAGCCCTGATCCCTAGCCCACACCAGTTCTACATGTCCTCCTAAGGCAGCCCCACAGCCTGCTCCTGAGCATGTTCACCTTGGAGATCCAGCAGTCCCACCAAGGCAGCACCAGTATGGTGCACACCAGAACACTTCCCACCCACACCCACTTCACCTCCAGCCATCCCACCAGCATGCCCCCTACACCAAGTGCCCTAGAACCTAGCTAGCACATGCCCACTTCAGCTCCAGCAGACCCACCAGAGTGCCTCCTGCCCATAACATCCCAGGACCCTCTGATACATGTCTGCTTCAGCTCCAGCCATCCCACAAGGTCAGCACTGGTGCACAGTGCCCAGGGACTCCAAACCCATGCCTGCTACAGCTCTAGCCAGCCCGCCATAGTTGGTAGGCACATGCAGTCTACCCAAGGGACAGTCTTACAAAGGCCACTCCTTCAAAACTGGAAGATGTAGCTGTTTCTCCTAATTCTTAGAAACAAACATAGAAAGTGAAAATGAGACAGAGAAATATGCTCCAAAAGAGCAAATAAGACAAAACTTCAGAAAAATAACTAAATGAAACAAAGTTAAGTAATTTACGTGATAAAGATTTCAAAGTAATGGTTATAAAGATACTCACCAGACTTGAGAGAAAAGTGGATGAACTCAGAACTTCAAAGAGAAAGAAAATGTAAAAACCATCAAAGTTGAAGAATAAATGAAGTGAAAAGTACTCTAGAGGGAATCAACAGCAAGTTAAGAGGATGCAGAACAGATCAACAATCTGGTAGGGTCATGGAAAGCACTCAAGCTGAACAGCAAATAGAAAAACAAAAGGATACAGTACAAGACCTCTGAAGTGACATCATGTGTACTAACATTCACATGATAGGAGTCCCAGAAGGTGAAGAGAGAGAAAAAAGGGTGGAAAACCTACTTGAAGAAATAACAGCTAAAAACTTCTGTAATCTGTGGAGAGAAAGACATCCAGGTCCAAGAATCACAGGGAGCCCCACACAAGATGAGCCCAAGGAGGTGCACACGAGGAGACATAATAATCAAAATGTCAAACATGAACACTAAACTATGTTTTCTTTTTTTTTTTAGATAATTATTTTTTATTGAAGGGTAGTTGACGCACAGTATTACATTACATTAGTTTCAAGTGTACAACACAGTGATAAAACATTTATATACATAATTCTAGATTCCAGCTATCACCCTACCAGGCTGTTACAATATCTTGACTATATTCCTTATGCTATACATTACATCCCAGTTACTTATTTATTTTACCATTGGAAGTCTGTCCTTTTTTTTTTTTTTTTTTTTGTGAGGGCATCTCTCATATTTATTGATCAAATGGTTGTTAACGACAATAAAATTCTGTATAGGGGAGTCAATGCTCAATGCACAATCATTAATCCACCCCAAGCCTAATTCTCGTCAGTCTCCAATCTTCTGAAGCATAACAAACAAGTTCTTACATGGAGAACAAATTCTTACATAGTGAATAAGTTCTTACATGGTGAACAGTACAAGGGCAGTCATCACAGAAACTTTTGGTTTTGCTCATGCATTATGAACTATAAACAATCAGTTCAAATATGAATACTCATTTGGTTTTTATACTTGATTTATATGTGGATACCACATTTCTCTCTTTATTATTTTTAATAAGATGCTGAAGTGGTAGGTAGATGCAAGATAAAGGTAGAAAACATAGTTTAGTGTTGTAAGAGAGCAAATGTAGATGATCAGGTGTGTGCCTGTAGCCTATGTGTTAATCCAAGCTAGACAAGGGCAATAAAACATCCACATATGCAGAAGATTTCTCTCAGAACGGGGGGGTGAGGTTCTAAGCCTCACCTCTGTTGACCCCCAATTTCTCACCTGATGACCCCCCTGCGACTGTGCCTGTCTTAGGTTGTTCCTCCCTTGAGGAATCTTACCCGTCTCTGGCTAACCAGTCATCTTCCGGGGCCATACAGGGAGATGTAAAGTTGGTAAGTGAGAGAGAAGCCTTATTGTTTGAAATGGTTAGCTTTTTATTTCTTTGCATATTTATGCCCTGTAGCTTCTATGCCCAGCATTTGTCTTGAGGTATCTTTACCACTTGGAAGAATTATGATACTCAGTAAATTTGATATGAGGCACGAATTCTATTTAAGGGTTGTAATTAGGAAGGAAGAAGAAAAGCTATAGAAGTAGCAGGCGGCAGAAAACCTGGGAAGATTGATTATTTCTTTGACATATCTTCTTGTAGAGTAACTTCAGCATGTATAGGTTTTAAGCTACTACTTAAATTATGCACACACATTAACATAATAGGAGTATAGTTACATAACCAAAGCATACCTGTAATTACCAGCCATCTCCAGTGAAACCAAGAAAACCAGTTAGGCACCGTAGGCATTTGTGAAAACTTATCTATGATATGGTGGATATTGTCCAACTGAACTTGAACAGTCTGAGAGAAATCAGACAAATTAAAACAACCCATTCCTGGGGAATGTTCACATCCCTTATGTTCTTTTAACAGTAAATAGTCTGTAGTTGTAAGATTTTGGAGCGCTACAATTTGCACTTCTCCTAATTCTTGGTTGAGTTCCAACAGTATAGATCCAGTCCAATTTGTTGTTTTACTGTATGCACAGGCCAGCTTAGATATCTCCTTCCTCATTCCCATGGCAAGTCCAGGAGCTGGTGGGATGAGTGCATCTACAGCTGTAGCAGTGTGTGGATCTTTGTTGGGGTTTTTTGATGATCATCTTCTGGCATGAGTCTTCCTGAGAGTGCTGATGTTGGAAGTTCTCTTTCATATCGTATCTTAGTTCATTTTCGGGGTAGCCCAATTAGGCTTTGATCTTCTGTATAAACGCAAACAGACCCTTTGCCTACACTTTTATATGCCCTTTATTCCCTTGTGTAGAACTCATTGGAGGTTACCACACAGGAACTGCCCTTTTTGTTTTGTTTTGTTTTGTTTTGTTTTGTTTTTGGTATCACTAATCTACATTTACATGACGAATATTATGTTTACTAGGCTCTCCCCTATACCAGGTCCCCCCTATAAACCCCTTTACAGTCACTGTCCATCAGCATAGCAAAATGTTGTAGAATCACTACTTGCCTTCTCTGTGTTGTACAGCCCTCCCTTTTCTCTTACCCCCCCCATGCATGTTAATCTTAATACCCCCCCCACTTCTCCCCACCCCACCCACCCATCCTCCCCAGTCACTTTCCCTTTGGTACCTGTTAGTCCATTCTTGAGATCTGTGATTCTGCTGCTGTTTTGTTCCTTCAGTTTTTCCTTTGTTCTTATACTCCACAGATAAGTGAAATCATTTGGTATTTCTCTTTCTCCGCTTGGCTTGTTTCACTGAGCATAATACCCTCCAGCTCCATCCATGTTGCTACAAATGATTGGATTTGCCCTTTTCTTATGGCTGAATAGTATTCCATTGTGTATATGTACCACATCTTCTTTATCCATTCATCTATCGATGGACATTTAGGTTGCTTCCAATTCTTGGCTATTGTAAATAGTGCTGCGATAAACATAGGGGTGCACTGATCTTTCTCATACTTGATTGCTGCATTCTTAGGGTCAATTCCTAGGAGTGCAATTCCTGGGTCAAATGGTAAGTCTGTTTTGAGCATTTTGATGTACCTCCATACTGCTTTCCACAATGGTTGAACTAACTTACATTCCCACCAGCAGTGTAGGAGGGTTCCCCTTTCTCCACAGCCTCGCCAACATTTGTTGTTGTTTGTCTTTTAGATGACAGCCATCCTTACTGGTGTGAGGTGATACCTCATTGTAGTTTTAATTTGCATTTCTCTGATAATTAGCGATGTGGAGCATCTTTTCATGTGTCTGTTGCCATCTGTATTTCTTTTTTGGAGAACTGTCTGTTCAGTTCCTCTGCCCATTTTTTAATTGGGTTATTTGTTTTTTGTTTGTTGAGGCGTGTGAGCTCTTTATATATTCTGGACGTCAAGCCTTTATCGGATGTGTCATTTTCAAATATATTCTCCCATACTGTAGGGATCCTTTTTGTTCTATTGATGGTGTCTTTTGCTGTACAGAAGCTTTTCAGCTTAATATAGTCCCACTTACTCATTTTTGCTGTTGTTTTCCTTGCCCGGGGAGATATGTTCAAGAAGAGGTCACTCATGTTTATGTCTAAGAGGTTTTTGCCTATGTTTTCTTCCAAGAGTTTAATGGTTTCATGACTTACATTCAGGTCTTTGATCCATTTTGAGTTTACTTTTGTATATGGGGTTAGACAATGGTCCAGTTTCATTCTCCTACATGTAGCTGTCCAGTTTTGCCAGCACCTAAACTATGTTTTCTACCTTTATCTTGCATCTACCTACCACTTCAGCATTTTATTAATAATAATAATAATAATAATAATAATAATAATAAAGGGAGAAATGTGGGATCCACATATAAATCAAGTATAAAAATCAAACATATTCATATTTGACCTGATTGTTTATAGTTCATAATGCGTGATCAAAACCAAAAGTTTCTGTGATGACTGCCCTTGTACTGTTCACCATGTAAGAACTTATTCACTATGTAAGAATTTGTTCATCATGTAAGAACTTGTTCGTTATGCTTCAGAAGATTGGAGACTGACGAGAATTAGGCTTGGGGTGGATTAATGATTGTGCATTGAGCATTGACTCCCCCATACAGAATTTTATTGTTGTTAACAACCATTTGATCAAAAATATGAGAGATGCCCTCTCAAAAAAAAGAAAATGTCAAAGATGAAAAGGTAAAGAAAGAATCTTTAAAGCAGCAAGAAAAAAGCAAGTAATTATGCACAAGGGAAACCCATAAGGCTATCAGCTGAATTTTTCAGCAGAAACTTCACAGGCTAGAAGGTAGAAGGGAGTGGCAGGAAATAGTCAAAGTGCTTAAAGGAAAAAAAACCTACAATTAAGAATTCTGTACCCAGCAAGGTAGTCATTCAGAGTTCAAGGAAAAATCAGGAGTTTTCCAGACAAAAGAATAGTTAAAGGAGTTCACCACTCTAAACTGACCTTGCATGAAATGTTACAGGACTTCTTTAAGTGGAAAAGAAATGACCATAACTAGAAGTAAGAAAATTATAAAAGGAAAAAATTTCATTAGTAAAAACAAGCATATAGTAGATCAGCCACTTAAAAAGCTAGTATGAAGCTTAAAAGACAAAAGCAGTAAAGTCAATTATATATAAAAATTTAGTTAAGGGGATCACAAAGTAAAACATCATGGAGAAGAGGGAGTAAGACTGTGGCATTATTAGAAGTATGAACTTAATGGTAAACACAAACCAAAACCTATACTAGATACACAAAAAATAAAAAGAACGAAATCCAAGTGTAAACAAAGTCTTCAGTCACAAGGGAAGAGAACAAGAGAAGAAGAAAAGGACAGAGAAAAACAACAAAAACAGCCAGAAAACATTTGACAAAAATGGCAATAAGTACATACCTATTAGTACGTACTCTAAATGTAAATGGTCTAAATGCTCCAATCAAAAACATGGGGACTGCATGGATAAAAAAAAACAAGACCCATCTATATGCTGCCTACAATATACTTACTTTAGACCTAAAGACACATACAGCCTGAAAGTGAAGGGATGGAAAAAAGATACTCTGTGCAAATGGAAATGGGAGGGAAAAAAAAAGCTGGGGTAGCAATACTTACATCAGACAAAATAGACTTTAAGACTGTAATAAAAGGGAAAGAAGGGCATTACATAATAATGCATCAATCCAGCAAGAGGACAGAACAGTTGTAAATATCTATGTACCCAACATAGCACCTAAATATATGAAGAAATATTAACAGAAATTGGCACTAATAGTAGGGGACTTAAACACCCCACTTACATCAATGGACAGATCAGACAGAAAATCAATAAGGAAACAGTGGTTTTCAATTACACATTAAACCAGGTGGACTTGGCAGATATATACAGAACTTTCTGTCAAAAAACAGCAAAATACGCATTCTTTTCAAGTGCATGTGGACATTTTCCAGGATAGAATTCTCCATGTTAGGCCAGAAAACAAGTCTCAATAAATTTAAGAAGATTGAAATAATATCAAGCATTTTTTCTGACCACAAAGGTATGAAACTAAATATCAAATTACTAAAGGAAAAAAAACTGGAAAAAACGCAAAAACATGCTACTGAACATCCAGTGGGTCAACAAAGAAATCAAAGAGGAAATTTAAAAAAATACCAGAATACTGAAGAAAATAAAAATATCACTTCTCAAAATCTTTGGGACACAGCAAATGCAGTTATAAGGGGGAAGTTTATAGCAATACAGGCCTGCATAAAGAAACAAATCTAAACTGTAATGAGATACCATCTCACACTGGTCAGTATGACTAGTATCAAAAAGACAGTAAATAACAAGTGTTGGCCAGGCTGTGGAGAAAAGAAAACCCTTGTATTTTATACTGTTGATGGGACTGTAAACTGGTATAGCCACTGCAGAAAGTTACAGAGATTTCTCAAAACACTAAAATAAGAAATACCGTATGACCCAGTAATTCCACTTCTGGGAATTTTTCCCAAAGAAATCAAAGTCACTAATTCTAAGATACATGCACACCTGTGTTTATTGCAGCATTATTTACAATAAATAGCCAAGACCTGGAAGCATCTGAAGTGTTCATCAGTAGGTGAATAGATAAAGAAGTGGTATGTATAAACATTGGAATATTATTCAACCATAAAAAAGAATGAAATCTTGCCATTTGCAAATCTTGCCAACATGGATGGATGTAGAGAGTATTATACTAAGTGAATGAAATAAGCCAAGCAGAGAAACACAAATGCCATTTGATTTCACTTACATGTGGAATCTAAAAAACAAAGCAAACAAACAGACAAACCCACAGAGAACAGACTGGTTGCCATAGGGGAGGGGGTTGGGAGAACAGGTGGATACATGTGTCAAAATGCATCAGGCTGTATGCTGAGATTTGTGCATTTTATTATATGTGCCTCAATAAAAAAAATAACTATACAATTCATTGCCATTAAATACATTCACAATATTGTGCAACCATCACTGCTGTCTGATGCCAGAACTTTTACATGACCCTAAAAGGAAACCCTGTACCAGTGATTAAGCAGTCACTCCCCATTCTAAACCATTTTTGATTGAATCCTATAACTCAGTTTGGCAGATGCTACTGTAAAATATTATGTGAAATACTTAGTTTTACAACAGTAGTCATTATGGAAGTAGTGAAAATTTATTTGAACTAACATCTGTAAAATTTAGAAAAGTTATAATTTGGGGAAAATAGGCATTTGTAGCTGCAAGAGTTAAATAGCAGTTTAGTATTAAGAGCTGAAACTAGAATCTAGTTCTTTCTTTTGACACCCATTGTTCTTTCCACTGTGCCATGCTTCCAGATTAAGCATGTTAAATTGGTTAAATATCTTATTTGGTGAATTGTTTTGTATTTTTGTTTCATCAGTGGATAAATTTACGTTTATAAGTGAGACTAGTGACAAAGCTACACTGTGTGTCTGTAATGGGCCATCTGTGTACTTCCTCTAAGATACCACTTTGGGTGTGATAGTATAACAGCTAGCCAGAGAAGAAGGTTATTGAGTTGCTCACATATCAGTAACTTGCCTTGTTTATTGATCACGTTTTCTCAGTGTCAGCATTCTAAAGTGTGATGCAAATATAATAGGTCAATCACAGCAGTCTTTAAAGATACTTTAGGAAGAAGATACTTGCATAACTTGTTGCCAAGAAGCTTTCAAGTCAAAGCTGTTAGCATATTTTGAATTGTCATGTGATTTCTTGAGCAGTCTGCATCTCCATAAGCAATTATTAATGACTAGCTTCTATCATTGAGCCTTTGGGTCATTCAGATAGAACAGGGGTGGCAAATATTAATGTTATATTTCCTTTTAGGACAAGAAAGAGATGGCCATCAGTGACTGCAGCAAAGGTACAGTCTTTCTATGTGGTAACATACAGGAGCATTACCTCCATTATACAAACAAATACACAGGCTCTCAGACAGCTGTGCCCTTGTACATGTATCCCTTTCTGTGGGGTCTTTAAAGAAGCTTCATAGGTCAGCCTTCTGAGAGGTAGTATATAATAGTCATCTTAGTGTACACATGCTTTTGAGTGGATAATTCAGTCAGTTTATCCTGTATTAATAAATATGTGAAGAAGAATTCAAAGCTACTTTGGCAATAGAAACTCATGGGACATAATTTACTTCCTTTAGTGTCCAAGTTACATTCCTTTGACACTGAAATTGAAGATTTTAGCTGCTGCCAGAGCATCTGGATGTTTGTGTTTGGGCAGTGGGGGCAGTTGGTGCTGTTAGAGCATTGGTACTCTCATCAGATGTAATAATTCTTCCAAACCTACTTGCCATCATTTTAACTATCCTTTCAGGTTACACACAGTGAATCAAGCCTTTGCATCTGGTATTTGATTAAGGTGTTTTCATCCCACCAACTTGTAGACACAGCCCCAGACATAGGGTCACTATTGGTTTTTCGGAGTTTTTTTTTGTTTTTTTTTGTTTTTTCAGAAATTCCCTGGTAGGCCAGACAGTTTGACTTTCTAACCAACATGGGGTGGAGAACACACAATCACTTTTCTTTACTCTTAACTACTCTCATGAGCTTTTCTAGCTAATTACTACTTTTATAATTTGTGTATTTTTTCAGTTTTCCTTCTTTGGATAGTATTTTCTATGAGAGAATCATAGTGCTAAAAGGAATCTTATGTTACCTAGTCCCACTCTCATACAAGCATGCATTGCCTCTTCTGGTTTTTTTCTGTACATTAATTAGTTGTCCTCTCTACTGGCTTTCTTTTCTTTATACTTGGTATTCCTTTATAATATCTGAATGAAAAGGTTACTATGATAAAATTAGCAAATTACTTCTGATCTATTACTGTATTGGGGAGAAACTAATTCTGAATGTACTGTTTATTTAGAAGAAGGCGTTTAACCTTAATCTATGTGTTGTATGGGTTTGAAGAGTTTAAATTAGTAAAAGGTGTTTATTTTCAGAGCTCCTTTTTCTGTTACCAAATGGTGAGAAAAATGCTGTGTAAACTTGATTAGCAGGGTATACACTAGGAAAAAAAGTTCATCTCCAGCCATAGCCCTAAGTGTAGGATTCTTGCCAAGAAAATGAGAGGAAGGGAGGAGTGTTTTCCAGATTAGTTTTTGGATTTGGTTAAATCGATATTCATGTGATTGTACATAGTTATTCTGGAATACATGCCTTGTACCCATAGGCAAAATACATTGATAATAGTATAGTTTGTTTGTATTAAGGTATTAAGGTCCCACCCATGTCCCCTCCCCGCACAGCAAATACACATGCCTACTCAGTTCATAAACCTTGGCAAAGGATTAACAGCTTATTTCTGAGGTCATATTGGAGCTCATTACTACTAGTCATATGGAATAATATTTAATGTCACACACCCTAGGGTTTTTAGCTTTGGCATGAATAAATTTTAAGTTCATTCTTATATTGATTAGGAAAGAAAATCACATTAGTCATATGCTGATTTCAGAGGTTTTTACAGAGCAATCATGGAAAAAGTTCCTTCTTTTCAATACATACTTGCATTATCAGAATCTGTCAACTAGTTGAGAAGGGGGCAGTGTCTAGGTTAAAATGAAAATTAGGGGGTTCCATTTTTTTTAAAGATGTAGTAGAAGCCATTGGGAAGTATTTTTCTGTCATTATTATGATATCATAACTGGGGATATTTTAAGAGAATATGGCATGCTAGACTAAGGGGAAGTTGACAGACAGCATGTAAAGTTGAAATCTTAAGAGGTTTGGGTTCTTTCAGAAATCTCCTGAACCAGTATCCCCCTTCAACTACTCTACTATTACTGTGATCCTTTTTATTGGAAGACTTGTCTATACCTGCTTCATCTACTATGTCTTCTTCAGTTTTCTACTCACCCACATGCATTAGGCTTCTCTTTTTATCCATACCACTGACCTATCTTGTAAAGGTCACCAACAACTTCATCTCGTTCAATTCAGTAATTGCTTCTCTGTCTTCACCTTACTTGACCTCCCAAAGGCATTTCATATAGTGTATCATTCTTCATTTTTCCCCATTTCATTGGCTATTCCTTCTTCTCTTTTGCTGGCTTCTCTTCAACATCAACATTTTGGGAGTTCCTACTTAGGGCCCTCTTCTTTTTTTTTCTCTATAAAGTCCCCCTATGTGATCTCATCCAGTTCTGAAAAGTTAAATACTATCTATATGCACCAGTTTATATATATATCTTCTCTTCCCTGTGGTCTGGAGCCCTGAATCCCATAGCAAATTTGATGTCTTTTCTTGGAAGTCTGGTAGGCATTGCAGATTTCAGGGGCCCAGAACAGACTCCGGTGCCTCCCCAGCCTCCATACACACACAACCTGCAGTTGGTATTTTTCCATTCTAATAAATGGCATTACCATACATTCATTTGCTTAAACTAAAACCTTAGGAGTCAACTGTGATTATTCTTTCTTTCATTTCCACCTGGCTTAATTAATTAGCAAGTCCTGTGGGCTCTAAATTCAAAGACATGTTCTTAATCTGGCCTCTTCTTTCCATCCCCACTATTAGCGGCTTAACCAACCAACATCATCTCTCTTTGGAACCACTGCTGTTCACCTTGCCCTCCACGCCTCAGGCAATGTGATCCTTTAAAACTGAAAATCAGATTATGTCTTTAGTCTGTTCCAAACCATTCCAGTAGCTTCTCATCACAGGAAAAAGTCAAAGCTCCTTTTCCTGTCCTGTAAGGTCTCTGTGATGTGATCCTTGCTATGCCTTCAACCTCCTTTCTTCCTGACCTAGTCACTAACGTGCCAAGGTGGTTCTTGCTTTAGAGCCTTTATTCTTACTAGGCTCTCTTCCTGGTGCACTCCTCCTTAGCTTTCCAAAGGGCTGGCCTCCCTCAAATACTTCCTTTTCATATTCTTTGACCTCTCTGAAGTTACTTTATTCCCCCCTTTACATGAGTTGACATTGCCTTGTTTTATTTTTCTATATTGCAACATGACTATCTGAGATAATTTACCTGTGTGCTGTCTGCTCATGCTACTAAAATAGCATAAAGCTTCATGAGAACAGGAACCTTGTCGGTCTTTTCTGTCACTATGCTCCAGAGACACACTACATTAGGTACTAAATAGTTACTGAAAGCATGAATGAATGAAAACTGAGTTTGTTATTTGAAGAAAAGAAAGTTCTAGAACCATGACATTGCTTTCTAATAGAAAAAGAAACAACTCAAAAATGCAGTGTACTTGAACCAAAATACAGACAAAGTATTATTGGAAGAGCAGTTGTTGGACAAAAAAAGGATGTTATGCACCAGTGACCTAAAGGTCTTGGAGCCATAGTCTGAAGGAACACTAGGGTTTAGCTAAAAATGTAGCCTCAGTAGTCATGGCATAACCTCAGCTTAGAAAAGAGAATGACAGCAGAGCCTCCCACCAAACTGTTTTCCCCCAACTCTTTAATTTGTACTTTCAAATCCCCTCCCACTTTTTCACTGTGCACTGGAGCTCTGTGTTCTGGCCTGTTCTGGATTAGGCAAAAGGCAACTAGGTGAAAACCAGGACTTTGGGTATAGACCAGGGCTTGTAAACTGCAGCCACAAGCCAAATCCAGCCTGTCACCAGCTTTTGTACAGTCCACAAGCTGAGAATGGTTTTTACATTTTTAAATGGTTGGAAATAAAAGAAATATTTTGTGACATGGAAAACTATGTGAAATTCAAATTTCAGTGTCCATAAGGAAAGGTTTATTGGGACACAGCCACCCTTATTTGTTCACACATTGTCTGTTGTTGCTTTCACACTACAATAGCAGAGTTGAGTAGCTGTGCCAGACACGGTCTGTCCCACAAAATCTAAAATCCTTACTGTCTTGCCCCTTACAGAAAAAGTTTGCCAACCTCAGGTATAGCCTCTGACAAATGACTCTTCATTTTAGACCCTCGGAGCATGATTAATATAGAAACTTTATATAGCTGAGAATGCATAGGTGGCCCTTTTTCTTTCTTTCTATTTATTTATTTATTTATTTATTAAGATATCATTGATATACAATCTTATGAAGGTTTCACTAGAAAAACAATGTGGTTACTACATTCACCCTTATTATCGAGTCCCCCCCACCCCCACCATACCCCACTGCCATCATTGTCCATCGGTGTAGTAAGATTAGGCCCTTTTTCTTTATGATAACAATTATTTCTTCTCTTTTGACAGCAATTCAGTTAAACCCCAGCTATATCAGGGCAATATTGAGGAGAGCGGAGTTGTATGAGAAAACTGACAAGCTAGATGAAGCCCTGGAAGATTATAAATCCATATTAGAAAAAGATCCATCGGTATATCAAGCAAGAGAAGCTTGTATGGTAAACCTAATTTTTTTAAATACATTTTTTTCTCCTATCCCCTGTGTTGCTACTCAGTGAATCTTAAATAATCCTCTTAAGCTAGACATATTTTAGTTAAGCCAAACTTATTATTGTTATTTTATGGCCACTTGCCAACATTTTTAAATGAAATTTTCCTAGATAAAAGTCTTTTAAGTCAGAGCCCTCTTGTACATTAGAAAATGAGGACGTACCAGGTCCTCCTTGAACTCCTGCACATCAGCCTTCAGCGGGAGCTCCCCGGTTCCCTGCTGACCACACCACTCCCTCTTGCCTTGCCATTAATCCCTTTACTTACTTACATTTCCTGTCTGGCCCCTGAGTGCATCTGAGGCCCTGATACACAGAATTTCCCACTTATTTCATGGGACCATTATTTCACCAAGCAGACCTAAGAAATGTTGACTGATTTCCCTACCTACATTAATAGGCTGTGTGATTTTAGTTTGAACTACCTGAATCTAGGATGTCAATGTTTTGCTTTGTTTTTACACACTCTTGAGGTGAATTCCTCCAGTAATAACAGATGTTGTAATCATCTAGAAATGGAATAATGGAAGACAGACTGGTTTGGATAATTAAAATATATATGCAATTTGAAACCAGATTTAATCCTTTACTGACTTAATAGTTCTCTGAATGATGGTAGGATTAGCTTTAATTTGACATGAGGAAAGGGAATAGAATTCTTAAAATCTTGACTAAATTCTTGGTAGCCTTTATCCTTGTCAAATTAGGTGTAAGCCATCTGTAAAAGGAAGTCTTTAATGCTAGTTTTATATGCATAGAGTATTTTATTTTGAATTGTTATAACTGAGTTATTACTGGAATCCCACAGTACTTCGGACCAATTACAGAGCTAAAAGCAGCATAAGAGACTCAAATCTAGATCAGTGGATTTCAGCCAGGATGATGTGGTTCCCAGGGACATTTGGATTTTCATAACTGGGAGGGCACTATTGGCCTCTAGTGGGTAGAGGCCAGGGATGCTCTAGACATCCTACAGTGCCCCAACAAAGAATTTCTTGGTCCATAATAGCAGTAGTGCCAAGGTTGAAAATCCTGAGTTAGATGATCATTTAGGAACATCCAATATTGATCTGACCTTTTCTCAGCAAACTGGATTATTTAAAGAAAGGACTTCAAGTTAAAAAATACAAATGAGCAAAAAAATTAAAAATGTAACTACCACCCCTAATCCCACCACCTTTTTGTGTGTTTATTCACCAAATTTTTATTGCAGTCCTCCTTGGACCACTATACCAAAAACTGGAAATGTATCAGTGAACCAGGAAAACTCCTGTCTTTATGTAGCTCACTTGCAAACAAATACTTAGCTTTTTTTCTGTATTTAATAGGATCATATATGTGTACTTAACCTGATCTCACTTTTGCATTGAGCTTTTAATGTATCTCAAGTTCAAAATAAAGCCAAAGCATTTTTTACCAACCCTGTTTCTCTCTTTTCCCCACAGAGATTACCTAAGCAAATTGAAGAGCGTAATGAAAGGCTGAAGGAAGAGATGTTAGGTACGTTTGCTTCCCTTACTTTCTCTTGACCATAAATAGTTAGGAAGTTGGTGATAGGGGACAACAATGTTTTTGTTCACTAGGGGAGAACACAACAGCAACCGATTCAGCGTCCTTCATTTTGTGGGCAGCAGTACCATGGGGTAGTGAGTTCTTAGCCATTTTTGACTCCTTACATAGTGTCGTTTAAAGAGGGCATCAGCTTTTCAAAAGCCAAACTTCCATTTTGTTTTCCTTGGGAAATTTTCCTGCTTTCAAGAATGCAAACATAATTGAGCTCCCAACGTGGAATACTACCAAGCTGTATTTCATAAAAACTGTTGAGTTTCTTTACTGAGTGAACAGCTTAAGGTTTTAAGTTCATTAGGATGCAATCACTACAAGCCAGTATACCATGTAAGAACCAAGGGAATTTTTGTTTTGAAAGTACCATTGAGAGTCCCTTTAGTATTTGAGAGAGGATAGGAATTAGGAGTAAATAGTAAGGGGGGAAAGGACCCGCGTGGAGGACAGGGCAAGTGGGTTCATTTGATCCATGTTTTTGTTACTTCTCTTATTTGCCAAAGCATTTTATAGTTGGAATCAGAGAGCCTCTCTCATGAACAGTCTGATTAAGGGGAGGAAAAGTTCCTGGCAGACCTTTCTAGCACATTCTGCTTATAACTTGTCTGATACTTCCCTGCTCAAGATCTTCTTTATGTTCTTCCTTATGAATATTTTCGAATCTTTCATGTGAATTGCATTTAATATATTGCAATCACGTGGGCCTAAAGGAAAAAGCTTTTGAAATAAATTGAGCCTGGCCACTTATAGCCTTTAGGAATCAGTATCCAGAGAATGAGAACACGTTTTTCAAAGGGTCAGTCTGACAGCAAAGTTGGTTAAGAAGAGACCATTGACCTATAGGATCCAAAGCCCTCTGTCCCCTGCTGAGAGCTGCTTCAGACTCAGGAGATTCTGGAGCATGCCCCAGTTTTTGAGAAAAAGGCTCTTTCCCTAATTTACATATTTAATTAAATTTGATACCATGTTTAAGCATAAAAATTTTAGAGGTGCTGTCTTCAAAGAAGAGAGAAAAGAGCATTTTCTCACCTATTATAATATTGATGCTTTCTTTTAGCAAAAAAAAAAAAGTGTTTGCATTTAGCTGAGCTGGATTTCACAGTGAAAGAGATGGCTTTGTGAGTGACCATAGACTTGCATAAGACATTTAGTCATTTAAGTGGTTTCAAGCTCCATTTTTTTAAGTCAATACAAAACCATAAAGAAATGGGTATAAACTGAATCTTACTGTTATTTTCAGTTCCAGATAGAATCAAAACTTCTGTCTTTCCATGTCATTCTAAGTTCTGATGAGCTGAAGTTTCCTGTCTCCAGGGCTTTGGGTTTTATTTTTATTGTTCCCTTCATTTGAAATAGTTAAGTTGAATTTCATTCCCTCAGTTGCTTCTGTAATGAATTGTCCTCCCATCAGACTTAAATAACCTAAGTTGCTTGGTAAATACTGTCAGTTTGTTGTTACTTATAAGTAGTTTGAATGGCTTAACTCTTCCATTTTCTTAATACAAGGATCATGAGTAATATATTGCTTCTAGGTGTCACCCACCATAGAAGAACCTAAAAGGGAGCAATCTCTCTATATGTGGAAAAGCAGCCCCACTAGAGCTTTCTAGTGTTCTTCCCTCTTTGTTACAGTTGGCATAATTGTGGTTCATGTGTTATGAGATCCTTGCAGCTAGTTACTCTGAGTGCAAAATAATGTCACTTCCTTAGAGGATGTTCTGAGCAAACTTTTTACAATGGACTGCAGTTTTAGTACTAGTTTTTCTGGGATTGATGGCTTTTGCTGGAAGACTAGCAGTTAAAGATTTAAAAAACCATTCAATGATGGAGGGGGGCTCAAGATAGCAGAGTAGGAAGGCAAGACAGAAACCTCCTCCCACACTGGAAGCAACAACAGCAAATACAGCTAAACCTGAAAAAGAACTGAAGACTGCAGAACAGACCATCTACACCTGGGGAAGAAGAGAAGACCACCCAGGAAAGGGTGAAGTGGCAGAGCTGCAATCACGTGGGTCCCCAGCCCTTCCGCCATCCCAGCACACAGGAGGGAGGAAGAGGAACAGAGCAGGGAGGGGATAGGAGCCAAGGAACTCTGCACACCTAACCCTGAAGATCTGCTCTAGCAACACAAGTGCACATTGCATTGAATTCTGGTGATTAGTGGGACTGGACACCAGGGACAGTAGGAATACTTTGGGAGGCTGAGACACCAGCAGCCAGTGGAGGACAGGCATTCTCTGGTGGTCCTACTGAGACCCAACACAGAAGTAGCAGTTTGAAAGACTTGCCAACAGTAAGAGAGGAGTCAGAGAGGTTGTGAGGGTCAGACAGACCTATCTCTGCAGGAGAAAGGGCAGATGTACAATACCTCCTCAGCGTTCCCTTGGCTCAACAGATTGGGCACTCTCAGGAGCCCCAGACTCTCCATGCCCCTCACTGGTGGCTCAGCCCTGAGGCGCTTCCCTGTGCACCACTGACACACTAGCCCACTCGGCCCAGCAGTGTCAGACTTTGCTGCCTGATGAGCAGAGGGAGACTCTCCCAGCTTTCACGGTCCTGTTTCAGCCCAACTTGGGAGGCACATGCAGGAGCCAGCTCCAAGAGTTCCTTCCTCCCCACGGGTGGCCAAACCAGGTGCTGTGTGCCTCGCTACTGCTAGGGGGCGCCTGCAGCACTCGCAGCATCTGTGTGCTGCCACAGTGCAACTGGCTGGCTGCCGCTGGTGCCTGCCTCCCACAATTCAAGTAGCTACCACTGCTCACCTGCGTGCCAGCACGTCCCCCGACCACATACATTGTGCCACCTCTGTGAGCCTGTGCACATGCCCTTTACCACGTGACTCGCTGCCTCCACATGCCTTCCCAGTGCACAATTCACTGCCGCTACTGTATACATAAGTACCCTCTCACTGAAACTTGATGTCTCTGCTGAACATCAGCATACTGTGCAGCCAGACAACTTGTTACTGCCGTAAGCCCATGCACCCTGCCATTATGCAACTCAGCTTGTGACTTCCCTGCCAACCCCCTTAACCCAGCAGCTCTGTCATCACTGAAGGTCAGGCAAAGGGTGGCCCCTCCCACAGTGATCCCAGCAGAAACCACTGCTCTGATCACTCAGGCCCTGCTGAGGCAAACCATAGGCCTCAGTAGACTGAGGTAAACCACTGTCAGCAAAAAGAAAGGTGACCCCTCCCATAGCCCACCAGCAGTGATTGGAGCTCCTCAGCAAAGGAGAAGCAGGCACTAGAAAGGAAAGAGTCCAGAGCTTCTGGGCATCACAGGACACCTTCTTCATAAAGCCATTACTCTCTAGATCAGGAAGCATAGCATATCCATCTAATACAAAGAAAGAAACACAGAAACCCTGACAAAATGAGGTAGAGGAGTATGTTACAAACAAAACTACAGGTATGACACCAGAAAGAGGGTTAAATTAAATGGACATCACCAATCTTCTTGATAAATATTTCAAAGTAAAAGTCATAAATATGCTCACTGATCTGCAGAAATGTATTAAAGATCTCAGGGAGGACTTCAACAAAGAGATACAAAAGCTGAAGAATATAGTAACTGAAATGAAACAAAACGGAGGGAATGAATAATAAATAATAAGATTGCTGCAAGTAGAGGAGACAGCTAATGAGATGCAAATTAGAGAACAGGAACACAACAAAGCTGAGGAACAGAGAGAAAAAAGAATAGGAACAAAATAATGCTAAGAAAGATGTGTGACAACTCCAAATGAAACAATAGTTGCATATAAGGGTACCAGTAGGAGAAGAGAGAGACAAAGGGATAGAAAGTCTCTTGGAGGAAATAATTGTTGAAAATTTCCCCAATATGAGGAAGGAAATAGACATCCAAGTCCTGGAAATACAGAAAGCCCCTAACAAAAGGAACCCCAAGAAGACAACACCAAGACACTGAAAGCAGATAGAGGCAAAAAATTTCTTATAAAGTCAATCCCATAAGGCCAAAAGGGAGTGCCATGAAATAGTTAATGTATGGAAAGAAACAGAAGGACTTTCAGCCAAGAATCCTCTACCCAGCAAGGTTATCATTTAAATTTGAATCAGGGATTAAACAGTTTCCAGGTAAACAAAGGCTTAAAGAATTTATAACAACAAAACCAGCAGTACAGGATATGTTAAAGGAACTGCTGTAGGTGGAAATGTTCCTAAGGCTAAATAGTTTTCAACAGTAAAATTAAACCCATGGTAAAGAGAGTAGACCAATTACCAAGCAAGTTAGAAATTAAAAGTACACAAAATTGATCAAGGGGTACACAAAAGTGCAGTTATGACATCTGATAACACAAAGTGTGGAGGAGGAGGAAGGAGGAAAAAAAGTACTTTTAGAATGTGTTTGAAATAGAACAATCAGTAACTTAATATAGACTGTCATATATTCAGGAATCTATCCTTGAACCTTGGTAACCACAAACCTAAAACCAATAATAGATGCACAAAAATTTAAAAAGAGAAATACAATTACAACATTAAAGAAAACCATCAAATAACAAAAGAATATGAGAGGAAGAAAGAAACAGAGAGGAGCTATAAAAACAGAAAACAGTTAATAAAACGGCAATAACTATATGCCATTAAGTCATTACCTTAAATGTAAATGAACTGAATGCACCAGTCAAAAGGCAAAGAGTGGCAGAATGGATAAAGAAAGAAGACCCATCTATACGCTGCCTACAGGACTCATTTTAGACCCAAAAACATACACAGACTAAAAGTGAAGGGATGGAAAAAGATATTCATGCAAATAATGGAAAAAAGCAGGAGTAGCAGTACTTAGACAAAATAGATTTCAAAACAAATAAGAGACAGAGAAGGACATTTCATAACAATGAAGGGATCAGTCCTACAAGAGGATATAATCATTATAAATATCTACGCACCCAACATAGGTGCACCTAAATAGGGAAAACAAATACTAAAAGAATTAAAAGGGGAAATAGATTACAACACACTCATTGTAGAAGTCTTTAACACACCACTCACATAAATAGATCAATTAGACAGAAAATAAATAAGGAAACAAAGGCACTTAACAATACATTAGATCAAATGGACTTAACAGACATCTACAGAACATGCAAAAGCAGCAGGATACACATTTTTCTCAAATGTACATGGAACATTCTCCAAAATAGATCACATACTAGGCCACAAAAAGAGCCTCAATAAATTCAAAAAGATTGAAATTGTATCAAGCCACTTCTCAGACCACAATGGTATAAAACTAGAAACATGTGGAGGCTAAAAAACACACCTCAAAATAATCAATGGATCAGTGGCCAAATTCAAATAGAAATAAAGCAATACATGGAAAGAAATGAAAACAAAAATACAACAGTCCAATTTTTGTGGGACACCGCAAAGGCCGTTCTAAAAGGGAAGTACATAGCAATACAGGCTTACCTCAAGAAACAAGAACAATTCCAAATAAACAGTCTAAATTCACAATTAAAAAACCTAGAAAAAGAAGAACAAATGAAACACAAGGTTAATAGGACAGGCATAATAAAGATCAGAGCAGAAATAAATAATACAGAGAAAAATAAAACAGTAGAAAAAATTAGTGAAACCAAGAGCTGATTCTTTGAGAAAATAAACAAAATAGATACACCCCTAGCCAGACTTATCAAGAAAAAAGGGCACACAAATAAACAAAATCAGAAATGAAGAAGGAATAGTTACAACAGATACCACAGAAATACAAAGAATTAATGGAGAATACTGTGAAAAATTGTTTGCCAATAAACCAGACAACCTAGAAGATGGACAAATTCCTAGAAAAATACAACTTTCCAAGACTGACCCAGGAAGAAACAGAAAATCTAAACAGACATATCACCAGCAATGAAATTGAATTGGTAATCAATAAACTCCCAAGAAGGAGAATTCCAGGACCAGATGGCTTCACAGCTGACTTCTACCAAACATTTAAAGAAAAGCTAATACCCATCCTTCTTAAAAGTATTCCAAAAAGTAGAAGAGGAGGGAATACTTCCAAACTCATTCTGTGAGGCATCACTCTAATAACAAAACCAGGCAAAGACACTACAAAAAAGGAAAATTATAGACCAGTATACCTGATGAACATAGATGCAAAATCCTCAACAAAATATTAGCAAACTGAATTCAAAAATATATCAAAAGGATCATCCATCCACGACCAAGTGGGATTTATTCCAAGGATGCAAGGGTGGTATAATATTCATAAATCAGTATTATACATCATGTTAACAAAAGGGAGGATAAAAACTACATGATCATCTAAATAGATGGTGAAAAAGCATTTGACAAAATTCAACATCCATTCATGATAAAAGTTCTCAACAAAACGGGCATAGAGAGTACATACCTCAACTTAATAAAGGCCATATATGACAAAACCACAGTTAACATCATACTTAATGGTGAAAAGCTGAAAGCTTTTCCTCTTAAGAACAGGAAGCAAGACAAGGATGCCCTCACTTTTATTCAACATAGTGCTGGAGGCCTAGCCATAGCAATCAGACAACACAAAGAGATAAAAGACATCCATATTGGTAAGAAAGAAGCTAAACTGCCCCTATTTGCAGATGACATGATATTATACAAGAAAACCCTAAAGACTCCACCAAAAAACATTTAGAATAACCAGATTCAGCAAAGTTGCAGGATACAAAGTTAATACACAGAAATCTGTTGCATTCCTATATACCAACAATGAACTAGCAAAAACAGAAACCAGGAAAACATTTCCTACAACTGCATCAAAAAGAATAAAATATGTAGGAATAAACCTAACCAAAGAAGTGAAAGACCTATACTCTGAAAACTGTAAGACACTCATGAGAGAAATTTAAGAAGACAAATAAATGGAAATCAATCCTGTGCTCATGGATAGGAAGAATTAATATCATCAAAATGGCCATCTTTCCCAAAGCCATTTACAGATTCAGTGCACTACAACAAATTGTTCTAAAATTCATATGGAACCACAAAAGACCCCAAATAGCCAAAGCAATCCTTAGAAAGAAGAACAAAGCTGGGGGGATTATGCTCCCTGACTTAAAGCTATACTACAAAGCCACAGTAATCAAAACATGGTACTAGCACAAGAACAGACTCATAGATCAGTGGAACAGACTAGAGAGCCCAGATATAAACCCAGACATATAGGGTTGCTTAATATACAATAAAGGAGCCATGAATATACAATGGGGAATAAGCAATAACTGGTGTTGGGAAAACTGGACAGCTACATACAAGAGAATGAAACTGGATTACTCTTTAATGCCATACACAAAAGTAAACTTGAAATGGGTCAAAGACCTGAATGTAAGACATAAAACGATAAAACTCTTAGTAGAAAACATAGCAAAAATATCTTGAACATAAATATGGGCAATTTTTCCTGGACAGCTCTCCCTGGGCAAAGGAAACAAAATAAAAAATGAAGTGAGACTACATCAAACTAGAAAAGATTGTGTATAGCAAAGGACACCATCAGCAGAACAAAAAGGCAACCTACAGTATGGGAGAATATATTCATAAACAATTTATCCAATAAGGGGTTAACATCCAAAATATATAAAGAGCTTATATAACCTCAACAGCAAAGAAATAAATAACCTGATTTAAAAAACAGGTGGAGATTCTGAACAGACACTTCTCCAAAGAAGAGATACCAATGGCCAACAGGCACATGAAAAGATGCTCCACATCGCTAATCATCAGAGAAATGCAAATCAAAACCACAGTGATATCACCTCACACTAGGTAGAATGGCCACTGTCCAAAAGACAAGAAATAATAAGTGTTGACAAGGATGTGGAGAAATGGGAATCCTCCTACACTGTTGGTGGGAATGTCAATTGGTGCAGCCACTGGGGAAAGAAGTATGGAGGTAAAATAGAAATACCATTCAACCCAGTAATTCCACGTCTAGGAATTTACCTGAAGAAAACAAAATCCCTGATCTGAAAAGACACATGCACCGCTTTGTGTATTGCTGCACTATTTACAATAGCCAAGATAGGGAAGCAACCTAAGTGCCCATCAAAAGATGAATGGATAAAGAAGATGTGGTACATATACACAGTGGAATATTATTCAGCCATAAAAAGAAATCCTGCATTTGCAACAACATGGATGGAGCCTAGAGGGTATTATGCTCAGTGAAATAAGCCAGGCAGAGAAATGTGATTTTCTTCACATATGATTTCACTTATTTGTGAAATAAAAATACAAAGCCCATTGCCCCATAAAGCCCTATAAATCTCTTAAATGTTCTGGCAACTCCAATTCTCCACACGCAAACTCCACTCCTCTCTTGTATGTAGAATCAGCATAAAAACCCTTGGCTACCCCTCGTATCTCAATTTTGGCTTTAGGACATGAACTCACCTGCTGGTTAATAAGCAATGCCTGAAGGTTGGGGAGAGGAGACTGGACTGTTGAGGTCGATGGTGGTACAGAAATGAATAAGGTTTCCCATTTCCCGGGAGATGATGAGTTTGGTGTAGAAGCTAAGGCTTTACTTAGAAAAGCAAGAAGCCCTTGGATTTGAATCCAGGTTCAGTAGAAGTCTGCTGACTTAGCAAGTGGCTGCTGCCATTCCATGGAGACCAGACTCGGAGGGCCCTCTGCCTCCCCAAACCGCCAGGGTTGGCGGGATGCCTCAAACCCCCCCAGCAGCTGATTTGGCCATCACTCAGCTCAAAGCCTGTGTCCTTCGGCGCCTCTGGCCAGTTTGAACAGGAAGCTTTGCTCTCCCAGAAGGAGCCAGCAGGGCTCCCTCACGCTCATCTGCGCAAGCGCGGGCTCAGGTGGGTGACCCTGCGGTGACCGCGCTGCTGAGGGGGAAATGGGGCTGAAAGTGTCATCATTTTAAAAGCAGTAGTTTCTTCAATTGTAGAGAAGGATTCTATATTTTCTAATCAGATAGTAAAGCAAGACCAATTGGGGTCTTACTGCTTCTCTTCATGCCCCATATTTATTTGGTTTTGCTTTTACTTTGCAGGTAAGCTAAAAGATCTTGGGAACTTGGTTCTCCGACCTTTTGGACTCTCCACGGACAATTTCCAGGTCAAACAGGATTCCTCTACTGGCTCCTACTCGATCAATTTTGTTCAAAATCAAAACAATAACAGATAACAAAGATAATGAGAGGTTTTAAAGCTGGCTTGGAAATAGTGTGCTACTGCTGTTAGCAAGGGGAAAGGCCATGCCAGTGTTTAACTGATAAAAGCATCTTATCTCAGACAGACTATCCAATCGAGCCCAGTGTGCACATCTCCCTCTTGTTTTATGATCAGGGTGAAACACACTTCCTGATGAAATAAGCCTAATTTGAGTTCCACTTTAGGGTGGTTCTGTAGAGCTGTTGCCCTGGGTCTGGCCGTCCTTTGTTTTGTCCAGGAGGAAGCCTGTGCGCCCAGGCTGGCCTCCCCCAGCTACACAAACACGCAAGCCAAGCCAGAGGCGCTCCTGGACTGAGCAAACCTGCAAAACTGAGCAAAGACTACCCAGGCCTGACTGGCGGGCTTCCTGCCTGCTGTGCCCCCTCTGAGCACGTGCATGGCCCCGGCTGCCATGTGTGGGCTCCAGTGTCTCCTGACTTCCTCTGTGGTAATAAATGCTTTCTGTGACATTCTGAGCCAGGTTGTGAATTTTGTCCCCACAGTGACAGCTGAAGCAGGCTTCTCTGGCTTTGGGAGCAGTGTTACGAGACCCCACACATCTGGTCAGAAGTCTTAGTTGCCGCCTTGAAGTTCATGATCTTGAAGAGCTAACCATTCTACCCCTTTCTAGCATTCAGAAACTCCACCTCACAAGCTGTCTTGGGCCTCTCCAGATTTGTGCAGATAATTACGAAATCATTGTCTTGACCAAGCATAATTCCTGATAATTTCAACTTAAAAATAGCTTCATTCAGGGATAGTGGTATGTGAATCCCCAAACAGAACCATATTCTTTGAGGCTACATGAACCCGGAAGTATCAGAGGTAGGTTTGGTTTTGTGTCCTCACAAACAGTCAATCCTGGTAAAAAACTCAATTGTTCTGGTGTCTGGTCAAGGCAGTGACATGCAAGTTCCATCTTAGGAATGAAGTACATGTGTGAGTCCATAAGGGACATGCAGTAGTCGCACTCCCAGTGTTCAGAATCGAGCTGGGTCTTTGATCTGTTCCTCAGCCCCTTGGAGTGTGTTGGTAGGTAATGGACTGATGGGCAGTAGTAACTCCTGGTGATCTGCTAGGCCTGTCTCCCAAGTTCAAGTGAAACTCTTCATAACTTACATGGGGAAAGGGAGGGGGAGAATGAGTGGTTAATTTTTCTTTGCTATCTCTGTGAGTCTGGCCTCAGGACTTCCCCAAGAAGGTGTGTGCACCGGGGTGGGGGGCGGGGGTGTGAGAAATGGCACAACTTGTGCAGAAACCTTGGCCGAGAGCCACGTGTCCAGCCTGCAGTGCCCCGTGCTTCCCAGCAGCAGCGCTCGGGCCCTCTGCACTCACACAGGAGCAAGCGTTGTGGATTGTGGGGGTCATACCTACCGGGAGTCACCGTAATAGGAATCAGAACTGAAGTTTCTTCAGTATTTAGTTAATTCCTTTAAGGATAGCAAATATATTTCACGTTATACTGTAAGTAATATTTTTAGAAAAATACCGTCCAAAAGAAAACCATTTTAGTAAGAAGAGTGACATCATTTTACATTTTTGCAAATCTCTTTAATGTAGTCTGGAAAATTATGTGTACTTGTGACAGAGTGACAGTGAAAAGAGCAAATAACTCTGAACTCTTCCTTAGAAGGAAAAGTTTTTGACCCCATGAACACCTAAAAGGGTCTCAGGAACCCCTGGGGAATCTCAGACTGCAATTTGAGAACCACTTTGTCAGATTATGAATTTCGAGCTCAACAGCTGAGACTTAAGCCAAGGTCAGAGCTTAAGATTCCTGAAGGACAAGGAATTCCTTGAGCCTCCAAGGAATAGGAAATAGGCTCGTTTGCCTAGAAGCAGCCATCCTTCCGACGCTTCCATTGCTGCAGGGTGTAAAAGCTCTGCTGCTTAGGCCTCCCCATCCTCTCCCTTTCACCACAATTGCCACAATTCCCTCCTCCCCCAGCACCGCACTGAAACCTTAGAGGACGCCAAACAAGCTGACATGAAATGCTGTTAGTGTGGGGGCCAAACAGTGCGTCTGGAAAGGGAATCTAAGTAGGTGTGAGTTTTCTTAAAGGGATTATCTACCACTGGGGTATCTCTATGGACAAAATCTGGAAGAAAAGACAGATTCAAACCTTTTGAAAATGTTTGACAATAAAAAAACACTCAAACAGTTGGAAAAGTAGGAAGTTTGTGAGTTAAGGAAGGTGACTTGTGTTAGCCTGTTGCTAAGATACATGATTTAAAGTTCTGTGAAGCCTTCCTCCCCCAACCAAAAAAGTATACCGGAATTTACTTTCAAGGTAATCACACTGTGACATTTTATTTAGTCTTACTCCAAAATTATTGCAATGATAAAAATAATTTTGGATCTCCTAGAATTTCCTTGAACTCTAAAACATATTGTATTTACACACTACGCTCTGCTATTCCCTGTCTGCCTCCATGAGAAGACCATGAGCTTCTAGGAGTTACAGGGCCATATTTGTATTCTTAATAGCACTAGCTCCTGCTCTACTAGAAACTTAGTAAACTGGTATTAAAGGGCATTCTACAAGAAGTGGTCTTAATGTGAACAACCCTCAGTCTCCTGGAGTCCTGATTCTGTGCCCTTTAATTAGTGACTTTTAAAAAATATGTCCTCTGCTTCTACCCATTACATTACCTGTCATCTCAAGGTAAGTAGAAGTTAGTTGTCCTCCTCAGTATTTTAAGACCCTGCAAGTGTTCCAAATGTCAGCTTAGGAGGTTTATGTGCTGTTTTCACCTTCTAGACAATGTGGTGGGAGGCAGTGAAAGACAACAGATTGGTTTCACCTCGTCGGGGGCGGTGGATTGTGACTTCCCTGTGTGTCTCCCAGAATGGCCCCAGCATCCTGCCATTTCTGGTCCCTGTTAACTTCCTGCAGCAGTGTTGTTTTTGGATAGGTGGGCAGTTCTGGCCAGTTTGGAGGGCTCAGCTAGGATTCCACAACAGTGATGCACAGACATGTTGTAAAGAGTCACTTTAAGCCAGTCGAGCCCATCTCGTGCAGCCATGTAGAATGTCCTCAGATGAGCATTCAGCCTGGCCTGTAAGTATATGTCTCCTGGTTTTTATTTATTTTTGCATCTTGGATATTTGCAAGGATTTGTATGGAGACTTTCAAAAGTCCCCAGCTTGTCTAGTTTCAGCCTCCCCACCTCTCCCAAATATTTCCATTGAATCTTGTGTTCTCTGTATATATGCCCATGCTATCGTCAGAACCACCTTTCTAGATTTCACATGAGCAGCTTTTCCATTCACTAGAGCCTCTCTGCAGGAGGCTGAGCTGGGATACTGGAGCTGTTAGAACAAACTCATACTTGTATGGTAGGCTTCCTTTGTGGAGCACACTGGATTGTTGGGTTGTTTTCCTCACATCATGGATGTGAGCCGTGGTTAAAGTCTGTTCTTAAAATCCAACCTCTTTTCCTAAGAACCCTGACTTGCCCTGCATATCACTCCATCACCAGCACGGCAGCTGCTGCTTTTCCTTTTGCTCCATACTCCACCCCCCAGAATGCCCTATCTTACTACTGTACAAGTTACTGTGCTTATAGGTAGTGCAGATAGTATGCCATGCTGAGATGTGGAGACTGGGGAGTGGCCGAGCCTGCTAGCTAATGACCCAAACATTGCAGCGCTGGGCCTACATTTGAGCACCCACTGGACTTGCAGAGCTGCTCAGGTACAGTCAAATGCACGAATGCTTGTTTGGCCCATAAATAAGAGTCATCGTTCCTCCAACACGTATAGTTCAATTGCTTTAGGAAGTGTTGCTGGGTCTGGTGATCATTTCTGGTGCCCCTCAGGTCTCTAAGCTGGCCGCCGAGACTATTGCTAACATTTCACTCAGCTCTCAAGCGAGAATCCAGACAGCTTTGGGAAGACCTGACAGGGACTTCCTGGAGGCATTCTACTGTCTAAATAGACTACTGTGGGATGGGGAGCTGGCAGCAGGTGTTAAATGTTAATCTTATTGGAAGATGTACTTGCAATGCTTGTCTGATTCCAAGAGCTAGGCAGACCTGCAAATCCTGTCTTTTACAACCGGTGTAGCAAAACTTGGAATGTCAGAGGGGAAGGCTGTGGTTGGAGACCCCAGAGGGTGGGAACAGCTGTGCAATGGCTACTTTAACCTTCTTGAGAAAGATCTTTAAAGGGCAGGGTCCAGTAACCCTCCAAGACCAGAGTGCAAATCTGGGACACCACATAAAACAGGAAAAAAATCACTGGCTTAAGCCCCTGTCCCTTCTTCTCTGTTATCTGTGCTTTCCCTTAAGCTCGCCACGCCATTGGCTTCAAGGGACTCCTAAGGCTGCTGGAGCCCCGTCCTGCCGGGGAAGCCCGTGAACCTGCAGCCCCAGGATGGCTGCAGCCCAGTTTTTTGTTCACGTTGCCTTCTGTGACCACCCCCTTTTGATCTTGCCTTCCACCTCACCCCTCCCTTATTTCGTAAGGCACTGAACTGATACACACCCCACACCCTAGTAGAACTGAGAAACACTTTCAGTGAGAGCCCCGTGATCTGTCAGTCCGCCCACTCTGCACTTCCACAGCACAAGCCTAGTCCTTCCATCACCTGGATTTCCTTTAAAGCAGGAGGTATGTGCACATTCCACTAGAAGTGGCTGAGGAGGCTGTTCCTTCAAGGGAACTGCAGTTAAAAGCAGTACAGAAAAAGAGTGATCATTTCCAATCACTTCCTTCAGTTGTGTGGAGAGCTGCCCTGAGCCCACATGACACCAGGTCCCCATTGCTCCTGAACATGAGAAATGGCTTACCTGCTGCAGCCCCATAGAGCAGCAGAAATGACTGCTGAAAGCTCTTCAAGGGGCAAAGAAACTACAATAAAATTAACTGATGAAAACTTGGGAGGATGGCCTCATTTCAAAGCATCAAAAATTTCATTCCTGGCTAAGAGCTGTAGAAGCTAGGAATGAGGACGTAGCCTTTGGTGGACTCTCTGGTGCTTGGTCTCAAGTACATAAGACTGTTTTGCAGGGACACTTTGATAGCCCTGAGATAGAAATGCCTTTGAAAGTGCTTCACGAAGTCACTGGGAGAAAAGGAAGGTCTGTTTCCCAGGGCAGCATGACACTTGGATAGGATTCAGCCATGGGCAGACTTGGCAAAGGCCTGGGGTCACACCTCCGGCTTGTGCTGCAAAAGCTTTTCCAGCTGCTTCATTTTCGACAGGCCTTAAATCAGCCGCATTTAAACATGTGAAGCACCACACCATCACTGTCTTCAAGATTGCTTTGCATCGTAACAAAGGCCACATGTCAGGCTCTCTTACCTGAAGGCACTTTACACTGTTGTGTAGGTCATCTTTAGATCACAGGTGTCAGCGGCTACTCAAGATCCACAGGAGTTAGGCACCGAGACTCAGATAGGATTCAGAAATGTAACATGATAGAGAATTTCACTCAAGGACAAATACTCCCTGATGTTTTCTGCGGTTTTGGCCTTGGCCAGGCAGAATCTGAAGTGCTTGTTGAGTGAGATTTATTTTCCACGCCGTGCTTTGGATGGCACAGTCACTGCAGCCTCCACAGGGTTCTCCGTGCTGAAGTAACTGACAAGCCAAAGGTCAGAAGCCATATCTCCACCTTTGACTAAAGCAACTTGCTCCCACAGAAGAACCTTCCTCTGAGTATCACCAATTCCCTCCCCTCCTCCATGCAAGAAGGTTGCTTCTCCAAATGTGCCTCAGTAGGGAGTGCTGGAAGGCCTCACCATGTAAGTCATCTTAACTCTTATTAAAAGACTGTTGTGTTTGACTACCCGTCTTCCTCTGGCACAGTATTCCAGAGTTGTTCTCTTTCACCCCTGGTTCATTGCCTTCTTGTTAGGAGTTAGACCGTGAAATTTTGTTTTGAGTAAGCAAATGTTTAGTCTGATGCTCATTGGCAGAGAAAAGTATACTTAAAAACAGTATGCTCTACTGGCACAAGAACAGGCCCATAGACCAATGGAACAGACTAAAGAGCCCTGATATAAACCCAACCATATATGGTCAATTAATATATGATAAAGGAGCCATGGACATACAATGGGGAAATGACAGCCTCTTCAACAGCTGGTGTTAGCAAAACTGGACAGCTACAAGCAAGAGAATGAAACTGAATTATTGTTTAACCCCATACACAAAAGTAAACTCGAAATGGATTAAAGACTTGAATGTAAGTCATGAAATCATAAAACTCTTAGAAGACAACATAGGCAAACATCTCCTGAATATAAGCATGAGCAACGTCTTCCTGAACCCATCTCCTTGAGCAAGGGAAACAAAAGCAAAAATGAACTCATGGTACTACATCAAACTAAAAAGTTTTTGTATGGCAAAGGACATCATCAACAAAACAAAAAGTCATCCTACAGTATTGGCAAATATATTTGTAAATGACATATCCAACAAGGGGTTAACATCCAAAATTTATAAAGAACTTACCTCAACACCCAAAAAGCAAATAACCTGATTAAAAAATGGGCAGATACGAAGAGACGGTTCTCCAAAGAAGAAATTCAGATGGCCAACAGGCACATGAAAAGATGCTCCACATCACTAATCATCAGGGAAATGCAAATTAAAACCACAATGAGATATCACCTCACACCAGTAAGGATGGCCAGCATCGAAAAGACTAAGAACACATGTTGGCGAGGATGCAGAGAAAGGGGAACCCTCCTACACTGCTGGTGGGATTGTAAGCTAATTCAACCATTGTGGAAAGCAATAGGGAGGTTCCTCAAAAAACTAAAAATAGAAATACCATTTGACCCCAGAATCCCACTTCTTGGAATATACCCAAAGAATACAACTTCTCAGATTCAAAAAGACATATGCACCACTATGTTCATCACAGCACTTTTTACAATAGCCAAGATATGGAAGCAACCTAACTGTCCATCTATAGATGAATGGATAAAGAAGAGGTGGTACATATATACAATGGAATACTATTCAGCCATAAGAAAGAAACAAATCCTATCATTTGCAACAACATGGATGGAGCTGGAGGACATTATGCTCAGTGAAATAAGCCAGGCCGAGAAAGACAAATGCCAAATGATTTCCCTCATTTGTGGAATATAACAATGAAGCAAAACTGAAGGAACAAAATGGCAGCAGACTCAGGGACTCCAAGAAGGGACTAGTGGTTACCAAAGGGGAGGGGTGTGGGAGGGCGGGTGGGGAGGGAAGGAGAAGGGGACTGAGGGGTATTATGTTTAGTACTCATGGTGTGGGGGTCACAGGGAGAACAGTGTAGCACAGAGAAGGGACATAGTGGATATCTGGCAACTTGCTGCACTGATGGACAGTGACTACATTGGGGTGTGGGTGGGGACTTGATAGTATCGGTAAATGTAGTAACCACATTGTTTTTTCATGTGAAACCTTTGTAAGAGTGTATATCAATCATACCTTAATAAAAATTTTTTTTTAAAAAGGGTATGCTCTATTCAAAGCACTGAGGGAAGAATTACTACTTGAAAGAGGAGAAATGAGCTATCCAGTATAAAAGTAGGAAAACAGCTTACTTTTTATCTGCAGGGCTTATTTGCAGTGATAACAGCCAGCATGCCTAGAGAGGTACAGTCCATTCCTGATTCTGGAGTATGTTTCTAAAGTTACATTTCCTTAACTGAAGACTTGCACCACAAAGAGCCTAAGTAACATTCATGGGTTTCGTACCTCATCCCCCGTCTTGTAGGAGTTGTGTCTGCAGACACACTGATACATGTACACAGCCTGGTCAGGAATGGCATGGTGGGGGTTCTGTGTAGGCCTCTCCAGATAACGTGCCTACTGCTTGTTTATCCTGGTTCTCTCTTGGTCCACTATCATTAATGAGAAGCTTGAGGGAAAAAAAGACACTAACAGTCAGATTCCAGTGGCCTCCTTTTTATACTCATTTAGATAAAATTAAATGGGAGAATGTTTGAGATTAAAGACCCCAATGTTTACTCTGGAGTAACAGGCTGCCTTCTAAAGGATTGCTTTACTCAAATGTGGGGAAAAAAAATGTATACTGACCTAAGTTTCTGGGTCAGTCCTAAAAAAATCTCAACTATCCGGTAGATTTTAAGAGGCTTATTTTTTACTGAAAAAAAAATAGTTTTGGTCAAACACATGACCTCACATCAGACATCGTCGGCTTATGAAGAAGCTCCTTTATCCACAGGGGCAGAACTCCTTAAAATTAAAACATAAAAAACACCAATAGATATTTGATTATATCCAATTCTGAAGGTTAGGTTATCTCCATCAGAAAAGAAAACAGAATGTCTGTACACTTAAACTATTCCCTTTTCCTCTATCGTTGGTCATAAAAAGGTCCCATAAAATCTCCAAGTGATTTAAAATCCTATAGGTTGTTTTCCTAAGGAAGCAGTGCTCCTTAAAAGAGCTCCCTAAAGGACAACTAGTGGCTAAATTTTAAGTTAAAAAAAATAATAACCTTTATAATCTAACAACTCCTAAAAAATAAAGTTTTTAAGTAACTAAATTTTAAAAAGATCAAGACTTTATTGAATAAACGTTACACAACATTCTTTAACATGTAAGTTTCAGCGTATTTTAGATGAGAAACAATTTGTCATTCAAGTCTACAAAATGAAATAGGCTGGTGAAGATTTGAAATACACAGGTAGCATGAAGCAAAGCTTAAATATTAAGCAACTCAAGCAATGAAGTGGAATTAGCAACATGGTATGCCTGTATTTTAAATACCAAGTTTCACTTTTTAAAAAATGAGTATCTAGTTTATTACAAAACACCTTTGAGAACTTATGAGAAAAATATTTAAATACCTAAAATCTGATCTCTCCCAGTTCTTTTGCCTTTTTATTACTTCTTGGTCATTTCCATCACTATGCAAAGACTTCCGAAGCTTAATTAAAAATCTTGATTACACAGTCCACAGTGGCTTGGAGGTCCCTGATCCTCAAAGTGCACCGGGACAGTACTGCTGCCGGCGGCAGGTGTCTTACGCCCATGCCCTAGGGCCACAAAGCGCAGGGCACCGTTCAAGGACACTCACCCTCAGGAAGCCCCCTGGCTGCTACAGTTTCTGAGCAGACTTTTTCAGATTTGATCAAATGTGTAATGACTTCATGATAAAGAATTTTCCCAAAAATTTTAGAATGTGATCAAAACTTGTAATGAAAAAACTAGTTAGGATTTGTATTAACAAAGCTCACTAGAAGCAAGACTGCCCAGCTTTTTTTGAGTTGTAAAACAAATCCTCATCAGGTATGTTAAATGTTCTAAAACTCACCCAGAACCTTTTGCTAATCCCGAGTGTGGGGTTATTAAGTAATTCCAAACCTATACATTAAGATTATAGAATGTTTGACTTGAGCCAAATGCTCAGTTACCTGTTTCGTTGCTTCAAATGCTTTTGGTATTTTTGTATTTTTTGGCATTTTTTTCCTATTTTGTATGAAGTTATCAATGTGGATTATCTTCCTCACTTAAAAAATAAATCAGTATTGCCACTAAAAAACTTCAGTTTTACTATTAAAAGTACGGCACCATCAAATATAAAATGCCTTAAAAATGTAGTACTAATAGGTCCATTTCATTTTCACAATGTTTTCTCCATTCATTGTAAAAGAAAAGTTAAGGGTTTTCACACTTATTTATTTTCCAAAGACAAAAACATTACGGTCTCCAAATTCATGCTCTATGCATGAAGAGTTAGACGCCATCTTTAAGGGTCTGTTCCTGCTGCTTGATCCCTGGGGTCGGGTGCCACCTGACCCCTGTGGGATCTGCTTGCACTTAGAAGGAGGGGCACTCCATGGAGAGAGGTCCACATCAAAATTCAGGTACTGTCACCCTTTCTGAGTTAGATAAAATCAGTAAGGATAGGGAGAATAAACGCCATTCCAGCTCAGCAGAATTAGGAACTAGCGCTTAGGGTATACATTTTCACTCCAAAATCAACACTAGCCTACCGATTTTGAGTAAGAATTTGAAACAATGTAGTTATGAAAATGTGCACACAATGTTAAATACTGGTGGCAAATAAATACATCTTAGTATATTCTAACAAGCAAATGTATATTCAAGAATACAGCCCTGCTTTATTAAAGAAAAGATCCAAATTTCCTTTGTGGGGTAGGGTGGGGCACTTTGGCCTTCCTTCAGGAGGAGGCCAGATCATCTTTGCTGCTGCTTCCTGGCATCCTGAAGGAAACTGGCCTCGGCATACGTGACTATTGCTGCTTCATAGAGCCATTTTAGAAATACATTTGCTTATATCCGAACTGATTAACATAGACCTTAGAGAAAGCACAAAGTTTTAGTACGTTAAATGAGAATTAATTCAGCATTTCAGTCATCACCCCATGCCTTTTAGGCCTGACCAAACTACTGGTAAGAACTTCACTTTCAAAATAAGTTACTGTCAATGACTCTTCACACATAAAATCTGAGTTCTTTATGTGTGTGTTTCACATCACTTTTCTCCTCATCTATGCATAATTTATTGCAGTAGTCTCTCATAAAATATTCCTCTAATACCTTTTCTTCAGTTTAATATAGCAAAATTTGCAAGTGCCCCTTTATAGATGGTTGCTTTTAACCACTGCCTTAACATTTACTTCTTGGTGCAGCTTTAAAAATCTGAGTCTCCAATTTCATTCAGTCCTGATGCTCTGGTGTTCTCTGTGCCATTGTGGTACAGGTCCATGAAACCAGCAGTCTGTTAATGTCTTTGTGCTGAAATATAGTAAAGAAAAGCAAGAAAATGTAGTTAAGCACAAGTAATCTATGAGACAAATGATGTCCTTGTTGTTTAAGCTCTACTTAGATTATGGGACCACACCTGATTTTCTTCTTTTAAGTCAGTTAAACTTCACCAATGTTTCTTTGAGAAAATGACTTATTGCCCCCCTACACCAGCAGAAGCAGTCCTGTTATTTCTGAAGTATATCTGGCTAAATTCCAACACAAATTAAACAGTTGTCATCTTCACACAGGGAATCTGCACTTGTGTATTTTTTTTAATGTTTTTGAATATTTGCCTAATAAAGGGGTAATCTTAGTTTTGTTCTTTTTGCTGCCATTTCACAGGTAAAATACTAAACTTTGCCAGTCAGCCGAGCTCCTTTTGGACTGCTGTGAACCACCAGCAGCCTTCCTGTAACACAGGCTGCCTGCAGGCTTCAAAAGCAAATTTATATCTAAGACCAGGCTATGTTAAAATTAGCTGCAGGCCATACCATCTACATATATGCAAAGAGTAAAAAAAAAAAAGTGGGTGGGGGTGCCTCTCCCGAGGTAGATACTGCGTATCAGAAGGCATGGAGCACCATTTTGCTACTAGAAGACAACAGGCATACACTGGTCAGATTGACCATACTGTCCCTTGTTACACAGCAAACCAGATTATCAGAAGTCACTCTGCACCATACCTCCGACAAAAAGCAAGACTCTGAGCAAAACATTTAGAGAAAATAAGGTTTATAAAATTTGCTGCCAAACAGCACAACCAGACTGCCCAACATTACTGACCTCCATTTAGTACCAAAAAGTGGTAAGAACCCCATTAAAATTCTCTACTACCCCTGGTTATACCTTTCTCAAACCTGCTAGTCTAAGTACCAATAAGAATTTTAATTCCAAGAGAAGGGGACTCATGGAGAGAATGATCTTTTTTTTTTGGTCAATGTATTTTTAAACCAAAGATGTATATTATCAGTGGAATAACAGACAAACATAGACTGCAAAAAGGAAAGAAGAAAACCCACCCCCATCCTTGCCAGTATTCAACTTGCCAGTATTCAACTTCCAAACATTTCCAAGTACATGTCTCCCCCTCTGACAGGACTCGTGAACTTATGTTAACTTCAAAATGTTGCCATGCTTCATTCAGCTACTGGATCAAGGCCTTTTACAGGGCATTCTATCATGTTTCTCAAGCAATGAAAAATGACTTCTAGCCATAAATACTGCACACATCAGAATGGAAGGTGAATGTAGTCCTTGCTTCTAAAGAAACAATGATAAACACTTTTAAAATTGGACATAGAGCTAAGAAAACTTATTTTCTAAAACTAAGATACTAACATAATCCTAATAAATTTAGACTCACAGAACTTAGGAAGTAAATATCCCCATTTAATAAACTGAAAGAGGAAAAAGGTAAGACAGTTCCATGTGCAATTCCATTTCCTTCTATTTATGACTCAATATTTGGCTTCAGCCTTCATAAGGTCTACTCCAGTTGGAAGGACTTTTGAAGCAGATCTTAGTATTCTTATGAGAGGTACATAAAACTAAATGCTGTTCCTCCAAGAGATCACCACAAGTCCAAAATAGCCCAGCCTCAATTTGTGATCCAAAATGTGCCATTCTAATCCATCTTGCAAATTACAGCTCATATGCAACAATTCAGCCCAATTACAGCTCTCCAATAGCTGCAAATACCAGAGGATTAAATAGCCCAACTCAAAGCAGCAAAAAAACCTTAATTCAAAGGCAGCACAACAGAAATCCCTATACCCTTCCTATTGTATGAGAGCCTTTTAGGCAACTACACTTAAGTGTTCTCCTTTTCCACCCTCTGAGTTTGACCTAGGTAAATAACAATGGTTTTGTGGTTAATTCACTAAGAATATATAGATAGATAGGTATGTTCATAAATGGATATATATTCTTATATATACATTAATAACTAAACGGTTAAAGTAAATATAAAAGTGACAAAGACTGAGACAGTGAAAAGATAAATCCATCATTTGCCTCTCCATGGACTCAGCTATTTGACATAATGCTGCAATCTGACACCCAACTTAACACCACCCTCAGACAAACTCCTCTCATTTCATAGAAGCTCGTGCAAGATCAGCTCACTTTTTTAGCACAGCAGGTAATATCAATTAAGTTATTTTCACTCATTAAAACTATCACATGAGGTACACCCAGCTACCAAGGTCAATGAAAACTAAGGAAAAAGAACTAATGAATTCCTTTTGTCTAGCCTCATCTACTTTGGGAATGATCAAGTGATGACATGATGCCCTCTTCACTTTGTGGCAGGGCTTAACACAGACAGACCTGCCTGTTTCACTGTTAACTTCAATGCTCCCAGTCTGAATCCACAGTGGTCTGTCAGACACTGTAAGGGAGCAGCAGGACTCGTCACTGTCTGATGTAATAGCTGCCATTTGTTGAGACCTAAGGTAGAAAAAACCAAGTTAACAAAAATAGAGCAGTCATTTGAGTTCTTTTTAATCCATTTACCAGAAAAAATAATTTAAAAATAAGACCAAAATTCAGCTGAATTTTCATAATGAATTTACTCTAGATAACTTGCTGGCTTCACAGAATGCAAAGGCTTTCATACTACAGGAAAAACAGGCTCGAGGTGTGTACACACCAGCCTTGGCCAGGAGAGGGCACTCTCCGACCCAAGTCATTCAGCGGCAAAACGCCTTTGGGCATTCCAAGATGAGCTCCAATGCCAGCTCACATTTAAGGTTCCTGATTTTTTTTTTAAATGTACTAGCCTAACACTAGCCTAACATTGGAGTAGTCTTGATCTTCTCAGTATTCTACGAGGGCTAAAGTCATCCTATCCACGTAACATCATTAATGAGCTCAGAGACCCTGTTTTGCAGAATGACCAAAAACTGCCTGAATGCCTTTCTCCTTTAATGCCAGCGACCACCTACGCATACTACTACTCCAGACCTGAACTGTGTGAGTTAATATCTGCTTGAAATAAATTTGACAAGATAAGCTTTCTCACTCAGGCTTTCAGAACAGAGGCTTAAGTTCAAAAGCATAATTTAAATGAAGGGTTGCTATTTTTTAATGTATTTACTTGTCTGTTTACTTCCCTGCTTGAAGCATGAATTCATCATATCCATGTAGTCAACTCTGGGATTACTGATTTAGATAATATTCAGTCCTTATAACAAAATAATTATTTGTAAGATACTAAATCAGAAGCAGTAACATATAACCAAAACTTTAAAAAGGCTTCTCCGATATTGAAAAAGGAAATTTTACACACCTGATCTATAAACATAATTATGTCCAAATTTTAACTCAGAGAACAATTTTCTTAAATGAGGTTTAAGAAGTTATTTACCTTTTTGTTCATGGGAAAATATACTACTTAAGTACATTTAATATACTGAAGTATACTGTCAACTATAACCCAACAGCAACCACACAAGAGAAAAAGGAAACAATGCGTGAAAGAATTTCCTTTGAACCTCTCCCTCCACAAGTAAAACTGGTTAGGTTTCAACAACTCTTTTGATTCTAGGCAAGAGAGGCAAGAAGCTGCATTAAAGAATGACCAGCCTTTCTCTGTTCATCTCCCCACCCAGCCCCCGAACGGCAGGTAAAATATCAGCATGCCAGTGCCTGGCCCCCAGAACTGCACTCATGAGTCGTCTGTGCTAATGTTTAAGATCAGTCTCTTCTCAGTGCTTTAAGAGACTCAAGGTTTTTCTTGAGAAACTGACCACTCCTACAGGATCCACTACAAGAGCCAGGGAGCCCCAGGAGCGATGCAGTTAAACGGGGGGCTACCCCCATAGAAGACAATGATTCTCTGGGAATTACTTATTTTGTCCTTTAAGAGAAAGCTTCCGTAGAATGGCAACTACTCCCACGAAGCAGCAGAGATACAAAACGGCAAATCAGAACAGGGGGAGAAAACACTCAATCTCCCTTTCAGAGTGCATGAAAAAGGAAGTAGAAGGGGTCATGCTCTTCGAGCAAACCCCAGAGTTAAAGAGCTATGATGATACACATGTACCTGTTGTCCTGCTCAGCCCTCAATACAAATGTTCTCTTAGAGCAATGTGGTATGGTGCAACATGAACAGACAAGGCAAGCCTAAGTAGCGCCTCGTTTTACAATAGACATTCTGGTTTTCTAGCCGTAGACTTTTTTTCTAACCAGTTATTTTTCTAGGGCTTTAGACAAACTGCACATAGCCCTTCTCAGCACACCTGGACTCACACCAAGATGCCACTCCCAGACAGTTTTCTTTACTAATAACTGAACTGTGGGGGGAAATCATAGGTTTGTAATCAACAGCATCTCAAAAATAAGCCATGGGTAAATATGACAACCTTCTGGAAAGTAAGGCCACAAGGCACACAGATCGAGCCCTTGGAATGTGAGGTATTTCCCTCCTAGAAAGGGGAAACAATCTCCTACTCAATCATATCAGTAACAATAAAAAGTAAGAAGGAATGTTCAAATGAACGTCCACTTGTTCACCATTTAGCAAAATATAAAATAAAATGCCAGGATCCCAGGGGAACATAACGTCTACGCAAATCAGCTAATTCAGCTATGTAAATGCTGACAGGTCACTCTGTGGTCCCAATACCCTTGAAAAGCTCTCAAGGAGGACCTCTACTCCCTGAGCCCCACAGCTCTGATACTTCTCATGCCCCTTTCAAAGGTTTGGGATGCACGGGGCTTGAGATGGTGATTGGTTGTTAGTACCTAAGTGCCTGAGCGAGAGTCACTCCTCCTCACTCATTCGTAGGCAGACTATCATTTCACCTCTGCCAGGTTCCGTGCATGGCCTAACAGAGTAGAAATGGAGAGAAACAGGCTGCTGGGGTTTATGCAATACATGAATAAATGGGGCAAGGGCTGAATCTGACATGATGTTAACTCAGTTTCTCCCTCACCCTGATCCACATAACCTCCAACCCAGTTGCCCTCCACAAATGCCTACAGGAAATATTTGTTCATGCCTACTTCTAGGTATTTATGGACAATCATACTATGATTATTGTAATTTCAGGTAAGAATAACATTAATGTAACTTTTTCACTTATACTAGGTGTATGTTGCAGAAATTTAATATGAAAAGCTGCCAGAAGGGAACTTCTGTGCTGTGGTTGTGTCAATGACAGCAAGTCTTCTCTAGGTCTTGTGCCAGGTACTTTACTGCTTCAAGTATTTAAACTCTCACAATTACTAGAAGGGACTGTTATTCTACCCATTTCACAGATGACGACACTGAGGTAACCTGCCTAAGATCACATAGCTTAAGTGGCAGATTCAAGTCAGGCTTTGCATCTAGGAAATCTGACTCAAAAGCGTAGACATTCAACTTGTGCCTGAAGTGAAAGACAATGATTCTTTGCTCAATAAAAGCTTGATATGGAGGCCTCCCGGGGCAAAAATATTCATCAGTGCTCCCACCCACCTGCATCACTGGCAAGTTTTATAACCCTAAGTATCCACTTCTATCTTTCACACTCAAAAGGATGACCTCCAATTTCTACAAAAACATTCTCCCCAGGCAAACAAAAAATTCTCTTTCACCAGGGGAAAAATTACATTCCTTGTAGGCTTTTTCAATATCTTTTAAGTTGATCTTTGTGTTGGTGAACTAAGTGAGGGACACTGAGGGTTACAAAATATCTTACATATTTATTAAAAAAAAAAAGGTCCTGGCTAAAACTTGATAGCTTTATAATTACAAATTTTTTAGATTACATGAAAAGGAAAAATGTGTGATAACAACCATCTCCATACTTTAGCTACAGAGGATCTGGTTTTCCTTCTAGATACTGGCAAGAGGATAGAAAAAAATTTAAGTTTTAAATAGTTTCTGATGAAGACAGATTTCTAAGGCAATAAAAGGACATTTTCTTTGAAACAAAGACTCATGGTCTTAGGATACAAGGAAAACTCCATATTTAAATAATGGCTGTATTTTCAACTTATTTTTAATGAGAGCTTACAAAAATATCAGGAATTTGAAGAAAAAAATATTTAATTCATGCTTAAGCAAGACTAGGTATTTTAAAGTTGGCCTGTTTCCAACATCAAAGTTTTAACGAATTGTTTTACAAACAAGTATCCAACAGAAAAAGGCCCATAAATTAGACAACGTATACTAACAGCCATCTAACTTATTCAGTTGGAAAATGAGAATTTGACTCTGAAATTGAGTATTTTACTAAATGCTGAAACTCGAGTCTACTGTTTCTACTACTGCTTTACACTTCCCCACAACCAATATTTGAGCCAGAATAACATAGAAATCTGTAAGAAAAAATTCAAAGACAGCAATAAGATTTTTCAGAAATTAATTAGCTATATTAAACTATGACTCAATCCATCCCAAGATGGATTTAAAGATGTAGCATAAAAATTAATTTAACTATTTCCTACCAAAGTGCAGTATGTAAGATGATCTAAGAATTTTAGTTATCTGTGTATGTATGTTAAGGCATATTTGTTTTCCATTAACTGCACTGACAGTGTAAAAAAGTAATAGTTCACAAATTTTAAAACATGGCAGTGTTGGCATTATAAATAGTGTAAATGTCCTGATGGTATGTAAATACATGTTAAAAAATAACTGATTCCGTTACTAAAATAACTTAAATGTTTTCCATATTCATAAATTGTCCAAAGCAATTGATTTTGTCACTGGGAGGGGATGGTTTTAACATAAAACCTCCTCTTAAGAATTTAATAGATAAATGCAGCCACACTAATGCACCTAATTTTTCCAAGACACTTAAAAATGGAGCACCATTAGCAATGTGCAGGACTGCAGGTTGCTTAGGAAGGAACCCTAGAAGCCAGGCTGCCGGTACAATGTTCTAGTCACCGTGCCTGACCAAGAAAAACACTCCAGTGACTTAATTTCCAAACACCCTCTAAACCAATCCCACCCCAAGTTTAAAAGATTTCTATTAAAAACCAAAGTACAGATGGATGGTGCTGATGGTTGCAATACAGTGTGAATGTACTTGATGCCACAGAACTGTACACTTTTAAAAAATGGTTAAAATGGCAAATTTTGTTAGGTATACTTAATGACAATTTTTAAAGTATCAGCAAACAACGCTGTACACCTGAACTAACACTGGTATGTCAACTAAATTTCAATAAAATATCATCACAGTGCTCTATTAATAGGACAAGGTGGTAATTCCCACCTACAGTTACAAGGAAAGTGAAGAGAAAAAAATCCTGGAGTCAGTAAACATTAAGTCTCCTACTTGGGTAAAGATTAAGCAGAGTCGAGTTGTTTCTCTTCTTAGTGTCAACTATCTATGGTAAAGACACCAACATCATCCTGGAAAAATAAAAAATATATGACTTTAAACTTCCTATTCCTTTATTCAAAAGAGCACAACAGCACATATTAATTGCTAAAGCTTTCAATTTTAAATTCTACTTACTCTTTTTTGAATGAAGGGACAAAGTGTACAAAAATGTACATACAGAATATATGAGCCTAAACCAAAACTAGGTAAAATTAATTAATGCAGCTTAGCTGTTTTGTTCTCTCCTGACAATTGGAATGTGCAGCCTCTTATACCGTTTCTGAATTCCCTTTATCAGGCATTTCAACCAGAAATTATTTTAATAGCAACCATATTGATACAATCCCAAAGTAACCGCTAAATTTGTCCCAGTTTAGAAATAGGGTCTTCATTCTCTTTGGACAATTCTCTGTTGGAGGCCATCAGTGGACCCAAATCAAGACAATATCCTGAATCAGAACATTATCAACTTTTCTAGAAATTTGCATCTCTGCTCTGAACACTTAACAGTAAACCAATGCAGCACAAACCACAGATTAATTCACAAAAGGGAAAGTCTAATTTCAGATTACGATCCAAGTTAGATTTCTTAAGGTACAGGTATACCTCACTTTATTGAGCTTTGTAGATATTGCAGTTTTTTCATATTGAAGGATCAAGACTTTAGTGGAGTGTGTAACTGAAGATGTGGTGGAAATAGCGAGAACTACAATAAGAAGTGGAGCCTAAAGATGTGATCATTTACTATGATCTTTTGACAAAACCTTAATAGATGAGGAATTGCCTCTTATGTGAGCAAAGAAAGCAGTTTCTTGAGATGGAGTCTAGTCCTGGTGAAAACACTGTGAAGACTTGAAATGACAGCAAAGGATTTAGAGTATCAACTTGGTTGATAAAGCAGTGGCAGAGTTTAAGAGGACTAACTCCAATTCTGAAAGAAGTTCTGTAGGTAAAAATGCTACCAAACAGCATCTCACGCTACAGAGAAACTGTGAAAGGCACACTCAATTTATGCAGCAAATTTGTCTTTAAGAAACTGCCACAGCCACCCAAGCCTTCAGCAACCACCACCCTGATCAGTCAGCAAGCCATTAATATTGAGACAAGACTCATCACCAGCCAAGATTACAATTTGCTAAAAGCTCAGATGGTTGGCACCTTTTAGGAATGTTATTTAATTAAAGCATGTACACTGTTTAGACATAATGCTATTGCACACTTCAATAGACTACAGTATATATAAACGTACTTTTATTTGCACTGAGAAACCAGAAAACTCATTTGACTCGCTTTACTGCATTACTGGCTTTTGGTGGTGGTCTGGAACCAAGCCTGCAACATCTCTGAGGTCTGCCTGTATTTCCAACTCCCAACTCAGTTCCTCTGAATCAAGGAATGTGTTATGCATATAAAGGACTATCAATGTGCACCTTTCCCTCAATACAATATTAAGTACAACCAGTTCAGATAGGAGTGCAATTCAGTATTTTGAAATTAGAAACTCAGATCCACTCAAAAAGATACATACTTGGTATGATTTTGTTACGTTTCATATTCTTTACCTGCAGTCTATCTCACTATATTCCTGGTCTACAATTATCCTTCGTAGATTTTTCCCATCAAAACCACATAGGAAAACACCATGAAGTCATGTAGGTGGGTTCAGACTAGTTAATTTTACTTTATCTTTTATGTCTGTTTCCACATCTATTAATGAAAGCTGGATAGATATCCCTTTCAAATGAAGTCAGCCTTCTGGTCTGAAGAATATCAATTCAAGAAAAATAAAAGGGAAAAATACTGATGCTTTCTGAGAACTTCTAGAAATGAAGACACCTTTGGCTATTATAGCCAGTACTTCACTTGGTTTCTCCTCTTGCTAATGCTGTTTCAGCCCCTTCATTTTAAACCACTGGAGATTTTACCTAAGCCTAATTTCCTCTCTGCAAAGGGAAAAGATACCCACTTGGTTCTCTCCAGAGTAAATTCCTTCTTTTATCATTTTAAAGAGAAATATAAATGGCTACAATTACTTGATTTTAACTCTTATCTCCATCCGCAGTAGACACTGGACAAATTTATCTAGCTGCTTAGTAAGTTTCTATTTGAACAAAACATTAATATGCAGCCATTAGTGTCTAGAACACGTATTTTAAGAATATAGAAATTCCTTAAAACTTGTTTCCCTAATGGAACTTCAAATGAAATATGCAAAACTGTGGGTTTAAAATGGATCATTGGTATGATAGAGATCATGCACATTTGTGATTGTTTCAACCTTCTCCTCAAAGGCATGGACTACATAAAATTAAGTACTTTTGTTCTCAAAATTTTCTTCCCCATGTGGCTTCTGAATCAAATTTGGTTGGTGCCAGAAAGCACATTTGCCATAGCACTTGACTATCTTAGCAATGTCCACTGTCAAAACCACTATGTTAAAACTCACCTGGATCATTACACAAAGGCTTGGAATTATTAGGTGACTATTTACTCAGCCTTGTTCAAATCTTTCTGAACCTTAGATGTCAAACTTTCAAATATATATGAATGAGTTCATTAATCTGAAATAAATACTCGGAAAATCTTTTAAGATACTTCCTTAAAACCTCTCAATCATGCTGTGAATTTCAACCTGTTATAATCAAAAACCTTTATACTTGTTTCTGTTTGCAGGAAAGAATATGTTCTATTCAAGTGACACATTTGTTTTTCCTTTCAATTGTGTGTTTATTATAATCAAAAAGCATTGATTCTGAGTTCCCCAGAAGAAATTCTACTTGCTTTTACAGAAATCAGTACATAAACCATAGTAAGTCCATGACCTTAAGGAAGCTGACAGACTATTGGTTTTCAATCTCCGTTAATATTATCATTAATTTCATAGTTAACTAAGATATTCCAAATTGGACTACTTAGAAATACACAAAAAGGTGCTGTTTCTGAACGTTTCAAGTTTCCAAAGTGTCAGATTGACATTGTATCAAATTTTAAAGTAAGGTACAAAAAGTATGAAAGCAACTTAAAAAATACTGGGATAAGTTTGCCTCCACAGGCAATCAGGTGTATTTTTCAGTAACAATAAAAGCTATAAGTAGAAAATAAGAAATCAAGTCTTAGGGACAGATGGACCATGTAGAAAAATAGTGAGTTAAGTTACTAGCCCCAGTAGCAGTGATACCTGAGGCAGAAGACCAAGCACGAGAGACTGATTGTAATTACACAAGTATAAAAAAGAATGAAGCATGTGATGTAGTTTTGAAACTAAAAAATGAAAAAATTAAATCCACACATTTGTATGCAATTGGCGGGAGGAGGGTCTCAAATCTGCTTCTCAGACCTCTACAACTGCAAAATCTCATTTGAAGAATATACTGATTAATCACTGATTTTTATCTATACTCAGATAATATATTCTGATAGGGCAAATAGGAAAATAAAAGTTTGATTTTTCACCTCCTCTATACATTATTACAAAGAATAATTTTCTACCATCTTGAAATTTTTCAAAGCTTTTTGAGAAACACACACAAATAATTTGGATTTAGTTGATTTTATTTACAGCTTGTTTTTTTTGTACATTTCAGAGCATTACACAATTACATTTTCTCATTTTCTGACCTGCAAACAGATACCTTAAATGGAAATATTTTTTAAAAATTATCAAATTAGGTACATCCAAAATGCAACAATTACACATGACAATTAATTCACAAAGTGTAATTTACTAGGACGTATCCTAAGAATTTAGGAACAGCCAGTCAGGAGAAATCTGACCAAATTTAGCCATCAACTATTTACACATCCAAAGACAAACCTACCTAAACTCCCAAATCAGAAATTTGAAAGTTTTTATTAAATCCCTACTGGACAAAACAGAGTGATGATTCAAACCTAGCCATCCTTGACAGTCCTGATCCCAATTACTGGGCTATTTCCCCAGTCTGAAACTGAATAGCAAGCATCTCAGTTTGTCAAACACCTAGTATCAAACTTTTGAGCCATTATACACACAGAAAGGCTAAGTGATCATTAATCTTTAAAGAACAGGTAGTCATTAAATAACCATACTGTTCCCCCCAGCTCACCAGCCCTTACTGCAATCCCAAATATGCAACCTGTGTCACATAGTGACCGGCTATATTATATATATATGTATGTATGTGCATGTATCTACACACACACATTGTGTGTATATACACACGGTACTAGGTACAAATGGCAATTAACAGTCCCTGCAAAAATTCATTTTCAGTTGAGGCTATGGTTCCTATGCCTTGGGATGGTTAGACTTCAAAACTGAAAAATACTGCTAAAACCTCACTTCCTTAAGACAAAATTGATTGCTTGTTCAGTTTAAGCTTCCCAGTCTAAAAATGGCTATCAGGTAAGTGTAAAAAAGCAGCCAACTGAGTGCAATCTCTCTCTCCAGTTTGGCCAAGCTATTTCATAGAAGTTACTCCTCTAACTAGACAAGAAACCTGTGGCTCCTTCTAGTGGTTCTTGCCTACCTTACTGTCCATGTTCACGTTTCAAACTGTGTCAACAGAGCCCGCACTTCGGGGGTCAGCTGCTCGGCAGCCTTGGCTGCCTCTGTGATAGCCTTGCGATACAGGCCCTTTCTCTTCTTATTAAAGCGTGACTGGAAGTTTTCTAAAAAGGGGGAGAGTTGCGAAAGAGCAAGGAAAGACGTCGTCGGAGACCCGAACCATGAAATACGGGCCTCCTGTCGGACTAAAAGGCCGTTATCTTTCCGGCTCACAGTTATAGTAAGAATACGGGCTGGCCACCATGGGAAGCCATAGATCTTGGCCCAAACAATGTCCCCTACACATATGGTCCTGCCATCTGGTGTGACGCATTTAGAGACGTTTTTGGAAAAGACTTTCATTTTCAAGGAATTACTGAGCTTTTTCTCTTCCTTTGAAGAGGAGGAAGTAGAGGAGGTGGAAGGTGCATGCCTACTGCCTGGAGGAAAATCAAAGCTTTCAGAAGAACTACACTCAGAGTTGGAGGATTTCAAATCATCTGTGCTATCAATGCTACACACTGAAGCACTGGAAGAGTCAGGTTTCTTTTGATTTAGGGTCATGTAAACAGAGATATTGCTTTTGCTGCCCTTTTTGCCCAGTGTCTGTGGTTCATCCTGCTCACCAGGCACAAGCACTTCAGTTGTGTCCTGAACCTCACTGCGGGCCTCTTCGGGGCCTTTTGAGGGACTCTGGTTTTCTGAAGGGGCCTCACCTGCTGAGCGGGTAGAGGTGCAGCGAGACTGGGGTTTAGGCGCCATCTTGCTGCTCCGCATTTTCTCAAGTCCTGTCTTCAGAGAAGAATCATTTTCTTCATTCCTGTACCTTTGTGGTTTTAAACGAACCCGGGGTGGAAGGGAACCTGAGCTAGGATTCTGGTATCGCCGTGTGAAATGGACCTTTGAATGTGCATTTTTCGATGTAGAGGTTTCGCTTTGCTTCTTTTGCGCCTTTTCTTTGGCAATTTTCAGCACTTCCCGAGCCTTTGCATGATCCATGTTCTTACTCTGGAGCACTTTTTTAGTACTTAACTGAGCTTTCGAAGTGTTTGCCTGAGTAGAAACCTTGACTACTCTGCCTCTGCTGTGAGCAATACTTGAGACCTTGACCACAGCATTTCTTCTCTGGCTTTCGTTTGGGTTTTTCCCATCCACCTTATGTTCAGTTTTCAGTTTTTTGTTCACAGTAGCTATACTTTCACTTTTCCGTTTTTTATCTTCATATTTAGAAGAGTCACTTGCACTACTACCTTTCCTGATTTCCTTTTTTTCAGCAACAACACTGTTCTTACACTTATCGCACAGGACCTGCCTGGGTCGTAGTTTGATCGCGTTCATCATTGAAGTTGGCTCTTCCCTGTACATCTTCCGTTTGGGTCGCTTAATTTTCCGAGGCGGAGGCTGAGGTATTGACTGGTTATACGTGTCCCTGATAAACAAGGGGGGAGGGTAGGGTGCTCCCTCATGGAAGAGGGGCGGTGGTTTGGAAGTCCACAGGCCTTCAGCCGGGCTCGGCGTGGGAGGGAGGCCAGGAGAGGGGTCATCGGGAACAGCACCGTTCAGTTCACGCTTGACTTCTGTCCCTTCTTGGAATGTATTACTTTGGAGCTGCATGGCTTCGGGTTTATCCTTATATTCCCTTTTGGGAAATACTGTCACAGGGATCCCATGGGGCCCAAACCTTTGAAAGAAACAAAGAAAAAAAGCTATTAAGTTAATGTCTATAATTCAAATTCTTAAACACAGCTGATGTTCATTCTTATGACCTTTCCCGAAAACTAGTTCCTATTAAAGAACAAAAACAAGAACCTACTGAGTACCTCTCCCCCAAAATTCCGAAGCCCTCCATTTTGGTCCTACATTTTAGGTATAAATAGCGACACTCAAATTTTAGTCTAAGCAAATGCCAGAATGGCTTGATATTATTTAGACCTTTCCAGCCTTGGATCAGAAAGGAGGTTCTATCAGCTAAATATTAAACATCATCTGATATTACATTCACTTAACTATACAGACAATATGTCCAGTAAATTTAACAATAAATTTGTTAACATACGTATCTTTGGTTATAATAGCTTTCAAAAGCTTCCTAAGACAAATTCAGCCTTAACTACCCAGGAACACTTAATCAGTAAACACTCATCTTAACTTTAATTGCTTGAAGATTCAAAGACAGCTTTCTCTTTTACTCTTGTACCCTAACTCTTAAGCCCTTGTCCACCCAACCCTACAAAAACACAAAAATACTAGAAATACAGATACCCAAATTACCTCAAAAACACAGGTATAAAGCTGTGGCTAAATTTTTTTAATCACATTGTACATTAACATTTTTACATTGCAATCCAATAAAAACATTTATCTACGTACACATGCATAAATATATGCATACATAAATACACACACTTAAGCAAAAGTGTCCCTAAATAGTTAACCTTATATTATGTGATACATATTTTTTTCTACTCTGGTTTCTTCTGTTTTAAATGCCAGACACCATTAAATGTATTTCAAAACTCCCTTACAGGTCCAGACCCAGTTTACAAAGCACTGGTATAAAACACAGATATTTATAATTCTCAGTTTCTAATAAAACAGGGGTCAATATTCTTATTTCTCATGCAGACTTAAAAATAACTGTTTTAATCTGCCTGGACTAAACATGAAGAATCCTTAAAGTTAAACCTGCTAACTTCCTGCACATGAAAATGAAATCATACTATCATATATGTTATCATATACACATTACTATGATCATTTTAAACACTATTTGATTCAAGCAGTATCGAGCACAGTACAGTTCTACTGCCAGTCCCTTAAAGTGGAAGAGCTTAGAGGATCAGCTTCAGGAGTCATGCAGAACCCCGACGTTAGATGTCAGTGATTTACATATGCCCACTTTTCTGGAAAATGAGTGTGGGTTCTCAGATTCTCTAAAACTAAATGCCCATATGCCTGTCCACAAAAAGGTTCAGAAATACCTTTCGTGGGAAGAAATCTTGAGATTTCATGTTCTTAGGGCTGTCAGTGCACCTAACTTCAAAGCAGGGATATACAGAAAAGCCAGAACCACGAGAGTATCCAGCCGTAACAGCTGAATAGTTTTCTTCCTAAAGAAAGCTTAGCTACCACAAACCATCAACTTATATAGCAAATATTTACAAACCACACAGGAAGAAGAAAACCTTTGTTACTTAGGGTGGGACAAGTTTGGGTCCAAGATAATCCACAAAGGATACATTCCTCACTGCACCAGATTTACAAAAAATGACTTTCCTATGCTAGTGTAGCATTTGGTATCTGTTTGCTTCCTGACTAGTTAATTCCAACTTTGAGCATTTAGTCTTTTTCTCTATGTGGGTACTCAATAACCACTTTTTCAAAATGATAAGACAAGAGAGCTGGCTTTGGGTTTTACGTAGAACTACTTAAAATAATGTAACTTATCTGGTGAGACCACTATTATTAGTGATAAAAATTTTCTAAAAAATTTTTTAAAAGCCATCGTTTTGATGCATTACACTTTCAGGTTTCCACAGCCGAACAAAGAACAAATTTCCTTCCTTTCATTGGGAATAACTACACTGTAATTATCTTAATGTTTGAGGTTATGTTTCACAACTGTCTCTTAACTCTATATCTTCAAGTGTTACTAAACGTCAAATGGGGTCAAATGAGGTGGTACTATTCCCTACCTTAAAGGATTCCAATGAGGATTAATAGTTCAATTAAATGTTAGCCATTTTTCTTGGCTAAAATTCACTTCATTTACTTCATGTAAGTAATTTGATCTTATTTTTAACTAACAATTTCCTGGAGTTTGGGAATCCTTTCTTTAATTTATAATCTCAATGTCAAGATAACCCAGCCAATTATTTCAAAGCTATTTATATAAAGTAAACTGTGGAATCTAATGTTTACCCTCATGGAGTTTTATTTGTCTTTTTCTAAAGTAAAGATATTTATGTCCCATATGAATGTTCATCAAAGAGTGACCTCAGCAGAGGAAGTTTTAACAGTCAGTGGAGAGGTGAAGTTTAACTAGTATCCCTTGCTTGAGCTTTTTCTGAAAGAACTTTTTTACAAATACTCAAAAGTTCAGTAGTAAGATGCAAAGTATCTCTCCCCTTTCCCCTACACCCCTTCTTTGTACAGCATGAAGGTATTTATTAACATATTAATGACTTATTCTAAACATTACCTATTTTCAGCCTTATTTAACCACTACCCAAAAATTCTGAAGGAGAAATATTCAGGTATTATGGCTTCATTAAAAATAGCTTCTGGGGAAAACTAGGTGAAGTATTCAAGAGACCTCTCTGCACTATCTTTGCAAATTCCTGTGAATCTATAAAATGTTTTAAAACTAGCTATCTTAATAAATTAGGAGTAATGAGTGCCAAAATTTTGAGCTTTGACTGAACAAAGCCTTTATTCACCCACTTGTAGGCTTTACAAAAGTATGGTATTTACTTAAGATTTCTAGCATTACCAGTCAATCCTGTACCTAAATATGCTTTACTTCTTGGAGTGAAGCTCATAACATCATCCAAATTCCCTTTCCAAAGGAGTACCTCAAACAAAACAAAAAATGTATACCAACAACTCTTACTCTTATTCTGAAAATGTTTTCTTAAATATTGACATAGTGTTCATCAGTGTTAACATCATAGCAACCTCAAACTCATCTCTGACCTAGGATTATATTCTTTTCCTTCCTGCTTTCAACAGTTTAAATAGTGCACAACTGATTCTCATTTTCTTCTAATTCTGGTTGCTAAACTCCAATTTTAGGAGATTTTTTTTTAATATTATATACCAACGATAGAGAAGTAAAAAACTAAGGTGTTCTATTTTAGGCAAGCAAAGAGAGGTCCTGAGGAATTTAGTGCTCAGAGAAAGTTCAGGAGGGTTAGTTCAAACAGGATCCAGTGTTCTGGCTAGATCAAACCTCCCTCCAACAAACGGATCAAGAAAAAACAAACTTTTCTTCTCAGAATTCCTCTTAACTCACAGTAGAAAAAAATTACATGCAATTAACCATGAGAAAAATAATTTCCAGATTTACTTCACTTCAAGCATGTTTTCAGGAATTACCATTTCCTTAGATTAACAACAGGTTAAATCATAAAGGAGGGAAAATTGTGAAGCAAGCTTACTCTGGCTCACATTTTCTCTGTGATATTGGTTATTATGTCAACATTTAATCCAGGACAAATGAAATTAATTCAATAGCTACAAGCAATGGAAAATTTTACAAAATAAAAATGTACATCTGTGCTTCAAAAAAATTAAAAATGAGCCAGCACCCCCACTTCTGGGTATACATCCAAAATAATTAAAATAGTGTCTCAAAGAGATATGTGCGGTCTTGATGTTCAAAGCAGCATTATTCACAACAGCCAAAAGGTAGAAATAACCCAAGTGCCCATCAATGGACAAATGGTAAACAAAATGTAGTATATACATGCAATGAGTGGAATGTTATTCAGCCTTAAAAAAGGAAATCCTGTCAAATGCTACAACATGGATGAAACTTCAGAAATTACACTAAGTGATCACAAAAAGATATTACACGACTCCACTTAAATAAGATAACTAAGGTAGTCAAATTCACAGAAACAATGTAGAATGGTGGTTGCCAAGGCTTGGTGGGAAATGGAAAACAGAGAATTGTTTAATGGGTATAGAGTTCCAGTTTTGCAAGATGAAAAAGTTCCAGAGTTTGATTTCACAGCAGTGTGAATGTACTTAATACTACTTAATGAACTACACACTTTAAAGTGGTTAAGAGAGTACATTTTGTGTTTTCTGCCACAACTGAAATTTTGTACCTCTATCAAATGTACAGGGGAAAGTTGATGAGCAGTGTTATTTTCATGGTAATAAAGGAATGATTAGTACAAGGGAAGTAACAGTAACTACTGGGGATAACAAGACACCACCCACACCAGAGGGAGAACCCAGCGACCGTCCCCAGTATGGGCAAATGACTATCGCCAAACGTCTCATGAGCAAGTATCAGACAAACCTAACTGAGGAAGAGCCCCTATTATATTCTATATAATATTGTAAATAAATGCAATAGATGATCATTTACTGGAAGAGGAAAAAAGCTTTAAAAGACAATATTGGAAAAACTGACAAAATAATATGGACTGTAAATTAGTAAAAGTACTCAGTCACAATGTTTTATGAATTTGAAAACTATTCTGTGGTTATATATGCAAGTATCTTTGATCTTAAAAAAGAAATGCTCAAGTATTAATGGGCAAAGAACAATGTATGCAACTTATTACTCTTAACAGTTCAATGAAAAAATGTTTAAGAAATGATAAAGCAAATGTAGCAAAATGTTAAAAATTAGTGAATCTAGATAGAGTTTCTAAGAGCTCTGCCATACTTCAAGCTATTTCAGAAGAAAAACTTTAAAATTAGCTTTTAAAAAGTATACTTTTTAATGTTCCTCATGTAATTGTAGATTAAATGATACCAAAATAAAAAATTTTTTTAAAGTATACTTTTAAACTGTTTACTTCAATATCACAAAAACTTATAGGGCAATGAAAGTATATAAAAAAGAAAATGTGTCCTACTTAAACATAAATGCTAGCAAACTGACCGCCAACTACCACAAAGCACAAAATCAACATTCAAATACAAGGATGCTAATTAGTCAGATAGTATAAAATTAGATCCCAGCCCAAGGACCCAATTTATGAGGTGAGACCAGAATGGTCCTTGCCAAGAGGCCACAGACTTCAGAGGGATAAGAAATCACTGTGGGTTAGTGATCGGCTATGGGCTTTGAAGGAAACAGACTACACCAAAACGGCCCAAGCAAATCAAGTGAAGATCAAAACGAGTGAAGAGTGGTTACACATTTTTTAGTGAAAGTTGGTTTAATAAAGTTAAAGCACTGAGAAGGTGTGGTAAAAGCAAACACATTATCAGATGCAGTGTTAAGAACCACCAGTCAACAATCTGATTCCTTTTCTACATGAATGGGGTAAGGATTCAGAGGCTTAGAACAAGCAAAAAGGATAATCCACCCGGCAGAAACAGAAGAGGATATGTTGGTGATTGTATAAAAAAAGAGCGTGTTGTTAAGGATGGTCAGGTAAGGGTGAGGAAGGTGAAGAATACTAGTCTCCTAGCAGGTGAGGCCAAGACAGTGAAGTCTTCTGATCAAATTAGTGATGGGACCCAAAGCATCTAGTCTGGTGCCATCATTTAGTAAGTAAAAAGAAAAGCACATAAATGTTTTCCTTTCACTAACTTTAAAATGTGTTATTCTCAACGATGAGCCCTTTTCAGCATTAAGCATATAGGAAGAGGAGAGACCATAAAGACTAAGTTTCCCTAATGAGACTGTAACTCACTCCTCATGCAAGTACCTGTGACTTCCTCAGTCATACACCAGAAGGGGCTAGCAGAAAGAAAACAGAGAAACACCCAACACCATCCATTATGCAAACACCACCTAGTTATCACTATCAATCCCTAGTAAAATATAAATGGCACCTTCCTCATTAAAAGGGGAAAGTTACACATCCCAGGTACTACCTGAAGCTTCTACAGTTCCTTTTCAAGTACTTTAAAGATGCAGGCCACAATACAACAGAATTTAGGTCGAGTGGCTGTTCAAGCAACCCCATATTAAATAGCTGCTGTCACATTCATCCTAGTTCTGCCACTTAAAAGCTACTTCATAAAATAGTTAAAACACTTCTACAGCATTTACTATGTACCACACACTATTCTAAGTAGGCATTTTACATTAATTGGTTTAACCATCACAACACCCCTAATATTTAAGTGCTGTTACTATCCTCACTTAAATTGATGAAACTAAGGCACACAGTGTCAAGGCACACAACTTGATAAAATTGTCATCAAGATGAGTAAGAAATATACATAATTGCTTACCAAAAGGCCTAGTATACATTAAGTAAAATACATGGTAGCTATTATATTAAAATGTAAATGTATTCAATTTTATAACTGTAAACACTTCTTTTCCCTGTGAAGTCTGTGGCCTCTTGGCTAGGACCATTCAGGTCTCACCTCATAAGCTGGGTCCTTGGGCTGGGATCTAATTTTATACTATCTGACTAATTAGCATCCTTGTATTTGAATGTTGATTTTGTGCTTTGTGGTAGTTGGCGGTCAGTTTGCTAGCATTTATGTGTAAGTAGGACACATATTCTTTTTTATATACTTTCATTTGCCCTATAAGTTTTTGTGGAATTGAAGTAAACAATTTAAAAGTATATTTTTTTTTAATTTTTATTTTGGTATCATTAATCTACAATTACAAGAGGAACATTACAAAGTATACTTCACTAGTGTATGCCTTCCCTAGATCACACAACTAGTTTAGCGGTTAAGCCAGGATCTGAACCTAGGCAGTCAGCCCAATGTCAGGTTCTTAACTATGCTATTACTGCCTCCCCTCATTTCATCAAGTTAGCCCCTTTTCTCCACCTCCACACTAAGAGAGTGGAGTAGCTAACAGGTCCACATGCTCTTTCCTGAACCCCATGACAGGCTTCAGAATTCTGAATTTTTCTGGTTTTCAGAAGTTAATAAACACCCGATTATCAAACATATTAATATTTCAGCAGTAAATGAAATGAAAGAACAATCACACTAAATGGGATAAATAGATCACATAATTTCAATCAGGTTAGGTTTTGCCACCAAAGAAGTTCCCTTTTCAGAGCTTTTTGTATACTGGAATTGCAGTTAAGTAAATTGATAAAATTGTCATCAGATTAATAAGAAATATACATAATTGCTTACCAAAAGGCCTAGTACAAAGTAAAATACATGGTAGCTATTATATTAAAATGTAAATGTATTCAATTTTATAACTGTAAGCGAATGGATGATGTTTTGAATTAAAAGCCCCAAGCTTTACAAAGGCAATCTGCAGGCACTATGGGTACCCAAATGGGTAAAAACAGGGAGGATGACTTTAGCAACACAAAACAGAACAAGCACCAATTATTAACTAGAATACCAGGAAGTATTTTTTAAAATTAACTGATGGGGAGGGGTGCTACATAAAGTCTTAAAAGAACATTAACATTTCTCTACCCATAAGAATATATTCGATCTTTTAAAAGGTCTATTCAATCCTCTTTAATAAAATCATGGTGGTGGTAGGGGTGTTAAACACTAATAATTTAGACTTCAAGCTCCCATACATGTACCTTCAAACAATCCTCTAAAAACTTACCTGGATGACCAGGTTTGAAAATAAAAATGGAACAACTGTAGAGAGAGGAAACATTTTTGCTTCAGTCTTTAAAAGCAAAAATAGTAATAACATCTGTATGGTATTCAAATTATTTAACTCCCTAATAGGAAATTCTTATTTTAAAATAACCATCTAAGAAAAGTTTAATAGCCACAGACTGGCAAAATGTTTTGAAGAGCAAACAAACCTTGACTTCACGTTGGTGCATCACTTACAGCAAATACTTGACAGTTTCCCAAGAAAATGAACACTGGTGTAAAAGATCTGTTTAATTATTAATGTAAATAACTCATCAGTTTTCAAACACTTGGACAGAATTCCCTGGGTCCTTGGCCCTAAGATACCAATAAGCAGTTTGAAGTTTCCTATGTTTCCATTATGATTTTGATGTACTTTCAGTATTTCTTTTTATTACTGTTGTCCAATAGGGTCCACCATACAGAGTCCTAAGTTATTTCTCAATAAATGGACTTTTTTAAAAGGCCACTTATTTATTTCACTATTCCTATTTTACCCAAAAAAGTTTGTCCAACAACTTACTGTATTTTGTTTGGTCTTCCAATTCAATCATCCAGCACTAAATGAATGATGATCCTGTGCTCGAGCTTCAAATCTGACTTTTGTGACCTCTCATGAACAAGTGAACTCCACGTTGCTAGAGCCAGGCCAACCAAGGCAAAACATTTAACATTTCATACATGAAGAAGAAATCCCATTTTCAAAAACGACCAAAGAGGTCACTAAATTAAACTGAAGAGCATTCATCCATGAAAACAAGCAGCTGTTGCCTGGGCTGAGTAAGGAACAGAGGGCACTACCATTCCTACCTACCAGGGGTAACTCTTCACCAAAATTATAAACTACGGTAATGGTAAATATAGTTAAGTGTATTAAAACAGGACTGTTTTCAAACCTTAAGAGAATTGTGTATCATTCAAAAAGGCATCTTCAGTATACCTACTGGTATCTGCCACTTAAAATTTCAGGCAATTTATTTAATCTGAGCCTCAGTGTCTTCATCTGTGAAATGGGAATTAATGGAATTTACTTGATTGCATTTTTTCCAGAGTGTAAAATTAAACAATGTATACAAAGTGCTTTCTACAGTGCCTAGCATAGGGTGGGAAATACATAGTAGCTATTATTAATTACAGAAGTAAAACTTGCCAACCTTTCTAGATGATAGAAACATGCAGAAAAGTAAAATCAAGTATTACAGAAGGTACGAGTTTTAAAAGACTAAAAACCACTATTCTAGTCTACGTGACTAAATGAAACTGGTCCAAATGGAGAGAAATAAAGATTACAGATTATTTAAACTTCTAGTGGGCAACCAGATTTAAGAAACATTTCGAAGTCTAATTACCAATTCTACAGTAAGTATGTGTGATCCATCCCCACATTTACTGCTTACTTTGTAATTATATCCCACGTGAAATTAACCAGTAACTTTTAAAACAGGTTTAACAAAATTTCGGTCCTATTTTGGCAACACTACATCCTAAAAATCAGTTATCTCCAAATATGGTCCAAGAATTACTGCATCAAAATCACCTTGTTAAAAATGCTCAGAAAGAGTGGAGCTCAGACATCCTTTTTTTCCCTTAGAAATCTTAAACATATGTGTTTTGAGGACCACTGCCCGGATGTACTTAGCAAGAACATTCTGTATTAAATCCACCCAAAGTATAACTTAACCTCCATTTGCTTTCTTGCAAGACCTTCCACTAGGGCAAACTCTGTTCTGGTGTGCCTGAATTAATTTGGGGATTTAGGGAGAACAGAGCCAATAAGTACAAGAAATAAGGATGCGCCTCATAGGCACAAATAACTACTAAGAAAATCTTTCATTTTTTTATCAAGGTGAAATTAACTCAGCTGTAACAGAAGATAAGCACATAATAATACAGTCATTAATAGCCCCCTACAGGAAAACTGGCCTTAGGTAGATTAAACCTCATTTTAAGAGCTTTGCTTTAAAACAATACAGTGAGGTATGGTCTTTCTTACACAAAAAGGGCTAGAAAGTAATCTCATTAGAACCCCCAAATCCACAAAACATGTTTGGCATAGTTTATGTATAACACATCTAGTTAGTTTATAAAATTTAGTTATAAAACTTACTTTATAATATCATGTTACATGATTCTTTACTTCAGAATAGGTTTTTAATATCCAAAAATTAATCACTTCCAAAACATCACCACAGTCCAACATGCACTGAAGAGCTCACTCTGTCAGTACAATATATTAGTGTACAAGTGGGTGTAAAGCCATCTGGGTCAGAAAGTGATTGGCATCTAGCTCTATGCTACTTAGCCATGGGAACACTTTACCAACACCTTGGCATATAAGCAGAATAATCACCCAAAAATACTTAAATGTTTTTAATATGTACAACTCAACTCAACACAATCATTCAAGCATACTACCTGAGGGCCTAAATTCTCAACCTGGACGCTTAGTGTAAGCTCCTGATACTACTACTCACTGCTTCACTAGAATGGCTGTATAATATTCCCACCAAAAGTAGGGCTATTGCACCATATGTTTCATGGTCTCTGTAAAGAATAAAAATCATTGTATTGGTTTATAGTTCCTTTAAAAATGAGTAAATTTTCTAAAAATTGTTTTAAGAACTTAGTAAAATCTGAAGTTTTCTAAAGAAATCACAATTCTTTTTAATGCAACACATACACACAGAAAAAGCCAGTATTTGTAAAAGATCAATTCTGAAATACAACTAGAAACAACCTTTAATAGGCATGTATGACAAAATTTAAATGCACAAGGATTTTCAAACATAAGCATTTAATTCATGATTTTTGGTTTATATCAGGTCCAAAAAATAGAACTCTTTCTAGATTTTTCAGGATTTTAAAGTGGATTTATAAGTACTTTTTAAAATGTATACAATGGTAATAAACAGTTTATATGATCCCTCTGTGTAGAAAGAAAACCACAGGTCCCAGTAAACTCTGTCTTTTCAAGTATGGACAGAGAAGACTGAGAAGCTGCAGACATTTGCCTTTTGCAGATAACCTTGACTGGTTAATTTTTTCTGTATTTGAAATTACTAAAGTTGGAAGTGTGTTTAAGGGATAGGTCTAAAAGTATGCAGACAGGAAAGAGATATCCACATCATTTCTACTGACCCAAAACGAGATGAGAGGCTTTCAAAAGAGGCCTTCAAAGGACTGTTGCCACCCCTTTGGTTTGCTCCTGAGGGAAAGAACTATTTTTAAAACATTATGAAAATGAATCCAAAGGGGTGCAACCAGAAAAAAATCCAGAACATGGAAAATCCTTCCAAAGTGTCTATTATTTAACAAATAAACTGTTAATAAAAGTAATGCTAGAACCATAGATGAAAAATTTATAAAACTTATCAACACTTTGCAATGTATAAATTTTACTTGGATTCCAATCTGAACCAGATTTAGATGTTGACTGAGATTAATTTTGAGACAATCTGTAAAATTTTAACACTTACTGGATATCTGATATAAAGAAATTGTTGCTATTATTTTAAGTCTGGTAACAGTGGTGCAGTTGTGTTTTTTTAAAACTTTATAGAGATCTACACTGAAATACATATGGTGAAGAGGTATGTTTAGGATTTGCTTCAAAATAATCCAGTGGAAGTGGGCATATAATGAAACAAATTTCGCTAATAGTTGATAAATGTCAAAGCATGGGTGAGCTTTACAGAGGTTCACCGTTACAAAAATAAGGTTCAACCACTGATTTATTATTGTCTAAAGTAATCATTAAGACAGTTTAGCATCCCGAATACTTATTGTATAATGCTAAATAAACGTATGTACCTAAGTCAAAATTCAAAAGCATAAGGTTAAGGAAGCAAAAGAATAGGAAACCAAACTCAATTTGTGGGTTAGCTGATTATTTTTATCTGCTACTATTAGACTACTGTCATTAGACATTGCTAATGATTTGGGGATAGACTGTTGGGTATAAAACAGTGCTCAGCTTAAACTAGAAAATGCACTAAAGGTAATCAGTTTCAAACAAATACTACGTTATATAAAATCTGTCCTAACCAGATATTCAAATACCCTCATTTTTAGGGTGACCATGTCATTTATCGGCCAAAGCAAGCTACTCTGACAAAAGAGGAAGTTAATCAAACCAGGATGGTACAGGACCCCCAGACCACCTTGTCACCCCACTCACTTTACATATATATAAAGTGAGGCATAAACTTTGTTTGTTTGTTTGTGTTTTCAGTGAACTACCTGAAGTCAAAATGAATCAGCCTCTTAAGAACCAGAAATAATGTAACCCAACCAAACAGGCAAAGATTTGCCCAGTCAGTGTTAACTGGAGAGGCCAGAACTACAAGTCAGAAACCAAGTAACCTGACACTCAGATCAATCTACTATTTAGTACCACTTTCTTTTGTCTTTATTTACATGTGTCCTGCTCCTTTTTCCACACACAAAAAAGATTATCCTCAAAAATGTGTTCTTCAATCAAGTAACTCTAAAAATAAGGCAAAAAACACCATGACAGGAAAAAACAATGTTCAATGTTCATAAAAGTGCTCTCTCTCTTCATCAATCTACATAGATATGATATCCTATACTGCATTATCACAAACTCTCTCTACATGGTGGACAGCTCTTCCAACTTCAAGACATTTCTGTACCATGCATAGTCAGAATAAAATGATTAATTAAAGCAGTAACTGGCCCTTCTGAAGACCAAAGAAATGCACACACACAGTGAAACAGTAATCTTCTAAGAGTTAATTCTTTCCTATCACTGAACAGACAAGAACCAAGTCTTCAAAGCCTACTTGTGTTCCCCAACATACAGCTAAGGAAATGGGGATTCTCCAGAGCAGAAGTTCCATGGCTATTAGCTGACCAAAGAATCTGCTTGGCTCCAACATCCATATCCTCTGTATTACCCAAAACATCTGCTGAAACCAAGATAAGCACTAATTTCAGAAACATCCAATTCTTCACTTAACTGCTTAAAAGAGTATTTGTCAGCCCAACTAACTTTCCAATAAGGAAGTAGAAAAAGCATAGGCTTCAGAATCAGATCAACCTACACTTGAATCCTTGCTTTGACATTTACATTCTAAGTGACTGGCCAAATTAAATGAAACCCCGATTTCCTCCTATACAAGTGAAAAGCCACAGTTATAAAGACTAAAGCATGTGGCACAATGCTTGGTACCTAACAGGCACTCAAATAGGAAACACTTGTTATTTTTACCTAAAGGTGTAATTTAATGACAATTCAAATAGGATAAGCTATTTTTAAATCAACTGATGACTATGGTCTTAAGGTGTATGGTGTCCATTTAAGAGTATAAAGAGTTATCTCGTGGATCATCAGTTAACTCCAAAACTGCACATCAAAGTATGCAATCCAGGTAAGCACAGATTATAAAATATATTGGCAGATCCATTTTTCAAGATTATATTAAATTATGAAAAAGGGATACTCAACTAGTCGATCATTAGTCCAATAATAATTCCTTTAAGTGCTAAGTTTTAAAAACACTGAGTGTTTTATTTCCTCACCGCTTCCATAAAGGGTGCTTCCCACAAAAACACTAGAAGGCAGGAACTGTGAGACTCATACATACAATACTCTCAATACCTAGAAGGGTGCCTTACATACAGATATGCTCAGTAAGTATTTGTTGAATGAAACATTGATATGGTTCACGTAATGACTTTAAAAAAAAAATATTTTAATGACAGGATCCCTTCACTTCAAAACATGAAAACATAAAAGGTTCTTAATAGCTCCCCCAGCAAAAGAAATTGCTGTTTATGAGCACTGTTGGCAAAATAGACCAAAATTCATAATTGCAATTCCCTACCAAAGAAAAATAATACACAAACACAATGAGCACCTTGAAACAGGAAAGCGCTATCCAACCATTTCCAGAAACAACTTACCTTTTTGCACCTTCCTTTTGCAGATTTGAAATCCAGATTCTCACACAATCACTGGCCTTCACTTCTGTTTGATTCAATAGCATTCACACTACTGAGTCTCTCTTTCGCTGTTAAACACATCAGTGGAAAGTGCACTGGTCTTACTCTGCTTTCTAACAATGAAAACACAAGTGCAAAAGTCCTAACCCAAAATGCTTTATCAATTTTTTTTTAAGAAATTAATTAAACACGGTAGAGAATAAATTGTAAAGTCTCCCATCTTTTCCCCCCAAAACACCGTACTTCAGTATGTATATGAAACGGCTTTTTCCCCCAAATGGGAAGAATCTTGTGACTTGATGGGAGGGCTAGGAGTTAAAAGTAAAACATACTAAAATAAGCCATTTCCAAACAGGTGAGATACATCAGTGTGTGTGCTGTTGCAGGAAACAGAATGGAGAGCCGTGAATGGGAGTCTCTGCACTTCATATCTGCAAAAGAAGAGAATAAAAAGGTTAACTTAACTCTAGACTTAGGACAGATGATCTTCTTTACCTGTTTAAATAAAGCAACGCCCATAAACATTCTACATAAAAGATCAAAACGTAGTGGTTAAGACAGGTTTGTGGGTGAACTGAACCTTCCTGACCTTAATACAGAAATTTAAACTGTCACTACAGTATGAGAAGTCGGTATTTGAACACTTTTCATACTACACTATCTTGATATTATAGGTTAAAAATATTCCGATCTCTCCTTTAGACTATCATTATAATTAGCCAAATGGGCTTCCCTATTGAAGAATTACAGAGTAATTAGTTCTAACAATAAGGATAACGGTCAAAAAAGGCTCATTTGTAACAAATGCTCTTCCCCCAAAAGGAGTGACAGTTAACCTTTGGGGAACACCAATGCAAACCTCCTTTCTCCAACTCGTTAAAGGTTAAATTGAGAACAGAACTGCCGTACAAGCAATCTTCCCTCGCCCAGTACCCTGTTGTCTGCAAAAATCCTTCTGCTTTTTTGCATTAACCAACCCGCCCCAGTGTTAGAGAGCCGGGGTCGGGGTGAGACCCACCAGCCGGTCATGCCCCCGCGCTCCCCCGCCGGCGGCACACCTGCCCTTGCAGGCGCCCACCTGGGGCAGGGCCCGCCCTCTCCCAGCCTCGCGCGCCGGCCCCACTCGGAGCGCGCGCCGCGCGGCACCCGCGCGCGGAGCAGGCGGCGGGCGCCGGGAGCCCGGGGTGAAGGGGCCGCCGCGGCCCCTCCCTCCCTGAGGACCGACAGGACCCTGGCGCCCCGGAACGTGCTGTGGGCGGGCGCGGTACCTTTTGGACAGATCCATGAGGACCCCGGAGAAGAGCTTCTCCCCAAGGCGGAACGACACGACAAGCGCGTCCTCAATGATGTGGTCCAGCGTGACCCGCACCTCCGAGCCGGGAATCAGCTGCGACACGGCGGAGTCCCCGCCCGCCGGCGGCACGAGCGCCGGGACTGCGGGCTGGGGCAGCGGCGGCTCCTGACGCCCCTCGGGAGCCGGGGGCTGCTCGGGCGGCGGTACTGGGGAAGGCGAAAAGTCGGGTCGTTCCTGGGGTGCGGCAGCCGCCGGCTCCACCGCCCGGGCGGGAAGCTTCTCCTCAGCCTCCAGCTCCGGCCCCGCCGCCTCTGGGCTGCGGGCGAGCTCCCCCGGCGGTGGCGGCGGCGGCGGGAGCCGCGGCTCGTCGGCCTGAGAGGAAGACTGCTGCCCGTCGGCCTCGCCGTCCGGCACAGATGCTTCAGTGGCCGTGACCGGGAGGGGGTCAGTACCGGCCTCGCTGCCGGGGATGGGCTCCATCTCCGGCTCAGCCTCGCCTGCGCCCCCCTCCCCGGGGGACGCTGCAGTCGCTGCCGCCTCTGCAGCCACAGCCGCCATTTTCCTCCTGGCTTCTCCCTCCTCCAACTCAGGCTGCAGCGGCGGCGGCAGCACTGCTTGGTTCCCTGGGCCTTCCCCTCCCTCCCGCGAACAATTTTGTCCCGCCCTTTCACTGATGCTCGTTATTGACACCGCGCCATTGGTTCCGTCCTACACCCCTCCCGCACTTATGATGTTCCATTGGCTAGATGGGGACGTCTGTCTTCAGTCAGTCCCTGCCTCCCATACAGAGTAGGAACTTCTCATTGGCCGGATGAGTTGTCAAATGTCGAATCTTAGTAGAGGAGTCAGGGGGCAGGGGAAGTCACAAAAGCTGAGCCATATACTTATTGCCTCTTTCTATTGGCTGGAAGAGGAAATAAGGTTCTATGATTGGCCTACGTTCCTGCCCTTTATTAGCCAGGCCTTCAGCTGTCTGATAGAGGGATCACGTAGCGTGTCACCTCTTTCAAAGGGGACCGAGGGGAGGAGTAAAGAGAATGCTGTGGGAGGCGGGGACAGCTTCCCAAGAATCTCTGCGCCGAGGTCCTTAGAATAAATGTTATTTCTAGGCGCCGACCTTCTTGCAGCTGCTTTGGGGCACGACAAGCTTATTTGGGAAGGACAACTAAAGTTTGAAAAACACTTTTTGAACTACTTCTATGCTAGGCACTGTTAAGTGCTGGGGATAGAATGATGTGAAAGATTCTCCATAACCAGTCACTCCAGCCCCCACACAAGTAGTGTTTTCCTTGACTTCTCTCCACTTTCTAGGAATAATACACTTACTTATTTGAAAGTAGGAAAATGCTAATGAAAAGAGGAGAGACACGATGCACACTGGATTAAGCTGATGAATATTCCAGAGAACAGTCCTGAGGCGTTGCTGGACTTCCATGTGAACACAGTTTTCTCTCCAAATTCACTGGAAAGTGGGTGCATCTGGCTCCTTGCCTAAGACTTTTTCTTTCCTGGCCTCTCCTATGTCAGGTACATAAAGTCTCTCTTTTCAGTGTCCTAATGCACCTACTTCTGTGTTTCCATATTAAGTCTCTTGGTTCCTTATGTCTGGAAGACTCTACCGAACGCATTTCTCTCAGATTGCATCTCAGAGACAGCCTTTTCCCCAGAAGAGATTATAGGCACTGAGAATGCCTACAGGTGGGAGGAAAGAAAAGTTGCCTGCATTAAGGGAAGTAAAAAAATGAAATTGTAAAGAATAATTACAGTTAACGTTTATTGAGCACCTACTATGTGCCAGGTATTAGACACTTAGCATCCATCTCATTTAATCCTTACAATACTCCTGTGAGGCAGGTACTACCATTATATCCATTTTATAGATAAATTGAGGCACAAAGAGGGTGCTCAAAGTCATTCGGCTAGTAAGTTACAGAGTCAGAATTCCAGTTTTACATTGAAAGGACTGAAAATGGCAAAAAGTAAATATCACCATATGTTCTGTTTCAACCCATAGAGCTCTTGGGGAAAGACCAGTAGGAAATCCCAGTCAAGGCAGGTTCAGAAGTAACAGAGAAAATGGACTGACTGAGTGTCTACTCTGTGTCAGAGAGTTTCCTATAAAGCTCTCATTTAAAATCATATGAGTTAAATCTTCTCCCACTTTTACAGATCAGGGAACTGACTTTTAACCAAGTTAAATATCTTAAAGGTCACACAGACAGCTAGCAGCAGATCGTATCTAACCGAGATCTTTCCAAGTGTGTGATTATTTCATTTACTTACTTATTGAATAAATAATTTATCACCTACAGGCTAGATATCTGCAGTAAACAGACATGGATCCCACCTTACAGGGTTTTGACCATTATTACGTTGTCTATAGTTTACCATAATCAATTAAGTAAACATAACATATATGAAACTCCCAACCCACATAAAGTTCCCACATTATATAATCTCCCACAGGGAGAAAAATACATTTCAGGTCCTAGGACCTGATTACCTCTTGCAGTAATTCAATATAAGACACTGCAGTGAATCATAAGTTAAGGACTTACAGCAGATTCTGGCATACCAAGTCACCCTTCTAAATCACCATCTTCATCCTGCAACTCAAAAGCCTCTACTGGCCCCTTATGTTTATATCAAGGGTACCCTCTTCTGCTTGTCTTTCAAGGACTTCTGTGTCCCTGCTCTATCTTTCAAGATCTGTTTTCTATTACTCTTCAAGCTTCCTCATACTGGGAAGATCTGGTCATGCATATTATATCCATTTATTCAACAAGTAAATATTGAAGGCCTACTATGTGTCATTGAGTGGTCTAAACAGAAGACATGCAAAATGAACATGAAAGACTTAGTACACGGCCCCGTGGGGTTTACTTTTCTAATTAGGAAGCTAGAAAATAAGCAGTGAATAAACAAGTTGATTACAGATTTGGAACAATGCCATAAAAGAAATAAACAGGGTAAGGGGACAGGGGGTTGTTGGGGGAGGGGCAGAGAGTGTCTTGATTAGATAAGGTGGTCAGAAAAGACCTGTCTTGAGGACAAGATGATTTAGCTAAGATATAGAGAATAAGAAGCTAGCTATTGACACTGCCAAGAGTGAACTTTTGGGTCAAAAGAAACAACCAATTGCTAAAGTCCTGAGGCAAAAGAGGGCTTGGCTTACTGAGCAGCAGAAATAAACCCGTGTAGTTGAAGAGGAATGAACAAGAGAAGTAGATAAAATGAGGTTGAAAAGGAAGACAAAAGCCAAATCATATTTTTATTGTGCTACAGATACAAAAAACAAGAGAGTCTGTCCTCAGGGAGTTCCAAATCTAGTCAGAAGCCAGCTTTCACAGGTGCTATTGTCTCCTAATCCCCTCTGCATTCAGCCTCCTCCTGGCATAGAATCAGCATAGGAAAGGCTCTTGGTATCTGTGGAATGAACAGCCACATGGTATTTGTGGTTGCACTTGTGGATGGAGGGAGGGTTTGAAGGATAGTTGGAAGGTTGGATGGCGTCTAGTCTGTTCAGGCAGCTAGAACAAAATACCACAGACTGGGTGGCTAATAAACAACAGGAATGTATTTCTTGCAGTTCTGGAGGTTGGAAGTACATAAGGCGTCAGTACGGTCAGGTGAGGGCCCTCTCTCATGTTGTAGGCTTCCTGTATACTCACAAGGCAGAAAGGGACAAGACAGCTCTCTGAGGCCTCTTATATACGGGTATTAATCTCATTCGTGAGGGCCCCACCCTCTGACCTAATCACCTCCCAGAGCCCCCACCTTCTAACACCCTTGTAAGGTAAGATCTTGGAGGGACACAAACATTCTGACCATAACACATGGGCAGTTGGTTGACTGGACAGTTGATTGAATGGATGGATGGATAGGTGAAGAGATGAATGGCAGATAAAACAAATGCAGCTGACTACTCAAGCAGATCCTCACTGTCACAAGCAGACTTTTATGTGGAGTACTACAGTTTGGTGGCTAAAAACTCAGAGTAGAAGTGAATGAACATGAATCTGACTCCCCAGTTGGTCTCCGACTAGCTGTATAATCTGGACATGATCTTAATCAAGTTGCTCAACCTCTATTTCCTCATTTATAAAATATCTTAACATTAACTACCTTCCTATAGGGTTTGTTTGTTTTTAAATTATTTAACATACCTAAAGTGCTTAACATAGACTCTAAATCAGAGCATAGCTCCATAAGTGTTAGCAACTAGATCTAGAAATCCATCTTATTGTCTCTGGTGTTGACGATACTCCAGGGGCTCTGACTCCAATACCAAACTTGTGAATGACCAAGTAAAAACCCAAACACTGGAGTGTTGGTTCATGGAAAGGGTTAAACTTGGCTAATTATGGCTTAGTGGTTATTTTTTTTCTGGGCCTGGTCTCTCAGGAAATTGAATTACAAACAGACGACAGCATGGGTAGCAGAGACTTAGTTAGGACAAAGAAACTAACTTATCGCACATGGCGGCAAAACCATAGTAGCTAAATGAACTGCCTGTCCTGTTCTGGGACTATTTCTGTCTGGGTAACCAACATTTCTTTTCTAAAATCAAATCACTTGCTCCCAGACCAAGACTATAATGGATAACTATTGACAAACATGGCCATCATTGGCTTTCTGTCCAGGTTCTCAATGTATTGAGGGATCTCTCTGAGAATCACTAAAAAGCTACTTTTAACATATTGTGTGATCCTGTTTATATAAAGTACAAAAACAAGCAAAACAAATGTATGCTGTTAGAAGTCAGGATTGAGATTATTCTTGATAAGGGAAGGGGACAGTATAGCTAGTGGCTCAAAGGGAATTTCAATGGGGTTTTCTGGAATTCTGATAATTTCCTGTTTATTCATCTTCACACTAATTACATAGGTATGTCCAGCTTATAAATAGCCATTGCCTTATATGCGCTTTTCTGTGTATAGATTTGTATTTATTATCTATTACTGATAGTAGCAACATACATTTATTTTATCACAGTGTGACTGTAGACAGAAATCCAGGAATGGCTGAGCTTGGTCCTCTATTAAGGGTCTCTCTCAAGACTATAATCAAGATGCCAACCTGGGCTATAGTCTCAGCTGAAAGCTTAACTAAGGAAAGGCCTGCTACCAAGCACACTCACATGATTCACTTGCAGGATTCCGTTATTTGGTGCCTGTCAGCCAAAGGCTGCCCTCAGCTCCTTGCCACATGGGCCTCTCCATAGAACAGTTCATGATTTATAGCTTATTTCATCAAGTGAGCATACAAAGCCAGAGAGAAATGGTGTAAGCAAAGGAGAAGTCAGTCTTTTATAGTCTAATCTCAGAAGAGGCATCCCATCACTTGTGCTGTATTCTGTTCAGAAGCAATATGTTCAGCAATATCTCCCTTTATGTTCAGAAACATAAAGGGAGAAGATTATACATGGGCATGAGTACCAAGAGGTAAGGATCATTGGGAACTGATTATCACACAATTTAAAGGTTTAGAAAAATGAAAAGGAAAAATATTTCAGATGTTCCTCCAAACCTCACTTCACACCCACATACTTACCCACAGACTCTGCTAAAGCCTCTTGTTCTACGTGGAAGCTCTATGCCCCATGCCACTCGCCCCCCGCCCCCAAGTTTGCACTTCAGACTGGCAGGTAGAAGAGGCTATCATGTTTCAAAAGTAAATCCCAATATTGAGAACAATCCCTATAAAAAGAGCCTCATTGACCCAACCACATAGTAAGCACCTACTATGTACCAAGCAGAGACAGCAGCCAGATGATCCTGAGGGGATTGAGCCCATCAAAGGTGGGCATTGTCCTTAGTCACCTTCCTCCACAGCTTCAAGTTTCCTTCACATGCTCCCCTCCCTTCTTTGTATGTTCTCAACACCTGCCATGTCAACAGCTTCTTAAAAATGGACCCCTAGAGCACTGTGATGGAGGGAGTGGCTCTAGGTTGACCATGTTGGTTTACCTGGGACCAAGAGATTTCCTGGGATGCAGGACATTTGGTGTTAAAAGTGGGACAGTCCTGGGCAAACTGTGATCATTGACCAGGCTTTATGCTGTGTGTCTTTCAGATATGAACACTGATCCTTGCAATGACCCCAGCAAAGAAAGGGAGGCTCAGAGAGGTCAAAGAAAGTTTCCAAAGCTGGATCCTGGGATTAGGGTGGGAATTGGGCCTGTCAGTCTCCATAGAAAGTGCTCTTGGCAACTCCAATCTTCTGGTTGTTTCTTATATTTCCTTAGCCATCCCCTGGGACAGGACCCTTGGGGAAATTTCATATCAGCGTACATTTCTGTCCATCTTTCTATTTCCATGACCGCAGATTAAAGCCGACCTTAGATTTTAAGCACCTGTGATTGTACACACCGCCTCAAAAAATCCTAAGAACTTTTATTGATGTTTCTCTCATTTGGGTTCTCCCATCATTTCAAATGTGGTATCTATTAGATTACTGGACCCTTATAAAGTACAGACTTAATTTTATAGCTTCCTTAGCATAGTGCTTAGCCAAGTAATGATACTTAATCTTTATCAAGTGCTTACTTTACATCACTAAATTGATTGAAACTTATTGTATCCCTATGAGGTACATCCCATAATTATCACCATTACAGATTAGGAAACTGAGGCACAGAGACGTTAAGTAAATTACCCAAGGTCACACAGTTAGTAAGTATAGATACCAGTGAGTAATACTTATTGGCTCATTGGTTGCCAAGAGCTCCCTGTGTTCTCTCTGGGAAGACTCTCATTTGTCCTGACAACCTTATATGAAGAATGGGTGGTAACCTCAGCTAAAGAGGTACATGTGAAATGACAGCCATCCTTGAGAAACCGCAAGCCCAAGATCATTTTGATAGAATTTTTCCTATGTCATCACAGTTTCTCTCTGTCTCGATTTCCTCCTCTGTGATACTGGAGGGATAATCATCATCTCCCCCACAGTCATTGCTGGGAGAGTCACACGGAATTAGATCATGGCTGTGAGGCAGTAACTATCTACTCTTTACTCCTCCCAGAGACCTGGAGGCCTGGGCAGGGTCATCTGACTCATCCAATGTAAATTCTGAGCGGGAAGCTGGGACCAGGCACTGGTCTTAACATTTACTTCACAGCTATTCACTTCCAAGTAGCTATTTCAGTGTTTACCCCCAGTTATTCCTCTGACTACATAGTTGCTATATGTGCAAATACAAAAATGACCTGAATAGTCAGTTCTAATAGTCGGTTGCTTTGGTTCATTTTATACCAAATTCCTACTCTCTATTTTATTTGTATTTGTTTGTTTTAAAATAAGCAGAGATTTTTTTAGGAAGGAATGTGTATACAGCTATACATAGACAAAAGCCCCTTGTGATATCTACCTTGTTCATCATCACACCCTCTCCCGTGTTGCATAGGACCTGGCATATAGTAAGCCTTCACAAAACATTTGTAGAATTCATAAACAAATGACTAAATAGGTGAATAGTTATTTGTAGCGGGTAGGATCACTGGGGGCTTTCTTTCCTTTTTGCTCATCTGCATGTCCCACTTAACCTAATTTTCTCATTTTTCTACACTGAACATGTATTTAAGAGGAAATGTTTTAATTCTTACCTCAGCAAATAAATACATATGTAAGTGAATAAAATAGGGCCTGGTAGTCCTGTAAAAGGAGGATTAAACATGGAATCTCTGGCTGGGGTGCAGAGCAACAGGCATGGCTGGGTTGCCAGGGATCTAACAGGAGGGACAAGAGAGTTCCCGTCCTAGAACCCAGACGCTCCACCAGCCTGCTCTTCCCATTATCCTTTGGGTCACCATTTTCTACTCTGGTGTGTTGCTGGGGAAGGCTAGAAGCAAGTCCCACAAGAGTTTTCAAGGGCTCTAAATGATTCACACGGAGCTCCCCTCCACAGCTGAGGCCTGGGTCTTGGCGTCCCCCGCGCGCCGCATTGGAGAGGGCGCTGTTCCCACCCCCGCCCCCCCCACACCCCCGACTGTCCCAGAACCTTCAGAGGCGACCCCCCTCCAGTATGCGTTGGCTCCTGCATCCTAATACGAATTCCTTCCAGTATCAGCCTACTCTACCCAGCTCTGTGGATGCAGAGGAAGAAGGAAATAGCCAAGCTAATTTAGTTGTCCTCTCTTTGTTCCCATGACCTTGAGACACTTAACTCGGCAGAGCTCGCGGTGCGGGAAGCACGACTGAGTTCTGGAATGAAAGGCAAGAGACCTTGGAGGGCTCTTGCAGCCCGCACTCATTCTCTCTGCTCTGGTCCCATAGTGACTTCTCTCTGAAGCCTCAACCCTGTGGTTTTTGCTCGATATTCATTCATAATAAGGCCACCCCTGTGTTTTCCGCCCACTGAGGAACAGAGCTCCGCGTGCACTCACAGTCAAGTAGCTGACGCGCTGGGCCTTTAAACTGTGTGCGTGTGTGTGTGCGTGTGTGTGGCGCGCCTGCGCGCCTGTGTAGAGCGCGGTGCGGGGGGTGGTAAGTGGTTGGTTCTCTACGGTGCAGATGGGAGGGTCAGAACTGGGGAGGGTTAGAGCTGGGAAGGCATTCAGAGACCCTCCGTTCTTGTCCCTTCATTTTACAAAGAAAGGGCTCGCCGAACGTTTCTCACCCCTTAAGAACAGGAGTGCCCTGACTCCTGGCTTAGTGCTCACTGCACCGCACCACACAGGGGCCAGGGGCTCATCCCAGATTTTCTTTGGCTTCTTGTGCCAAGCACTAAGGTCACACTTCCTGGGACTGTCACCGAAGGACACCGAAATTTATGGTAATCAGATCAGGAGCTCCTAGTCAAAGGCGAGTACTAGAGCTCCTATATTAGACAAAGCACTTCCGTTTCCAGTACAGATTTGCATGTAAATTAGCTCATTTAATCCTCAAAATTACCCTGCAAAGTGACTATTATTATTCCCTTTTAAATTGAGAAACCTGGTGCTGGTTGAAGGATCAATTTAAAGTCAGAGTCGAATTTGAATCCTAACTCTGCAATTTACTAATGATAAAGAATGGCATAATAACTCAGTACAGGTACTGACTTCAGATTCCATGAGATTAAGTAATGCCATTTCACTGCTGTGTGACTTTGGGCAAGTCACTTAACTTCTCTGAGCCTCTATTTCTCCACCTGTAAAAACAGCATAATAATTGAACCTATTTCATAGGGTCATTTTAAAGTAATGAATGTAAATCACTTAGCACTGCGCCTGACACTTAATAAGTGGTTCCATTATTTCAAAATTAGAAAGTATTCTCCTTCTGCAACTGCTGGTCAGAGACAAAAAGAGGAAATCTACATCACACTTCCAGGCACACACAGAGCCCAATGCTTTCCTTTGTGTCAGCCAAGGAATAAAAAAAAAAAAGTCTTCCAAAGAGAGGAAAGTGAATCTGAAAGATGCTTTCCATAGCTTGACTTTGCATTTTTTAAAAATTCAGACAAGGGAGGGGAAGAATGGAAATCGGTGTCTCTATAGCTTTGCTGCCAATACCCTCCAGAGCTATTGCCTGCCTGTCACAGTGGCCACCAGCCTCTTGTGGTTATTGAACACATGAAATACACCTGGTCCAAATTGACATGTGCTGTAAGAATAACACACGTACCAGATCTGATTGACTCAGTGGGGGAAATAAAATATATTATTAGAATTAATTTCACCCATTTCTTTTGATGTTTTTAATAAAGCTACCAGAAAATTTTCAAAATGTGACTCACATTTATTTCTACAAGACAGCTGGTATAGAAAAATCGAATTTGAGCTCCCCAACCTGTGTAAGGCACCTCCCCCCATTTCTCTCCTTTAATTCTCACAACAATATTGTACAGAAGGTATTGTTATCTACGCTTTACTCCTGGAGGGCAGGCTCAGGGATGTCAATCCTTCATTTTGCCAGCTAAGGTTGCCAAAAACCACTATTATTATGTACTATCATTACTTCATGAAACAAAGATTGCTTATAATACCAACAAAATTGAATGCTTCAACTATGTAAAAAGTATGCTGTTGCCCCTCAGCTGTCTCCCCATAGTACAAGCAGCTGGTATTTCTTACAGCATTATTACTTTACAGGCATTGAGCTAATACATGCTTTATCTTATTCAGTTCTGTAAAACTTATGAGGTAGGTACTATTACTCCCATTTAACAGATGAGGAAATGGAGCCTCTGAGTGCCACTTGACTAATAAGCAGGGGCTGTAGGATTTGAACCCACATCTGGTAAACTCTAAAGACTGTTCTCCATCAATCTGCCTCCCCATAATTGTCCCAGGAAGTGACTATAGTTTGCATTTGGCTATAAATTTGATGAAGTTTTTTTAGAATCCCATTATAGAGTCATATCCGTTCCCTTGCCACCCCACCCCAGTCTGTATTTGAATTTGGGAAAAGATGATTACAGTTGAAGTGACACACATACTTAAAAGGAAACCCACACATCTGCCTTCATCCTGCATGAATATGGAAGAGGGATTTCTACTGAACCAGCCCTTCTCATTTTCTCTTCTGATGAGGAATGTCAGGAAGCTCTAGCAACCCCAACGAACCCAACAAGAAGGTCTTGGTGCCCATATTCAGTAAATGCCAGGCTGTGCCAGGCTGCCTGCCCCCTCCTTACCCATAACTCCATCTGCATCCTTCCAGTCAGTGCCTGAGGCCTGGGAGACCTGGGGTTACTCCTCCAATTCAGCACCTTCAATCCACCTGACAGGGGATTTAGAACTGAGCTTTCCATGCCTGAGTTACAACTGATCTCTGACTTGTCCACCTCCAGCTTTCCACTTTCAGAGCTCAGCCCTCAGGGAGATCACACCTGACTGTTAAAGCTGAGAGGAAACCTGCTCAGCATTGAGCTTCTCCAACTGCAAATTTAAATCCAGAAGTTGCAGGTTTGCAGTTGGGGGATTAGGGTAACTGGAATTTTAAAGTCACAAGTGTTGTAAGCAGAGACTTTAATAACCATCTTTTAGTCGTTTGTGCTTTGTGACTTTCAGGACTTATTGCTAGGTGCTTTACAAACATGGAATCATTTAGTCCTCATAGCAACCTACAAGGCTGGTCCTATTATCATACAAATGAGAAAATGTAGGCTAGAGAAGTGAAGTGACATGCCCAAGGTCACACAGCTGGTAGTGGCTGAGTCAAGATCCCAAACGTGATCCATCAGAGTACAAATCTTAGACCTGTGGAGTGGTTTGCTCAAGGTCACATCACAGCTAGTGAGTGATAGAGCCAAAATTCCAATTAAAACAAAAATGAGAGGCTGTGTTTTCCCCAGCAAACTTATAAGATTTTTAAAAAATGACAATACCAAATATGAGTCAGGGTGAAGCGAGATGAGCATTCTTTCAGGCACTCAAACCTCTGCAAACTGGTATTTCTCTTCTGAGAAGATATTTGATAATATAAAAGACCTTAATTTTTCAATTCTATTTCCAGGGAAGTAATATTTTAAAAACGTTATTTATAAGGCAGTTTATCACTACCTACTTTATTAAAGGGAGATTAAAAAACCAAACTAAATTTCACCAACAAAAATTGGTAAATAAATTATAATATGGCCACTCAATGGTATATTATACAACTTAAAAAGTTGTGTCCATAAAGATTTGGATTAACATGAAAAGTGTTTATGACCTAAGTCATAAGTCTAAAAGGATAGAAAGTATTATGATGTTTACATGCATAAAAAATCCTGAGGACAAATACTCTAAAATATTAATAATGGTCACGTTTCAATATTAAACATAGGAGCCATTGTCAATTTTCTTCTTTCTATTTTTCTGCAGGATTAAAAATTTCCATAAGCATATTTTTCCTCTAGTGGATAAATATTGTCCACTATAAAGAGTATTCAAAAGTATGTGCTCTGGTCTCTGGAAGTTATTCCAAGAGAAATAAAAATCATAACAAATAATACCAATGTCTTTGGAGTAAGTGTAAAGCAACTCAAACTGATTAATTTGAAGGGCGCGTGGTAACTTATGTAGACTCTGCACCTCCACATCTCACTTCTGTCCATTTTCCTGTTTTAGTTCAAGTTCATCACTGATCACTGAAATGATATATCTTCTTTTTTTTTTTCATAATAATCAAGGAGAATGCAATTTACATAATCTTCCCAGATAAGACTCAACAGCACTACAAAGATACCCAAATTTCAGATCTTCTTTACTTATGTACTTACTCAACGGTTCCTTTGATACACCTATCCCTGCACCCAGAACAGTCTCTGGCAGTCAGTAGGCCTCAGTGAAGATTGGCAGGAGGAATGAATTCACTCTTACCCTGACATTCCCCTAAGACCAAAGTGCTGTTAAGTTCACTTAAAATCGTAGTTCAAAGAGGAGACACTGAGTAAGGGAGGACAAGAACTTAATTTGAAAATATCTCTGATCTACTTAGCAGTTTATAGACATACCATCGGCAGTCTGCAATGGGTCAGGATTCCCAGAATAAATCGTTCTCATTGCCAATTTACCCAAAGAATATTCTATTGTTAGCCAAAAATGCTGATAAAAATAACTACCATCTTTGGAATGTTCACTGCATGCCAAGGACTCACATATTAATATAATTTCATCTTTGGGATAGTCCTATGGATAGAAATTATAATTCTCATTGAAGAAATTGAGGAGAGGTTAAATAACTTACCCAAGGTCACCCAGATGGTAGGTGGTGAAGCCAGGATTCAAAGTGAGAACTCTGATTTTCATTCCTGGCTAAGCATGAGAAAATGGAGATTACCAGACCCTACCTAAAGTCACCAACTCAGAGCTTCCCAGAGTGGCGCCCTGGGATATACTGAAGTCTGCACAGGCGACAGAAACCTACCAAAAATTAAAGATCCAGTTTGGTCTTAATCCAAAACTCATCTTTTGGACCCGGTGCTAATCATATTTTGTTACTGCCCCAGAAAAATCTCTGTTTGATAGAACTCCTGGTGGTCCTTATAAAGCTTCTGTCCAATAATCAGCTTTTGTGGTGTGACTTGGTCCTGGCAGTGATGGAAACCTGTGTGCTATAGGCTCAGGGCATTTTAACAGAAAAGGTTTCAAAAACCAAAATGATCTAATACCTTCTGAGCCTAGAAACATGTCGTTCACTCGACCTGGAGCCCTGCCCCCTCCTCACCCCGTAGCATCTTACTCATCAATTTTTCAGATCACAAGTTGCTACTTACAGCTCCCCAACATAGCCTGTCCTATTTATTTACTTGTCTCCCCTTGCACTAGACCAAAGAGAGCAAGGACCACGCCTTGTTTTGCTCATCTCCAAACCCAAGCCCCAGGTCTAGTGTAGAAGGCACTTAACAAATAATAGCTAACCTTTATAGACCTACTATGTGCCAGGGTCATGCTAAGTATGTCATATGCATTAATCACTTAATCCTTTCAACAACTTAATCCCCATTTCACGGATGAATGAATTAAGATATAGAAAGTCCAAGAATCTAAAAGATCAAATATACCAAGCTAGTCAATGACAAAGCTCAGATTTAAACCCAGATGGTTGAACTCCAAAACTGAAACTCTTGGTTAATTAATATGATGGTGGTTGACTGATTGACAGTTCAGTTTATGGCCTGTGGAGCAGCCTCACACACCATCTACCTGCTGGAAATTAGAGCTAATCCTGATGGGGCAGGGCTAATCAGAATGTCCAGTCAGCCTGGCCAGAGCACCAGACTTTAGAGAGATGCAGGCGACCCTGGGAAAGAAGGAGCTTTGGAGACAGCCTTGAGATTACATCCTGGCTCCATCACTTATGGGTCTTCCACCTGCTAGGTAGGTTGGTAATTGCTACCCTCAAGAAGACTGTAAAGATGAGATGACCTCTGTACATGGAACAACCTACCATGGAGTCTCATACCTGGCAGCAGATACACAGCACACATTTCTTTCCTTTCTTTAATTTCTTCTATCATCTCAATCTGAAGACTATCTAATAAGGCTCTAGCTTTTTCTAACTAGCATTCTCTAGCTGAGATACAAAGGCAGCTGTGGCCTCTGCTCATGTCTGCCTGCTCCCTGCCTGAACACGTCCCCTGCTATTCTAGCTCATCTCTCATCGAGGGCCTTTCCCTTTTTCCAAGGTAGCTAGGATACACTCATTGGGCCTGGCCCTGAATTCCCTGGGGTAGACAAAGCAGGGCCTTGGACAGGTGGCCACATAGGAAAGCTGAAAAGGACAGAAACAATAGAAAAATTTGTCTGGAGAATGGGAGCAAGGCAAGCGAAGCCCTCTCCTCTGATAGTTCAAAAGCGGAAAGGAGAGACAAGGGGGAGGCTTTTTCTTTCCCTCCCTCCCTCCCTCCCTTCCTTCCTTCCTTCCTTCCTTCTCTTTCCTTTTCTTTTTTCCTGTCTTTTCATCCCTCCCTTCATTTCTTTCTAGATAAAGATCAGCTTTTTTATGAAGGACTGAATGACTGAGATTCCAGATGATCTGAATTTTGACTGAGACCCAAGGGGCAAGCTATTGCTGTATGTTTAAGCATAAGGAAAAAAAAAGTTAAAAGCATCTCCCCATGGGTCTGTCTGTGGTTGAGTAAACTTCCCACTTGGCAATGAAAGCAACTGTCAGAACCTCACCTGCCAGGGCAATGGGCCACTTATTTCTGAGGTCACTCTCCTAAGCACTGGTGAGAAGAGGGGATATGTACATGGAGAGAGTCCAGGTAAAGATCTGGACTCAAATGTCCCCTCCTTATAGATAGGCCTCCTGATTTCCTCTTCTTTTTTTTCTGATTAAAAGATTTTTCCAATGAACATGGGCACATAGTGAATAATTCAGGCCATAAAGAGCAGAGTGAAAAGTAAGCCTTCTTTCCATCCCAGTTCTCAGGTTCATGGTACAACTATTGTCTTCTTTCCCCCAATGTATTATGCAACTTCCAACCTCCAGTCCAGGCATTTCTCTTCTCATGAATTATTTCAATCACCAAATATGTAGTGAGTCCTTCTATGTGGTAGGATTAGACTAGGCACTGAGGATACCATGATAAGCATAGAGACACAGTTTCCGGCCTCAGGGAGTCTACAGTCTAGATGGGGAAGAGTGTCAATAAACAAGTAATTGCATATGCATAATTATTTAACTATGTAATTGTGAAAAATGCCACCAAGGAAAATCACAGGCATATATCATGCCTGGCCAAGGAAATGACATTAAAGCTGGTGCCCGAAGGATGAGTAAGAAGTTAAAACAAAAAGGAAGAAGTTTTCCTGCCAGTGAGAACAGCATGTGTAAAGGCCCGGCAGAAGAAAGGTATTTGGCAGAAGGGGTTGGGAGAAGGCAGGTGTGGCTGCACAGAGTGGAGGGAGGTGTAAGGTGAGGCTCAAGGGCAGATGAAGCTGCCTCACACAGTGGTCTCTAAACTGAGCCCATCAGCCCAAAGCTCTCCAGAGCTGTCTTCACAACAAGACCCCGTGCCAAGCACTTCAGAGAAATCAAAAACCTTTCAGAAGGTACCAAAAAAAAAGGTAAGAAGATGAATCTAGTGCTAACAGCATGGGATTTGAGCCGGTGGGGCAGAACTATGCTCCCGTGCTGTAGGAGCCAGGGCAGAAGGCCTCGCCAGGCTGCTCTGGAGAAAATGTGTTTTGGGAATGAAATGCTTACTATTGTGTGTCCTCAAGCAAATCGATTACTCCTCCCTGTCTTGGGCTCCTGATTAAGTACAAAGATGTGAGGTTGGAGAGCAGGGGCTAACATGATGAAAACAATGTGCTTGATCTTTTTAACTGAAATTTTTATTGAGATAATTATAGATTCACATGCAGTTGTAAGAAATGATACAGAAAGATCTCTTGTCTGCTTCAATGATAGCTATGTTACAATGTTTCAATGTTAACCAAACTGTGGTATAGGTATATACCCAAAATAATTGAAAGCAAGGTCTTGAAGAGATTTGCAAACCCACATTCATAGCAGCATTATTCCCAATAGACAAGAGGTAGAAGCAACCCAAATGCCCATCGATGAATGAATAGATAAACAAAATGTAGTTTATACATACAGTGGAGTATTATTCAACCTTAAATAGGAGGGACGCTCTGACCTGAGCTTCAGAAACCTTGAGGCTGATATTACGTAAGCAAAATGGACCAATCACAAAAAAAACAAATACTGCCTGATTCCACTTAAAAGATACCTAGAGTATTGTTAACAACCATTTGATCAATAAATATGAGAGATGCCCTCTCAAAAAAAAAAAAAAACCAGTATAATCTATTCAGTTGCTACGGTTAGAAGCTAGCTCTGGCCACATGCTCTAAGGAAAGAGTCAATAAATCCTACAGCACTGCCTTCAAGATTTCAAAAAAAAAAAAAGATACCTAGAGTAGTCAAATTCAGAGAGACAGAAAATAGAATTGTGGCTGTCTGGGGCTGGGGAGAAGGAGGAATGGGGAGCTAATTGTTTAATAGGTACAGAGCTTCAGCTAGGCAAGGTGAAGAGTTCTGGGGCTGGGTACACAACTGTGACTAGATGGACTTAACATAAGTGACCAGTAGGCTTAAAGATGGTTAAGATGGCAAATTTTATGTTATGCATTTTACCACCACTAAATAATCAACAACAAAACAGTAGTATAATATCACAACCAGGATACTAACTGACAGAATCCTCTCATCCTATTTAGATTTCCCCAGTTTTACTTGTACTAATTTGTTTGTGTGAGTGTATTGATCTATATTTATCAGTAGTGTATTGTATTTATTGTCTGTGTAGGTTCCTGCATCCACTCCACAGTGGAGACACAGCACACCCCATCACCACAAGGGCCCTGTGTTGCCTTGGGTAACCACACCCACCTCCCTCCTGCCTCTCCTCTTCATCCCTCACCCTGACAACCACTCATCTGTCCTCTGTTCCTCAAATTTTGTCATTTCAAAGATGTTATATAAATAGAATCATACAGTATGCAATCTTTTGGAATTGACCTATCCCCCTCCAAATTTCCTGGAGAAACATCCAGGTTGTTGCATGGAACGGTAGTTTATTACTTTGTGTTATTAAGCAGTATTCTACGATATGTACGTACTAACAGCACTATGTTTTGACTCTTCACCTGTTGAGAGACATCTGGGTTGATTCCAGTTTGGGACTATTATAAATAATGTTGCTATGAACATTTGTACACTAGCTTTTTGTGTAAACATAAGGTTTTATTAGTCTGGGATAAATGCCTAAGAGAGCTATTCCTGGGTTATATGGTGGTTGAATATTTGAGGTTATATTTTCAAGAAACTTCTAAACTGTTTTCCACAGTGGCTGCACCACGTGCATTCCCAATAGCAATACAAGAGTGATCCAGATTTCACTGGTTTTAATGTGCATTTCCTAATAGTTAAATAATATTCAACATGAAAGGTGTTTGCTTTTTTGTAATTTTTTTACCTTTTCCGGGAGCTTTTTCTTCATGTCTTTTACCGATAGTCTAATTGGATTGCGTGTTTTTTACACTTGAGTTCAAGAGTTCTTTATATATTCTACATTCTAATCATTTGTCAAATATGTGGTTTGCAAATAACACTTTCTTCCATTGGGTTGCTTGCCTTTCCGTTGTCTGCATGAGGGCTCTCACAGAGCAAATGTTTTGTATTTTGATGAGATCCAGTTTATCAATTTTTATTTTTATTCATCGTGTTTTCGATGAATAAAACTTGAAACACTCAAGTCTAAGATACTGACTGAGTTTCCACTTTTTTTTTCCTAAATGTTTTATAGTTTTACACTTTACATTTCAGTCCATGATCCATTTTGATTTAAATTTTATGTAAGGTGTAAGACGTACTTATTAAGTGTCACGATCAGACTATTAGATTTATCAGTCAACAGCATGGCTGCAAAAAAAAAAGCCTACCTTAAAACCCTTTGCTAGAATGCTTTACACTTTCCACAGAATAGAAACTAAAATAACCTGTTATACAATTAGTCACATACACAATCCTTCAGGTTTTTGCACACACACAGGAACATTGTCTAGAACGTGTCTTCTCTGTAGCAGCCTGGCCCTGCCACCACTGTGTTTGGCTGAGTCCACAGATCTGCTGTGACCCACAGCTTCCCTGTCACTCCTCAGGCTTTGCTCTCCTGCTAAGCTCCGTTTCCTGGCTCAAGGTAACCAAAACTGCTGCTCTCACAGCTGCTGCGGCTGCTGGGCTGCCAGAGCCACCTTGGTTCTGGGGGGTTTGGTAAAGTGCTGGCCTCCAGCACCAGAGAAGCCAGAACTTTTGCCTCCAAAGTTTCCTCCTTTCACAGCCCCCAGATTTGAAGACTAATTGTAATTACCAAAATCACTATAGCTTCCCTCACCCCCAAAATTGCCTCCATTATTACCAGATCCATCACAGCCTTCCCCACTGCCACCGTATTAGCCACCATCATGCCTGCCCCCAAGGCCTTCTCGACCACTGAAGATTCCCCCATGACCAAAGCTGTCACTGCCACCCAAATCACCTCTACGGCCACCACCAAAAGCTCCCAGAATCACTTCAGCCTCTGGCTGCATGAAGCACTAGCCGTGTCTTGCTTAGATAGGGTTCCCTGACTTCACAGTTGTGGCCATTCACAGTACAGTTTTCTCTTTCTTTTTTTCCAGCTTTATTGAGATGGAATTGGCAAAAAAACATTGTGTGAGTTTAAGGTGTACAGCATGATCTGATGTACATATATATTGTGAAATGATGACCACATTAAAGTTGGTTAACACCTCCATCACCTAGGTACTGTGTGCATGTGGGGGGGTGGGGGGAGGTGGTAGGAACTTTTGAGATCTATTCTCTTAAGGAATTTCAAATATATAATACAGCATTATTTGCTAGAGAAACCATGTGTGCCTGAAATCCCCAGAACTTATCCATCTTACACCGACAGTGGTGTTTCCTGAGTCACAGCCTTGTCTGTGGAGCCACAGTCATAAGTTTCCCAGGCAAAGTCCCTCCTCTTGCCACTTGCCTTGGTCAGTCAGGATTTCAGTCACTTCAATTCTCCCATTCTGTTTGAAATCATCTCTTGGCGGATGGTCTTCAGAGTCCCCTCTAATGCCATCAACAAAATCCTTTTTCAGTTGAGCGGGCATGTGGCCTTTGAGAACTTCTCTTGAGACAGTCTTGCATGTGCCCATGGCCTGGCACACACCGCGGCACCCGCCTCCTTACACACAGTCCCTGGAGCTGCTGTGTACACCTCTCCTTACTACTCCTTACTTCCCCACCGCTCAGAACAACTCCTCAGACCCTCGGTGGCTGCGTGAACGTTCAGCCCTCCCACGAAGAGCTTCTGCAGCTGCTGGGCTCTTCGGGAGTCTCTGACACAACAGGAAGGCTGTGGAAGGGGAGCCCCTGGGATGCTTAACAGCACTGACCGCAGGCGGAAAATGAGTCTGCTGGATGTTCAGTCATCACCTCTCTCTTCCTCACTACTCACTCCCACACACAGAGGCATTCCCCTCCCCTGGCTCTGTTAGGGCAGGCAAGGTTAGGTTTTGCTTTATATAAAGTAAATTTGTATTAAGTCTTTTAGAAACCATGCACTGGATTGGTCAAGTATGGGCCAAATCCTCCGAGGGGACTAGAGATGCTCTAGGTGTCCTCAAAACAAGTTTGGGAACCATTGCACCAGACGCCTTTAGGAGTTTGATGTATTGTTGCTTTTCTGATTCACTCATGGATTCCACTTTACAACTCATCACACTAGTACTTGTAGTAAATAGGTATGGTAGCTAGGCATGTGCCAATGGCTGTGCACTATTCATCTCTTTTTGTCCTCCAATATGCCTGCGACAGGGGTATTTTTAAGCCTATTTTACAAATAAGGAACTTGAGGATGAAAGAAGTCCAATAACTTGCCCAATAGGAGAACTGGAATTTGAATCCAATCTTTCTGATTTTAAAGCTTGTGCTGAAAGTGGAAAAACAACCTACAGAATGGGAAATAAATTTTGCAAATCATATATCTGAGCAGGGAGTTATAGCCAGAATATATAAAAAACTCGTAACTCAATGATAGAAAATGGGCAAAGACATGAAGATATGCAAAATGGCCAAAAAGCACAGTAAGAGATGCCAGATGCCATTAACCATCAGGTAAGTGCAAACCCAAATGAGACACCACTCACACCCACTAGGGTGGCTGTCATATCAAAAAGAAAAGACTAACAGGTTTGGGCCTGATGTGGAGTGTATGTGGGATCCTCACACACTCTTGATGGGAATATGAAAAGGTGCAACTCCTTTGGAAAACAATCTGGCTGTTCCTCAGATGGTTAAAACAGAGTTACCACAAGACCCAGAAATTCCAACCCAAGAGAAATGGAAACAAATATTTTATGTAAAGGTTCATAGCAGTATTATTCACAGTAGCCAGAAACCAGAACAACTCAAATGTCCGCCAATTGATGAAGGAATAAAATAAAATGTGGCATATCCCTCCAGTGGAGTACCATTTGGCAATAAAAAGAAATGAAGTACTGATACATGCTGTGATCTGGTTGAACCTTGAAAACATCATGCTCACTGAAAGAAGCCAGTCACGAAGGACCACATAGTGTTTGATATCATTTATATGCATCCAGAAGAGGCAAATCCACAGAGAGTAGAGGACTGGTTGTCTACAGCTAGGGGTAGTTGGGAGGAAATAGGTAGTGATGTTCATGAATAGAGGTTTATTTTTGAGATGATGAAAACATTCTAATATTGATTTGGGTGACAGTTGCATAACTCAATGAATGTACTAAACAGCACTGAACTGTATTTGAATGACGAATGGTATTTGAATCACATGATAAGTGGTATTTGAATTATAAATCAGCAAAGCTGTTATAAAAAATATTAAGACCTGTGTTACTACATGGCTTCTCGGGGACTCAGTTCCTCCTTCAGTCAGTTGCTCAACAAATATTTATTAAATGCCTACCAGGCACCAGGCATGATTCTGGTCGCTGAGGATACAGTGGTTTATAAGCCAGACAAAGGCTGTGCCCTCATGAAGCTTACATTCTAATGAAAGTGGGCAGAATATAAACAAATAAATTTTAGAGAGACCATTTCAGATATTGATACATACTATAAGAAATTAAATGGGGGTTTTAAAATACAAAATGACTGGGTTGAAGGGACAGTGAGGTACTTTAAATAGTGTTGCCAAGCAAGGCTTCTTTGAGGAGGTGACCTTTGAGTTATTCATTCATTCAGCAAACTTCTGAGCAACTACAGGCACTGTATTAGGAACCTTTTCCATTGCCAACTCAGCTTCAACCAGTGCCTTTTTTGACGGATCTGTTTCCTTGCTCAAGTGGTTACCCACCTGATTTGTAAAATGTCTTTATGGCATCTTTCCCTTTCTCTGATGGGTGGGAGGGAGGAAGGTAGCACGAACTGCTTCCCCTTGGAACAGTAAAGTGAAAGTCATACAGCAGTTTCAAGGAAAAACAGAATGACAAAGCAGATATTTTCTCAAAATCAGTGTCATGGACCTGATTGTTTATAGTTCATGATGCGTGATCAAAACCGGAAGTTTCTGTGATGACTGCCCTTGCACTGTTCACCATGTAAGAACTTATTCACTATGTAAGAACTTATTCACCATGTAAGAACTTGTTCGTTATGCTTCAGAAGATTGGAGACTGTTGAGAATTAGGCTTGGGGTTGATTAATGATTGTGCATTGAGTCCCCTATACAGAATTTTATTGTTGTTAACAGCCATATGATCAATAAATATGAGGGATGCCCTCTCAAGAAAGGAAAGAAAAAAAAATCAGTGTCATGGACCCAACACATCAGTTTTGTTCAAATTCCTGGGAATTTCCCCTTAGCTTCTAACAACCTGGCTAACAGATGAGAAATAGAGCCCGAGGGGGTTAAACTGCTAGCTGGTCAGGCTGTGGTCTCTGCTCAATTCCAGTGGGTGCTGGGGTACAGACTTGGGTACCAAACAGTTCTTTGAGTTTCTTTATGAGTTCATGGCTTTCCCTTTCAGGATTCTAAGCTCAGTCCCGTGATACAAGTAGCACTAGGCAGTTCTGAGACCACTGACTTCCAGGGGTTCACCACCAATTTGAAAACCCCCAGAAGTGAGTAATTCTTAAGTACACAAGCAGCCCCTTTGTGAGGATCTGAAGCAGACTGATCTCCAGAGACAATGGGAAGAACTGGCTGCCCAAATTCTGGTCCTGGTTCTGCCATTGACCAACCCTGTATCTTACTTTAAGTCCCATCACTTTGGGGGGCCTTAATTTCTCCATTTGTGAGGTGATGGGTTTGGACCAGTTCTGGGGTAACTAAGACCAGATCTGCATTCTGCCTCACATACTCCTGCCACAGCAGATGTCACTAAGGGATCATGACAACCTCAGAATCCTTCTCAACACAGTGCTGTAATCAGCTCCACTAATGGATCAGAGCTGGCACATTGCTGAGCACCCACTAGCCAACTGCCTGAAACTGGGTCATTTCTAAGGGCCCATCCAGCTCTGATATTCTGATGAATATGAGCCTCTAGGTTTGCAGTCACAACAGAGGTGGGGCATGGGAGTAATGAGAAAGGAACATAGGCATTCAAATCAGAAAAGTCCTGGGTCTGAACCCCAGCAGTGCCACTTGCTGGTTATGCAATCCTGGGTGAGTTAGTTCTATTTGAACTTCAGTTTAATCTCTACAAAATGGGATCAAGAGTCCCTAACATATAAGGGGTTGTAAAAATTAAATTAGATAATGCTTCTTGTAATGTACCTTTTGCTTGCATGTGGAACATAAACATACACACACAGCAAATGTTCACTCAGCAGACTTGTCTTCTAACCTGCCAGTGATACTGTCGCCATCCCACCCAGCAGAGAAGCCTTAACAAGTGACGCCTGTCTTGTGCTGCCTGGAGTCCCCTCCCCATAGGGCTGTCTCTTCTGTTGATGACAGATCGTTCCCTGCCCTCCAAAAGCTCCCTGGGGCCTGCTGGCGTGTCAGGGAACTGAAAGCAGCCTTGCAGTCTTTTGGGCAAGGCAGAACTATTGGAGACCCATCAGAATAAACTCTGGGCTTTCCCCCTGTTTCTTATGCTTAGCCTCTGCTTAACAACAGCACCAGATGCTGGTCTCAGGTGGGAATATAGTTTCCTAGAAGCAGGGCTATAGCCAGGCAGGTTTTTGTCATTCAGGATAGGTACTGGAGACTATTATGGGAAAACCTGGTTTATACTTTCTCCAGGCCCCAGGTGACAAATTCATGGTGCAAGTATCTCCCGTCTCCCTACCCCTTCTCCCACCTTGCCCCCATCATTGTGCTGTCCTAGAGCTCTGTTCTCTGGGAAGTAGACTCTGAGCAGAGATTTGCATGTAGAAGATGCTTTCAGGATCAATAGCTGTGAGGACAAGGGGAGCAGGATGCAGCAGGGGAGAAGATGAATTCTGATGTAGGTACAACAGAGGCCTGGTGCATCCTACCTGGAGCTCAGGAGCTGGGGTGACCTGTGCAACTGCCTCCTATTGGGGACCCTGACATTGACCAATGGGGTGGTACTCTTCACCAAGGGCAAGTCCTGGAGAGGGACTCAGCTGAACTGGCTTAAAGCAGCTGGGCAAATGAACACTCAGTGCTGAAACTGAGAGACTGCAGCCCTCCCTCTGAAGCCACCCCATGTGCGCATGCAGACATTGCCAGGCAATGTGGGGCTCCAGAATTCTCCTCCAGTCTGTGCTCCAAGCAGCCATCAGGAAGCCGTGAGGGCTGGCATGTTAGAAGAAACATATTTGTCATCCCTATTCAAATCTTAATCTTTCATTTCACAGAGTCAGAAACTCAGAGAAGGAAAGATACTTGTCTAAGGCCACACAGATGATTTACAGCCAGAGGCAGGACTAGAATTCAAGCCCCTTGGCTCTGAAACTGATGCTGTAGCCTATCCAGATTTAGATTTAAATTAATCAAAGTTAAATAAAATACAGCAGTCCTCCCTTCTCTGTGGGGGCTACACTCCAAGACCCCCAGTGGATGGCTGAAACTGCAGACTGTACCGAACCCTGTATATACTATCTTTTTTTCCTATGCACACGCACTTATGATAAAGCTTAATTTATAAGTTAGGCATAGTAAGAGATTACCAACAGTAGCTCATAATACAGTAGAACAATTATATTAATAGACTAGTTAAAGTTATATGAATGTGGTCTCTTTCTCCCTGTCTCATAGTGTCTCATAGTGCTGTACTCACCCTTTTCCTCATGGTGACGTGAGATGACAAAGTGCCTACCGGTGAGGTGAAGTGAGGTGCGTGATGTAGGCGTCGTGAGGTGGCGTCAGGCCCTCATGACCTGACGGTTTAGGAGAGTCTTCTGCTTCCAGGCCTCGGTGACCTTGTGACTGAAACCATGGCATGTGAAACTGTGGATAAGGGGGTATTCCTGTGGAGAGTTTAGTTCCTCATGTGCAGTTGCCACATTTCAAGTGAGGTACCTAGAATAGGCACATTCATGGAGACAGAAAGCAGTACAGTAGTTACCAAGGGGCTGGTTGCTCAACAATGTGAATGTACCGAAGGCACTGAACTGAGCACTTAATAATGGTTAAAATGGTAAATGTTATGTTACATGCCGGTACCACAACAAAAAAATTTAAATTAGATCATTCCATAAGGCCTCCTAGCACAAGGCCAAATGTTCATTATTCCACTATTTTCCTAGAAGTGTTCTAATAAAGAGTAGAACCAAGAGCACGGGCAGCAGAAGGAAGCCAGTTGGTTAACTCTGTGGTCTGCATCAGGACGTTTCACCATGGCTGTGACACTGGAGTGAGATTTTGCTGTAGAGTTGGAAGGGGGTGCCTGGGGAGGCCAACACTGTGGTTTCTGTGAGCCTAAAGCCGCCAGACTATAAACCTCTAGGCAAGGCTCCACACTGTTAGCAGGACTGGCACCAGCGGTGGTCCACCTGGGTGGCCCTTCCTGGTGAGGCCCTTCCTCTTCATAAGGTAGGATTTTCTGGGCCTAGGCATTTGCATTTGGTGTTTTGACTACTGACCTGTTTGAGCAGCTGATAAACCACAGACCCACTTTCTCTGAAACTCCAGTGAGCAGGCAGAAAATAAGTCACCTGGCCCTCCCAGCTTTTGTGCCATAACTAGTATTTTATTCCTTGTGTGGAGAGAAAATAGAGCACCTGCTCTTAGAGGCGTCAGTTGCTGCTAGATCTCCTTTGTACATTCTTTATACACATATGATTTTAGAGGAAGGATCTTGAGGAGTTGTCTTGGAGTTGTCTTAGTTCTCACCTGCTCATCTTCCAGGGAAGCCAACATAGTGCCAGAGAAGTTAACAGACAAGGGGTGCAAGGGCCATGGCTTGCATCCCAGCTGGCCACTTCCAAGCTTGGCAGCTCGGGCAAATTACTTGCTTCTGGAAGTTTCATTCCTCCTCAATGAAGTAAGGGTAATCACACCTACCTCGTGGAGCCCTTCTGAGGAACGGAGGCCGGGGTGGCGATGAAACTCGCCAGCAGCTGGCTCAGAGGGCCCTCTCTGCAGTGGCCCCCCTCTCTTCCCGCTCCCACTGGCTTGGTGGCCGTGTCGCCATGACATTTGTCCTCATCTGAAATTGCTTATGTGGGTACTTGATGGTTTCATTTTTCCTCCGTCCTCTATCGGAGAGTAACTTTGACCCACTCGTGGTTATGTGAGATGACAAAGTGCCTACCGGTGAGGTGAAGTGAGGCACGCGATGCAGCAGCTAGGGTTGTGTCCAGCATATCACTGACATTTAATAAACATTTCTGGAATAAATGGTACTCTAGAATTACTCTGGGATTAGACCAAACCTTGTTCATGCAAATAGCCACACAACAAATGGGCACTTTAGGCAAATTATTTCAGGAACTGTTGAGAAGCTATCAGCCTAAGAGATGTATATTCAGCTGTGTGGACCAGGAGTGGCTGATATCTCTGGAGCTTAGAAAAGAAAAGTAAATAAAATGAAGGATTTTTGTGTACCTCCTTTGCTGGAGCCAGTGTCCAGGTAGCCTGAGACATACTGGGTTTCTGAGGGTAAAGGTAGGAAGAAGATAGATGTGAGGTGGATAAAACAGTTGGGGAAATAAAACTACCCAGAGTTAGACTGGCTTTTCTAGGATTTTGATTCTTGACTATGTAGCTGTTGGTGTGTTAAGTTCTTAGAAATCGTTGTACTGAACCAGGGCAGTTTAGTGGTAAAATAATGGGTCCAAAACCAGCTCTGTCCCCTACCTCCTGTGTGATCTGAAGCCAGGTTCATTGCCTCTCTGAGCCGCAGTTTCCTCATTTGTAAAATGAGGTGATAATAATACAAGGTACTTTACCAAGTTATCCTGTGGTTAAATGAGGTCAGGCACATAAAGGTCAGCATCGTGTGCTGTTAAAGTAAATTTCTAAGCCCAGCATGGAGCCACTCCTGCCCAGAGTGCCACATCAGCAAACCTGAGCTCACGTGACTTCCGTGTCCCTGCGAATGGTCTGTGTGGCCAGAAATGCAGCACAGTCAGCCCGCCTCCCGATGCTGGGCTGACCCTGGGCCTCTATCCTTGCTTCCTTGTTCCTTATTCATTTTCTATTTTGCTCTTTCCACTATGTGTGGTGGCTGCCATTTCTTGTCCCCAGGGGCCTTAGGTCTAAGACAGGAGCCTGAATATGTAAAAAATAAATTTTGAGAACTTACAAGGATGATGACTGAGGCTGAGCTGTGCAGCACAGTAAACCCATGCCTGGTGACTTTAGAATCTTCATAAAGAAACTTCTCTTCAGAATGATACTGATGCATGTAGTTTATTGAGTGGTTTCTCATATGTGCAAGACACACTGGTTGAACGCTTTAAATGAATTGTTTTATCTCCAAAACAACCCAGGGAAGTAGAAGCTGTCATGACTCCCATTTTATGGGTGTAGAAAATAAGGTCATAAGAAGTGTAACTAGTTCAAAGTCCATGTAAAGAAATTTCTAAGCAGAGCTATGCAGCATCCTTTCCTTACCCCACCTGCCCCAAGAGATTGAAGTTCCACTATTAACGTGCTCCGCCTGTGGATCATAGCATCACCCCCAGCAAAAAGGCAAGACTATCCGAAGCCTTGCCAGCTATGCACACATTCAAAATGTGTGAACCTGCTCATAGTAGAATTGCAGAGTTGAAAGACTATTAGCAATAGTAATAGCTAATCCTGTGTGAATGACTGTTGAACGTTCACATCACCTTTAAAAACAAGACTGCAAAGTAGGTACCATTATTATTCTTACATTCCAGAAACAGAGGCAGAGAAGGGCTAAGTGAGTGGCCCTTGGAATGGCATGGCTGATGGCTGATAAACGGAGTGGGGGGCTGAACCCAGGCTGCAGGCCGTCTAGTGCTCCTTCCTACTGTCCTGCCTCTTGGCCAGCTACCTGCCCTCTTGTGCAATAACCCATGGGAAGGCTCAGGCGACTCTTTGTGAATCTAAAAAAAAAACCATTAATACTCTCCTTAGACACATAAGTCTTTGTGATTTTAGGGGGTTCCCAAAGCCTCTGATATTGATCACAGATCCTGCAAAGAGTAATCTCAGCTTAATCCAGATCTCTACCTCTTATGTTCCTACCACATCCCCATCAGTGGTTTTCAGCCTTGCCTGACTTCTCCCAACAGCGGGAACTTCCAGCCTCCTCGGGCAGCTCATTCAAACAGCAAGGTTTAGTAGAAATGTCTTCCCTCTGGTGAGATGGTGTCTGCCTCCCAGAGAGCACTGCACAGAGCCTGGGGCCATGGACCACAAGCAAGGGCTCAGCTCCCAGACAGCTGTCAGATGACAGCCCTCAGTCCATCCTATCCTACCCCTCCTTCCTGAAAGGCTTCTGACAGGCGGGGGCCCAAATGTCTAGTCCTACTGCTCCATCCACACCCGCTCACCACGGAGATGAGAGCATCCTTTCTGAGGCAGCTGCGCCCTGGTCCCTGCACCTCTCAATGTAAGAGGGAGCCTTTGCAGGGACAATAAGCAGCAGGATGGAACAGCCTAGAACTCCCTTCCCGTCCACCAAGTGCACGTGTGCGATACCTCTCCACTGGCTCCCTATGCATCTTTGGACTGTAGGCCTAGATTAGTCTTCTGCAAAATTATGGGGGTTGATTAGATTGGGGTTGCAAATGCAAATGCTCACTGGGGCCAAGCAAATGAGTGAAGCATCTAGGACTATTCATTTCCTCTGCAAAGAGAGAGGTTCTTTTCTGATTTCCTTAGAACATGCCACTCTTTCACTCTTTCACTTCCCATTTCTGATGGTGCCACAGAGGCAAACTATCTAAATTAATAAAAACAAGATGCCTAGGGTGAGGGAAAATGGCCACTGGCACTTGGCCTCAGTGGTGGAGACAAGAAGCTCACTCCATAGGCCCATGCACTGTGTAAAGGGGCAGCTGACACTCGGCAACGTCTGATTGACACCATGTGGACACACAGGCCCAGTGTTAATAGATCTTACAAGCTTTCTAAACAAGCTGGACACATTGTTATGTGAAATCTCCCAATTTTTAAAGTGTTGGCTCAAATTTTTTCTTAAACAGTGCAAGGGCCAAATACAACACCTTCTGAACTCTGAGCTCCCGGTCTGCAATTTCTGGAGTAGGTGTTTTTAAAGCTGCCTTTTTGCTGGCACATCCTGTGGAGGGAGAAGTGAAGAGGCCAGGAGGACAAAAAGGAAGGACAGCAGGAGCCGCAGGGAATCTCTGAGATCTCACACAGCCTCTGTTGGTTCAGCAGGGGGTGGGAGGGTGGAGCAGAAGGCCTGGTCTTTCCATTCTGTAAAGTTTTGTTTAGGTTAACCATCTTGTCCTTTTGCTTTGAATATAATGGCCCCAGGCCTCAGGAGTGTCTGAGCAGGTCTGAACAGGATGCCCCAGTTTGTGGCTGGAGAGGTGGGGTGGGGCTCCCAGGGCTGGTAGAAGGAGGGGAGACAATACTCAGCATCCTAGGCCAGAGGAGGGCCCTGGGCCTCAGCCTCAGGCCGGACTGCTCCCTGACTTGCCTCTAGCTTTTGAAGGCCCTGGGTGTCTTTCCAAATGGGCCTCTGTGTCAAGGAGAGAGTGTATAGCCCCTGGTTGCTGTGGCTAGCTGCCAGCATGGCAGATGGCCAGAGCCCAGAACTCACTGGGAAGAAGTATACACAAGGCCTCTCGTAGGCAGCTGTGACCCAGAATCTTCCAGCAGAAGAGCTGTGAGGAGGGAGGGGAACAATGGGGGACCCTCCCCCCAATTCCCCAGGCTGCTCAGGACTCAGGCATCAGTTAGGGACAAGATGGGGCTCCCCAGAGCACCAGACAAGCAGCTGTCATGGAAAGAGCTGCACAAGCCTGCTTTTAAAAGCTCCAACCTTCCGAGACTCTGTCATTCCACGACTCTATGATTCAGCTTTTCTCACACTGTAGACTGCTCTGTACAGAGGACATCTGTGGTTTTCCCTTGCCTGGAATCCATTCCACTCCTTCTATTAGCAGCATCCTAGTCATCCTTCTGGAAACCACCCCTCCTCCCCTCTCAGTCCATGTGCTTTGGGTGAGGCTGCCCTGGCCTTTCTACTCGCCTGGCTGCAGGCTGGGTGCATGTGCCAGGCCTGGCCCGGCTTATCAGCTGATTTCTTCCCCCCTGCTGGGCCCAATGACAACCAATCCAAGGAATTTTGCTGGAGCTCGTTGGAGAAGAGAGGTTGCCCGTAATTGGCTTGGTGCACATCTGGAGATACTAGAGACCATCTGGCCATGACATGGGAGGATCTTGTCTGAGAATAAAGCCATCACAGAAGAAAACAGCATGGACAAGGAGAGAATTAGAGAGAGGGGGGAAAGAGAAACAGATTGAGTAATTAATTGATGAGTATGAGAGAGAGAGAGAGCCTGAGACTTGACAAAATGGGTTGAGCCCCTAGATCCAGCCTTAACTGATGCAGTTTCTAATCCCTGGATTTTTCAGTCAAGGGGTCAAGAATTTGCCACTGCAGCATACAAATATTTCTAGCAGAAGGCTTTGAGTTCCTGATATCACTTATCTGCCTAAAAGCACAGCCTCTCCAAGGAAGTCAGTTGTCATAAATTCCCTCTGGAGAGTAACCAGGAAAGATGGACAAGAGACTAGAATCAGCACACCTAAACAGACATTGAAACAAAATTATCACCTCCCATCCATTTTCCTAAGCACCCATTCTCTTTCCTAAAAGCCATTTGTTTTCCTCTAAGTGACCTCCTCCCTCCTCCCTTTCCCCTATTAAGAAGGTCTATAGGCCCCCAATTCTAACCACCTCCTTGAGTTATTTTTCTGTGAGCTCCTCCTATATGCATGTAATTAAATCTGTCTTTTGTCAGTTAATTTGTAGCTTCCCTCATCCCTCAAAATGAATCTAAAAGAGTAGGGGAAAATATTTTCTACCCCAACTTCAGTTACATAAGCAGAAAATAACCCTCCAATATCAGCTTCTGTGATTCCAATGTTCCACACAAGTCTATGATTTGCCTAAGGACTAAATTCTACTTTATCTATTTTTTTTTTCAGGACAGAGAGAAGCCAGCAATGACCTGGGCTTCTGAAGACTTGCCCTGATTGCCTGAAAATAGAGGGATTTGCCCACAGAGCCGTGAGGATCCTGGCTGCATTCCTTGCCCTGTCTGCACCCTCAGTATCCACTCAGGAAGTGCCAGTCCTATAAAGGGTCCCAGTGGTGTCTTGTATTAATTCGTTTGTTAATTCAACACACATTCATGGAGCACCAACTAAGTTCCAAAATGAAGTTTTTATTCTCAAGAGATCTTAGGATTTGGTAAGGAAAACAGATAAGAAGGATTTAATCAGAACGTGATTACTGCTCTGCTAGCAATAAGCACAGAGAAGAGGCCTCTATGTGGGGGGCTGCGGGGGGACAGCAGGCATGTTAAAGAAGCTTCCTGAAGGAAGTGACCCCTGAGCTGAATTCCACGGGATGAGGAGTCATCTGGATAGAGGGTAGAGGACATGCTTTCCAGGCAGGCAAAAGGACCAGCATGAGACACAAACTCCAGGGGACAGAGAGGCTGTGGCCTGGCAGAGGAACTGGCTAGGGCAGAGCTGGAGGGGGAAGAGGTGCAGGGATGCCTGCAGGGAGCAGGGCATCTGTTTGACAAGATACTCTGATGAGGACTGCTTCCCACAAGTACAGATGGACAGATAGCAAGCAACACGACTCAGGCCCAATTCTGGGCCCAGGGAAAGCCTGGCTCATGCCCACAGAGAAGAAGACGGGTGGATCCCGAACCAGGCTTCATGGTCAAGGGGTATGACAGAGTCTTGAGCACAAGTGTTGGTGAGCTCTTGGCCCTCACAGAAAGCTTGGATCTTCTTATCAGAAATGACAGCAGGCCACTGAAGGCAGGGCCCAGAGCAAAGTCTTCCATTTTCTCTCCCCATCCTGATTCCTCCTAGATTATACTCTTCCCCAATCATGAGCTCTGCAGGGCCTGTGGGGACAGGGACTATTATGGGTGAAAGTGGATTCATTCATTCACTTTCTTTTTACATTACCCTTTCTTGGGGTCCACCCCATTCTTTGTGCTCTGTTGAGACCAATCATAAAGCCTTAGCCTCTTCCCATGGGGCACCTGCCATGCCCAGTCAATCATGATATCCCTTTCCTGGCAACAGTGATTCATCCCTATGGTGGGCTCAAGACTCCCACAGGCCAACCAGAGTCTGCCTTGAATCTCTCCTTCCTGGAGTTACCGAACTGGGAGACTATGAGTTTGGAGAGAGCCCATCTATTCTGTGGGCAGAGTCATTTGTTAGAAGGATAATGATAATGATGATGATGACAGCATTGATGTAGATATTACCAAGCACTGCTTGAAGCCAAACCTACTCCTGGACTCCCAGTTCCACGATTCAGTTCATAAGCCAATTTAGTTGGGTTTCCTTTACATGCAGGTACAAGAATCTTCAGTCAGTTTGGTATGAACAGGTCTGAGCTCAGTATTGGCCACCATAAGAAGAACTCAGTGTGGTCACTACAATGAAGAGGGTGAAAACAGCCTTCATCTCCTTTATCACCACCTCTTTCCTCCTAGGAACAGTCTTACCCTTTCCTTCTGGCCAAGGGAATAGGTACTGGCTGTGTGCGCTTCCCACTTGCAAAGATGGGCTGGGGTTGAGGGATACAGCAAAGACAGGCCAAGCCACCCACTGTCCACCAGTCAGCGTGGGAGCTGCACCAGCCCTGCCCAGGTCCCCAGCCTGCCCAGTAAATGTGATTTGTGATTTGGACTGGCTGATGGTAGAGCATAATCTGGAGTCTGATGGACAGTCTGAATCCTGTTGCAAGAGCTGTATGACCTCACTCACTTTACCTTTCTGGGCTTCTGTTTCCTTGCCTATAAAACCAGGACAATAACAACATCTGTTTTGCAGAAGTTATAATGACTACATGAGAGAAAACAAAGAAACCTAAGATTAACATTGTGCTTAATGTATGCCAGGCGATTTTCTAAGCACTAGACAAACCATTAGTCCACTCCAACTTTACAATAAACTAAGAAAGTAGGTATTGTTATTATTCTTGTCTTATAGATGAAGGAAGTGAGGAACAAAGAGGTTAGTAACTCGCTCAGGTCTCACAATTAGTAAGCAGTAGAACTGGGATTTGAATCTAGACATTGTAAGCTGAGTCCACATGCTCATGCGCCAGGGGTCCATGAAATCAGAACCCATGCCAGGGAGTTCAAGAGAAGGAATTCGATAAGGGCAACTAGTTAGAGAGGGGCTAAAAGAAATGAAAACCAAGGAAAGGTGGGACAACCTAGGGATTAACAACTGTGGGAAATCACTATTTCCCCAGGACCTAAGGGACAAAGGCAGGAGTGGGTGTCATTGCAGCCCAAACACCGTGGCTGCCTGGTGGGAGGTAGGACATTGCAGGAAGAAGCCATCTTCTGGAGTCACTGCCAGAGCCTGCAGAAGGGTCAGTGTGACGGGATACATCCTGTCTGCTCCCCATGCCCTCCTCTCTAATCTGCCAGGACCTCCCCCTGGCCAAAGTTAGCAGGGGAGCCTAGGACTTGTAGTTCAGCCTAGATGCTGAGCCCAGCAGGGGAAGGGCAGGGAATGGATCTGAGAACAAACAGTAAACGATCTGCATGCCCAAGGTACCATACAGTCTCCTCATCAAAATGCGGGACACAGAAGGACAATTGTGCCATAAATGGGAGTTGAGGACACACACTGTGGTGGCAAGAATTTAGGCCCCTGTCTTCTGGTTCAATGCTGTGTCCAGCATGCAGTAGAACCCAGCATATGGTTATCCTAGGACACTGGAAAGCAGAAAGGAAAACTGGGGCTCCTGATAGTACCTCCTCCTCTTAGCCTTTGCACAAATGGAAACTTCTACAGATGGTTCTGCACAGCTGGGTGCAGACCTGCCACAAGAAGCACACTCTCTTTTTCTCTTTAAAAGGAGAGCAGCTTGAATTGCCCTAGCAAGTGCTTTGGGGTCTGAGAGAAACAGATGCAGCTGCTGCTGAAAATCAGCAGGCAAATAAGGGGGGTGAGACACCTCCCAGCTCCCTGCATCCTCCTTTTCACAAAGGCCATCATCTCTGTCCCTGCAGGGTCCCCTTGTTCCCCTCCCCCCACAGGCCTCTGTATGATTTCTGAGTAGCTGGGAAGCAGCTGCCACCTGCTGCCCTTGAAGCAGGCAGGATCGCACAGGTGACAGTGGGAGCAAGGGCAAAAGGTCAGAACCCAAGAGATGGGGAGTCTAAGCCGGTTTTGACAGGATGTAGGAGAAATGGTCACAAAACCCTTCCCTTTGACCCAGAACTCTGCCTCTAGGAATGTATTATACAGATGACCTTATACAAGTGCATAAAGACCTCTGCAAAAGGCTGTTCCCTGCAGCGTGGATTATGATTAGCAGAAGACTGGAAAAAGAATAATGATCAATTTGATTAAACAAACTATGTTGCATTTGAACAATGGAGTGCTCTGTGCCCTTAGAAGGAATGAGACCCATCTCTATGTGCTGAAACAAGCTGATCTTCAAGATAAATAAAGTAAAAAATGCAAGGGACAGAACACAAAACGCACATTTGCAAGGGGGGAGAGGGAAGAGGTGTTTTTATGTACCTTTACACGTGAGTCCTTTGTTATCCAAATCCATTTTGGTTTCTGAATTCACAGAGGGTTCGGAAAGCAAAGGGTGCTACATTATCGGAATCTTTGATTCCTGCATTTCATTTCAGATAACGAAATGGCAAGAGTTAGACAGCAATAGCACATCCAAGAGGCTATCTGAACCCATTTGGTTCCTGAGTTTGAATAGGGTTTGGATAACAAGAAGATAGCAGGAATATCTATAAATGGATAACTCTCTCTGGGAAGATACACAGGAAACTGGTTAGTAATGGCTGCTGCAGGGGAGGGGGTAATTCAGCCCTGTGACAATTGGGTGGTAGGGAGACTTATTTTTCAGTTTATATATATGTTGTAATGGTTTTAAAACATGGCCCCAAAATTCTTTGAGAGGTGGGAGTGGGGGTGTCCCTTCCATTCTATCTGAGTGGGTTGGCATCAGCTCAGATCAATAAAGAAGGGTGGAAATCACACTATGTGACTTTTAAGGCTAGGCCATGAAAGGTCATGCAGCTACATCTGGTTCTTCTGTATTGCTTGCTCTCTCTCAGCCCCCAGCCCCATGCCGAGGCACGCCCAGGTCGCAGGGAACAGCCCCATGTGGGCACTGTGGTCCACAGTCCCATCTGAGCTCCCACTGACAGCTCACGTCATGTGCCAGCCATGTGAGTGAGCTGCCTCACAAGCCCAGCTCCAGGTGAGCGTTCAAATGACTGCACACCCAGCCCCCACATGACAGCACTACCAGGGATGCCAGGGGAGAACGACTCATCTGAACCAGGTCAGCACACAGAAATGCAAGAGACAGCACTACACTGTTGTTTTAAGCCACTAAGACTTGAGGTGGGTTGCGGGGAGGGACATATTAACTGGAACATATGTGTTATCATATATAGTACTATTCAAAATGAAGAGTACGGTCATTGTGAGGATGGTGCAAAAGGCTGAATGTGCAGTAACGAATTTATATGTCACAAGGTACTGCCATTATCTCCATTCCACAGATGAGAAAACTGAAGCGATGAGGAATTCTTTGATTACTTCCCCATCACATAGCTCATAAGAGGTTTGAAACCAGGGTCTAAAACCAGGAGGCCTCTGAGTCCTAGGCTGTCACACCTGGGACTCTGCCCTCATTCCTTGCCCATTGTGCCAAGGTTTGGGATTGGTGAAAAACTCAAAACCCACAGGGGCCTGGTCAGTAATGCAAAGGGGTGAAGTGGGCCCCCTGAACTCTGTCTGGCGCCGTGTCAACTCAGCTCTGGGAAAGCCAGCCTGGAGTTGCCAGATCTTTGAATTTTCTAAAAGAAACTAGAAATCAGATTTCTATGTGCAATCTATTCCTGTTTTAATGTTGGCAACAAATTCTTTCTTTCTTCTCTCTTTTTTTAAACTGTGCAGACTGAAAAGGAAAACAAAAACAAAAGCCTGCCAATTTGCCTCTCTGGACTAGAGGATCTCCAAGGAGTCTTCAGCTCAGACATCTTGACTTCAGTAGAAGCTCTCTGGGGAGACAGCTCTAATTCCAGTCCCAGGGGGCTCAGATCTGAGAAGGAGAGGGAGCGGTGTGGATGGAGATGCCCCAGCCTCCCCCACCCCTCCCCTCCCGCCGTTGGGAAGCAGTGGGTGCTGGGAAGCCAGGCCCCGGGGAGCAGTGTGGGCGGGCAGCTGATCCTGTGATAAATCAGCCACCAGAAGCTGCCTGCCTTCCCAGAGCTCTCAGTCTGCTCCCCGGGGCTTCGGGAGCAGCCAGGTCACCAGGGGAGACTGAATTTCTCCTGTAATGGGAAACCTCCCGGGCTCACAGCAGCCATTTTCTTCACCTCTCCTACTCACCCCACTGCTTTTCCAATGGGAACCTTGCCCCGTCTCCTCCCCCAGCTGACCCTTCTCTGTGGAGGAGGGATCCATCCAGTCTTCGGCTGTCTTTCTGGGTTAACCCCCAGTTCCCCAATGTCTTCGATTCTCTCCTGAATCTGAAGCCTATTCCATCTTCAGCTGACTTGTCTTCCTCTGAGATACAGCCTGGCAGAGTGCAGGCAGCATGACTGATGAGCTAAGAAGCTCTGGCTGGCAGGCGGGTGGGCAGCCAGCCAAGGACATGGCTCTCACCAGAGAGCAGAGCCGCCGGGTGTCGGGGGGAGCCCAGAGCTACCAGGACGCTCCCTGAGGTCCCTCTGCTGCTTGGGCTTATGTGGCAGCCTTGCAGATGACCGCAAGGATTATTGGGTACAGTACCTGGCACACAACTGTCCCATAGTCAATGAGAGTGTTCCCTTCTCTCCCCACTCCACAACAGAGACCCAAGGAGATGCAGACAGCGAGCTTCTGAAAGCTGGGAATGTCTGTTATTCAGGCATACCACTTGGCCCAGGTATTTGTCATTTGCCCACTCACTCATTCATTCTTGCAACCTGAGGGTCTGCTATGGGGATCAGCACATCATTGTGACTGCTAGTGTGGTCCTGGGGAGCAGGCCAGCTTGGTCCAGGGTCCATCACTTCGTAGCTGCATGACCTTGGGCAGGTCACTTCACTTTTCTGCAGTTCAGCTTCTCCCTCAAGGTTGCTGCTGTGAGATTCAGTCAATGTTACATGCAAAGTGTGTAGAACAGAGCCTGGTGTTTAAAAGAGATCAATAAATTCATTCATTCATTTAACAACCAAGATAAAGACCTATGATATACCAGGTTCTGAGGCTAGGGTTATGAGTGAGGCAGATAAAGTCCCTGCTTTCCTGCAGTTTACCTTTGGGAGGGGGGAGACTGACAATAAACAGATAGCGGAACCAACAAACAAGGAAATACCAAGTTGAGCCCAAGGCCATAGGACGTGAGTAATCACGGTGAGGTGGCCAGGCATGAGACCCGTCCAAGGAGGTGACACTGTAGTTGAGTTTGGATAAGGAAGACATAGCCAGCTGGAAATCTGTGGAAATGGTATTCTAGGCCAAAGAAAACAGCACATACAAAGATCCTGAGGCAGTAGTAAACCTTAGAATATGCAAGAATCAGAAAGGGAGAGCAGAAGAGAGAAGTGCATCTGGAAGAGCAAAGGGGAGCATGTAGGAGCTGAGCTTGGGCACCCACACAAAGGCCAGGTCAGTAAGGACTAGCAGGCTGGGATAAGATTTTATTTAAAGCACAACGGGAAGTGACTGTGCTTTTGTTTTTGTTTTGCTTTTCAGTCTGCACAGTTTAAAAAAATATTTTTTTTTTGCCAGTTTTTTAAGCAGGGGAGTGGTCTGATGGGGGAAGTAGAAGAGGGAGTGGCTGAGCAGTTCCCATGGTGGCCTGAGCCAGCTCAGTGGCCATGGCAGATTCGGGATGGTTGAGGGGTAGAAGAGACAGGTCTTTTCCTGAACACCCAGGAGAGAAATAGAAATCAAGGTGTCCATGATGGTTCCTGTGTTTTTTGTTTGAACAGTAGTGTCAAGAAGAGAGGTTACAACACTTAGGGGAGGTGGTCTCTGGCCTTAAGAACTCATGGTCTGGCTGGGGAGTCAGAGAAATGGGCAGGCAGTGACAGTGCAGTGTGACAGGCGCCATGATGGGGAAGGAAAATGAGAACAACCGACCCAAACATGGGAGGAGGGGGTCAGGCTTCCCGGTGATCTGCTCCAGCCTCTCTCCAGCCTCCCCACTTGCCCTCCTCCCTTTCTAGGCTCCAGCCACACTGGCCTTTCCACTCTTCCAGCAAGCCATTTCCTTTCCTGCCTCTGAACTGGGCACATGCCATCACCTTTTCCAGGAATGCTCCAGCCCCACCTTCTACCTCAGCCCTTGCTTCTGTCACTTCTATGTCCTTCTTGACTTAAATTATTATATTTTTCTGCGTGTGAAATTCTCTAGCTGACTGTCTCCTCCCATGAGAAGCTATAACCAACCAAGGGATGGGGACATAATATATTTTTCACTCCTGGATCCCAAACCCTGGGCACAACCTGGCACAGGTAAGTGCTCTGTAAGTATGGGTTGAATGGATGAATGAATGAATGAGGATGAGGCCTGTTCTGGCATAGGGAATGGCTTGCACAAAGACCAAGAGGCATGAGAACAGGACATAGTCAGAAAACTAAAAGGACAGAACGATCTGTGACTATCTGCATTCTCTCTGTACCCTCAGCCTGGCACACAGGAGGTGCTCCGTAAACATGGAAGCCTCTCTGCTCTCCTCCATGTCGTCTATAGAAACCCTGTTTATAGAACAGAATCCCAGGCACAGAGCCTGGGAGCTCCTGTAAGGACTGTGCGTCATTCGCACACCCCCCACAGTGCCTGGCATCAACTGGCACATTGTAGGTGCTCAATGGTTTTTGGGCCTTGAGTGATGCTGGAAGGACAGTCACCCTCAACTACAAAGTGACAGAATTTTATAATGCCAGAGTGTTAACTTCAGCAAGGACTTTACAACCCAACCTGCCTCATGGTACAAATGAGGAAACTGAGGTCCAGAGAAAGGAATGGATTTGTGCTAGCTGACATAGCGGGTCAGTGGCAGAGCTGGGACAGGAGCCCAAATGGCATGACTGCTGCTTCAGAGACTCTCCTACCCTGTCCACACTTCTATCAGTCCACCTCCTTCCCTCTCCACCCTTCTGCCTTTCAAGATGTCAGAAACAGCAGAGCAGAGCCAACAGGAAATCCCCTGGTGCCTCTTACCAGGGTGAAGGCATTGTGTTACAGGGAGGGCAGATGTGGCTACCATTAGCTATAGCTGAGTTCCTGTCAGTTCCATTAGTGCCTCTGATTAACCCATTAGCACCCACTGGAAGCAGGAAGTGCAGGGACCCCAGAGGGGTTGAGTGAGAGTTAGCCAGCTTTGATGAGGCTGAGGGAGCAGGGCTGGACAGACAGAACAGGGGTCTTTTTCTTACCTTAGAAGTGGGCTTCCTGGGAGAGAGTGCCAGGTAGTTTAAGGGATGACAAAGATCAGGCAGGACTCAGAATCATGGCATTGCAGAGCTCGAGGAAGCCAGTTGAGCTTACCCTTTGTACAAATGTGAAAACTGAATAGCAGAAAAAGGAATATGTCTCTGAGTCACTCACAGAGAACCCGGGTTCCTGCCCAACACACTACATTGTAGGACTCAAGTGTGCTACAGGAATTATGGCTAAAAATACAGCCAACTATTATTGGGGCACCTTGCTTTACATACATTATCTTGTTTTATCTATTTATCTTATTTTTATTTATCACAGCAACCCTGGGAGGCAAGTACTATTACCCCAATTTACAGTGCAAAACTGAGGTTCAGCATGATAGAGTAATCTGTCCAAAGTCACTCAGCTGATACATGGAAGAGCCAGTATTTGCATCAAGGCAGCCTTATTGACAAATCCTCATCTTTGTTATCATGCCATCCTGCTGAGCAGCATCAATAGAACCATTTGAAAAATACTGTCTGCAGAGCCCTTTGTATGGGTTATGCTTTTTATTGTAACCACTTGAAGAAGATAGTGTCATCCTATGTTACAGGTAGAAAACCCACCACACAGTAAGGCCAAGAAGCCCACCTCATGTCACACACACAAATATTTTCAGCAGATAAATGGATGCAAACCCATATATCTCACTCCAAAGCCAAGACTCTTGGCCACTCCTCTATGTGAGTGTGATGACCCCGAGGACAGCCACGCAAATGCGCCTGCCTCTATACACTTCCATCCAGGCTGAGCCTTCTGCTTGTTCACTCATTCCACAAAAATAATACTGAGTGCTAGGTCTTTGCTTACAAGACCAATGGGACCCCACACGTCTGCAGCTTACATCTGCTTGGGGACAGAACAGACAAGCAATTCCAGTAGGGCAGGTATGAGCACTGGGGGGTCAGGGCATCACCTAATCCCAGGGGACAGAGAAGGCCAAGCCCAGGACTATTCAATTCTTAATAGGCCAGGTAAGCATTTGTCATGCAAAGAGAGGTACTGGGACCAGTCCTTGCAACACCCAGAGGTATAAGGGAACTTTAATTCCTGCAACAGTTGGGGCCGCAGCATTGGCTCTGACAGGGTAGGGAGGACCCAGCTGGAACTGGTGACTCAAGAAGCGGTGGGAGAATGGACTTTACCCTGGAAGACAAAGGGGAACCATTGCAGGGTATTATGCATGTCCTAAGATTTGCATTTATAAAGTTTGAGGAAGAAGGCATTGGCCAGGGGCAGATGCCTGGGGGCTAGTTTGGTTGAGTTTCCAAAGCTAAGGAGGGCTTTGTGATTGATTGGATTTGGGCAGGAGGGGCAGTGCCAGGAGGCCTGCTTCCTGACTGGGATGGCAGGCAAACGGGAGGGTGGATGCTGGGGGAAAGAGGACCTGTAGTATGGGGAAGAGAGTCAAGTTCCTTAGACTGTTGAGGATGAGATACCTGGGACATCCACGGGACAGCGTGTGGCTGGACTTCCTGGCTTGTATTTCAGGACTTACTGGTCTGAAGGTTTTGCAGAGAAATGACTCCAGACCTTCCTCACCCTGTGTCTCAGTTTCTTCCTCTGTAAAATAGGTTGTAACATCTATAGAGTTGTGAAAATTAAATGGATATAAAATACATAATTAGTGTCTAAAGTACTTAAAATAGTCCCAGGCACATGGGGATGCTTAATAAGGGTTAGCGGAATACCTATATGAAAGGATGGTTCTTAGGACTCTTGACTGCAGGAGTTATTTAAGAAAGAGTTGATTGAAAAACCCAAGGGCTTTTCTTCCTCAGGCTGGGTTGGATGGTAAGCGATAAGTACAGTGATGCAAAAATAATCTGGAAAGGACTGGGTGGGGGAAGGCATGGTGTCATTTTCCATCCACACGCACACCCCTTAGGAGTAAAACCTTGGGTAGATACAGTTTTGGAGGACATTCTATGGGAGTGAGGCTCTGGGGTGTTGTTTTAGGAGGAGAGGAATGGCCAAGCTTTTTCTGTGTTCTCAACAAGGCTGAAGAGCTTTCTGCAGGAAACGCACTTTTGACTCTTAAGGAGTACAGGAAAGAGCTCAAGTTAGGTTTTAGAATTGAGTTCATTCATTCATACATTCAGTCAACTAATACAGTAATTTTCTCAACTGCGAGCGAGGGATTTTGGCCTCCTGTGAACATTTGTCAGTGCCTGAAGACATTTTGGGGCCTCACAAGTAGGGGCCAGGGAGAGGTGTTCCTGGCATTTAGTGGGTAGAGGCTGGGGATGCGGGTATGCACAGGCTGGTCCCCATTACACCCACTTTTCCAGCCCAAAATGTCAATAGTATGGAGGTGGAGGACTCTTGATCTAGTTAGTATTCACTGAGAGCCTACTGTGTGCCTACTGGGAGATACTGCAGGGAGAGTAGACAGTCAGCTTTACATACCAGGTAGTGGAGACAGACATTAAATATATCAGCTGGTGATAAGTGTTATCAGAAAAATGTGAGAGAAGTTGAAGGCTGCTGCCCAGGGGAAGGGACCTTGACTCCAACAACAAGAAGACGGGGAATGGGACTGCTCGGGCAAAGGCCCTAAAGGCCTACAGGAATTGGGTTTCATTTATTCTGAAAATACTTGCAGAGTGCCCTCTGTGGGCCAGGCACTACTTCATGGGCAGAATATACATCAGAGGGCAACATGGACACAAATTCCTGCCCTCTTCGACAGTGCCACCTCTAAGGAGACTTTAAGAGGAAGACTGCCTCCTCTGGGTACTGAGAAGGTGACATTGAACCAAATGTGGAAGGTGAGGGAGTAGGCTTCCCAGGCAGAGGGGACTGTCAGTGCAGTGGCCCATGTGCGAGGGAGGTGGGGAAGCCAGAGGGGCTCAGCAGACCAGCAGGGGCTGTGTCGGAGAAGGGCTGTGGTCTGAGTGTTGTGCCCCCTCAAAATCCTTATTAAAATCTAACCCTCAAGGCTGCCTAGACTGGAGTTACTAAGTCCCCAGGAAATAATGGTTTGGAAAGAGAAGGGAAGAGAAATAGACTGCAGAGTTCCACAAGGAGCAAGCAAGAATGACCTTACTCCCACACCTTGATCTACCGTGTATGGGAAAATTAACCGCTGCCCTTGAGGGTACTGAAAGGAGCAGGGGCCCGGGGATGGGGGTGGGCAGGTGTCGGGGCAGGAAGCTGAAGAGAGCATGCAGAGGCTTTGAGGAGCCAGCACATTTCTGGTGACCGTGGGCTCCTGAGGGCACCATGAAAGAGTGGTCGCAGAAAGGGGGTATATTTGGGGCAGATGAGTTGTGCCGAGGCTTGGGGGAACCAGGGTGTAGGTGATGGACGCCTTGGGAAGCTCAGGCTTGGGGTGGTGAACGATCTAACAGTTCCATGAACAGTTACTCTTCAAACACTTAGCCTAAGCCACACCCTTAATAAATGTTTGCTATTACTTTTATTATTTCCCCAGGCTGCAAGAGCCTTCTGAATTCCTAGGCGGGGGCGGGGAATGGGGGGAGCTCTCAGTTCACCCCGGAGGGAAAGAGGCTGGGGCGGGACTCGGATTCCAGCCGGGTGGCTGGGGCGACCGCCACCCCAGGGCTGCCCTCCGGCAGCCCCTCCAGATTCCGAATCCGCCAGAGGCTCCCCACCCGCGCGAGGATCAAAGGCTGCTTTCAGAGCCCCAGGGATGTGGGTGTGTGCTTTAGAAAACAGAAGGGAACAACACCGGCCACAAAAAAGCCCAGGGCAGATTCCCTGACCCAGGGAGCGGGAAGCCCGAGCACAGGACTCGCCTTGGCGCCCAGCGGCGGGGCGGAGGCAGAGCCGGGCCCAGCGCGAGGCCGGGCTGGGACAAGGGGCGAAGGCCGAGGCACAGGCGCCTCCCCCTTTCCCGCCCCTGGGACCCACGGCACCGCCCACCCGGCCCCGGCCCGCGTCTCACCACGGGGAGGGGGGCAGCCTCGGGGCCTGGCTGTCGGCCACGGGCTGGGTGGCCTCCTCGGGCAGGTTCCCTCCAGTCTCAAGGCCTCAGGTTTTCTTTTCTAAAAAGAGGGGGCTGGACTTGATTCTCCAAGGTTCCTCCAGGTTGGAGCGGTCGCTGCAGGGACCTGCCTTCGGCGTCTGCGGCCGCGCCTCCCGCCCCCGCCTTCAGGCGCAGCCCGGGCCCTCTGAGAGGGCGGTTCTCCCTTCGGCCTCCGTGGGCTGAGCTGCTGCAGTGCGGAGCTGCCTCGCAGTAGGGGGCTGCACACTTTCTCCATGAAGGGCCAGATAGTATTTTAGGCTTTCCAGGCCATACACACGCTGTCATAACTACTCAACTCCGCCCTTGCAGCAAAGCAGCCGTGGGCAGTCTTAAACAAATGAGCCAGGTTGTGTCCCTATAAGACTGTTGTTTATGGCAGCTGAGATGAGAATATCTTGTGATTGTCAAGGGTCAAGAAATTTTTTATTATATTTTTCTCAGTCATTTAAGAATGTAGAAACCATTCCTAGCTAGCAGGCTGCACTAAAACAGGCTGCTTCTAGGGAACTTGAGGGGCTTGTTCCTTTGTCTTTCTGGAGGTGTTTCTTCATCAGCAAAATACAAACTTCAGCATGACTGTGGGCATGAAGTCAGGCCACAGATGAAGCTGTGATGCCATTCTTGAATGTTGCAATGAATGACATTATTCTTTGTGTTGCAGGTGGTATGTGTCCCCAGCAGAACACAGGGACTTGGAGGTTAGGATGGCATCCTGTTGGGCCCTGCACTCCCATTTTCTGTGTGCTTACAATGCTGTAGGCACTGTGCTAGGTGCTTTCCATGCAATATCTCACTTAATCATCTCAGGCCTAGGACACAGAAATAACATATTCCCACTTCACAGGTAAAGAGGTTTAGAGCTGAGATTTGAACTGAGTGTTAGGTCAGCCTCCAGAGACCCTATTCACCTTCCTTGTTTTCCTGTTTGAACAAATGTGGCATTGCTTAGTCTGGCTATGTGACCTTAGAACACTTTATTTTGCTGGACATCTGTAACCTCCTAGGTTAAAGGGCAAGAATTAACACCTATGCCCAACTGTCAATTTTGTCCCCATTTTTCAGAGGAAAACACTGAGGCTTAAAAAGGTTAAGTGAAGATTGGAATCTGGGCCTGTCTGATCCCCAAACTGAGCTCTTTCTACTAAGAACAGCTTCACAGTAACCAGTTGCTTAGGCCCCAAACCTACGAACCCTCTAGGACTCCTTTCTCCTAAACCATGTTCAAAATATTAGCAAGCCATTCTGATAACTCCTTGAAAAATATCCTGAATCTGTCCATTTGGGGGAGGGAGAAGAGCCATAACATTCTTTGGGGCTACTGTGATCTTCTTAAAGTACAGATCTTGTTCTGACCCACTCCTGCTTAGAGTCCTGGAAGGTTTCCAATTGACTTGGAATAAAATCCAAACAAAACCTTACCTTGCCCACAGGCACGCCCATCTCCTGCCCCCTGTCCCTCACTCCTACCATCATTCCCTCCTCTCTAGCCTCAGTGGCTTCCTTTCTGTTCCTCTGACTTCCAGGGTGGCATGTCCCCTGCCCTCGCCTGACTTTTGCACTTCCTGCAGATCTTCATATGGGGATGGCCCCAGGAACACCACAAGCCAGGCTTCACTGGCCACCCCCACCATCTCATATCATAAGCCGTTTCATCCTCCTTCCAGCAGTCTTCGTATATCTGATTCTCTGCACATATAGCCTCTCCCCCCAGAAGAATGTATACTCCTTACAGCAGGACCGTTGCTTGCTGGTTCTCTCCTAAACCCCCAGTGCTTAGCCCATGTCTGAGGCACAATAGGTGCTCAACAAATATCTGATGAGCTAATGACTCATTGTGCCTGGATCTCAATCCTCTCTGTGGGAGATCGTGAACTTACAACAGAACCATTCAACAGACATCAAGCCCTCCCATGTGCCTGGCTCTGTGTCAGCCAGTGGGGCCACCACAAAGACACCTCTGGTCCTGGGCTGAGTGTCACACTAGCCCCCTGGGCAGAAACATGTGCACACACATTAAGGCCAGACAGGGTGGATGTGTCCAGTTTCTGCTGAAAGCATCTGGGTTCAAAGGTAGCCACAGATGGCTCCTGAATCCTATAAGAAACCCCCTTACTCTCTCTGTCTCCAAGCTGGGCCTCTCACTCAGGACTCCCTCTGCCTGGAACACCCTCCCCCACTGCACCCCGCACCCTCACTGGCTTCATTCATTCTTCAGACCTGTTTCCATATCACTGTCCCTAGGAGGACTTCTTTAACTCCTTGATGTCCCATCTCGATGGCATCCCTTTCATCCATCCCAGCCCCAGCACTTGTCACTGTGGCCTGTTTCCCTGTCTGTACCTGAAAGGAAAGGAGCGACACACAGCAGCAATTCCGCTTTATTGGGGAAAGGTGCTGGGTTATATAGGAAGGGGCATGGGGTGATTGTGGTGTTACTTCTACGGGGCTGGTGGCTATTGGCTAGGTGCTGGGATTAGGGGGGCGAGGGGTGATTGGGCTTCAGGTGGCGCCAGCGGGAACCGAGAAGCAGGAATTTTGCCATCTTATGGGTGTGGGGCCCTTCGTTCCCCCCTTTCTCCTCTATGGGGTTGTGGACGTTGCTTTCTCTCTGACTGCTTCCTGCTGAACGGGGGCGGAGAAGGGAGTGAGGGCTTGAGGACTGGGAGGAAAGGGTTGATAGGACTCCCCACAGTAAGGACGAGTAGATGTGGACTTCTTCAGGTTGGAAATCAGTGAAGGTTCCCTGTAACTATAGGTCGAGGACTTGTTGATTCCAATGGTGCCAAGAGGATACGGGTGCCAGAAGCCAGGCGTCTGTGGCCATTGTTTCCAGGAACAGTTTCCAGTGGAGAGAGGGGTCCATCTCAGCGTGTGGTGAGGAGGTTACGTGAGGGTGAGGGATCTTCTGTGGCTAAAAGCTGGTAGTTCCTGGGTAAAAGCTGATTGAAAGTTTGATTAGAGATTTTACCAAATTGGGATTTGATAAACTTTACTATACAAGGCAAGAAGAGACAGGCGAGGAGAATGATTATTATGGGGCCTGCAATGGGCCACAGCCAGGTGAGGAAGGGGTTTGTTAGTATTGAAGAGAATGGGTTGGAATTGGAAGCAGAGTGAAGGCTGGAGGCAAGGTCGGTGAGTTTGGTAATGCCAGTTTCTACGATGCCGGATTCGTTGATGTAATAGCAGCACTCTTCTCGAAGGAAGACGCAGGTGCCGCCCTTCTCGGCTGTAAGCAGATCTAAGACCCGCAGGTTTTGAAGGGTGACCTTAGCTAGAGAAGTGACCTGTCTTTGGAGAGAGGCCAGGAATCGGCAGTGGATGTCAGGGCTCCCTCAAGTTTGGCGTTGAGATCTCTAATTGCCCGTAGAGAGAGACCCAAGGCTCCTCCCGAAAACCCTGCCTCAATGGCTGAGGTGGTCAAAGAGATACCGACCATGATGGGAAGGAAAGCAGCCCTTTTTGTGCGCGAGGGCAAGGGAGGTTGGAGCTCAAGAAATTCTGCCATGCTGTAAAGTGTAAGCTGTGGGATTAGGGTGACGAGAATGCAGGGTGTGCTGGAGTTGGGAGGCAGTGAGTTGAAAAGACTGCCATTACACCAAAAGAAGTGTCCCGGTTGCATAAAAGTCTTAGAGCCGGAGGTAGGGGTGTAGATAGAGAGACAGTGAAGTGCACTGGAGGGGGGTGGAGCTGGGCCTACACAGTGGTGGATGGTGAGATTATCTGCGTATTCTGGTTCCCATAGGGGTATGTCTGCCAGGGGGATGGAAGGGTTGTCCTTCTGCATGGAAGGAGTAGTTGGAAATATTAAGGGGCACAGCGGCCAGCAGTGGGTGCTGTAGTGATGTGCACAAGAAACAATTGGCGGTGTTGAGGGTGCGGTTGAGAAAGATGGTGGTGTCTTGAATGAGCTGTAACCAAGAGTAGGAGCGGGGGTAAGAAGAAGAAGAGGCGCCGTCAAGAGTTTGGACAATAACTTTTTCGGAATGTCCGATGTCTGATGCAACTTGAGAGATCTGGGAATGAGAAGGAACGTACTCTCGAGAGATATGAAGGGTACCGTGGGGGGGGTCGAGGACCCCCCATAGTAAACTGAGGCTGTGACTCTGGTGGCCCATCAAGAGTTCCAGTGATCTGGGATTGATAAGGAGAATGAGCTGTTGGGATATTTTATGAAACGGTTGGAAGAGTAATACTGTGGGTACCGGGAGTTACCCATGTAGTGAATGATGCAAGACCTGTAGGGACATCCCCCATAGGTGTCTGGCCATCCCCTGCAATAGGCTTGTCTTTGGTCATAGAGGAAGCAGAGGTAGGGAGAATAAAGGTAGCTGCTAGGGAACACTTTGGTGGAGGGAGGAAAGTGGAGGTATAAAGGCTCGGAGCAGCCTTTCAGAGGGCAGTCTGATGTGGCAATGAGGGCAGTAACTTTTGTTTGATGCTGTGTGTAAGTCTGTCTGACTTTGAATTGCCATACAAAGGAGGCTGGGGTGGCGGGGAAGACAATAGGAATGAGGAAAAAAAGCGAGAGAGCAGTAAAGGAGGAAAAAGTCATGATTCGGGTATGGATGGCAAAGGGGGTGAACGGGAGATGCGGAGTTTCAAGGGATCAGAGGGATGAGGCGTGGTAGAGTAGACAGCGTCTTGGGCTGTATCCGAAGGACTCTGGATTGTGACTGATGGATCCTGGGTGTCCAGAGAAGGTGGGTCCTGGGTGTTTGGTTTCAACCTGGAGATAAGAATCCAAGGGGTGACAGAGTTATCAGGCAGTAAGAGCTTGGCGGCCGAGGGGGTGCAGAGAATAACTGGGTGTGGACCTTCCCATTTTGGGGTGAGAGAGGGCCTATCCTCTGGTGGCTTATAAAACACTAGTTAGCCGGGCTGTAAGACAGGAGGGTTTTGGGAGGTGGATGGATCAGGAAGGAGCCAATCCTGATACCTCCACAATTCGGTGCAGAGGAGAGAGAGTAGCGGAAGGGCCACATTGGGAGGAATCGGTCCTTTGTGGGAAGGGAGCCCTGGGGGTAGAATTGGGCGGCCATACATGATCTCAAAGGGTGACAAGAAGGAAGGTTTTTTTGGGAGGGCCCGAATGCGGAGTAGAGCTAAGGGAAGTAAGCGAACCCAGTCAAGGTGTAGTTCTAGAGATAGTTTGGTCAGGATGTCTTTTAGAGTCCTATTGGCTCTTTCTACTTTTCCCAAAGCCTGTGGTCGATAAGGACAGTGTAGATGCCAGGGGAGTGAGAGCGACTTGGAGAGGTTCTGAATGATTTGGGCGTGAACTCAGGGCAGTTGTCTGATTGTAGGGAAGTGGGCATCCCGAACCTAGGAAAGATCTGGGTGAGGAGGATAGAGGCAACTGCGGACGCTCATTTGTTAGTGGTGGGGAAAGCCTCGACCCATCCTGAAAATGTATCTACTAACACGAGCAGGTATCTGGTACGCCATACGGGGGGCATGTTAGTGAAGTCTATTTGCCAATCTGCGGCGGGGACATTACCCCTTGCTTGATGAGCCGGGAAGGGTCGGGCTTTGAGGTGGGTATTAGGGTTAGTGCATTGGCAGATGGTGCACCTGCGGGTGATTTGGTCAAGTAGGGTTTTGTCTTCAGGAGAGAGAGAAAAAAAGGACTGTAAAAAATGGATTAAGGATTTGGGGCTAGGATGGAACAGATCGTGTAAGAGACGGAAGAGAGACTCTCTGTCCTGGGAACAGAGGGTGTCTTGTGATAAGGCTAAAACTGCAGGGGCAGACGGATCGCTGTCTGGTGCTTCTTCTGATAGGGCAATCGACCGGGCTACTCTGTCAGCTTTATTGTTACCTCTTGTAATGGGGGAGTCGTCCTTTTGATGTGATTTGCAGTGGACTATGCCCAGTCGGTGTGGGAGTTGTGAAGCCTCTAGAAGTTTAGTAATTAAGGCTGAATTAGTGATGGAATTTCCTTTTGTGGTGAGGAGGCCTCGTTCTTTCCATACTGCCGCATGAGACAAGAGAATGTGGAATACGTATTTGGAGTCAGTGTACAGTGTGAGAGACGTGTCCCGGGCCAGAGTGCAAGCTCTGGTGGCTGCAGTGAGTTCGGCCTGTTGATTGGTTGTACTGGGGGGTAGGGCTCATGCCTCGATGACGTCTTCGAGGGAGACTACTGCGTATCCTGTGTAATGGGTGCCCTCATGTTTGAAGGAGGACCCATCAGTAAACCAGATGAGGTCGGAGTGTGAGAGGGCTCCTTCGGAGATCATGTAGTGGCACGGAAGGAAGTTGTGAAGGGCCTCCAGGCAATCATGCGAGGGAGTATGAGGAGAGTAGGGTAGGGGAAGACGAGTGGCCGGATTCAGGGGCGGGCAGGGGAGAAAAGAAATGTCTGGATTTTGGAGGAAAGAGGACAGTAAGGTCAGGAGTCTGGAGGGAGGGAGAGTCTGTAAACTTTTGTAGGTTAAGAGGTCTTTTAGGTGATGTGGGGACAGAATGGTAAGGGGCGCCCCGAATGTCAGTTTATGAGCTTCCTTCTGCAAGAGCTGTCCAGCAGCTAATGCCCGTAGGCAGGGGGCCCATCCCCGAACTGTGGGGTCTAATTGCTTGGAAAGATAAGCTACTGGGGCAAAGGATGGGCCATAATGTTGGCCTAGGACTCCTGGAGCTTGACTGGACCTCTCATGAGTGTATAATGAGAAGGGCTTCGACAAATCAGGAAGATGGAGAGCTGGGGCTTCCACAAGGGCTCGACGGAGCTTAATGAAGGAGTGTCGGGGTGAGGATGATAATGGTTCTTCAGGGGGGCCCTTGCTGAGGTCGTATAGGGGTCTTGCCAACAGGGAGAAGTTAGGAATCCACGCTCTAAAATACCCAGCCAGGCCTAGAAAGGAAAGGATTTCTGTCTTGGTTTTGGGAACGGGCAGGTCAGAGAGGAGCCGTTTTCTGTCTAAGGTAATGGACTTTTTTTGTTGAGATAGAAGAAATCCGAGGTAAGTGACAGAAGGGGAAGAGATTTGAGCTTTGACAGGGGATACCCGGTAACCTCTGGAAGCTAGAAGGTTAAGTAGGGAGGCAGTGTCAAGTTGAGACTGTTCCCACGAGGGACTGCAGAGTAGAAGATCGTCCACGTATTGTAATAAGGTGGACTTGGAGTGATCATGATGAAACTGTTTGAGGTCCTGAGCTAGGACCTGTCCAAAAATATGGGGACTATCTCGGAAGCCTTGTGGCAAAACTGTCCCAGTGAGTTGTTCAGAATGTCTTGTGTATGGGTCTGTCCAGGTGAAGGCGAAAAAATCTTGGGAGGAGGGGTCCAGAGGGATAGAAAAAAATGTGTCCTTGAGATCTAGGACTGAGAAGTGGGAGGCCGAGGCAGGGATCTGTGATAAAAGGGTGTATGGATTTGTGACTAAGGGATGGATAGGGACGATGGCCACGTTGATGAGGCGAAGGTCTTGGACGAGGCGGAAAGATCCGTTGGTTTTTTCCGGCACCAATGAAAGGAAAGGAGTGACACACAGCAACAATTCACTGGAGAATTCCGCTTTATTAGGGAAAGGTGCTGGGTTATATAGGAAGGCACATGGGGTGATTGTGGTGTTACTTCTATGGGGCTGGTGGCTATTGGCTAGGTGCTGGGATTAGGGGGGCAAGGGGTGATTGGGCTTCAGGTGGTGCCAGCGGGAACCGAGGACTCGGAAGAGAAGCAGGAGGTTCGCCATCTTATGGGTGGGGGCCCTTCAGTACCTCCACATCTTTGCCCCCCACCCCCACCCCACAGGGCCATTTGTCCCAGGAAAGCAGGGATCTTGACCAGCACCCAGTACACTGCAAAACACAAAGTAGGAGTGCAAGAACTATTTGTTTCCTGAATGAACAAATACATGGATGGAGGACTTCCTGGGAAGGAAGAATTTCATCTTCCTGAGGCCAGGACAAGGGATGAGAACCAGAAGCCTCCATACAGCCACTGCCCAGTCTCTGTGTTTACAGCAGACCTGGCCACCTCCCCCACCAGGGGTCTAATATCAAACCCCAAACTGATTGTTTCTCTTTTTAATTTTTTTCTTAAATAGGCCCATAATGGTATACATTTCAAGAGGTACAACACAGTACTCTCTGATGTATCTCCCCACCTCTCCTTCTAGAGGTAACCTCCTCTTTGCTATGCATGTGCCCCAGCCCACCCCAGGCCTGCTGCCTGCCTTTCCAGGCCTCAGCACCACAGAGAAGGGAAGATGTCAGCTCTGTCTGGCACAAGTGGCCTTGCTCTGTAGCTGTGTCCAGGCAGGGCAGTGGAGAGGGTGAAGGCAGAGGGGCTGTGAGCCAGGATGATTCATCCCAGGCTGAAGGATTCCCAGGCTCCAGGGCAGCTGGGGAACCCCTTGCAGAGAAAACAGGAAAAGCCTGCTGCCCCCCATTACGGGGTCTCTGCTGGCCAAACCACAAGAAATCGCCACATAGCTTGACAAAGGTGGGGAGAAGCTAGGTCTTTGGGGGAAGGATCTCACTCCAGGTGGAACCCAGAGAAGGGGCACCCCCAGTTTGGCTCACTTTGCCAGTTCTAGCTCCAAACCTTCCCTTAGAGAGTTGTGAAGATGGTAAAAAAAAATCTCAACAATAGCCTCAAATGTGAATCCAGGTAATACTAGGTTAAGACGAATGTCAGGAAGACCCAAAAGTAAACCTGCTGGGGTTCTGGGAAGAGGCACAGCTAGTCCCCTAATCCCAGGGGGCTTGCTGGAGGCTCTCCCGGGGGACTGCCTGTATCACAGCTTCCAGTCTCCTTGTGTTTTCCCAGTTTTGGGGGTGGGGAGGAGAGGGGAGTGGGGGTGGTTTGATGGCTCCATTTTTGTGTCACCACTGAGTAGCAAGGAGTGGGGAAGGGCCAATTCCTAGTTTCCTAGTCAAATTCAATTCTCTCTTTCCCATATCTTTGGACAGGGAGATACTCAGCATTCACGGCCACCCCCACACCTGCTTCCTGCTCCTGACTGCATTGATTAATCATGGCACCTTGTCTGTGAAGTGACGCATATTCACACTCCAGATGAAGCCTATTTGCCGACCCCGCCCTCCCCATGCCCTGCTAGCACCACAAGGCAGCCCCAGGAGTTCTGCAGTGTGCCCCTGTGCAGTCCTGCATGGTGGCCCCGCCAGGGTGGAGAGCTGGCCTTGAGACTCCACGGGGAGAGGGGAGCGGGGGTGTGGATGGGCGACTTCCTGGGAAGGCAGAATTTCATCTGATACTTTCCCACACTGCTTCAACCTAGACAGCGCTAGACTTCCCAGGAAGACTTCGCTAGAAATAAAGTGTCCCATTGCTAACAGCCACAACACACCCCATGAAGCCCCTTCACTGATGGGGTGCAGTGAAACTTCAGGCTTTAGAGCCTGAGTCCCAGCTGGGCCTCTCACTGCCTGTGTGACCTTAGGCATGTAATACTACCTGCCCCACAGTGTGGCTGAGGAGGCTGAAGGAGATAATGCAGGTACAGTGGGGCCACACAGCTGCCACCTGGTAAGTGGCCAAGTGATGACAGGGACCTCAAGAAAGAGTACAGTCCCTCCCAGCTCTGACTGTGGCACCGAGGCAGGGTCTCTCAACCCCAGCACTGCTGGCATTTGGGGTCCTGGCCTCTACCCCCTGCAGGCGGGTCACATTCCCTCCTCAGGTAGGATGACCAAAAATGTTTCCGGATATTGCCAAATGCCCCAAGGAGACAAAACCACCTCCAGGTGATAGGCACAGCTCTGGGGGGATCTTCATTCTTGTTGCTGTGGGAGTCAAGAAGGTGATATGGAGGCAGCAGGAGCAGGAGGATGGAATGTGGAAGACACAGGCGGCGATGGCTGCCTCCCCCTCCGCACAGAACTCCACCATCAGCTCCTCTCGCTCTGTCCTTGGAGACCCCTTGTCTGTGCTGGAGGCTTCCTCTGATAAGGCTGCAGTAAACTGCCTGCCTGTGTGTGTGCGCGAGTGAGAGGGTGGGGGCGGGGCTGGGTAGGGGAAGGAGAGAGAGAAGGGTGAGCGGACAATGCGAGAGAGACTGCAGATGGAGGGAGAGGGGAGAGCTGTATTAAGGCTGAAAGCACCTCTGGCTGCCAGGGCCCTAGTCCCTGAAAACTCCCTGGGGCCTCCGGCACTGGAGTCTGGGGTCCTTGCCCCTCCTCTAAGTGAGTTGAGGGAGATGACTCAGTGGGCCCCATGCCCAGGCTGGAAGGGCGTGGAGTTGGAGGCAGAAGGCACCAGCCCGGTCTTGGCCCTCGCCCTCCCCTCCCCGACAATCCACCAGCAGGTGCTGTCTGTGGCGCGTCCAAGCCGAGTCCTCCCCACCCCGGCTCAGCAGCCATCTCTGTATCTGGAGACCTGGAGTCACCTCTCTGGTGGCCTCCCTGCTTCCAGCCTTCCAGTCTCATTCTTCCTATCCTTTATTCGCCACAAAGCAGAAGGCATAGCCTATTAAAAATGCAGATTGGACCGTGCCATCCTCACGCTCAAAGCCCTACAATGACAACCCTGGCCCTCATACCAAATCCAAACCCCTGGCCCAGCCTGCAAGCACCTGCAGTCCCCCGGGCCTCTGACCCCAGCTCCTTAACCCACCATCACGCTGTCCCTTTATTCCTTTAGGGGCTGCATGTGCCACCCTGTACCCCCAGCTCTTGTACAAGGCAAACTTTTGCCCAAAGTTCCTCTGCCGGCTATCTGTGGTCCTGTATCCTAAGCACTGAGGAGTCTACAGACATGATCCTTTATCATTAGGACTTCCCTGCCTGCCCAGTCTGAAAATGGCCTCCTCAAACACTGGCACATCATCCGTCATGCTCCACTCACAGCACTTTGAACTATGCAAATTACCTTGTTTCTTCTTGCCTGGAATCTCAACTCCTGAAGTCAGGGACCTTGCTCAGCATTAATTTCCGGGTCCCCAGAGCCCATGTGTCTGGCACATAGTAGGGACTCAATGAAGGTTTGTTGACTAGATGAATGAAGCAGTGATTGGATGGCCTCCAGACCCCCTTTCTGCACCGTGGATGGCATCTCATTGCTGGCTCTGTCACCCCTGCTCAGGGAAGCTCAGAGCCCAGCCCAGCCTGCCACGCTGGGGTAGAAGGTGCTGACCTGGGCAGCCCTGTGAGGATGCAAGGAGGTCATCTGAGGCAAATGTAAGGTCACAGGTTACAGAAGGGAGGACACTTTGGGGTTTGTACACCTTTCTGGTGACTCTAATGATGCCCCAGTCATGGTTTCCAGGGTCCTCTTCCTCCTTTCAAGCCTCTTTGTGACTCTTTTTGTGAGCCCCTCATTATTACTATTTTTAAAATGGCTTCCCTGAAAGGAAGGACACTCCTGGGAGGCGGCAGGCCTGCCAGCCCCAGAGCTGGTAGTGGGGAGGAAGCCACAGCCCCTGTGCCCCCGGGGCCCAGCCTTTCGACGCCTGCCCAGGTCAGGGTGCAGATGTGCCACCAGAGGGAGCTCCAGGTCACAGCAACCCTGCTGTGTGGCCACCACAGGCCCGCCGGGCTTGGCTGTCCTGCCTGGCTGGGCCCCTCTCTCCCTACCCCAGCTTCTCCCCACTCTTCACCAGAGCTCTGCTCCCTCAGCCCCACAGCAACCACTTTGGGCCGAGCCCCAGTGTCAGGCACAGGCAGGGACACAGACCTGTCCATAGGGTTCTCTGCTCACTGGAGAGCTCACAGCCTCTCCTGAAACCCAAACCCAGCTGGCATGGACAGGGGGACTGCTGAGGACTCAGGCCTTTTTGCAAGAAGTGGAGCTTGACATAGTCTTCTCTGTGGAGGGCACCCAACATCCCTTCCAGCCCTACCCACCCCTCCCCTGCCAATTCCTCTCTGGCTGAATACCTCACTGAGAAGTCTCAGGGCCCATGACTTTCTGAGGTGAAAAAGGGCTTGGCAGAGTCTAGCCACCTTTCCTTACTAGGGGCTTGTTGGGAGCCACACAAAGGCAACAAGATGGCCACTGAAACAACAAGACGGCCACAGTTCATGAGGTTCCTGCTTCACTTCCTGGAGATTAGCTGCGAGCCCGCGCGCGCCAACAAGAAAGCCCGCGCGCGCCAAGAGATACTCTTCTCCCCCTCCTTCCCCATTATCATATACCAATCAGAATGTAACTCGCTGCGCCATCCCTGCTATGCAGCCAATCCCCTGCTTACAAGTATCCTATGGCCCACTCTGCCCCTGAACACTGGTGTATATCTACCCCCGTCTTACAATAAAATTTGAGGGCTTGATCAGAATACTGTCTTGCCTTCGCTCTTCTCTCGCCCCCATTTTCTTTCAGGTCGGATCCCCCTCGTCCCCACAAATAACTAGGTCCCGCTGGACGGGACAAGTGGCGCCCAACGTGGGGCTCGAGGCGCGGATCCTTCGCAGGCGGACCCCCGAGTAAGATATCGTCTGGCCAGACCCCTTCTTGATGAAACAATAGGAGACGCCTTTCGCCGCTCACGGAGGTCGTCGTCCCTGGTGAGTACCGGCCGCCTTACAAGAAAATGGGAACTAGATTAAGTAAAGAAGCGGTCTTCATAAGAGACCTAAAAAGTTCACTTAGGGAGAGAGGAGTTCGAGTTAAAAAGAAAGACTTGGTAAAGTTTTTTATTTTTGTTGATGAAGTCTGTCCGTGGTTTATCATTAATGGCCCCGAAATTCATCCAAAAAAATGGCAGAAAGTAGGTAGAGATTTAAATGATTATCTTATCAAAAACGGCCCTGACTCTGTTCCTGTTTCAGTATTTTCCTATTGGGGTCTTATCAGAGATATTGTTGAAAATACTGACCCTGATAAACGTCAACTCTTGTCAGTGGCAGAATATTGCCTCCGCCCCCTATCTCGGGCGGCCTCAAAATCGTCTCTTTCGAGTGATCCCCCTGCCCCAAAATCAGCTAAATCCCCCTCCCCTAGCCCGACACCATCTTTGCTCGGTGCCCTCCATGAAACCCCTCCCAAATGTTGCATTTATCCGCCTCTCCCTCGAGATTCAGACTTTGTCGATACACAAAAGGTTTTTCCAGTCGTGACTAAGAGCCAAAATGGCGAACCTTTAGATCCGGGAGACGCGGCCGAACTAGAAGACGAGGCGGCCAGGTATCACAACCCAGATTGGCCCCTTGCCGCCCCGTCGCTTAACCCCCCTTCTTACACACCCCCAGTTTTGAAAGGAGCCTCTTACACTCCCCCTATTCGGCCTCCCAATGTTTGCGCCCCGGCCTTTTTGCCCCCGTCGGCCCCTCCGCTACCCCCTCCGGCTCCCGGTCCTGTTAGCCCCCCTACCAGCACTGAAGACCTAATAGCACAGATAGTAGAACAAAGAATAACTTGCCATCTCCAAAAATTAGTTGTCTCCCAACCAGTTCGTCCCGCATTATATTCGCAAAGGGGCCTCTCTAAGAAACCGCTTACAGCCACAAAACCTAAAAAACAACCTAAAAAACTGCTCTTTCCTGTTCTTACCCGGGCCTCCGCCCGCTCTGGCCCCACCTCCACAACACATAGCCCGGAGGAGGGCGATCTTGAAAGCGACGGCGAAGACGCCCCTGCTGCTCAGGAAATAGAAAGTGAGGGAGAGGAGCAGGCTGAGCCAGAGCCGGCCGAGCCTGCTGATGGCCCTAGAGAATTTCACAAAATCCATTTCAAAAGCTTAAAAGAGCTGAACGCGGCCGTTAAAGCTTATGGCCCCAATGCCCCTTTTACCCTTTCTGTTCTTGATTCGCTGTCTCGAAGAGGACATTTACTCCCAGGTGAATGGCTGCGTATAGTCCAGGCTGTGCTTACCCGTGGTCAGTTTTTAACTTGGAAGGCAGATTTTGCTGACCGCTGTCAGACCATCGCTGCTGCCAATGTAAAAGACCCTCATTCCCCAACAGCGTCCTAGACTTTTGATAAGCTTACGGGACAGGGCAGATATATCTCTGAAACCAGGCAGCAGCGCCTTCCCCTTGGTCTTTTATCTCAAGTGAAAGATGCCGCTTTGGGCGCTTGGATATCACTCCCTGCTTCCAGGACTGCTAACACTCCTCTAACTAAGATCACTCAAAGCTCGCAAGAAGACTATAGCGAATTTGTTAGCAGACTGTTAGAGGCCGCCGAAAGGACCCTTGGTTCCGCGGCTGCCAATGATAAGATTGTAAAACAGCTAGCCTATGAAAACGCCAATTCGGCATGTCGAGCCGTCCTCCGCGGTAAGACTCGAGACAAAACTCTTGATGAAATGCTGAGAATGTGTAGAGATGTCGATCCTTTTACATCCAAAGTCCAAGCCCTTTTAGCTGTAGGTGCCGCTGTTCAAACTCCCCCGGCTTCTTATCCTCCTTCCTTCCCCAAGGGCGCACCGCCTATGCGTAACTGCTTTAAATGTGGACAGCCAGGCCATTTCGCTCGCCAATGCCCTACCACAGCTCCTCCTCCTAGAGTTGGGTCAGTCCCCGGTATTTGCCCTCGCTGCCATAAGGGGCGGCACTGGGCCAAAGAGTGCCGTAACAATCCAACAAATCCTTTTTACAGTACCACAAATCCTTTCACCCCCCCTTTTCAGGGAAACGGGCTGAGGGGCCAGCCCCGGGCCCCCCAGCCAATTCCATTTCAGCCGGCCTCGGGGAACAGCCTAGCTGTAGCACTCCCGCCCTCTATCGGGCCACACCCGGGAGTGCAGGACTTGACCTCTGTGCCTCCTCCTCAACAATATTAACGCCTGAAGAGGGAATTACAATTATTTCCACAGGAATTTATGGCCCACCTCCCAAAGATACTTATTTTCTAATTTTAGGGCGAGCTTCCACCACAATAAACGGCCTTATTGTCCACCCTTCCTTAGTTGACAATGACTATACTGGAGAAATAAAAATTCTTGCTAGTGCCCCCCAGTGCCCTGTCAGCATTATGAAAGGTCAGCGCCTTGCGCAGGCGCTCCCCCTCCCTTTAAGTACATCTCACCCTGCTATTCATAAGCAGCGAGGCTCCTCTACCCCAGGTTCTTCAGACTTATATTGGATCCAAGCTATTACTAAAGAACGCCCCACTCTTAAACTTAAGATCCAAGGAAAAGTATTTGAAGGAATTTTAGATTCGGGGGCCGACTCTACGGTCATATCTCAGGCTTCATGGCCCTCCAGCTGGCCCTTACACGCTTCCTTGACCCATCTACAAGGAATTGGGCAGTCAAGAAACACCTTACAGAGCTCACAGTTATTAAACTGGGAAGATGAAGAAGGAAATACCGGATTCATTCAACCCTTCGTAGTTCCTGGGTTGCCGGTAAATCTTTGGGGAAGAGATATCCTCTCTCAAATGAAGGTCATCATGTGTAGCCCTAATGAAGTTGTAACACAGCAGATGCTTTCACAGGGTTACCTCCCTGGTCAGGGGTTGGGCAAACTAAAACAGGGAGATCCCAACCCGATACTGGCCACGCCTAAGATAGACCGCTCAGGTTTAGGGTTTGAAAAACATTTTTCGTAAGGGCCGTTGCTCCTCCTGCACTCCAGGCAGACAAGATTACTTGGAAAAGTGATGTTCCTGTCTGGATCGATCAATGGCCCCTTACCACTACAAAATTAAATGCAGCCATAGAGTTAGTGCAGGAACAGCTGGCTGCTGGACATATTGAACCTTCTACATCCCCTTGGAACACCCCAATCTTTGTAATCCAAAAGAAATCAGGCAAGTGGAGGCTCCTACAAGACCTCAGGGCGGTTAATAAGACTATGGTCTCTATGGGCGCATTACAACCGGGAATTCCCTCTCCAATAGCCATCCCTAAAGGGTATGTCAAATTAGTAATTGATCTAAAAGATTGCTTTTTCTCCATACCTTTGCATCCTGATGATTGCAAACGTTTTGCCTTTAGTATACCCATTACCAATTGTGTAAGGCCTTCTCCCCGGTTTCAGTGGAGAGTTCTCCCACAAGGAATGGCCAACAGCCCCACTCTTTGCCAAAAGTTTGTAGCCCAGACTATAGACCCCTTTAGGTTGCTCTTCCCCACTTTGTATATTATCCATTATATAGATGATATTCTTCTTGCCGGTCCTGACCAGCAACAGCTCTATGCGGCCAGTCAACAGCTAGTCACTGCCCTCCGAGATCGAGGACTACAAATTTCCCCAGAAAAAGCCCAGGTCCACCCCCCCCAACTTTTTTTAGGCTTTGAATTATTTTCTAATAAAATCCTCACTCAAAAAATTCAGTTAAAGAGAAGCTCCTTAAACACTCTTAATGATTTTCAGCGTCTGCTAGGAGACATCAACTGGCTCAGGCCTTATTTAAAGCTGACCACCGGAGAGTTAAAGCCCTTGTTTGATGTCCTACGTGGAGACCCTGATCCTTCCTCCCCCCGCTCGCTTTCATCAGAAGCACAAAGGGCATTAACCATTGTAGAGCGGGCTATTTCTGAACAGACCATTAGCTACTTCTCTCCACATCTAAGTTTGTGGCTGCTCATTTTCCCTACCCCCTTCTCCCCTACAGGAGTCCTTTGGCAAAACCATCCACTATTTTGGGTTCATTTGCCAGCCTCCCCCCCTAGAGTCTTAGCTACCTATCCTCAATTAGTTGCTGCCCTCTTACGTTTAGGCCGAGAGGCAGCTCTCAAGTTGTTTGGGAGAGACCCTGAAGTTATAACCCTCCCATACAATACATCTCAATTACAATGGCTTATTCAACATGATGATGATTGGGCAATTAGCTGCACCTCCTTCCAAGGGACAATAGACAATCATTACCCTGCAGACAGATTAGTCCAGTTCCTTCAAAAGACCCCGGTTGTCTTTCCCAAGAGGACTAAAACCACGCCAATTGCTGGGGCCGTAATGGTGTTCTCTGATGGGTCCTCCTCCGGTATAGCCGCTTTCAGTATTAATGGGCAAGTTACTCGAATACAGACAGACCTCTCTTCTGCACAACTTGTTGAACTAACTGCAATAATCAAAGTTTTTGAGCTTTTAATAGATGCCCCCTTTAACCTTTACACTGACAGTGCCTATGTAGCAACCTCTGTTCCCCTATTAGAGACAGTGCCTTACATACGTCCCTCTACAAATGCTTCCCCCCTATTCGCAAAATTGCAAAAATTAATTCTAAACCGCGATGCCCCTTTTTTCATCGGGCACATACGCGCTCACACTGGCCTTCCAGGGCCGCTTGCCAAAGGCAATGACAGAGTTGATCTGGCGACTCAATTAGTAGCCTCTGTCACGTCAGACTCACCCTTGGCTGCAGCCCAACGGGCTCATGAACTACATCATCTCAATGCTCATACTCTTAGACTCAAATTTTCAATCACCCGAGAACAGGCCCGCCAAATAGTTCGGCAATGTCAAGGATGTCTAACTCTCCTCCCAGAGCCTCATAACGGAATCAACCCCCGGGGGTTGGTTCCAGGAGAGATATGGCAAATGGATGTCACTCATTACCCTCCCTTTGGTAAATTAAAATATATCCATGTGTCTATTGACACATGTAGTGGTTTCCTATGTGCATCCTTGCAAACGGGAGAGGCAACTAAAAATGTTATTACCCATGTTCTCTCATGCCTGGCATATCTACCACCACCTAAAATCTTAAAAACTGACAATGGGCCTGGATACGCCAGCTCTAGCTTTAAACAGTTCTGTGCGCAGTTAGGTATTAAGCACATAACAGGAATTCCCTATAATCCCCAAGGCCAAGGCATTGTTGAAAGAGCCCACTTAACCCTTAAAAACATGTTATTCAAACTTCAGTCGGGGGGAGAAGTACTCTATCCGAAAACAGGTAATGCAAAGACACTCCTAAATCATGCACTGTTTGTTCTTAATTTCCTTACTTATGACTCCGCGGGTAAAACCGCTGCTGATCGCCTTTGGCATCCCTCCACGGCAGATAATTATGCACAGGCTATGTGGAGAGATCCGATGACCAACACATGGCACGGGCCTGACCCTGTGCTCATATGGGGGAAAGGACATGCTTGTATATATGATGCCAAGGCACAAAATGCCCGATGGCTCCCAGATAGGCTCATTAAACTCCTAGACACAAATAGAGGCAAAAACAGTAATAATTCCAGTCCAGGGCATATTAACCCCTGAGAAGCCTTCCCTTTCTGTTTATTTTCAGGAGGCAAAAATGAAGATTTGTACACTATTGACCCTCGTCATGACCTTTCGCCCCGTTTGGACCCATCAGATTTTCAATTTCACCTGGACAGTCACCAGTGAAGCAGGAGACGTCGTTTTCAGTTCTTCTACCTTAGCAAGTTCCCCCCCATGGCCTGTTCTTGCCCCTGACCTCTGTGACTTGGCCGCTGGAGCTTCTGCAGCCTGGGGGACCCCAGACATTTACTTTCCTTTTTCCACCTCCCCTGAGACCTACCCTGAGGGACAATCTACCACCTCTCCTGGGTGTAACAACACCCCTAGGAGAACCTACCTCAGAGAAACAGAATTTTATGTTTGCCCGGGAGCTCATAGAGATCGAGCCCTTAACTATAAATGTGGATATAGAGACTCCTATTTCTGTGACTCCTGGGGGTGTGAGACTACAGGAGATGCTAGTTGGAAGCCTAGCTCCACCTGGGATTATATAACTGTAAGTAGGGCTTGGAATCCCAAGCCTAACTCAACTGTTACCCCAGAATGTCAAAGCACCCAATCCACAAGGGGGCGATGTACACCGCTCTCCATTGCCTTTACTGACAAGGGAAAAAGGGCCCCTATTGATAGATGGCTCAGGGGACATGAATGGGGGCTAAGGCTTTATGTTTCAGGGAAGGACCCTGGGCTCACTTTTAAAATCAAATTAATTCGATCCATTCCAAACGCCAACAAGCACGTTGTCCTTGGCCCTATTGCCCCTAAGGCAAGAGACCCAAGACCTTCTAACCCTTCTCCCCTGTCTACTAGTACTGTTTTCCAGGCCTTGCTCCCCCCAGTTTTACCCTCTACAGGCGAAATCCTTAAAGGCCTGGCTAATGTGACTGCAGAATCCCTTAACTCCACTGGATATAGCGAGTGCTGGTTATGTTTCTCCCCCGTTCCCCCGTTTTACGAAGGGATAGCAGTTTTAGTAAACACCTCAGCAGACCTCATACTTACCAATGACTCCAGCAAGACTCGCTGGTCAGACCCCTCCCGTTTTTCAGAGACCTCTCCGGGTCTCACATTGACGCAGCTTTCGGGAATAGGCCTCTGTATACATAGCCCCATCTTGCGTCTACCCCCTCAGCTAATACCCATTTGTAACAGCTCCTTCTCACCCCCGCTGTCCTATGAATTCCTTGTCGCGCCCAACGGTACTTATTTTGCTTGCTCCTTTGGCATAACGCCCTCTGTTAACCCGCGCTTGCTAATATCTAACAATGAATATTGTGTTTTAGTCATACTCATGCCCAAGATTTCCATACATCCCACCGAAGACCTCCTTCCATATTACTCGGGCTCTACTCGCACTAAGCGTGAGCCAGTAACCGCCATTACCTTATCTGTAATATTAGGATTAGGAGCAGCTGGGGCTGGAACAGGCATTGCCTCCATAATTACTTCTAAACAACAATATTATGCTCTTAGTCAGGCTATTGATAAAGACATACAAAATCTGCAAGAAGGTTTAGACAGCCTGAAAGAATCTGTTGTCTCTCTCTCTGAGGTAGTGCTCCAAAATCGCCGAGGGTTAGACCTCCTTTTCCTGAAAGAAGGAGGCCTCTGCGCTGCTCTTAAAGAAGAATGTTGCTTCTATAAAGACAAAACAGGGTTAGTGCAAGATAGCATTGATAAAGTTAAGAAAAACCTAGAAGCCAGGCAAAAACAAAGAGAAAAGGATGAGGCCTGGTATAAAAACTGGACCTCTGCCACCCCTTGGTTAACTACTCTGATCCCCACCATCCTTGGACCCTTGGCAGGATTCTTCCTTTTAGTGTCTCTTGGCCCTTGGGCCTTAAGAAAACTGACAGTTTTTATTCGAGAGCAGGTTGACCAGCTCGTCAAGCCAGCAGTTGCTGTTCATTATCACAGACTTACAGCCTGTGATGAAGAGTCTTACACCGAACCAACCAATGCTCCCGGTCTCCAGTTCTCAACTTTACAGGCGCCTCAACCATGGTACCATCGATTCTGGCACCGTACTTAATGTGGCCCATATGCTGGTCAGCCAGAACCAGACATACCCCTAACTATGAGGGTATGGGCATCGAGATGAGTGCGAGACAAAGTACCGCAAGGGAGGGTTCTTCCTAGAACCTCTCTGGTCCTCCCTGAGAATACGCCTGGCTTGCATAGAGGTTGGTATCCATATGTACATAAAGCCTTGATATATTAAGATTAATTTGGCTTTCAGCTCTGCCTCTCCTCCCTAAAAGATACCGAGAGCATTTGCGAAATGTTACCCTGCTGGAGGAGCCAGGCCTCTATTCCCTCACTCGATTAAGGCCCACCTTTCTGAAATAAATAGAAAGGGAGGAGATGTTGGGAGCCACACAAAGGCAACAAGATGGCCACTGAAACAACAAGACGGCCACAGTTCATGAGGTTCCTGCTTCACTTCCTGGAGATTAGCTGCGAGCCCGCGCGCGCCAACAAGAAAGCCCGCGCGCGCCAAGAGATACTCTTCTCCCCCTCCTTCCCCATTATCATATACCAATCAGAATGTAACTCGCTGCGCCATCCCTGCTATGCAGCCAATCCCCTGCTTACAAGTATCCTATGGCCCACTCTGCCCCTGAACACTGGTGTATATCTACCCCCGTCTTACAATAAAATTTGAGGGCTTGATCAGAATACTGTCTTGCCTTCGCTCTTCTCTCGCCCCCATTTTCTTTCAGGTCGGATCCCCCTCGTCCCCACAAATAACTAGGTCCCGCTGGACGGGACAGGGGCTAAGTGGAGGCAGTGAAACTGTTAAATCCTTACTCCGTCATTTAAGAGCTGAGCCACCTTAGGTGGGTTCTCTAACCTCTCTGAGCACAGGCTGCAGCAGTACCATCCTCTTAAAGTCCTGGGAGATGACACATGCAAGGTGCTTGGCACTGTGCCTGCAGTTAGCCATCATCATTCTGAAGGTGGCCTGCTTGAGGCCACTGGTCAAGCTGAGGTGGCAGACCTACCTCCTGACTCTGAGGCCTCAGCTTTTCCTGCAGTGGTGGGCAGAGGCCCCAGGAAGAGGATGCCAGCTCTGGTTGCACCCTTATTTTGGGGAGAGGGCTGCTACCAGCTGATGTCACAGTATTGTCCCCAGGTGCCTCATCTGCGTTTTCCTGCCAGGGGCTTCCCTGGGAATGGCCCCACCCTTCTCTGGCCACCACATCTGATCTCCCTCAATCCCAGTCCAGGGGTGGGGGCAGAAGGAGGGAAGAGGTGTTGGGGAGGGAGAGGGGGAGGTGGTCTCAAACATGCTAGGGGGCGCCTGAACCCTCACAGAGGGTGGTGTGCCAGCATCTAGCTAGCACATACTCTGACCCAGGGCTTCTACTTCAGGGGACTCAATCCTACAGATGCGAAATAAAATAATGCACGTTTCCCACTGCTGCTTTGTGTGCCATAACAAACAAAAGCTGGAAGGAACCTAAACTCTCCTTCAGCAGGGGACTGCCAAAGGAATTATGGTTGACTCACAGAGTGAAATACTAGGCAACTGCAAACAAGAATGAAGACCTGTTGGTACCAAGATGGAACATTCTTCAAGCTACAGTCAACTAAAAAAGTCAAAATGTGATAAGGGGAAAATGTGCACGCACATAAATGTACACAGATTCATATATACATGCATCGCAGAGCTCTGCAGGTTGAATCAGAAACTGCTCCTTCTGTTGCCTGGGGTGGAGGATCAGAGTGGCAGGGGGCCTGGAGTGGGAGGGGTCCTTTTTGTTATTTTGAACAGTGAAACGTGAATATACTACCTATTTTAAAAAGTAATTTTAGAACTCTCTTCAATGGAAGGAAACGGCGGCCAAAGAAAAAATATACAATAAAATGTAGTTACTGTAATATAAATAATATGATATGATACAATGTAATAAGTTTGGGTTGGAGAGAAGCTGGGATTCCTTCCCCTTTTGCACCTCTTGGGCTTCACTCCCTTCTCCTCTCCCTCCTCTCTGCCTTTCCTGTGTGGCCTGCATGAGCTTTCTCTGACCTCATTCAGCCATTCAACTCATTCATTCACGTTTCATCTATTCATTCACCAAATGTGCTCAGGGACAGAGGCAGGTTACTTAGCAGACAAAGACTCTACTTTCTGCTGTCTATAGGGGCAACAGATATTGTGGACACAAAACCACCCAACAGTGACACTGCAGTTAGTCTAAGTGCTGAGAAGGATTGAAGGGGGCACAGGAAAGGGGAACCGACCCAGCTGCAGAGTTGGAAAGGCTTTTTGGAGGAAGTGAGTTCTTTTCTGTTTAATTCTTGAACAACCTCTTAAAATCTCTTATGAAAGGATTCAAGCATATTCAACAGTAGAGAGAATATTACAATGACCCTGGTGCAGCCACCACCCAGCTCCCAAGCTAATCACCGTACCAGGTCCTGTTTCATGCCTGCCCCCCACCCTACCCAATTACTTTGAAACAAATCCCAGGCATTTTGTTATTTCACCTATAAGGACTTCAGTATGTATCTCCCAAATGACTCTTTTAAGTATGTATATATATATATATATATATAAAATCACAATACCATTATCATGTCTAAACAAAATTAGCTTTTCCTTAAGAGAGGAAGTGACATTTAAGCTGAAAGCAGATTAAGCAGAGAGTATAGAAGGTGCAAAGTCCTGAGGCAGAGAGGGGTGTGCACACATGGGGGCGTAAGGAAGAAAGAGAAGGCCCATGTGGCTGAAGCAAAGGTGACAAGGGTGTAGGCAGTGATCATATACCCTTTGGGGTTTCCTAAGTTACAGTACAGAGCTCATAGCCATGGGGAGCCCCTGACTGGTTTTAATCAATGTTGAGAGATGATCTGATGGGTAGTGAAAAAAATCATAAGTAATTTCAGCATAATGCCTGGGCCTCCCATTGATTCTGAACTATGCTTTTCTTTGAGGCCATGTATCATATAAGTTGAGCAGTTACTTATCTCCTTACAGTTTTCAACACCTGTGTTCCTGTTTGATGATAGATGACAGGGACAGAGAATATACAGACTGGAGTCCAAACCCCACCTCTGCTCTTTATAAGGTGGCCAACTGCAGGGAGGCCCCCTCCCTCTCCTCGTCTGTGAAAAGGGCCATGGAGTCTGGCTGCAGAGCTCACTGTGGAGACAGTGCAATGCCGTAAGGCGCCCAGGGACAGCACATGGTGGTGCTTAGCCCACATGTTTTCCTCCCTGCTTCCTGCCCCCAATGTCGTATTTTCATTACTGAGAAATGTGCTGTGGAGAGGGAAAGAGAAGCCAAGGGTCAGGGCCTACTTGAGGTAGGACACTTCCCCCTGCTAGCAGCCTTGAGCTCAGGCTTCCTGCTCTTTCTGACCCATGGATGGGGCTGGTGTGGGGATCGGGGAGGGTTGGGGTATAACAGCTAAGCTTTCCCATTGGATGCTTAAGGCTGGTGGTGTCCCAGGTAGAAAAACCCAGACTCTCAAGGAATTAAAAAAAAAATGTGGAGGGTATCCTCAACTGCTAGCAGTATGGTTTTGGTGGGGTTATGTTAAGGGCTGAGTCTTCTTCCTGGCTTGGGACCCCAGGCCTCCAAGTCAAGGACAAAACCCCAATAATGGTTAGCTTGTTACCTTGGCCAGGATTTGTGGTCTCAGCATATCTACCCCAGAAGCCACAGCTAGGGCGGGTCAGCTCCTTCAACTCTATTCTGCAGGCACACACAGATCAGCCTCTAGCTCAGGTGGACACTCACGTAGGTAAACATGTGCACATCTCCTTACGTGTATATGTATATTCCTCCGTCTACACTTACCCACCTGCATGTACATATATGCACACAAGCAGGCATACATGTGCAAACTGACACACACACACTGCCATACACTCATACCCATACGCCTTAAACACATGCAAACAAAAATGCTCACACTTGGATATACCACCCTCATGTGCAGAACATACTCCTGCTGTGGTAGATCAATTCCAAAGATGGCTGTCATTGGTTCCTTTCTTCTCTGCACGTGCACACTTCCCTGCCTGTCTAAAGGGGAATTCTATTTCCCTCCTCCTGAATACTTGTGGTAGAAGTAACATTCTGAGATGTCTGAATCCAGCTTTAAGAGGACTGGCAGCTCTTGCTTCTTCCTAGTTGGAGTTACCTGCCATGTCGGAAGTCCAACTATTCTGAGACCCCCATGTGTGAGAAGCACAAGCTAGTCAGTCAGGCAAGCAGAGAAAGGAGCAATGCGGAGAGGCTGTAGATGTTCCAGCAAAGCTTAGCCACTAGTGGAATGTAGCTTTGTGAGTGACCACAGACAACATTACATGAGGCAGATGACCACCCAGCCACACCCTGCCCAAATTCCTAACCCACAGAATCATGGGAAATGTCAAAACTTTGTTGTTTTAAGCCACTATGTTTTGGAATGGTTATGCAACAAGAGGTAATTGACACACCCGTACATGTTATATACTCATGCATACATAAATACAAACTCATGTACACTTACAGACACACTTGCGCACATGCACATAACTTTGTACTTGACTCTGTCTATTCAACATCCCTTCCTACTTGTCTTCCTTCTTGACAGAACTCTGCTAGACGACTGCCATTTCTCCAAGAAGCCTTGTGCTTCAAAAGGCTAATCCTGCTTTCAGCTCCAGGAAGGGGATCCTCAGTAGTCTATCCACACTTGGTGGTGTTGGTTCCTAACGGAGATTAGTTTAGCTTCGGTCATGTGTTCAAGTTCTAGCCAATGAGACATGGGGGAAGGTAGGCTTGGGGCTTCTGGGCCAACTTCATTCTTAGGAAAGTCACCCTAGAAGCTAAAATGCATTGATTTGTAACTGGATTCTCAGTGCCTGAGTGTGGAATGTGGAAATCTGGGAGCCATTTTGTGACCATGAGGATGCAGAACTAAGCAAAGTGGAGAGGGAGAGGTGGAAAGATCAAAGGCTCTTAAAGACATTATTGCTCAACACAGTCAGCTTGAGAGTCCTCCCTCTGACCTCTGGAACTCCAGTTACGTGTGATAATATTTTATTTATTATTTGAGGTGTCTGTTTTTAGGTTTGATTGTTTTTACATGTAGTCGAAGGTGTCCAACTAGTATTTCCCCATCCTTCAGTAAGCAAACCCTCTCATATGCATGTATTTAAATAGATCCAGAGCCAGACACAGAGTCACAACAGAGCACCCGTGCACTCTGCTTTACATATATACACAAGTACATAATAATTCTATACTCCACATGCATACACAGTGATATATACCTAAATACAGGGACAGCATACATCCAATACATCCTCTTACATACACAGATAGAGGAACATATATGCTTCTCACATACATGCAATTACTATTACAATACCACAGCCCTAAATGCACCTGGGTAATGTGTATTTTTGTACAGAGAGGTACAGAGACATACATACTGGTCACATCAGTATCAGTATCAATTTACCCATTCCTGCCCATGCCTGAACAGCCACAGTAAACATACCCACAGCTCTGAGGGGCTGCTTGGCTGCAAGCAGGGTGAGAAGCCACTGGCAGAGGCCAACAGCAGAAAGTTCCAGAGAGTTAAGAAAGAGGGACTTGCAGACCAGAACACAGCCCAGGAGTCAGTAAGTCAGTTCCAGGGTGGCTTGGACATATGGCAGCTCCATGGTCATGGAGGCTGAACTAAACACAGCACCCAGGAAGGCTGTGATAAGCTATTTCTATCCTCAAAGAGGAAAGAACACTTCCCTATAGTGGCCCAGCACCTCCTTTCATACTAACACATAGCCCTCTAAGGCCCTCCTGTAGGCAAACAATTGAATTAAACATTATATGAAGTCATGCAAATTTTCACCACTTATGCCACTGGACATTCCAGCTGGAGAGAAAAGTTATGTGCAAAGGCAACAGGTGCAAATCGCACAGTGCATGTGGGGTATTCCCATGACAATGAGTTTGTAGCAAAATGAGAGCAGGACAGAACATGAGGCTGGGCAGGTGGGTAAGGGCCACAGCGAGTCCCTAGGTTTATCTCCAAACTCCCATGGCCCCGGCTATTTATCCTAACCTTTCCCCAGAACTGTTCCCCCATCCCGCCCTGTGCCATGTGACTTTGCACACAGGCCTTCATTTCCTATGCCTGGTCTTATGCCAGACTCCTAAACCAAACTGATAAATGAGATGTTTTGGGAGACGAGGTAGTAATACACAAATTTCCTTTCTCACTTGCGTATGAGATTATTTGGGCATTATTCTCTAAATCCCTTCTTTTGTAGATTTCCATAACCCAGATATTACATTACCAAGGATATTCTTGTTTAGCTTTTACTTATTGAAAATTTTAAAAATTCACCTTTCAGAAATTTTATGTTTCTAATAAAAAGCAGTTTCTAAAATAGCACATGTGGTATGATCCCATTTTGAATAAAACATGTGTATATTTATATGTGCATATAAAAAGGTCTGGAAGGATATATATATATGCCAACTATTACACAGGAGTTATACTGAGTGATGAGATTACAGATGATTTTCATCTTGGCTCCGCCTCTGACAGATGATTTTCATGTACTTTAGATTTTTCTGCCTTTTTCTGAGTTATATGCAAAAAGCAAGTATTACTTGTATGACCAGGAGAAAATAATTTCAAACTAAAATGAAGTGTAATCAACATTTTAGCCAAAAGTGTCAAGTTGGTCATAAGAAAGTGGGAATGAAGAGAACATTGCCAGGAGAAGTGAGAAAAGGAGCACAAAATCAACTTGCGCGGGAGAGAATGCCCGGGTCTTCATGGGACCTGATCTGCCCCTTACCAAAGGAGCCGGCAGCCCATCTGAACCAAGGCAGTCAAACAGGTAAACAGGATCCCAGGAAGGGCTCTGACCCCAAGGTCCATTTGACTGAGGCGGGGGTGTGAGCCATATGTGCGTGGCAAGCATACGATGTGGTAAGTGCATACGATGTGGTAAGTGCGAGCTGGAGCTGAGAACTCACCTGGGGGGCTAGGCGCAGGGGTTCTGTTCCCAGCTCTGGCACCCAGTGACCTTTGGCAAATTGCTTCACCTCTGTAAACCTCAATCTCCTTATCTGTTAAAGGAGTTTAACGATAATAATTGGGATGCTTTGATGGCCAGATGAGATAACCTATCTGTGACTGCTTTGTGAACACTAAGGTGTGGTACAGCTCACCTTTCACCCAGCATCAGTGTCTCAGTGCCTCAGTGCAAAGGAACCCATCCCTGTGGCGGAAATTCAGACGTTAGCAGTAAGCAAGTGGAATGGACAATCTGGAGGCCAGGCCACTTTTGGATGGGCCTTAAAAATTGCAACATGCAGGTTGGAGCCCCCATGGCTCTGACATTACAGAACATAAAGGCAGGAAGGACACTCTGGCCTCAGCTGAAAGATTTGCGCAGCCAGTGCCCCCTCTGCACAGCAGTACACCCCAAGGAGAGAGAAAAACAGAGCTCACTTCCTGGCTTTCTCTGAACGTCCAATCCTTTCCATAATTTAACTGCCTGCTCCGGATGATTACTTTTCTCCTGCTTATGAGCTTAAAGCAATTGTAGTTCCTAGTAACTAGAGACTTAATAAGGCTAAATTATAATGACTGTCCTGCAGGATTACACACAGCATTAACACCAAATGAGTTCATTAGAAATTCATTAGGAGTAATTCCTGTGGCTGCCACAGGGATTAATCACAGTTGGCCAGAGGCAGGAGAGGGGGCGAAGAATAATGGCTTGGGGAACTGAATGAAGACCTTTTGGCATCTGGCTTTGGCCTGAAGCAGTATTCACAGGTAAGCTGCTTTGGTTTGTAAATTTGGAGGTGAGGTTGCTTGGATGTTACTGGATCTATCTGCCTCACTTCCTCTTTCTCCCTGTGGTTATGGCCCCAGGCAGAATAAAACCAAAAGACACTGGAATGGGCAATCTTCTTTTCCAGTCCTGGGAAGCTGAGGCATCCTAGGGAGGGCTGATAGTCCTCACGTGCCTTGAATATATTTCCCCTTCCTCTCTAAGAGCACTTCCTGTTCCCTTCCCTGAAGAGCCTCCCTTCCGCCTGCTGCACGTGGGTCTTTGAAGGATTGTCAATCAAGACTCTCCGCCCACCCCCAGGAGTGGATGCAGGACCCTTGCCAAGCCAACTGAACTTCCTTTCCTGGTATTTTTTTAGTAGCTAGCACTTATCAAGTATGTGCTAGGTGCCTGTCCCTTTCAGAAGTGCCTTCATATGTTGAGTCATCCAATGGTCCCGTGTCCCTGGGAAGTGGGTCAAATTGTTTGCTCCATTCTGCCAACGAGGACACCCAAGCATAGAAATTAAGTAATTAAGTGACCTGCCCAAGGGATATACCCCGTGACTGACCAAGCTGGGAATTTGAGTCTTGAGCGGATGAGTCTTGCTGTAAGGATGGAGGATGGCTGAGAGTGATCCACTGGGTGGCAGTGCCCTAAGAAGAAAGGGTGTCTTGCCTTCTTGCTCCCTGGTGCTGCCTACCTTGAGGTCTGGTGGTTTAGCTTTGAAAAAAATGCTTTTTTCCTTTTTGCTTGGGGAATGTCGCTTATATCTGAAAAAGCCCTAATGCCTGAGTTAACCAAGTACCCATAAAGTCCCTACTATAGGTCCCCCTGGTGGGTCACGGAGAAGCATAAGACTGACTCCCTACCCTCTAGCTGCTTACATCTCAGTTAGAAAAGCAATGGTAACAATTTAATCCTGCTCTGCAGATTCTAAGTGGAAGAGAGCCAGACCTGGGTGAGCTAGGTTGGGAGGAGAAAAAGGTTTCATGGAGGGCACAGCACATGAGCTGGACAGGATCTTGGGGAAGAGGTCACTACCATGGACACTGTGGGCCATCTGCCCATCCCATAGTGCCTTCCTCAAAAACTGGCCCTTTCTGCCCAAGCAGTGGCCCTGAGAGATGAGGGAGTCCTCACGACTTCACTGGTGGGGCTGTGCATCAACATGCAGCCCTGTTTAGAAAATTCCCCACTGCATGGGGTGTGTGTGGTGGAGGGTGGAGTCTACCTCCCCGCACTGGGACATTGCCTCTGCAGCTAGTTATGCAAAGAAGCAGGGACCAGAGAACTGTTGTGGTGGTGCAGGGCATATCCAGTGCCCAGGGGAAGGGTGGCTGGAGTGTGGGGGTGCAGTGCCACCGTGAGAGGGGTGCAAACCACCCAGCCAGCTTTTGGTGGTACTGGCAGTGGGATCCTCATAAAACCAGTTCTGTGATGTGCTTGTCACTGTGGCTCTAACTGCTCTCCCTCTCCCATCCCTGCTAGTTTTCCAAGCCTGGAAATTCTGTGATCTAACCAATATCCTTTCAATAGAGTTCTTCTCTGCTCACATCAGTTTCTAGTGCTTGTGATGAAGAGCTTGCCTCCCTGCCCACAGCTGAGTGGACCAGAGGCAGACACTGGACTCATGACGGACCAATCAGATTACCTTTCTCCTGACTTGGATTCTGTTGGTTACTCTGACAGCCCTGTTGTCTCCAGGCTCATGGACAGCAGACACTGGTCTCATCTGTGGGGAATCAAGGAGACACGGAGAGAGAAGCTGCACATGATAGCAGAGAAACTGGTTCTCGATGCTTTACAGTTCCTGGGTCTAGTTCCTCACGATGCCCCAAATTCCATTTCCACCCTTTGGGTTCCCCAAGTTGCCACTGCATCCTTATAATATTAAGTTAAGCCATATAAAATTGTTGTTTTTATAGGTTAAGAAGGTCAAAGCAATTGAGTATGGCTTAACCTAGTAAGTTCCCCCTTGTGGCCTAAGCTAGTTAAAGTGTGTTTCTTTACTTGTAACCCAAAAGTTTGTGTCTACAACAGATATTCCATCAGCTCAAAAGTAGCAAGTGGAATAGGCAGACACAGAGCAGAAAACAAGAGTTTTCTGTCTGGCAAAAACTGCCCCCAGTGGGAAGGCTGCCCTGCTCCCAGTGGCTACAGGACTCCCATCTTGTCTCCAGGTCTTGTCTCTGAGGTCATCGTCTACCACTGATTTATGACCCATGAACATCCAGCAGAACAAATACTATTCAAGTTAATTCATGGCATTGAATAATGCTTTTGTTTGTGTTTTCTCCACACTGTGGTGTTTCCTATTCACATATGCTCTTTCATCCTTCTTAACCTAATTGTCCAATAATAGGGGACTGGTGGAATGAGTTGTGATAATATCCATATAGTGGATTATTATATAGCCATTAAAGTGATGGCTAGGGATGGGTGGACTTGGGTTATGGGAATGATACAGGAAACCTGATAAAACTTGATGACCACCCAGTGATGAGAAGAAGGATTACCCTGCTGTTCAAAATTCAGTGGAGGGAGTACCATGAATGTGTGGTGGTATCATCTTTCCCTTGCTCCCCTCTGCCCCCTGACCATTGTACCTTTTCTGATTGAAGTCAGCAGTCCTGGAGATGGGAGGAGGAAAGGCAATTTTTTTGGTCCAAGGATGGGACCTGGGAAGCCAAGATGGCCAAAGAACATTGAGGGTCCTGGCAGAGGGAGTGATGCATCCATGGTCTCAAAAGTGAAGGAAGTGAGGCTAAGGGGATGAGCTGTGAGGCTGGGAGCTTCATTCAGTGGGATGGGGACTGTTTTCTCTTCTGCTGTGTATCTCCATTCCCTAAAACATAGCCCAGTTCTCAGTAAATGCATATTGAATGAGGGAATTAATGAATGCATGGGTTATAGCTCTGGCATCAGAGCTTTTCCATGGAGAGCCAGCAGGATCCACGGTAGTGCCAAGTACCATTTCAGATCAGGGTGAACTGAGTTCAATTCCAAGCTTCATTGATGACAAGCTGTGTGACCTTAGACAAGTCATCTGACTTTGCTGAGTCTAGACTTTCTTTTCTGCAAGTAGGGATAATAACAGCCCTCTCAGAAGTTTGTCGTGTGGACTAAATGAGATGCCATGTGCTCAGCACTTAGCACAGTGTCTGGCACTTTGGGATCCCTCACTAAGTACTGCAGGAGCAATAATAGTCTCCAAGAGTTCAGTCGTTCCTGGAGGCTGCATCCAAATAAAATTGTTGCATTTAGTTAGAGGACATGAGGGCAGGACCTGAAGCCAGACTGTCTCCTCCACTTACCACCTAAGTGTGGCATTTCTGAGCCTTAGTCTCCTCATCTGCACAGTGGGGATAATATCAGGGCCTGCCTAATAGGCTGGTTGGGAAAACTGGGTGATAATTCATGTAAAACACTTAGCAAATTGCAGGTATACAATAGAAGTTGGCTCCTAGTGTTCCTTATCAGCTGAAACGGAGAAGTCCCTGGGAGGAGCAGGCTTTGGTGAGAGTCAAAGAACAGGCATTTTGAACATGTTAAGGTTGAGATGGCATAAGACATGAAGTGGACCTGCTAGGTAGACAGGTGGACCTAAATACAGAGGTGAAGTCTGAGATGAAGGAAGAAACGGGGGAGTCATCAACATCGGGGGGATATTTAAAGCCATGGACTGGATGAGATTACCAGGAGAGAGGGTGCTCAGGACTGAACTCTGGGGCTTCTGATCGTTGTGAAGAGGGGGATGATTGTCACTGCAAAGCTGGTGACCAGGCACAGCAGTGTTGCAGGTGCACAGCCAGCCTAGCCCAGCACCATTAACTTAACACCCTTTCATATATTGTGTGCCAGGCACTGTGAAAAATGCTTCACAGGAATTAACTCATTTAATACTTGTAACAACCCTTTAAGACGGGCATTCATATTCCCATTTTGCAGATGAGAAAACAGACCCAGGAAGATAAATAACCTGCCTGAGGTCAGGCAGCCAGTGAGTGGCAGAGCCAGGGTTCAAACCCAGGCATCCTGGCCTCAGAGTCTCCATTTCTCCCGCTTCTAATTGTAGACAAAGTACCGACTGGCCTTTCCAAGGGAATGCTGGGTTTCTTAGCCTCTAACTCCTGAGAGCAGAGCTACGAGAATCATCGCGGAATGCTCTCAGAGGTCCCATTTAGCCTCGATATTCTAGAATCAACCCAATTAACATTTCAGATTCTTGGCTGAGGAAAAAAGAGGAAGGAGGTCTCCATCAAGGAATATATAACCATGACAATTATTCCATATAAGGCCCCGGAAGGCCCTGGGGTGGGACGTCAGGAGGAGGCCCAGGGCTTCTCCTCCAAGTACGGACTCAAGCACCTGCCTTTCCCACTCCTCCCTCGCTGCTCTCAGGATAATGGTGGCTGCTGTGGGGCAGGAGCCAGAAGCTGGGGGAGAAGTTGGGCTGATGCAGGGGATTAGCCTTGGGGCCCTTCTTTATCTCTACTGGAATATAGTTGCTCGATTGGTTCAATTGCCCTGTAAAATCTCACTAGGATATGAAGGCGGTCTGAGTTCATTTACCCCTCTTAGGAAGTTCTCAGGGAGTGTCTGCACAAACAGGTGAACCCCAGCTGGAGAGGAAAAAAGCAGGGAAGGGAGGGAAGAGGGCTGGAGAGCTGGATGCACCCGGGCAGAGCAGCACTGCTGAGTCAGGCATTCTGCACCAATGCTGCCCTCTCCCACACCCTCACCACTCCCATCCTGCCATTGACACTGACCTTGGAGGAGCAGTAACTAAGCAGAAAACAGTCTGACTGCGCAGAATGAAGTCAATGGGAAAGGGAGCAAAGTGAGGGCCGGGAGAGGCCATGTGACCCACCCTGCCAGCTCCTGCCCATATCCCATATCCCACATGACCCTGCTTCTCAGGGTCACTGCATCATAACCCCTGGGAGCTTGTCAAGTGCAATCCCAGGGCACTGCCCAGACCTACCAAATCTGAACTTCAGGGGGTCAGGGCCCAGGGATTTCCATCATTCACATGCTCTCTTCTGTATGTGTATTATGAAGACCACACTGTAAAGAACAGCCTCACAGCCTATTCCAGACTGAACTGACCTGATTTGAATGCATTGACATCACCAGTATACCAGTGCCTGCCGGGTACATATCCAAAAGGAAGTACGAAATGCAGCCTCTCTCCTTGAGGGGATACAGTCTAATTGGGAGATAAAAGACACTGCTCTGTGAAGAGTTAAATCAAATACTATGATAAATAAGGGGTAATTCAAAACAACAGACAGGCTGGACAATTTGCCAATAAGAGGGAACAATTCTATTATTCAGTGAGCACTTACAAAATACTAAATCCTATGCTAAGCACTTTATTAATTAATTAATTTAAACTGTAATTGTGCAATTATTTGTTTTTCCTTATAGTTCTTCAGTTTCTGCTTCATGTATTCTTTTTAAATTAAGGTATTATTGATATACAATCTTATGAAGGTTTTACACGAGCAACATTGTGATTTCAACATTCACTCATATTATCAAGTCCCCCCACCCCCACTGCAACCACTGTCAGCGTAGTAAGATGCTATAGAGTCATTACTTGTCTTCTCCATGCTATACTGCCTTCCCTGTGACCTACCTATATTGTGAGTAAGTACTTTATTTATATACTCTCATTTAATCTCATTAAAACTCTAGAAGATGGGTATTTTTATCCCATTTAATAGTGAATAAGTTAAGGCGTTAGCTTATTGGTTGATTCCTCTCAGATCAGGCTTTCCCAGCCCTAAGAGGGTGGTCGGGCTGATGTCTGTTTTCCCGCTATATCCAGAAATTTAGGGCTTTGTCTTACTGATCACACTGTGTTGGAACTGCTGTTTACTGTCTGGGTTTCCCCCAAGACCTGAGGACGGATACTTAGCAGTTCCAGAGTCTAGTGCACAATAGGTGCTCAGCTAATGTTTGTTGAATGAATCAAAGTTGTGTATTTGAAATCTCAGAGCTAACACCTAAAGGGTAATTCACGTTAGCCCCAATTTCCCCCTAAGACACTATAAGCAGATGGTATACCCTATAGGGATTCCTGCAGGGGAAATCATTGGTTGGCATTATCAGAGAAGGCTCTCTAGAGGACGTAGGAGTTAGAAGGACAGTTAGAATTTGGAAAGACAGATGAAAGGTGAGCAATCATTGTCGGCAGACCAAGTCATGATGATGGGATTCTACAAAGTACATACTTCCTCCAAGACTTGAGACCCTAAGGGACCCTAGGGGGTTCCACACTTCCTCTCCAGCTGACCTACCAGGTGTCACCTTATATGTAACTTACATGGTAATTACAGCTATGAAATTATTTTCCTCCAAGGTTTAGAGGGAGAGAGGTGGCAAATACTCTACTGTTGTCCCATGCCTAGACCAGGCAACATAATATATTCTATTAGTGGATTTGTCCATTTGGAAAGTCCCTTCTAATCATAAATGGGATTTTTTAGTTTCCATGAAGAAATAAGATCCATTAATGCCCGTGATATATTGCTAAGTGGAAAGATAGAGCAATAAAACAGTATCACAGGATTTCATTTTTGTTAAAAACAACAGAAAAGAAAAAGGATAAGCACTAATATGTGTATGTAGGAAATATCTAGAAGGCCATATATTCTGAATGTAACAGTAAGTAGCTCTGGAAAATGTGATGTAGTGGAATGTAGGACTCTTACTTTATACAGTTTTGAGTGTCTTTTTAAACAATGAGTGTGTATTAATTTTACAAGTGAAAAATAAGACCCTGTGGTGGATTTATAGGTAGCTTTTAGTTTGTGCTTTATTCCTCCTCCTAAATTTTATTCTATGGACATCTAGTACTTACTTATATAATCAGAAAATGTAAAGCCCTTTCCTCTATAAATGTTAAAAAGAAAAGAAGTAGAGTCTCAAGACGGCACAATTTGGGATGTAGGGGGCAGTATGTTTGGGGAAAGTACCAAAGATATCCTGAACTCTGAATCCTGGGAAATTCAGCACCCAGACAAGCCGGGTGTAAACCAGTTCAGTCCCAACTTGGCAAAGTATGTTAAGGTCTTTTAAGAATGTTCCAGATTCCCATAACTTTGTAATCCAATCCTGGGGCTTTAACTCAAGGAAATACTTAAAAAAAAATTTCTCTATGTATAAAGCTCACTGAATTGAATAGGTAGGATACCCCCACCCCACCACCCTACCCCCCACCAAGAGTCCAGCAGCAAACGTTATGCAGCCACTTCTGACGATAAACATGGGACTGTTTACAAACTAATGCTGAGCAGAGAAAAACAGAATGGAATATTGCATTTACATGGTGAAATGGCCATCATACTTGTTATAACTAGTCAGTGAGGAAGAAAATAAGGAAGAGAGAGGAGCAAAAGTGAGGAAGAGACTAAAAAAAAAAGTACAGTTACTGTATTAGGGTGATAGATTGTGGAGGATTTTTGGAAATGTCCTTATGTGATGCTGAAAGCTGTTTTGGTGGTCAGTGTGAACTACACACAGGGGCTCTGTGACTCTGGGCCAGTTACTTTTCTGAACCTGTTTCCTCTTTGGCAAAATGGGGACAATAATGGCACCTACTTCATCGGGGTGTTGGCAGATTAAATGAGATTCCCCCTGTGAAACCCAATACATTCTAAATGCTCAGTGAGTTTTAGCTATTTGTCATTGTTACTTATTACCAACAAGGGGGACTTCTCAAATTCTCTAGGTGGGAGAGTACAGCCTTTCAGAAGGGCAGCAGAGTAATAGATATGAACATTTTAGATTAAAAAAAAACCCTATGTTTCAGGAAGTTCATGTCTAGGAATCTTAGCAAATAATCTGACCGATAGACTGAGAGGTATGAATGAGAATGTTTATCTCAGGGTTATTTATAATAGAAAAAGATTGGAAATAACCTAAGGATCCAGCAATAGTTACATAAATTATGAAGCATGCATGCAACAGGATACTCTGGAGCTTTTAAAAGGATATGACATACCTTTATGTAATACATATACTTATATTATTACATAAAAAAGGGGTTACAGAACAGTGTAATCTCATTTATATAACAAAGTATACATACACATTTTAAAGTCTAGAAGGATAGATACCAAACTGTTATTAACGGCCATCTCTGCCAGGACTGTTACTTGCTCTGAATTATGAAATTTTAATATATATGATTTATCGTCAGAAAATCCATGATGATGTACGTGTTTTAAATGTGTGTGTTTATGTTTTGTTTGTTTTTCTTAAGATTCCTGGTTGGGGTAAGGAATTCCAAGACTGGAGATTAAAGACTGGCAAAATGTGGCAAAGTTGGTTTCATCACTTCAGATACCACTTAGTTCCAGGTCTGTGGTGAATTCTGCTTTGGATAGACATGATGGGGATTCATGGAGAGCCAACTCTAGAAAAGGAGACTGCCTAATTAATAATAATTAATTATATAATAATTAATTCTTCATTAATAATAAGAGTGGGAGCCCTTGCAGAGTGCTTTATGCTTCGCATCATATGTTTGATGCAAAGAGCGGTCCCGTGAGACGGGCAGAGCAGGAATTATCACCGAGGCAGATTCCTTGTGTAGGAAGCGGTGCCAGAAGACAGAACAGGACTGCAGTCAGGGGTCTGAACTCCCAGCCCTCCTCAAGCTCCTAGCCCATGCCTGGCACGGAGCGGGTCTCCAGGGCACCCTGGTACCTCCTCCTCCAAGTCAGTTCCCTGGGTCCACAGGCTGCTTCACTCTGCCTGCACCAGCTGCACCCTTCTTGTGTCTATTCTCTTTCAAGTGCAGCCACACTCAGTCTCCTTTCATCTGGGCCCTTCCCACTTCCGTTCCCTCACCCGGGAATGTTGTCTCCCTGTGTTCTCAGCCTCCTCCAATCTTACTTCTTCTGTCAGCTTCCAGGTCTCATTATTCTTCAAAACCTGTATCAAATACCATCCCTTATGAAAAGATGCACCAGCCCCCAGCTGGACACCGTCGCTCCTTTCCCAGGCCACACTCCCTGCCTTTCTCTTAAGACACATCTTGCTTATCTGAGGGTTCTCTGCGGGTGTGTGGTTTGTCTGGATCATATTGGAAGCTCTTTTGGGAAGGGTTTATGTCTCATTCATCTGTGTTTCCTCAGTGCTGGCCCCCCATGCAAATGGACTTTGGCTGATGAATGAGGGGTGAACAAGTAAAGAAGGGACCAGGCAGCTGATGGAGGGCAAGCCACGGATGGATGGGGAGGGGACAGGGATGGGCAGAGGTCGATGACTCCTCGAACCCAATGGCAGTGCTGGCCCCAGCCCCAGAGGCGATGCACTGCTGGCCAGCACATCCCCAGGGTAAACAACCTCGGGGCTCTGCTCCTGCAGGCCCTGCCCACATCATAAAACAGAAAGCGCTTCCTCTTCAGGGGCGGGTGGAGAAGTGGGGTGACTTAGGGGCTGAGCCTCAGCATCTGGGAGAGTTCATAAGCTGTGGCGCAGACCCCTCAGCTCCACGAACCCTCTTCTTCATCCCCCTGCTCTCTGGCCTCCAGCTCTCCCAGCAGCATGGCCTTTAATGGCAAGTACGAGATCGAGAGTGAGAAGAATTATGATGAGTTCATGAAGCGTCTTGGTGAGTGAGCTGCTAGGACACCTTCCCTGGGGGGGGGGTCTACCACAGCCAGCTCTGGGCCTGGAGCCCAAGCCCCTGGAGGCCCAGAGAAGCTTAGTTCCTAGGCCAAGGTCACATACCTAGTAATTGGTGAGGTGGAGAGCTGATTGGTTTTTTCCTTCAAACATTTATTGAACACCTGCTTTATGCAAGGGTCAACCCAATGCTACTGATGGAACACCTCAGCACGACTTGCCCAGGTCACATTGTAAATCAGTGGCAGACGGCATTAGAACCCAGGACTCTATAATGGATGATAAGTGGTATCACCACATCCTGCCTGGGGAGAGGTGACCAAGGGGGTTAGTATAGAGACCAGGTTTGACCAGCCACTCATTCACTCAGTCATTCAACAAACATGGCCTCTTATCAGCTTGGCATTGTGGGCAGCGATCAAAGATCCCACTCCTCTCACTGCTGGACTTGCAACACTGGTTGTGAAGAATATGTGAGACAGTAGCCTTGACAGTCCTGCAGAAATCTTGGTACGCTATCTATGTCCAGGGCAGTGCAACTGCCAATATTCAGAGAACAGCCCCAGTGGGCCTGTGCCCTACCTCCGTATGGTCAAAGGGAGCCTGAAAGGAGGGCATATGTGCCTTGGGCTCTTGGGGAGGCAAGAGCCCTTCTGAGCCAATTTCTGAGAGTGGCCCTGAAGGAACAGTGACTTGGCTTCACCTGCAACAGTCCAGTGTAGAACTGGAAGGGAGCCAGTCTCAGTTCTAGAACCAGTTCTGCATTAGTTTCTACCGGGATGCTAGAAAGCTCTTTCCTGCTTGGGGTCTTTATTTCCTAATCTGTGAGATATGAACATTAGAAGACAGCCTTGATGGCCCCATTCATTCTAGAACTTTGTAAGCTTGGCAAATTTCTGTTATGTTTCTGGCACAGTGCTATCAGAAGAGCAGCTATCATTTATTGTCAATTATGTGGCCAGAAGCTTTACAAGACACACTTAAATCCTTGGAACAGTCCTTATTATCCCCATTTTGTGGATGAGAACACTGAGACTCAGAGAGGTAGAGACTTGCCCAAGCTACATGGCTCATGTGCTTTGAATCATCACGTTAGCCTGCCACAGGGAGGAAAGCTCTTTCCCCAAAGCACAGGCTGTTAGCAGCTCTAACACAGCTGCTCTGCTTGTCCCCGGGCCAGGGCTCCCCAGGGACGCTATTGAAAAGGGCAGAAACTTCAAGATCGTCACAGAGGTGCAGCAGGAGGGGCAGCACTTCACCTGGTCCCAGCACTACCCGGGGGGCCACTCCATGACCAACAGGTTCACCATCGGCAAGGAGTGCGACATGGAGACCATGGGGGGCAAGAAGTTCAAGGTGAGAGGCGCTGGCCACCCCTCCTTCCTTCCCCAAGCCTCTGCCTGACTTCCTGGTGTCAAACATTTCCTCTGGGGTTGCTCTGCGAGCTGCAGCTTCTTTCCTAAGTCTAACCCCCAGCACTAGGAGCTTGAGTTACTTGGCAATTTAACCACTCCTGGCTTTTAATGCGAATCTCAATAACAAACACTATAATGATAGTAAAAATTGTTATCATTTGCTGAGCATTTAATACAGTAAACCCCAAATACTTGCTGAACACTTCACACACTGATGCAGTTAATCCTACTAGATGGCTACAATTACTATCCCCATTTTACAGACAGGCGAGCTGGGCTGAGCCATGAACTAAGTAGCTTGCCCCTGCCCCACAGCTGGGGCAAACCTGCATGCCCACGCGGTCCGGCCCCCAGAGAGCGGGAGCCACTTCTCTATGCTGCCTCCTAGTGTAGCCTAGAGACGAATAGCCCTGAATCAGACTCATCTGGGACTGAGACAGCAATCATGGGTAACAAAGAAGTGACAGGTGGCTGTTTGTCCCCATTCTACCCACACTGGTCCCTCAGGGCTTTCACTCATTCTGAGTCCCCTCTGGAGCCCCAGCCACGACTGTGAGCACCTTGCTCCTCAGGCTGCTGAAGTGGAGAATAAGGACTCATAATGTTCAACTCTGCCCCTTGGGTATTTAAGAAATTTAACAATCTCTCATGATGTCCTGAGTGAGCACTTATTCATTTGCCTTATTCTTTTTAAAGGCTGCACAGTCTCTTACAGTTTGGAAATGCTGCCATTTATTTAACACTCCCTCATTGATAGATATTTAAGTTATTTGCTGGTAGACAGTCTAGGTTTTGGAGAGTTAGATGGTTAACAGTCACAAACAATGCTGCAATCAACATCCCTGGATGACATCATCATCTTAATCATGATGATCATTAACTAACTGTAGTTACAAGGTGTGTTCACCACGTAGAAGCCTAATCATGCTTAGAGAACCACCACCTGCTCTAAGCACCTTCCCTATGTCATATTCAATCATTTAAGTCTCACAGTAACTATGAAGTAGGTGCAGTTACTACCCCCCTTTTAGAGGTGAGAAAAGCAAGGCAAAGGGAGGTTGGGAGACTTGTGCATGTTATCTGTGTCTTTGGATATATGACATTGAATATTTACAAGGAAAATTAATTCCTAGAGGGGGCTGCTGGGGATGCAGGTGGACTTTTCATCCCTTGGGGGCTGCCCTGTGTCTGGGGGCCTCTGCAGGCTCAGACTTAGTGTTAAACGTCTTTTCCAGGCCACCGTGCAGATGGAGGATGGGAAGGTGGTGGTGGATTTCCCCAACTACCACCAGACCTCGGAGATCTTGGGTGACAAGCTGGTGGAGGTGAGTATCGTGCTGGTTCCTGGGATAATTGACCAGAACACTTTGCTGGCCCAGCCATGGCCCCTGAGGTGGAACAGTGGGCAGCTGGCTTTATGAGCACTGTCTGCCTGCCATGCTGTGCCTAGTGTGGGGCGCACATCATCTCATTTGATTTCCACAATGCCCCTGGTAGGTAGGGATTTTTATTACCATTTTACAGTAAGGAGACTGAGGCACGGGGAGGTTAGATTAGCCAGAGGGCACATAGCTTTTATGACAGAGCTGGGATCTGACACTAGCTGGTCTGACTCCGGCGCCCATGCTCAGCCACCTCAGGGGCACAGTTCTGCAAGCCCATGGGACCGTCCCCTTCCCGGAGTGTAAAGGAAGGTTAGAGTCCAGGTGGGCCCTGCAAGGGCAGCCACCACTCCACTCCATTTTCAAAATGGTCTTCATGCCCTTCCTGCTAAATCTGATTTTTTAAGAGAAGCTGGAAACATGTGCTTCTGTGTGAAGCCTCCAGATCATTAAACACTGGCAACCAATTAAACGTTCTAAAAAGTGCTGGCAGGGTGAATGTATACATCTGTGGACAGACCCCTCCCACACTTGGTGCTTTGTAAACACAGGCTGGAGGGGCTGCCCTGGAAGACCATTCCTCCTACTTCTGTTTGTTCCCCCTGAGCCTCCAGAATTTTCCTCAGGTCAAAGAAATGGATGCGAATTTAAAAGAAAAAGGAAGGCATTTCCATACTTCATTCCCTGCTTGTGGGCCTGTGTCCTGGGGCAGAGGCCCTCTGTGGTCCAGTCACCCTCCCCAAGGCTCTCCAGGGAAGACTGACTAGGGAGGCAGGGTTTCTCACCTCCTTGCCTCCCCGTTCTCTCCTGCCTTCCCCTCCCTTCTCCCCCATATCCCTTGTTTCCTCATTTCAAGCCCAGACTAGAGGAAAGGGGCATGTAGCCCAAGAGGTTCAATGCCTTCCCATTATTTCTAGTTTCCAGAGAAGTCATTGAGGCTCAGAGACAGCAGGTAACTTATTTAAAGCCACATTGCTAATTTATGGTGAAGGCTGACCTTGTCAGCTGACTTCTAGACTAGGCTCTCTGCCTGCTCTTCCCAGGCCAGTGGGTCTTATTTCCCTCCTTCATTTTAGTAAAAAAAAAAAATTAAAATAGATGCACAGTGTTTTAAGAATATATATAAAAGAACAAAAGTGACTATGCATTTGTCCAGGATGGAAAGTGACCTCTTGGAGAATCTAATAAAAACTTTGGACACATTTTTACATTAAATATCAGTGAGTGGATTCTGAGGGTCAGAAGCACAGCCCCCCAGCCTGTGAGGTGTGCAGGGAGGACACAGGGCAGAAGAACTAGAGGCAGGTTTGTGCCCAGCTGGAGAACGGGTCTTCCCAAACTGAACAAAGCTCTTTCTAGATTCCTAGAGGCTCCTGGCCATGGAGCTTGTAGGGCGTGATTGGTGCTCAGAGTTCAAGGCTGTCACATACATACACACACACGTATGCATGCTTACACAAAGGCCTAGGGATGCACACACTCAAACGCACATGTGCAGAGACTAGGCACCGGAGAGAAGCTGTCGTGGTTGCAAATCTCCCATCTTTAGAGGCCCAGGATCATCCTGGATGCCACTCTCCTTCTCCCCCACCAAGGAGTGCATTTTGTAGGCATCCCCCCTCCCTCCTCCAGCCCACCGCAGTATGCCTTGCTATGCTCTCATCACTTCTCCTCTAAATCGAATCCCAGCCTCCTCCTTGCTTTTGGCTTCCCCTCTCCACTCCATCGTTCATCATTCCATGAGCAAATCACGCATAACTTCACTCTGCTGCCCCTTGACAAACTCCACTTGCTGTCCACCCACCTCACAAGAATCCTGCTTTCCTCTGGGTGTCTGCACCAACTGATGACACATGCACATCCCAGGACAGCATGCCCACCTGGCCGGAGCCCAGAGCATGGCACACAGCAGGCTGCCACTGAGTACCAGCGTCCTCTTGATTGCCTCTCCCATGAAGCCTTACAGTTCCCAAGGGCAGGGACTCTATCTGCCCCTCACTGAGCACAGGTGCCCCACATACGTTATTTGGTGCAATGGTTGAGTGTGGCCTCTTAACCTTAGAGGGGTTATTTGACTTTTCGAAATTTTAGTTTCTCATCTGTACCATGGGTACAACCTAATAGTGTTGTTTGTAGGATTAAATGGGATAATGCAAGGGAAGTGCCTGGCATGAGTGAACTGAATAGACAGGTGGACAATTAGGACGTGAAAAGCCACACCACCCCAACACCTGTTTAGCACCCTGCTGTGCTGAATCTGTGCAGTGGCTCGTGGAACACATTGGGAGCCTGAGGCTCCTAGAAGTGGCAGCTGACTCCCCTCTCCTCAGGGCTGGGGATGGCGGCCATCTTTCTTTAGCTGTGCCCTGCAGTCACCTTGGGGCCCCTGTGCTAACACCCTGCGGGGACTGTTTCTTTCAGATCTCCACCATCGGAGGCGTGACCTACGAGCGTGTGAGCAAGAGGCTGGCCTGAGCAACCAGGCAGGGTTCCGACGGGCTACAAAGCCACTAATAAAGCTGGTATAGGAACAGACATTCTGTTGCTCCAGAGCTACTTTGTCTGTTTTCTTGTGTCTTGGTGCAGTTCTAGCTGGGTGGGGTGAGTGGGACCTGCGTCCGAGCACAGGGAGACTGGCATGTGGACTGCAAGAACCTCGGTCCCCTGGGAGCAGCCAACGGCACACACGAGAGGTGTGGTGGGCACACTACTGTGGACCCCAGGCTGCCCTGCTACCACCACTCTGCAGGTGGTGACACGGGGCTTGTTTAAGGAGACAGAGGTCCCCTGGAGGGGTACTACATTGACTCTCAGGTGGGCCACAGGGCAGGTGTATCAGAACTGGGGGAGGGTAGGAGTAGCACTTCCAGGACAGGGCCCCCTTGCTGAGCCCCAGGGCTGGCAGACACCGGGATGGGTGCACCGGGGCGAGGCAGGGGAGGGGCTTCCGCACGCGAGGCCCTGCTGCCAGTTTGCTGCGGGCCTCCTCCTGGGCCTCACCTTGCCTACTGGTACAGACAGGGCCCAGGAGGACCAAGGCGGGGCTGAGGAGAGATGACAGCGGGAGTGACGGGAGGGACAGTAAGGGCCTGGGATGTCCTGGTTTGGACAGAGGGGCTGGGAAGGGAGGTCAGAAGGGTCATTCTGATCCCCTGCTAGGTACCTGCAGCCATGAGTCAAGAAGGGTTCTGAGGCAGCCTTTGGGTTTAGCAGACATCCCTCCCTTTCTGATTACTGCGTCTGCCCAGGGCGTGGGAGTGGAAAGAGGTCGGCCTGCCCGTGGCTAGATAATTCCCTAACTCAGAGTGCAGAATGGAACTTTCTGCATTCTCTTCTCTCCTTGGGCGTTTCTCCATCTGGGTGCCACCTTGACTTTTTACCCCATATTTTTCTGCATGACAGTTCATTTATTTTTACTACAATGGAAACTTTACATCACTTCTATATATGGAAAGCCAACATCTTTGTCATAAATAGGAGAAAACTATTAAAAAGTCAAAGCTGAACAGTGTAGTGTAACTTCTAGCTAGATTCTCTTGCCTGTCCAAAGCCCTGAGCCTGAGGCCTCCCTTTGAGAAGAGGGTGAGAGAGATGTAAAAGACGCAGCAGAGAGACTGAGATTAAAGATGGCGGCGTGACAGGAGAGACAGAGGCTTCCTCCTAAAACTGGATACAATTAGAAAATTTAATTGGCGCAACTAATCCTGAGAGAACAACAGGAAAGAGGACGGCATCAGACTGCACACACCTGGACAAAAGAGCAGACCTCAGCGAACAGGGTAACATACCAGAGCTGTGGCTCCGCGGGACCCGAGCCCCTCCCCCACCCCAGCTCACCGGCGGGAGGAAGACAAACGGAGGGAGTGGAAGGCTTGGGAATGCTGAATACCTAGCTCCAGAGATCTGCACTGGGAGCACAAACCTACATTTCATGGTGCTTTCATGAGACTCGCATGACTACCAGGTTGGAAAGTTAATACAGGCAGAGTTTCTGGGGAGACTGGGATTCTGGCTGCTTGTGGAGAGCAAGGATCCATATCCGGCTGCTCTGGGACAAAAACTTACACCTGTGTGACCGGTCCACTGGCTCAGGCAGTGGAGACAGGCCCAGGAGCCAGGAGGTGGGGAACAGCTCTTTCCTCCCCCCAGGCACCAATACTGCTCCCCTGCGACCCCCCAGCATTGCTTCAGGGACTCAGCAGCTCCAGAATAGAGCTTCTGGACACTAGAGGGCGCCATATACAAACATGAAATGCCAAAGGAACCTTGTCCAGAGTAAAATTGTTAATACAACTCCTGAGAAAGATTTAAATGATATGGACCTCGTGACTCTTTCTGAAAGGGAGTTCAAAATAAAAATCATCAACATGCTAATGGAGGTACAGAATGAAATCAAAGAACTCAGGAATGAATTCAGGTCAGAGATCCAATTGTTAAAGAACACGATGGAGGGTATTAAAAGCAGGTTGGATACGGTGGAGGAGACAATAAATGAAATAGAAACTAGAGAAGAGGAATACAAAGAAGCTGAGGCACAGAGAAAAAAGGATCTCTAAAAATAAAAGAATATTGAGAGAACTGTGTGACCAATCCAAGTGGAAAAATATTCGCATTATAGGGATACCAGAAGAAGAAGAGAGAGAGAAAGGGATAGAAAGTGTCTTTGAGGAGGTAGTTGCTGAAAACTTCCCCAATCTGGGGAAGGAGATAGTCTCTCAGGCTATGGAGATCCACAGATCTCCCAACACAAGGGACCCAAGGAAGACAACACCAATAGACACAGTACTTAAAATGGGAAAGATCAAGGATAAGAACAGACTGTTAAAAGCAGCCAGAGGCAGAAATAAGATCACATACAGAGGAAAGCACATCAGGCTAATATCAGACTTAACAGCAGAAACCTTACAGGCCAAAAGGGAGTGGCATGATGTATTTAATGCCATGAAGCAGAAGGGCCTGGAACCGAGATTATGTTATCTGGCAAGATTATCATTTAAATTTGAAGGAGGGATTAAACAATTTCCAGATAAGCAAAAGCTGAGAGAGTTTACCTCCCACAACCCATCTCTGCAGTCTATTTTGGAGGGACTGCTATAGATGGAAGTGTTCCTAGGGTTGGATAGCTGTCACCAGAGCTAGTAAAATCACGGTAGGGAGGGTGGAGCAGCTGATTGCGAGACAAATGCAAAATTAAATTGACTATCCCCAAAGCCAATCAAGGGATAGAGAAAAAGTATAGAATCTGATACTTAATATACAAAGAATGAAGGAGGAAGAAAAAGGAGGAGAAATAGAAAAGAACCTTTAGATTGTGTTTGTAACAGCATATTAAGTGAGTTAAGTTAGACTCTTAGATAGTAAGGAAAGTAACCTGGAACCTTTGGTAACCACGAATCTAAAGTCTGAAATGGCAATAAGTACATACCTATCGATAATCACCCTAAATGTAAATGGACTGAATGCACCAATCAAAAGACATAGAGTCACTGAATGGATAAAAAAACAAGACCCATCTATATGCTGCTTACAAGAGACTCACCTCAAACCCAAAGACATGCAAAGACTAAAAGTCAAGGGATGAAAAAAGATATTTCATGCAAAACAATAGGGAGAAAAAAGCAGGTGTTGCAGTACTAGTATCAGACAAAATAGACTTCAAAACAAAGAAGGTAACAAGAGATAAAGAAGGACATTACATAATGATAAAGGGCTCAGTCCAACAAGAGGATATAACCATTATAAATATATATGCACCCAACACAGGAGCACCAGCATATGTGAAACAAATACTAACAGAACTAAAGGAGGAAACAGACTGCAATGCATTCATTTTAGGAGACTTCAACACACCATTCACTACAAAGGACAGATCCACCAGACAGAAAATAAGTAAGGACACAGAGGCACTGAACAACACACTAGAACAGATGGACCTAATAGACATCTACAGAACTCTACACCCAAAAGCAGCAGGATACACATTCTTCTCAAGTGCACATGGAACATTCTCTAGAATAGACCACATACTAGGCCACAAAAAGAGCCTCAGTAAATTCAAAAAGATTGAAATACTACCAACCAACTTTTCAGACCACAAAGGTATGAAACTAGAAATAAATTGTACCAAGAAAGCAAAAAAGGCTCACAAACACACTGGATGCTTAACAACACGCTTCTAAATAGTCAATGGATCAAGAACCAAATTAAAATAAATGACAGCAACAACACAAAGCCCCAACTTCTGTGGGACGCAGCGAAAGTAGTCTTAAGAGGAAAGTATATAGCAATCCAGGCATATTTAAAGAAGGAAGAACAAACCCAAATGAATAGTCTAAAGGCACAGTTATCAAAATTGGAAAAAGAAGAACAAATGAGGCCTAAAGTCAGCAGAAGGAGGGACATAATAAAGATTAGAGAAGAAATAAACAAAATTGAGAAGAATAAAACAATTGAAAAAAATCAATGAAACCAAGAGCTGGTTCTTTGAGAAAATAAACAAAATAGATAAGCCTCTAGCCAGACTTATTAAGAGAAAAAGAGAATCAACACATATCAACAGAATCAGAAATGAGAACGGAAACATCACGACGGACCCAACAGAAATACAAAGAATTATTAGAGACTACTATGAAAACCTATATGCTAAGAAGCTGGAAAACCTAGAAGAAATGGACAACTTCCTAGAAAAATACAACCTTCCAAGACTGACCAAGGAAGAAACACAAAATCTAAACAAACCAATTACCAGCAAAGAAATTGAAGCAGTAATCAAAAAACTACCCAAGAAAAAAAACCCTGGGCCAGATGGATTTACCTCAGAATTTTATCAGACATACAGAGAAGATATAATACCCATTCTCCTTAAAGTTTTCCAAAAAATAGAAGAGGAGGGAATACTCCCAAACTCATTCTATGAAGCCAACATCACCCTAATACCAAAACCAGGCAAAGACCCCACCAAAAAAGAAAATTACATACCAATATCCCTGATGAACGTAGATGCAAAAATGCTCAATAAAATATTAGCAAACCGAATTCAAAAATATATCAACAGATGGTGCTGGCAAAACCACGACCAAGTGGGATTCATCCCAGGGATGCAAGGATGGTACAACATTTGAAAATCCATCAACATCATCCACCACATCAACAAAAAGAAAGACAAAAACCACATGATCATCTCCATAGATGCTGAAAAAGCATTTGACAAAATTCAACATCCATTCATGATAAAAACTCTTAGCAAAATGGGTATAGAGGGCAAGTTCCTCAACATAATAAAGGCCATATATGATAAACCCACAGCCAACATCATACTGAACAGCGAGAAGCTGAAAGCTTTTCCTCTGAGATCAGGAACAAGACAGGGATGCCCACTCTCCCCACTGTTATTTAACATAGTACTGGAGGTCCTAGCCACGGCAATTAGACAAAACAAAGAAATACAAGGAATCCAGATTGGTAAAGAAGAAGTTAAACTGTCACTATTTGCTGATGACATGATATTGTACATAAAAAACCCTAAAGACTCCACTCCAAAACTACTAGAACTGATATCAGATACAGGAAAGTTGCAGGATACAAAATTAACACACAGAAATCTGTGGCTTTCCTATACACTAATAATGAGCCAATAGAAAGAGAAATCAGGAAAACAATTCCATTCACAATAGCATCAAAAAGAATAAAATACCTAGGAATAAACCTAACCAAAGAAGTGAAAGACCTATACCCTGAAAACTATAAGACACTCTTAAGAGAAGTTAGAGAGGACACTAACAAATGGAAACTCATCCCATGCTCTTGGCTAGGAAGAATTAATATCGTCAAAATGGTCATCCTGCCCAACGCAATACACAGATTTGATGCAATCCCTATCAAATTACCAACAACATTCTTCAACAAACTGGAACAAATAGTTCAAAAATTCATATGGAAACACCAAAGACCCCGAATAGCCAAAGCAGTCCTGAGAAAGAAGAATAAAGTCGAGGGGATCTCACTCCCCAACTTCAAGCTCTACTACAAAGCCACAGTAATTGAGACAATTTAGTACTGGCACAAGAACAGAGCCACAGACCAGTGGAACAGAGTAGAGACTCCAGACATTAACCCAGACATATATGGTCAATTAATATTCGATAAAAGAGCCATGGACATACAATGGGGAAATGACAGTCTCTTCAACAGATGGTGCTGGCAAAACTGGACAGCTACATGTAGGCAAATGAAACTGGATCACTGTCTAACCCCATACACAAAAGTAAATTCAAAATGGATCAAAGACCTAAATGTAAGTCATGAAACCATAAAACTCTTAGAAAAAAACATAGGCAAAAATCTCTTGGATGTGAACATTAGCGACTTCTTCATGAATATATATCTCCCCGGGCAAGGAAAACAAAAGCAAAAATGAGCAAGTGGGACTATATCAAGCTGAAAAGCTTCTGTACAGGAAAGGACACCATCAATAGAACAAAAAGGTACCCTACAGTATGGGAGAATATTTTCATAAATGACAGATCCGATAAAGGCTTGACATCCAAAATATATAAAGAGCTCATGCTCCTCAACAAACAAAAAGCAAATAATCCAATTAAAAAAATGGGTGGAGGAGCTGAACAGACAGTTCCCCAAAGAAGAAATTCAGATGGCCAACAGACACATGAAAAGATGCTCCACATCACTAGTTATCAGAGAAATGCAAATTAAAACCACAATGAGATATCACCTCACACCAGTAAGGATGGCCACCATCCAAAAGACAAACAACAACAAATGTTGGCGAGGTTGTGGAGAAAGGGGAACCCTCCTACACTGCTGGTGGGAATGTAAATTAGTTCAACCATTGTTGAAAGCAGTATGGAGGTTCCTCAAAATGCTCAAAATAGACTTACCATTTGACCCAGGAATTCCACTTCTAGGAATTTACCCTAAGGATGCAGCACTACAGTTTGAAAAAGACAGATGCACACCTATGTTTATCACAGCACTATTTATAATAGCCAAGAAATGGAAGCAACCTAAGTGTCCATCAGCAGATGAATGGATAAAGAAGAGGTGGTACATATACACAATGGAATATTATTCAGCCATAAGAAGAAAACAAATCCTACCGTTTGCAACAACATGGATGGAGCTAGAGGGTATTATGCTCAGTGAAATAAGCCAAGCAGAGAAAGACAAATACCAAATGATTTCACTCATATGTGGAGTATAAGAACAAAAGAAAAACTGAAGGAACAAAACAGCAGCAGAATCACAGAACCCGAGAATGGACTAACAGTTACCAAAGGGAAAGAGACTGGGGAGAATGGGAGGGTAGGGAGGGATAAGGGTGGGGAAGAAGAAAGGGGATATTATGATTAGCATGTATAATGTGGGAGGTGGGGGAAAGGGGAGGGCTGTGCAACACAGAGAAGACAAGTAGTGATTCTACAGCGTCTTGTTATGCTGATGGACAGTGACTTAATGGGGTTTGTGGGGGGGACTTGGGGTAGGGGAGAGCCTAGTAAACATAATGTTCTTCAAAAAAAAAAAAAAAAGATGCAGTAGAGTCAAGTGGAGAACTCAACTGATCGGAACGACTGCAGACTGATGGAAGGAGAAGCGTGTACTCATGTCGAATTACATAAATTAGCTTGAACGATCAGGTCCCATATATGGGGCATTAGAAATAAGGTTTGCCCAAACCTTGCATAGGGTGTGGCACATAGCAGGTGTTTCATAAGTGCTCCCTGACCTAAGGCCCTTCCTGCCTATGTAGTCTGCGCCTTTCACTCTTGGAGGCCAGCTAGCCTGGACACATGGCACAGCCCCGCGCCCTGGCAGCCCACTCTTTGCCTCCTCCCACGTTCTGCCCTGAATCTTGGTTCTCTCTCCAAGAACACCACTCAGTTGCTCTCACCCCCCAAGGCAGGACCCCATGAATTCCATCACTTTAAGATTAATGCTAATTAAGTGAACCAGGTAAACATTACATTAAACTAACAGTGCTGTTTCCCCTACCGGCCTCAGTAATTTCTTGTAATAAGCTTGGATAATAAGTCTAAATAATGGAGGGTTAACCATAATAAGGCCGAAATGGAGAAATTGAGAGAGAGGGAAAGAAAGGAGGCAGAGAGAACAGAAGAGAAAAGAGGAGAGAGCGTGTAAGAAAACGGGAGGAGGGGAAGAGGAGATTGTTCTCACTTTGGTAACCGATTCAAGGACAAATTCAAATTTGTCAGCAGGGGAGAAATTCTTAAGCTAGTGTTGCTACAGATTCACAGGCCTATGGAATAGCAGGACGTCAGAAGTCAACTAAACTCTGTAGTTCATAGATATGGAAACAGGCTCAGAGAGGGGAAGAAATTCACCCCGGGTCACACAGGAGAGAGTCTCAAGAGTAATGTGGGGTTGGTTATGACAGGCTGATGGAGGCTAGGTTCTCAGCCCAGCTGAGGAGGGCTAAGAGTGACCCGGACCACAGCATGCACTCTGCTGGCAGCCTGGCAGCGAGGCTTCCTCGGCCACTTGAAGGGACAGTGGCTGAGATGCTTCCACTCTGGAGGCACACTGCCAGGGTTCACATCCCTCTTCTAGTGCCCAGCAGCCGTGTCACCTTGGGATAAGGTCATCCATTTCTCTGAGCCTCAGTTTCCTTGCCTGTAAATGGGGATAATAACTGTACTTACCAATTAGAGTTGTTATGCTACAAACTCTATAAATACCAGCCATTGCCACCGTCACCTCCATTATCACCGCTATCATTCTTGCCCAGTGTGGTGAAAGATTTACTAGTGTCTCCTTAACTGACTCAGACGACACACGGGCAAGCTGCTGGGTTTCTGAGTCTTACCTTGTCCAGAAGTAAAACTTTTCCTTCCTAGGTCACAGGGAAGTCATAAGGATAAAGGGTAAAAATCCATGCTCATGGCTTCCAGAAAGCTGGAGCACTTCATCACCTTGCTGCACCATTCAAGCTGCTGTCCTGACTCCCGCTCCACAGGCCCTGGTCCAGGCACCCTTCACCCCAGGCTTTTCCTGGCCTTCACCCTGACTCTCAGCAGTCATGTCTTCCCCTCGGCCAGGGCAACCCCTCCCCTCCTGCCAAGCTTATTTGGTAAAACAGGAATCTCTGAAGACCACCACTAAGTGGTGCTCCACCACCCGCTTGCTGCCCATGGACACCAAGTTGTGAATGTGAATGAACGCTGCAGGGCAGGCAGTGAAATCCTGACTGACAGCGTTCTGGTGTAGGTGGCATCCAGGCGTTGACACGGCATTGGAGGCCACACGGGCAGGCTTATCTAAATTAGAATCCTAGTCCCACTACTTGTCTCTATTCAGAATTTGAGCCTTCCTGAGACTCAGTATCCTCATCTGGAAAATGGTGATAATATGTCTGGGATGACTGTGGTGTTATTGGGACAAAAGAAGAGTAGGGGAATAAAAGAGTATGAAGAAAGTGTCAAATACAGGGCCTGGAACATAGGCAGTTCTCATTTAACAGCTAATAAGGCCCTTCTTGGTAGTTCTGCTGGTGAGAGGAGCCGACACAGGGTCAGAGCTTTTAGAGCAAGGAGATGTGGTTGAACCTGGCTGTGCGTGAGCATCTCCTGGGGTTCCCGTCACAGGCAGAGCCCAGGCCCCACCGCAGACCTGCTGAACTGAACTCTCCAGGTATGAAGCTGGTGCTGTGAAGTGTGCCCCAGCCAGGCATACTTTGGAAATTGTTCCAGCCCCAACCCTCCCTCCCATTTGTTAGATAAAAAGAAATTGAGATCTACAAAACCGTAAGTTTCTGTGATGACTGCCCTTGTACTGTTCACCATGTAACTTATTCACTATGTAAGAATTTGTTCACCATGTAAGAACCTGTTCGTTATGCTTCAGAAGATTGGAGATTGATGAGAATTAGGCTTGGGGTGGATTAATGATTGTGCATTGAGTCCCCTATACAGAATTTTATTGTTGTTAACAACCATTTGATCAATAAATATGAGAGATGCCCTCTCAAAAAAAAAAAAAAATTTCTAGACATCTCTAAGATAGTTTTATGTTGATGTTATTTAGTTCAGTTTTGTTCTATTTTCACTTTTAATGATGTGTAAAGTCTTGACTAGCATAAAAATTATTCTTAAAAAAAAAAATTGAGATCTAGGAAAGGGAAATGACGTGCCCAAGTCCTCAAAACTAGGGCATAGCAGGCAGCCTGACTTCCTATATATCCTGCCTATTGCGTCTCTGCAAGGGGAGGGGCTGAAGCCCTGGTCAGAGCTGGCCCGGCAGAAGCTGACTTCTGAGAGTTCTTCCTTTAAAGCTAGATCTGGAGGAAAATGACTCTCAGAGGTTCACCTGAGCCTCAAAGAAGGGAGGGGCCCACGTATTTACAATATTTCTCATGAAACGCACAGCTGATGATCCCATATAGTCAATGCATTCTTTTTATTTTATTTTATTTTACTATTTATTTATTTATTTATTTTTATTGAAGGGTAGTTGACACACAGTATTACATTACATTAGTTTCAGGTGTACAACACAGTGATTCAACATTTATATACATGATAATTCTAGGTACCAGCTATCACCATACCAAGTTGTTAAAATATTTTGACTATATTCCTTATGCTATACATTACATTCCGGTTACTTATTTATTTTACAATTGGAAGTGTGTTTATACATATATATATATATTTTTTTTTTTTGTGAGGGCATCTCTCATATTTATTGATCAAATAGTTGTTAACAACAATAAATTTCTGTATAGGGGGGTCAATACTCAATGCACAATCATTAATCCACCCCAAGCCTAATTTCCGTCAGTCTCCAATCTTCTGATGCATAACGAACAAGTTCTTACATGGAGAACAAATTCTTACATAGTGAATAAGTTACATGGTGAACAGTGCAAGGGCAGTCATCACAGAAGCTTTCGGTTTTGTTCATGCATTATGAACTATAAACAGTCAGTTCAAATATGAATATTCATTTGATTTTTAAACTTGATTTATATGTGGATACCACATTTCTCTATTATTATTTTTTTTAATAAAATGCTGAAGTGGTAGGTAGATACGAGATAAAGGTAGAAAACATAGTTTAGTGTTGTAAGAGAGCAAATGTAGATGATCAGGTGTGTGCCTGTAGACTATGTGTTAATCCGAGCTAGACGAGGGCAATAAACATCCATGTATGCAGAAGATTTCTCTCAGAACATGAGGGGGGAGGTTCTAAGCCTCACCTCTGCTGCTCCCCATTTTCTCACCAGATGGCCCCCTGCGACTGTGCCTGTCTTAGGTTGTTCCTCCCTTGAGGAATCTTACCCGTCTCTGGCTAACCAGTCATCTTCCGGGGCCATACAGGGAAATGTGAAGTTGGTAAGTGAGAGAGAAGCCTTATCGTTTGAAAAGGTTAGCTTTTTACTTCTTTGCATATTTATGCCCTGTGGCTTCTATGCCCAGCATTTGTCTTGAGGTGTCTTTACCACTTGGAAGAATTATGATACTCGGTAAATTCGACATGTGGCACGAGTTCTATTTAAAGGTTGTGATTAGGTAGGAAGAAGAAAAGCTATAGAAGTAGCAGGCAGAAGAAAACCTGGGAAGATTGATTGTTTCTTTGACATATCTTCTTGTAGAGTAACTTCAGCATGGATAGGTTTTAAACTAGTAATTAAATTGTGCACACACATTAACATAATAGGAATATAGTTACCTAACCAAAGCATACCTGTAATTACCAGCCATCTCCAGTGAAACCAAGAAAACCAGTTAGGCACCTTAGGCATTTGTGAAAACTTATCTATGATATGGTGGATATTGTCCAACTGAACTTGAACAGTCTGAGAGAATTCAGATAAATTAGAACAACCCATTCCTGGGGACTGTTCATATCCCATATGTTCTTTTAACAATAAATAGTCTGTGGTTGTAAGATTTTGGAGCGCTACAATTTGCACTTCTCCTAATTCTTGGTTGAATTCCAGCAGTATAGATCCAGTCCAATTTGTTGTTTTACTGTATGCACAGGCCAGCTTAGATATCTCCTTCCTCATTCCCATGGCAGGTCCAGGAGCTGGTGGGATGAGTGCATCTACAGCTGTAGCAGTGCGTGGATCTTTGTTGGGGTTTTTTTTTTGCTGATCATCTTCTGTCATGAGTCTTCCCAAGAGTGCTGATGTTGGAAGTTCTTTTTCATATCGTATCTTAGTTCATTTTCGGGGTAGCCAAATTAGGCTTTGATCCTCTGTATAAACACAAACAGACCCTTTGCCTACACTTTTATATGCCCTTTATACCATTGTGTAGAACTCATTGGAGGTCACCACAGAGGAACTGCTTTTTTTTTTTTTTTTTTAATCATTAATCTACACTTACATGACGAATACTTTGTTTACTAGGCTCTCCCCTATACCAGGTCCCCCCTATATACTCCTTTACAGTCACTGTCCATCAGCATAGCAAACTGTTGTAGAATCACTACTTGTCTTCTCTGTGTTGTACAGCCCTCCCTTTTCTCCCACCCCGGTATGGATGCTAATCTTAATACCCCTCTTTTTCTGCCCCCCCTTATCCCTCCCTACCCACCCATCCTCCCCAGTCCCTTTCCCTTTGGTACCTGTTAGTCCATTCTTAAGTTCTGTGATTCTGTTGCTGTTTTGTTCCTTCAGTTTTTCCTTTGTTCTTATATTCCACAGATGAGTGAAATCATTTGGTATTTCTCTTTCTCTGCTTGGCTTGTTTCACTGAGCATAATACCCTCCAGCTCCATCCATGTTGCTGCAAATGGTTGGATTTGCCCTTTTCTTATGGCTGAGTAGTATTCCATTGTGTATATGTACCACATCTTCTTTATCCATTCATCTATCGATGGACATTTAGGTTGCTTCCAATTCTTGGCTATTGTAAATAGTGCTGCAATAAACATAGGGGTACATTGGTCTTTCTCATACTTGATTGCTGCATTCTTAGGGTCAATTCCTAGGAGTGCAATTCCTGGGTCAAATGGTATGTCTGTTTTGAGCATTTTGATGTACCTCCATACTGCTTTCCACAATGGCTGAACAAGTTTACATTCCCACCAGCAGTGTAGGAGGGTTCCCCTTTCTCCACAGCCTCGCCAACATTTGTTGTTGTTTGTCTTTTGGATGGCAGCCATCCTTACTGGTGTGAGGTGATACCTCATTGTAGTTTTAATTTGCATTTCTCTGATAATTAGCGATGTGGAGCATCTTTTCATGTGTCTGTTGGCCATCTGTATTTCTTTTTTGGAGAACCGTCTGTTCAGTTCCTTTGCCCATTTTTTAATTGGGTTATTTGTTTTTTGTTTGTTGAGGCGTGTGAGCTCTTTATATATTCTGGACGTCAAGCCTTTATCGGATGTGTCATTTTCAAATATATTCTCCCATACTGTAGGGTTCCTTTCTGTTCTATTGATGGTGTCTTTTGCTGTACAGAAGCTTTTCAGTTTAATATAGTCCCACTTGTTCATTTTTGCTGTTGTTTTCCTTGCTCGGGGAGATATGTTCAAGAAGAGGTCACTCATGTTTATGTCTAAGAGGTTTTTGCCTGTTTTCTTCCAAGAGTTTAATGGTTTCGTGACTTACATTCAGGTCTTTGATCCATTTTGAGTTTACTTTTGTATATGGGGTTAGACAATGGTCCAGTTTCATTCTCCTACATGTAGCTGTCCAGTTTTGCCAGCACCATCTGTTGAAGAGACTGTCATTTCGCCATTGTATGTCCATGGCTCCTTTATCAAATATTAATTGACCATATATGTCTGGGTTAATGTCTGGATTGTCTAGTCTGTTCCATTGGTCTGTGGCTCTGTTCTTGTGCCAGTACCAAATTGTCTTGATTACTATGGCTTTATAATAGAGCTTGAAGTTGGGGAGTGAGATCCCCCCTACTTTATTCTTCTTTCTCAGGATTGCTTTGGCTATTCGGGGTCTTTGGTGGTTCCATATGAATTTTTGAATTATTTGTTCCAGTTCATTGAAGAATGTTGCTGGTAGTTTCATAGGGATTGCATCAAATCTGTATATTGCTTTGGGCAGGATGGCCATTTTGACGATATTAATTCTTCCTAGCCACGAGCATGGGATGAGTTTCCATCTGTTAGTGTCCCCTTTAATTTCTTTTAAGAGTGACTTGTAGTTTTCAGAATATAAGTCTTTCATTTCTTTGGTTAGGTTTATTCCTAGGTATTTTATTTTTTTTGATGCAATTGTGAATGGAGTTGTTTTCCTGATTTCTCTTTCTGTTGGTTCATTGTTAGTATATAGGAAAGCCACAGATTTCTGTGTGTTGATTTTGTATCCTGCAACTTTGCTGTATTCCGATATCAGTTCTAGTAGTTCTGGGGTGGAGTCTTTAGGGTTTTTTATGTACAGTATCATGTCATCTGCAAATAGTGACAGTTTAACTTCTTCTTTGCCAATCTGGATTCCTTGTATTTTTTGTTTTGTCTGATTGCCGTGGCTAGGACCTCCAGTACTATGTTAAATAACAGTGGGGAGAGTGGGCATCCCTGTCTAGTTCCTGATCTCAGCAGAAATGCTTTCAGCTTCTCGCTGTTCAATATAATGTTGGCTGTGGGTTTTTCATAGATGGCCTTTATTATGTTGAGGTACTTGCCCTCTATTCCCATTTTGCTGAGAGTTTTTATCATGAATGGATGTTGAACTTTGTCAAATGCTTTTTCAGCATCTATGGAGATGATCATGTGGTTTTTGTCTTTCTTTTTGTTGATGTGGTGGATGATATTGATGGACTTTCGAATATTGTGCCATCCTTGCATCCCTGGGATGAATCCCACTTGGTTATGGTGTACGATGGTTTTGATGTATTTTTGAATTCGGTTTGGTAAAATTTTGTTGAGTATTTTTGCGTCTACGTTCATCAGGGATATTGGTCTGTAGTTTTCTTTTTTGGTGGTGTCTTTGCCTGGTTTTGGTATTAGGGTGATGTTAGCTTCATAGAATGAGTTTGGAAGTATCCCCTCCTCTTCTATTTCTTGGAAAACTTTAAGGAGAATGGGTATTATGTCTTCCTTGTATGTCTGATAAAATTCCGAGGTAAATCCATCTGGCCCGGGGGTTTTGTTCTTTGGTAGTTTTTTGATTACTGCTTCAATTTCCTTGCTGGTAATTGGTCTGTTTAGATTTTCTGTTTCTTTTTGGGTCAGTCTTGGAAGGTTGTATTTTTCTAGGAAGTTGTCCATTTCTCCTAGGTTTCCCAGCTTGTTAGCATATAGGTTTTCATAGTAGTCTCTAATAATTCTTTGTATTTCTGCGGGGTCCGTCGTGATTTTTCCTTTCTCGTTTCTGATACTGTTGATTTGTGTTGACTCTCTTTTCCTCTTAGTAAGTCTGGCTAGAGGCTTATCTATTTTATTTTCTCGAAGAACCAGCTCTTGGTTTCATTGATTTTTGCTATTGTTTTATTCTTCTCAATTTTATTTATTTCTTCTCTGATCTTTATTATGTCCCTCCTTCTGCTGACCTTAGGCCTCATCTGTTCTTCTTTTTCCAATTTCGATAATTGTGACATTAGACCATTCATTTGGGATTGCTCTTCCTTTTTTATATATGCTTGGATTGCTATATACTTTCCTCTTAAGACTGCTTTTGCTGTGTCCCACAGAAGTTGGGGCTTAGTGTTGTTGTTGTCATTTGTTTCCATATATTGCTGGATCTCCATTTTGATTTGGTCATTGATCCATTGATTATTTAGGAGCATGTTGTTTAGCCTCCATGTGTTTGTGAGCCTTTTTGCTTTCTTTGAACAGTTTATTTCTAGTTTAATGCCTTTGTGGTCTGAAAAGTTGGTTGGTAGGGTTTCAATCTTTTGGAATTTTCTGAGGCTCTTTTTGTGTCCTAGTAAGTGGTCTATTCTGGAGAATGTTCCATGTGCACTTGAGAAGAATGTGTATCCTGTTGGTTTTGGATGTAGAGTTCTGTAGATGTCTATTAGGTCCATCTGTTCTAGTGTGTTGTTCAGTGCCTCTGTGTCCTTACTTATTTTCTGTCTGGTGGATCTGTCCTTTGGAGTGAGTGGTGTGTTGAAGTCTCCTAGAATGAATGCATTGCATTCTATTTCCTCCTTTAGCTCTGTTAATATTTGTTTCAGGTATGTTGGTGCTCCTGTATTGGGTGCATATATATTTATAATGGTTATATCCTCTTGATGAACTGAGCCCTTTATCATTATGTAATGTCCTTCTTTGTCTTTTGTTACTTTCTTTATTTTGAAGTCTGTTTTGTCTGATACCAGAATTGCAACACCTGCTTTCTTCTCTCTGTTGTTTGCTTGAAATTTCTTTTTCCATCCCTTGACTTTAAGTCTGTGTGCATCTTTGGGTTTGAGGTGAGTCTCTTGTAAGCAGCATATGGATGGATCTTGCTTTTTTATCCATTCCATTACTCTGTGTCTTTTGATTGGTGCATTCAGTCCATTTACATTTAGGGTGATTATTGAAAGGTATGAATTTATTGCCATTGCAGGCTTTAAGTTTGTGGTTACCAAAGGTTTAGGTTTAGCTTCTTTACTATCTTACTGTCTAACTTAATTCGCTTGTTGAGCTATTATAAACACAGTCTGATGATTCTTTATTTCTCTCCCTTCTTGTTCCTCCTCCTCCCTTCTTCATATGTTGGGTGTTTTGTTCTGTGCTCTTTTTAGGAGTGCTCCCATCTAGAGCAGTCCCTGTAGGATGCCCTGTAGAGGTGGTTTGTGGGAGGCAAATTCCCTCAACTTTTGCTTGTCTGGGAATTGTTTAATCCCTCCTTCATATTTAAATGATATTCGTGCTGGATACAGTAGTCTTGGTTTGAGGCCCTTCTGTTTCATTGCATTAAGTATATCATGCCATTCTCTTCTGACCTGTAGGGCTTCTGTTGAGAAGTCTGATGATAGCCTGATGGGTTTTCCTTTGTAGGTAACCTTTTTTTTCCTCTCTGGCTGCCTTTAATACTTTGTCCTTGTCTTTGATCTTTGCCATTTTAATTATTATGTGTCTTGGTGTTGCCCTCCTTGGATCCCTTGTCATGGGAGTTCTGTGTACTTCTGTGGTCTGAGAGGCCATTTCTTCCCCTAGTTTGGGGAAGTTTTCAGCAATTATTTCTTCAAAGACATTTTCTATCCCCTTTTCTCTCTCTACTTCTTCTGGAATACCTATAATTCTTATATTGTTCCTTTTCGTTTGGTCACTCAGCTCTCTTAAAATTCTTTCATTCCTGGAGATCCTTTTATCTCTCTCTGCATCAGCTTCTCTGCGTTCCTGTTCTCTGTTTTCTAGTCCATTAATGGTCTCTTGCATCTCGTCCATTCTGTTTTGAAGTCCTTCCAGAGCTTGTTTTATTTCTGAATTCTCCTTCCTTAGTTCTTGCATATTTCTCTGCAAGTCCATCAGCATGGTTATGACTTTTGTTTTGAATTCTTCTTCAGGAAGACTGGCTAAATCTATCTCCCCAGATTCCTTCTCAGGGGAAGATGTAGCAGATGCCGAAGCTGTCTGGGTTAGTCTTGTCTGGATCATATTTTTTTGCCTTTTCATGTTGACAGGTGCTATTGACTGTCAGCTGGGAGGGCCAAAATTTTCACTTGCTACTGGCCTTTCTTTACTGGGACAACTGCGACCCCTAGTGGCTTGTGTTGGGTAATTGCGTGTAGAGTGGGTCTTCGTGTCTTGCCTGGATGGAAGGGAGGAATTTCCCTTTCTGTGGGCGGAGTTTGTCTCAGGCTGCTTCTCTGCTTTCGCAGCGCCCGGTGGGGTAATGGATGGGGGGGGCTGCTTGACTGTTTGCCTCCGTGAGGGGTCTCAGAGCTGTTGCCCAGGGGGTTAGTGCGCCCGGTTTTCCCTGTAATTTCCAGCTGCTGTACTGTGACCTGGGTTGTTTCCGTCAAGCTAAGTCCCTGTCCCTTTAAGACTTTCAAAAAGCCCCCGCTTTTCTTTGTCACAGGGGCATCAGCTTCAGCACCCGTTCAGAGGTCTTACTCCCTGTTCCCCCAGTATCCAGGGCCCCCTGGGCACGTACTGTGTCTGCACTCTGGCCCGGATGGCTGGGGCTGGGTGTTCAGCAGTCCTGGGCTCCGTCTCCCTCCCGCTCTGCCTATTCTTCTCCCGCCGGGAGCTGGGGGGAGGGGCGCTCGGGTCCCGCAGGGCCGGGGCTTGTATCTTACCCCTTTCACCAGGCGCTGGGTTCTCGCTGGTGTAGCTGCAGTCTGGCCACTGTCCTGCGTCTTCTGGTCTCTCTTTTAGGGCTAGTTGTGTTTGTTGTATTTTCAAAAGTATATATATTTTTGGGAGGAGATTCCCACTGTCCTGCTCACGCCGCCATGTTGGCTCTGCCCCCTCAGTCCATGCTTTCATACCACTAACCTGAAGGGTAGCCAGGCTGACAGCCTTTCCATCTTACAAATGCAGAGGCAGAAGTTCGGAGTGGAGAGCTGGCTTTCTCAAGGTCATCTGGTTAAGAGCCAACTCAGACCTTCCACCTCTCATGCCCAATGTTCTTGTCTATGTACTAAAAGTTGTGGACTTACAGCACAAGAACCACTCTTGCCTACAGTGTGCTTTATTGTTCTTCTATTGAGTTAAATTTTTTAAATTAAAATTTTAAATTAAATGAAAAATTAGATTTCTTAAAAGTGTGTATTTCCAGTTTCTCTGGAAATATGAAGGTAGCAATACAGGGCTTAGATCCCTGAAAGGTAATAATTGCCCAGAGCTGATAGAAGCCATATTCTCCAGGGGACACTGGCTTCAACACAGTCCCCACCACCTCACCCGGCTGGATTCACTGTTACCTGCTTGGTCCTGGTGGGCATTTGGACTTGAGACTGCTCCCAAGTGCTATGGACTTTCTGCTGAAATTCAAGTCACAAAGGTCTCCCCTGAGGAACAGAGAATGAGGTTACTGAAGGCTGGTAAGATTCTTTCCCAGGCACTTGGTGTCAGGGATTGCCAGAGGCAGGTCTCCCCCGAGGGATCGCTCTGGGAAGGCCCCATGTCCAGTCCCAGATCTGCACCTTCACAGATGGGGTGGGGAACTCCTCCCAGATCAGAGTGTGTCAGGGGCAGACAGAGGGACTGTAAATTACATTAGCCAGTGGCAGATGTAGAAGCTGTATATTCTGTATTTCTGCCTGCTAGAGAGCATGCTCAGAGAACACCTGCCACTCTATAAATGAGAAGCATGAGCGCCTGGCAACTCTTTTCTGTTATGAACCCATATCCATTATTCTGCCATGGTTTCCCCACCAGGTGAGGGGCATGGCCAGCTGGGACAGTCGTAGAGCCTTTCACTCAAAGTCCTTGTTTGAGGAACTACGAGGCAGCAGGTAGATTCGGACTGCCTGGGTTTGAATGGTGGCTCTTTCCTTCACCATTGCTTCCTTAGGCAAATAACCTTCCCAAGCCCCCATTCTCTCATCTGCCAAATACAGCTAATAATCATTCCTACCTTATAGGGTTACTGAGATGCTAATAGGAAATAGTATGAGCAAATTTCTTACCATAGTGGTTTATACACAATGCATGCTCAACAATGCCAGCTGCATGACTAGTGTCACCACCACCAGGTGATGATACTGTACACAGTGAGAGGCAGGGGAGATTCTGTGGGGTGCGGGAAAGTAGCTTAGGGCACAGCCATCAAACCACGTGAACAAGCCAAGATCATTTCAGTTGGTTTTAAGTTTTGAGGAAAGTAACAGGGCTAATGAGTGACTCAGATTAATACAGGGACATTTTTAGGAGATGACCTTGGTACTACTCAACCTTGGTATTATGTCATTTGGGGCTGGACAATTATTTATTGTGGGGGCTGTCCTGTACATGGTAGGGTGTTTAGCAGCAGCCTTGGACTCCACCCCTAAATGCCAGCCACACTTCTCCCCAAGTGGTGACAATCAGAACTGTCTCCAGACATTGCTGGAAGTCCTCTAGGGGCAAAAATGAGCCCTGCTGAGGATCACTGATATAAAGGGTTAAGGGAGAAGAGCATTCAGATGAGAGAACAGATGGCTTTGGAGAGATGGACTTTCAAGTTAGGAGGGCATGCAAGTAGAAGCTTGACCCTAATCCTAATCCAGGCATTTGCAATGTTAAGCCTGGAAGGAAATCAGTTCTCCTTGAAAATGGATCTGTGCATCCCAACTCTTCACACAGCTTGGTAAAAAGAATACTGTATAGAACAAAGAATACTACATGTAGCACAAAGTGTAGGTCTAGAACTCCAGTGGCTCAGAAATTCAGACTGGGATAGCATTTTCTTACTCTCTCCTTTGAGCTTGGAAACAGGTCCTTCCTGTACATGCAACCCTTTATTGGATTTCCAAAGAAATCATACATCTGAATTACTGAGCTGGTTAAAAATACAGATTCCTAGGCCCAACCCTGCTTGGAGAATGCTCCAGGCAATTCTATAGCTTGCTCAGCTTAAAAAATCTCCAGACTGAACTAGAAGTTCTAGTTCATCAAGAAAAAAAAATTTTTTTCCCTGGAAGGGCCTTTAAAGACACCTCTAAGCTTTTTCAAGATTTCCGGGCCACCCCTCATCATGGGAATGAACAAAATTGAAATGGGACTTCCACATCCCTCTGGTTAGAGAAAGGTAGGGGCCCAGGGCGTCTGTGGCTCTGTCTCCCTCTGTAGCTGAAAACCACCCATCGACTCAACCATCTCTGTTAGCAGGTAGAGAAACAGACCCAATAATTGAGGGATTCACCTCAGGTGAAGTGGGTGCCCATGGTAAATCCAAGACTTGCCTTGCCTCTGAATTCCCGAAACCTAGAGTCCCCTGCCTTGCCTGGCCTTGCACATGGCAGAGGATTCCTGCCCCCAGTCCTGCTTGCCAATGGTTCCTGAACATCCTCGTGGGGACAGAGGTCAGCCTCAGGCCCTGAACATATCTCCTCACGCCTCCCCACCCTAACTAAATGTACCAGTGCTTGGTGAGTACTTCTCAGCTCCACCCTGAGGCTGGATCTCCAGGGTGGTTCTCCCACAGGCACCTGGGAGAGCAGAGGGTGGAGCTTCCTGAGTGGGACACATGCCTTCAAGGGTGAGCTGCAGTCTGCCACCTTCCCTAATAGCTGATGCCATACTCCATCGATTCTGTGATACATACATTTTTACATTTTAATATTCCTGAAAGAAGAATGCAGCATCTAATCAACAGTCTCTCAAGCACTGTGTCACATTTGAGTTGGCAATTTTTAAATTCTTCTTACTGGTACATAAAATAATGGTGCATCTTAAAGTAGATTTTGTTTGAAGAAATGGAGTAATTATTTTTTTGGGGGACATTCACTATGTGGCCTAATACTCATGATACCCTGAGGTGAGTGTTATTACCCCCATTTTAACAGGTGAGGAGATAGAGGCTCGGAAAGGCTGAGTCAACTGCTTTCTGACAGCTAGTAAGTGGTTGAGGTGGTTTATCTTATGTGTCGTCTTGGCTAGGGTATGGTGCCCAGTTGTTTAGTCAAACACTAGTCGAGATATTGCTGTGAATGTATTTTATAGATGTGACTGACAGGTAACAACCAAATCAGGCTTTCAGTAAAGCAGACTGTCCTCCATAACGTGGGTGGTCTCATCTCACCAGTGAAAGGCCCTAAGAGCAAAGACTGAGGTTTCCAGGTGAAGGAATTCTGCCTCAAAGCCTGTTAACACGGAAGTCCTGCTTGCATTTCCAGCTTGCCCTACAGATTTTAGACTCAACCAAAACATCAACTCTTACCTGAATTTCTAGCCTGCTCGCTGGCTCTACAGATTCCTAATGGGTCAGCTCCACAATCACCTGAGCCAATTCCTTAAAATAAATGTCCTTGGTTACATATATACTGGGTTCTGTCTCTCTAGAGAACCCTGACACAGTGGTGGAGCTGGGATGTCACGCCTTACTCATTTCTGCTGCCCTTGTCTCCAGGGAGGCCCAGGTCCCATTCAGAGGGCAGGCCCCAACTCCACAGGACCCAGTCTTGCCATAACCCCTCCCCCAGAGCCCAGGGGGGCTGATGTGGATGAGGGAGGGTTGCACTGTTGCACTGGCTGAGAGAAGGCCACAAAGAGAACAGAGAGCACAAGAATAGGTGATGTTTTTATTGCGGGATGCCATTTTCTGGGGACCAGGCTGGCTGCGAGGCTATATACTGGGGGGCCCCACAAGTCCTGCCCCAAAATAGGCAGACACGGTAACCTGGAATCCAAACCAGTTGCACATAAACAGGAGGAGTGGGCAAAGGGAAAAGAGAAAAACAACAAGCATGCAGTTTCCTATGCTAGTGATGAAGTGGCAGCGCCTCATCCACGTCCAGGCTTCGTATTCCGCCTCCAGCTGAGGCTTTCATCTGCTCTGAAAATCACCTTCGGATCCGACTCAGCAGCATGCAGCCGCCTTCCTGGCAGTCCCCTGCCACAGTCTCCTGGACTGGCAAAGGAGCCAAGAAAACCAAGATGGGTTCTTCATAAAACAAACAAAAACTCGCTGATGGACACTGACTGTAATGGGGTGTGTGGGGGGGACTTGGTGAAGGGGGAGCCTAGTAAACATAATGTTCTTCATGTAATTGTAGATTAATGATAACAAACAAACAAACAACAAAAAAACTGTCTCTGTGTTCTCTGCACCTCCCAGTTCTGCTAAGTGAACAAAGTTTCCCCTGACCCTGATCCAACCAAAAAAAAGAAAAAAAAATACACTAGGCATAAGCCGCAAGTCAGAATAAAAACATATTGCACAAGGTTACAAAACAGTCTTCCTGAGAGCCTCTCACTACAGATACCCAAATACTGGCTTTCGATCCAACCACTGCCTGCCTGTCAACTGTGGTTATCACATATCATCCATGTACAGCCCTGCTCCCCAAACCCAGCTGGCTTTAAGCAAGTACTCCACATGATTATCCTTTCCTGTTAGCCAACTCAAAGCCAAGGCCGGGTTTAACCTCATGTACTACAGGCATGTGGTGAAGGGAGGTGGGGGTGTTGTGTTTTAACCTTTGTCTACCTTTCCACAGCCTTCTTCCTCTGGGTGGTCATCAAAGTTCTATAGGTGAACAAAGCATCCAAGGTGTGCAATCTTCTGGAACCAAAATCCTGCAAAGCTTTTCTCCCCAAACACATGCTTTTGAAAAGGGAGCTCTGTTGTTAGTTGTGGGCCAGGCACCAGCCAGGTTAGAACCGACAGCCCTCGCGTGGGACAGGCAGTGTGGAAATTTTTTTTCTCCTAAGGAATTTTCAAGTATTACAAAATCCCTGATACAGTATGTAAACAAGGTATCTTACTGAACAGAAAGCTAGGACACTTTGGGAAGTAGCAGCACATAAAATATCTAAAAGGCTGAATAAGGTTTTAGGTTTAACAATACAGGAGGACAGCCACCCACTGCGCCTTGGCAGGCAGAGGCTCAGGCCTAAACACACACACAGGCCCCTCTGCACAGAGCCAGGAAAAGAAGAGCCCCCAGTACAGTCTCAACTGGGGTTCCTGAGACCACGCCAGGTTGCCCCTGCTTTTCCAGTGCAGCTGCCATCGGCAAAGAATAAAGAAGTCTCTGATGCTAAAATCCAGACAAGCTCATGGACTGGTGGTCTGCATGCAGTCCCCAGTCTCCTGGCTTCTTACCGGGCCTTTCTCAATTCACTGGGCCCTGACTCAGGGTATAGCCACCAAGCCATTTCTTTGCACTTCAGCCACGTGTGGAAGACGTTTTCCCGAGGAAGGCTCTTGGGTGAGGTATGCCACTGACTGTTTTCTCTGGGTCAGTTTTATTTAAAGAGAGCACCAACCCTCTCCATTCAAGGGCAACGAGGTTCTGTGGGGTTGGCCTCCCCGCCGAATCACTCCATGCGGTTCCCCTCAGTCGTGTCTTCTTCCTCTGCCCAGGTATCTAAGGCCTCCTGTGTGGCCCAAAGGTGCCCTATCTGTCAAAACAGCCTGTGGGGAATGCGCGGCTCCCGCTGAAGTAGCTGTTTCCATAGGTGGTGGCAAGGCAGTGCCTGGGCTCTGCTGCGATGGCCATCTGCATGCTGAGCGGTGTGGGGACGGGACACATGTCCAGGGGCTGGAGGGAGGGGTACAGGGTATGGAGTGATGAGCCAGGGACCCCTGAGAGCAGGTTCCCCGGATGGTGGGCCTGTAGCACATCCCGATAGGCCAAGCATAGGTCCTGCACGGGGGTCTGGAACTGTGCCAGGGCTGGTGGCGTTGGCTGGCTGAGGGCAGGGTAGGTGGGTGGCTGGAACAGCACCTGGGTAGGGGTTGGCAGTGTGCCAGGCACCATCGCCAAGGCCTGGCTCTTACCTGCGACGGCGTCCTTGAGGACGTTGTCATAAGCTCTGAAAGGAAAGGACCTGGGTGAGACTTGGGGGGCAGGGGCCTTAGCACCAGGCACCTGAGTGCACCTCTCCCTGCCTGGCTGCATGGAATCCAAGATCTGTGTGCTGTTACTGCAGGCCATGCCCAGCCTGGGCACTGTCTGGGCACAACCACAGCTCTTCTCTGATAAAACTCTGGCCTCAGCTTTCAGTTGGGATCTGTTTCCTACAAAAAAACCTTTTCTGAGCTCCTGAGACTAGCCTAGCTATCCCCCAGCCCCTGCATCGGTCCACTTCAGCAGTCCAGACTGCAGACAACAACTTCCAGGCTTCTACTGGCCCCGTGCGCCCAGCATGAGGACCCGTGTGTTCTGCTCCTCAGGGCAGCCCCAGCACCTGGCACAGCGCCACCCTCCCCCATTGCTTAGATGAGCACTGCCTCCGCCTTCAAGGCACTTCCGGGCTGCTCCATCCCCAGCTGGGCCACTCTAGAGCCAGCAGATCTCCAGCAAGTTGCCACCTGGGGCCTAAATTTCTCCATCTGTAAAGAGGGAGAAACAGGCTTATTTCCATGTCAAAAAAAAAAAAAAAAAGCTTCCCATAAAGTTTTTTTGGAAAACAAATGGATTAGAGGCTTATGTATTAAAGGAACAAATGGAGGCTGGAACAAATCTGAGAAGGGGCTGTCCCACAGCTACAACCACTGTGGCTGAGAACCCAGGGGCACCCACTGCACTCAGACCAGGCCCTAGCCTCTGGCTTTGGGTGCCTTCTAAAAGCATAGACTTTGAAACAAGGCCCAGGGAGCAGGGATGACATTTCAGAGGAGTGAGACAGAAGCAAAGCTTCCCACATTAGGAGGCCAAGAGATGGCTCTTCCGGAGCCTGGTCCACAGTCAGTGGGGCCGGTGTCCAGGAGATGTCCCCTCCTGCTGAGTGGAAGAGGGCCTGGGTGCTGCCGGGCAGGAATCTCCTGTCCTCTCTGTTCTCCTCCCTGTGGTTACTATCGAGCACTTTTGCCCTGATACCAGTTGCTTGGTTTTGGGTCTATGAATTTAAAGCATCTTCTTTGATACACTGAACATCTCTTCCTTCAGATTCCCAGGGACCCTTGCCAGGAGGCTGTGGCTTCTTAAATTAAGCCACTCTGGGCTCAGCTGGTTAGGAGGCCAGCTTTGTGGCCATGTCTGAGAAAAGTAGCTTATAATGAGAGTCCCTCAGTGTGATCATCCGTAAGACTGACTGACACATCAGAACTCAGATCAAACAGCACAGGCACACAGAAGGATGTGCACAGAGCCCATCTTCTTGACCTTAAAATTCCAAACCCCAAATTACCCAAACTAGGAAGGACCAACTCCCAAGCCCCAATTCTATCAAGAGTCACCCTGGCCCACTTCATATGAGACACTAGCTGGGGGAACCACCGAAAGCCTCGAACTTTAGGAGCTCATCTGAAGTGGGCCTTGAGAGAAAGCGGAGACTCGGTATCTCAAACACAGAGGGCTCAGAAGACGAACTTACACCAGCAGGGTTTCGATACATGCGCTGAGATGTTCCAGGGAGTAATTTGAGATCCTCTGTAGGTCTCTGGTCCAGTAGGGGGAAAGTTGAAGGCAAATCCTAGAGGCTCCAACACAGGCTGCAGCAACCACAGAAGGCTGGAATTTATAGAAAATGTGATCTGAAAGAGAATCACAGAAGGAGTCAGCATTGTAAAGCCTCACCCTAGAGTCCCAGTGTCCCCCTGCCTTGTGCCTCCCAAGAATTGGCAGAAAAAATATTAGGTTTGAGGCTGTTCGAGGCTTTTCATGTTTACACACAACATGAAAAGTCAGAAACAGTGTGAAGTTCCACTCTTGAACCTTAAACACCCTGGATCTTAGCCTGGGATTTCTGATGTCAGCCTAGAACAGTGATTTTCAGAATACTATTTAGGGCTTCCAGGGGTCTGTAAGGGACTTGCGATGGGCTACAAACAGAAACACAAAACATTCGTCCCTTCTTTGGTTGTTAGTGGTGAATGACACCTATGTTTTGAGGTGTGAGTGAAGGCTACTAGTAATAGTAACAAAGCCCAGCCCACAGAGGGAAATTGAACCACCATCTGTTGAATGAATGAATGAATGAATGGCTACAAGAGTTTGATATTCATAACTAAAAGTGATGTATTTACTGAGGAATCTTCCCCCCAGCTTCATTGAAGCATGGAGAAATAAAAACTGTACATATTTAAGGTGTATAATGTGATGTTTTGGTATATGTATAAATTATGAAATGATCTAAGAAATCTTAATTTCCTAAGATATCTGGCAACATGGCAAAGCAGATGTTACTTATGCAAAGGCAAACTGTTGAAATTCCCACAATTTTTCATAAATGACACTGGGTGATCAGTGCATTATCATATTGTCTTAAACTGCTTATGATTTTTGATGACTTCAGCATTTTACCTATTAACGTATGAATCAGGCAGGGTGATATTTATGGCTACAGTTACAGTCACACAGATCAGTCTTTCCAGGTTTAAATCTTAGCAGTGACTTGGGTAAGTCACTTCACCTCTTAGGCATCCATTGAGGAAACTGATTTGTAAAATGAGAATAGCAGAAATGATTTTCATGTGGAGTCACTGTGAGTTTCAAATGAGATAATGTATGTAAAGCTCTATAATAAGGTAGCAGTTATACACTAAGCACTCAATTAATGCATGATATCACAACTGTGGATATTATTACTCATGATCATTTTGGTTTGTGGTGGGTATTGAGGAGTTGCGTCAAGTGTTTCTGATCTAGTAATTTCCTAACACCTGGATTTTAAGATACTGGGAAGAATGAGATCCAGATAAAAGTCCCCAGAGCAACTTTATCGTTAAAGCAGAGGTAAACATAATCCTCTCCCCAATTCCCTCCCCAACCCATCTGTATGACGATAGCTCTTCTGGAATGACCTACCTACCAATCCGTCCTATTTACATCATTTGCATGTTCCAGGTTGCCGTAAGAAAAATTACCTTATGGATCGGTATGTTTGTGGGGTAATAGCTGCCTGAATATAAGGTGCTATTTCTCTTTTACACATTACTGGTAACACTGGGAGAGTCCTTGCTCCTTCTTTGACTGTCTCCTGCAAAGTGGGAGTGACTTGGGTGGATGGACAGTTAAGGACTTTCTGGATGGACATCCTCTCAGTGCCATCTGATCCTGGCCCGAGTGGTAGGGAAGGGGTGACAGGTCCTGACAGCAGGTCCCACCTTGCAGGGCGACCTCTAGGAAGCAGTGGGCATACTCCTTGAGGCACTCTTTGGTCTTGTGGGGGCAGGTGGGGGGCTGGCTGTGGCAGTGGTGGTCCTTCTGGCTGACAGAGGCCAAGAGGTAGTAGTCCAGGAAGTGGGCGGGCGTGGGCAGGCAGAGGTTCCAGCTGAAGGCCCCCAGGAGCAGCAGCTCTGTGCTCAGCAGCTCCTTCTTGGTGAGGGTGAAGTTCTGGCCGCTCAGGATCCTCATACTATTTATCTGCTCCAGCTTGGGTATGTGGTCTTCCCTATCCTCGAACTTACCTATAAGAGAAGCAGAGGTTACTGGGACACAGCAACAGCTGGCACCCAGGAAGTAAAGGCCCCCCCTTCCAGTGCCTGGATGGTGCTGGCAGGGAGGACAGAGCGCCAGAAGGCCCCATGGCCAATGGAGTCAAATCCCTAGCCCCTTGCAGGGATCACCACTTCCAGCTGTGTGATCATGCACATCTCACCCTATGCCTCAGTTTCCTCATCTGTAAAATGCAACCTGTATCTCCTAAGGCCTTTGTCAGATACAATGAGAAAATGCCACCAAATATTCAAACCAGCATGTGGAACACAGAAGGTGTTCAACAGAATTTGCAGCAGCAGCAGCAGCAGCAGCGAGGGCCTGGGAAACAAGGGAGGTCCTCACTAATTCAGCCTCAGGACTGGTCAGGGGATCAAAAAGCCATAGTCAGAATGACCTTGCAAACCTGACCCTGTCCCTCCAGATATAGAAAAGCCCTCCAATGGCTCCCCACATCCTCAGTATTGAGTTTAAACTCCCTCAGTGGTTCTTAGTTTGGATCCCCTCAGAAGTAGTTTGCTGGGAGGTAAGCCTAGGAAAGATCAGTGAGTGGGAGGAGAAGACAGGAAAGGGAAGAAGCCAAAAAGTACATTATCTTTACTCCCAAGTTCACTGAAGCATTATTTACACAGACACAACTAAGTGTCCACACAGATGAATGGATAAAGAAACTACGATATTTATATACAATGGAATATTAAGTCAACCATAAAAAAGAAAACCAAGACATTTCAGACAACATGGAGGATTCCTGAGGGCATTATGCTAAGTGAAGTAAGTCAGACAAAGACAAATACTGTACTATCTCATTTAAACATGAAATCTAAAAAAACTGAACTGATACAGAAAAACAGAGGTGGTTGCTAGAGGCAGGGGGTGGGGGAAATGGGTGGAGGGGGTCAAAAGATACACACTTCCCATTATAAGATAAATAAGTTCTGGGGATGTAATGTACAGCATGGTGACCACAGTTTAACAATACTGTATTGTGTATTTGAAAGCTGCTAGGACAGTAGAGAAGTTCTCATAACAAGAAAAAGAATTAACTGTGAGGTGATGGATGATAACTTATGATCATTTCACGATATGTACATACATCAAATCATTATTTGTGAACTTTAAACTAATACAATGTTATATATGTCAATTATATTTCAATAAAACTGGGAGGGTGGGGGGCTGACATTATGTGACTTCCAAGGTGAGGCTTTAAGAGATTTTGCAACTTCTGCCTTGGCCCCCTTGGAGGACAACCAAGGTGCTTGGACAATAGCCAGCACCCACTTTCAGACACGTGAACAAGACCATCCTGGGCCTGCCGACCCTGCTGAAGCCTGCAGAGGAACTAACACGCAACCCACAGACCTGGAAGGAATAACACAGCATTGTTCTAAATCACTGTTTTGGAGTGATCTGTTTTGCAGGGATAGATAACTGGAATGCATTCATATCAATGGGCAGCAGCAAAAAGATGTAAAACTCCACAGACATGTCACACAGCTTGGAAAGTACTGAAGGAACAATGAATAAATACTGGAATGTCCTGGAAATGAACTGTATGGAATAAAGTCACAAAGAGCTAGATACAAATAAGAGTAAAACACGAGCCTTGGGTTATCCCACTGAAGGGTTGAAGGAAAGGAGGTATGTACTTAGCAGTCCCTGAGGGTCATCAGCTGTGGATGGCCCAGTGGCAGCCTTCACTGTGGGGACCTCCCAGCTTTAACATGCTTCACCCTCTGGGGGAACCATGCATGCCTGGGGGTGGCCCCGTTGCTGCAGTTCTCTGAAGGCATCGGGCTCCCTGAGCCCACAAGCCTTGGCCTACAGAGTCTCTCTGCAAGGAGCTCTCTTTCCTAGCCCCTCTTCACTCCACCAACAGCGCTTTGCCCTTCGCCCTCAAAGTCACTACCCACAGTCCCCACAGGCTGTCTGACCTCCACACTGGCTGGTGAGCCCTGAGGCCTGGCTTCGGTCTGCCACCTGCGGCCTCCAGGCCCATACTGGGTACAGAGCAGGTGCTGAGCGGATGTTGGCAGAGGCAGTGGGGTAGCCCAGCTGAGCTCAAAAAGCCCACGTCAGTGCCTTAAGGGCACAATAAACAAGGCGTCCACACACCTGTGCACAACCGCGAGTGTCTTCTGACCCAGTTCTCATCAGACTTGCATGCTTTTTAGGAGAGGTATAAGGCAGTAACCACTACAGGCTGCTCTACAGCAGATACAACATGCTCCTCAGGACGCCTCAGATGATGTCATGCAGAAATGCAACACTGACTCCGAGAAGCCAGTGTCTCCACCTTCTCAGCGAGCCTGGCACCAGTCCACAAAGTTGACAAAGTCAGATGCGAAGCTCTGGTCTTTGATGGGGAGGACTGGAGCCAGTGGAAATGTACAACCTGGTGGAGGGTGGAGATCAGTGCCTACCAGTTCCTAAGCAGCTTACAGCAACCCCAAACCCATCCTGCAGCCACATACGGTGCAGGGGAAGGCAAGGTCAATGGTGCTCCAGGGGGAAGAGCCTCTGGCATGGCTGGAAGTCCTGGGCAGGGCCTGGCTGACCAGGCCTTGCTGGCCTCTGCTGTCTCATGCCATTTTCTCAACACAGGATTCCAGCCACATACAAGTCTGGCCCCTCCTCCACTTGAGACTGCCTATCCCTTCTCCACCTTTCACATGTCCTCCCAGGCTCAGTTTAGAGGCCACTGGATGTTATCAAGGTACTTCCGACATGCAGATTGCTTGTTCAATATAAGTATTAATATTAATGGCCAGCATCTGACTATTAATAGGTCATTAACAGGTCTAAGCCCCATGAGGCAGGACCTATGTCAGACCCATTCGATCGTTGCTGCTCCCCCAGGTCCCAGCACATTGCCTAGCACATGGTAGGTGCCCAATGAATATTCCTTGAAAGAACAAATGGTTCTCTCGCAATAGTTGAATTTTAAGCCAGTTGAATTGTTCTCTGATGACCTCAGATTATATGTATCCCCTAATTTTTTCTCCAATGATCATACATTTTTTTGTGAAATTTAAAGAAAGAAAATTTTTTCAAAATTGTCAAGGTTTCCCTGAATCTTGTGCTGAATTGAACCAATGCTGTTTGCAGGCACTCTACAGATATAAACTCTTTTCTTTCCCAGATCAGAAGGTGGCATGGTGAAGGTCAGGTCGCAGCCCCAGCAGAAACATGCATCAGCTTGGAATGCACTAAGACCCTTTCATGGCATTGCTAGCAGCCAGCAATCTATTCCAACTGGCAGATGTGCTCGATCAGATTAGTTTCCTCCTGGCGTTCGGAGCTTTTCAAACCTTTCAGAGCTCTGCCTTTTCCCAGTAAGTAGGCCCAAGAGGATTACCCTCAAATGGAAGGGGCCACGGATTACTGGGAATCTGAATTCACCTGCTCCTGATGCTCCCCATGCTGGAGGAGATTCTTGGGGACCCACCAAATTATAGGCTAGACAGACAGGTTGGGGTCTGAATCCTCAGTGAGTTTTTGCTCTGGATGTAACAGCACTAAACTCCACGTCATTTGTTTCCTGTCTAGGAAATGTGCCCCAAATGGAGACGAAATGGCCATATAGAACGGAAAGTGATTAAGAAGTGCACAGCACAAGGAAATGGACAGAGTCCCCATGCTGGGCTGGGCACTGGATCTTCCTAGGTTGGTTCTGTTTAGATGCCCAGAGGCTCAGGGAGGAAGCGCAGAGAACTCAGCTCCACACCGAGCAGTGACCTCACAGCCCCTTCCCTTATTGCTGACCAGCAGACCCTGGCTTAGCAACTATTTCCCAGCACATTTCACAGCCAGGAAAGATTTTGAGTTTCCTGGTGTTGCATGTGCCTGGTGGATGTTTCCTCCCCTCCTCTCATGACCATGACTAGGCTGGCCTTCTGTCCCCTGCCACCACCAAGTGCTGCCGCTCAGCTGCTTGCTCCTCATCGACAAACTGCGTAGACTATAGATGCCTGGAAGTCTTCAGGCAGGTCTCCTGGGAGGGGTGGGGGACAGATGTCCGAGTCTTTCTAAGTCAGACAAGAGCCACAGACTCTCTTCAACTCCTTTGATGTACTTTTTATTTGGAAGATTTTTCAAATCCACAGAACAGGCAAAATAACAGAACAATGAACACAGACGACCCTTCACCCAGATTCACTACCGCTAACACTGAGCCACATTCGCTGTGTGTGCACACGTGTGTGCACATGTATGTATGCGTGTATATATATTAGTTTTGCCGGACCATTTCTAATTAAGTTGAAGACATGACATGCTCCCCCAGGACCCTTCTTCATCCATCCCTGAGGTCATTTTCCTACATAATCATCATGCTATTAGCAATCTTTAGAACATCAGCATTAACAACATAATACTATTTTCTAATATTTAGTCCATACATGACTTTCCCCACAGCATCCCCAAAAAGCCATTTGTTTTTTGGATCCAGATCCAACACAGGTCATAATGGAGTCTGTTCTACCTCTTCAGTCCCATTCATTGTTTCTCATGACCATGGACTTTTGGATGAATCCAGGCCAGTTGCCTTTTAAAATGTCCCATATTCTGCACTGCCTGCCTGTTGCTGCATGACCAAATAGTTTGGGCAAGAAAACTACAGAGGTGATGTTTTGTGCTTCTGTTCTTACCCAGATCATGTCAGGAGTTATATATAAGTCAGTTTGTCCCAGCAATAGCAATGCTACATTTGATCACTTGGTTAAGGTGGTGACACCAGATCTCTCCATTTTAAAGGTACCATTTCCTGTGAAATTAATAAGTAATCTATGAGATGATACCTTGAGACTGTGAATATCCTGTTTTCCAACCACCTTTAACTCACTGGTTTGGCATCCACAGATAATCCTTCCTGAAGAAATTACTATTTTGAGGTTGAAAAAGAACTTTACGATCCTACCAATCCATCTAAAACGTTCTTTTTGGATGTTCACATTCTTCCCAATTTGAATAGCTAGAGCCCTATCAACAGAGTTCTAAGATAAAAAAAAAAAAGCCTAAATCTATCGAAGCACTCACCCTGGGCCTGGGAGGCCACAGACAGACACGTGAGTCCTTAGCCTTGGTGGCAATGGTAAAACCTGCAAATAATGCCTTTTAGGACCCTCTGCATACCCGCTGACTGACTCCTTCCCCTAATCCCAGAGAGCCTGGGCGAGTTTAGGACATTCCTGGCAGGCCACACAGTTAATGGACTGATGATCACAAGTCTAGGGAAGTGGCCTAAACTTTTAATCACAAACTAGGCCATGGTGTCAAGATACTATTGATCCAAGAAGCCTCAAAAGGGATACTCACAGACTGGCTTTTTAAAAAATACTTTAAACAAACTTGTGGGGAAATGCACATAATATAAAAAAAAATTTTTTTAACTGCTTTTGTGGGTAGTTGATTTTATTTTTTGCCTTTAGTTAGTATTTGGTTGGTCTGCTTTCTTTGCTGTGATTTTATTTTCTCTGGTGACATCTATTTAGCCTTAGGAGTGCTCCCATCTAGAGCAGTCCCTCTAAAATACCCTGCAGAGGTGGTTTGTGGGAGGAAAATGCCCTCAACTTTTGCTTGTCTGGGAATTGTTTAATCCCTCCTTCATATTTAAATGATAATCATGCTGGATACAGTATTCTTGGTTCGAGGCCCTTCTGTTTCATTGCATTAAATATATCATGCCATTCTCTTCTGGCCTGTAAGGTTTCTGCTGAGAAGTCTGATGAAAGCCTAATGGATTTTCCTTTGTAGGTGACCTTTTTTCTCTCTCTGGCTGCCTTTACAACTCTGTCCTTGTCCTTGATCTTTGCCATTTTAATTATTATGTGACTTGGTATTGTCCTCCTTGGGTCTCTTCTGTTGAGAGTTCTGTGGGCTTCCGTGGTCTGAGAGACTATTTCCTCCCCCAGTTTGGGGAAGTTTTCAGCAATTATTTCTTCAAATACACTTTCTATCCCTTTTTCTCTCTCTTCTTCTTCTAGTACCCCTATAATGTGGAAAGTGTTCTGTTTGGATTGGTCACACAGTTCTCTCAATATTCTTTCATTCCTGGAGATCCTTTTATCTCTCTCTGCCTCAGCTTCTCTGTATTCCTGTTCTCTGACTTCTATTCCATTAACGGCCTCTTGCATCTCATCCAGTCTACTCTTAAGTCCTTCCAGAGATTGTTTCATTTCTGTAATCTCTTTCCGGACGTCATCCCTTAGCTCTTGCATATTTCTCTGCAGCTCCATCAGCATGGTTATGACCTTTATTTTGAATTATTTTTCAGGGAGATTGGTTAGGTCTATCTCCCCAGATTCCTTCTCAGGAGAGGATGTCTGGGTTAGTCTGGTCTGTATCAAATTCTTCTGCCTTTTCATGGCGATAAAGGTAGTTGTGGGGAGCTGGTGCATGTGTTGGCTGGGAGAATGTCCCTTCTTGCTAGTTGTGGCCTTCCTCTCCTGGGAGAACAGCGACCCCTAGCGACTTGTGCTGGGCAGCTGCACGCAGATGGGGTTTCTAATTCTTGCCCAGCCGCTGTGAAAGAAGCTCTGCCCTGCTGTCTCAGGCTGCTGCTCCACTATGGCAGAGCGGATTCGGAGGGGAAACGGGCGGGAGGCTGTTTATCTCTGTGAGGGGCCTCCAAGCTGCACTGCCACCCAGGGGGTTAGGGTGCCTGGAGTTCCCCGGGATTCCCAGCTGCTGAGCTAAGTGTCCTGGGACGTTTCCGTCCAGCTGTGGGGTCCCTGCCCCTTTAAATCTTTCAAAAAGCACTTGCTTTTCTTTTGTCCCAGGGGCACCGGCTGTGGGGACCTGCTTGCAGGTTTTACTGTCCCGTTTCCCTGGTATCCAGCACCCCACGCTCTGTGTGTCTGTACTCCCAGTGTGAATGGCTGGGGCTGGCTATTTAGCAGTCCTGGGCTCCCTCTCCCTCCCCGCTCTGACTCCTCTCCTCCCACCAGGAGCTGGGGTGAGGGGCCTCGGGTCCCGCCGAGCCGGGGCTTGTATCTTACCCACTTCATGAGGCACTGGGTTCTCGCCAGTGTAGATGTAGCCTGGCTGTTGTCCTGTATCTTCTGGTCTCTCTTTTAGGGATAGTTGTATTTGTTGTATTTTCAAAAATATATATGGTTTTGGGAGATTTCCACTGCTCTACTCACGCTCCCATCTTGGCTCCGCCCACATAATATAAAATTTATCACCATTTAACTGTGGCATTAAGTACATTCACATTGTTGTTCAACCAATCTCCAGAACTCTTTACATCCTGCAAAACTGAAACTGTATACCCATGAAACAAAAACTCCCTGTTACCCCTGGCCCCTGGCAACCACTATTCTGTCTGTCTCTTTGAACTGACTACTCTAAGGCTGGCTTTTCTTCTTTCAACTATTGTCCCAGAAATCAAGCCTTAAGCAGACCAAATGCCTGACTTTTCTAATTTAGGGCCAACAGAAGCAATATTTTTAATTGCTTAAAAAAGTTTCATTTTGGAAAATGTAAAATACACACCTCCCCCACAAAAGGAGAAATGCTATAATGAACCCACAAGAATGCATTACCCACCTCCAAAAATCATCAACATTTATAGTGCCTGTAGAAAAGTTCTCAAATATAAAGACAAAGAGCATAGAATGGGATTCTATAAAATGTTGGTGCCACCCCATTTCCAGTGCCCAGGCCCAGGCTGTTCACTGTACTTGACAGGCTGTATCAGTACGGCTCCCAGTCAATTCCCCCAACAGTCCTTGTGCCAGCCAGATGCCTATTTACTGACCCATTCAGGGTTGCCTGCTGCCCATTCAGGGGTTAGACTGAGGCTCAGATACGAGGCCAGTTTCCAACTACAGAGAACCAGGTTTTAAAGCCACAGCTGGCTACTCTTCTTTACCAAAGAAATAAGCCGTTAAAAGCAGACAAAGGTACTCTTCCCCAAGGGCCATTGTTTTAAAGTCTTTCTTCCCCTCTTTGCATTTGAGAATGAGAAACAAAATTTGCTTAGGAATTGAGACCCCGTGATTACCCTGCACCCCTCAGTAGCCTGTCCTACTCATTATGGTGCTAAGAAAGGGAAGGGAGGGAGGCAGGCCAGAGTCAAAAGAGCCACCCCAATGGTTTCCTGGCCTTGCCTGGCCCTCCAGATGGCCCTGACATCTTCCTAGGTGAGGTGGGGAGTGCTCAGCAGTGGAGGTGGTGGGGACCCAAGAGTAAAGGGCTTTCCAGGATCAGGGGACCTGGGAGGAAGTGCAAGCCCCTCAGTTCCCAGGCTGCCTGGAGACCTTTCTGATGCTAATTCTTTCTCCCTCAGATGGGAGAGAACCTCCCAGCTACCAAAAGGGGTAGAAACCAAGTAGTTTTACTGACAGCCAGCTCTGAGAATACTAAAGGAGGGCTGAGGATCCTGTGACATGGGGGAGCCTGGATTCTGGGGGAGGTCCTGACCAGGAACAGGTGAGATGCCCACCCCCAGAGCCTCAGTTCAGGCTCAGGTGCCAGTGTTCCGTCCTTGCTCCCCTGTTATAACCTGTGTGATTTCAGGTTATCACTTGGAAACTCATACCTCAAAGGCTGGTAGGGATGTCCAGGGAGGTAGCAGGTAATGCGACTGGCACAGGGGCCGGGGCACAGGAAGTGCTCCATAAATGGTGGCAGCCGCTGATGCCTTTACTGAACATGGTCTTTATTCTAGGATCTTCTAAAATCCTACTAGTTGGGTAAAGTTCACAGAAAGGGAGGAAAAGGGGAGTGTGGGGCCCAAGGCCTTTCCCAGATGGGTCTTCCCCAGAGGGGTGGGACTTTCCCAGGTCACTCAGCCAGTGAGCAAGAGGCAGAGAACCCGCACCCCAGGACTTGAGCCTTCAGAGGGCAGGGAGTTTCACATTTGCGTCCCCAGTGGAGTGCCAGGTTTCATGCACAGCAGCAATCAAGAAACGCAGGCAGGCCCCAGGGAGGGGAGGCCTCAGTGGACTGTGTTGTTATGCCCTTCTCAGTGATCTCAGATCATTCTGCCAACAATCCCAGAGGCTGGCAGTGTTTTCCACATAGAATCAGAAGCTCAGAAACAGAAAGGTTAAGTGAGTTGACCCAATCATCCAGCTCAGAGGGACAAAGCAAAATTAAAAGCCTAGCTATCTGCTTCCACCATCTATCTTGTAGCATATTACAGGTCCCCTTCACCAGCACAGCACCTGTCATAAAGTTATTACTTAATAAAGAGTTGGTTTTGTTATTTTTTGACAAGTGAATAAATGGCTCCAAAATCCAGAGCTTTCTATGCCACAAGAAGGAAATCTCAGATACAGTCACGAGGATCCCTTCAACCCCAGAAAGTCTCCATAATGAGTACAGGTATCCTGGAGCAGGAATTCCCATGGATGTGGCTGTGACTCCTTGTCTAACCACCAGTTTTTCAGAAATGACCTTGTTCACCCTCCACTCTGCTCAGGCTATTCAGTGACTTAATTCTACAACCTTTCCACTGAAGACCTGCAAGATCAACAGGACTTAGTTTTTTTTCCCCAATAGTGAAACTGAAGTTTAAGAGTGACCCTCTAAGGAGATACTTTCTGTAATACTCCTCTACCCAGACCAGCTTTTCCATTAAAAAAACCTCTGGTCTTGCGTGGTTACTGGAGGCTGGAAGGGTGGTTCCTACTTGTCCCCTAAGGGGCTCTTTTCTATGCCCAGCAGGCAAGCACCTTTCTGAGGACAGCACCCTCTGAAATGCAGTCTGACTTCCTGATGCAGTGCAGATGGGCAGAGTGTGCACATGTTCAGTGCTGGGCCGTGGCTCTGTGCAGGCTTGTCCACTTGCTGGCATGTGGTCTGGGGCAAATCTCAACCTCTTGGGCCTGTGCAGTGGGAATAACAGAAGCAGACAGAACTGTGGTGAGGACAACAGGAGGGTGCTGAGCATGGTGCCTAGTGCCCAGTGAACAACACTAGAACACACTCTTCTTTATAAACCTCTGCTGATTGAGGACCAACCGTGCAGTGAGTCACAGCTGCAGTGAAAGTTTAGGTTCTGGACAGGATTCTGTGGTGGAGAGAGAAAGCCAGTGACAGAGGGAGAAACTCCCCAGTTATAAAACAGTACTTTGAGGGTCTTCAGGGAAGGGAGGGAGCTGTGAAGACCATGGAGGATGGGGAGCATGGGCAGCTCCCACCCACTCCACTGTTAAAAGCCTGCTGCAGCCAGCCAGCATGTCCCAGAGCTTGGCCCCTCCAGGGATTCAGAGGTTAGGAAATGTCCTGGAGTTCTCTCCTGTAATGAAGGTCACTGCTGTGCAGAATGCTCACCCCCAGCTCACCAGGGGCTGCCTGGTCTTGGGCTTCCAGGTGCAGAGAGAGCAGAGACAGAGTCCTGGGTTGCAGAACCCAAGGCGTGGACATCAGAGGCCCCGGGTCCTTTGTTCCAACCTTGGCTGGGAGCAGTGAGGAAAAGGAGGAAAAGCAAACTTGGCCACTTCTTTCAAGGTTAGAACAGGAGCTGCTTTCAGAGAACAGACATGAGAGCTGGTTCTGAAGGCTGAAGCATTCATCTAGGTCAGCTAACATGTGCAGGCTCAAAAAGCAGAGCCAGGAGTCTCCCAGCAACTTCCATTTGCTGGCCTGAATCAAGTCTCAGAAACCCCAACATGACAGTGACAAAGAAGAGACTTTTCCTATCTAGACACTGAAATGCTTGTAATTATTTTTCTAGGAAGTTGTCCATTTCTTCTAGGTTTTCTAGCTTGTTAGCATGTAGGTTTTCATAGTAATAATTCTTTGATATTAATCTTTGATATTAGTCTCTAATAATTCTTTGTATTTCTGTGGGGTCCATTGTGATTTTTCCTTTCTCATTTCTGATTCTGTTGATGTGTGTAGATTCTCTTTTTCTCTTAATAAGCCTGGCTAGGGGCTTACTTATTTGGTTTATTTTCTCAAACAACCAGCTCTTGGTTTCATTGATTTTTTTCTATTTTCTTCTCAATTTTATTTATTTCTTCTCTGATCTTTATTATGTCCCTCCTTCTGCTGATTTTAGGCCTCATATGTTCTTCTTTTTCCAATTTCAATAATTGTGACTTTAGACTATTCATTTGGGATTGTTCTTCCTTCTTTAAATATGCTTGGATTGCTATATACTTTCCTCTTATAACTGCTTTTGTTGCGTCCCACAGAAGTTGGGGCTTAGTGTTGTTGTTGTCATTTGTCTCCATATATTGCTTGATCTCTATTTTAATTTGGTCATTGATTCACTGATTATTTAGGAGCATGTTGTTAAGCCACCATGTGCTTGTGAGCCTTTTTGCTTTCTTTGTACAATTTATTTCTAGTTTTATCCCTTTGTGGTCCGAGAAGTTGGTTGGTAGAATTTCAATCTTTTTGAATTTACTGAGGCTCTTTTTGTGGCCTAGTATGTGGTCTTTCCTGGAAAATGTTCCATGTGCACTTGAGAAGAATGTGTATCCTGCTGCTTTTGGGTATAGAGTTCTGTGGATGTCTATTAGGTCCATCTGTTCTAGTGTGTTGTTCAGTGCCTCTGTGTCCTTACTTATTTTCTGTCTGGTGGATCTGTCCTTTGGAGTGAGCGGTGTGTTGAAGTCTCCTAAAATGAATGCATTGCATTCTATTTCCTCCTTTAATTCTGTTAGTATTTGTTTCACATATGTTGGTTCTCCAGTATTGGGTGCATATATATTTATAATGGTTATGTCCTCTTGTTGGACTGACCCCTTTATCATTATGTACTGTTCTTCTTTTTCTCGTTACTTTCTTTGTTTTGAAGTCTATTTTGTCTGATACTAGCACTGCAACACCTGCTTTTTTCTACCTGTTGTTTGCATGAAATATCTTTTTCCATCCCTTGACTTTTAGTCTTTGTATGTCTTTGGGTTTGAGGTGTGTCTCTTGTAAGCAGCGTATAGATGGGTCTTGCTTTTTTATCCATTCTATTACTCTGTGTCTTTTGATTGGTGCATTTAGTCCATTTACATTTAGGGTGATTATTGAAAGATATGTACTTATTGCCATTGCAGGCTTTAGATTCATGGTTACCAAAGGTTAAAGGTTAGCTTCTTTATTATCTTACTGTCTAACTTAACTCAATTATTGAGCTATTATAAACACAGTCTGGTGATTCTTTATTTCTCTCCCTTCTTATTCCTCCTCCTCCATTCTTTATATGTTAGGTGTTTTTTATGCTGTGCTCTTTTGTGCTTCCTGTGACTGCTTTTGTGAGTAGTTGAATTTATTTTTTGCCTTTAGTTAGTATTTGGTTGGTCTGCTTTCTTTGCTGTGATTTTATTTTCTCTGGTGACATCTATTTAGCCTTAGGAGTGCTCCCATCTAGAGCAGTCCCTCTAAAATACCCTGCAGAGGTGGCTTGTGGGAGGCAAATGCCCTCAACTTTTGCTTGTCTGGGAATTGTTTAATCCCTCCTTCATATTTAAATGATAACCGTGCTGGATACAGTATCCTTGGTTCAAGTTCCTTCTGTTTCATTGCACTGAATATATCATGCCATTCTCTTCTGGCCTGTAAGGTTTCTATTGAGAAGTCTGATGAAAGCCTGATGGGTTTTCCTTTGTAGGTGACCTTTTTTCTCTCTAGGTGCCTTTAAAACTCTGTCCTTGTCCTTGATCTTTGCCATTTTAATTATTATGTGACTTGGTGTTGTCCTCCTTGGGTCCCTTCTGTTGGGAGTTCTGTGGGCTTCCGTGGTCTGAGAGACTATTTCCTCCCCCAGTTTGGGGAAGTTCTCAGCAATTATTTCTTCAAATACACTTTCTATCCCTTTTTCTCTCTCTTCTTCTAGTATCCCTATAATGCGGAAAGTGTTCTGTTTGGATTGGTCACACAGTTCTCTTAATATTCTTTCATTCCTGGAGATCCTTTTATCTCTCTCTGCCTCAGCTTCTCTGTATTCCTGTTCTCTGATTTCTATTCCATTAATGGCCTCTTGCACCTCATCCAGTCTGCTCTTAAGTCCTTCCAGAGATTGTTTCATTTCTGTAATCTCTCTCCCAACTTTATGCATTAGTTCTTGCATATTTCTCTGCAGCTCCATCAGCATGGTTATGACCTTTATTTTGAATTTTTTTTCAGGAAAATTGGTTAAATCTATCTCCCCAGGCTCCATCTTGGGGGTTGTCTGTGTGATTCTGGTCTGGATCAAATTCTTCTTCCTTTCCATGGCGATAGAGGTAGTCGTGGGCAGTTGGCGCGTGTGTTAGCGGGGAGAACAAAGTCCCTTCCCGCTTGCTGGTCACCTTCCTCTCCTGCGAGAATGGCGACCCCTAGCGGCTTGTGCTGGGCAGCTGTGCACCAATGCAGCCTCAGTCTGGCCTGGGTGGCTGCGGAGGAGGCTCTGGGCGGTTGCTGTGGGTGCAGCCGCTCTCAGGCTGCTACCCTGCTATGGCAGGGCTGCGCCGGAGGGGGAATGGGCAGGAGGCTGTTTATCGCTGTGAGGGGCCTCAGAGTTGCACTACCCCCCAGGGGGTTAGGGTGCCCAGAATTCCCCAGGATTCCCAGCTACTGGGCTGACTGTGCCAGGACGCTTCTGTCCAGCTGTGAGGCCCCTGTCCCTTTAAGACTTTCAAAAAGTACTCACTTTTCTTTTGTCCCAGGGGCGCTGGCTGCGGGGACCCACTCGCAGATTTTACTGTTCCGTTTCCCTAGTATCCAGCACACCACGCACCGTGTGTCTGTGCTCCCAGTGCGGATGGCTAGGGCCAGGTGTTTAGCAGTCCTGGGCTCCCTCTCCCTCCTGCTCTGACTCCTCTCCTCCCACCAGGAGCTGGGGTGAGGGGCGCTCGGGTCCCGCCAGGCCACGGCTTGTATCTTACCCAACTTCACGAGGTGCTGGGTTCTCGCAGGTGTGGATGTAGCCTGGCTGTTATCCTGTATCTTCTGGTGTCTCTTTTAGGAATAGTTGTATTTGTTGTATTTTCAAAAATATATATGGTTTTGAGAGGAGATTGCTGCTGCCCTACTCACACCACCATCTTGGCTCCTCTCCTCTGAAATGCTTGTAATTAAAATGGTGATTTAGGAGGCAGGGAGATTAGGTGATTTAGGAGGCAGGTGATTAGGAGGCAAGGAGCAATGCATGCTCCTTGAAGGCAATCTTGAAAATTTAGGCAAACACATCTAACATAAAAATAATCTCTAATGTCACCACTCAGTGGATAACAGGCCGGCATATTTCCTTCAGGTCTGAAAGTGATTTTAAAACCAAGCTGCTCTTCTGGTACTGTCACAGCCAATGTTGCCTAGACAGTGGGTACTCAGCGAAGAAGGCAGCCTGCTGTGCCCAGGGAGGGGCGTAAACTCTCCATCCCATGAAGCCTGGGTCTCCTAGGCGAGGCAAGGAAGAACTATAATCTGGAAAACCTCCCAGCGATTCTCCCAGGAGGTAAGGGGCCTAATGAATAAGAACTCAAAAGCTCTGCCCTCTTCCACATGGGCATTAACAGAAGAAAGGGGGGAACACAGTCCTGGCCGTAACGGGGAGACAGTACTACAAAACACAAGTGTTCACTGCAGTAAGGGTTCAAGGGTAAGTAAATAAAAATAAAAACGAATGCCTAGCTCCCAGCAGCCAAAAGGCAGACAGTATCAAGAACAGACTGGGTGCGCCTGATGGCAGTGCTCTGGTTATCTTCCTGCCAGGGGTGTGAGTCAGGCTGTTTTCCTAACAGTTAGGGCCCGTGGACTTTCTTGTTCTTGGTATGTGCCTAGGGATGTCTGGCTTGAAGGCTGCTGCTTTATGAGATGTCTCCAGACCGTAAGCCACATGAGGATGAAGACTTGATCTGTTTTGTGCCCCACTGTGTTCCAGGCTCAGCACACAGTAGGTAAGTATGTGTGGAATGAATCTTCTTCAATGACAGGAGCTGTAGACATTCCTGTTGTTCCTGTCTCCCCAGGGCTGACAGTGTCTGGTACACAGCAGAGATTAAATACAAGTTTCTTTGAATGATTTACCTTTGTGGGGTGGTCAAGGGCTCCCAAATACTGCCTTGTTCGATTAAATCATGCAGCTTAAGACTCCCCTTTCTCCTCACCACCCCCTAAAACAACACACACAGCTCAGAACGCCAGTCCCTAGACAAACAGGTCTGGCGCACCAGAGTTACTATGGCAAAACATACAGTTTCTGGGTTTCCAGCCAGCCAACTTCCTGACAGGCACTTCACACAAAGTCTCTCTGCTCAGAATAGCTCTAAGCCTGCCAATCTACAGAGATGGGAACAGGAAATGGAAAATCCCCATGTCCTCACTCACTGACTGTACTGTAACACTGGAGTCCCGAACCTGATTTGCTAGCATGGCCCACACATGGCAGAACACTTGTTCTGATCTGCCTTATGCTGTGTGACCACCACCAAAATGCCATTGATTAGAAGATGCACCACTGATGTTGCAGCAGCTTTTTGGAGGAAATCATAAACAACTGTCATATTAAGAGCATACATCAAATGTAAGACCCATCCTGATTTCTGAAATGTGAAACCACGGCGGGGAGGAAATGTACTATTCCTCCTGGTCACTCTTGCATGAGACACAGGAGTCGTTAAATTATCTCCTGCACAGGGGTGGCCACATTTCCTTACAGATTTGGGTTTAACTCCATAAATAAATCTCATGCTTTGTCTAAAGGACACTCCTGAGAAAGGTCACCTAGAAAAATCACCCCTTTGCATCTGCTGCCCACAGTTAGTGCCCCAGAGGCATCTCAAATATTCCCAGCTTTGGGGAGAGCTGGTGTGCTTAGCTTCCCCAAGCAGGAAGAGGGCACCTTCCTTCATCTTTGTCTACCGGGAGGGATTAAGACTGCTTTCAACTTTCTGAGATCTCCAACGGCGTGACCCCATCCTGTCCCCCTGCCCTGCTGTCAAAGAAGCTGCTTCTCAGAAGCAACAAGTTACTTGCTTCTCAGAAGCAAATAATCAAAGCAGGGGTAAGCAAGGGGAGGGAGGCAGGGGTGAGTGGCAGGGAGTGAAGCTGGCTTACTGGGAGAAGACAGGCCTTTCCTAGAATTTACTGAGTCCAGAGCACAAGCACTGAGCAGCCTTCGCTTTTACTGGTCCCTGCCCTAGGAGATGGGGCTACCGCTTTCCGCCTTAGTGAGTCTGAAAGGCAATTGGTCTGGGAAGTCATTTCTCACATGGCCATGCTGGACAGGATAGAGCAGAAGGTGGAATGCAAATGCCCTACCTGGTGGGAGCACAGAAGAAAAACCACTAGTGGACACTGGTGAGGGGCCAGGATGGAGGAGGGACATTGCTCCTCTTCTGGTGGTTTGTTGTTTAGGTGGAGAATTGAAGTTCCAAAGCCTCCAGCAAATTAAGTTCAATTTAAGAAAAAAGGGATCTCATCAGCTATTAGTTAAAACCTCTGCAAGGCAATTTAGTTTACTTATAAAATCTTAAATGCACACACCTTTGACCAAAGCAATTCCACTTCTGGGAATTTATCTCACAGCCTAAAGATAGAGGAAAAAAGACAGTTGTATTTTTTAGTGGAAAAACAGGATGGCTATCTAACTGTTCATTGACAGAGGAGTCATTAAATAGTGGCAGTGCATGTAACAGGGAGAGAGCTCTGCAGTCAATAAAAAGAGTAGTAACATAAATTAGGTGGACAGAAAAGATGTTCCCTAATGTACTGTGAAGAACGCCCCTTTGGTATAAACACACTTGTGTAAGTATACAGTCAGTTCTGGTTATCTGCAGCAGTTACATTCTGTAAAGTCACTGTGAATGCTGTGAATACCAACCATGCTCCTAGGGGATGGTATTGGGTTAGGTTCCTGTGAGCCTCTGATCACATTTTCATGAACCAATCTATATATAACCTTGTTTTGTGTATTTCTCTTTAATGTACTGTTGATTCATTACCACTGAATCACAGCCAACAGCGTTATAACTCACGCATGAACAAAGTCTATCTGAGGCACATGTTCTGCCTTCTTGCTCTCAGGAGCACTAGGCGGCACTTCACCTCTACGGTTGGGGCCATTTTCAACAGCAAGACCACCAAAAGCAGAAAAATGAGAAAACATGGCATTAAATAGACCGAGAAAAGGGCATTTGTTCACAATGTGAGAGCTGAGACAAGAAGGTAGAGCGTCACCTAGTTCCACCTCAGCTGGGGCACGCACCCTGGGCGGCTCACATTTTTCACTGCTCTGCACATGTCTGTGAATGGCCCAGAAAGTTCTGTGAGTACTGACATAAAGTTTAGCAAGTAGACCAATTTGTACGCACAGAATCATTGAATCATGAGGATTGACTATATGTTTGTATATGCACAGAACATTTTTAGAAAACACACTAACATCAATTTTGGAAAAAGACCTAATAAATTGTTCCCAGAAGTTATCTCTGGAGAGTGGGATGGACAACAGACTTTTTAATTTTATTCTTTGAATCTCACTTTACAAGTGAATAGAGCATTTCTGAATTTTAAAATCTGCAGTAGGGAGATGGGTCTTTCTACAGGTAAGGAGAGCACACCACGACAGACTCTCTCTGAGCCAAGAGACCTTGCCCTGCAGGAGGACAGTGCCCAGGGAGGGTCCTTCCCTGGGAAAGCGGCCATGTGACCGATATCCTGCTTCGGGTTTCCCTCTCCCAGGGAGGAAGACAAGGGCTGAGATGAAGGCCAGCATAGGACTTGGCCTCACCTACAAAAACCTGAAGTGGGGAACTGTATCCCAAGAAATAGATGAACTCGTCACCCTTAGCTTCTGCTGACCACACCCGGAGTGGTCAGCCAGGGGCAGGATGGGACACACAGATCAGAGCACAGCAACTCAGCACCGAGAAACCTTGTTTTCCCAAGAGCGGGAGGGGCCTGGAAGTGACAAAGGAAGAAAACAAGGGTGTGCAAAGAGAAAGTCTGATGGAATTGGGATTAAGTGGAGAGGAAAATAAAAGGATGGAAAGGGGAGGAAGATAGGAAATTGGGTGGCTTTGTTTACTGGGTAGTTTACATGGGTCTAATCTGTGATTCATTCCCCCCATGATGTAAGTGAAAATGGGTTTACTTTCCCAATTATGAAAATATGCAATTATATCTAGGTCTGGAAGGACACACACCAAACTGTGGGAATGGAACTATGGACTTCGGGAAAACTAATCTCTTACACTAGGCACCTTCTGAATTTTTCCTATTTTTTAACAATGTATTTCGTATTTGTTGTATCATTAACAAGAAGGTCTTACATTTCAGGCCACACCACCCCAGCCAAAGGCAACTGGCCCTTCTGGTTTTCTTCCCCACTCTCTCTCCTTCCTCAGGCAGGGCCATGCTCTGGGGCTAAGGAATCAACTCCCAGTTACTCTGAGCAGCAACAATCAGGCAAAAGCAAAACTCATGTCCTTAAAAAAAAAAAAAAAATGGAGGGACCATATGACCAGCAATTCCACTCCTAGTCTCATGCCCCAGAGAACTGAAAACAGATGGTCAGACAAAGCTGGTCCTGAAGGGTCATAGCAGCACCAGTCAGAGTGATCAGAAAGCGGGAGCAACCCCAATGTCTACCAGCAGATGACTGGATTAGCAAACTGTGGTACCCACACAATGGAATACTTGGCAGCCAGAACAGGAATGTGTGGATACATGCCACAGTACGGTGAACCCTGAAAATATGTGAACGAACCATACACAGAAGATCACACACCATATTACTCCTTTCATTTGAAATGTCCAGAGCAGGCAAATCCACACAGGCAGAACACAGATGAGTGGTTGCCAGGGACTGAGACGGGGAAGGAATGGGAAGTGACTGTTTAACGGGTGAAAGGGTTCCTTTTTTGGGTGAGGAAAATGTTCTGGAACCAGCGGGAGATGATGGTTGCACAACAGTGTGAATGTACTAAATGCCACTGAATTGTATGCTTTACAATGGTTACAATGGTGAATTTTATATTGTGATATGAACTTTATCTTGATTAAAAAATAATAAAAGCAAAACTACAGCTGTGTGCCCCTGGGCAACTTCCTCAGCCTCTCTCAACCTACAGAATGGGCAGATGACAGCATGACTACATAGGCTGGTGGTGAGGGTTCCACATGGTATGTGTGTGAAGTCTCAGCACAGGGCCAGGCATGTGGAAAGGCCCAGTCAGGAAAGGAGCTGCTGCCCGGGGGACGACGACTGTTAAGGTGCGCTGCCAGAGCCAGCTCACCTGGAAGCCGTGCGGTTTCCATGTTGTCAAATTATCCTTCTAATTAAACAACTCCAACAAGACATTCGGGGGAGAGGCGCTGTGTAAGATGAAAGATTAAAGAAGTGAGTGGCTCTACTATATTTCCAGACTATTTACATCTCGACTACGTTTACAGAGGATTCTATCCTGTGTTAAGATAGGAAACACAAACACTTAACTCAGTCATAAGGAGACAAAGGGGTGGCTTTGCCACTTGTCTGCCACAGAACAATCTACAAGCTCCTGCTTTTTCCACCTCCCACAGGCCTGTAGACATGGCCCTTGGCTGACCCTTGTTTTATGGAGGGCAGAAGGGGCTGTGTGTAGGTGAGAAGGTTCCATCTGCACAAAGGCCTTCATCTGGGGGCAGCCTGAAAACCTAAGACCTGACAGGTGGGGTGCAAGAACTGTCACTCTTCCTATCTGGGAATTATTTGGTACCAAATTAGCAGAACTCAAAACCTCCTGAGGCAAGGTGACCCCCCCTAGTGGCTGACAGCAGGCCTGGGGCGAGGGGAGGGAGGACTGAATAGGATTTCAGGCTGTCATGGAAACTTTTCTTTCCTTGGGCCTCTGAGCATATGGCAGGTGTCCTGAAAAATCCGTTTCTGCAGCCTGAGGCTGGCTGCTCCCTCAGACATGTGGGTAGGGTGTCTGCTTCTCCATCTGAAGGGGCCCCTTCCCTCTGCCATGGCTGAGCAGCACAAAAGGGTCTCCAGTGTGAGCCACGTGTCCCAGCCCCCAAGACAGACGCTGGGAGGGCTGCGGTGGGTGGGGGCTTCCACAGCCCTGTGGGAATCTGAGTCCCCTGCCCCCGTGGGGCCTGGACGCAGGCCACAGATCACAGACAGCAGCAGGACAAAGGCCACAACGCAGACTTCCCCAGGGCCGCCTGAAACACGACGCCCACTCTGCCCTCCCTGATGGGGCTGTCTCCCAGGCCCCACATCTCTTCCCAACACGCAAGGGCTGCACGTGGATTTGTGACTTTGAAGTTGCAAAGGGTTGGACTCCCAGCAAGACAGGCTCCTCTGTAGGACACAGGCACTCCAGCTCCCCCAGAGCAGAGGAAATCCCAAACTGGGAACCTGTCAACCCAAACCAGCTGAAAGGATGATAAAGAACAGCAGGTGGAAGGTGCTGAGGGAGAACACAAGGCAGAATTCGAGGGAACGCTACAGCCAGGCTTCTGGGGCTGGGGATCACGCCTGTGGGGGTTCAAGGCCATGTGCCTAGTGCAGACAATGCAACAGGAGAAAATGGTGCCATCGTCTCATGGCATTAGCGGGATTCAAGGATTGGGAAGGGGCCCGTACAATAAAACAGGACAGTAATACATTGCAGAGGAGAATCTAAAATCTGATTGAATTTTAGAGGAAATACTAAATGTCAAGGAACCCTCATGATGCAGCTGGCCATTCTGGGGCGTTCTGCTCCTCTGCATTAAGGGCCATTTGGAAAAGTGTGGAAGCGCAGCTCTAAAGGAACCCCTAACTCCATTCAGTTCCTTAATCCACAAATTTTTTTGTTGTTGAGGTTTTAGTATGTGCCAAGCTCCTTTCCTGTCTTGAAACTCACTGTTTAGTGGGGGAGGTGGGTGTTAATTAAAGGTACACGATGCCATGGGACTACCGGGGAGAACTTACCCAGGGCAGTAGGGGAAGGCTTTCTTAGGGATTTGGGGCCTGAGTGGTGTCCAACTAGGACCAGATGGATGGCGTGGGGTAGCAGCAAGGAGGGGAAGCTCTCAGGGCAGAGGGAACAGCATACACAAAGTTCTGTGACAGAGGGGGCTTCCACTCCCAGGGACTGAAGAGGAGAAAGGCATGAGCTCGGAGAAGTAGCACCTTGACGGCTTGTCCTTATGCTCAGACTACTGGCAAACCAGGGGGTGATTTTAGGCAGCAGGGTGGCATGGAGAACTGTGTTTTAAGCAGATAACCAAGCAGCAGCATATTCACGTAGTGATCACGGCCTATCACAGCCGACAAACATGGTCAAAGGTACTCTGTGTTCTCAGTGAGGTCTCAATGAAAGATACAAACCTGAAGAGGCCTGTGCCCAGGCCTGGTGATTACATAACAGGTCCCATCTGGGCCCCAATCAAGCAGGCACACTTCTGAACACCTCTAAGAGCAGTGGTTGCTAGGGTTCTGCTCCCAGCTCATTCAGAGGCTATATGCCAGGAAGCAGGTGACATGGGGTTAAGAGTACAGGTTCTGGTACCATGTAGTCCTGGGCTCAAATCTCGTGTGCTATATACTAGCTGGATGTCCCAACCTCTCTGTGCCACAGTAAAATGGAGTACTAAAAGTGTCTGTCTCCTAGGGTCACTGTGTGGATTCACTAAGATGAAACCGTTAAAATCCGTATCACTTAGCCTGGCAGATTACAGATACTAAAGCAAATGTTGATTATTACTATCACTCGCATTCAGCTACAGATGAAGACAGAGGATGTGCAAAGACCACAGAAATATAAATTGATTTGGAAGCACCCAGGCTCACCAACTGGGAGGACACAGCATGGGACAGAAAGCAGTTTCCACGTACTTGCAAGCAGGAGGCAGGAGACCGCCACGGCGTACAGATGCTTGGAGGTGGTGATGTTGTAGCGATCCAGGAAGTGGTCCAGCAGGTAGATGGCCAGATGTCGGGCCGCAGGGCAGAGCTGGCAGTGGCTGCTCAGCAGGGTCAAGATGTCAACAAAGAACCGGCGGCTCTTCAGGAGCGGGGAGTGGGCTCGGAAGGTGGGCAGCTTCAGCTCCTGGAGACGAGCAGGGCAGATGGGGGTCAGGGCTGCTCCCGGGAGCCTCGGATGCCCCAAGAAAGTGAGACATGGGGGCTCGCCTGCTGGTTGCTTAGGGGCCACCAATTCTCTCCATACCCTGCTCGTTTCCTTCAAGTCCCAGGATGGCAGCCCGTCTATTACAGAAACTCCTGGACTGTCTCCCATCTGCCCTCACTGATGGCAGGCTCGCGGTGCAGGGACATGATGACAGAGGCAGGTAAAGGAGACGGCTGGCTCCAAAGAAGCCTGTCATGCCCCTGGGAGGGGTTTCCTATTTGAGATGTACACGGCTTTACAAGTCTGTAGGCCTTGAGATTAAAGACACACATCCCAATCTCCGTTCCACTACTCAGCCAGGCTCTAGCATCCCGGCCAGCTGCTTCACCTCTTTCTCCTCCTCAGTCGCTGAGGATCAACTGAACCACGAACATAAACATCTCGAGCACACAGTAACCTGTCAGCGTCCATGGCTTAATTCCCTCTGTGGATGGGATTATGAGAGACAATTTTTAAAAAAAGAGTCAATGTAAAAAAAAAAAATTTTTTTTTTAAGAATCCCCAAATACCCTTCGCCCAGATTCATGAGTTGGTGCCACTTTACCTTTTCTCTCTTTGCACACACATATACTTTTTCCTAAAAGTAAGTTGCAGACATCATACCGCCTTGGGAGGCAACTTTTACTCTGTATCTCACACACTGCCCTGTCACCTATTTGTCTAACACAAGAAAAACCAACAAGAGAAATGTCAAACCGACCAAGATTGTTATGACAGGAAAAAACTTATATACTTCCATGTTTACAATTTAACTAAAGTAGACACAATTCATTTAGGAAATATCTTAGCAACATTTTGTAAAATAGGGCAACTGAAGAGAAGCAAAACTGAGGAGAAACTGGAAAGGAGAAGCTGGTAGAAAAGGAATAAATAGTGCGTGCTCATTAATGGCGAGTACATGGAAAATGAGATTAGAACAAATTGGTGCCCCTCTTCTGTATAATGCCACTCTTTTAACCCTGGGGCTTTACCTAGGTAGTGACAGTACTGGGACTAGGAGATACCTGTTCATTCATTCATTCACTCATTCACTCAAAAGATAGTAATTCATTCATTTCACTCAATAAGTACCAAGTACCTTCTACAGATCAGGAATTATTCTAGGTACTGGGGATATAATTTGGAATAATATAGACGTAGACCTAAATATAAGAATCAAACTATAAAACTCCTAAAAGAGAACAGGAGCAAATCTTTATGACTTCAAATTAGGCAATGGTTTCTTTCGTATGATACCAGAAGCAGAAGCAACAAAAGAAAAAAACCTAAATTGGACTTTAAAATGTAAAACTTTCATGCTTCAAAGGACACCATCAAGAAAGTGAACAGACAACCTGCAAAATGGGAGAAAATGTTTGCAAATCATATGTATCCGTAAGAGACTGTATTAAAAAAATATAAAGAACTCTTACAACTCAAAAGTAAAATAGGCACATCCTATTTAAGAATGAACAAAGGACTGAATAGATACTTCTCCAAAGAGAGCAAAATAGTCAATAAGCACATGAAAAGATGCTCTACTTCACTAGTCATCAGGGAAACGCAAACCACGATCACAATGAGATATTGTAAAAACAAACATAAAATAAGTAAGTCTTGGTGAGGGTATGGACAAACTGGAACCCTCAGACACTGCTGGGGGGAAGGTAAAATGGTACAGCCACTGTGGGAAACAGTTCGGCAGCTCCTCAAATTGTGAAGCAGAGTTACCATGTGACTCAGCTCTTCTAACCCTTGGTGAATACCCAAGAGAAATGCAAACACATGGCCACACAAAAACTTGTATAGGAATGTTTACAACAGTTTATACCCCCCCAGATAGAAACAACACAAATGTCCATAACTGATGAATGGATAAACAAAATGTGGTACATATATCCATATAATAGAATATTATTAGGTCATAAAAAGGAACAAAGTACTGATATATGTTATAACATGGATGAACACTGGAAACATTACTCTGAGTGAAAAAAAGCCAGTCATCAAAGGCCAGATACTGTAAAATTCCACTTATATGAAATGCCTATTACACGCAAAGCCATATAAACAGAAATCAGATCAGTGGTTGCCAGAATTGGGGGGGTAGAGGTTAACAGCAGGGTGTGACAGCTAACAAACATGAGGCTTTTTTTGGGGATGAAAATATTCTGAAACTACATAGCATTGATAGTTGCACAACTCTAAGTATATACTAAAGGCAACTGAATCTTGTATTTTAAAATGGTGAATTTTATGGCATGTGACACATCTCAATAAAGCTCTTAAAACAAAAAGATGGACACATTGCCCACTCTCATGGAGTTTATGACCCACTAAGAGATGGTGATCAAGTAACAAGGCAATTCAGAATTCCAAACTGACCCAACAGTAGGAAGGAAAGCCTGTGAAAGCACCCCTTCTTCTCGGAGTGAATGGAGAACTTTCCCAGAAAGCCGAGCTGGAGCTGAGATTTCACGCTGGGACCCCTTCTCTCTGCCTTGTTCTGCAGAGCGCCTAGGGGCCAGTACACGGCACCTAGGAGCCCTAGAGCTTTGCTCATGGAAAGTGCTCAAAGCTGATTATTTCCTTTTCTTTATGTTTACACATGAGGAAACTGAAACTGAGTTTGAAGAAGTCTGTGGCCCCAGGGCTTAATTTGAAATAAAAATCTGAGACCAAAAGATTTTTCATGTGTTCTTTTCTTCAACGTTTTACTTTTTTTTTAAATCATGGAGATGTCTTTTATCCCCAGTTTAATTTCTTTAAAGAAGAGACCTACCTTCTTTGTGTATTATTCCTCTTCATTCATGAATTTCTGTGGCCACCAAGGGATTTCAAATTACTTGAGGGCAGGGCCTGGGTCTGCTTTTGCAGTCATTGTTTTCCCACCACCCTAGTGTGTGACTACAATGTGTCAGGTGCCCAGTAATTAAGTGTGAAAGGAATGGAGGGAGGGAGGGGGAGAAGCTGAGAGGCAAGGGGGACCCAACTGTGGCGGTGAGGACAGAACACCCCTGGCCCAGCTGAGCAAGGTGTGGCCTCTGCAGAGAGCAGCAGGTCACAGGGATGTCAAGGAGAGCTCTAGCTAGCCAAGTTTCAGAAGAACATCTGGGAATTGTCCTCTTGAAGATTCAGGGAAGAAAGGAAGGTCAACAGGAAAAATGACACTTGAAGAGCCATGCAGGTATCCCAGTCCGGGAATCTGGAGCACTTGGAAGAGCTGGACAGGAAGGGTGTGCCTGGACAAAGCAGGTTGGGAGAGTGAGCTGGGTCCCCACATGGGCAGGGTGGCCATGTATGAAGATCTCTCAGCCAGGCCCCAGGCTATGACCGGACAGCTGGCGCTGCAGCCAACGTGGGGCTACAGCATTCCCCAACAGCGGCCTCCCTTCCCACCATCCAGCAGCCCCCAGAAGCTTGCAGGCTACTAGGATATTTCCTCTAAGCAGAGGGCTCCAAGGCAAGAAGCAACCACAATTACAGATCCTTGGTGCTCTGTAGGCAGCAGCTGCCGGAAATTAGACAAGTGACCTTTGGCCCAGGCTGTATTGCCCTCATCAAGGCAGTTCAAAGCCCCAGAACACCAGTCAGATATGCAACATTCTGACTTCCCTCCCTGCTCAATTCAGCCAAGTTTAACTCCTTGTAGATTTTCCCTTCTGCCAAGTGGGAGAAGACAGCTCAGACCAACACACTGAAGGTCTTTCCTCTGTACACTGTCCTGGGAAAAGGGTCCACTGGCTTGAGCACATTTTTATGGGAAGCCATCGGTACACAGAAGAAAAGGATGGACCTTTGCAACAGGCAACAATAGATGTCAGGAAGGAGTCAGAAGGCAGAGCTTCAAGGAAAAAGCTCGTCTCTGGGGTAGGCAGGATTCTAAGAACCACAGCTGCTCACAATGCTCTTCGCCTTCACTTCTGCTCGTCCCTCAGTATGAGTTTAAACATCACTTCCTAAGAGGGGCTTTCTCTGACCCTCATCATTCTAAATCAGGTCCACCTTGTTCGCTCTCTCAGCATGTTGTTCTTCACCGCCAAGTATTTTCTTCTGTTTATGTCTCCTGCTAAACTACAGCTCCAGAGAGTAGGGGCCATCCCCATTTTGCCTGATCCATTTTCCTGGTGCCCAGAATGTGCCTGGTGCAGAGGCAGGTACTCAAAAATATTTGCATGAGTAAAAAAGAATGAAGAGCCATGAATGGCATGGAGGAACCTTAAATGCCTATTACATAGTGAAAGAAGCCAATCTGAAAAGGCTACATACTGTGTGATTCCAACTACAGGGCATTCTGGAAAAGGCCTAACTGTGGAAACAGTAAAAAGATCGGGTTGCCGGGAGTAGGGCTGGGGGAGAAAGGGATGAACAGGCCAAGCACAGAAGACTTTTAGGGCAGTGAGACTGCGTGGCGTACGGTGGACACCTGTCATTATACAGTTGTCCGAACCCATAGATGTACACGACCAAGAGTGAGCCCTAATGTGAACTATGGACTTTGTGTGATTAGGGCGTGTCCCTAGGTTCATCCATCGTAACAGATGTCCCACTTGCAGGAGGCTGTTGACAGTGGGGAGGCTATGCGTGTGTGTGGGCAGAGGGGGCATATGGGAACTCTGTACCTTCTGCTCAATATTGCAGTGAACCTGAAACTGCTCTAATAAAGTCTATTAAAAAAAAGAATGAATATAGTGATGTCCTGCCCTATACCAAATACACTCCTCCCCCCATATGTGGGGGAGCAGCTTGGCACAGAAGGCAGGCAGTTCTGGGGTAGAAGCTCAACTCAATCTCAAGGTGAACTACTAGCTTCAGGCATGTGAATTCTGAACCCCCAGTGACCTCATCTGAAAAACGGGGGTGACGCTGCCATACAATGTAGACTTTCGGCACTTAACACTCAGCAAGCAGTGGTGGATTTTCCTTCAAGTCAGGCAATCAAACCTGAGTTGAACTGAGCTTATCTGCTTCTGTCAAAAGCTCTCTGGCCTCTCAAAGGAACCTGTAAGGTGGAATAAAGCTTTCTACTTGAGGCCTTTGCAGGAAAGGAAACCTGCATCTCCCAAGTCTGTCCTGGCAGAGGCCCCAAGCCAAATGGAATTCAGAGCCCTGAGCTTCAGCTTCTGGCACTCAGAGAAGGGCAATGCTTTGGCAAATGAACAACAATGTGACACACCAGCATGCCTACCCTGTTTAGTCTGAAAGTCCAGCTGATTATTCCAATTACAGGAGAAAGGCTTTCATTACAAGGGCTTTGCTCTAAGGAGCTGCACTCTTGACCTAAGGCAGCTTGACGGCGGCAGCCGGGTTGCATGAAGCCAGCTCCTTCTGCTAAGGGGCCTGGATTCCAGAAACAAAAGAGCAGCCTGCACGGGGCGGCTTGTAAAGCTCTCCAGGATCAGGCAGGCGCTTGGCAGGACTCGGCAGCCAGCGCGGGCGGAAAGCGGGCAGGAGCCTGGCCAGGCAGGGTGACCTTTGTTTCAGCTGGGCCAGGGGCAACATCGGTGTGGCCAGCAGAAAGGCTGCAGGGAGGGCACAGATGAAGAGCAGCAGGCAGAGGCTTCCTGAAACTCTCCCTGCCAGGCTGCTGGCCCTTTATCACCTGAGCCAGACAGGAGAACACATGCTCCTCAGGTGAGATGAGCAGATGAGCAGGCGCACAGGGACAGACGGCTACAGCAGAGTTAGCGGGGAAAGCCACCTTACTGCTGCTGTTATCACAGCAGTTTGCTTTTTAAAAATAGTAACAATGGGCTAGGAAAAAAATGATTAGAGATACATCAACACATGAACAGTGGTTATCTCAGAGGGCTGGGGCCCTGTGTGATTTTTACTTTAATGCTTTTCAACACAGAGGATTTTGAAAAAACATTCAATGAAAAAGTAATGAACTCATAGATGGAGAATAGATTAGTGGCTGCCAGAGGCCGGGGGTGGGTGGTGGGGGTGAATGGGAAAGGGGGGTCAAGAGGTACAAACCTCCAGATGTAAAGTCAGTCAGTCCTGGGGATGTGAAGTACAGCCTGGTGACTATAGTTAACAATAATGTATTGCATATTTGAGGTTGCTAAGATAGTGAGTATTGAAACTTCTCATCCTAAGAAAAAAAATGTAACTGTGTGATGATGGGGGTTAACTAGACTCACTGTGGCGATCATTTTGCAATATATACAAGTATGAATCATTATGCTGTACACTGGAAATGAATGTATGTCAAAAAAAGATTGAAATTAAAAAATATTCAGTGTATAAACCACTGTATTACTTCAATTACTGTTTCCAGTTTAAAAAAAAAAGAGTGAGGAACCAGACACTCACTGAATTAAGGTTCCTGCTCAAGTTGTACCCCAAGGACTCCCTGGCTTCCTGTATCCTCACTTTGACAAAATCAGCCCTTTAATGATAACATTTCCCAGGCCAGTGCTAGGCTAAATATCCTGCTTTATCCTCACAAGGCCCTGCCAAGGTCTAAGCAGAAGTACCAATCTTTCTTCTTCCTTTTTATTATGGATTATGTGTTCACTGACAAACTCTCATAAGTAGAAAATAACAAATATCACTGATAATCCCTTATGCAGAGAAAAGTACTATTAAGTCTTGCATGCATTCTTCAGATGTTATCCTCTGTGCAAACTTTCACAGAATGGGACCATAACTTACAAGTGTGCCCCACTTCCCCTTCAGACAGCGTGGGAAACAATGTTTGCAACGGTTGCTTTGCGCTTTTCTGTAAGGCTGTGCTGTGACTTTAGCAGACCCGCTCTGGACATGTGGGCCACTTTTCTTCCTTGTGGTCTCTGCTCTGCTCCCGCATCCACCGGGCCTTCCCTAGCCACCCTCCTGTGCATTCCCAGTCGACAGTTCTTACTGACTGAAAGGGTCTGCTTGTTTACTGTCCTTCTGCACCCACTGCCCCCTCCCTGTGATCTCCATGAGGGAAGGAGCCACTTCTCTCAGCTCTTGACTGCACCCCTGGCACCTGGCACATAGGGATAATGAGCATCTGCTGGGTGAGTGAATGAACGCATGGATAAATGGAGTGGGGGTTTTCTGATGCACACAGGTGTGACCTGAGCAAACACCACTGGGAAGTCCGCCATCCACCTGTGGCCTGCTCTGCCCTCCCTCCCCTGCCAAGTCTCCCTTACCTGGCCCTGCAGCCTTCCCTGCGGAAATCCCATGGTGACATGGGAGCAGTGTTCTGGAGGAAGGTCAGGTCAGGGTGTCAGGCTTGAGTCCTTTAGAAATGACTCCCCTTGCTGACCGATAGCTCTGCCTGGGGGTTCCAAAGCAGAAAGGATTATCCATGAGGGACAACGGTCTGAGGGAGGCCCAGGACAAGTGATGCACAACCCACAGAAGCCCGAAATTGAGCTATATACAGAGGAGCGGGCCGCCTGGACAGGCTGCCAGGCATTCCAGGTCTACACTGACTTCCCCCTCCCCCACAGAGGCACTGACTCCACACCTGTGCTGGGCTCACAGGTGCCTGGGAGATGCATAAGGCCAGCCTGAAGTGCAGTTAAACAGAGCCTGAGCCCAGCAAAAGACTGCTGGGCAGAGAGCCTGGCCTGCCACTGTTGCAGGATAATGGGGAGAAAATTCAGCATGTGTTCTTTGCACAGGCTCTGTAAGCAATTGGAGGCTAACCTCAGAGGATTCTGAAGGTAAAGTTCAGCCAGTCATCCTGGTTTCTCATATTAGGGGAGAAGGTAAGTCTTCATTTTAACCCTTGGTATCGTGCACTGTGTGATTTTCTAATTGCCTCCTGGTTTTACTTCTCATTAACCCACTCTTCCTTCAGATCTCAGCTTAGAAGTCACTTCTGATAAGTGTTCCCCAGTCCCAAGTCCCTGTCAGATACTTGTCATCCATTCATTCATCCAGCCACCCATTCATTTACTTCTGGTGTCCTTCCTCACCCCTCAACTGGGTTCATCTTGTTCAGCTCTGGAACCCCAACACCCGACACAGAGGCATTCCATATATCCCCAAACCTCCACATTTGGGGAATGGCAAATACTTGAAGTGAAAAGGTAAAGAAAAAAGGATTTGCTCCTAGTCTTAGGTTGAACAAAACTATTCACATAGTGAGCAATTCCAAATGCCTGTGAAGACCAGAGGGGAGGTACAAGAAACTGGGGATGCTGAGTTCCAGGGTAAAGAGCAAGTCTGTTCTTGCCTTGGGGCAGCATGTGCCTCAACAGCAACGAGGCTTTCCAAGGAGAAAGCAGTTCAGCATTTACAGAGAACAGGGAGCATCAAGAATTATCAGTTATGCACTCTATACTCAGTCATTTCAAAGGCAATGTTTCCCGGTGTGTTCCATGATGCCCCAGTCCCAAGATACGCTCCCTGAAGGGAAGGATTCTATGGTCATTGGTTTGGGAAACACTGCACACTACACTGCTTCTTCCTATTACCTAGTTAGAGGCCTTTGTCTTGCCAGTGGGTTTCAGCCCCGGGGCAAGTTCACTATGGATTCAGTGTGACCAATGAAGATGACAGCAAAACGTTCTTGGGGTGAAAGGATTATACTCAACTTTATTTCCACGTGGCAGGTCAGTCACTAAAATCCTGTTCACTCAGAGCAGGTCTGCATGCAGCAAGTCGGTCTCAACCTCTGGGCCCCTCTGTCCGCACAGCCGTCCTCTGGGCCTCTCTGCACAGTTGTCCCGCACAGCCATTCTCTGGGCCTCTGTCCTCAGCGCTGCCACCACTCCAGCCTCTGCTCTGCTCTCCTGCAGCCTTGCAGCCCTACCACCGTGTCACGCCCAGAGCATGGGGCAGAGCTCTTTATATAGAGTCAATAGCCATGTATTGCCCACAGGTGTGCAGTGAACTAGTCAACCAGGGCCAGGTGAGAACACTGGCCACAGGAACTCTCATTTTATCCACACCCTGAAACATGTTCAGGAAAAATCTCATAGTTTTGGGAAACTCTAAGTTAAATTTATTTATCCACAGGCCACTACCACCCCTTTCCAGGGGGCAGAGTAACAACATTCCTTGTTCTAGGAAATGGTGCTTTAAGGTGCTGGCAGTCAGGCACTGGTGCATTGGGGAAAATTAAACCCCAGGACACCTGCAAGGTGAAACGGTTGAAAATCCCTGGCTCAGTGCCTAATAAGTTGATGATTCTAAGTTGAGGGATTTTCTGGAAAGCTTGCTGAAATTAAATACCACAGCTCTCACCTGCAGAGTTGCCCTGGTAAGAATTTCTACAAGGCCGTGATATTAGGGGCCTTGGAGAGGTGCAAGAGGCTGCAGATGCCAGCTCACAGAAGCCCCAGGTAGCCATGTGCTGGGTCCCTGCCCCAGGGATTCCAGGCACTGGGCCCAAGGTGCATTCCTGCCACCCTTGCCCCATCTCATATATATATGTGAGTATATACATATACAGGGTATGTATACACACACACACACATATATGCATTGTAATTTTGGCAGCCCCCAATCCTCCACAAACATGGGCCTGGTTCCTCCTTGGAAACTTTCTGTTGCTATTGGGTAAACTGAGGCACATGTCACCCCTAGGCAAGGACAGAGCCCTTTCCCCTGGAATTCAGCTCCCTGAGCTCCTTGTACCTTCCCTCTCATCTTCATGAGTATTTGGAATTGTTCATTATGATGAGTAGTTTTATACAAATTCCACCTTACATATATGAATCATATATAACTTGAAAGCTTATATATACACATATACACATATATATACATACATACATGTCTGTGTGTATTTAATATATCAGACATTGGGTTCCATACATTTTGTTCTCTCATCCTTCACAAGGATGGCTCAGACATATCAGTAGTCCAAACAAGGATGGCTCAGAGAGACTGAGTATCCTACTTAAGGTCCCTCAGTTAATAAATGATGGATCTGAATCTGGGCTTTCTGATTCTGTGTTCTTAACTCTATGTTTTAGGGCCTCCATGGGATAGTATAGGTTTGTGTTTTCCTCCCAAAATTAATGTTATAGTAAACCAATTATAAAATATCTGATCACTATAGAAATTTTAGAAAATACAGACCATACAGAGAAAATTAAAGTCACCAGCAATTCCACCACCGGGAGACAAGAGCAAGTTATGTGCCCATACCACTACCTGGCCTCCCTGTCTGGTTTCTCTGCACAGGCACAACCCTACTTCTCTCTCCCATGAGACCACCACCCCACTGACAGCTGTAACTCAGTGTAGGCTCTACATCCCAATGCCCACCCTGTGCAGGTGGGCCTGGGCAGCCATGCTGCCGCTGGTACTTGTGGATAAAATGAGAGTTCCTGTGGCCAGGATTCTCACCTGGCCCTGGTTGACTAGCTTGTACACCTGTGGGCAATACATGGCTGTTGACTCTATAAAAAGAGCTCCACCCAGTGCTCTGGGCACAACATGGTGGCAGGGCTGCAAGGCTGCAGGAGAGCAGAGCAGAGGCTGGAGTGGTGGCAGTGCTGAGGACAGAGGCCCGGAGGACGGCTGTGCGGGACCACTGTGCAGAGAGGTCCAGAGGACGGCTGTGCGGGACCACTGTGCAGAGAGGTCCAGAGGATGGCTGTGCGGGACCACTGTGCAGAGAGGTCCAGAGGATGGCTGTGCGGGACCACTGTGCAGAGAGGTCCAGAGGATGGCTGTGCGGGACCACTGTGCAGAGAGGCCCGGAGGGTGGCTGTGCGGGACCACTGTGCAGAGAGGCCCGGAGGACGGCTGTGCAGACAGAGAGGCCCAGAGGCAGAGACCAGCTTGCTGCATGCACACTCACTCTGAGTGATAGGGAGTTTAGTGACTGACCTGCCACCTGGAAATAAAGTTGGGTATAACCCTTTCACCCCAAGAACATTTTGCTGTCAATTTCTTTGGTCACACTGAATCCATAGCAAACCTGCCCCAGGGCTGAACCCATTGGCAAGGCAGTACTGGTACCCAGGGAACCAAGCTCAGGTGAGCAATGCCTAGGCCACACTGGTGGCGAATCCTGAACTTGGCCATCAGAGTCGCTGGGTGGGCCTGGTGAGGCACTGCTCTGAGTGTGACAACTGCCTTATCAGCAGTCAAGGTACAGAGCAGGCTGGAGCTGCCCTCCCATACCAGCCGCTGGAAGAAACCACTATGCATCTCACCCCACCCTATGCTTCCCACCAGGCTCACCCCTGGTGCTGCCAACTGCTACCTCCCTAGGGAGGCTAGGCCTCTGGGCGCTGGGCCAGCTGGTTGGGAAACAGCTCAAGGGGTCATGTCAGCTTGAGAGCAAAGAGTAGCAAGACATGAAGAAACACCATGGGTAACCAAGGTGACCAACAGGAAGTGGAGACTTGCAAATTGGAAAGGGAAAAAGAAAGGGGAGGGGGTAGGTTTGCTCTTCAGAAGCCTCAGTAGGCCCTGGGCACCACCGACCTGGGAGGCCCTGTGAGGCTGGAGAATCGCCCTCCTCCCCCTCCCCACCCCGATTGCTTCATAAAGCCCAAGGGGCATTTTCAGTAAAGCAGCAACACCTCTGCGGGGAATCCATTTCAACATTCTCCAGAGGGTGGCTTGCAGCACGTGCTGCCCGGAAAGCCTGACATGCCGCCTGCTCACATGCGGCCGGGAGCTGTCTCCCGGCAGACAGAGAGCTCACTCCAGCCCCCATCTCTTGCTGGCTCCGAAACTCAGCAAATGGCGGGGGGGAGATCTGGACACGTCTCCTCATTCCCAGGAGCAGAGACCCTGCCCTTCGGGGCACGCTCTGCCACAGGCCCAGCTACTGTTGACGGGCATTCCATCGGGGCCACAGACACGTCTGCCCACCTCTGAGGGTCCCACTCCCACTCATGCCACAGAGCCCTCCTGGCGCTCCCACAGACAACACTGCAGGCCTTCTTATAAAACACCTCCACATTCTTCACTTCAGCAGCTTCCAGATATGACCACATCCTCACACTTTCTCAGCTCGGGGTGCTCCTCGTTCTCCACATCGTCCGTTATCTAGCTAGGGGCAGGGGCCAGGAGGCAGCTCCTATGCTGGTTCTCTGTAACAGGTCCAGTCCTTGGATCTCGCCTCCTTTCCTCCTGGCTCACCATTTCTAAGCTGTGGTCCCAGGAGCTCTCTGCTCCGTGCTCCCATCTCCAATGTCCAGGTTCCTTCTGATGGATTCTCCTGGACACCTTGATCTTAACATGCAGCCCGAAATGGGTCAGTTGGGTAACCAGCACCACTACCCCACAGTCACTCCAGCGGGGACTCCATTCCCTCGCTGATCGACAGTCCAGGGTTTCTGCAACTAACTCTGGCCACTTGATCACAGGCATTGAAAGCTCCTGGGAAGCTACTGAAAGATGGAAGTTTCTTCCATACTGAATTGGATATATCTCCCCAAAATTCATGTCTACCAGAACCTCAGGTTGTGACCTCATTTGGAAATAGGCTCCTTACAGATGTAATTAAAATGAGGTCATATGGATTAGGGTGGGCCTTAATCCAATGACAGGTGCTCTTTTAAGAAAATAGGCACACAGACACTCTGAGGAAAGACTAGGCAGAGACAGACACAGGAAGATGGCCATGGAAAGAGAGAGAGGCAGAGAATGGACTGGTGCAGCTACAAGCCAAGGAACACCAAGGACCACTGGCAACCACCAGATTAGAAGGGGCAGAAGGGTCCTCCCCGATACCTCTGGAGAGAGCACGGCCCTGCACACATGGTGAGGTTGAACTTCTATCCTTCAGAATTGTGAGGGAATAAAGTCCTGTTGTTTGAAGTCCCCCAGATTAAAGCAGCCCTAGGGATCTACAACCCTTCCCACTTTCTGACTTATTGAATCAGACTTCCAGGTGGCAGAGCTGGGCACCTATCCATGCTTTACAAACAGAGCCTGAGGCTCAGCTATAAACTCCACGAAGGTAGAGCACTTTGTTTTGCTATCTGCAGTGGCTAGCAGTGCTTGGCATAGGGTTAGCTGCTAAACATCTGTTGAATGGGAGAATGAACGTGCACTGATGTTCAAGGATATTTTACTTGTCCTTGTTTTTTAAAAAGCAACTTTAATCATCAAATGAGAGCATGTGCATCAAGAACTTAATAGTGTCTAGCATATTATAGCTGCCCAATAAATATCAACTCCCTTAACTTAGTGGGCACTGGGAATTTTTAAAGAGTATGTGAAAACTAGCAGTTGCTACAAGGAGCTCTCTAAGAGCAAAGTTGATTGTGAAGAAGGTCAGTCATGCTCAGCAACAGAAAATCACTTTGTTCCAACTAGTAAGAAACTTGAAATCTTTCACTCATTTTGTTAACTGGTCCTTTGACCCTATTTCCTAAAGCTCTCAAGGCTTCCCACTTCCTGCCCTGGTTCAGCTGCCATTGCTGTGGATCACTGCCAACACCCAGTGTCCAAGGTCAAGGCCACTCTCTGGTGATCCAGCACTCCCCTCTCGAGCTCTCCATGAGCTCTCATGTAAGTATAAATGCCTAGGGAGACCTGCACCCCCAGTGCTCTTGGTCCCATTCCCTCTCCTTCCTCACCAGAACACCACTGGCAGGTCACTGACAGGTGACTGTCACACTGCCCTGGGCCTTGGTAGATGAACTTCCTCCACAAGCTTCTACGTATCCTTTGAACCTAGATCAAACAACACCTCTTCTTTGAAGCTTCCTGCACCTCCTTAGGCAAAGGGATGTCACTGCTGGTGCAGGGGAGAAGAGTGTGAGCTTTGGAGCCAGGTTTCCTGGCTTCGAATACTGGCTCTGCCATCGAGGTGCATGGCCTTCGGTAGTTATTTAAGTTATTTCACTTTCTAAACGTTTAGATGGGACTTCAGCATGTCCCATCTGTAAAATGGGGATAATTATAGTACCTACTAGAGGGGGCTGCCTGAGGACTTGACAATTCAAAGGAATGTTGTCAAGCAAGAACCATTAATGTGGACAATCATTCCTAATAATGAGGTCCCCCTGGGGGTGGGGGTCAGGTCTGTGGCCTCTCCCGGCAGAGCATCCTGTGGGTATGCAGGCTCTACATGGGGCGTAGTAAATGACCGCTGGACCAAGAGGCTGTCTGCTAACCCAGCCATGGGGATCCTCCAAGGAAATAAGCCAGAATTCTGCCTTCCCCAGACTCACAGACGGAATGGCTGACATGGCCATTAGGCTTCCCCCTTCCTGGCCAGAATGCTGAAACCCTTCCTCCCCCAATGGGCACCTGGGGAGGTCCCTGACACTTGGGAAGATGTCTCTACCCGTTAATCAGAAACCACTTCATGGCCAGTCTTAAAAGTAACCATGTGGAATAAATTCTGTTACTGGATAATGAGGTAACATGTCTGCAACTTGGTTCTGGAAAAAAAAATACACCAAGACAGAAGAGAATGATAAGGCAAATGTGTTAAAATGTTCACAATTGTGTAGTGTTGGCAACTCTTCTGTAAGTTTGAAATTGTGTCAAAACAGAACATTAACACTAAAGGAGAGACTAACCAGGGATACAGCTTTATACCACTAAGCCTCACCTGCTCACCTTGCTGGGTGGCTGTGGCCCGCTGGAGGGAAGGTCATGTCACATCATCACCGACTTCCAGGCTGGCTGCAATTCCTCTGGACAGCAGATCCCAAGGTGCTAAGGCCCAGCTCTCCCACTTACTTGGGAGACCCTGGCAGAGCACGTAAGCCCCTGAGGCCATTCTCTCCCAGCAGGGGACAACTCCTGGCAGCCATGCTACCCACTTCAGGAAGGCAATGTGGGCAGCTAGACACAGCCCTCAGATTAGGTGTCTGTGATGCACACATACCTCTTAGGCAGCAGCTATGCGGCTCAGAACTGGGGAGACATAGCCCCAGCCTGCCCCCGCCACGGCCCACCACCTAGGGAGGGAGCTGGCTCTAAATCAAATAATCCCATGAATAAGGACAGAATGACCAATTGCGCTGAGAGCTGAAGAAAGGTCCAGGGTGGTCTGAGAACATTACAAGAGGCCTAGGCCTGACTTTGTCCAGGAGTCAGGGAAGGCTTCTCTGAGGAAGTGATATTTGAGCTGACAACTAGGGAACAAGTAGATTATGGCATAGTAAAGATTCCACAAGAGTAAGGAAGTATATAAAGCAAATTGTTACTAGTAAACTCAAGTTATATGATACCATGAGGAAGTAATAGGCCAAATAAAGATAGGGGATGTTCATTAGTTCTCCCATGACCTGGGTTCTCCAAAAATCAATTGCATGAAAGAATATTTGTTTAAGGAAATGGGGCGGGGTAGCACCAGGGAGACCATTAGAGAACAAAAGACTTGAGGATAATTTTTTTAAAAGGTAATACATGGATCTTATCTGGATCATTATTTGAACAAGCTAACCATAAAAGCCATTTTTCAGACAACTGGGGAAAACTAAATAAAGACTGAGCAGCAGAAGATATTAATGAATCATTGTTAATTTTGTTAGGTGTAATAATGGCCTAGTTGTTACATTTTTTTTAAAGCCTTTATCTGTTAGTAGATACTTACGGGTGAAATGATATGCTGTCTGGGGAACAGATGAAGCAGGCACTAAACTAAGCTGGCTGGAGGGTACATGGGGATTCATTCTACTATTCTCTCTACTTTCATGTACTTTCAAAAATTTCTATAGTTAAAAGTTAAGGAAAAAACAGTGTTACACTCCAAAGAATGAGAAGTGCTCTGAGTTGTCTGGATTTTTTACAATGATCAGAAAAGTCAATTGTCATTAAGTACAAAGTTGTCTACCATGTCACATCTAAAGACTCCATCATATTTTAGTATATGAATGAACAACAGTGAAATCAATTTCCTTCTGATAGGCAATTAGGTTCTTTGCAACTTTCCTTAACAAACCAATCTATCCAATTGCTGATGCTTCTGTTCTAATAATCCCTCCTTCCTTCCCGGTCTCCCCCAAACCAACCACCCACATCCCTGGAAGACCGTTTCTGACTAAATACTTGGTGGTACCAGTGTGGCTGTCCCTAGGACAAAGGATGCCCCGATTCTGGCACCATCTGCTCCAGTGACCTGCAAGGGAGCCAAGGCTGCAGGATGATTCAAAATTGGCCTCATGAGGATTCCGTTTCCAGGGAACTCCACTTGGGGGTCAGGGCAGCACACACATCAATGATGGGGCTGAGAAGGGGCACAGAGGTTTCTGGCCAAGAGACCTCATTCAGCCCAATACTGGGCTCAGGCGTGTTCCCTGCTGCAGATGGGGCTCCCCAGGTCCTGGAAAGTATTCACAGTTCCCTGCTTTCCCCCTCCATCCTCCAGTGCCTTTCCCACTCTGGGTTCTTGCTCCTTTTAAACACAGCCAAGAAACATCATTTTGACCAAAGGGCACCAATTTTTTTTGAAGGATGACATCCTGGGTCAGCAAAATTGCTGGGAAGCAGGAGAACATGAGTAAAATCATTTCTGAATTTTTGCTAATGTCCAATAATCAGGAGTTGGGTAGAGAAAAATGACATTGAAATGTGTGCATGGTATAACGCAAAATGAACAAAGTGCTTTGAGATATTTTCATTCCTTTTTTTTTTACTAAAAAAAAAAAATTCAAAATAAAAATGTGTTGTGAAGACACGCACACAAAGGAACAGAAGAACCTAGACCAAAATGTCTACAGACACTACTTCCAAGTGGTAGGACTCGTGTGTAGGGGGGGCGATTTTTACTTTCCTTTGTTCACTTGCATTTATTTAGGACAAAGCAAAATAAAAAATAAAACCAAAGCCCACTTTGTGTGTGTATGTGTTTAATAACCTAAAAAAAAATGAAAAGAGAAAAAAACAGCAGACCCACTTTCTGCCAGGTGCCAGATACACACGAGAAGCGCTGGCTGCACTCCCTTTACCCAAAGGGCTGTGTGGTTTAGGAAGACAAAGAACAAGCCAACAGGGCCAGCTCAAAGCCTTAACTGTCCTCTCCTCAGAGGGTCCAGGTCCCCCCCACCCCTGCCGCCACAGTCCAGGGCCCCAGAGGCTGATGGAGGGCGCCCATTCCCCTTTCTCCTGGGACACTTGCGAGGCAGGAGGGGTGGGGGTCACTGTCCTGATTTGCAGATGAAAGGAAGCCCCTAAGTGATCTGCTTCCACAGGTAAGTTGCACAGAGACGTGTCTCAGCAGAGAGCAGTGGGCGTGCTGAGTACTCCCGGTTCTAAGGCCAGAAGGACCCGAGAACACAAGCTCTGATGATTCAGTCCTGTCCCCAGCTTCCTACAGAACACCGGTGAGGACTGGCGACTCGAGGAGTCTCAAAAGCTGGATGCCACCTTGAATGACATCTCACCTGGCCCCCTAACCCCATTTCTCAACCCATCCTCTCTGTTTACACCTCGGGGTGCAGCCCAGGTCACCTTTGTAGGCTGGACTGCAGGAAGTTCCTCCTTACACTGAAAGCCTCGCCCTCACCTCCAGGAAGGAGCCCCAGGAGTCTGCGGCTTCGGGTCTCCCTTGAGAACACAACCCTGGAGCAACCATGTAGGTCAGGGCTTGTCTTTAAAACCAGCACTTGGGTTTCAAAGTCCTGTGTGACTCGTTCCTGGAACTAAGTGGGCAGACGTGTCCCACTGCCAATGTCTGGAACATTTTCCTACAGTAGATCTGGGTATGTCTCATGATTTGGGAAGAGCTGCCCCTTTGGGGTATAGAAACCCAAAAGGAAGGGAAGTAAATTAAAAAGCCAATGAGGGGGTGACTTAGCCAAAACACTGAGCCTGGACCTGGGTCACCACTTTCTATCAAGAGACAGATGTTCAGTCCCACAATGGGGAAGCTTAAGGAATTTAGTGGGAGGAGTGAGAAGAAAAAATATTGATGTTGGAAGTGATAACTAAAAGGATGTACAAGCATTACAGATTACTAGAAAATGACATAGCTTTAACCAGGCACAGAGATGGAGCGGGAATGAGATTCCACCATACCTAGCTGCCATTTTCAGGCAAGAGAGGAAGGTTCCAAGGTGTCCCTTCCTCTCCTTGACAAGTCAGAACAGTCCACCACGTCCACCCCAGGGACAGGCAACAGCAGAGGCTGAATCACGTCAAGGGGAGAATCAACACACACAGGTGGGGAACCAGGACCCCCCAGGACCAAGTAAGGGAGGCCTGGCCCAGCAATCAGCCCTTCCCGATTACCCAGAGCAAAGCCAGAACCCAAGGCTGCTGGCTTCTCAGGGTGGTTTAGGGAGAACCATCAAATACCATTTGATGGTTCTAGTTTTTAGAACACAAACTAAAAAACACAGAACCTAAAGTGCCATGCATGGTAGAGTCTTGATTGTTCCCTGCCTTGTAATTCCATTTTTTATTAAAGTGGATGTTTTTTCAAGTGAATTTATGTTCAAGCTGTGATTTACTTAGCTGTCTGATTTCAAGAGTTACTTACACCTTGAGTTTTGAGGTTTCCCACCTGTAAAATGGGGTCAATCCCAGCACTGGGGCAGATCTGAGGAGTGTGAGGTAATACAAGGGGATGTGTTTGGGACATTGCCTGAAACACAGCGAGTGCTCAATATGCAGGAGTCACTTGCATTGCCATCACTGGATGTCATCCTTGCTGTTGGGGTTTTTGAAAGATCTTTGTATAAATTCAGTCATAAATCAGTAAAAATGTCCACTGGCTCAAGAAACACGGTGTCACACAGCTAGTTCTCTAAGTATGCAATGAAGCAAACTTCAGGAAGCAGGAAAAATGCATTTGGTGGCCATGTGCTCTGCAGACCTCAAATCTGTGGCAGGCAAGGAGACCCCTGAGGTATCATGACTCCAGTCCTGGGAGAAGGGGAGCCGATAGAGGAGGGGGGAGCCTCTGGCACACAGGTTCCCTATAGTCCAACAGATAAAGCCACCAGGTCACGCCAAGTAGAACTTGCTGACATGGCTTTGGGAGGGTGGGATTTTTCTCCCATGTACCCCCCAAATCCCTATATCCCGAAAGTCTTCCACACATCCAAGAAACCTTAAACCACAGCAGTGAGGGTCCTTAAACATGTTCTATGGCTACTGACATCAACACTTCCTCCTGATTGGAGAGTAAAGATTAGCTGTAAAATGGACATAAATCAAAAGCAGGCCACAGCAAGTTCTACCTGTTCTGCTGCTCATCAGGATATAAAATTCAGGAAGAAAAATGTAACCTCCTAGCAGAAGTCCAGAGGAATGATCTGGATTTCTATTATCTGGGCTCAACCTCTAGTTCTTTTCCTAAGATCCTTACACTGGACTTTGGTCCGTGCCAGTAAATCTGCTCTTGTGAGGAATTCTATTTCTACTCCCTCCCCCATGCCCCCCCCCCCCATTATCAGAGAGGAGGATGTGAACATGCAAGGATGTGGGAAGCTGACAGGCAGCCTCCCCTGGTCCTTCGCCTGGCACCATAGCCAGCATCACGGCTGTGCACACAGGCTGCCCCGGCCAGGCCAAGAGCAGGCCAAGGGCCCGCCGAGGGACCCTGGAAGCTTTCCTACACCAGCACTCACTGTGTCCCAGAAGAGACCATTTGAGTGTGGTCCTCCCCTTCTGTGCTCTCACAATGCCTGTGCCTGCATCAGGTGAGGTGGCGGGCACCCCTTGGTCCCTAGGTCTGGGAATGCAGAGATATAAGGCACACGTCATACTTGTAAGGAACTCACTGTTTCTAGCGTAGGAGAAGTTACAGGGTGACAGGGAGAGTGAGAAGTAAGCATGACGTTGGGCCAGGACACATGGTGGAGGGGAGAGGGACTTTAAGGACGAGGGGCTGGGCTTAAGCTGAGGGTTTGTCCCATCCCTAATTCCATCATGTGCACCCAGAACCTGTTTATTTTAAACTTAGGGGGATTCATCCTTTGGAAAAAAAAAAAGGTGGCTCTGGGTTTTAAACTGAATACTCACAGGGGCATACACACAGTTACCAGAAACAGATTGCCAACAGCTTCACTGTCTCCACTGGTCTGGCGATGACCTGCTCCTCCCTGGAAGTTTGAGATCACAGGTGTAACAGGTAAGAAACCTAATTTCCCTGTACAAGCTGCGCTCTCCAGCTCCAGCAGCAGCAGCCGAAGGAAGAGGATTCTAGGTCTGCTACCACAGAAGCAATAGGGCTAGGAAGGACATCAAAGGAGCAATTTAAGGCTGAATAAATTGAAGGTAATAATGGTGGCCTGGGAGAAATTTCTGTAGAGCGATTTGGTGGGAGGAGGTTTCCCTTCTCCCCTTGCTGGGTTACAAGACCAGAGTAATGGGTTTATACTACAAAGACTCTTCGTGTTATAAGGTTGTTTTCAATAATGCTTATAGGATGCTGTATCCAGCCTGGTTCCAAGAGCGTCCTGATGGGGTCTAGTTCCCGGGCCCCAGCCCTCAGGAGGCACATGAGTTTTAGCCAACTGCTACCTTTCCCAGCTTCAAACCCATCACCATACAACACCCAATGGGGTAACTATTCCTTTCTTATAAGGATTACATGTGACACCTATGAACCCCTTGCAGGGTGGTCACAAACCCCAAGCCTTATCCTGATCACACAAGGGGCTGTCAGTCTTACACGCAGCAATCTGAAGTGGAAAGACATGATACCTGTCATGTACCTACCATGCATTGTGCACAGTTCTTAGGGTCTCTCACTTACTCCTGACATTCAATACAACAACCCCTATTTCCAGAGGAGAAAATTAATGAAGACTCATTCTTCTCAACAGTCCACACAGATTGCAGAGGCTCTGTTCTGGATCCTAAGGCTCGGCACTGAATGGGACAAAGGCAGGCCTGTTCTTGTGGAGCACATATTCTAGTGTGGAGGACTAGAGAGTAAATAGTCAGGAAATAATTCCAGATACTAGTAAACATAAAATAAAACAGTATGATCTGATAGAGTGACACGGAGAAACCATAACAAAGAAGAGTAGATTCTAAATGCAAGAACAGCCAATGCAAAAGCCCTGAGACACAAATGAGCTTAACTTATTCAAGGAAGAGAAAGGAGGTCAATGTGGGAAGGGGTAGGAGACAAGTCAGGGGGGCAGGCCAGGGTGTGAATGTGTCAGGTATTACAGGCAGTGGTTAAGGACTGGGAATTTTATTTTAAGTGCAATGAGATGACACTGGAGGTCTATAAGCAAGGAAGTAACATGATCTAAGTTCTGGCTGTTGTGGCAAGAACTGGTGATGGGGACCAGGTTTAAAGAGGTTTAGAGGTTAAGTAAGCTGCTCAGGGTCTCACCATCATTACTACTTTGCACCTAACTCCAAGGTACATTTCCAGTGTCCCATTTTGCACACTATCGTATAATGCTATTGTGGAATCTCACATCGGACAAAGTGGGACTCCCACTATCTCCACAATCCCAGCTTTGCTTCTTGCATTGGTCAAGTGGTAACTGCTCCTGATTCTGTGATGACAATTTCACAGCATGTATGGAAACAGGCTTTGTATTCATCTGGCAACATTCAGCAAACAGTGAGTGTCTCCTGTGTGCCAGACACCTGTAAGATTGTTGTACAGTGTTAGAAATGTATGATTAGAGTAGATGTTCGATAAAAATGACTCTGGGGAAAAAAGGGCCAGCTCTAATTCCTCAAGAAAAGGTGAGCTAGTCTTCACTTTCTCTGCAAACTCTCCATTAAGCCAAATCTTCTGGAGAAGCAACTGTTTCTTTGAACAGGGAGAGGAAATAAAGGAGAAACAGATTGGGGAGGTGGGACATTGTAACCCAAAGAACCCGGGGTTTGCCCTAAGAAAACTAGCTTCAAGTCTTGGGTGACCCTGAGCATCAACCCCTGAGTGAATTTTCTATTTCTAACCTGTAAAACCTTGATAAATCTGTCCTCCCTCTGAGGTGGGCAGCCCAATAGGGAACTGATATGGCATTAGGGCATGGGTAAGGCACAGCTAATGGGGGAACTGCCTGCCCTGTTCCTTTGGGTGGCTGGAGGAATGTTTAAAATATGCTCCCTTATGTATAAAACATTGGGAATTCTCAGGCAACTGAGCTGGTTGAGATTATACTGCTCTCAGAAATCTTCCTGCTGGAAAGGGGCAAATGAGGTCAAAGCCATTCCTTCCAAGCTATGAGCAGAACTAACCACCACTTAAACCTATGGTAAACAAGGAAGCCCAATTTCCATGGCAGTCCTCACTAATTCATTTAACCACCACCTTCCAGAGAGGACCAAGGCCATCCTGCTTCATTTCCATCCCACTATTCCTGCTTTTCAATTGAACCACCAAGACCTAGATTTCTTTCTAGCCACCCAGACTGTGCTACACCTTGGCCACTCTGCTCCAGGGAGAAGACCAGGGGAAGCAGAGGACAGGTACAGCCTGAGCAAGCAGCACAAGACAGAGATAGATGAGTACCTACAGGAAAAAAGAAAAAAATTAATTTGGCTGAAAGACAGCTACTCCTTGATGAATAAAAAACCCAGAAGAGCTGGTGACTTTTTAAGCAGAACACCTTGGACACTAGTACAAATATACTGGATGTATGGACCCGGGTACCCCACTAGGAAGAACTCTCCCACCTCCACTGTATTGAGTAGTATCCCCCCAACATTTATGTCTACCCAGAACCTCAGAATGTGACCTTCTTTGCAAATACGGTCTTTCAGATGTAATAGTTAAAATGAGGTCATCCGATTACAGGTAACCCTATTCCAATGACTGGTATCCTTATAAGGAAGGAAAACAGACACAGACAGACATACAGATAGAAGCTCATGTGACAACAGTCTTAGGTTGGAGTGATGCATCTACAAGATGTGACAACCTAAGACTTAATAGGCATTAAAATGGCCTAACCAACACCTGGCTTCAGACTTCTAGCCTCCAAGAACTGTGAGAACACATCTCTAATGTTTTAAGCCCATGGTTTGTGGTAGTTTGTCATGGCAGCCCTAGGAAACCAATACACGCCTCTATTTCACTCCCCATACCACCCTTCCCAGTCGCAGCCCAGAGGCAGGAGGCAAGACCCAAAGGCCAAGCCTCAGGCCCTCTGGACTTGCTGTATTCTGTCCCCAGGTGAGGGGAGTGCAGACATCACATTTCAGCCACCCCCAGGGGCAAAGTGGCAGAGGAGTGTCTCTTTTCTCCCCACATCCTCCTAGTTTTGTAGCCTCTCATTTAGATTGGTGTTTCTTAAATTGTATCGGTCTCATTCCAGATATTTTTTGAAGGGTAGGGGCATAACCATATACACCTTATCCCGTCTTTACCTAATATTTATATCAAGTCACGACTTCTACTATCTTAAAAGGAATTGCTATATCGTTACAATCAACGTAAAAAAAGCATGATTTATCCTACACAGAACTTGCTAAACATTTTTTAATTGTAAATAAAATAAACACACATTTTTTTTGCATCCATTCATGTACATTTAAAATAACCTCGGGTGGCAGTGACATGAGAAGAAATACCGCCTAAAAGACTAGTGACTAATCTTCCCTTTAGATGACTGGGAGCTCTGGGCTCCTTATCAATTTAAACCAGTTTAATTTAAGCCCTCCAATCTCCCTCCACCCTCATCCTCCCCCACACTGCGGTAGAAGGCTAGAGGCAGGAGGAAAGCAAAACACCAGGAGTTCCGAGTACCTACGGGGGGCGACCTGAGGACACCGAGCCGACAGCCAAAGGGACTTTAAATACCCAGTCCTGTGATTGACAAGGGCGGAGAGGAACTGACCTTCTCGCGCAGGGTGGAGTGGACGTCCGATGCGACGCGCCCTTCCCACCACGGCTCATCCATCATCGGGTATGCAGCGCCGCAATCCAAGGCTACCGGGCTCTCAGGGCGCACCCTGCGTGGACACGCGCAACTTCAGCAGCCGGAGCGCGCCCCCGGGATCCTATCTGTGCTCATTCCCGGCCGGGGAGCTGGCCGGACGCCCCCCACTCCCCCGCTCAGCGGAGGTGGCGGTCACCTCCCGACCCGAGAGGGTTGCGGTGCCCTCTGCCCGCGGGACCCGGGGCGACCTAAGAGCTGTGCAACAACTTGCAGACTTTTTATCTTCTCTTTTGCAAAAGTTACAGAGAAAGTTGTCTACTCCGCTGGCTCGCCTGAGGCTGCGGCTCCGGCAGCAGCCACCGGCTGGCCGTCCCCAACTCCTCCCCCGCCACCCAGCCTTTGTCCTGCTCCCACATCCTGCCCTCGAGCCGGGGCGAAACTCACCCATTCCTGTCCGGGGTTGGGGGCTGCGGGCGCCAGGCCCCTCCCAGGGCCGAGACGGCGCTGCCCTCGGGTGCCTGCACGCGGCTGGTCTCCACCGCCGCCCGCGCAGCCCCGCTCGTCCCGGCCGCCGCCGCGCCCCTGTGAGCGTCCGGGTCCCGCCGCGGCTTGCAGCCTCCCGGCCGCCGGGGGCCTTCCTCCGTCCCTCCCTCCCTCGCTGGGGGAATTGGGGGCCGGGCCTCGCGCATGCGCCGCAGGCCCCCACACCCCGTGGGGCGGGGGGCTGGGAATTAGAGTCTTTCTTTCGCCGGCGCTGGCGCGGCTTCCTGCCCACCCTCCCCACTCGCCTGTGTGGAAAGCTTCCTGTCACCTTCGCGGGGGCGCAGGGGCCGCACGCCACCTGCGCGCACCACGCGTGAAACGCGCGGGCAGGATGCCTCCTCAAAGTTCTGTCTCCCGCGTGCGTTGCTCTAGCCAACCTTCGGACGGTTCCACCTGCTTTTTTTTCTTTCTTCCTTTTTTTTTTTTACCACCCTTTTAAGCTTGCCCTGCGATGGAGAGGTAGACTTTCAAACGGACAATTCCCACGAAAGCTCTAGAAAAGCCACTCTTGATTATCCACGTGTCCCTAATTCTAAAGCAGTCTCAGTAAATCAACTAGCGTTTACTTTGCTCCTGCTAAGTACAGATCTACACCTCCTTACGCTGGAGGAAATCAGTCTTTTGGACGGTCCGGTGGATGGAAAGTACTGTCTTTTAATTCAGTTGATTGTTTTGGGAAAGGCACCCCCTTGAATCAGCTCATCTTTTGACACAACATTGGGCTGTCTTGGGCTGTTTCTTGTGATACATCTGGAGATTCACAGACCTGTTTAAAATATGCCTGCCAACTGGGTGATTTTTGCCAAGTTCCTCAGACTCTCTAAGCACGGAAACTCTCATGTAACTGTACACGGAAACCATGTAAACTGGAAATAAAAATGGCACCAACCTGCTGGAGATATTCCATCATTAAATAAAATAATTTGTGTAAAGGGTAATTGCCATGCCAGGTGTAAAATGAACACTCTCAATAGCCACTACTAGAGTTTTTGGTTTCTGACTAGTTTCCTGAGAGCAAATACCCACCTGGCAAAAAAATTTTTAATGACCTTTGATAAGCTTCAATTGGAGCTCACAGAGCAGTTTTTTTTTTTTTTTTTAAATAATTATTTTTTATTGAAGGGTAGTTGACACACAGTATTACATTACATGAGTTTCAAGTGTACAACACAGTGGTAGAACATTTATATACATAATTCTAGGTTCCAGCTATCACCCTACCAGGCTGTTACAATATCTTGACTATATTCCTTATGCTATACATTACATCCCGGTTACTTATTTTACCATTGGAAGTCTGTCCTTTTTTTTTTTTTTTTTTTTTTTTTTTTGTGAGGGCATCTCTCATATTTATTGATCAAATGGTTGTTAACGACAATAAAATTCTGTATAGGGGACTCAATGCTCAATGCACAATCATTAATCCACCCCAAGCCTAATTTTTGTCAGTCTCCAATCTTCTGAGGCATAACAAACAAGTTTTTACATGTAGAACAAATTCTTACATAGTGAATAAGTTACATAGTGAACAGTACAAGGGCAGTCATCACAGAAACTTTCGGTTCTGCTCATGCATTATGAACTCTAAACAGTCAGTTCAAATATGAATATTCATTTGGTTTTTATACTTGATTTATATGTGGATACCACATTTCTCTCTTTATTATTATTATTTTTAATAAAATGCTGAAGTGGTAGGTAGATACAAGATAAAGGTAGAAAACATAGTTTAGTGTTGTAAGAGAGCAAATGTAGATGATCAGGTGTGTGCCTGTAGACTATGTGTTAATCCAAGCTAGACCAGGGCAATAAAACATCCACGTATGCAGAAGATTTCTCTCAGAACGGGGGGGTGAGGTTCTAAGCCTCACCTCTGTTGATCCCCAATTTCTCACCTGATGGCCCCCCTGCGACTGTGCCTGTCTTAGGTTGTTCCTCCCTTGAGGAATCTTACCCGTCTCTGGCTAACCAGTCATCTTCCAGGGCCATACAGGGAAATGTGAAGTTGGTAAGTGAGAGAGAAGCCTTATTGTTTGAAAAAGTTAGCTTTTTACTTCTTTGCATATTTATGCCCTGTGGCTTCTATGCCCAGCATTTGTCTTGAGGTATCTTTACAACTTGGAAGAATTATGATACTCGGTAAATTTGATATGAGGCACGAATTCTATTTAAGGGTTGTAATTAGGAAGGAAGAAGAAAAGCTATAGAAGTAGCAGGCGGAAGAAAACATGGGAAGATTGATTATTTCTTTGACATATCTTCTTGTAGAGTAACTTCAGCATGTATAGGTTTTAAGCTACTACTTAAATTGCGCACACACATTAACATAATAGGAGTATAGTTACATAACCAAAGCATATCTGTAATTACCAGCCATCTCCAGTGAAACCAAGAAAACCAGTTAGGCACCTTAGGCATTTGTGAAAACTTATCTATGATATGGTGGATATTGTCCAACTGAACTTGAACAGTCTGAGAGAAATCAGACAAATTAAAACAACCCATTCCTGGGGACTGTTCACATGCCATATGTTCTTTTAACAGTAAATAGTTTGTAGTTGTAAGACTTTGGAGCGCTACAATTTGCACTTCTCCAAATTCTTGGTTGAGTTCCAACAGTATAGATCCAGTCCAATTTTGTTGTTTTACTGTATGCACAGGCCAGCTTAGATATCTCCTTCCTCATTCCCATGGCAAGTCCAGGAACTGGTGGGATGAGTGCATCTACAGCTGTAGCAGTGCGTGGATCTTTGTTGGGGTTTTTTGATGATCATCTTCTGGCATGAGTCTTCCAGAGAGTGCAGATGTTAGAAGTTCTTTTTCATATCGTATCTTAGTTCATTTTCGGGGTAGCCCAATTAGGCTTTGATCCTCTGTATAAACACAAACAGACCCTTTGCCTACACTTTTATATGCCCTTTATACACTTGTGTAGAACTCGTTGGAGGTTACCACACAGGAACTGCCCTTTTTTTTTTTTTTTTTTTGCTATCACTAATCTACACTTACATGACAGATATTATGTTTACTAGGCTCTCCCCTATACCAGGTCTCCCCTATAAACCCCTTTACAGTCACTGTCCATCAGCATAGCAAAATGTTGTAGAATCACTACTTGCCTTCTCTGTGTTGTACAGCCCTCCCTTTTCTCCTACCCCCCCCATGAATGTTAATCTTAATACCCCCCTACTTCTCGCCCCCTTATCCCTCCCTACCCACCCATCCTCCCCAGTCCCTTTCCCTTTGGTACCTGTTAGTCCATTCTTGAGTTCTGTGATTCTGCTGCTGTTTTGTTCCTTCAGTTTTTCCTTTGTTCTTATATTCCACAGATAAGTGAAATCATTTGGTATTTCTCTTTCTCCGCTTGGCTTGTTTCACTGAGCATAATACCCTCCAGCTCCATCCATGTTGCTGCAAATGATTGGATTTGCCCTTTTCTTACGGCTGAGTAGTATTCCATTGTGTATATGTACCACATCTTCTTTATCCATTCACCTATTGATGGACATTTAGGTTGCTTCCAATTCTTGGCTATTGTAAATAGTGCTGCAATAAACATAGGGGTGCATCTGTCTTTCTCAAACTTGATTGCTGCGTTCTTAGGGTAAATTCCTAGGAGTGGAATTCCTGGGTCAAATGGTAAGTCTGTTTTGAGCATTTTGATGTACCTCCATACTGCTTTCCACAATGGTTGAACTAACTTACATTCCCACCAGCAGTGTAGGAGGGTTCCCCTTTCTCCACAGCCTCGCCAACATTTGTTGTTGTTTGTCTTTTGGATGGCAGCCATCCTTACTGGTGTGAGGTGATACCTCATTGTAGTTTTAATTTGCATTTCTCTGATAATTAGCGATGTGGAGCATCTTTTCATGTGTCTGTTGGCCATCTGTATTTCTTTTTTGGAGAACTGTCTGTTCAGTTCCTCTGCCCATTTTTTAATTGGGTTATTTGTTTTTTGTTTGTTGAGGTGTGAGAGCTCCTTATATATTCTGGACGTCAAGCCTTTATCGGATGTGTCATTTTCAAATATATTCTCCCATACTGTAGGGATCCTTCTTGTTCTATTGATGGTGTCTTTTGCTCTACAGAAGTTTTTCAGCTTAATATAGTCCCACTTGTTCATTTTTGCTGTTGTTTTCCTTGCCCGGGGAGATATGTTCAAGAAGAGGTCACTCATGTTTATGTCTAAGAGGTTTTTGCCTATGTTTTCTTCCAAGAGTTTAATGGTTTCATGACTTACATTCAGGTCTTTGATCCATTTTGAGTTTACTTTTGTATATGGGGTTAGACAATGGTCCAGTTTCATTCTCCTACATGTAGCTGTCCAGTTTTGCCAGCACCACCTGTTGAAGAGACTGTCATTTCACCATTGTATGTCCATGGCTCCTTTATCAAATATTAATTGACCATATATGTCTGGGTTAATGTCTGGATTCTCTAGTCTGTTCCATTGGTCTATGGCTCTGCTCTTGTGCCAGTACCAAATTGTCTTGATTACTATGGCTTTATAGTAGAGCTTGAAGTTGGGGAGTGAGATCCCCCCTACTTTATTCTTCTTTCTCAGGATTGCTTTGGCTATTCGGGGTCTTTGGTGTTTCCATATGAATTTTTGAATTATTTGTTCCAGTTCATTGAAGAATGTTGCTGGTAGTTTCATAGGGATTGCATCAAATCTGTATATTGCTTTGGGCAGGATGGCCATTTTGACGATATTAATTCTTCCTAGCCACGAGCATGGGATGAGTTTCCATCTGTTAGTGTCCCCTTTAATTTCTCTTAAGAGTGACTTGTAGTTTTCAGAGTATAAGTCTTTCACTTCTTTGGTTAGGTTTATTCCTAGGTATTTTATTTTTTTGGATGCAATTGTGAATGGAGTTGTTTTCCTGATTTCTCTTTCTGTTGGTTCATTGTTAGTATATAGGAAAGCCACAGATTTCTGTGTGTTGATTTTGTATCCTGCAACTTTGCTGTATTCTGATATCAGTTCTAGTAGTTTTGGGGTGGAGTCTTTAGGGTTTTTTATGTACAGTATCATGTCATCTGCAAATAGTGACAGTTTAACTTCTTCTTTACCAATCTGGATTCCTTGTATTTCTTTATTTTGTCTGATTGCCGTGGCTAGGACCTCCAGTACTATGTTAAATAACAGTGGAGAGAGTGGGCATCCCTGTCTAGTTCCCGATCTCAGAGGAAATGCTTTCAGCTTCTCGCTGTTCAATATAATGTTGGCTGTGGGTTTATCATAGATGGCCTTTATTATGTTGAGGTACTTGCCCTCTATTCCCATTTTGCTGAGAGTTTTTATCATGAATGGATGTTGAACTTTGTCAAATGCTTTTTCAGCATCTATGGAGATGATCATGTGGTTTTTGTCTTTCTTTTTGTTGATGTGGTGGATGATGTTGATGGACTTTCGAATGTTGTACCATCCTTGCATCCCTGGAATGAATCCCACTTGGTCATGGTGTATGATCCTTTTGATGTATTTTTGAATTCGGTTTGCTAATATTTTGTTGAGTATTTTTGCGTCTACGTTCATCAGGGATATTGGTCTGTAGTTTTCTTTTTTGGTGGGGTCTTTGCCTGGTTTTGGTATTAGGGTGATGTTAGCTTCATAGAATGAGTTTGGGAGTATCCCCTCCTCCTCTATTTTTTGGAAAACTTTAAGGAGAATGGGTATTATGTCTTCCCTGTATGTCTGATAAAATTCCGAGGTAAATCCATCTGGCCCGGGGGTTTTTTTCTTTGGTAGTTTTTTGATTACCTCTTCAATTTCGTTGCTGGTAATTGGTCTGTTTAGATTTTCTGTTTCTTCCTGGGTCAATCTTGGAAGGTTATATTTTTCTAGGAAGTTGTCCATTTCTCCTAGGTTTCCCAGCTTGTTAGCATATAGGTTTTCATAGTATTCTCCAATAATTCTTTGCATTTCCGTGGGGTCCGTCGTGATTTTTCCTTTCTCGTTTCTGATACTGTTGATTTATGTTGACTCTCTTTTCTTCTTAATAAGTCTGGCTAGACGCTTATCTATTTTGTTTATTTTCTCGAAGAACCAGCTCTTGGTTTCATTGATTTTTGCTATTGTTTTATTCTTCTCAATTTTATTTATTTCTTCTCTGATCTTTATTATGTCCCTCCTTCTGCTGACCTTAGGCCTCATCTGTTCTTCTTTTTCCAATTTCGATAATTGTGACATTAGACCATTCATTTGGGATTGCTCTTCCTTTTTTAAATATGCTTGGATTGCTATATACTTTCCTCTTAAGACTGCTTTTGCTGTGTCCCACAGAAGTTGGGGCTTAGTGTTGTTGTTGTCATTTGTTTCCATATATTGCTGGATCTCCATTTTGATTTGGTCATTGATCCATTGATTATTTAGGAGCGTGTTGTTAAGCCTCCATGTGTTTGTGAGCCTCTTTGCTTTCTTTGTACAGTTTATTTCTAGTTTTATGCCTTTGTGGTCTGAAAAGTTGGTTGGTAGGATTTCAATCTTTTGGAATTTTCTGAGGCTCTTTTTGTGGCCTAGTATGTGGTCTATTCTGGAGAATGTTCCATGTGCACTTGAGAAGAATGTATATCCCGCTGCTTTTGGATGTAGAGTTCTGTAGATGTCTATTAGGTCCATCTGCTCTACTGTGTTTTTCAGTGCTTCCGTGTCCTTACTTATTTTCTGCCCAGTGGATCTATCCTTTGGGGTGAGTGGTGTGTTGAAGTCTCCTAGAATGAATGCATTGCAGTCTATATCCCCCTTTAGTTCTGTTAGTATTTTTTTCACATATGCTGGTGCTCCTGTGTTGGGTGCATATATATTTAGAATGGTTATATCCTCTTGTTTGACTGAGCCCTTTATCATTATGTAGTGTCCTTCTCTATCTCTTGTTACTTTCTTTGTTTTGAAGTCTATTTTGTCTGATATTAGTACTGCAACCCCTGCTTTCTTCTCACTGTTGTTTGCTTGAAATAAGTTTTTCCATCCCTTGACTTTTAGTCTGTACATGTCTTTGGGTTTGAGGTGAGTTTCTTGTAAGCAGCATATAGATGGGTCTTGCTTTTTTATCCATTCTGTTACTCTGTGTCTTTTGATTGGTGCATTCAACCCATTAACATTTAGGGTGACTATTGAAAGATATGTACTTATTGCCATTGCAGGCTTTAAATTCGTGGTTACCAAAGGTTCAAGGTTAGCCTCTTTAGTATCTTACTGCCTAACTTAGCTCGCTTATTGAGCTGTTATATACACTATCAGGAGATTCTTTTCTTCTCTCCCTTCTTGTTCCTCCTCCTCGATTCTTCATATGTTGGGTGTTTTGTGCTGTGCTCTTTCTAGGAGTGCTCCCATCTAGAGCAGTCCCTGTAAGATGTTCTGTAGAGGTGGTTTGTGGAAAGCAAATTCCCTCAGCTTTTGTTTGTCTGGGAATTGTTTAATCCCACCATCATATTTGAATGATAGTCGTGCTGGATACAGTATCCTTGGTTCAAGGCCCTTCTGTTTCATTGTATTAAATATATCATGCCATTCTCTTCTGGCCTGTAGGGTTTCTGTTGAGAAATCTGACGTTAGCCTGATGGGTTTCCCTTTATAGGTGACCTTTTTCTCTCTAGCTGCCTTCAACACTCTTTCCTTGTCCTTGATCTTTGCCATTTTAATTATTATGTGTCTTGGTGTTGCCCTTCTTGGATCCTTTCTGTTGGGGGTTCTGTGTATTTCCGTGGTCTGTTTGATTACTTCCTCCCCCAGTGTGGGGAAGTTTTCAGCAATTATTTCTTCTAAGATACTTTCCATCTCTTTTCCTCTCTCTTCTTCTTCTGGGACCCCTATAATACGGATATTGTTCCTTTTAGATTGGTCACACAGTTCTCTTAATATTGTTTCATTCCTGGAGATCCTTTTGTCTCTCTCTATGTCAGCTTCTATGCGTTCCTGTTCTCTGATTTCAATTCCATCAATGGCCTCTTGCATTCTATCCATTCTGCTTATAAACCCTTCCAGAGTTTGTTTCATTTCTGCGATCTCCTTTCTGGCATCTGTGATCTCTTTCCGGACTTCATCCCATTTTTCTTGCGTATTTCTCTGCATCTCTGTCAGCATGTTTATGATTCTTATTTTGAATTCTTTTTCAGGAAGACTGGTTAGGTCTGTCTCCTTCTCTGGTGTTGTCTCTGTGATCTTTGTCTGCCTGTAGCTTTGCCTTTTCATGGTGATAGGAATAGTCTGCAGAACTGGGACGAGTGACGGCTGGAAGGACTTCCTTTCTTGTTGGTTTGTGGCCCTCCTCTCCTGGGAGAACAGCGGCCTCTAGTGGCTTGTGCTGCGCAGCTGCGCGCAGACAGGGTTTCTGCTTCCTGCCTGGCTGCTATGGAGTTAATCTCCGCTATTGCTGTGGGCGTGGCCTGGCTCGGGCAGCTACTCCAAAATGGTGGAGTTGCGTTGGAGCAGGAGCTGCTGGGAGGCTATTTATCTCCGTAAGGGGCCTCCCTGCTCCCTGCAGCCCAGGGGTTAGGGTGCCCAGAGATCCCAGATTCCCTACCTCTGGATTAAGTGACCCGCGCTGCCCCTTTAAGACTTCCAAAAAGCACCCGCCAAAACAAAACAACGACCACAAAAAAAAAAACAAGAAAAAAAATTTTTTTAATTAAAAAAAAAAAAGGTTGTCGTTCGTTTTTCTTCATTCTCCGGTGCCAGCCTCAGGCCTCTGCTCACCGGTCTTTCTGCCCTGTTTCCCTAGTATTGGGGTCCCTGTCCCTTTAAGACTTCCAAAAAGCGCTCGCCAAAACAAAGCAGCAAAAAAGCAAAAAAAAAAAAAAAATGGTCGCGCGCTTTTCTTATGTCCTCCGGAACCCGGCCTCCAGTGCCCGCTCACTGTTCTTGCTGCCCTATTTCCCTAGTATCCAGGGCCGCCTCCGCATGCACTGTGTCTGCGCTCTGGCCCGGATGGCTGGGGCTGGGTGTTCGGCAGCCCTGGGCTCCGTCTCCCTCCCGCTCTGCCTGCTCTTCTCCCGCCGGGAGCTGGGGGGAGGGGCGCTCGGCTCCTGCGGGGCCGGGGCTCGTATCTTACCCCCTTCGCGAGGCGCTGGGTTCTCTCAGGTGTGGATGTGGTCTGGATATTGTCCTGTGTCCTCTGGTCTTTATTCTAGGAAGGGTTGTCTTTGTTATATTTTCATAGATATATGTTGTTTTGGGAGGAGATTTCCGCTGCTCTACTCACGCCGCCATCTTCCGCCCCTCCCTCACAGAGCAGTTTTAATGTAAAATAAAAATCATGAACTCTAGTAAAAGTGTAAAACACCTAGAAATAAAATGTAATTGAAGAGATTATAAAAGTTGGAACATAAGAGAGGCTTGAAGAAATAAAATGAAAATACCAGCTTTATCCAAATATCCCTTTTAATATAATTCCAATGATTGTGGGTAAGTGAGGATGGGGGAGGATGGCACTTAACACTTTTTCTAACACTCAAATAGAAGAATATCTGTGAGAAAAGTTAGGATTCTTATATTTTTTAAATGGTAGGATATACCTATATTCAAATCTGAAAACAGTGCAAATGTAACTATAATTAAAGTTGTCATGTTGATACAAGAATGGATGGATAAGCATCAATGGATAACTGAAAGTCTAAAAACATAATCAATATACTTAAAAATTAATCATATGATGAATGGGCATTTCAACTTCTGTGGGGAAAAGGATAAATTCTTCAATAAATTAGCAGGAAAATTAGTTAATCTGAGGGAAAAAAGCCAAACTAGGGATTTACTTAAGCTATCACCAAAATAAATAAAAGAACCTGTCAAATGACAAAACTATAACAATTTAGCAATGAGTTTGATGTCCTTTATTCAAGAGAAAACAATCCATGGATTCCGGCAGTGCCATGCCTCTCAGGCAGTGAGACACTTTTTCCAGAGGATCTGGGACAAGAGTGAGTTTCATAGAGCATTTCAGGAGGCAATGCAGAAACAGGGCATGATTGGCTGGGAGGTGAAGGATTTACAAATAAGGCAAGCAGGTCCTGTTTCCTAAGGTTGTAACGTAAACTACCTTAAGCGAGTTGGAGACTTGTGACTGGTGTATGTAAGGCTTTTTGACAGGTATTTTCAGAAAAGTGCAGGCTGACTTTAGAGTTCGATTTATGACCTGGGTGGGGCCACTAAGGTGGCCTCCACTTTGTGGGTCCCTATGTATGAATAACTTTATCAAACACAAAGAACAACAGTAACAACAAAATCACAAGGAATTAAAATAAGACATAGATGAATTATTTCAGAGAAGGCCCAAATATTAAGGCACAGGAAGAAACCAAAAGCAAGGAGGAACATACATGTTTGAAAAAATAATGCAAGACAGACATATTAAATTTCACCATAAAGGCAAACGGTGAACTGCAGATTTTTTTAAACAAATGTGTCAAAAGTTTAATTTTATTATATAGACTCCTTACGGAACATTAATACCCAAAATCCTGAAATGGAAGAACAGACATATCATGAAAGAGCAAATTCAAATGGACAAATATCATTTTTTAACTGCTCATGCTCACTTGCAAAGACATGAACATTTTTTTAGAAATAGTAGAGTATATCTTTATCAAGGAATTTAAAAAACATAATATGCAGAGTTGACAAATACGGTGTAGGTGGGAATAGAAATTAATACTATGTTTCTGAAAGATAATATAACTCAATACATTTAAAAATGTATCTTTTGATCCCCTATTCCACTTCTGGAAATTTATTTTTAAAAAATTAGCAGATGAATACAAATATTTACCTATAGGGGGTTTCATCACAATGCCTGTTTTTGGGGGGGGGTATCATTAATCTACAATTACAGGAGGAACATTATGTTTACTAGACTCCCCCCATCACCAAGTCCCCCCACATACCCCATTACAGACACTGTCCATCAGCGTAGTAAGATGCTATAGAGTCACTACTTGTCTTCTCTGTGTTGTACAGCCCTCCCTGTCCCCCCTTTACATTATGTCTGCTAACAGTAATGCCCCCCTTTTTTTTCACTTTGTCCCTCCCTTGTCACCCACCCTCCCCATTCCCTTTCCCTTTGGTAACTGTTAGTCCATTCTTGGGTTCTGTGAGTCTGCTGCTATTTTGTTCCTTCAGTTTTTTTCTTTGCTCTTATTCTCCACAGGTGAGTGAAACAATGCTTTTTAAAATTACAGTTGACCTTTGGATAACACATGGGTTAGGGATGCTGAACCACTGCACAGTTGAAAATCCCTGTATAACATTTGACTCCCCCAGAACCTAACTAATAGCCTGCTATTGACAGGAAGTCTTACCTATAACATAGACAGTTGATTGACACATACTTTGTATGTTATATGTAGTACATACTGTACTATTACAATTCAGAAAGCTAGAGAAAAAAATTATTAAGGAAACCATAAGGAAGAGAAATACATTTACTGTACTATACAATATTTATTCAAAATAAATCCATGTGTAAGTGGAGCCATGCAATTCAAGCCTGTTGTTCAAGGGTCAACTGCACAGTGAACTGTTAGAACAGACACTGGTTGAATAATGATTTGGCTCTTAGAAAACATTTCTTAAGAGACTAATGACTTGGGAAATGTTCACAGTTTATTGAGTGAAAAAGGAAATTAAAGTACGAGCCCAATTATGCTACATTCACACACACACACACACACACGAAATGGAAGAATATCTACAAAAATATTAGCTGTGTAATCAGAGTTGTAGGATTATGAGACATTTTATTTTACTTTTTATTCTAGTATATCTGTATTTTCTAATTTTTCTACAGTATGCATTACTTTCATAATCAGAAAAAAAGGGTGAATGTTATTTTTAAATTATCGCATGATACACTTACTTCCACTGAATACCAACTCACAGTAGTGTTTCGTTTTGTTCTTTGTTTTTCAGAGTAGCAGTATTTCTTTCTCAATCTTCCTATGCAGGGTACACCAGAAGAAGAAAAGCCTTCATTATTCACTAATTTGGAGTCCTCTTTTCCTAACTTTAGCTCTCACTTATCAGGTGAGAGAAGAGGCAGAAACTTTGGGCTTTTCTCCAGGAGCTATTTTAAGAGGATTCTAAACATCATTCCTGCTCTGCAGTCCTGTGCATATCATGCTCAGGAGTCTCTCCTTTTCCCAGTATCTCTGAAGAATAACAATACATTGCACTGATGGTTTCAGTGGTGAGTCGCTGTCCCCAGGTAGAATGGTGCCCAGTTCTTAGCAGGAGTGGCTTCCTCTGGTGGACAGGAGGGGAACAATGCAGCCTGAGCTACTCCCCCACCCACTACATCCCCGAGATGTATATACTATAGGCCAAGCCTAGTATGCTACAGTACTACAAGCCAAAAAGGATTCATTCATGCATGCATTCAAAAACTAAACCTTTACTAGGTGCTTACTATGAGCCAGTTACCATCCTCTCATCCCCAACTGCTGAAGCTCACAGGGTGGGAGCCCAAGATTTAGATCCAGACCATCCTATCTACCTACAACTTTCCCATGTACAAAAATGAGAAAACATTTTTTTTTCTCTGACCTTTCCAATCTTCCTCAGAAGACAAATCAACCTAATATCATTGATTACTCACTTTAACTTTCCTTTCTCTTTTTTAGATGGTACAGGCTCTCAATTACAAATATACATGGTGAAATGTGTATGTTCCTGCCCTGGGCCTAGACATCTTTCTCCTTCCCAGAGATAAACAGCACCTTCTGTTTCCTCCTAGAAGTGATCCATGCATTTACCAACTAGACATCCATGCTGTTTTTACCTTTTATACAAATGGTAGCATGAAGGCTTCTTTACTACTTTTGTCTACCTCCTCTGAGTCTTGCTTTTCCCTTGTAGTTGTTTCATGGAAGTCCTCACAGAGCTGCCTGGTTATCCCATGGTCCAGATCCATCATGATACATGTAATCAGATTTTGCTGGACATTTTGATAGTTTCCAGCCTTTAGCTTACATAACCACACTGCAGTGAGTATCCCGGGTGGCAGGGGGGTCAGTGATATAAATTCTTTGAGCACTCAGCTTTGCAGGGGAGGTTGAGGATATATACTTTGAGCACTGTTTCCTTAGGGCCTTAATGGTTTGCATTGCATCATTTAGGACCCAAAGCATGAAGCTGGCTCTGTTTTAGGGACAGGAAGAAGACATCTGGTCCATCAACTTTGAGACAGAAGCCTTCTTTACCACTTTTTCTTTAACCAAAAACCAAACCAGCCCCTTTACACTGTTTCTAGCTGTGTGCTGTACATAGTCAAAAGAACATTGGCCAAATCTTTATGATCCTTGACTAGAAATCTTAACTCGATAGATTAGGTCTGAGAAACAGGTAGGAGGAATAAAAAAGCAGCACTTGGCAAACGAAACTCAAAGCCTAAGACATTTATAAAGTTGGCCTGTCTTACCTTTTTTAATCATAATAATAACGAAAGACAAAAGACCAGAAAAGGAATACGTAAAAAATAAATCTCCTTTTCACTGGAGCCAATTCATGGATGTGTGACCTAATATCATTGAGGCCCTAAGGAAACAGTTGCATAGGCCAGTGCTGAGAAGGGCCCTGTGTTTGGTTTAATACTCTACTGTCCCCACTTGAAATTCTCAGGAATTCTATCTTTGAACCACCTTTTGTAATCAAGGTCTAAAAGGACAGTGGAGCATGTACATGAGCAGAGGAGAGTTACAGAAGAGGTGTGTGCCATTCCTTGCTGTGCCTGGAACACTGAACAGTGGTAGGCCTACGAGGCGTGGGGGTTCTCAGTGACAACCTTGAGAGGAAATGCTTTCCACTTGAGCTACGACTTGCTTTGAAAGAAGGTGTATCAGTTTCCTAGGGCTGCTATAACAAAGTACCACAAACTGGGTGACTTGAAACAACAGAATTTATTCTTTCCAGTTCTGGAGGTCAGACTTCTGAAATCAAGGTATTAGCAGGCCTGTGCTCTGCCAGGAAGTAGAATCCTTCCTTGCCTCTTCCCTGCTTCCGGTGGTGGCACTTAACTTTGTGTTCCTTGCCTTGCAGGCGCATGACTGCAATCTGCCTGCACCCTTACAGTTTTCTTAAAAAGTACACTGCCAGTGATACAGGGTTAGGCACCCACCCTTTTCCAGTACAATCTCGTTTTAACTAATTATATCTGGAGTGACCGTATTTCCAAGTAAGGTCACTTTCTCACATAGTCAGTGTTAGGATTTCAACATATCTTGTTGGAGGGACACAGCTCAGTTGATAACAGAAGAGGACAGCATTCTGAGAAACATGAATGGCCAAGAAATCCTATCATATCCTTTTTTATACTGTTGTGGCTTGTTTATATTAGGCAACTGTATTAAAACATAGAAGGAAAGGAAAAGATGGGGCAGCCAGCATTCCTTTCCCTTTCTGCCCTTCCTTTCTCATCAGTAAGCCACAAGGAGACAATATCGATAAGATGTGTGCATCTCAAAAAGTTCATTGTGGCATTATTCACGATAGTCAAGACACAGGAGCAACCTAAGTAAGTGTCCTTGATGGATGAGTGGATAAAGAAATTGTAGTACATACATACAATGGAAAATCATTCAGCCTTAAAGAAGATCCTGCCATATGCAACATTCTATGTATATCAAAACATCATGTTGCATACCTTAAATACACACAGTTTTTATTATAAGACAAAAAACAAGTACACAAAAAGAAGTGAAACAGAAACAGTTGAGTTAGTTTTGTGCAGCATTGGCACTGTTATTATATAAGCTAAATACTTAAGCCCACATGATCGATGAAATGCGAATTTTGCGATTTCAGGGATCTTGCCTATAAGCTAAATACTCTTATTTTTGCATTGAAAGGTGGAATTGCACAATATAAAGATGAATGATAAAACTCATGCTAATTTAGCTAATGTTTTTCATTTTGAATTTTTCTTATTTGAAACATAAAATAGCAAATTAAACAAAAAAAACTTGTAACAAGTTAAGAGACGGCAAAGGAAAGGAAAAAACTTTATATTTTAGTACCTTTAACAGCACGTTTCCCTACTTTTTGAACATGGGTCGCATCTTTTCATTTTGCACTGGGCCCTGCAAATTGTGTATAGCCCTCTGTGCCCTCTGAACTCTACCTCAGAGGAAACCCATTGCAATGTCTGAATGTTTGTGTCTCACCCCCACACCCTCACCCCTGCCCCAATTCATATGTTGAAATCTTAACACACCAAGGTGATGGTATTAGGAGGTGGGGCCTTTGGGAAGTAAGGAGGTCCTGATGGCTGAGCATTCCAGAATGGATTATGCTTTATGAAGACACGCCTGAGGGATCCTTGGCCCCTTCCACCCTGTCAGGACACAGCGAGAAGATGCTGGCTATGAACCGGAAAAAGGGCTCTCACCACAATGCCACCGTGCCGGCACCTTGATCTTTGTGTACCCTGTACACTGTCTCCTGAACTTGTTAGAAATAAATTCCTGTTGTTTATAAGCAATAGAGCCTGTGGGTATTTTTTTACAGTGGTTCAAAAGGATATGTGTCTTTCCGAAGATATTCTTTGCCATATTACTCTTAATCTGAACTCACCCATCTCCCCACGGGCAATCCTTGGGGCAAAATTTTTCCCATTTCTCTGCAACATTACCATTTACCCTCACACTGTGTAGGCTCCTTGAAGATAGCAAGCCCAGTGCCTGATTGAAAGGTAGTCAACACAGATTTACTGAATTAATAAATAAATGATGGACATATGGCTAGCAGAGCTAATGGGAGCTTGAAGGGATCACCTGGCTCAGACTTCAGATTGCTAAGGAACTATTATTGTCTGCATCTGAAAAATGAGACCCAGAAAGTTGAGTGACCACAGACACTTAAGTGCTTCCTTGGGCCTTGTTGTTCCTGTTAGTAAAATGGAGGTGCTACTCTTTCTTTAAAGGCTGTTGTGACTATGAAAAGGAAAAACGTGAGTGGAAGCTCACACCGCTGTCTAATATTTGTCATTCATAATGATGACAAAACATGCTGGAACCTTCTAGGTCATTGCTCTTTACAGCCTGAAGCTGTAAACTTCAGCTGACGCTGTGCACACTCTGTAAACTCACTGTGGAGACTTGCATAGCAGCCTTCCTTCCTTGAGCCTCAGTCCCTCCTTCTGTCAAAGGAGGGAATGGCATTAGATCACTGTGGGGACACAAAGCCTGGGGCATAAGAGGATCAGGAAGATGTGTGAGAGAAGCTTGCTGACTGAAGAAAATTCTCACAGCCCTTCTGGTCTAACTTCCCCCCCACTCTCAACTTTGAAAGAGAAATGGGGATATTTTTCTCTGTAAGGAAAACAATAGCACAAGTTTGAGGCCAATGGCCACCCCAGCTGAAGTACCAGGGAAGCACCTGCAGTGTGCTTCCCCCACCTGTGGAGTGGTGGGGACTGTGGTGAGCTGGGGAGTTCATGGTGCATCCCAATGAGGAGCCCCCTGCACCCTCTGATTGTTCCACCTCCAGAATTTGGACCTGTTATTATTGCCTGGTTGTTAATTTTCAAAAGAAAAAAGAAATCAAAGTATCTCCTGATTTTCAAAATACTGGCTTAAAAAAAAAAAGTCATGTGGCCACACCCAGCACCAGCCTTTGTTTGTGAACTCTGGAATAAATGAACTCTGGAATAGGTGTGTGATAAGGAGCCTTCCAGCCTGACTAGGGATCTGTTGGGAACAATGGAGCAAGACCCTAAGAACTTCCCAGACTCCAGGAGGAGGAAATAAAAGCCCCATTAACTTCAAAGCCCCTGAGCCTACCAGACCCCCTCCTCTGACAGACAATGACCAGGAAGGAAACTGAGACTGGCCAGTAAAAAGCAACCAGATAAGCTTTTGGGCCCTGCTGATGAGACTTTCAAGCTGAGGAGGTCCTGACTGCCAGCAGCATGGTGCTGCTTTCCTTGGGCCACGGGATCCCACAAGGTCACCTTATATGAGGTGCTTCCAAACTTACAGGTGCACAGAGACTGAAGGTGGAAGAGCAGAGAATTAAGGTAGCAGTTGCTTGTCTAGGGGGCCTGAAACTGGGAGGGGGTGCTGGGCAATCTTCTATTTTGACATTTTTTGATTGCACAAGTATCAACTGTTCTTGTGACGCTATTAAAGCATGATTAAGATATTCTTGAGATGGTGAACACCCCCCCACCTTCTACTGCAACCGAGCAACCATGTGATATCAAAGCAATGGTATCCACGGCTGGGCACATAGACAGCGGTGGGGAGGGGAGACCAGCTTGCAGCCCCAGGTGGAAGTGGTGGAGGTGAGAGGGGGCCAGGTTCTGAGCAGATTTTGAAGTTAGAGCTGATAGGCTCTGCTGATGTGGGTTGTCAAAGAGGGGGATCGGGAAGACACCAAAATTTTAGTTCTAAGCACCTGAAGGTTGAAGTTCTCTTTACTGAGATGGCGATGTTAATGCCATCACCCAGGACATTTCTGAACTATTGCTCTACCTCCTGCCAGCTCAGTGGTAAAAGTGGGGCTCTGAGTGAGGCTGCCCCAGACTTTAATCTTGGTCTTGCTTCTTTCTAGCAAGTTGCTTAACCCAACTTTCCTCATTTGCAAAATGGAGATAATAATAGTATCTCCTGTATAGAGTTATATGAAGATCAAATAATAAAGTGGCGTGTCCAGGACACTGAATATTGTGAGCTAAAATTACTGTATCATCATTACATTGTAATTGTATGTATATATAGCCTTGTATGCTGCTGCTTCTAAGCCCCAAATTATTTTATGAGCATTTTTCACGAGATAACTTAAAAACACCTCTCAAAAATATTTATAATGGCTGCATAATATTCTATCATATAATTAAATCATCATTTATTTAACCAGTCTTTTACTGCTTGATATTTTAAAATATGACTAGGAGCTATTGGTAACTCTTACATTGTTTCTGGTTTGTCTCTGTGCTTTGTAAACAACACTGAGATGAAAATCATAAAAACATGCTTTCTTTATTCTTCTCCAGTTATATCCTGAGGATAGAAAGCTAGAAGTGAAATTGCTGTGATAAATGGTATGAGCAGTTTTAAGGCTTCTGAAATAGCTTATAAATTGAACCCCGGGAATTTTCTACCAAAACACATTCCTGTCAATACAATGTTAGAAAGTGCCTGCTTCCCTGGACCCTCACCAAGACTAAGTCACCATTAACAAACAAACAAATAATATATATATTGGATTTTCCTCAAAACTGATTATGAAATTAAATATATGATTTTAGTTCACATTTCTGTACGGCAAGACTGCAGTTTTAAAAACGTGATTATCTGTCATTTGTATTTCTTCTATAAAGTGTCCTTTACCCATCTTTGTGTTGGCATCTTTGTTCAAGCAAGAGCTACTTACATATTAAAATTAACAAGCTTTGGTCTCTACTCTCTACTGTTTTTTCTGCTGTCTTTAAATTTTACGTTGGGTTTTTATGACTCACAGGACACATGTGGTCAAACGTCTTTTCCCTTCCTGAGAGTATGTGCTCCCCAAGCACTTGGGCATGCACACTCAAATGCTCCTGGGAGCCCCGTTGCAGGGCTACCTCTGCTCTAGCTTGATGAGTGGCCATGGGCAGGTGGCATCTCCCAGATCGCAGCTTCCGCAACTGTCGATGTGGGGCACCGGTTAGATCTCCGAGCTCCAGCCCAGCTCTGCCATTCCATGATTCCAGCTTTAGAGCTAGAAATTTGGCTCTGAATTCAGAGCCCATTGCAAGAAACTATTACTGCTTATTACAACAGCGTGTCTTAGCTCAGGCTACTGTAACAAATTACCAGAGACTGGGTGACTTAGAGAGCAAACATTTGTATCTCACAGTTCTGGAGGTTGGATGTCTGAGCTCAGGGTGCCAGCATAGCTGGGTTCTTGAGAAAGGATTATCTTCCTCATTTTCACACAGCCACTTTCTTGCTGTATCTTCAATGTTAGAGAGAGAAAGCTCTGCTCCCTTCATTCTCTTATAAGGGCACCAATCGCATTGTGGGGGCTCCGCCCCTATGACCTCATTCAAACCCAACTCCTTCCCAAAGGCCCTACCTCCAAATACCATCACACCTGGGATTAGGACTCCAACTTTTGAATTTGGAGTGGGGTGGAGAACACAAACAGTCAGTCTATGGTGGTGTCTAAACTGATCTCCCATTTTTGATCCCTCCAGGCTCCAGTCCTCAGTGGGCACTGCCAACATCAACCAGCGCTGAGTACTGCTCAAGGGCTGTAGATGGGACCCCGCCCCTCTGCGGTCCTGGATCTCCATCCCTGTTTCCCAGCCTTATTGCCTGCTGATCCCTGTCAAAATGAACCACTGTAGTTCCCCAAATATTTTTCCTCACACCATTGCCTTTCTGGGAATGCTCCTACACTGTATATATATATATATATTTTTGCCTGATGGATTGAGGTACTGTGCCATTTTTATTTTTATTTATTTATTTATTTATTTATTTATTTATTTATTTTTTGAGAGGGCATCTCTCATATTTATTGATCAAATGGTTGTTAACAACAATAAAATTCTGTATAGGGGACTCAATGAACAATCATTAATCAACCCCAAGCCTAATTCTCAACAGTCTCCAATCTTCTGAAGCATAATGAACAAGTTCTTACATGGTGAACAAATTCTTACATAGTGAATAAGTTCTTACATGGTGAACAGTACAAGAGCAGTCATCACAGAAACTTTCGATTTTGATCACGCATTATGAACTATAAACAATCAGGTCAAATGTGAATATTCATTTGATTTTTATACTTGATTTATATGTGAATCCCACATTTCTCCCTTATTATTATTATTATTATTATTATTTTTTAAATGCTGAAGTGGTAGGTAGATGCAAGATAAAGGTAGAAAACATAGTTTAGTGCTGTAAGAGAGCAAATGTAGATGATCAGGTGTGTGCCTATAGACTGTGTTAATCCAAGCTAGACAAGGGCAACAAAACATCCACGGATGCAGAAGATTTCTCTCAAAACAGGGGGGTGAGGTTCTAAGCCTCACCTCTGTTGATCCCCAATTTCTCACCTGATGGCCCCCCTGTGGACTGTGCCTGTCTTAGGTTGTTCCTCCCTTGAGGAATCTTACCCGTCTCTGGCTAACCAGTCATCTTCCAGGGCCATACTACACTGTATATTTTATACAGAAAAATATTACCTAACTTTTAAACCCCAGCTAGGCACCACCTCTTCCACAAAGCCTTTAGCAACTATTTCCCAATTCAGAGGAAATTTTCTCTTTTGAACGACAGTATTCTTCACATGCCATTTATATTATGGTTGCTGATATTTATATTTTATTTATGAATAGGAGTATACGAACCTCTGAAACAATTTGGCAAGCCACTAAATTAGTGAGTGCAAATGGCAGCCCTTATATTTTCAGAACTGGGAAATTTACATAAACTACTGACTTCCATCTTCTCTTGAGAATTCAGAAGATCTAGACTACATTCCTATAAGGCAGGGGCCAGCAAACTACAGCCCTTGAGCCAAATATGGCCTATCACCTGTTTCTACAAATAAAGTTTTATTGGAATACAGCCATGCCCATTTGTTTATGTATAAATGGTGGCTACTTCATTGCTACAATGGCAGAACTCAGAAACTGCTATAGAGGTTATATAGCTCACAAAACGTATTTACTTTTGGGCCCTTTACACAAAAATTTTGCTGACCTTTCTCCCCTGTCGCTGGGCGGCTGAAGCTAGCTCAGCCCTCAGGCAAGCACAACCTGAAAGTCGGGGCATCAGTGCCCCAGAGGAAGGCCTCAGCCAATGGGATGGGAGCCAGTGGATAAAGCCTTCGCCTCCCGGCCTGGGCAGGACGACTCCCTGCGGGTTTCCCATGCTTCCAGAGGTCTTCTTGGGTTAAAGCCCCACGGCAGTGAGGCTGACGCCACCCTTACACCTCCCTTACCTTCTGGCAGCACCTTCCAAATAAACTTTCTGCACCCAAATCCTGTCTCAGTCTCTGCTTTGGGGCAAAGCCAAAGTAAAACAGACACAAACAAAATGAAGAAAATACAAGGAGGTCGTGAGAACCATGCAGAAAATTAAAACAAGCTGAATAAAGTGAGTGATTGGAGGCCACATGACATTGGGGTCATGGAGAGTCTCCGTTGAGACCTAGAGGATGAGAAGAATCCAGCCACGCACAGACTAAGGGACAGAATAATCTGGGGTGCAGGGAGCAGCTGGTACAAAGGCCAGAGCAGGCGTGTGTTTGGCATGTTAAAGAAGAGAAAGGTGAGTGAGGCAGGAACTTAGCAGATGAGGAAATGAAATGGAGAGGAAGCCAGATGGTGAGGGACATTGTAATCCAGGAATAATGATTTGGGGCTTTATTCTAAATGCCATGGATGAGAGGTCATGGGAAGATTTTGATCAAAGGATTTACATGGATTCATCTGCAGTTTCAGAATATCTCCCTGGCTGCAGGTGAGAGTGGCTAGAGGACGGAGTGAAAGCCGGACCCCCAGCAATGATGGTGGGTGCTGACAGTGGCTCGGACTAGTGTAATAATGGGGGCAGAGAGAAGGAGAAGCCTTGGGGTATGTCTTATAAAGAACAATGGCAAATACAAATAGGGCTAACTATTTTTGCCAGGCACTCTTCTAGCACCCTCTATAAATTAACTCAATGTTCACAAAATCCCATGGAGGTGGGTACTATTCTTAGCCCCATTTTATAGATAGGGAAACTGAGGCACAGAAAGATCAAGTACCTTGCCTAAGGAGGAGAGTTGAACCAAGGCCATCTGGTACCACAGGCTGGGTTCTAGCGGTAACATTACCTTGTCTCACTAGAGCCTGCCGCCTTGCTGGGGGATCGGACCCCCGGAGAAGCTGGGAGCCAAGCGGACACTTCCCAGTGTCGCACAGGATCGCCTTCCCCCTCGCCTCCAGGGCACTGCCCTCTCTGTGCTCCAGGCAAGACCCCATCCCTCCTCTCCCAGGCACTCCCAGCCTCACCACCACACTCCCTCTTGAGACCAAGGCCAGGCACCGGAACCCTCTCCAGCCCAGGCCTCCCCTCACTCCCCAGACTCGAATCCTCATGCCCACCCTCTTCCCTTATTCTGGTCCTGTTTCCTGAAGTTGCCATTTCCCCCTCAGCCCCAAGGCCAGGCATGGGCCAAGTACCCCACATCCTCAGACTCCTTGGTGTGCCTTCACCCTCTTACTGTCATTCCCCGATTACACATTCAAACTGCCGAAATCGGCGCTCCTCTCCAAACTAATTCAGTTAAAATCTTGGCTGGTGGGGCCCAGGCATTGGAACGGCCTTGAAATTCCCAGGGGGTTTTCTAATTTGCAGGGTGGAGAACCGTAGAAGGAATAGCCCCTGGCTCTCCGCAGGGTGGGGTAGAGCATTGCTCTTGCCTCTGCTTCCTGGGCCTGGAGTGAGGTAGGGGGAGCCTCCTTGCATGCCTTTGTCGCCACCAGGTGTTTTCCTGTCATTGTTCCTGTAAAACCTTCCTGCTTTAAACCTCTTGTCATCAGAGAGCAGCTCCTGCCACAGCTCCTCACGCAGTCGCCTCTCAGATGCCGGACCACTGCCCTAGTGCCAAAGGCTTTAGCTCCTGGCTCACTGTCACTCTCTCTGCTGGACTCCTGTTTTAACTCCTGATGTTTCAAAATTCAAACAGACACAGATAGATATATTCTCCAAGACTCTGGCCTCTCGTTTCTTGAACAGCTGTCCTCCAATCACCCTCAATTCCTCGAGCCTCAGCACTCCCCTGCTATGGTCTTGCCCCATCCATAACCTCAGTTCCAGTTCACTTCCTCTAGGACCCAGACCCCCAGGAATCCTTGAAGTCCTGGATCCTGCCCCCTCTCTACTGTGTCGCCTTTTCTCTCTTCTCAACTTGTCCGGATTGACTCCAAGGCCAGTCAGTGGAATCATTTGATTGCATCAACCCTTAACCCAATTGGTTTTCTCATGATTTGTAGCATTCATTTGGCTGAACTTCAACATGGGCTAAGCCCACCTGCCTGTTCTGCACCGGCAGAGCATGACTGGACAAAAACGTAGCCATGCTGGCAGTTGCAGTGAATTCACCATCATTACCCACAAGTAGGCGCACCATTCTGGACATGCTTGGCTGGTGGTTTGCAAAGGTGGTCCCTGGACCGCCAGCACCAGCACCACCTGGGATCGTGGCAGAAATGCAGTTCTCAGGCCCCACCCAGACCTACTGGATCAGACACTCAGGGCTGGGGCCCCCGACAGTGCCTTAGCGAGCCCTCCAGTTGGGCCTGGCTGCTTAAGAACTATGGCTCCCATCCATTTCCTCTCCCACCCTCTAGATGACTATTTGCACTTTCTCCTCTTCCTGCAGATGTCTAGTACTTCTTCTCCCACCTCACAGGCAGCCTGCTCCCTTATTCAACAAGAAACCAGAAGAAATCAGAGGAACTTCCACAACATACCCACACCCTTCTCAGTGTGTCTGTATCCTCACTCTTACCTGCTCTCGGTGCCCAGGCTGTGGGGCATCCCGGGCTACACCCGCAGGACTGACTGCCCTGTCTGAGCCACCACCAGCTCTCCGCTGCAGTTTAGCAAAAGCTTCCTAACTAGTCTCCTTCCATCAGCCTTTGCCCCTCACTCTGCCCTCCACACAGGAGCTGGAATGATCCCATTGAAATGCAGTTGACATCTCCCCTTTGCCCAGAACCCTTCAGAGGCTCCCCATCTCACTCAGAGTAGAGGCAACTCCTTCCTATAACCACAGGACTCTACATGGTCTGCCCACCCCTCGGCTTTCCCCTTTGACCTCATCTCCTCCCACAAACTTCCCTCCCTCTCTCTGCTGCCAGCACACCGGACTCCTTGCTCTTCCTCAGACCCTTTGGGCTTGCTTCTACCTCAGGTTCTTTGCACTCACTGTACTTCTCATCCCCAGATCGCTGATTGGCTCTCCAATATCCTTCAAGTCTTTATTCAATGTCATCTTCTCAATGAGCCTTTCTTGGCTTCAGCCCCTACCTACTGACACTTCAATCTCTCTCCACTGTTTTATTTTTTTCTCCTAATATTTAGCACTAAGAAATGATACTTCTCACTTTTTACATCTTGTTTACTCTGTCTCCCCAAGTGTAACATAAGTCCATGAGGCAGGATATTTTACTCTTTCATTCACTGTCTCAGGGCCCAGCTGAGTCCCTGGCACAGAAAGTGGATCAATGCCACCCATCTCTTTGAATATTCCCTTCCTATTCTACCTTGACCTAACAGTTGGCCCCTTTCTGACAATGGGTTTCCACTATAGCTCCCTTAGGTGGGGTGTATTTTCTGTTTCACTCCTCTTGTACCAGGAGGCCTGAGCAGGAGGTTGGTGACTTCCCTGTGCCTCATTGTCATACCCAGACCATTCTCCCCCTCCTCCATTAACCCTGCAGCTTAGAAATACACATTGAGGCAGATTGTATTAAAGATGGCAGCATGTGAGGTGAGACAGAGACCTCCTCCTAAATCCACATATAATATGAAAATACAATTAACACAACTAGTCCTGAAAGAGCAACATGAAAGAGGGCTGCACCAGAGTGCATACACCTGGAGAAAAGAGCAGACCTCATGGAACAGGGTTGGGAACTTAAAGGATCTTCAGGCGCTTTGTCCCCCTGGCTGGCTATGCAGCTCCAAGGCCCCCCACCATGACACACAGTCTGCTGTGTCTTCTTCCTGGCTAGCCTTCACCTGGCTCACAAACCTGCAGGCCTTGCCCTGGTGTTAGGCCAGTCAGAGGGAAGCCCCGCCTACAGCAGCTACAAACACAAAGCATAGAAGCTTACACCTGTGTGTTAAGCCCACTGGTTCTGGCAGTGGAGACAGGCATAACAGCTGGGAAACAGGAAACAGCTCTTTCCTCCCCCCAGGCACCAGAACCACTCCCCTGTGACCCCTGACATCGTTCCAGGGGCTGAGCAGCTCCAGAGAGTAGAGCTTCTGGGCACTAGAGGGTGCCACATACATAAATGAAACATCTAAGGAACCTGGTTCAAAGCAAAATCTCAACACCAGAGAAAAGGACTGAGTGAGACTGAATTAATAAGTCTTCCTGAAAGAGAGTTAAAAATAAAAATCATAAACATGCTAATGGAAGTACAGAAAAATATTCAAGAACTCAGGAATGAATTTAGGATGGAGATCCAAATGTCGAATAGCACAATGGAGGGTATTAAAAGCAGATTAGATATGGTGGAGGAGATGATAAGTGAAATAGAAACTAGAGAAGAGGAATACAAAGAAGCTGAGGCAGAGAGAGAAAAAAGGATCTCTAGGAATGAAAGAATACTGAGAGAACTGTGTGACCAATCCAAATGGAACAATATTCCTATTATAGGGGTACCAGAAGAAGAGAGAGAAAAAAGGATTGAAAGTGTCTTTGAGGAAGTAATTGCTGAAAACTTCCCCAGTCTGGGGAAGGAGATAGTCTCTCAGGCCATGGGGATGCACAGATCTCCCAACACAAGAGACCCAAGGAGGACAACACCAACACATATAATAATTAAAGTGGCAAAGACCAAGGATAAGGACAGACTATTAAAAGCAGTAAGAGAGAGAAAAAAGATCACATACAAAGAAAAACCCATCAGGCTATCATCAGACTTCTCAGCAGATACCTTACAGGCCAGAAGGGAGTGGCATGATATATTTAATGCAATGAAGCAGAAGGGCCTTGAACCATGAATACTTTATCCGGCAAGATTATCATTTAAATTTGAAGGAGGGATTAAACAATTTCCAGATAAGCAAAAGCTGAGAGAATTTACCTCCCACAAACCACCTCTACAGTGTATTTTGGAGGGACTGCTATAGATGGAAGTGTTCCTAAGGTTAAATAGCTGTTAGCAGAGGTAATAAGGGATAGACAAAGAGTACAGAATATGATACCTAATATATAAAGAATGGAGGAAGAAAAAAAAGGGGAAAACAAAAAGAACCTTTAGATTGTGTTTGTAATAGCATACTAAGTGAGACTCTTAGAAAGTAAGTTAGACTCTTAGATAGTAAGGAAGTTACCCTTGAACCTTTGGTAACCATGAATCTAAAGCCTGCAATGGCAATAAGTACATACCTATCGATAATCACACTAAATGTAAATGGTCTGAATGCACCAAGCAAATACATAGAGTCACAGAATGGATAAAAAAACAAGACCCAACTATATGCTGCCTACAAGAGGCTCACTTTAAACCCAAAGACATACACAGAATAAATGTGAAGGGATGGAAAAAGATATTTCATGCAACTAATAGGGAGAAAAAAGCAGGTGTTGCAGTACTCATATCAGACAAAATAGACTTTAAAACAAAGAAAGTACAAGAGACAAAGACGGACATTACATAATGATAAATGGGTCAATCCAACAAGAGGATATAACCTTTATAAATATCTATGTACCCAACACAGGAGCACCGACATATGTGAAACAAATACAGAATTAAAAGGGGAAATAGAATGCAATGCATTCATTCTAGGAGACTTCAACACTCCACTCACTCTGAAGGACAGATCCACCAGACAGAAAATTAGTAAGGAGACAGAGGCACTGAACAACACATTAGAACAGATGGACCTAACAGACATCTACAGAACTCTCCACCTAAAAGCAGCAGAATACACATTCTTCTCAAGTGCACATGGAACATTATCAAGAATAGATCATATACTAGGCCACAAAAAGAGCCTCAGTACATTCAAAAAGATTGAAATTATACCAACCAGTTCCTCAGACCACAAAGGTATGAAACTAGAAATAAATTATGTAAAGAAAGTGAAAAGACCTACAAGTACCTGGAGGATTAACAGCATTCTCCTAAATAACCAATGGATGTGATGAAATAAAAACAGAGATCAAGCAATATATGGAGACAAATGACAACAATAATTCAACACCACAAAAATCTATGGGACGCAGCCAAGGCTGTGCTAAGAGGAAAGTATATTGCAATACAGGCCTATGTCAGGAAAGAAGAACAATCCCATACGAACAGTCTAAACTCATAATTAATGAAACTAGAAAAAGAAGAACAAATGAGGCCCAACATCAGTAGAACAAGGGACATAATAAAGCTTAGAGCAGAAATAAACAAAATTGAGAGTAAAACAATAGAAAGAATTAATGAAAGAAGGAGCTTGTTCTTTGAGAAAATAAACAAAAGAGATAAACCCCTAGCCAGAATTATCAAGAAAAAAAGAGAGTCTGCACACATAAACAGAATCAGAAATGAGAAAGGAAAAATCACTACAGACATCACAGAAATACAAAGAATTATTAGAGAATACTATGAAAATCTATATACTAACTGAATGGATAACCTAGAAGAAATGGACAACATTCTAGAAAAATACAACCTTCCAAGGCTGACCCAGAAAGAAACAGAGAATCTGAACAGACCAATTACTAACAATAAATTGAATTGGTAATTAAAAACCTACCTAAGAACAAAATTCCTGGACCAGATGGCTTCACTGCTGAATTTTATCAAACATTTAGTGAAGACCTAATACCCATCCTCCTTAAAGTTTTCCAAAAAGTGGAAGAGAGAAGAATACTTCCAAACTCATTCTATGAGGCCAGCATTACTCTAATACCCAAATCAGGCAAAGATCCCCCCAAAAAAGATAATTACAGACCAATATCCCTGATGAATATAGATGCACAAAATACTCAACAAAATATTAGCAAACCGAATTAAAAAATACATAAAAAAATCATCCATCATGATCAAGTAGGATTTATTCCAGGGATGCAAGGATGGTACAACATTCGAAAATCCATTAACATCATCCACCACATCAATAAAAAGAAGGACAAAAACCACATGATCACCTCCATAGATGCCAAAAAAGCATTTGAGAAAATTCAACATCCATTCATGATAAAAACTCTCAACAAAATGGGTATAGAGAGCAAGTATCTCAAAATAATAAAAGGACATATATGACAAACCCACAGTCAACATCATACTTAACAGTGAGAAGCGGAATGCCTTTCCTTTAAGATTGGGAACAAGACAAGGATGCCCACTCTCTCCAATTTTATTCAACATAGTTCTGGAGTCCCTTGCCATGGCAATCAGACAACACAAAGAAATAAAAGGCATCTAGATTGGTAAAGAAGTTAAACTGTCCCTGTTTGCAGATGACATGATATTGTACATAAAAAACCCTAAAGAGTCCACTCCAAAACTACTAGATCTATTATCCGAATTCAGCAATGTTGCAGGATACAAAGTTAATACACAGAAATCTGTTGCACTTCTATACACTAATGATGAACTAACAGAGAAATAGGAAAACAATTCCATTCACAATTGCATCAAAAATAATAAAATACCTAGGAATAAACCTAACCAAGGAAGTGAAAGACCTATACCCTGAAAATTACAAGACACTCATGAGATAAATTAAAGAAGATACCAATAAATGGAAACACATCCCGTGCTCATGGATAGGAAGAATTAATATTGCCAAAATGGCCATCCTGCCTAAAGCTATCTACAGATTCAATGCAATCCCTATCAAAATACCAACAGCATTCTTCAATGAACTAGAGAAAATCATCCTAAAATTCATATGAAACCACAAAAGACTTCGAATAGACAAAGCAATGCTGAGAAGGAAGAATAAAGCTGGGGGATTACATCTCCAACTACCAGCTTTACTACAAAGCCACAGTAATCAAAATAATTTGGTATTGGCATAAGAACAGACCCATAGACCAGTGGAACAGACTAGAGAGCCCAGAGATATAAACCCAAGTGTATATGGTCAATTAATATACGACAAAGGAGCCATGGACATACAATGGGGAAATGACAACCTCTTCAACAACTGGTGTTGGCAAAACTGAACAGCTACATGCAAGAGAATGAAACTGGATTATTGTCTATCCCCATACACAAAAGTAAATTCAAAATGGATCAAAGACCTGAATGTAAGTCATGGAATCATAAAACTCTTAGAAAATAACATAGTCAAAAATCTCCTGAATATAAACATGAGCAACTTTTTCTGAATGCATCTCCTCAAGCAAGAGAAACAAAAGCAAAAATGAATTCATGGGACTACATCAAACTTAAAAGCTTCTGTACAGCAAAGGACACCATCAGCAGATCAAAATGGCATCCTACAGTATGGGAGAATATATTTGTAAATGACATATCCAACAAGGGGTTAACATCCAAATATATAAAGAACTCACACACCTCAACACCCAAAAAGCAAATAACCTGATTAAAAAATGGGTGGAGTATATGAACAGACAATTCTCCAAAGAAGAAATTCAGATGGCCAACAGGCACATGAAAAGATGCTCCACATCACTAATTATCAGGGAAATGCAAATAAAAACCACAATGAGATGCTGATGGACAGTGACTGTAAAGGGGTTTATAGGGGAGACCTGGTATAGGGGAGAGCCTAGTAAACATAATATTCGTCATGTAAGTGTAGATTAGTGATACCAAAAACAAAGCAAAAAAAAAAAAAAGGGCAGTTCCTGTGTGGTAACCTCCAACGAGTTCTACACAAGGGTATAAAGGGCATATAAAAGTGTAGGCAAAGGGTCTGTTTGTGTTTATACAGAGGATCAAAGCCTAATTGGGCTACCCCGAAAATGAACTAAGATACGATATGAAAAAGAACTTCCAACATCAGCACTCTCGGGAAGACTCATGCCAGAAGATGATCATCAAAAAACCCCAACAAAGATCCATGCACTGCTACAGCTGTAGATGCACTCATCCCACCAGTTCCTGGACTTGCCATGGGAATGAGGAAGGAGATATCTAAGCTGGCCTGTGCATACAGTAAAACAACAAATTTGACTGGATCTATACTGTTGGAACTCAACCAAGAATTTGGAGAAGTGCAAATTGTAGCGCTCCAAAGTCTTACAACTACAGACTATTTACTGTTAAAAGAACATATGGCATGTGAACAGTCCCCAGGAATGGGTTGTTTTAATTTGTCTGATTTCTCTCAGACTGTTCAAGTTCAGTTGGACAATATCCACCATATCATAGATAAGTTTTCACAAATGCCTAAGGTGCCTAACTGGTTTTCTTGGTTTCACTGGAGATGGCTGGTAATTACAGATATGCTTTGGTTATGTAACTATACTCCTATTATGTTAATGTGTGTGCACAATTTAAGTAGTAGCTTAAAACCTATACATGTTGAAGTTACTCTACAAGAAGATATGTCAAAGAAATAATCAATCTTCCCATGTTTTCTTCCGCCTGCTACTTCTATAGCTTTTCTTCTTCCTTCCTAATTACAACCCTTAAATAGAATTTGTGCCTCATATCAAATTTACCGAGTATCATAATTGTTCCAAGTGGTAAAGATACCTCAAGACAAATGCTGGGCATAGAAGCCACAGGGCATAAATATGCAAAGAAGTAAAAAGCTAACCTTTTCAAACAATAAGGCTTCCCTCTCACTTACCAACTTCACATTTCCCTGTATGGCCCTGGAAGATGACTGGTTAGCCAGAGACGGGTAAGATTCCTCAAGGGAGGAACAACCTAAGACAGGCACAGTCGCAGGGGGGCCATCAGGTGAGAAATTGGGGATCAACAGAGGTGAGGCTTAGAACCTCACCCCCCCTGTTCTGAGAGAAATCTTCTGCATACGTGGATGTTTTATTGCCCTGGTCCAGCTTGGATTAACACATAGTCTACAGGCACACACCTGATCATCTACATTTGCTCTCTTACAACACTAAACTATGTTTTCTACCTTTATCTTGTATCTACCTACCACTTCAGCATTTTATTAAAAATAATAATAATAAAGAGAGAAATGTGGTATCCACATATAAATCAAGTATAAAAACCAAATGAGTATTCATATTCGAACTGACTATTTAGAGTTCATAATGCATGAGCAAAACCGAAAGTTTCTGTGATGACTGCCCTTGTGCTGTTCACTATGTAACTTATTCATTATGTAAGAATTTGTTCTACATGTAAGAACTTGTTTGTTATGCCTCAGAAGATTGGAGACTGACGAAAATTAGGCTTGGGGTGGATTAATGATTGTGCATTGAGCATTGACTCCCCTATACAGAATTTTATTGTCGTTAACAACAATTTGATCAATAAATATGAGAGATGCCCTCACAAAAAAAAAAAAAAAAAAAAAAGGACAGACTTCCAATGGTAAAATAAATAAGTAACCAGGATGTAATGTATAGCATAAGGAATATAGTCAAGATATTGTAACAGCTTGGTAGGGTGATAGCTGGAACCTAGAATTATGTATATAAATGTTCTACCACTGTGTTGTACACTTGAAACTAATGTAATGTAATACTGTGCGTCAACTACCCTTCAATAAAAAATAATTATTTAAAAAAAAAAAAAAACCACAATGAGATATCACCTCACACCAGTAAGGATGGCCAGTATCGAAAAGACTCAGAACAACAAATGCTGGCAACAATGCAGAGAAAGGGGAACCCTCCTACACTGCTGGTGGGAATGTAAGCTAATTCAACCGTTGTGGGAAGCAATATGGAGGGTCCTCAAAAAATTAAAAATAGAAATACCATTTGACCCGGGAATTCCACTCCTAGGAATTTAACCAAATAATATAATTTCTCAGATTCAAAAAGACATATGCACCCTATGTTTATTGCAGCAGTATTTACAATAGGTAAGATATGGAAGCAACCTAAGTGTCCATCAGTAGATGAATGGATAAAGAAGATGTGGTACATATACACAATGGAATATTACTCAGCCATAAGAAAGAAACAGATTCTACCATTTTCAACAACATGGATGAAGCTGGAGGATATTATGGTCAGTGAAATAAGCCAGGCAGAGAAAGACAAGTACCAAATGATTTCCCTCATTCGTGGAGTATAACAATGAAACAAAACTGAAGGAACAAAAGAGCAACACATTCACAGACTCCAAGAAGGAACTAGCAGTTACTAAAGGGGAGGGGTGCGGGAGGGCGGGTGGGGAGGGAGGGAGAAGGGGATTGAGGGGTATTATGATTGGCACACATGGTATAGGGGGGATCAGGGGGAAGACAGTGTAGCACAGAGAAGGCAAATAGTGACTGTGGCATCTTACTACACTGATGGGCAGTGAGTGTAATGGGGTATGCGGGGGACACGATAACAGGGGTGAATGTAGTAACCACATTGTTTTTCATGTGAGCCTTCATAAGAGTGTATATCAATAATCCTTAATAAAATTAATTAATTAACTGAAAAAAGAAAAGGAAAAAAAGGAATTCACGTCACCACACAAGACATTCTTGTGACAGTCTCCTATGGGCCCCCATGTCACTTCCCCTCATTCCTTGAGGATGTGAAACCAGGCCTCACAGTCACTATCTCTACCATGACTTCATCATAATTCTGCATGATTTCATTATCGTGGTAGACGATCCATCAAGACCTCAGTCTCCCAGCTCCTTGAAGTCTTCTCCAACAATCTTGTCCTCCAGACTAATTGAGCCCAAACCCAGGCTTTGCTATTATTAATAACTGTAAACCATCCCTTTTAGGCATCCTGGGCTGTGATCACCCACCTGTCTTTCTACCTCACCCCTCTGCCAACCCACCTCCAACAGCCATTCCACCCCACTGGGTCTTTCATCCACGGGCCCCTCCACCTGCTCTCATGCCCTTACCTGCTTCTGCACACAGCACAGCTCCACAGTTTATCATTAAATGCTTTTGCTGCCCATGTGCTCAACTCTACTGCCCTTTCTCACTTCACAGCTTTTACCAGCCTTGCAGGGAATGCAACTCTCCATCTACCCTGGCCCTGCACAACTAGATGTTGCAGTAAAAAAATACAAAGCCACACTGAAGGCTTCACTATAAATTAATAGCAGCTACATGCAGAGTGTTCTCTAAGGATAAGGTATTATTATAAGTGCTTTATATATAATAAGTCATATAATCCTCACAGCAACCCTATGAGATACTATTTTGATCACCTGCATTTCTAAGATAAGAAAACTGCGGCACAGAAAGGTCCAGAGGCTTACCCGAGATCACACAACTAAGTGGAAGAATTAGGATGCAGGCAGTTCAGCTTCAGAACCCAGACTCAGAACCGCTACAGTGGCCTCTCAGGTCCACTGACTTCATGCAGCCACTAACAACCAGGGGGTTTACCGCATTTAAGTAAGCCCAGGCTTTCTCAGACAAGACAAGCATCAGGTCGACCTGGGGGGCTTGTTAACACAGCTGGCTGGCCCCACTCCCTGGGCTTCTGGATCTGTGATAAGGAGTGGGTTGATCATTTGCATTTCTAATAATGCCCAGGTGACGCCACAGTGAGGATACAGCCCTGGTCCGTCAGCCCTCTCTGAGACACCATTTCACACCTTTTTTCAACCTCCAGTACCTCATTTGCATCCTCACTCTTGGCTGATGGATGACCCTGCCTCTGTTCTCACTGAGAAAACAAGAGTCATCAGAAGAGAAGTCACCAGCTCTTCAATCCTACTTCCTGGCCTTCCTGCTGCCTTTCCTCCTATTTTTGCAGCTGAATGGTCCCTACTGGATTGTTCTCATCAACACAGGAACATGCTATCACTTCTCCTATCTTAAGGAAAAATGACTTTACTCCCCTTCTTAGCTACTTCTCTCTGCTTTACAACAAAACTTCTCAAAACAATTGTCCATACTCACTGCCTCTAATTATTCACCTAGTGTCTCTTTTTGTTTGTTAAGAAAATTTTATTGTGGTAAAATATATGTAGCATGAAATATGCTCTTTTATATAAACTGATGTTTTTGTCCTCCCAGATTCATACTGAAGCCTAATACCCAATGTGACAGTATTTGGAGGTGGGTTCTTTGGGAAGTGATTAGGTCATGAAGGTGGATCTCTCTTGCCTTCAGAATTCGTGCTCTTACAGAAAAGTGCTCAGAGAGCTCCCTTTGCCTTTTCTGCCCTGTGGGCACACAGCAAGAAGATGGCTACCTATGAACTAGGAACAGGGAACCAAATATACAGGCAGCCTGGTCTTGGAGTTTCCAACCTCCAGAACTGTAAGATAGAAATTCCTGGTTTTTGTAAGTCACCCAGTGTAGGAAACTTTGTTAGAGCAGCTAGAACAGACTAAGACACTTGGATTCCAGCACCGCAGGCCATTGGTTCTGTTCTGCTTCTGTGAGAGAGGAAATGGGTAATGTGACCAAGGAGGCAGAGGTTAGAGCAATGCAGCCACAAGCCAAAGAATGCTGACAGCTGCCAGAAACGAGAAAAGGCAAAGAACAGATCCTCCCCTAGAGCCTTCAGAGGGAGCATGGCTCTACTGGCATTTAGAGTTCAGACTTCTGGCTTCCAGAACTGGGAGAAAACCAACTTCTGTTGTTTTAAGCTACCAGGTTTATGGTGATGTACATATAATAAGTCATATAATCCTCACAGCAACCCTATGAGATACTATTTTGATCACCTGCATTTCTAAGATTAAAAAAACTGCAGCCCAGAAAGGTGTGTGTCCTAGGAAACTAATGGAGATGGCTAATAGACATCTCCAACTCCACATGCCCAAGAAGAGACTCTTCATGTACTCTCCTCCAGCTCCTGCCCGCTGTACTCACTCCTCCCACTCTTTCCTATCTCACTAAAGGGCAATTCCAGCCCTCAGGCCAGAACCTTGGGTATCATTGACCTTTCACTTTCTATCACACCCCACATCCCAATCATCAGCAAACCCTGTTAGCTCCATCTCCAAGATCAAATCAGATCATTTCTAACCTACTTTCCTGCAGCTACGTGAGTCTAAGCCACTATCATCTCTTGTTTGGATTATCACAGTCACATTCTGTCTTTGATTTTGTCCTTGTTTCTTAGTCTATTCTCAAAATAGTAGCTGGAGTGATGCTGTTAAAATCTAAGTCAGACTTTGCCAATCCTGTGCTCAAAACCCTCCAATGGTTCTCCATCTCTCTCAATGTAAAAGCTAAGTCCTTAAGATGTCCTGCAAGGGCCTACATGATCCTGGCACTGTAACCTCTCTGGTGTCATCTCCTGCTACTCTTCCCCTGCATCACTGCATTCCTTGATCCCATTATGTTGGTTCCCATCTCAGTAACTTTTCACTGAGAATGCTCAGGGTTTGAGAGGGGAGCTGGTAGGATTACCAGGCTACATTTTGTGCCATCTGAGATGTGTAGATGTGAATTTAAAGTGAGACCAGTTGGCACAGCTATATATCTCTATGATGTTCATTTGGGAATGAGTAAATGGAGAAAGAAGAGGTATACCCAGATTAAGATTTTGCTCTGGGAGAATGATGGGAAGAGGAGAGTAAGGACATTAGGCCATTTGTGTAAGTGAGTGATATAAGGTTGGACCATAAAATTTAAGCTGGACAGGAAGGAGTTAAGTTAGGTATTGTATATAATGCATTTACTACAGGGCCTGGCACATTGTAAAGGCTGATAAGAGCTATTATTCCCACAAGCATTCATCCCAAGTACACTACAAGTTCTCTTAAGCCAAAAAAAGACCTGGCAGAATTAAGGGCAATACCACACTCTGCCCCAGCACTAGTCATTAAATCTCAGTATACGTAAGAGTTCTCTTAGAAGATAGAGCAATAAAATTCAAGACAAAGATACTCTTTAACAAATACATATATATTTTAGGCATACATAAAGAAAATGTTTATTTTTTAGTTCACCACCAGCAGAGGGAAAAGTTGTAATTGCCTTCAGTTCAAAGAATTTGTAACAAACTCCATGTGAAAGACACATCCTTGAATTCAACATATATATGACTTGCTTACCCCTCCAAATATTTCAGCCTGATGAAATGGTGGTTCTCTCATAGACGTATGCCTCATCTTACAAACAGTGACTGACTTGCTCTCAGTGATACATTAATGCTGACACAGAAAGTGCCTATTCATCTGTTACACATATCTGCCAAGTGGCAAGCTGTGGTTGGCTTATTGGCAACATACAACTGAATGGATCAACTTTATCAGTGTATTCTGGGTGCCCAAGACCATGGTGCATTTTCCTTCAGGCTTCAAGATTATTCAAAGATTTGGCTGAGAAAAACATTTTATTCCTATATTCATATAAGTAGAGATGTTAATGACTACAGTGTCAAAGTTCCATATATTTAAAAGATTAGAACATATCAACAAAATTCAGAAACTGGGCCACAGACCAAAAAATCAACAAGACCAAAAAATCAACAGATGGGAGTTGCAGTAGGAGGTTCTATCTGCTAACTCAGGTCCCGTTAATTTAGGATTAAGACAACCCCTCTGTGACAACATTGTGGTAGAGGGAATGATATGACTTTTTTTAGCAAGAACCTAGGTGGCTGGGGTTGTCAGTTACTAAAGTGAGGGAGATGGGCAGGAACCAGTGTTGGTGTAGTCAAGGTTCTGTTTTACACTTCGAACTTCAGGAATATTAGTTTCATTACCTGTGAAATGGATGTGATAACTCTGAATTTCCTCAGTTCTGTCATTCACTTTTTTAACATTTCTGGTATCGACAATGTGCCTTAAAATTAACCTATCTGAAGAGGTAGTGCTAGACTTTAAGTGGAAAAAGGATAAAATGGAAGGGAATTCTTTTTTCTCAGTGTTGATTTACAATGTAATGAAACAGGACCCAGCTGATAAGGTTGTTATGAGGATTAAATTATGGAAATGAGATGTTGTACACGAGTCATTTAGGAGGGAGGGTGTCTGGACCTGGAGCGGGAGGGGCAGCGGCAGCCTGCTGATGCCGCCCTCCCAGTGGGGTGTGCTGCTGAGATTTCCATGTCAACCCCATCAGAGCTAAAGCCCAGCACAGCACAGCAGAAAAAGGAGACGGAAAACATTCCTACCCTGCTCTGTGAAGTTATTTCTCATCTATGATTTTTTGTAACTAGGTTCAAGGACAGGCATTTCTCTGGAGCTGTGTCCTGCCTGCTCCCTTTCTTTAATTAATCACTATGAAACCAACTTCAGAACTCTATGAGGTTTGGCCCACCCAATCAGCAGTTCTGCAGGGGAACTGGACCCTGCATTTATTTCTTGCTTACATGTACATCCTTTATATAAAACCTTTGTTCAATGCTCCAGGGGCTCTCTGTCTCATATAAAAGCCACTGTCAGGTCAGTGGCCCCTAATGCCAAGTGTGATCTGCATATTGTTATTTCTCTGACCATCTCTTCTAGCCCTGGTGACCTCTTGGCTACACACCCCATGCATGCAGCTGCCTCGGGCCTTTGCACTTGTCCGCTCTGCCAGAATTGCTCCCCTCCCCTGCAACACCCCCAGCTATTCTCCTCTCACCTCCTATGAGGTCTTTACTCAAATATCACTTTCCTAGTAACACCTTTTCTGAACACCTCGCTCAAGTTGTAACCCACCCTGAACCAGCCACCTATTTTCTCTCCTACTTTCTTCACAGCACTTAGGAACACCCAACATACTATCTTATCTATTTACCTGACTTGTTGCCTATCTATCGAATGTAAACTCCATGAAGGCAAGACTCTTTCTCTGTTTTGTTTGCTGCTTTATCCTCAGTGTCTAGTGCCTGGCACACATAGGTGCTCAGTAAGTACTGAATTAACTAGTCTTTCTGTGCTAGCATATCCCGTATTCAAGGTGGGCTACTGGGACAAAGGGATGAAATTTTTTTTTTAGTAGTTCTTTCCCTTAGTTGCTGCACATTTCAGGAATTTGTTCCTTTTCATTGCTGAGTAGTATTTCATGGTATGGATGAACTGCAGTTAGTTTAGCCATTCACCCATTGAAGGACAATTGTGCTGTTTCCATTTGGGGGCTATTATGAATAAAACTGCTATAAATAGTCATGTACAGGCTTTCATATGAACATAAGTCTTTTCTTTTGGATAAATGCCCAGGAGTACAATTGTTGATTGTATGGTAGCTGTATGTTTACTTTTTTAAAGAAACTGTCAGACTGTTTTCCAGGGGGCTGTATCATTTTATATCTCTACCAACAATGTAAGAGGGATCCAGTTTCTCCACATCATTGCCAGCATTTGGTACTGTCACTATTTTTTATTTTAACCATTTTATAAGTATATAGTGATGTAGGTTCAATTTGCATTTCTCTATAGCTAACCATCTCAAACATCTTTTTTGTGTGTTTATTTGCCATCTTTATATATCTTCTTTAGTGAAATGTTCCTTCATGTTTTTTGCCCATGATCTGGCTGGATTGCTTGCTTTTTTACAACTGAGTTTTGAGAGTTTAAAAAATATATTCTCTATACTAGTTCTCTGTCAGATATTTTGCAAATACTTTCTCCTATTCTGTAGGTTATCTTTTTATCCTCTTACAGGGTCTTTCATAGAGAAAAAGTGTTTAATGTTGATGATGACCAACTTTTATGGGTTGTAGTTCAGTGTCAAGTCTAAGAAACCTTTGCCTAGTCAGATCCTAACTAGTTCCTCCTGTGATTTTTTTTTTCTGAAAGTGTTATGGTTTAATGCCTTACATTTAGAACTATGACAGTTTTGTTTTAGTTTATATGTAAGGTATGAGATTAGATTGAGGTTTACTTTTCTTTTTACCTACGGGTGTCCAATTTGGAGGCTGCATTTTTACAAACTTCTCAGAGACACTGAGGTCTGATAATTGCTGTAGAGGGATTTGTGGGAGTTAGATGCTGATGTGATGGTAAATGTTTCACCCTGGAGTGGGCAGAGGCAATTTCCATGGTAGAAATAAAACCCCCATAGCTGATTTCAAGCTACCAATATTATGCCACTGAACAGAGTTGGGAAGAAGCACACCACTATATACTAATATGTAAAACAGATACCTATAAACTCAAAAGTATAAATAATAACACAATGTAGCGGGAAATATTGAGTTTTAAGTATTTATAACCTTTGTTTTAATGTAATTAACTTAATTTAAGTTTATGTCAAGAACTTTGGAGGTTCTAAGAGATTACCCTAGTTGCAAGCTAACAAATTGTCACTTTCATGGATGCTGGCAGAAGACATGAAACTCCTGGGTTAGAGACAAAGGACTTTATTACTTACAGCAACTGCAGTAGTCAGAGTGTCAGCGTTATACTGCCCTAGTTCCCTAGGGATGGTCAAAGTGGACCAGCGGGGTGCACATACAGCGAGAAGAGGAATCCTGAGCTTAAGGACCTCAATCTTTTATGATAAGTTACCAGCTTTTATAATGCTTGGAGATAGACATCATCTTTATTATTCTGGACAGTAAGCAAACCTGCCCTTTATTCTGAAGAGAAACACTATGCAAACAAGTTTGAAAAGATAGTTCAGAACAGAGTCAGTGCCTTCCCTCTCCAGACCAGAGGAAATAAGACTTACGGAGAAACAGTTTATATAATTTAAGTTTTAATAATAGCTGTGTTTAATAACCAGCTCAGAAAGTTTCTGAAAAGTTAACAACAGGCTCTGAGAAGCCGGACAAGTTGGTTCCAGCACACCAATGTGTTGAGAGGAAGGAGAAAGGAAGGACAAAGAGGGAGAGATTCCCTCTGGGTGGCTTCACCAGCTGGGAGCGCTGGAGGCTGGCAATGAGGCCCTAGAGCTGGAGGCAGCTGTTTCAGTGGTTTGTTTTCTGGAATGGTTATGAGTAAAATGGAAATTATAATAATGGGTAATTAAAATAAAAATAGCAACTACTTTTTATTACCTGTTAAGTACCGGGCAGGCATTTGGGGGGCTTTTTATCTCATTTAACCCTCATGATGACCCTATGAAGTAAGGACTATCATTGTCCTCATTTAATAAATGAGAAAAGCAAGACTCATGGAAGTCAAGGAAAAAATAGCTGGGCTGGGACTGAACTTGTCTGTCACTCTAATTCTGGGAAGTGGAGACCTCACTGTCCTAAAAACAACTTTTCCACTCAGAACTCATGTCAACTGGCATTATTTGCACCCCACCTGCCTCCTCTCTGCACCTCACAGAAGCAGGGCTCTGTGGTGTCATGGTGGTAAGTGCCAAGGATGCAGATTTTGGGTCTGTTTGTGTGAGGCCACTGTGACCTTGGGCAGATAGATTTGTCTCTACCTCTGTTTCTTCATCTGTGAAATGGGCTGATGGTACTGAGGGTAAATCTGCAGTTATTCTGAGACTCAAAGGTACATCAAGATTGGCTGGAGTTGTAGGTTAGGCCCTATCACTCATGAACTGTATGACTGTACCAGCCACAGAATATCTGACTGTCCAAGTTTCTTGTTCACATTCAGAGGGGGGCCACCTGAAATCACTATGAGGCTGTCATATTCTGAGTCTATAAATGAGATAATAGCTCCAGAAGAGCCTGGAAAGGCAGAAAGCAGCTCACAGATGGGAGGTATTATTTTTCACTCTCTGCTGCCCCATCTCTTTCCAATTTCCCCTAGTTGTGCAGTCACTGAGCTCAGAGAGGGTTAGGTCAGCCTCTGTGACTTGAATCTTTGGACTATAGTGGTGATGGTGGTTCAGGAAGGGCTGGTCTCCCTGGGGGCAGAAGAAATCTAAACCCAGACAGCAGGGAGAAGGCATCTGGGAGGAGCAGGGGGCTTGGGCACAGCCTGCCTCAGGGACTCAACTCGGCATCTGCTCAGCGCTCTGTCTGGGCCCCACCTGCCAAGTGACCAGGCCTGCGTTCCAAGCTCAGAGTTGCCAAGCAAATGGCTGCGGGAGGGCGTGCCAAGCTCAGAGAACAGCAAGTGCAAGGGGGAATGAACTTGGCAGGTTCAAGTGGCAGTAGACCAGCCTGGCTAGAGAGAAGGGGAAGAGATCAAGCAGCCATAACCTGCTCCAGGCAGCAGAGGCCTCAAGAAGCCAAGGATCCCCAAGGGGATAGGTACGGAATGTTTCCTGGTTCTTTTCACCACCAGGCCCTCAGACATGGTCACCACTGATCTCTCTGGGGCCAGGCCTTGGGAGGGTCCCCCCACTTTCCAAGGCTCCAGATGCCTCTATCTCCTCATCTGCAGAAAAATGCATCATAATAATACACTTACTTTCCATGTTGCTCTCAAGGCCAAATGTATAGCAAGCCCCCAGTAGTGGGGCTAACAGGGAGCAACACAGCTCTGGCAGTGCCGCCTGGATCAGCTGCCCATCTCTCTCCTGCTCTGGGCTGGGCCAGAGGGAAGGTAGCTCAGTGCTGCAGGGTTGCAGACTTGGCTCTCGGTGCCCAGCCCTTAGAGCCAGTGTGGTGATACCAAGGTCCCTCAAACTCCATCTGTCAGTACTAGAAACCCAGTCACCTTGGGGAAAGGCTTCTGGCAGCAGAACTGGTGAATCATAAAATCACAGAGTATCTGAGCTGAAAGGGAGCTCAGAGGTCAGAGTCCAACCAGCGGGATGGCTCCCTGCTGCAAACAGCCCTCCCAAGTACAGCCTTTCCTGGGCTGCGGGCCAGTGGGCCTCAACCTGGCTGCCCAGCAGACTCACCCGGGGCGTTTACAAAAATTCCAATGCCCAGGCTGCACTCCATGTTGATTGTATCAGAATCTCTTTGCGGTGAGGATTCAGTTTTTAACACCCACCCAGGTGATTCCAGTGTGCAACTATGGTTGAGTATAGGGCTATGGTCCCTTGCAGCTTTCTGGTTATTGTGAGTGGGACCTCTGAGGTCACACAGACTTGGATTTGAGCTCCTGCTCTGCAACGTCTCCAACTGAGTGACCTCAACCAACTTTCTGAATCTCTCTGAGCCACTATCTCCTCGTCTGCAAAAGAATGCATCATAGTAATACACCTACTTTATATGTTGCTCTCAAGGGCAAATGTATTAATCCATGGAAAGCACATAGCTCAGTGCTTCACTCTTGGTAAGAGCCCAATAGATATGTTTATTGTTATTACTTTCCCAAGGTCCAGCATTCTAATAGAAAGTTTTTCTTTAGTTTAAGTTGAAATGTTCTTATGGCTGTAAGAATGATATTCTCAAAACTCAGGTTTGTTTATGTCACCTGCCCACAGACATAAAATCATTCTGTGCTTTTCTGTTATTCTCAGTGTCAAGACAGAAGTTTTTAGTTTGAACTACCAGCCTTAAAGATCCGGGCTCTATCCCCCTCACCTTCTCATCTTGCACCCTTTCTCCCCATGACCTGGGGGAGGGGGCTTTTTTGATTCCCCGCACCTGGCATGTTTTGTCACACTACAGGGCCTTTGCACATGATGGTCCAGCTTGTGGAATGGCTCTTCCACTCTGTTTTCCACACCAACTCACTCTTTGGCTCTCAGCTTCATTGTCTCTCCACCAGTAGACTTCTCTTTGACACCATTACCAGGACAGACCCTCACCTTGCTTTTCTCATGGCACCACGTCACAGCTGACAGTTTACATTTATTTGGTGGTCATTTGTCCAATGTCTGTCACTTGTGCTATACTCTAAGCTCCAGGAGGACAGAAATCATAACTGTGTTTTGCTCATCCCAGTATCATCAATGTCTAGCTCAGCGCTTGGCACATAGGTGAGGTTCAACAAATGTTTGTTGAATAAACAAACTGGCCCAAAATGGCCTTCTGATAAAGTCCACAGTTGTTCAAGTTCTATGCTCTAGGCTTCTCCAAGCAGCCGGTGCCCTGGACTCCAGGACCACCTTGCAGGACTCCCACCCTCCTCTCTTCTCTGTTTCTTATAGAAGGTGGTTCTTCTAAGACCCTCCACATTACTCCTAGACAAGTTGTAGCTGACCAATGCCTAGAATGGGACTCAAACTAGGATATGGGAGCTTTTCAAGAGGGATTTGTGCATACAATTCTGTCAAGGGGTTCAGTATTTAGTGTCTCAGTTGGCCTTTTACCTCTGAGGCCCTTGACCCCTATTTAATTAAACTCGACATGAAATTAGTTCCGTGGGATAAGGGAGCACCAAGTAGGATATGGACTTGTCACACCAGGAGGCCATTGTGGATAACTGTCCGCCTCCCCTTGAAAACCACTTGGGTGAGGGATGAATAGGCATTGCAGGTTTACAAGGGCATCAGCAAAAATCTATACCAGCGGGGAAGTTTAATTCTTCCTTCTTGGTTTTAATCAGGGCCAGTCTGAGGGAAAATTGCAAAGCAGATGGCGAATGTCTTTTAAAACAAAGCAATCTGTGCAGAGCCATCTTTGTGCCTTTTCTGAGAAATGTTTGCTAGGCTTTTGTCCCTAAGCAGAGATGGGGAGAGACCAGGAATTTCAGAGGTTACAGGACCAAGGGAGCAGCTGTGTTTCTCTCCTGCCCTCAGACACTGACGCTGAGCAGCTGAGCCTGGGACGTCACCTTCCAACCCACCCTCAGAGCTCCATTTCCAACGTCCACATGGGCCTGAGGCCAGTGACACAGGAAAGGGGAACATGAGGAAAAAGGAACACAGATGTCCCACCCGCACTAAAGAACACAATCTGAGCCTTTCCTGCTTTAATTTTCCCTCAGCTTGGCCCAGGGATTGGCAAAGCTGGCTGTGAGCTTGATGGCCACGCCGCGGAAGCTGAAGGGAGGGCTGGAGAGGGTGCAGTGTCTCACCCTCCCACACCCCTATCCTGCCCAGGGAGATTCTGACCCTCCACTTGTCCTGGGGTCCCCTAGTGCCTTCCCTAGCCTTGCCCCAGTGGGTACTTAGATGTCTGCTGGATTGGTATCTTCCATCAGTCAGGCAGGATCCTGCTGTGTGGGACCCAACTGCCCCCCTCCACTTAGGAGTGCTCCAAAATCAGGCCACTTCTCATTTCTCTGGCTTCATTTCTCTGCCTCCCTTCTCACAAAGGGACACACAGGTGACAGGGAGGGCCTGTTGCCCACAGGTGGGCCTGCCCTGTGGCCAGTGTAGCTGAAAGTGTGCCCTGTGGCCTCAGATGCCCTTCCAATCCTAGCTCTGCATTTACCAGCGAGGTAGCCTTTGGCATTGACCTAACCTTTCTAGGACCCCAGTTTTTCCATTTGTACAGTGGGGATGATGATCATAGCAGCTGCTCCCAGGGGTGTGGAGAAGCTGAAATGAGACAATACATGTAAAACTCAGCAAATTGCTCATGTTCAATAAAAAAGCCATTATTTATCTTCTAGCTGAGGAAACCTAATTACAGCAATTTGCCAAAAATCTTCAGTAGAAGCAGAGGGCCAGATGTGGAAGTCCCGTGTTTCAGAACAGGCTGGCCTGGTTCATACAGCTGTTTTATGTTTCAGGAATTTCAGGCTCTTTTCCTAGCCCTGCTTTGCAGACAGAAACGTGAATGTTTTTAGTGCCAAGGTGGATTCTGAGATAATCTGATCTAACCCTTCCTTTTACAGATGGGGAAACTGAGGCCACAAGACAGGAAATGACTCGGCCAAAGCCACCCAAGGAATCTGAAGACAGAGCAAGGACTGGAATGCAGATTTCATGTTTCCCAGAGAACTGTGGTATTCCGGCACAATACCAGCTGTCTCTGCAATGAAAATACTAGGAAGACGAGCAGCTCTTGTGTTTTATTTTTTTTCTTTTCCCAGCAGAAGGTCATGGTTGCATAAATACCGTGAGCCAGAATCTCTGGCTCTCTTTTTCCCTTTGGCTCTGAATCTAGAAAACAGCCTGTAGAGGAGACAGTGGGTAAAGCCAGCCTCTGAGCCGCACGACTGGTGGATTGTGTGGTGGACGTTCTCCCCCTAGTGGAAGGAGTCAAGGCAGGCGGTGAGGGGAAGGGATTCATTCCCCTTCCAGGCCCGGCGGTCCAGGGGCGAATGCTGCTGGTGGACTGCCAGGATCCCACTGCGTTGCCTCAGCCTCCTTCACCTCACCCCAATCCCAGCACTGTTACAACATCCATGTCTACTTAAAATTTTGTTCATCTCAGAGTTTTCTTGTATTAACTTCAGAAATCACTGGAGGACCCCCCAGATCTGTGACATGCAACCTCCTCACTTGCCAGCTGAGCCACGAGGCCCAGCGGGGGCCCAGGCTGGCCTGTTAGGGCAGAGGGTGTCCGGTGCTCTTCATAATAATCAGAGCTGTGGATTCACCAGGCATTCCAGGGGGGCACAGTGACAAAGACTCTTCGGTGTCCAAACTCTAGCCAGGTTCCTCAGAGCCCTCTCCTTGACCAGGCCTGTCAGCCTAGGCCTGTAAAGACTTGAACACTAACATAGTTTCTAACAGTTCAGGTTGCATTTTTAGGACAACCCTATCCTTCTTAAAGTGGCTGCCTAAAAAACCCAAGGCAGCCACAGGAATGTATTGCTTGTTTGCACCAACGTACAAAGAAAGTGCCCCTGTCTCCCATTCTCCATGGGAGGGTAGGAGCCCAACTTTGATAAACGCCAGTTAACAAACCCAGACGGGTTTCATTTGGACCAACCCCCTTCCTATTTTCTGTAATTTTTCACCTCCTTGACTCTATAGGACTCCCAACTCAGCCCTATCCCTCACCCTGCCTTCATAACCTCCAGTCCCCTCTGTACAAATCAAAGTTGAGTTCAGTTCATGTTGGACTCTTCCCCCCATTGCAATAGTAGTGTATTACTGACTAAAATCTGTCCTTGCCACTTTAACTGGCATCTGGCTTTGTTTATCTCTGACAATGGCTGCCTTTCACAGTATGTCCCTTGTGAGAAATAAGACCCTGGGTTCCAGGGCAGTTTTATTGACCAAAGATGTACCGGGTTTTGGGTCTTAATGCCTGTAAACGTGAAGACCTGAAGATAGGCCCTGTTTGCTAAGGTCCAGGGTAAGCAGCCAGAGCCGGGGGGAGGAGCTGGCGGCCCATGTGCCTGGGAAGGCTGCCTCCTCAACCGCCTTCCTGGCTTGGGCCTCCATCCTGCATGATCGGCCTAAGGACTCCAAGTGGCTCATCGAGGAGGCAGCGATCCTCAGAAGTGTCAGGGGCTGAGCCATCCTCATCCTTGCCTCCTGCTGGCTGCAACACTCCCTCAGCTGAGTCACCTGCTTTTGCCCACCTGCCACAAACCCAGGGCTCCTGTCTCACCATCTCCCGCAGCCCCGGACGGACCACACCCAGGGACAAGACCCCAGCCCTGGGTCCTTCAAGTCCTCGCCTCCACTGCCCCCCAACAAAAAAAATGTGCTGAGAATCCCCCCATTATCTTCACCACCTTCCATGGGGGTTCCCTGGCAGGGTAACAAGGGGACATAGGTTTAGGTCAGGCCCAGAAATGGCAACCACAGAGCTCTGGGGTCCTGCCCATCAGGCTGGATTTATTGCCCAGGCTCAAAAGGGCTAAGTCAACTGCCTTCAAACGCCTACATCCCTGGGGGAAGGAGGAGGAAGGGGCTAAAGTCACTCACAAACATTTTTTTTTAAATAAAAGAAAGAAAAAGAACTGTTCACAGACAAAGATGTCCTCAATCTCAGAAGCTGGCCCCTTCCTACAGAGGTGCTGGGCAGGACCGCAGCCCACACTTCCTGGGGTTCTCACACTCATTCTTCTCTCCAATCCCAAACTTTTTTGTGACCTAGAGAGAATGGAGTTATTTTAAGTAACCCATTTTATTTATGGAGGGGACCACCCCTTCGAGGACCACCCCAGGCAGTGCTGCTTGTCCCGGAGGGCCCTGCTGGGCCCCCAACCTTTACAGCTAGATGACAGTCAGAGCAATCTGCCAGGGAGCTACAGCTCGATCAGGAAGTTCTTCAGCAACTGACCTGCGTGCCCTCTATGCACCAGCTACTTTGGGCCGTGGCTTCTTACATTCCTCAGCTTCCTGCATCCTGGAAACCCCTGGGGTGGGAGCAGGATTCATTTCTATTCTTTTCATTGCTACCATCTTAGAGCCATGGTTCTCAGGCATGCGTAGATACCGTGGTGTGTTTCACTCCTTGGGAAGTGGGCCTGCAGCTAATAATAAAGTGCTGAAGTGTGAAACTGACTTACTCACGCTTTGAGCAGATTCAAGGTTATCCCTGTATTGATGTCATGCTCATTCTTGCATTCAGATAAGCTTTGTTGAGCATAATGACTGATCTGCCATGGCCCATGAGGTTTTGTATAATATCCAGCCTTGCACCTCATGCCTCCTGTCTCCCTTCTCACTTCGTCCATCCCTCTGACCTTCCGCCAGTCCCTCAGACATGCCAAGCTCTTTCCTACATCAAGGCCTTTCCACCCATAGCTCCTTCTGCCAGAAGACCCCTTCCCCTAGACCTTGGCCTCACTCTATCCCCTGCTTCAGGGGTCAGCTTACAAATAACCTCTTCCTGGTACAGACTGGGAGACTTAGGAGAGCTATGGGGACGTGGATGGTGGTGGAGGGTGGGGTGCTATAAATACTCTTTTCTTGATCTACATGGAAGTTACAGGTGTGTACATATGCACAAATTCACTGAGCTGTCCACTTAAGATTTGCAGACTTGACTGTATGTAAGTAAACCTAAAAAGATGAACTCTAACAAAATTTTAACCTCTTCCTGTCTCCTGTTATTCCTATTACTCTTGACCATGGCATTCCTATCCTGGTACAATAATTACATTGTTTGTGGGCAAATTATACTTCCCACAAGAATGTAAGCCCCAGGAGGACAGAGCCTCTGTCTGTCTTGTTCACTGAGATGCCTTCCAGCATGTAGCACAGTGCCTGTCACACAATAGATACTAAAAAACTAGTGAACGGATAGATGGAAGGATGAATAAAAAAGCCTGGGTTTAATGATGGAGTTACAAATGGGCAGAGGAGGTTGGCCTGTGGCTGGAAGCTCCCACGGTCACCCAGCAGCCTGGGTGGGGGTCTTGTTCTGGGAGCAGAAGTCCAGGAGCTTGTTTCCTCCCTGAAGAGCCAACACCAGCCTGTCTACACCTCATTGGGGTCATCCTGGTCAGCATAGATGAGGAAGCCTGTGAAGAGACTGTCGGTCCAGTAAGGGTCATAGAAGAGTCCATTCTGCTCTGAGTAGAAGATCTGCAGCCAGACCTCATCATCCTGCTTGAGAGCCAGGATGGTGGAGCCCGAGGCCACATCGTGGTTGCCAGTGTTGGCATCGAAGGTCCGGATGCGGTACTGGCCATTGTGCACCAGGCCGATGGCCAGGTGCTTGTTGGCCAGCGTGATATCGTAGGTGAAGTAGTAGATCCCCGGCACGCCGCACACGAACTTGCCACTGGACGCGTTGTAGTGGCCACCCTCATTCATCAGGATCTTGTCAAACTTGATGGGCAGCCGTTCCCTTGGGTAGCTCTTGGTCACCGCCACAGAGAAGGCCGACTTGGCACGGCCACTGCCGCAGCTGCAGGGGCCCGGGAGGCCCGGCTCCCCCTTCCTGCCCTTGGGCCCCTTCTTGCCTGGCGTGCCGTGCTTCCCTGGGGCACCACTGACCCCCTTGGGGCCTCGAGGGCCGGCCCGCCCAATGGCCCCGGCTTTGCCCTTTGGTCCTGGCTTTCCCCGGTTACCTGTCCGGCCAGGTGGACCTGGAAAACAGAGCAGCTAGTGTTACGGAGGGGCCCTCATTGAACTAAGCAGAGGCTGTGGGCCTTGGCTTTCCATCCTCGAAGCATGAGCCTTTGGGTAATGGAAAGAACCAGAAGGCTTTGGAGTTGCATAGTAATGGGTGCAAATCCTGATGGTGTAGCCTGGGCACTTCTCCAAGTCTTAGCTGGAATATGGGAGTGGTAATATTTACCCTCTGGAACCATTATGGATCAGGGCAAAACAACAACTTGAAACAATTCACACCCTTCCCTTCTCCTGCTTTCTAAGGAAGAGTCTGGTTTGTCCGCCAGACCCATCCTTTAAAGGGGTGTGCTGGTAATGGGCTGACAAGAGAATTGGAAGAAGCCCTTCTTGACTTTGAAACACTGATCTTAGTGAAATCCCTGCTCATGCACAAGGTCTCTGTCCACATGTGCAGGGTTTTAGAACAGCGTTATTTATAATAGCAACATCTAGGAACAACTGAATGCCCATCCAAAGGGAAGTGGTCAAAAAATTATGATCCATCCATACTGTGCAATTCTATGCAGCAGTTAAAAAAATGAGGCAGATTTATGTGCACTGTATGAAAACTCTCAAATATACTGTTAAGAGGAAGGCTCAGGTGGCAGAACCTTTTTTGTTAAAAGGAAACCACAACACTCTTTCCATACACACTTAAGTGCATAGAATAGTGCCTGGCACATAGTAAACACTAGCTAAATACAGTTGCATATTATGCAGAACATTTCCCCAGTGATGTCTTCTTGTGAATGCCTCTTGGATTTTACTACTCATATTGCATAAAATGCACATCTCTCTCAATGGGACATTTTTGGCCAATGACTATATAGGAAACATTTATACTTAGCCCTCTCAATTTAATACAACATTTTAAACAAAACATATGTGGATAATGAGTCACATTCCAACACAACTATACTTTTGATACAATTGGTAGACTGGCAGAATTGGGTGAAGAGGCTTTGAAAAGCATGCTGTCAGCCAAGGAGCCTGCTCCTGAAGGCCGCTGGTACTAGCATCACCACATACAAGGCAACTGCTTGCTAACCACAAGATGAATCAGGTGATGAGAAAGAAGTGTCATAGGCCTTTTACATCCTAACAAGGTACTTTGTTCTTATGCATATATATGTAGGCATTTTACTGTGTCTTAGAGTTCTGGGTTAACATATAATGCATTCAAATTTTTCCTGTTTTAAGTAATTGGGAAACATGTTCCCAAATAGCATTTTCTCACTGAACATCTAATTTTCAGGAACAGATTGCTTATGCTGAGTGTCTGGTAATGCCTGTTTTTATTACACACACATGTAAATATGTAGAAAAAGGCCAGAAAGCAGACACATCTAACCAATTGGCAGCCGTTACCTATGGGAGATGAAGGGAGGATGAGAGGAGGAGGAATTAAGGAGGACTCTTGCTTTATTTGTATCAATTGAATATATTACAATGACAATGTATTTGGTATAATACCTGTGTTCCTAAAATTAAATTAAAACATGGGGAAAAATACACAACACCGTTCCTTAAAAGAATGCAAATAAGCAAAAGGTGGGGAAGGGACCTTGAGGAGAGAAGATGTAGAAGTGTTACTGTGGAGTGTTTGTGGGGGACAAATAGCTAAGGAAGCTTATCAGGAAGTTCTGAGATATGTTATGTGGTGTGCCTCCTTCCTGATTACCTTTTTGGGAAACTTCAGGAAAAACTGACTTTACTTTTCAAGACCTTTCTGGAGATGGATGTGTGTATGTGCCGGGGGAGGGAGGCTGGATGTCCTCCTGTGCTGGCCCAGACTGAGCCACTCTAACTGGTTACACGTGCCAGGACTCCCCATCTCTCAACCCTGCCTTCCTTGGTGTGTTGGCGTAATCCACAGCAGAGGCTGGGTGATGTGCATGGCAGGGGAGATGGCCCAAAGCGGCCCAAGCCTCCGTTCTCAGAGCTCCTGACCAAGGGGAAAAAATCAATAGCACAGATTCCCATTCACCCTTAGGAGCAATCAAGATAACTGTCAGGGAAAAACTTTTATCTCATGTCCAGACCCAAATCTACCACCGTGATATCCAGTGCAGGGAGACACACTGTGAGACCTCTTCCAAGTCAAAGACATTATCATTAGTTATAGAGTTATTCCTGTGGGAAGCAAGTGCTCTTGGAGGAATTAAGTTGGTGTGGTACGAAAAGGCCTGGATTTGGAGTCTGCTACCAGCCTGCTATGTGAACTCAGCAAGTCAGTTAAGGGTGACTACCATTTCTTGCATGCCTACTCTGAGACTGACGCTTCACATGGTATGTTATTTCATCGTTACCAAACCCCTGTGAGACAGACGCTATTATTAGCCTGATTTTAGAGATGAGGGAACTGAGGTATGGAGAAAGGTTAAGTAATTTGCCAAAACTGGCATACAATTTGTTTCCAAAGTTTACGTTCTTGTAGCTACGACATACTGCTCTCAGGGTGATCACTTCGGCCCTCAGTTTCCTCGCCTGTAACAAGGGGATGGTAAGAATACCTCCTTCACGGGATGGTACTGACATCAGTCAAGCAGCATATTCAAAACTGCTTTGTCAATGTTGACATGCTATACAAGTAAAAGGTATTATGATTCCCCTACTGCCTAAAATGTACACTTGGGGCTGCTGCAGACACTGAAAAGTGGTTGGTTACTGGGGAGAGAGTTTAAAGATACAAGGAATGTCAAGGCTGAAAGGGCCTATAGAGAGTATCCAATCTGTTTGCTGCCTATCTGGCATTCCTTCCCACAGGAAATCCCCCTTCACTACTTCGTGTGGTCCCAACGAGGCTGGCAGTCACAGTGACCAACTGCCCTCACCACCCATTCATGCCCACCGAGGCGTGGGCACATGATCCAGTCCTGGCTGGTGGTTGTACTTCACTCCCACGGTCAAAAGGATTGGTCCAGGATACACAGGTGATCATGGAGGTGTAGTCATCCTGAAATTTGCTCTAAGGATCAAGTGGTGAGGAGGCAGGCTAGAGCCCACTGCTAGTCTTCCAACACTTGCAGCCTTTGTGAGGACAGCCAACCCACAGAGAAGCAGAGCTCCTGGTGACAGTCTCTGAGCCCCTGGGCCCAGCCCTTCCTAAGCGTGGCTCTTGGACTTCCTGGTTGCATGAGCCAATGAATTCCATTTGGGGCCATAAACTGCATTTCTGCACTTGCAAAAAATAAATTCTGAATAATATATGAGGAGACTTGCCCAGAGTCACTCAGCAAATCCGTGATGCAGCTGGAAGTGCCACAGATTACTCACTGTTCCTTTCAGGAGGATACACTGCTCTGTTCTTTAGAGACTTCATTTGGTTTATAATGAAATGGAATTAATACTAGTTTTTATGACTAAACTCCTCTGTGCCAGATGCTATCAACCCCAGTAGGAATAGGAGGGGCAGGTGCTGGGCCTCTTACCTTCCTCTCCACTGTCCCCCCGGTCCCCATCCTGGCCATCCTGGCCATCTTTGCCAGGAAAGCCCATTCTTCCCACCATTCCTGAGGGCCCTGGGGCTCCTGGGGGACCTGGGGGGCCTTGGGGACCAGGCAGGCTGCAGATGAGTTGAGGGGAGCCCTTCTGGAAGTCCCTGCGGGCAAAGGCACCAAGCAGTGGGTCGGCCGCGCAGGGGAGGGCACAGGCCAGGAGCACCCAAGGGATCATGGTGGGTACCTGTGGGAGGCAAGAGAGGGAAGCAGGTGAGCATCAGACGGAAGGGCACGTGGAGAAGGAGGGGATCATGGTGGGCACCTGTGGGAGGCAAGAGAGCTGTGAGCATGTGAGTCCTACTTGAGCTGACTGAGCATCAGACAGAAGGGCATTCGGAGGAGGAGGAGGAGGTAGCTATTATCATTTCTGTCTCTCGCCTTCTCCTACATCACATACAAGTAGCTGGTCAGTGTCATCACGTCTTAACGAGCTGAGTCATGGACCCAGAATATATGCTGGAAGGGTCCTGGGGCTGAGGCCACTCATCACACAACCAACTTCCGGAGCAGATGACAGCCCAAGGGGCGGAGAGAAAGGATCCATGGTTTCATTCCAACAGGTGATACAAGGAGAAAGTTACAAGAGTAGAAGTATGTCAGATTGTGGTGATGGTTTGCAGCTAGGCTGCTACTGCAGAGGGCTGGGGAGCGCAGTGCCGGGTGAGGAGCAGGGCTGCCGGACCATGGCAGTCCCCTCTGCCAAGTGCTTCCTAGGCGCCAGGCACTGTGGGCCAAGAGCTTTCCAGACCCTGAGCTCACAGCATCCTTACCCAACAGACACAGGTGAGGAAATGGAGGCTCAGAGAAGTTAACAGTGTGCCTCAGTCATGCAATGAGCCGGCGGCAGGGCTGGGATTGGAACCAGGCGGTGCAGACCCAGAGCTTGGGCCCTTTTGGTGCAGGCTACACAGTGGGCTTTTCCTTATTGCAGTTAAAAAATAAACTATCAAATTAATATGCTCATATTGTTTATAAAGTCAAATACTATAAGACTTATGATGAAAAATGGTGATCTCCAGCCCCACCCATTCTTAACTTCAAACCCCTGCCCCAAACCCTTTTCGCTGTTTCTCCTGGTGGTTACATCCATTAAAAGATAATATGCTTATGCTGTTTTTTGTTTTTTTTAAACTAATTTTCGAGATTATCTTTTGAATCCCTATTATGACAGATAAGGAATCAGCCCTCTTCCATCACTCTAGGCCCCTATCTCCTGTCCCTCATGTAGCTAATATGTAATTTTTGATGAAATAAAGCTCCACTCTCTGAATTATTGTAAGTATTGTTTACTGCTAAGCAAAGTGTTGTACTATAATTATTTTTCCTTTCTCAGACACACTTTTCTTACTGGAGATACTATTAATTTTATTTATTTGCTTAGTTCTCTATTATTACTATATCAATATCAGTAGTGATATATATAAATATCATTATTTCCCACATTATCAACTATATCTGCTAACTGATGTGTTCCCTTTACTCCCCTGAAGAAGTAAGTCTTGGAGCCCTGCACCCTCCTGTTCCGATCTTCCCACGGTTGCCATCCCAGGATATTCTCCTGGGCGATCACCATGGTGATTCTCTTTACCTCTCTCCTGTGTTTGATCTCCAGTTTGATGAATTCTAGGTCTCTTTTTTTAATTAAAAACATTTTAATCCCTCATTTTAGTGGCACATATGTTCTAATGGCTCCCTGGGAAAGAGGTATGGGAAGTAATATTTTTGGAGACTTTGCAAGTCTCAATATGTCCCAGTTTTACACTGTGTCCTGAAGGCTGGTGGCAGCAGCGGGACCACCAGAGACTGGGGTGTTATGGGCTTAGGGATGATCTATTCCTGGCCCCTCACTGTGAAGATGCAAAGGCTGAAGTCTAGAATAGGAATGAACGACTCATCCAGTATCTCTCAACAAATTGGCCCACTTGGCCTTCAATAGCCTCTCTCCTAAGGATGAAATGACAGGGAATATTCCAGGCATGACTTCCTGCCACGCAGATGAGATCCCAACGTGGTAACTTGCTTTGAGACTATAGGGAATCCCTTTTCTGGTTGGGGGCCTCAGTTCCCCACCTGAACAGTAAGGGGTTGGACTAGGTCAGTGGTTCCCATACTTGAGCCTGCATCGGACTCACCTGGAGGGATTGTTCGAAGCCACACTGCCAGGCCCTGCCCCCGGGGTTGATGGGTCGGTGGGTCTGGGCTGGGGCTGGAGGATTTGCTTTACTAGCATTCAGGTGCTGATGATGATCCAGGGACCCACTTTGAGAACCACTAGACTAGCTGGTCCCTCAGGTCCCTTCATTTCTGATGCTGAGCCTTTCTGACTCCAATCTGCTGTCTCTTTCCAGACAAGAAGCTTTGCCGGCTCCACTGCTCCCACACAGCCTTGGGCTATTTAATCAGAACCGTCAAGCCTCAGGCAGAGGGGGCTCTGGCGCTGTGGTGCTGCAGCAGGGCAGGAACATGGCTCAGGCCTTGGTCCTGTGAGCTGGAGCTTTCTTCCTCCTGCCCCTCCTCCCTCAGCCTCCCTTCCCTCAGCCTCCGCTGTGCCCTGGCCTTGGGAGCCTGTCCAGACCTGTGGGCTGCCTCTCCTCCTGACCCCTCCAGAATTTTTAACACTGCGAACAGAAGAAAGGGAGAGAAAACCAGGCCTCTTCTGCAGGGAGAGAAGCGGAGGCCGCAGCACTGTACCGCCCTGGGCCTCAGGGGCCTGTTCTAGTTCCAGCTCTAAAGCTCACCAGAGGTGTGACTTTGGGCGAGTCACCCTCCTTCTCTGGACCTCAGAGGGTTTCTCTAGATAAGTGTCACAGAGGCACCCCTGGCTAGGTAGACATGATTTAGTACCAGATGCTGCTTTAAATAACATTACATCATACAGTAACAAAGTCATTATCTTAATAATTTCTTTAATCCTGATTAAGTGAAGGAAAAACAGTTTCAGTTTGGTGATAGTGTATCTTTAATGCTTTCATACTCCTTTCTAAGCCCTTTATAACAAAGAGCACTGTCATCTCTAGCAGTGCACCCCCATTCTTAAAGAATCTTGAGCAAGCCCCACCAATATGCATGGAGACCTTGGAAACCCCCAGACAGGAACACAGTGCCAAGGGCTCTGGGGCAGAGATTCTGCTAGGATGCACGGAAGGCCTGTGGCACTGTGTAAAGAAAGAGGCTTAGTTAGGGGCACAGGTTAGCTCTGGGTGCCCAGTCCTCTGGAGAGGGTGCTTAGAAAGACCTGGGGAATGTAAGAGGGGGTTAAAACCCAAGGGGGAAAACTTGAGCACCAGGGCACATGAGATGCTGTACGCTAAAAGGAGGGGTCAGGACAAAGTAAAGAATAGACAAAGGAACTGTGTGGCAGTTCATTCCATGGGGGACAGGAGGAAGTCTCGCCTTTGAATGAAGATCGAAAAGTGGGTTACCTGGGAGTAGATTACCTGGGGCATGTGGAGGTGGGGGCTCCCTCCTTGGCTAAACTGTACAGGGACCTGGGGAAGCAAAAAGAAAGTTGCAGTTTGGTGTGTCTGTGGTGTGAGATGTACATGACATGGGTTGCATAAACGATAGTGGAAGTAGTAGGCAGACACAGCAAACGTGGATGTGTTACGTGCATGATGTACTTTTGGAAAATTGTGCCCTTGGCTCTCCCCAGGCCTCAAGAATCTCCATCTCCTTCCCTCGTCTACTTGATGAGGGTCTCAGAACACTGGTCAGTGTGACTTGTGAGCTGTGACACATCTAGGCCCCCGGAAGAGAAACCAAATTCTCAGAGCAGGTTGGAAATGGTTTCTAGAGTTGCCATCTGCAAACATTTTGGACTAGGAAGAGAGAGAGGCAGGAGGCAGGTGGGAACAAGTCTCCCAGGCAGACGAGAGTGCTGCAAACAGCTAAATGAAGCCAGGCAGGAAAGAGCGACAGCTAGATGAGAGAGCAGGAGGCAAGAAGGAAGCCATCTGTTTCAGCTCACCGCTCCCCTCTCTCTCCTGAGCCACACATGTCCAGCAAGAGGGCCTGAGGCTGCTCTCCCCCACCTCTGCCTGGCACCAGCCTCTTTGGACAATAAAGGACACTGCTCAGGGACAGTTGGCCCAGGGCAGGCCCAGTGGCTGGGTGGAGGAGCAGGGCTCTTGGACGTGCATGGAGGAAGAGATTTCTCAGAGTTGGAGCCTGGCGGTTCCCAGCCGAGCCAGGAACTGTTTTGGAAATAAGGGCGGGGAGATTAGATTTGGGTTCCAAACCTAGCGGGAGGAGAGTCTCCTTGCCTCCAGGGCACCTCCAAGAAAAACAAGGGTCCAAACAGCCTTGATCCCAGCGTAGCCCCCACCCTCCCAGCCGGCTCCCCAGCGAACTCCACACCACGGAGGGCAGGGTGCTCAGAGGGAGTGAAGGTCCCAGGAGTCCAGACAGGTTCACTCTTCCAGGGTTTTAAAATAAACTTGGAATGACAAACCTGGGGAGAGCCACGAGGGGCCATCTAATCCCACTGCTTTAGTTACAGACCAGAAACCCAGGTGGAGGCAGAGTGTCGTTATTAGACACCTACAATGTCTAATAAAGCTCCGGGTGGAGCTCTTTACCCGAATTACTTTATCTGAAGTTACGATAAACCCTATGAAGGCAACAATTTATTGTCCCATTTTTCAGAGGAAGAAACAGAGACTCCGAGAAGTGAGATGATTTACCCAAGCCATGCAATGGAAGCAATGGGGCCAGCATTCGAACCTGTGTCTGAGAGGCTCAGAAGACGTCACTTTAGCTACTATACCTTGCCCCCTTCCCTGGCTATTTTTTTTATGGAGGAAACTGAGGCTAATTTGCTCCTGTTCACACAACTAGTTTGTGGCAGAAGTTATATTTGGACATGGGTTTGGCTGACCCTCATGCCCAAATGCTTTCCATTATGTCAGCGTTTCTTAGATTTTTTCCTCCTAAATAACCCAAATTACCGAAGATACCCTGAAGCATACACCAAAGCCACCTAGAGCAATAGAGAAATTCCTTTAGTATTATTTATATGATAAAAAATAAGATAAACTAGAACATCATATTTTACTTTTACCTTTACCCACACACACACACACACACACACACACACTGTAATATGAATTTGAAAATGAAAAAATGAGGCCTTTTTTCCCTGCAAATACTTGAGTAAATCAGTGGTTGAGGAAAACCTCCTGTCTTTTGAGAGGCCCTCTTGGCTTAGCCAGGGAGATGTGGGGGTGGTGGCCTCCTAGGCCTGACTTCGCACCACAAGCCCCTTTGGAGTGTTAATGGGGTGTTTCCAGGGGCTGAAACAGACGATCAGGGTGCACACAGCACTTCCCCAGAGTCATCCATTCAGTCCCTGCTTAAACCAGACAAGAGCCTCCTCCCCGGCCTCTTGCTTCACTCACATGCTCACATGCACTCTCCATGCTAGAGCCAGAACCAGCATTTAGAGCATCGGCCACGTCACTTCCTGAGGGTCTTACTCCAGTGGCTGTTGGCTGCAAACTGCAAAGATGGGAAACCCCGACATGGCCCGCAAGGCCCCAAATGACCCGGCCCCTGCCACCGCCCTGACGCTAGTTGCTCCTTCCTCTTCCGGCTCTTCTGGCCCAGCCACGCCACCTCCTTCAGGCCAAGCGCAGTTCTGCCCTGCTGCCTGCAACCTCCGGGGCCCACCCTCCTGACAGGCTACTTCTTTATATGTGGTGTTTCAGCTTAAGTGTCACTTCCTCCAAGGCCTTCCCTGACGTGCCCTCTCAGACAGCTCTCCCTTTGGACCTCAGCTCCTTGTTTGTGTCTTTCTAACCCTTCCTTGTAACAGCTTAACCTGGGTGCATGGTATTTGCTCACTCACCCACTTACTGGGCCCGCAGCCTCTCACATGAAAATGGCAGTTCCAGCGGACAGGGACCCCAGCTGGCTGCCTGCTCTATCCCCAGGACTTCCAACTTCCTGGCACACAGTGGATGCTTAAGAAATATTTGCTTCATTAATGAGTGTTTGAGACTCAGAACCTGCCCTCAAGGAAATCCATAGTGAAGAGAAAGCAAGGCGCTGGCTGAAATCACCCTTGGATTCAAATAAGTTTTCTCCTTCTCCCGGTTTTTCTAACCTGAACTGATCTAATTCTAATCCCTCCTTTCTTTGACCTCCTAGAGCATGAGGGACTTGCAGAGTATTTTACAAACAGCAGGTGCTCCACAAATATCTGTTCAATTGATCAGGAAAAAAAAAAGAAAAAGAAGTATTGGTCCTACTTAGCCTTTTAAAACCCTATCTTAGCTTCTAAATTCTCCTTTCTGGTGTGAGCTGAACAGGGAAGGCAGCATGATGTATTCTTCCTGCTGAAGAGGAAAAATTTTAGTTGGTTAAAGCCCCCAAATGGAATCACTGATCTTGGAGGAAGTTCTTCAGTCTGCGAACTTGGATGGAGTTCTTCAGTCTGGTTTTAATTTGCTCAGTCCCTGGGTTTCTCATCTCTCAGTTAAGTAGCTAATGAGTCATAAATATACATGTTCTAGGAAAATGCTAGGAGCCAAAATGCCCCAGCTGAAGTCCTCTGTCAGGGGAAGAGCCTTCTGCCTCCCCTGTTCTGCTCTGGGCCACTGTGACATGGCCCCTCCGGCGCATTCCCTAGGGCCCCCCACCCAGACGGTGATGTGAGGAGGACCCGCAGCAGAGACGCTGGTCTCTTGCTGACTCTACCTGACACTGACCTGCCAGCAGAAACTCTAGGGACCTTTGTCTGGGCTTTGAGCAAGGCTGTTAAGCCTGGACAATCCCTCTTGTTAACTACAAGATATAAATTATGCTTAAATAAACTTGACCTGTTGGTTATCAGGTCATGACACACTGACAGGTATGGGTGTTCTTTAACTCAGTGATTAAGAGTGATGGGAAACCCAGCCACTTAGCTTGCCCAACTATCCAGTGGAAATAATAGTACACCTACCTCATGGAGCTTGGGTAAGAATAATGAGATAATGTATTGAAAGCTTCTAGCCCAGCATGTGGCACAGTAAACACTCAACAGTTGGACAGAATTCTGCCTAAAATGCCCCAATCCCAACCTCCTCCCTCTGAAGCCCTCAGACAGCTGCTTGCCTCCTCCTTTGAATCTCAGGTCTAATGTCATCCCGTCATCAGAGCCTGCCCTCATCCCAGGACCCAAACTATCCACTTACCCCTGCTGGTGTGCTCCCTGGTCTCCCTTTCAAAGCTCGTGGCCCAAGCTGTGGTCATATATTTATTTCTTGACTCATGGACTGTCTGTGTCTTCCCCCTGGAGTGGAAGGCCCGGAAAGCAGAGGCCCTGCCTGTCCTGCTCTCCATTATGTCACCAGAGCCTAGCACAGCCCCCACCCTGCATGTAGGAAGCATGCAACTCATGGTTGTTCAGCAGCCTTGAATGAAATGGTTGCTCATAATAAAAGAGCAACAGGATCAAAAGGATTTCAGTAAACTTGTGGATAAAGCCGCACTCACCTATGGAGGGAAACCCAGTGAGATGACTGGTCTTGGGTTTGGAAGATGTGGGTGCTGGTCCTAGATTTGTAATTTACTGGTCATGTGACTGTGGAAAAGTCATTCCTCTTTTCTGGGCTTCCATTTCCTCACCTATAAGATGGAGATAACACTCACCCCTTCTTCCTTATAATAAGGGATGTTCTGAGAATCAAGTAAGATAATGAATGTTGAAAACAAAACATGACACAGAAGTTAAAGTCTTTCTCAAAATTGTAATTGCCACCAACTGCTGCTGAACCAACAGCACGTGGCCCTGACCTACCCCAGCAGCTCCTGGCATGTTGCAGAGGGAGAGCAGTTCTGGGAGGGGGCGGATACCTGAGTGTGACCTAGCCAGGCAATTCTCCTTGTGTTTGGGGTTAAAAGGGAAGGGCTGGTGGTTGGAATGGGGTGGGGCTTGCTTGTGGATGAAGCTCACTAGAAATTTGCTTTGATGGGAGTGAGAATTCTATAATGAAAACCACCCCACACCCTCCATGAATTCCAGGAAGCAAATTGGAAACAGTCCTCCCAGCTTTTCTGAAAAGCTAAGAGATGGACTGGAGGAGAGAGGGGCTGACTGCGGCTCCTCACAGCACTCACAGAACAGTCCCCTTCCCTGGGATCTTGAGATTGATGCCCATTTGGAAATACTTCAGCATTCAGAGTCTAAATACAGAGCATTAAAAGTCATGGGGCCCACTTATCAAGACACACTGACAGGTATGGGTGTTGTGAAGATATCTGATCTGCTGTTCCCTGAACCCCCACCCCTCCACTCCCAGCCCATTTCTGGCTTAGTCTAGAAACAGGTCCAAGGACAAAGCATAACCTAGTGAGGTCTCGGGAGCCAGGATTTCCCAGGGTTTGTCTCAGCAGGCACACCAAAAGCAAGACACTGTATTGGCACCAAAAAGTCCTATCTTCTGATACGTACACCCCAAAGCTTTCCAAAACAACAAACGTGGCTCACGCTGTGGTGGACCTGGAGCCCTCCCCTCTGGGCCCTAGGCTGTTTCATGTTGGACCTCAGCTGCCCGCGCAAGAAGGGCAACATCAGGCTCTTGGGTGCCTGAAGCCAAAGCCATCAGGCTACAGACCTGCCCTCAGATGTTTCCTTCCACGGGACCAAGGACTGCAGGGAGAGAGAATGAGGCTGATGTGCCAGATGTGAGGGGAGGGAGGGAACAGGGTTCATGACCCTGTATCCAGCTTCCTCTGACAGCCAGCCTCCAAGTGGCAGACCAGGGCCCTGGGGAGCATGTCTGAGCTGCATCATATTCAACAGGAAGATGATGGAGCCCACATATGTCATTGAAATAGTCTTGTTGCCATATTGAAAAAGTAAAAAAGGAGGTGAAATTAATTTTAATAACATGTTATTTAGCCCAAAATATCTCAAATATCATTTCAATATGTAGTCAGTGTAAAAATTATTAATGAGGCATTTTACATTATTTAATTAACATTTAGTCTTCAAAACGCAGTGTGTATTTTACATTTGCAGTACATCTGAATTCTGGCCACATTTCAAGAGATCAGTAGCCACCTGGTAGCTATTGCATTAGCTCTAAGCATAGCTGCATGTGTAGAAATCCTGCAGACTAGCTGTGGGGCCTTTTTAAATGACTTGTCCTTTCTCCCTCAACCTTGTCCTCTCCAAAGTCGGGGTGATATTAATAACAATAATAGTACCTTAGAAGGTTGTTATGAGGCTATAATGTTCCTAGAATAAGGCTTGGCATATGGTAAGGGTTTACAAAAGTATTCGCTATTATTATTTCATTATTTCTTGTTCTGAAAATCAAACAAGATAATGGATGTCGAAAGTAAAACGATACAGAAATTAAGACCTTATTTAAGATTGTAGTTGTCACCAGTTGAAGTTGAACTGATGAAAAATCATCTTCCTTCCCTCCAAGAGTCCTGTGGCATTTCAGATAGAGGCCTCTGAATTTTTCTAGTAAGTCCTCCACTTCCCTTCAGCCAGTCTGCATTGGGTTTCTGCCTGTTCCTACCAAAAGAGAGTCCTAGGAAGGCTTGGCCTTTGTTCCTGTCCTGCTGTTTTGTCCTGAGGAAAGGATGGGGGTGTCTCCCTTGCTTCACACCCCTAAGACAAGGTATATGTTGTTTTTTTTTTAAGGTAACTCCTCCACAGGGTCTTCAGTACTTCCTTAAGTCTATTTATTTATATACTTACTTATATTTTTCATTTTTATTAAGGTATGATTGATATACACTCTTAAGAAGGTTTCACATGAAAAAACAATGCGGTTACTACATTTACCCATATTATCAAGTCCCCATTCATACCCCAATGTTCATTAAGTCTATTTAAAACCCTTTATTTCACATGCTGGGGATGTGGAGAAAGGGAATGAAACAAAGGCATTCTTCTTCCATTCTGGTTCCTTTAAAAGGCTATTTTGCCATCTCAAAGTACTTCCAATAAAAATTATTAAGACCCTGCATTTAAACTGTTTTAACAGCAAACAAGAACCTTGCAAAAGTCAGAGGGTCCCTTTTTACAGGACCAGTGCTGTGTCCAACTGCTAAATCAGTCTAAAAACAAATTAACAAACAAAACAGAAAAATCCCCAAATGAAGCAGTAAGAAAAAGACCACAGAAAGTTGAGAATTTAGATGGGTGTTAAATGTTCTATGAATGGCTTGGCTCTGGATGTTATTACTGTATCTGTAACACAAAGATAGATGAATCAGTGGGAGCGTGCTGAGCTCACTAAGTGACAGGAGGCCAAATGGGATATCATGTGTCCTTGGTACTATGGCTTGGCCCGTGGACACCCCATAAATGGCACTGCTTATTCTTATTGCCTTTGAGGCCAGACATGGGGGATGCAGAGATGAAAGATACCACTCTCAGAGTATACACAGCCTGAGGCTAGTCTGAGGGTCCAGCCTGGCACACCTGTGTGCCCTGCTCCCCCTTTTTCTTTGCAAGACGCTCTGTCTCAAAGAGCATCTGAGACCACGCAGAAGCAAGGGAAGGAAATTTCAGGGCTAGATGATCCCTTGGAATGGTATGAAAGGGACCATGCTTGAAGATTCAGGAAATGAGGAACAAATTCTGAACTTCAAAGGGCTGGGGATAAAAGGCTAAGTTTTCCTTGACTTCTCTCTGTTTGCTAATCTTCACGGAGTCATTTTGTTCAGGCCCTGACAGGTGTTTGGGGTCACTCTAAAGATCTGACACAGGGCTGGCCTTTGAGAAACACAGAGGTGGGCTGGTATTTAAGAGTCATTAACTAGGTGTTTGACGCCTGTTATTTAACCTCTCTGGGTTCAGTTTCCTTGACTGTAAAATGGGAAAAACAATACTGTATGGTCTTATTTGAACCATTTAAATTTGAAATAGCATGACATAGAAATATTTATTTTCACTTTATGTGTGAAATCTGAAATAACTCAAAATCCCCAAATAAAAAATTTGTCAAGAACCTTGCAAGGCAGTGTGAATTGTAAATTGTAAACCTTGTTTATGCTATAGCCACACGATAGCACTATTCTAGCAGGTAAACAGAAATATCTGCTGTCCTTTAGCAGGTGAGTTTTGACTACACAGTTTGAATTGACGTCTTTAGGAATGTCTCCCTGAGTAGTCTGATTGCTGGGACCCTCCTTGTAGAGTAATGGTGCATATTAAATGATATGCAGTAACCAGCCCTAGCACTTGGTAACAGTAGTGTTATTCTGATATAATAATAATATGTGAAAATAAGGAGAGATATGATATATTGGGAGAAAGTTAAACAAACAGACATGGGTCTGCTGTTTCCTCATCTTAAAATGGTGAGAATGATGGCTTTTGAGAAGCTGAACAATTGTGAGCTTTAGGAAAAACGGCGTTGAAAGCGGTTGTAATAGTGGATGCGATTTACAGCATGGCATGGATGCAAAGGTACAGAATTTCTATAGGTAGGTGTGCCCTACTTAAAACAAGGTCATAAAATTCAAATTTAATCATTCAATGACCAGCTCTTTGTTATCACTGAAACGTGCAAGAACGTCTAGCTGAGAGGGATTAAAGAGCTATGGAAGATGGTTCTGCTGTTGAGGAAATGATAGTCTAGACAAGAGGTGACCAACTGGCTTTTGAATGTTGAATGGTCAACAGAGTGTACCACACTGTTTTTGTTTCTTAATTTGGAAGTGTTGCCAATGAACAACTTGAGAGATTTAATGTGAAAATCAAGATTTCATGAGAACCTAGATCCAGCTACATGCAGCTGGGCCCCAGCTGGATGTCCCTTGGGACAGAGTGGTGTGGGCTGAACTGTGTTCCCCCAGGTTCATATGTTGAAGTCCTAACCCCCAGAACCTCAGCATGGGACTATATTTGGAGATCCAACTTTTAAAGAGGTAATTAAAGTAAGTTGAGGTCATATGGGTGGGCTCTCATCCATTATGACTGGTGGCTTTATAAGAAAAGAATATTAGGACACAACACAGAGATGGACGGATAACCATGTGTGGTCACAGCAAGAAGGTGGCCATCTGCAGGCCAAGGAGAGAGGCCTCAGAAGAAATCAGTCCTGCCATTGCCTTAATCATGGATTTCTATTTTCTCCAAAACTGACAGAAAATAAATTCCTGTTAGGTCACCTGGTTTGTGGTATTTTATTATGGCAGCCCTACCAAACTAATACACAGAACCTATATTCTTCAGTGTCACAGTCCTCATCACTCCCTAGTGTCATGCATCCCGCTCACTTATACATCATGCTCAGCACCGCTGAAACCCCTAATCTAGAGGAGAAGGGTGTTCTCTATGTATGTGCCCTTGTGTATGTGCTCTCCATATATGTTGTGTGTTCTTATTTCAAAGCTTTGGTGTTCATTTCTTCATCAATTCTCCTCACAGTTTAAGAGGCTGATACTATCATTATTGCTTGGCAGAAGAGAAAACAGAGCTCAGAAAAGTGAAGTCATTTTTCCCAGATTAAAGCTGGGAAAGGACCTGGGTCTGTTGACTCAGGGCTCAGGGTTCATGACCCTCTACCACAGCCCCTCTGATTGGGCACAGGACCCATGGACATAAAGCCTTAACTAACAGGGCAGCACTGTGTGTGTGTGTGTGTGTGTGTGTGTGTGTGTGTGTGACAAAGAGAGACAGACAGACAGACAGACAGACAGAAGTAAGTCATTTACAGTAATGCACAAATCCAAGGGAGGATTATTTTCTTGAAAAAATATTTGGCAAGGAATTATTTCAAAAGTGAACCTAGAGTAGAACTTGATTAGCAGAAATCTGATGTATGCAGGAATTAATCTTATGGAGGCAAAACCAGGTTGGCAGGCCTTTGACCTGGAAGAAGAGGTGGAGGAAGCTGTGAGTATAACAGCGACTGCTACCCTGGGACAAATTCGGGAGTAGAAAGCATCGGAGCCGGGGACTGTAGGAAAGTTCTGTTATCTGTGTTAAATCAGCAGATGAGGCCAAGAGAAGGAGTAGCAAGAAAAAGAAGAATGGAGGGATCTGTAGAGAAAGAAGTAACTTTTGGGGGAACTTGCTGTATATTTGATGGAGGCAGAGTAGCTTCAAAGATGACCCCAGACTTGTAAAGGAAATCTTGATTCATTTGTGCAAGGGCACATTATGACACTCTTATTACAACAGAGCAGGTCTGTATATGCAGGTCTATAGGTACACAAAGGAAAAAGCAAATTGCAGCATGGAATATTAAGTATGATTTACTTTGAGTTAAAAAAAGGTAGACACACATAAATAAGACATTTCAGAAAGGACACAACCTCTTGATAAAGGGGTTACCTCACAGTATTGGAAAAAGGTATGTGGCTTTCACTTTTCACCTTCTGTCTTTTTGTACTGTGAATTTCTTACGATGAGCATTGTTAGTTTTATGTCATTTAAAACAAAAGGTAGTCCCTAACACTTAAGGATTAGAAGACAGGCAAAGTTGGTGTTCACACTAGGGTATGGAGAGGAGCAAGACATTTGGGGAGAAACAAACTCTGTGGTAGACTTGATGTTAGAATGAAGGGCAGTGGTAATGCTCTCCAAAGTGCGGAGGGTCTGAGGAGTTGGCAGCGGTAAACGGGCATAACGGATACTATTAACAGGTGGCACAGTAAATCAGGAGGCTGTGCAGATGGGAGGGCAGAAATGGAGCATCTGCGAGGACAGCCTTGCAATGCACCGAGCATCGACCTCGGGTTGACACACGCACGACGCAGCATTGCACCTCTCCTGCTTCAGCGCGGCAGGAACACAGGGTCTCTGGGAGATGGCCGGTCTAACGAGGGGCCTCTTGAAGGGTTCCAGGCATAAGAGTTTTGGGGTCAGAGCACAGGAGCATCGCACTGAGGTTGTGCAAAGTATTCCTGCTGATAGGCGGGGAGAAACCTGGGCTGGAAGGCCCCGGGGACCACCGCAATGGTCCAGTTGAGGATGCAGGCCCGGAATGGGGCAGTGGCAGTGCGGATGGAGGAAAAACCAACAAAGTACCTAAGACAAGGCTTGGAGACAAGCAGTTTGTGGGAGATGGGTGAGGGAAGAGAGTTGTGAAGAACTGGGGGCAAATCTCAGCTTGCAGTAATTTAGTACCTTTTGAGGCTCAGTTTGCCCGTCTGTATAATGTATTTAATTAAAGAAATGTGGGGAGTAAATGAGATAATATGCTGGATAAATATCAACTCTCCAGGTAGACACCTAGAGTAAGTAAACCTAGAGTAGAACTTGATTTGCAGAAATCTGATGTATGCAGGAGTTAATCTTATGGAGGCAAAGCCAGGTTGGCAGGGGTGTTGGACGCAGACTTAACTGGGTTTCAAGTCGGCTGCTAGCTGTGCAACCCTGAACAAGTTACTAACGTCTCAGCCTGGTACCTCTTCTGCGGCTGGGGAGAACCTGTCGTCCTGGAAGTGAAACAGCACAGCAGAGCCCCACCGAAGGCACAAACTAAGCCCTCAGGAAATGGGAGAGCTATTCCTGTCAACAGGTAAAGCACTGCGCCGCGCAGGAAGCACCCACTAAATGTTACTCGCGTTGTAATTCCTCAGGCAGAGGTGGAGCGCCCAGTGGGGGCTGCCCGGCCTGCAGAGAGGGGCGCTCGCAGTCCTCCCGCTCCCGGGGCGGCCCCACCGCGCCCCCGCCCCCGCACGGCCCGCCTGGGAGCAGAGCCGCCAGGTGCCGGCGGGCGGGCCGCGCGCGGACACTCACCCTCGCAGCCGCCGGCCACGTCCAGGGGCGTCCGCCGCGACCCAGCTCTCGGCGGGGCTCCGCGTTCCCGCTTCCCGCGGCGGCGGCAGCAGGGTCGGCGCCCGCCCCAGGCATACTTTTCCCATCCCGTCACTGGCGTCCTCGCCCTCCCCCCGGTCACGTGGGCCGGCCCGCCGCTCTCGCTTCCGCGGCCGTTTGGAAAAATCTTGCAGTGCTCGGGATGACTTGAGTGAGTGCATCCCTGTGTGGAACTTGTCAGTATATTTGGAGGTTTACGTGCACGAAAGTGCTTGTTAGCCAGGCGTAGGCATGCATCTGAGCGCATGAGAACATCCATGTCACTGTGGATCTGAGAGTGCATGTGGGCGTGACAGCCGATAACATGTACATTTCCCTGTGCACTGAATGTTCATGTGCTTGAAAGTGAATATGAATCGTGCGTGTGTAATTAGTTGTGTGTGTGCATTCGTAAGTACATGGGTCCAAACGTGCATCAGGATTGGTGCATGCACACACATACTCACCTGGCCAAGAGTGCAGTGTAGTCCAAGATTGCGTCCACTGCTTTCTTCCACTAGCTACCAGATTGCAAGTAAAGAAGTGTACTTCAATTGCTAGGTGTAGGCGATAGTGGCTGGATATCTGTGCATTGGGTACATGTTTATGCATGTATGAGTGTGCATGACCACAGAATGTGTCTGTGTGGCACCTGTTTGTACAGTGGTTTGTGTGTGTTTATATGTATATATGCCTTGGTATGGATTTTGTCCAGATATGGGTGTACACATGTATAATAGTATGGACAGGTCCCCCTGCCCTGTGTCCCATGTGTCCTAGCCCTCAGCTCCCTTCTCCCAGAAGGTGAGGCTTCACAGGCCTCACTGAGTCTCTGGCCCAGCCTCACATCACTGAGAGAAGTGTGCATGCTCCAGGGTCCCAACTCTCAGAACAGGCAGAGTGATCGCTTTAGGTAGCAAGCAGGCACTAGAGGAAAGAAAAATCATCAGAGGCCCGACTTTTGTTTCTCTCAGTGTAAGAGACCTTACACTGGTCTCTTCTGCTAGCTACCAGAGCATCTGGTTAGCAGATGGTATATGACCCAAGGTTTACAGTCAGAATTTTAATGCAGGTAAGCATTCAAACTCTAATGCATGTCAATTTCCTCACAGATGGTGTTTTAGATCCGAAAAGTAGGGTGAATATTAATTATATTACTGCACTGTCTTCCCCACCCAAAGTTGGCACACTGATCCATCAAGTTGTTTGGGAAGCCACTGAACTATGTAGAGAACTATTACTAATATTACATACATTTAATTTGAGGCTGAAAGTTACTGGGCTCAACAAATACTTAACTAAGCATCTATTATGTGTTAGTCCCTGAGCTAGGTGCTGGGTTTATGGAGATATACCAGATAGGCTGGGTGCCTGCCCTCATGGCTTTGAGTTGGGAGAATACAAGTGAAATGAGCGTTACAGCAAGGAACACTGAGTATAGAACTGGGTAGTGGGGGGAGGTGTAGGGGAAGTGACTGACTTTTTTCTGGGCATAGCTCTAAATATGAATGAAAGATAGCATGTGAAGTAGTGTGTTGATTCATACATGGCTGGAAAGGGGACCTCCATCTGTCACTCTCTCTTGGTCTGTTCCCAGATGTATTGGGAATGAAAAAGTTTAGGAAACCCTGCTTAGAATGCATGGAGGCCATTCATAATCTAAAGGGCACAGGAAAGTCCCTCTCCTAGGGTAGAGTAGGAATGTGGGTTACCCACAGGGCTACACTGTAGAGGTTGAAATCGCTGACTTACATTTTTTGGTAAAGTAATGGTTAAAGAAAAGTATAGGGTACTTGGCAAGCGTTTAATACGTTTAATAAGTGTTTACTCGCTAACTGAATGGGAGCAGATGTTTTTTTCCAACTTTTGGAGGAGACCTAGAATCTGGGTCTGCTGAAACTGAGCAGAGACTTTGGGCCTTGTCCTGTAGGTTCTTGTGATGGTGATGGCTTCACAAGAAAGGAAACCCAGAATACTCATGGCATGGCTGCTCTAGGAGCTGTTAGCCTCAAGTGAGAACGGGGCTCAGAACTTCCCCCTCTAGCCTGTTTCTGTCTTTAATTCAGTCCACAAACATTTGTTATGGTTATGAGTACAAGGACAAGGAGATAAACTTCTGGTCTACGGGGAAAGTAAATGACAACACAAATTGTTCCAAGAGGCAAATGTGGAGCTATAGGAACATACAAAGCATTTAGGAATGAGGATGGCTTTCCCCGTGTTTGATTTCATAGTTCCATTCATATCTAGGGAATATGCCCAGCATGTAGAGAAGATGAATGACGTTATGACATTGATTGGCATAGAGTTTACAACCCAGCAGGGGCAGCCATATGCCAGATGTGGTGGATTGGCTTCTTCTGCATCTTCCCAAACCTCTCTGGGTGTGCCTTCCAACACTACAGAGGCTGCACAACTAACCCATTTCCTGCAGTCCTCGCTGCTAGGGTTGTCATTGCAATTTAGGTCTAGCCAATCCTGTGCACTGTGTGCAAACCTGAATTCAAAACTGAGTTTGGAAAAAGAAATGAGACAGGTGGAGAGGAAGCAGCAGCCTGGAAGGGATCCCTTTTGCTGGTGCTGACCTCGAAGGCACAGTATGGCTCTGGAGTTCTACCAGCAGCTCCTGCTCTCAGGAGGACACTGTGTAAGTGGAGGTGCAGAAACATAAATCTTGACGGAGCATTTTGAGCCAGCAAGTTGCCATGGGCCAGTGGTTCTCAGTGGAGGGTAGTTTGCCCTTCTCAGGATATTGGTAATGTCTGAGAGGTTTTTGGTTGTCACACCTAAGACGGTGTGGTCCTGTAGCCAGAGTTATCTGGTGGTTCCCTGAACTCTAGGCTCGATTGTGGTAGCTGTTCTGGATTTTGCTGGGGGAGGAGGTTGTCAGTACCGTGGTGGTGGTCCAGGAATGATTCCTGGAGGCCCACGTTGGAATTTGTGGTGCAGTGATTCTGAATTCACTTCATTCTCTATTAAATCTAGCAGAATGCTCCTTCAACATTTACGTTTCTGCACCTCCACTTACACAGTTGCCTCTAATTAGTACCCACTCTTCTGCTGCTCTACGTCTTAAAGCCTTACCTGTATGTCTAAAAGAAATTCACAGCTTTTATCTGCACAGTATCCCTTTGCTCATTGGGGAATTCTGTTTGGATAATTCTCATGCATATTGGGTGGTAGTAGGGAAAGAGGTCCATCCTATGCTCTGCTTGTCCTCTGGCGGTAGGGACAGGGGCATCTGGACCTGGTACCCTTTCTTCTTGTGCCCAGTTAAAAGTTCAGATGGTGGGCATGAGACCTAAGCAGAGCCAGTCAGAGTCTTTCCATGTGACCTCCATGAGGGTGCACTTGCTCTTCTGAATTACCATCTGTAAGGTTGTACAGCCATGGGCTGCTGCAGGCCATATTTCCTGCCATTTGGAGAGAGTCCACTTATGGCAAGAGACAATGACATTAATACACAGATAGAGAAGATTCAAGAGGAAATGAAAGGTGGAGGAAGAGTGCTAAGACTAATTTATTTGGGCCCTTTGTTCAGATATTTGTGCTGAAACATTCCTATTTGAATATCCTTTCTCTTGCCTTAAGCTAGTTTGAATGGCTCCAGTCAGTTACCATGGGAAGAGTCCTACTGTAGTATCCTTCAGTGGGTAGTTTCAGTCCATCCTCCTTCATAAAGTTCTCTTGACACAGAACAGTCTGAAGAAAATACTTTGTTTGTATTCCTAACTGGTGCTTTGCTTTCCTGGAGCCAGCAGCCAATTCTCTGCCTCTCTTCTCAACTGATTTTAGTTATGTCATGTTGGCAGTTTCAAATCGTCTCGGTGGGAATAATTACACCACAGAAATCAGCAAATACTATAAATCAAGGCTCTCTTTCCCCAACTCAGCTCCCAGCCTGTTTACCAGCACACCAGGGTCTAACCGCCTTCCCTATTGTACCACCCATTTGGAAATCAATCATGTACTGATTTGTGACATCTCTTGCTTTTTGAATACGGTGAGATTGGGAGAACAGATGCCCCTGACCCACACTGCATCTGAATCTTGAGAATCTCAGAGGAGGAAAGGTCCTGAGGATTGATTTGGCTCATGGTCTTCCTTTTACACATGGGCCAAAGGGGGCCAGAGACCTTCAGCGACTTGGTAGTTGTGGAGTCAAGAGAAAGGAAGTCCACAATCTTCTGACTTACAACTATTATTAAAATGTAGGCCTTCCTGGCCTTTCTCTTTGCCTTTCTCAACTCTTTCCTTTGTGCAATTTTTGTACAAGAGTGTTTAAAAATGATTTGTGAATCCTTCCAAACAGCTAATGGCTAAGACCCAAGTTGTCAATGCTATTTTCAACCTGGGGCCTTGAGGCTGTGAAGTTCTCCAGAATGAGATCATTCCAGATGGGGTCTCACAAATAAATGCAGCAGCTCTGGGGAGATGGCTGTTGATAGGGAGGACTCGCTGCTATTCCACAGAAGGACCATGATGTGATGTTGGAGTGAACGTTGACTACTCTGTGTATCATGTCACTTTGAATGAAATAAGATGATAGCTGAATTGCAAGGAAAGCTTGCAAATTTATGAACGTTAAAAATACATAATTTATTTTTTGACATAGCTGCTCTATTTCCATTAATGTATACTGGAAGTGAATATAAGGATATTCATAGCAACCTGTTTGAACTAATAAAAGACTGGGAACAATCTAAATGCCTAGCAATAGGGGACTAATTAAATAATTCATTATATATACATAAATAGAGGCAGAACTCTATGTACCACTATGGAATTATCTCCAAGATACAGTGTTTAATGAGAAAAAAATAAGTGTGTAGTTTGCTGCCATTCAAGTTAAAAAGAGAAGAGGTAAAGAAAAGGCACACAGATATGCATGGATGTGTCAGCGTAATCTATCACAGGAAGGACATAAAATTGTTAACACTAGCAGCTGTCTCAGGGAGGGGAACTGGATAATAGTGGTAAGAGGTAGACTCATTTTTCACTGTATGACTTTTGGAACAATTTGATTTTTAAACCATGGGACTCTACTCCTTATTCAGTACTCTTCCTCCCCTCAATGAGATAAAAAATAAAGGATGTACTGTGTTGCAGCTCTTGGAAATTCTTCCTTTGCTCTTGTGGATGAGTTGGATCAGGGGATGTGGCAGACTGTTCCAAGAGTTAATAATAGTAAATTATACATTTTCTTTTTAAAAAGCATATCAAAGAGCAGTCTGTACAATCTTCTAAGTTTGGGACAAGTGTTTCTCCCATTATACAGCCAAAGGAAGGAGCCACAGAAGCAGGTCATCTTCCCGGGGTTACAGAGCTGGGAGGAGAGCTCAGATCTTGCCCAGTCCTAAGTTCCTTCTACTAGACCTCAGTTGACTGGGTAGAGGGCTTTAACAGGCAGAGCAGTTTTCACTGGAAGGAGAGTTCTGAGAGGCTCTTCGGACTAAGCAGAGTTAAACCCCTGAGCCAGTTAGAGTCCCAGTATAAATGAAATAGACTGAAATAGACTCCACTTATATTTAATGGGAAATGACCCAAAAAGATCCAACCAGTTTCCAGATGTAACTTGAAGGGCCTCAGTTGGAGTGACTTCATTTTGGAATCTGATACAAAAAGCTCTTGATGAGGTTTCTCAACTGAGTGCGTGGATCAGAAATGAACAGACATTTGATTTGAGGAAAATGTGCTGCTAAGGTCTAGAGGCACCTGCTTTATAGAATCAAGCTTTGAGAAAGTAGCCTATGGACAAGTATAGAAACCAAGGCTTTGCCACACTTTGCCAGTATAATTTTGGAAGGGAATATGGGAAATAAAAGGTCTATGCCTGTTGTTTGGCTAGGAACACAGCAGCAATCCCAGACTAATGAAATGGGGCATGATTAAATCACATAAATGAGATTTTTTTCTCATGGCTAGAAAGAAGTTTTTTTATTTGTTGGCTGTTGTGAAGTGGAAGGAGACATCTCCCTAAGTCTTGCATTTCAAAAGACTTCTACAAATATCTTTTAAATAGCATGCAGAAGACCCTTAACTCTCCATGTCTCAGATCTCCTTAATTCATGATGGGCATAAAAAAAATTAAAAACCTTAAAGCATCTAAGAGTGTTTAATGTGCTACTGCTTATGAAGAAGAAAGGCCACACACGTAACACTGATGTGTAACTATATCCTCTTTAAACACATAACCCTGTAACAGGGCTGCCTCTGGGGAGGAGGACTGTGGAGCTGAGGGATGAGGTGGGAGGTAAAGCCTTCACTGCACTGTTTCAGTTTACTATAATGCCTGTATTACATATTAAAAATAACACACACTCTTAAAGAAATTCAGAGGGAAAAACTACCTTTGTAATGGAGAGATTTAATGGCCATTCTGTTAACCAAATAAGAAAATTTAGCATCACCAAGGGTATAACAACCTGACATTATATGATGCATTAAGGATTTTAACCTGAATATGATGAAGCCTTTAGAACTAACCACTGATTAGCAGAAAAAATACAGAATAGAGGGACTAATAAAATGATATAGGAGAAAACAATCAATTCAGAGAGTGGGACATTCTTTAAAATGTTAATGACATAAAAAATTTAAATGTGGTCCAGAAAATTAGGAAGAAAAGATATTTTTGGGGAGATTGGAGGAACTTTGAATATTGTCTGAGTATTAGACAATATGAGGGAATTACTGCTAAATCTGTTGGGTGAATGATGGCTTTGTGGTTATATATGTCCTTATGTCCTTAGGAGATGCACGCTGAAATGTGGAGGGGTGCTGTTGGGAACTCACTTTGAACTGGCTCAGACACACACACACACACACACTGGCTCAGACACACACACACTGGCTCAGACACACACACACACACACACGGTTATTAGGCTATACTCTCATAGCTTCAAACTCCGCTGCATGATGATGCCAGGGCTGGGACTTTGTAAATCACATTTCTCCTGTGCCAGGTGGCATTCTGTTGGTCTGTCAACAGAGGACACTAGAAGGAGCCTAGAAGTCTAGAGAGGCAAGGAACTTCCTTTCTGCTTTGCTTCCTGCGAGTCAGTGTCACCCAAGCAACAGCTCCTCACCCTGACAATGACAGATATTTCCTGTAGGAGCAGTTGGTTCAAGTTTTCATTTTTTCCACAATCTCAGAAACAGCCTCATTATGGTTTTCCACACATCCTGGTGTCAGCTGGCAGGTATCTTCTCTGTCCCAGCTCCATGGACCTTTTATCTAAGTTTCTAAATTGTATTAATCTCAAACTCTTCTTGTTCTCCCGGTCCCAGGGAAGGTAAATGCTTTCAGAATTTACTACGGTATTCCTTTTGCCTTTTCGGTTCTCCAATACCTGGTTAGCCATTCTTTGTATTAAATTCTCTCTGTGAAAGTAACTGGTGGAGTTTCAGTCTATTGACTGATACAGAAATTAGTACCAGTAGTCTCAGGAAAGAGGCTCTCAAAGATGGAATTTTTTCAGGTGTTTGGGTTTATCTTTGGACTTGAGTGAATTATGGAGCCCCTTTTCATGGAAATGGGATGCTGGTCACCCATGTCATGGAATGACACTGATTCATCATATTAGTGGTTATTAATTATTGTGATGAAGAACCTCCTGAAGCAGGTGCGATGTGGGGCCAGGGGGTTGCTGGGAATAATGACTACAAGGACTGTATGTGGGGGTGGACTGGAGTGCACTGGAGTGCTTAAAGAAGAAAATGAACACAGTTCTTTAAAATGTCAGTTCAAGTCCTCGTTAGAGAACTAGGGAGATTCTACAGCAGCCCTAAGTGTCTTATATCTCTTGTAGTTGCAAATTTGGATACAATATTTAATAGGGTGGCAGAATTAGATGTAAATTGAATCCACAGCCTGTATTTCTCAGGCAAAGTTAGGATGAGGATTGGGAGAGTGTCCCCAAGATTTGGAATGAGGACATCTGCATGGACTCTGATGAAGCTGAAAATCTAAACCCCTGCTCACTCTGAGCCTTCCTTGCCTTCACTTTCAGTGTGGCTGATAGGATCCTACAGTAGCAGAGGCCAGTGGCAGTGTTCAGTCACCAGAGTTAAGGTGGCTGCATTTACCATAATACACAGCAGGGACAAAATGATTGAATCAGAGTGTTTTGACCCACAGGGATCACAGATAGCAGGTGTGATGATTAGTTTTATGTCAACTTGGCTGGGTCTCTGGGTGCCTAGCTTGTCAAACATTATTCTGGGGGTCTGAGGGTGCTTTTTAATGAGATTAACATTTAAATTGGTAGACTGAGTAAAGCAGATTGCCCTCTAATGTGGGAGGGCCTCATCCAATTAATGGAAAGCCTGAACAGAAAAAAAACCATCCTCCCCAAGCAAGAGAATTCTCTAGCAGACTGTCTCACTGTCTTCAGACTGAAACTGCAGAACCAGTTCTCCTAACTCTCTGCCTGCTGGCCTACCCTACAGATTTTGGACTTGCCAGCCTCCATAATTTCATAAGCCAATCCTTATAATAAATCTCTTATCCATGTAATCTTCTATGTATATATGTGTGTATATACTTACACCCTATTGGTTCTGTTTTTCTGGAGAACCCTGAATAATACAGAAGCTAATTGGTACAGTGGACCTAGCAGTGAGATAGATGGTTAGTCTAATAAAATATTGCTGGATCTATACAACAGGGAAAACTCTTAGTCTGATGCTCAGAAATGTGACTAAAGTCAGACTACAGAGAGGGTCATAGTCTCTCCTCACTTTCCACCTGAGCTAGTTGTCAGATCCAGAGCTCCTTGATTGAAGGACATGCTGACTTCCTGTAACAATTCTGCAACACTACCACATATATGCTATAAACCTTCTTCCAAGTCTTCCCCAGAGACCTGCGGTCTTTGATTGGGTGATTGTGTATTATGAAGAAAGAAAATCCTCAGATCTTCTGGGTATTGGTAAGAGGCAGTGGCCCTGAACTGATGATAATTCCTGAGACCCAGCATTACTATGGTCCACCAGAGTGGGGGCTAATGGCAGTCAGGTAATGAATGAATGGAGTATTGGCTCAAGTTTAAATTACAGGCCTCTTTTTATACTCAGAAGATAAAATACAAAATACAACAAATTAATTACCTTATAGCTGCCTTTCAAATTAAGGTCAAATTTGACTTTTACAAATGCTTGGTAGTTATAAAGCTACACTTATAATACTTTGATGTAACTTTGTACTCAAAGATTCTATACTATAAATACCAAGAGCCTAATTTCTATAAAACTGAGCTGTAATTCACATACCATAAAGTTCACCCTTTAAACACCCTATTTGGTTTTCCCATTGCATTGTCTGAAAATGCTGACCTGTCCACACACTTCAAGTAGCTTAGCTTTTGGTAGCTTAGCAAAGCAGCCAAGATGTCAAAAAATCCATATACTCAGGTTTGTTTTAGAGAAAAAGCCTAATAAATATTCTTTTCCATTCTTGTTTCCCAATGATTTCTTGCAGTTTGGTAGTTACTGGCTCCACCAGAGTTCTGTCTGCCAATTTGGAGCCAGCAGAGGCTCAGGTGGGGCATTTTTAATGTGAGCTACTAATCCCATCTAGAGATGTTTAAAATCATATATATTTGGCAAAATCTCGTATGTGGTTAAGTTTCCTTTCAACCGATCATGCACAGAGAGTGACATCTGCTGGTCAGAAAGATGGTATCTTTATCCTGACCCCTTTTTGCAATTTATCAATGACCTTAATTGTAGAGTAAAAATACAAGAAAATTATCTCCTCCTTGGAAGAAAAAGACCGAAACATATGACATGTATGTGCTAGTATATGTACCATTGTGAGATATTGTTTTAAACTGAAAAAAAAATTACATTTCATTTTATCAGACACTGCAGTGTCTTTCATTTGATCAGGGAAAAACAAACTTGTAGAATTTGATAATGACCTTAAAAACTCAGCTATTTTCTTTAAAATGTCCTTTGGGTTTTTCTTTTAGAGCAAGTATTAATAAATGTAGTGTAGAGAATTCTAGTGAACTTAATGAAAAGCTGGCTATCAAAGGTCATTTGCTTGTGGCATTCTGTTCTAGGACCGCGAATGCCCGTGAGCTCCCATCCTTCCTTCCTCTCTTTAGATATGTATATATACTAAACTTGAAACATACTCATCCAGAGTAATCCCTGCATTAGCTTTGGAAGTTTCTCCCTCTGTTCTTGATGTTAGATTATACTAGGAAAAATTAGGTTTTATATTTGGCAACTACATTTAAAAATATTTTAAAGGCATGCACTTACATTTCTTGATAAAAGTATTTTGATGGATGGTGAAAAGTTTGAGTTTTGTGTAGAAAATACAAACTTCAATTTGTGGTACTCAAGTGACATATAAATTTGGTAGTCAGATTCCATTCTCCTTCAGGTTTTCTTTTTCACTATTATAAAAATGCTGCAATTACCCACCTTATAAATAAAACTTAATGAATATCCCTGATTCTTTCCATGTGGCAAATTCCTAGAGGGAAAAATCCTCAACCAAAGGGATATGAATAATCCACAGAGGAACTAAAATTAGTACTATAATAATCAAAGATTGGGAATAGGGGAGGAGATAGATATTCTATAAATTTAATCCTTACCTATTACCTAGAGGAATCACTATATAACTTCTAAAGCTGACAAATCAAAACTGGCATGTGTTTGATATAAACATATTAGAGATATGGCTAGAATCACAAAAAGTTAAAGTAGACATGGTTAAGGTAACTGGGCAGTTAGGGGAGAATAGCTTTTTATTATAGGACTCACTCATTTTTTCCCCCAGCCTTGAGCATATACAGTACTTTGATAAAACATAAAAGCTTTGAAATAAAAATATAAAAAATTTATTTAAATTAAAAAGCATTATTTTGCCAAATTATCATCCAGAAAAACTACATTAATTTAAATTCCCATGGGGAACTTTTTGATGGCCCTGTATTACTACAGTGACTTCATTATTTACACTCTGATCCATTCAAATGTTTTGAACTATGCTGGAAAAAAAAATGTAAGATGTAAAGTGAGGAAAGTGGGGTAAAGGAAAAGTAAGCATAGGAAAAATAAGATGAGGCCAGAGGACAAAAGAACCAGTGGAACCATCTGGAAACCTGGTTGAGAAGGAAAAATCCTTGAGCTTATCCCAGACTGCAAAATCATGGGATCTCCTTTCTAACAGCCTCAGTAACTTGGAGTCCTGATATAATTTAAAAGAAGACAGAGTGACTAAAAGGGTATTAGAATATTTATTAATGTCATGGTATTCAGAGCATAGGAGCTAGATGAATGGACATTGTGAGAATAACTCCAAAAGAAATACGTTGAAAAATAAATCTTACATAAACTAGAATCATCCCTCCTCCCACTGTAACATTTCATAATCCTCTTCTGATTTCATTCACCTCCCATAACAACCCTCACTGAGATGGGAGGACTCAGCCTGTCATTCTGTCCTTCGGCTTTTACTCTTAACATGAAGATGCATGTCCGGGGAGGTCTTCTCTTTTCTCTTGACTCCATTCCTAGCCTATTGTACCTTTTTGCTGGATATTCTACTGTGTGGGTGTCTTTTTTATGTATCACAGCAACAGGTTAAACAGATACTTAGAATTGGAAGAATCTTATGTGTCAAAGTAGGTGGTAGTACTTAGTCTTTTCTGCTTGTGTTCTTCTTAAAACATATTTTCACATGCCTCATGTGACAAAAGTTAAAGATGTTAAACTTTTTAAAGATAGGATTTGGTATACCATAAATATAAAAGGAAAGAGACAAAATTATAGCTTAATTTTACAGTGGGATCAAGAATATATAATAAATTATACATAAAGAGTGTATCAGTTTACAGTGACTTCTGCTGTAGCAGCTTTTGTTCAATGATGTCTGAGAAACGAGGAACTTTTTTTGAAATAGCCACACGGATGTCATCACTCATATTAAAGTAGCTTGTGGACTTCGTTTTAAAATGTAAAAGTGATGAAAATCCCAACTCACAAAGGTATGTAGTTGCAAATGGTATAAGAATTTCTAGAGCTGTTGTGGCCAGGTTTGGAAACACCGTGAATTGGGTACACCAGAAATCCTCAAGCTTCATTGTCTCAAATTCCATTAGGATTTGACCACTAGCTCGTAATTCAGCAAGATCATTTTTCATTGAATAACCATCATCGACAAAATCCAGATTGAAAAGAAAGGGATCTAGAATCCATTTACTTGCCTCATCAAGATCTCCAATGGAGAAATACCCATGGAAGAAGCTGCTTAACTGTTGCAGATGCAGTGGTATTTCAGCTGCAATGGATTCAACAGCTTCATTATCTGAAACAATTATTTCTTCAAGAAAAGGAAAATTGGTAAAATTTTTTTTCTCAATTCGCTTTAGCCAAAATGGAAATTTCCTAACAAAAGCAGAAAGCTTCTCTCTAGCTGATACTGTGTTCATCCCAGTCCTTTGCATAGATGCGCTAAGTTCATTTAGGTGTTTGAATAAATCTGCAAGGTATGCTAGGTAAATTTTAAACTGTTTGTTTTCAAAGCCATCAACTAAATTACTGCTTTGGTGGTGAAGAAACTGATTTATTTCTTCATACATTTCAAAAATATGAGTAAGTATCTGGCCTCGGGAAAGCCACCTCATTTCAGTATGGAAAAGGAGGACACTATACTCTATTCCAATTTCTTCAAAAAAAGCCTGAAACAGGCGATGATTTGGAGCTCGCCCCTTGATGAAATTTGTTACCCTCACCACAGTAAACAGAGCATCCCTCAGTTTTGTAGGCAATGTCTTTGTAACCAGTTCATGAGGGTTTAATAAACAATGTGTGATCACGACATGAGGTACTTCTTTTTTCACACAAGCAACGAATTCTGAATTTTCTCCTAGCATGGAAGAGGCACCATCAGTACAAACAGAGCCACATACATCAAGTGCTATCTTATGCTTCAAAAAGAAGTCTCTGAAGATACTGAACACATCTTTTCCTTTCATTGTTAACTGCAAAGATTCACAGAACAGGAATTCTTCTATGATCTCTTTTTCTTTTATGTATCGCACAAAGGCCATTAACTGACTGCAGTCATCCATGGCAGTTGTCTCAGCAAGCTGAATACCCACTTTCAGAGGACTGGCTTTGATATCTTCTAGAACTTGCTGTAAGATATCCTGACTCATTTCACCAATTCTAGAATGGATCACATCATCAGATAAGGGTACCTGCTGAAGCTTCTTTTGTGCATCTGGCCCCAAGACTATTTGTGCTATTTCCAATGCACAAGGTTTCACTAATTTTTCAGCTATTGTATGAGGATTCTTCTCCTTGGCACATAAATATGCAAACTGATATGATGCTTGTAATAAGGTATCCTCATGAGATACAACTCCAAATGCTTTCAAGGTTTCTCTCTGATCAGATGTGGGTGTATGCTTCAAGCTATTGAGTTCATGCCCACCTACACCACCATGCTGTCTGTTAAAATGGTCAGATAGTTTTGATGGTCTGAGGTCAGCATTTGAAAATATTGAGTTACACAATACACACTGTGGGCGTTGGGTTCCATCAACCTCTGTTGTACAGGTGAACCAGTAACGAACATAGTCATCATCCCATCTGCGTTTCTTCGACATGGCACCCCCAAATCCTCAGGCAGTATTCCAGAGATGCTGCAGAATTTTGCTTTGGGAGTAAAATATAACCCACACATTAAAAATCAGTGGCTAATGAAAACAGAAGGTTTCATTATAGCAGTAGACTCATAGACACTGAGAAGGGACTAGTGGTTACCAAGGGGGAAGAGTTGGGGAGGGAGAGGGGGAAAGGGATTAAGGGGCACAATAATTCACAATCACAATATAGGTTGATATGGGGTTGGTAGTACAGCACAGAGAATACAGTTAATGATTCTGTAACATCTTACTATGTTGATAGTGACCACACTAGAGGGGGTGAAGATTTCATAATATGGGTAACTGTTGAACCACTGTGTTGTATATCTGAAACCAACATAAGATGGTATTATCAATGATACATTAATAAAAAAGAAATCAGTGGCTAATGTAATTAAAACAAAGCCACATCACATGCCATCCTGTCATTTGTGTACATATCAAGAAATATCCCGTAACATGGCTTAATTTGTTTTCAGTGATGTATGTCCCAAACAAATCTGGTACATTTTATATCCCCAGAAAGGGCATCTCACTGCCTCCCCCTCCCTTTCATTCTGTACCAACTTTGTATGCAGAACCCCAGTATAAACAAGTGAGCAGAGAAAGGAGTAATTCACTAAATAAGGAAGGGCAGATTTTGACATAGTAGCTAATTCTTTTTTAATAGTTAATGATTAAAAAAGTCTGTAAAACTGATTCTTGAGTGGCTCTGACTCCAACTTAAACAGAATTTCAAACAGGTCTGATTAAGCTACCATTGAGGTAGCAGGATACAAATTTGGTTTAGAGCTTTCTTGTTGCTAAAGTGTAACACGCTATCAGATCATGACTGATACTGTCCATATAAAAAAACAAAATAAATTGCTCAGGAGAAACACAACTGTTCTTGTTAGTGAGACCTCAGAAAAATTTCTCTCATAGAGGGACACCCTTAATTACAATAGGAACTTCATTAACTTTTTCATGTAATTACCCCTCAGTAAAAGCAGTCAAGAAAGAAGCCAAAACAATGCAATGAAAACAAGTGGCATTCCTAAAAAGCGACTTAACCCAAGGACAGGATGTAGAAGGCAGTGCAGTGGTTCTCTAGTTGAGTAAATGGAGGAATCAGCTGAGTGCTAAGATGCAGATTCCTGGGCCCCACCCCCAGAGATTCTGGTTCCTTAGTTCTGGAGTAGGAGCCCAGAATCTGTATTCTAAATAAGTATTTCAGATAAGTCATAAATAGCAATTACAACAGTAGTCTTTAACATGAGATCCCCATTACAATCACTGGGAACCCCTTTGAAAGTACATGTCCCTTAGAACTAATAACTCATCTCCAGAAGTAGGATAAAAGGATTTGAAATACAATTGTCCAGGTGATTCTAATATATATCCTAGAAAGCAGTCATATTTAGAGGAATGAAAATATATTCTTCAGGTCAATTCCTAGCTTACAGATATTTTACATTGCTAAGTAAACAGTCTAAATGCTTTAACAGGCATTTAAGTCTTCTGACTTGGTAACAACGTCCTGGGAAAGTTGCGGGACCTAAACAGAAAGCCATGTCTTTTCTCTTTTCCTCCTTCCTCAGCAATGAGCAAATGGATATAATCCACAGGTAGGCTCAAATACACTTTAGAAAACAATTCTGTTTCCCATATAAATAAGTGATCCCCAAAGTTCTGTGCCACAAATAACAAGGACACATTTAAATACACATGCTTTGGCCTTAAAAAAGTCCCGATAAGTAAGCCAAGAATATATAGTTACAGCACTAACCTTCTAGTGGCTCTACAAAGATTAAATAGCTGTAAGATGTACTAATATTAGTATATAACTAATGAGTTGACCTGCCACATGGCTGTTATGAGCCAGTTAAAAATTGGAAGATGTCTGTCAATCAATAAAGACAAAGTGAGGTTTAAAGAGTTGATCTTCAACTTCCATTTGTCAAGGGAGGAGACTTTAGGGCTGTGTTTAGAACCTCTCCTAATTTATAACAATAAAATTATGACATCAGCATGAAAAAATGCTTATCTTTCTGTACTATTATATATTTTTACCATATATATTTTGAAGGACAGTGGAAATGAATGAAAAAGCTTTGCTTCAGTTTCATTAAAAATCATTACTGGACCAGTTAAGAGTCCACTCAAATCCACCCTGACTATGCTACTTAAGTATATTGTGTTTGAAGATTTACCTATTTTGTACAACAGGATTTTCAGGAAAATTAATTTATAGTATTAGTCTCCACTCTCCTTAAAAAGGGAGAATAGGTAGCAAGAAATTTCAAAATCCTCAAAGATAACTTATCACTCAAGAGGCTTTCTTGTGTTTTAGAACCTCAACTCACAATTTTCATTTGCTCCTTTGTGGTATTTAGTAGTCAGAATATCTTAAAATATGTAAACATCAAAAAAGCATCATATTAAAGAATTATTGGTAAACAAGTGTTGTAATGGTATGGTTGTGTTAAAGTACTCATTTATTAGAGATAGCTTAATTATTTACAAGTGAAATGATGTCTGGCATTTCCTTTGAAATACTATACTTCAACGCGTGCGCGTGCGTGTACACACACACACACACACACACACGGGATGGAGATTGAAGAAGTAAGATTGCCCATGAATTGGTAACTGTTGAGCTGGTTGTGGGGTACACATCATTACACCACTCTCATTATTTTTATGTATGCTGGAAAATTTCCATGATAAACAGAAAAAAACACAAAGCATTACCTTACTAAAATAGACACAATTCATTTTTAGAATGATTCTTTTGAGAATTTGTTGAGAAATATCTTAAGATGCAGAATTAAAGGGGTGCTATGTTTCCACAAGTTTATGAATTATAAAGATAGTTACGTAAAGGTATCACAATTGAGACAAACCAGTCAACTACAAGTGATCATTCACATAACAGAAATATTTAGGGGATGCTAAAATATGTATTTCAGCAGTGACACCACGAAAGTGCAGTTGTAAACCTAAAATTCCAAACATAATTCAATTTATATCTGCCACCGTTTATGCTAGTTCAAGGTAGGTGCGGGTGTCTGGGGAGGCAGAGGATTTAATTATTACATTTTACAGTTAAAGCAATAGCCAGGAGAAATGGCAAGGGAATGTAGTGAGCCAACGCCTGGGATCCTGGCTTTGTGACTTAGGACCTTTCCAAGCCTCGATTCCGCAAGGGGGTATGACAATAGTACCTACCTTACCAGGTTGTTGGGAGGTTTAATTATAAGCATGCATGTAAAGAACATGCAGCTCGTAACTGGTAGGACCTGCTGGTGTATTGTTAAGGACGGGAAGCGGCCCGGGCGAGCTAAGGGCGCCGGCGGCGAGGAAGGAAGACTCCGCTCGGTCTCCACCCGCCCTTCTCCGAGCCAAAGGCGAAGGCCCAAAGGATGCTCGGGCTTCTTTTAGGCGCCCGTTTCAGGCTCCAGTTCGCTCTCCGCTCAGGCTGGGGGGTCCTGTCTCTGGGCGCCGGAACCAGTGTAGGCGGCGGTGCTCAGGCCCGATTCCAGAGAAGGAGCCTGCGGACCGCGGTATTAAGCGCCCGTACCGACCTCGGCCAGCGCCGCGCCGGCTTTCCATCCGGGTTCTCCCGGAGGCTTCCCGCCCGTATACTGGGAGAGGTGTCTCCCCGTGCGCAGGCGCTTTAGCAACCGGCCGAGCTCCGCGATGGTTTGGTAAGGAGCATGCGCGCTGGCTCTCCCTGTTTTTTAAGATTGTGTACGTGGAGCTGGGAATTTATTGTGTGCCATAAAGGATGAGTCGTAGAATCTAAGAAATGGAAAGCGTTGTAAAGTCCACACAATCCCGTCAGAGCTGGAAATAAAATTTTATATTGTGTCAGGCTTTTGAGCTTGGAGATTGTAATGCTCAAGTAATTACCATTTTCTATGTGGAATCAATGAGAAAAGACAGAAGGAAGTGTAATTAAACATTTCAGGCAAAGGGACAGGCTGTAAATTCCAGTAAGATACAGTGAGCAGCTACAATCTGTGTCCTCTTCCCCCTGCAGGTCACCCCACTTCCCATATATTAGAACATGCAAACAAATTTAAGAATCATCCATCTTAGAGAAGATTTTATTTAACACTTTTTAACAACAGGATCTTAAACCCACATTACAGATTTTAGAGGAAAAACCCCAAAATAAAAACGAGCAAACATTGTTGAAAGAAACCCAAATATAGACCTCTTTTCTATTTTGGGGGTATTTCATTCCAGAATTATTACAAACTTCAGAACAATTTATTCATTTTTGTATAGTCAATCTTGTTAGAAGCATTCTACAAGGCCGTGGAAGGGGATAATGTCAAAGAAAGTGGGAGAGATGCTTTATTTTCAGGTGTTTTGAGTGAACCTCATAAAGATTGAGCCCCTGCTTAAGGTTTCTATCAATGGAAGAAATTGCAGAAGAACAGCCTTCCTGATCCAGAAACCAGGGCTTTAAGATACTAAAGAAAGGTATAGGCTTTACAGTCAGAGATACTTGGCTTTACGTCCTGGCCCTGACTTAACTGTTAGGACTTGAGCAAGCTACCTGGACTCAGTAAGCCCATGTGCTTATTGCAAAATAGAGATATCATCAATTACTCACCCCATTGTTTTGCAGAGATAACATAATAATAAATTAAAGCACATAGTTCCAGCACTCAAAAAGGCAGCTATTTTTGATTGAGATAATAAAACCAAAGCCAGTATCTTGAGTATCCTTTGAGATGTTATTTTTTTTTCAAAATGAAAGTGATAAGATATGATTTTAGGTATTCTTCTAGAGTTTGCCCTAGAATCAGAGTAAATTAGGTTTCACAGAAGAGAGTAGAGACTCAGAAAAGTCAGGAGACATGTTTTTTGAGTTAAAGGATCCTTAAATTTTCTAATTGAAGCTCATGAAATTAACTCCCTCTGCCAGTACTATAAACCACTTTTCTGACAAATATTTGAAATAATGCTATCAGCTACTCACAGTTACATATTCTCAATTATGTATCTTTATTAACAAAAGATAAATAAAATACAAAATAGACACCAATGTCAGACTTTATGCTGAACCTATGTTAAGGTAGGAATATGAAAACAAATTTTTGACATTATTAAAGTAGGTAAGAATTAGCTTGCATTGCTACCTCAATTTCATACTTGAGTCTAGACACCATGTGCACCATAGTACCTGACAATCTGATTCAACTACTCTCCCATCAGCACTATTTTTGAGATGCTAACAATACAGAATTCTCGTGTGCTTGGTAGCCCAGCAAAGCCAGTAAGCTGTTAAAAGTCAATGTACTTACGCTACGGTTTTAAACGGTCTTTTCAATGATCCCCTCTCACTGTAAGTATTACCTTCACGGCATTCTTAGACGCCTGGGGATCATGGCAATCTCAGTTACCAAAAGCCCTACAAACTGTCCTTGTAATTCTTTAAAGAAACCTTTGACATCAGATTTTGCTTTTTGCAAATTTTACAAAGCAACACCTACTGGCTATAAAGAGGAGATAAAACGGATATTCTACAATCCTTTAGAATCTAATATTCATGATTGTTACATAAAGGCAACCATAATTAAAACAACAAATAACATTACGAAGTATGTCCTGTATGATAAAGGAAAGCATTTCTGTGTCTAAAGGCTCATGTCCAGAATGGTAAAAGACCTAGCACTGATCAATTGACACTGACTCAAGGATACCAAAATAGTTATTTTTCCATTCAAAGGTGTTTAACCCATTTAGTTCTGGGTGGTAAGGTACAAGGAAATATTTTAAATACCAGTATTTTATAACCAAGTGTAAAACAGTATTATCACTACACAGATTGACATGGGGGATAAAGTTATTTACATATTCTACAGATTTTCTTTCAGTAACCAAAAGCCCAAAATAGAATAATTTTTTTTAGCTTCAGACTAGGAAAACCTCAGAAGACAAAAACAAATGATTATCAAGTAACTCTAATTATAGTTAGCAGTAATTTAGAAAATGAAGCCCTGGATTTGAGGAAGAATAACTCATCTGCCTTTAAAATGTGTGCTAACACTAGATGAAAGGGCCATAAAAAGTGAGGAGGTAAAATCTGAGACTTAATAAATGCTGAGTAGAAGACATTCTTGCTAGGTAGAGAGTCAAGGCCTCTTTACACATCACTAATATAAAACTGGAAATAAAAATCTTAACCTGCACTTAATGTACCTCCTCTTTGTTTTTCTTCTTTGTTTCTTCAGTAGGAAAGAAATGATTTTACCATAAGACTTCTGGAAGCTTTACTAAAGTCAGGCAGCAAGAGGCATAGACATGGATTGTTCCATTAAGAATCATCAGGAAGCTGAAAAACATTTTGCTGTGTCTATCTTGGTTACTGCCAATGACTAGTTACTACCGTCCAAGGAAGGAGGCCATTGGGTCATCTGGTCTTTGACGTTTCATTCTATAGGCCTCCATCTCTTCTTCAGTGGGTTCCCGAGTTTCATACATGCTATTATAAGGCCGCTTCCTCTCATCAATCTGCATAATCTCCTTGACATGAAGAAGGCGGGCCTCCTCTGCATTTAGTGCCTATAGTGAGAGGAAAAACGTATCACAGTTCTGCATCCAATCTCCTTTGTTCAAAAGTGGCAGAGCTCCAAAAGACCCCAATGGATATGAATTGCTACATCAGAAACCTAGATTGCCTGAAAGAGCTTGGGGGTTAGCCCTCATGCAACTACTCACTATTTTGCTCATGATATTTTCATAGAATATAAAACATTCTATGACATTTTCAGTGCTAAAGAAATTTTATTTAATTAACAAAAATTCAATGAGGTTCACTTTACTGACAGAAGCCTGCCACTTAATTTTGGTGGAGACTGCAATTCTGACTTTCCCCAAGGACTTGCTGAAACTTAAAAATTAAAGAGCTAGAAGGAAATTCTTTCTGGGCAACACATCAGTAACTCTAAAATAATAGCTTTACAAAGCACATTTCTTCTATGCATTAGTGATATTTCTCAAACATTCCAAGAAGGAGGCAATACTGAGACACAAAATCTCCATTTACATTCCAGACCTGAAACAAGGTTACTTGAGCAAATTACCCAGATTTGGGGATCATTTCCTCATTTTAAAAAAGAGCTTGGAGATAGACTATTTCCCAAGGGTCCTTACAAATAGAGAATTCTGTTGTCACTTTTAGTATTTAAACTTCATGAAGTACCTTTTTCAATTTTTCATGTTTCTTTTCTTCTTCATCACTATCTGAACTGCTCTTTCTATGCTTCTTCTTTTTCTTCTTTTTCTTTTTCTCCTCTTTTAGTTTTTCCTGATGCATCTGACAGGGAGGATTGAATTGAGTATTAATATAAAAACAAAGCTCTAGTGTACATTTTAAAGTCCTTCCTCCAGAGCTAAAAAATTCACGTGATTACAGACATACCTCCATTAGAGTTTGAGGTTTTTTCACAGACTCCTCTCCAGTTATATCATTTATAACACATTCCTCTGAATTCTGTGGGAAAATATATGTAATTTGACTTGAGTGTTAGTTACTAATCATCTAAGAAAAAGCTAGAGAGATATGTTTCACACAGATATTTACTTTTAGCTTTGTTTTATACTCATAAGAACTAGAAGACAATTACTTACATCAATCTCCTTCCCAGAATCTCCAGTACAATAGGAATACTTGAAAAAAGAGTGACAACATTTGTATCCCCATCGGCCTTCCTTCCAGTAAGATCCCCAGATATGCTGCATAAAGAAAAAGTTGTTACTTAAAAAAAAAACCCCAAAAACCCAAACTAGGGATCATAAATTCTGTTGGTATGGGTAGTACAGGGATTCCAGAGCTAGTTGACAGAGAAAGGATGGCCAGATCTCAAGTAGGAGAAGCAGGCATTAAATTATAATGGTCTTACATTCTATTCCTAAAAACCTATAAAAAAATTGAGGATATCTGACTTGTCTTGAAAAATTAATTTTCTGACAAACTCTAGGCCCACATTCCCATTTGGCAAGAACTGGCTGTTGCTAACCAGTGAATGCCCCTTTTAGACAGGGTTTGTGTTCTTTAGTTGGTATAATCTGCCTGGCTCACTTCACTCATGTATGATTAGTGGCCTGGCTCCTGAAGGTAGTTAGGTTTTTTACCTCTAACTTAGAGAGACAACTGCAGTGTGGGTACTGCACGAATACAGCCAGTGACATTAGATGCTTTATGATGCGAGGGAATATGAAATACATTGCATCACCTATGAAGTGTTCTTGTCAAAATACTTCACTTTTAGCTGATCAAAATTTTAGACCTGACTCCAGAATAATAGAAATGTAAGGCATAGGAATAAGTTATATATCACTAGGAACCAGTCAAATACAGAATATCAGACAGTTTATAAGATAGTTCGTTTGATCTGTTAGAGTCACTGTCATGAAAAAGGGGAGAGATACTCTAGGAAAATGAGACAACAACTGAGTAACAATCAAAAACTCTGATTGGATTCTGACTTAGAACAAAAAACAAACACCTATTTAAAGGCCTTTTGGGGTATACTTTGGTAAATGTGACTAAGGACTAGAGATTATATGATATTAAGGAGTGAGGGACAATTTTCTAAAGTGAGATAATGGTAATGATGTTACACTGGAGAATATCCTTAATTTTAGGAGATACATGGTATAGTGTCCATGGGTAAAACGTCACGACATTTGTAATTTTCAAAACTTAGAACGTATGAATAAAAAGTAGGTATTAGTACGTGTATGTGCACACACATTTAGACAGGGGTATGTGGCAACATGTAAACATTTTTTGAAACTAGGTGGTGAGTATATGGAAGAATGCAATAGTATTTTTTCATATTTTTCCTACTTTTGGAAAAATTTCATGAAACAAAATCAAAATGTTAAAAAGAAAGCACAATTCACTAATGAATTGAAATAGAAAAACAGAGCTAAATGCTAGCAAGGACACAAACTGTTCTAGTTTAACACATACTGTGTGGTTGTGGATCTTCACATCCTCCTCATACTTGGAGCAGGCGACAGCCCGCTCCTGCCCTTTGATGACTGTCCCATGTCTTGAGTATTCCACATAGTCTTCAGTCTGAGCTAACAGTAATTCAGCTGGAGGGGCATCCAAGTGTTCCTGGCCACCGTACTAAAAGGACATTGAACATCATTAAATATATTTTACAGCAAAGATTTACAGCAAAAATAAAGGAATATTCTTTATGGGCTTTGCTACACAAAGCAAGTGGAAAAAAAAGCGATCCGATTTTCACAGGCAAATATAAGATGCCTCAATTACTAATCATCTATTGTGTGTGGGAGATTACAAAATGGCCATAAATTTCTCTTATTCTTGTATGCATGCTCATTTGCCACATGACTTTGCTGGCCCCCCCTCAAAAGATGGTCTGTTTTTCCACCCCTTGAATCTGGGCCTGGTCAAGTTACTTGCTCCTAAAGGAAACTGGCAAATGTGATACAAGCAAAGGCCCAGGAACTGGGAAGCACTTGTGCACTGGGGCACATACTCTGTTACCAGTGTCTGGTATCCTGAGAATGCCATGTAAGGAAGCTGGACTACCCTGTCAGAGATGAGGGCACAGGTGGGGCAGAGATGAGCTGTCTCTTAGGACAATTAACCTGCTAACTGTTAGAAACCAGAGTGAGGCTGTCTTAGATCATCCAGCCTCAGATGGGCAGGCCCAGACCAGGAGACCCAGTTGACATACAGAATTGTGAGAAACCACAAATGTTTATTTTAAACTACTAAGTTTTGAGATGGTTTTTTTGTTGCAAATGCTCACTGATAACAGCTATACTGATACGGCATACCAACTGATTAAGTCAATGGAAGGAAAGGACTACCCTTGATTAATTAAAAGGGATTCTGTGTATTGTATTCCAAATGTATTCAAACGTTTACTAACTGGTAATTTCTCTTTAAGAAACATTTTTTAGCATTTTGGTCAAAATTACCTTTTCCAGGATGCTTTCTTTCTGCTGTTCTTTGAAGTCTTCTTTTTTGACTTTGAAAGACTTATACAACAGCTCTAGTTTTGTAGGATCAGCCTGCAGATGCACTTCAGATCCCTTGTCATAGGCTTCCCAAGCAAACACTGGAGTAATTTTAAACATCTTAATGAGTTGCCAGCTACATTTATTGCATGCTTCTTGAAAACAAGCTTTAAAAATATGCCAAATTTCTTATGAGCTGTTATAAAAAAATTAGTATTTTATATAAAAGAGCAAACACTTACACTGTGTCTGAGCCATTGAAATGGTATCTCCTGTGTATCTAACAAAGTTATCTCCCGCATAGCTCACTCTGTAAATAACAAATTTAAAAAACAAATTGTTTCAGAGACCCATTTCTTTAAAGAAAGTTAATTCTTTTCTGACCCAACCATAGATGATGTTCATTTTAATTCAGATTCAATTTTTCAATTAAAAACTCCCCTCCTCCAACTTAAATGTGTACATTTAACCTGATACTTACTCATCTGGATTCTTTCCTGCATTGGCATAGGGATTTTCCCTCATTGCTCTCGTCTTGGGGTCATAGTAAGCAGAATTTGGATCTAAATTCCGCAAATACTAGAAGAGAAAAATGTTTTAAGACTGTATTAATGTTTCCTTCTATCAACAAAGATCTCAGCAGACTAGTAGGAGGAGTTAATCATGATTAACTAGATGCGTGTATGTATTTCTGGGGTAAAGATGAAGAAAAAAACCACAGTGATACGTAATGGAATGAATGACTCTTACTTAGATACTGCTCAGATACCAGAAGAGCAGATAAAATTTAGGCTGGGGAGAAAAATATTTTTCGAATGTGTATGTTACATTGGTAAGGCATACTTTTGCAATATCTTCTCGAATCCTGAGATTCCGGACAGTAATTCGTCTCTTAGAGTCAAAGTTCTGTCCAGGCATGTCAATATCATCTGCGTATTTATCTTCATCCTCATCTTCGCTATTATGATCTTTTTCCTGAAAGACGGAAGGGGGAGATGGAAAAGAAAATTATAAAAGAGCAGCATCTAGCTCTTGCTTTCCTTTCAATCAAACTTTTATTGTGTTCTTTAAAGCTATTATTATTATTAGCTATCAAAAATGAAAAATTTTAATGTATACCTAGATAGGGGAAATATTTATTACCGTCTGGGAATTTGGTTCCTCTTCTCCCCACTGGTGTTTTGGAGAATTCTGCATTATGAAAGAAGGAAATGAATTTATAATTTTATTCCACTGAATCCACTGATTATATAATACTTTAAATACATAGTTACAATAATGTAAGTTAGACCTAACTTGACAAATTCTCATATTTCTCACTTGTAATAAGCATATAAGTTCTGAAAACAAGTATGTCATTGTGGATAGCTAATTTTATTACACTGTCTTCAAAGCCAGAAAATTTCTAGAGAACTTTTAATGATATAGGATTATAATCACATAAAAGCAATATAAAGTTAGGATTACCAACATCCTCAATAAATCTTCTTTGCTATGCATTAACCTTTAGACATACCATTTTCATTAAATCTCACTATAGTTTTCTATCAAATCCAAGAAGAAAATGTTATTGTAATCATAGTATCTTTAGAGCCAAAACAACCTTTGTAAAATCTAGGCCATGAAGAAATCTACTCAAGCGACACCATATTATGACTTAAGGAGAGTCTGAAATTCTTATCATAAAGACACTCTTTCTTCTTTAGGAGTTGACTAGGATTTTCCACAAAACCCTTATAGCAAGTAGTATTTATGTCCCTTTAAAAAGACTTCAAAGGTTAAAAAAAAATACCTTAAAGCATTAGTGGGGAGATGTGGAAATGTGTGTGTGTGTGAATATATACATATATATAGCCTACTGGTGGCAGCATGAATTTGTACAGCCTTTCTGAATGGTAGCTAAGTGATGTGTCATCAAAATTTTAAATATACATATTCACTGCATCAACAATTATACTTTAAAGAATTTATCCTAAGGATATGTCAGTTATATAAAGAGGTTGTGTACAAGAATGTGATTTATAGTGTTGTATATAATATCAAAAACATGGGAAAAAATCAAATTAACAGATAAAGGTTATAAACATTACTACACTCAATGAGCGTTCAATAACCATTAACAGTGATTCTACACAAGATGTAAAAATACATGTATAACTTGCTACATTCTTTTTGTTGAAAAAAAGGAAGGGAAAGAAAAGATGGGACTAACATTATTTATTTGTATTTATATTTACATAAGAAACTCTGAAAAGGATTTACAAGAAAAATAAGAAAGGTTATGAGGGGATGAGGTTTAAAGACTGGGAGGATGGAGAGAGGGAGGGATAACTTTTAACTGTGTATCTTCTTAAATTGTTTTGAGTTTTGAACCATGTGAATTTTATAAAAATAAATAAGTCTACATTTAATGACACAGAAAACAAGTCCTCATTGTGCTATATATCATTTAATTGAAAGAGTAGGTGATAACCAAGTATGTACCAATGATACCATGTAACAACATGTATTATAATTACACACATATAGATACATGTGGGGCGTGGAGTGGGACCTGGAAAAGCCTACATCAAAATGTTAATAATTAACACAGTCAGTATTTAATTTCTCTATAACTTTCTAATTTTTTTTCACTGAGTATGTGTTACTTTCAAAACCAGAACTTTTTTAAAAAGTTGTTTTGGAGTTCTCACAAGTTGCTAGTTCAAAAAAAGACATTTATTTCGCTATATATTCAGCTAAATCTCTATAGCAGAGACTGCTCTACTATATGTAGTTAATCTTAATATCCAAGTATCCAAGTGGGCAAAAACCATCAGTCCCCTAGATACAGTTAAGTATAATTACTAGGGAAATAAATTACGCTATTTTACAGCAAATAAAAAAGACTATATGAGAAAAAGAAAAATGGGCTCTTCTCTGTTTTCTAAAATTGGCAATAATTAACAGTAATCCCAATAATTAGTACCAACTGACAAGTTTTTACTGTGTAATATGTATACTAACCCTTCTTGGGGGGTGGGTATTGTTATCTCTAGAAGATGATAAACTGAGGCTCAGTGAGGCAAATTAATTTTTCTAGGACCACTTAAATAGCCAGGGGCAAAGCTGGATATTAACATCTACCTGTTAGCTTGTGCTGTTAACCTGCCTGATAGGTGGCCTCAGTGACTACTTCCTTGGTGATTACTTACTTACTTCTTTTTGCAATTCATCCTTGCTAAGAGTCCCTTTTAGGAATTTAAACTCCAAATTATTTTTTTTGTCATGAATTTGTTATAAAGAAAACTTTACAACTCTAATAAGCACAATATATGTTAAGTATTATGCTGACATGAATTTAAAAGGAAAAAAATTGGCTGCAATACATCTTTTACTATGAAAAATGTTTTACCCAACTATAAAATGATTGCACATTCATTTGAAATACTGTGGAAAATACTAAAAAGAATAGAATACAAAGAAAAACGAATTACTTCTATATTAAATGAGAACTGGCATTCTGGTCTTTTTTCCTATGTAATAATAATATTTTTTCATGTGTTATTAAAATGTGTTATCTGATATTGTTACAAAGTCTTGATAAAAGGCATTGTAAAAGCCATGTAACATTCGATCATGCAGACACAGGATAATTTAATTCACCAATTCCCTATTACTGAATGTTTAAGATATTTCAATTTCTTGCTATTGTAAAAAGTGCTATCATGAATATCTTTTGCACAATGACTTTTCAGAATACTAGAAAATTCTGTGTGTGGGGTGGATGGATCTACAAATTCAATTCCAGAAAAAGTATATAAATATTTTATGGTAATATTCTTTCCAAAATGACTGAATCAATTTATATTCCTATGAATGGTATAAAAGTACCAGTTTTGTTCTTCCCTTCAAATCTTTTCTAAGTAGAGAGAGAGAAAATGAATTCTTATTTCAATTTCCATTGTTGTTTACTAAGAGTTTGAAATTTTTTTATCGATAATTTTTATTACTTACAGCCTGTTCCACTAATTTTCCTGAGGCTAATTCTTCTTGGAGTTTCTGGGCTTTCAGTGTTCGTTTTGCCTGACAAGGAAAGAAACATTTGAAAATTTACTTATGATAGTCAAATGAACATTTAGTTTATGTATTTAAAATGAGTCAGTTTATTGTTTTTAAAAAAGGTCATTAGATAAGGTCATCTCTTGAGATTTCTTGTAACTCTATAGATGTATGGGTCTCTAAAGAATAGGAACTACAAACTCCTGTCTGAACCAGGCATTACTGCAAATGGAGCCAGATAACACTAAGTGATAAACTGCAGCGCACAAGCCCAGTGTCACATTCCAAGTGACTGACTCTTGCCAGGGAGGCCCTATATTTCATTGCTCAAGAACAGATGGAATTCAAATTATGGGAAATCTCATGATTTTTTTAGTGTTAACTCTACTTAAAAAAAAAAAAGGCAGTATGACTATAGTTTTTAAGGATAGGGGTAAGTAGGTGAAACTGTTAAAAACTGAGATTGAATTAAAATAAAATTCAATTTTCTTAAATGCATAATCCTATTCACCATCCACTACTCTCAAATGCTATGTGACACAATTGTAAAATAGGCCCATGGGCAAGAAATAGTGTGGAGGCCAAGAGTTAAAACCTCAAGAAGCCAAAAGCTTTAGATACTAATCTGTTCTCATGTTTTTAATATCTTCTGCCCTCTCAGTCGAGGAGTATAGGACAATACAAGAATCAAGTATAAAGAAACTTTCAAACAGGGCTAGCACACTGTTTATTTTTACTATTCCATCAGGCTTACTTCTACTACTGTATAAAAATGCAACCATTTTTATACTGCTTGAAGACTCAAAAAATAGAATTGCTAAGTTAGTGATACAGAAAAATGTACTTTCTTTAAGGTGTGTAGGAAAGCCAGGGATTTTGCTCACCAAATCAACTTTGGCATATTCTTCAACAATTTTCATGTGTTCTTCTGGATTGTAGCCATTCCACCGATCCCTCTTCCCATCATAGTCAAACATCAGCTGAGGCTGGAAATGTTCATCTGCAGCTATATTAGTACCTGTAAATTTTGCTCCAACTCGCCTAGGTCTCTGGGAAATAGAGTAAGATTAATCTTTTCCTAAGTATCTAACTATAATCCAGAGGAAAATTTCATATAACATTTACACAGTAAGTGTGGGACTTTGTGATCTATTTAATTATCAGTTAGTCTTACAGCAGAAAATTTTGATGGTCCTAATTTCAGTCAAATTAATTTTTATTTAACTTCTAACAGAATTTAGGCAATTTTAGAAAAACAGAATTAAACTCTCTGACAAGGAAAAAAAGAAAGAGACTCTCTGACAACAGTTTCTAAAATTCTCAAAGTTGAACTTACCTCAAAGCAGTCTTTCTTTTTGTGTGTCATGGCCCCACAGTTTTCACAAGCTCCTTTGCGATATTTGGTTGTTACAGAATTCTATAAATGGATATAAAGAAAAAACAAAGAAAATGTTTAATTTATCTTAATAAGTTAGAAATAACTTTGGGTCTCATTACTATATTGTCTAGTGAAATGATTCACTCATTAAGAGGAAAACCAATTGAGTCTCTACACTTTTATAGATGTGAAAAGTTTAAAGACTTCAGCACCATAAAATTTATTAAAAACAAAACACAACCTAAATATATGTATTGTGAATTTTAATACCAGATAAAAGATTATATAATCTGTTTTCTACTTTATATAGTATTACAGTAAAGGTTCTTACATTAAGTTTTAAAAATAAAATCTCCATTTCCACAAAGATATACATATGTTGCCTACATACCTCTTTTACACCTCTCTTGTACCATTCGCCAGATGAACTGTACTGCTTTTGTTTCTCTGGTTGTGGTCTCTGGTGCTTTAAAGTAGGTCTTTTTGATGGATCGATATACCATGGCACTGAAGAAATATACTGAGGAATATGAGGGTTGATGTCTCTGTAATTTAAAAAAAATGGTTTTTAAGAATAAAGTTTGAAAATAATGTATATTACAATTACAAATGTAGTCTACACAGAATTTAGAAACAGAGGCAATGTAGTGGGACAGGGGGAAGAGAATATGCTTGATATCTCTGTAACAGAATCACAATAAAAAATAAAGTAATTTATATTGGAATGAAAAAACCCCCAACATAGAAACTAAGAATAGTGATGCAACTGAAGGGGGAGGAGAGATGAAAGAAGACAGGGATGTGTGTTAGTGAGATAAATCTTCTATGAGCAAGAAGTTAACTAATACTGTCTAGAGTTGATTAAAATATTAAAAAAATGATATGTATTATTCAGAGATGTGGAGGCTACCAACCAGAAAAACTCAAAATAGAAAGACTGAAAAGTAGTCACTTTTGCAGAGTGGGCCAGGGAGTGGGAAGGGTTGAATATACTATTGCTATTAATGCTGCTTGTAATGATAAGCCCTTCAATATGTACTTTTTGTTATTTTTTTTACTGATGTATAGCTGATATACAATATTATATTGGTTTCAAGTATACAACATAGTGATTCAACAGTTAAATGCTCACCCCAACTAGTGTAGTTACTGTCAACACAGAAAGATGTTACAGAACTGACTATATTCTCTATGCTGTACTTTCATCCCGTGACTAGTTTATATTATGATTGAGATTTTGTGCCTCTTAATTCTTTTAACCTATTTCACTCACTTACCCCAACCCCTCCCCCATGGTAACCACCGGTCAATTCTCAGCCCTTCAATATTTTGGATTACTAAATATTACACACGAGTCTGATAAATAATTAGTAGAAAAATCATATAAATGGTAAAGACAACTTGCTGTCAAAGCGAAGGATGAGAGGCTGATAAGCTAAGCACACATCAATTTGAACTGTCAATGAACAGACCACACACAAAAATGAAGTACTTACTTTCCTTCTTCATCAACTTCTGCAGGAGCATTACCCAGTTTTCGCTGTTCTTCCAGCTCCTTCTTCTTTCTCCAGTCTTCTCTGGTCATCTTCTTTGGTTCCTCTAAACTCATTTCTTTGGACCCCGACAGAGGGGCGGCATTACCTGCTTCCACAGCTGCCGCCGACATGGTTACATGGACTCCTCAATGAAGGGGAAAAACATATTAACATAAACGAGGACTTCACGAATTCATCAGTAAAGCCATCAAAAGTACATCCTAATAACACAATTAACTAAGTTTTTACAATACGATACAAATTTTACACTTATTCTGACAAGCCATATTCAAATACTTAAAAGGCACAAGTAGTAAAGAGTTATCATATTAGGCGGTGCAACTCCAATCATCTTACGATCTTTACTCTAAAGGCCACTGAAGGCACAGTCCTGGTCTAGCTGGATACAAGCCCTGTGTCTGAGGCCTAGAACGACGGCTTCCTTCCCCGTCCCCGGTCCCCGTTCCCCTCTCAACGTAGTGTGCATCACCTCCGTGAGGATATATCTAAGAATTAGGAGCTTCAGCCCACTTTCCGGGATTTTCCAGACCTCCTGCTCGTCCCCCGCGCCCCGTCAAACTCACAATAGTTCCTCACCGAGTCCCACTGCTGTTGACCCCAAAACCACCCGGCAAAAACAGTCAGTCAATGTTTACTTCCTGGCTTTCCTCCCTTTCCCGGTAGCCACTGCGGCACCTTCCGGACGATCGACACATGCGCACTAACAAATCTCTGGGTTGCCAGGTGCCCGTGACGTTAGTCTCGCGAGGTCTTGAGCTGTTAACGTTGCATCAGTGAGAGGGCTTAAATTTCGGCGGCTTGTTTTTGGAGGCTACTTTTGAACTCTTTCTTTTAGAATCGCGTTTTAGAACGTTAAAAAAAAAAAGTACGGAGAACAGACAACAGCTTAAGCCTCGCTAGAGCACTGAAATGAATGGGTAAGTTTGTGACGCATTAAGTTAAAAAAGCGATTAAAATTAGTATTAGTACCCAGATCCTGTGTAACACGGACTTGGTAAACACAAACTTCTCTCGAGTTTCCATTAGACCAAGTAACACTAAAATGATTCAAATAATTTACAGTTGTAGAAAATCGGTATGAAAGGAATACCAGGTGCACTTTTGGTAATTGTGACACCTCGCCCTGAACTGATTTTTAATTTTTTCCTTAGGGAAAAAAAATGCTATAAAACGAGTTCCATTTGGGGAAAACAATCGTTATCAGTGACATCCCAAACCTCCTTTTAAAGTAATCATATGAAATAAAATACTGGAAAATGAGCAGTAATTTTGGTTAGATTTCCTGTGATTTTTTTTCTATAGTTATCTGTTTTGGTCATGTTTTATTTTTTAAAATAACATGTATTCCTTTCAAATGTGAAAGTGAAGGCAGCTAACATCTTTGCCCCAAAAGGAGAACCCATCATAATATAACCTAATATTTTTCTTACTAAGAATTTTCAGTGTCAGAATTTAGGAACATACATGCCAAATTTTTACAGGGCAATCGATGAAAGAATGCAAATAACCTGAAAGCTAGTACTCTTATGAATCACCCACACCGTGTTTTTATCTCTTTATAACAGTTTCTGAAATTTGTTTGGAAGTGTTGAGGCCTATTTGGTTAAAACCACCAGGCACAAGCCAGGGAGCCCATCTCCCAGAAGAATCACATACAGTGTTGAGCAAGAGGGGAGAATCGTTTGTAAGGTTTAGGTGCCCTGTGGAGGATTCTGAAGAGGGTCAAGGTAAGTAGGGATCAGTTCTGGATGGGTTCCTATTTGTAAATCGGGATTAGGATAGACTGGGATTGATTAGGATTTAGGTCCTGTTAATGAGGTGAGGGTGGTTTAGCAATTGGGTAACGCAGTAATAGTTGGAATAGCAAAGTGGGTCTGGTGTATCATTGGTTAGAAAAACACTTGATCACTAAGAGGGAGTTGCTATGGCATTTTATAGTTATCGCAGGACTTTTGGAGACACACTGCTTCCTGTTTTAAGGGGAAGACTTATCTAAGAGAGATAGAAACCTTGCAACCAAAGACCTCAGAGATAGAGAATCCCCACTTGGTGGTGGTGTAGAGATTTGGTTTCAAAGTGAGCACTTTTGTGTGCTGATGATGTAATAGGGAGCTGAGACATTTAGGAGGAGATAAAGAGAGAAAATAAGGGGAGAAGAGGGAATGAAAAAGGATGGGGAAAGGTCAGTAATGTATGCATTTTTTTGTTCTCTTCACCTTCTTGAGTGAGGATCTTCTTGATGTCTGGCACAGTTTCTAGTATTTAATAAGCATTCAATAAATATTTGTTGAATGAATTAATCAATTTTGGTTCTAAATACCAGGGAAGAAGGCCAATGAACTGGTGTATATTGAGAACCATGTCTATTCCAGGTGCAGTGTGAAAAAGTAATGTAGGCTCAACGCCTCTCTCTTAATTTACCTGCAGGTTAAAGTGTACCTGGTGACCTGTGGGAAGTACGGTTTCGATGGCACAAGTTAACCTTGGTCTTTTGAATTTATCCCTTTACCTTGTATTTGTTCAGTATATTTCCAGTTACTATACACATTGGAAAAGAGCATCAACTTTTTCAAGCATAATTTCTCCCGATAACTTGAAATTGGAATTCCTTTTCTTTATCTTTATTATTCATCTGATCTCTTGTTAGCCCTTCTGCCCTCTATCATTAGGCCTTACATGCAGCTTTGATGAATATATTGTTGGGATGTTAGAGGTTTAAAATAAGTCCTTATTGAATGATAGAATAAAGGCAGCCTGGATTATGTGTTCATTAGGTTCATTTTGTTCCTAAGCCAGATTCATGATGCTATAGAAGACAGCATCTTAGCATAAAATGTTGAGGGTAGTCCTGCAATTAGGGAATAATCAGTTCATTCTTAATCACAAGCACAGAATGACTCAGACACTGCTGTTTGATCTCTGTGTATTTGTATTTCTTCTTAAATATTAATTCTGACCTGCTAGCGTTCTTTAGACTCAGTATGGGTTGTTTTCCCCACCTGACTATAGAAGTATTTTTCTAGTATTTCTAATTGCAATAGAACTATTATGTATCCATTTTTCCTCATTTTCCGGATGACTACAATGCCTTCCTCCAGTGCTGCATTTTAAGAAAAACTTGATCTGATCTATTTACTCTCTAGATGATAGCTGATTAGTTGAAGACTTCAGGAAAATAGTCTGTTGCCACCCCGCGTTGACTTTTTGAACTTCACTATCTTTTCATGTAAGAACATTTTGGCCACTCAAGTGTCTCCAGAAAAAAAACAACAACCAGAATATCTTGATATCATCGTCGTCATCATAATTTGTTTCTTGGAATTGGGAGACCATATCCACTCCCCTTCTATCTCTGTGGGGAGCAGGTTTAAAAGACACCTGGAAGTCCACGATCAAAATGTCAGTAGGCTTTCTTTTTTTTTTTTTCTTCTTCCCTGGTAACGAGCTGTAAACTTCCTGGAAAAAAGCTTTCGGGGGTGGGGGATCGCAGGGAGCTTAAGTTCCTCCCATTGATTCTTCTGGGAGCCTCCTCCTGGTCCCGCCTCCTGGGCGGGTGAACCAATAGGGGCGTGAGTTGTGATTTAAACGCGGAGTCTGGCGCGACCGCTCGAGGCTGGTCCCGGGGTGAGTTTGGTCCGACGATCCCAGCGTGGGTGAGCGGAGAGGCCACGAACGGTTGGGCGAGCTGCGTCTGGCGGGGAAGGAGGAGGTAGGGGCTGAGGACCGGCGTCTGGGGTTCGGGGTCGCATATAGTGCTGAGACGCGGCCTCGGACCGAGTCCGCAGCCCATGGTGGTTCGGTTTTGATGAGTACCAGGGCCTGTACCACACGCAAACGGCCAACTCTGGAATTTAGAACCTCTGACGCAGGCTGCAAAAGTTAAGAGCTCGATTAAGTGCCTGTTGACTCAAGATGGGGCTTCTCCCTCTGCTTAGAGCTTGTTTTTGCGGGAGGTGCCCAGGGTAGATTTTTGGTCTGTGTTACACCGTAGCTTCTCTCGTCTTCCCCAACCCCTGCGTCTAATACTTATTTCACATCCCTAGCTAATCCAGAATGGCTACTCTGATCTTTATTGATAAGGAAAACGGAGAACCAGGCACCCGTGTGGCTCTTAAGGACGGGAAGCTGGGGTCTGGGTCATGTAAGTATACAGGCTGCAATCAGATACACAGGTACTGTGAACCCACTGGGGGTGTGGCCTGGAGCTGAGGGAAGAAGCATTTAGTGCACTTGGTCAGCAGTTGGAGTCAAGTTTGCCGAATACTTCTCTTGCAACGTGCTTGCTATAGGTTTCCCTCTTATGTTTAATACCTTACTCAGATTATGCAAGACGGTATGAACTGCAGTACTGTTGTGCACAGGGCCATGCCGTTATGAAAAGTGCAGTTGAGTTTGGGGATGAGAGGCCAAGGTTACGTAACTTTCAAGTTGCACAGATGTTTACTGCCTGAATAATCTTACGGTAAGACTTTCTCTTAGCAGTAAAAGCTTTAGATGGGAGATCTCAGGTTTCAACACCGCGTGTTGGCAAAATGTTTGATGCTCCACCAGCCTTACCAAAAACGGCCAGAAAGGCTTTGGGAACTGTCAACAGAGCTACAGAAAAGTCGGTAAAGACTAATGGACCCCTCAAACAGAAGCAGACAACCTTCTCTGCCAAAAAGGTAGGTGTTAGCTGTAAAGACACTGTTTAAATACTTGAGCTCTTTTTACTCTTTAAAATGCCTCTTGGCATCCTACCTGGCTTTCTTCCCTGGGTGTAGAAGGACATACAGGCTAGCAAATATTAGGTTAGCAGAAGAGAATGATACTGTCTTTGTGTACTTGCTCTGTACCTCCAGATGGGAATTCAGAAGCAGCTGGTGAATATTTTTGCCTCACCTGCCCTTAACTAATGTTGAGGCAGATTGATTGGTGGTGTGTATTTACAGATAACATAAAATGCTGAGAAGGAGGGTAGTTGGCTAAAGGTCACATTGTTACTAGCCCAGGGGCTGCCATTCTGGCCTCCCAAAGCAAGCACCAGCTTGTTAGGTGATAATTTGCTAGTATGTTGACGTGTGTGTATGCACGAGCTGCACGTCAGTGCATCACTGACAGGGGATTTTGCTGTGAAAGATTACTCCAGCATGTGGATTAATGCTTCATTTGAATAATTTTGTTTAATTGTATTGGAAAAAACAACTAGTACTTTAAACAGATTTGTGTGGTTTAAGACAAGGATGTTGTCTTGCCAGTGGATTTCAGCCCTGGGCAAGTTTACTATGGATTCAGTGTGACCAAAGAAAATAACAGTAAAATGTTCTTGTGGTGAAAGGGTTTATTACCCGGCTTGGTCTCCGGCGGTAGGTCCAGTACTAGCGTCTCTGCCTCTGCCCAGAGCACTGGGCCAGCTCTCTATATAGCAATAATAGCTTATTGCCTACAGGTGTGGAAGCGGTAGCCTAGCAACAGGCCAGTTACATCATCAGGTGGTTTAAATTCAGTGAGGATCCTGGCCATAGGAACCCCAACTTCCCCACAGATGTCTTTTTAAAAAATTTAAAAAAGAGAAATGTTAAATGCAAGTATTTCAAGGAAATGGCAAATATTAAATGTGACATAGAACTGATGTGTTGGAAACCCTGCCATAGAGATTGCCTCTTGGTAGCCACATGTGATGGAAGTTTAAATCAGGAATATGCAGGCTTCCATTTTGGCCTACCGCTGATGTGTACTGCCTACCTGCCAGTTCCAGAGCAGGGAATTACCATGGTGAGCTTCTAAAGTCCCTGTTTTTTGTTGACTCTCTTACTCAGTGTGTGTATTTGAGCAATACGAAGTTGTTTTTAACATTAACTAAGCAAATAATTAAGGTAACACTGCTGGGAACACAAATGGAAAATCACACTTCCAAAAGCCAAAAGTGGCTTCTGGGATTAGCTTCCATTCTGGGTGACTCATGCCTATTTTCTCCTCTGTTGAGTGATTGAGTTGATTAACTGAATTAACTCTGCATTCTTGATAATTTAGCCTGACAGGTGCTAATACTTAAATTTCAGACTTAACTTTTGAGCCATGCAACTAGAATTGCTTGCTGAATTGTGTTTGTATGTAATTATGAGGACTGAGGATTATGGTTTTTAGTCAGCATGAAATTGAAAAACTTAAAAATGTGGTGAAGCAGTTACATGTCTTGAAGTACTCTACAATCTCTTGTACTAGTCAGTTGACAAGGCTTTCACTCTAATTCATGTTTTCTTGGTTTGTTTTAGGTGGCTGAGAAGACTGTTAAAGCAAAAGATTCTTTTCCTGCCTCAGAGGACACCTATCCAGAAATAGAAAAATTCTTTCCCTTCAATCCTTTAGGTAGTATCTCTTGGTATTAAATCTTGGTTTGGTAGTATCTGTTGGTGCTATAAAAATGCTTTAACCTTGAGTTTCTCTTAAAATCCAGTTTACCTGTAACTTGATACAGATATGAATATGACATATGTCCCAAATCTATAATTAGACTGTCTGAATCTGGGTTGCTTTGAATGAATATATTTGTTAGTGGATTTATATATAAGGTATCATGTTAGATCAGAAGGGGAATTGGAACAAAGGTGTGGAGAACATTGTTCCTGACCTCAAAAGCTTACTGCCTAGGGGAGATAAGATATGTTCACTAACATTGAAGAAGTCTAAAGTGGACAGTCCTCCTAGCAAGCCTCTTAGAAAGAGGGCTCTATGTCAAGTTGAACAATGCCTGAAAAATCTGCATAGCTAGTGAGAATGTATTTTGTTTCTCCCTCAACCTGCTACATGGATCTGAAATATTTTCAGATTGTAGAACCAGGTTTTCAAGCTTTAATATACCCATATTTAATATACTCACTGTTAGGCCTGGATGCATTGGTTAACAAGATAAGCCCGACCTTGAGGGAGCCCACAATTTGGAGGGGAAGTCAAACACTGAACAAATCTTACTGTGAGTGTGAGCAAGGAGGAAAATAGGGACTGTTAGTGTGAACTGAACCTACCCTGGAAGAGCAGGGAAGCTTTCTCTCAAGAAGTGTCAGGAAGTGGAGTCTTGAAGGATATAAAGAGATAGTTAGGTGAAGATGGGGAGGCATAAGGCATAAAAGTATTTGCAAAGATCCTGAGGTGTAAAGGACTGGAGTAGCTATGGGAAACTGAAAGAGTGAAGGACCATGCAGGTAAAGGTAGGGACAGTTTGCCCAAAACCTTAGGGATTTCTGAGCTGGATATTTTACCCTTTTATCCAAAGGGTATTTAGTCAGTCTACTATACGTGCAGGTTTCTGGCTTTTGTATATTCTAAACAGTCCTGCAGTTAGTATTCTCAATTATGTTGTAAGTTTGTGAGTTTATCTGGAGAATAAACTTTAAAGAAGGATGGCTGAGTCTCAAAGCATGTGTGATTAAGTTTTGATGAAATGTAATGCAACCATTGCTAGTGATTATCATTCAGCCATTAAGGAAAATGAGGTAGGTTTATGCATATTGACCAGAAGGAGGACTACAGTGTGTTTGAGGAAAGAGATATTGCCAAGCTGCCCTTGAAAATGACAAATTACTGAACCCACCTGCAGGATGAGGATGGCTGCTTCGCCTATATTTTCTGCTAATGTTTTAAAACTATCAGAAAAGCAATGCATGTCTCATTGTTTAAAATTGGGGTGTGTGTGAACATACATGATTTTTGGCCATTTGTAATTTTCCTTTTAACTTCCTGTTTGTCTCTTTGTTTTCCTTTGATAATGTGATTTTCTTAACTGTTTTTTCTTTTTTTCCCTCATTAAGAGCTTTTTGTGGATAAAGGAAATTAGCTCTGTTATGTTTCAGATTTCTTTCTTCTGGAGTCTTTTGTTTGTTTATGGTTTCCTTTATAATTCAGTGGTTTTTAATTAAGTAGCTACCGTTTCACTCAATTCCTTTTTGACCTCTTCCAGGCTTGAAAAAGAGCAGACTAATTCCTAGTATTTAGGCTTTAGAGAACTTTAACACTTCAGAAAATGATGGTTCTCCCTCCATCTTTGTTCTTCACTTTTGTGAAAATGCTTAACCTTGAAAAGAGGAAAACTCAATATTTAAATCCTTCTTTTGTTACTGTCAAGAAAATCAGTTTTATTTATTTTATTTTTATTTTTTAATGAAATCAGTTGTTTTAAATAATTCCTAAGAAGTAAGGCACTTGGATTTTAAGGAATGTTACCTAACACAGTGGTTCTCAAGTTTGTTTTAGGACTTTTACACTCTCAAAAATTAGTGAAGACTCCAAAGAACTTTTGTGTGTGTGTTGTTTCTGTTTCCTGTATTAAAATTAAAATAGGGAAGTTAAAAAGATCAGTTACATCACATTAATGTAAAAATTATTTACATCACACTAATGTAAGTAACTTTTTTTAAAGATAAAATACCTTTCCAAAACAAAATTTAGTAACAAGAATAGCATGGTTTTACATTTTTGAAAATTTGCTTAATTTGGCTTAACATTAAAACAGCTGGATTCTTATCTGATTCAGTATTCAATCTGTTACATCTGTTTTGAAGGATATGAAGAAAACCTGGCCTCATGCCAGATGTGTGGTAAGGAAAGGGAAAAGCATTTCAATCTTCACTTAAGTATGGATAGTTTTCTTTGACACTACACTAAACTCAACAAGTGGCTGTTTCTGAACTTAAAGTCTCAGTGTGGAATCTGAAATCCTGTCAAGGAACATTTTGTACTCTGACAATGAAATCCATTTTTGTTGTCTGCTTTGCAATTTGAATATGTCTTTTATCCTTGAATTTATCATTCATGATCATTTAGAAATACTGGCTTACTGGAAAATTAGGACATATGAATGTTCAAGTGTTTCAAATGCAATATCAAAAGCACATTCATTAGTCACCACTGATCTCAGTTGAAAAGTATTTAGAAAGCTGTCAGCTAATGATTGCAGAGAAGTTTTCCAAAATTCTAGGTTTTTTTTTCTTTTTGAAATTGTGTATTTTATCATTGGCAGCAAAGACTGTTTTCCTTGAAGTGATAGACTTCTTTCATTCCTCTGAGAAAATGTGTGACAAACACTTGAGTCTGAATAACCACAGTTTGTCTTTCAACTAAATGGTGTAGGAAGAGGGCTGCTAGTTTAGCTGCAAATCAAATGATTGCTCACATATTTCTTCTTGTGTACTGCAGCATGCAGCAGGAACTTGATGGTGAATACTCACAAGACAGACACATTCTCAAGGGAAAATCAATACTTTTTACTGCATATGCTAAAGAGTATCATGTGAAACGAATTTTTTTACTGCAAGCAAAATGGTAGTGAAGAATATAGTGACTAGTAAATATAGTTTATTGCCACTGCCTTGATTTATGCTAAGGCACAGCAACTTTATCCACTATTGCTTTTGTACCATCATTGCAAATGTTAACACAGTGGGAAAAGGTATTATTGTGAAAATAGTTTGATCTCATGGACCTGCTGAAAGGGTCTCAGACCCCCAGGGGTACACTGACTTCCCTGAGAACCACTGTCCTGACAAAGTGCTTTCTCTTTGTGGCAGATTTTGAGAGTTTTGACCTGCCTGAAGAGCACCAGATTGCACACCTACCCTTGAATGGAGTGCCTCTTATGATCCTTGACGAGGAGCAGGAAATTGAAAAGCTGCTGCACCTGGGCCCCCCTTCACCTCTGAAGATGCCCTCTCTACCTTGGGAGTCTAGTAAGTGAACAAGGGCCCTTTTGAAGAGCTGCAAACAGCTTGTCCTAATGCTTCCATTACTGTGGGGACAGAGTTGTGCATAAGGTTGGCCTACAAGTAATTTCTGTTCTTCCAACTTTAGGGATAAAGTTTTAAGATAATGAAAACTGCACTCAATTAATATTGGTTTTTAGCCCCAAATGCCTGGGCAAAATTAAGTCTGGACAGTCTTAGATCAGCACAAGATTTAGCATATAGCTTCTTAGGTTATAAGTTGAAGTGTAATAAACTTGCTTCAGTGAGAATTCCAAGTTAGATCCAAAGCTAATACAGGATCAGTGTAAATACAAGACACATGTGTAATAGCATAGAATGACAAAACCTTCCTATTGCAGAAGACTTGAGGTCTTGGTTCAAACTGGTGGTCAGAAGCCATCATAAGTATATTTTCTATTTGATCTGATGGGATAAAATACTATTTATAAATTACATTAGTGATATTGGCTTTTGAGTCTAGAAGAACAACAGAGTTTTAGGTACTTATAAGATTTATTTCATAATAAGTTTGATTCTGAGACTACAGCCACATCCCAAGAAGTAAATGTGTGTGTGCACTTGTGCATAGATGGGGAGCGGGTAGGGATGCAGTAGACAAAGAGAAAAACAAGAATTTATGATGAAAAGTGACAACTGATGTCTGTATTGAGCTGGACAAAGACTCAAGAATTTGCATGTACTGAATAAGAAATTTCTGTTTTCTAGATCCATTGTCGTCTCCGAGCATTCTGTCAACTCTGGATGTTGAATTGCCACCTCTTTGCTATGACTTAGATATTTAAATTTCTTAGCACTCTGTAGTTTGTATGTTTTAAATTAATAAAGCAATTCTTTAAGAGTCTCTTCCTAATATTGTGGTTAGTATTCTTTGGCATTTTCTTTAAAAGGTATGAATGTTAGTGGAAATATTTTAACAGTCTATAATCTGACGATAGAAGTTTGTCTGATTTGAGTAACTTACCTTAAAAACCTTTGGTTGGTTTTAACAGCTTATTTTAGAAGTTGCACTGTTTTCCTTCAAACACATACCCCTCAATGTGCACTTTATGGCTTTTTTTGTGGCCATTAACTAGTGACAGTTACTAGATCTATTAATTAGAAGAACCACTTCCAGCTTATTAAGAATCTATTGCTAGGCATTCTTTATTGCTGATTCTATTGAGTTTCTAATGACTTTAATACTCAGTATTTAGTAATCAGAATTTGAAAGGCTCTAAATCTCCTGAGAACTCTATCTCCCTAGGATCTTCAGTTAGGTTCTTTGAAGATCACAGCAAATGATTTACTGGTAGTAAGGTCTACTCTCCACCTTTAGGAAAAAGTTGTTTACCCTGTGTTGGGAATTGTTTTATGTATTTAACAAGCATTGTATTTCATATTTGTAACCCTGTTTTTCAGATGAGGACAGTAAAGCTCAGAAGTTTATTGATAGGCCAAAGACATGAAGAGCTAGGAAATAATAGCTTGAGTTTTGGAATCAAAATAACAAATTGCAAACGATTGCCTGTGGATTTTCTTTTTGGGGAAGGGAATGGATAATATTAAAAAAAAATGTTGCCAACCATTTAAAATTCCAGAGGTCTCCCCCACCTTTGATTTTGGAGCTTCTCTTGGAAAAGCAGACCCGGCAATAGCAGGCCCTTGTTTTCCACACTTGGTGGACTGGGGATGGAGTGCCGGCTGCCTCTGGTTGGTGTGGGTGTTCTGTCCTGCAGCCCCTACAGGAGATGGCCTAATGTGAGAACTGAAATGTTTTACTCTGTCTTCTTTTTCTGATGTGGTCTACTTGACTCACTTGCCTGGGCCACGTAGTCAGTTGAGCTTGATCTGTACTAAGCTACACGGGAAGCCTTTCTCCTGAAACATCTGTAGTGTCTATAGTCAGGTTAGAACAGGATCCCTTTGTTTTCCATTGTTATTAGAGGAAGCTGCAAGATACTAGGCATGAAATACTAGGAACACATAGAGACACTAACCCTGACTTTCAAACTTTTGCCCTCTAAATATAACTGAATTAGTCTGAATTTCTGGAGTTAGTAGGGAGACTGAAAGAGAATAAGACTACTCAGGCACTTGGCTTTAAGAGAGTGTTAAATCAAGCATCCTCAGGTATAATAAGGTGACTTAAAAAGCTAAGCATAATTCTGAGTGGCTTTCCCACTCTACAGTAAGCTTCAGAACTTGAAGAAGTGTTCTCTGTGGAAGAGGGAACAAAAGGCTGGGAGCAGGTGACCGTTCAGTCCTTTACTTGCTAGTTACTGTCCAAGGTCAGACTGAACATGGATGGATCTCTTCATCTGCTGTTAATCAGAATGAAAAGTACTTAATATTTGTTGAGATTTTGAGAACTTTAAACAGATGCTTTTCTACTAACATAGTTTTCTTTTTGTGGGAATTGTTGCTGTTTGAGTACAATTTACTAGGCATGATGTGTTTGGTTTCATTACTTGAAAAAGCTTACGAGAAGCCATGTTTGGAATTCTAGGTTTCCAAGTGGTAATAGTGTAGCATCAAAGGTTCTTTGGCGTCAGATGGTTGCAGTGTTCTGGATCTTAAGCGTGCTCTGCTCTCTGTTAACATTCACCCATATGTAGCTTACTCCTGTGTTGGCATTTTTCAGGCTTCAAATTCCAGTTAACCTTCAACAGGAACACCAAGTCCTCCTCTCTCAGACTAATTCTGAGCAACAGTGCCAAGTCGCAAAAGAGTCAGTACTACGAAAGAAATTTCCCAAGTTGATTTTGTTATTTTCATTAGTTTAATCATTAATCATTTACTGAGACCTCACCATGCTTAGGGACCAAGCCTACAGTGGTTAAGTAACACACTGCCCCTGCCCTCAGTCCTCCAGGGGTAGAGCAGGGGAGGCGGGGGAGATGGGCGCAAAATGCCATCACGATATAGGAAAACGAGTGCAGGGGTGGGAAGAACCAAGTGCTGGTGGTGCTCCCCAGCCCATGGGTGGAAAGGCAGGGAAGGCTTCCTGAAGAGGAACATGTGGGAGGAGACTTGTTGGAAAATAAATGTTCTCAGAGGAGGGAACAGCTTTTGCAAATACCAGGAGGCAAGAGAACACAGCTTTTAAATGAAAACTGCCTTTATTTTCTGCTTTAGGTTGGGCCATGACTGTAGTTGTAACGAAGGAGTCTGGAGAGTTAAATGGGAAACAGATAGCTTTGCAAACTATATAAGGGTGTTTAGATTCTGTCCTAGGAGTGCTGGATACCATGGAAAGGTTTTAAGGAGGGAAGTGAGTTTGTTTCAGAACCTCACTCTGGAGGCAGGGATACCAGTGTGGAGTCTGGTACAGGTGATCGTGATGGGGATGATGATGAAATAACCTTGACGTAACAGTAGAGAAAAGAATAAGACTTTAAGAAGGATCCAGGGGTTGGAATTGGCAGGGTGGCAAACGGTGGGCAAAAGGCGCAGGCAAGAGTTGACAGTGCACTGGGAAATCCCTCATACAGTTGTCCCCAGGTGTGTTTCCAAAGGTGTTGCTGCATAGTTCACAGTGGGAAAGTATACAGCTACACATGGAATGTAGCTCTATACGGGTGGATATGGAAAGAAGATAACCATAGAACTTTTTTGGTATAAAAGGTGGGTTACAGAGCAGTATCTAGGATCACTTTTATTTAAATACATATGTAGTTACAAGAGACAGAAGAGCGTAGGGGTGAGGAATACAGCCTCCAGAATTAGATCCTGGCTTAGCAACTTAATCTGTCCTTAGGCATGTTGTTCAACCTCAGTGAACTTCTGTGTTTTGGGTCTGTGATACTGATTATAGAATTTACCTTGAAAGGTTGTCAGGATTAGGGGAGCTAATGCATGAACACTCAGAATAGGGCTTGACATGTAAGCTGTGAGTTTTAGTTACTATTATGGTTAATTTTGTTTTTGAGTATGAAAATATTTGTAAAGCTATTTATCTCAGGGTTATCTTAGATGTGAATTTTAAAGATAGCATACTTTATGATGGACAGTGACTGTGAAGGGGTATGTGGGGGGGGACTTGGTGAAGGGGGGAGCCTTAGTAATCATAATGTTCTTCATGGAATTGTAGATTAATGATACCAAAATAAAAAAAAAAGAAAAATAGCATACTTTATAAAAATGTATAAATAGGATTATACCACTTAAAGAAAGAAAATGCCTTTCTCTCAGGAACCTTGAGAACCTGGGGGCCAGAGAGATCACTTTCCTTTTGCTGATTTCCTGTGGACATCAGTGCGTTGGGGTCATCTTCTAAGGTTTGGGATATCTGAACACCCACTTTGTGACTTGGGTTGGGGCTGGTGCAGCTGATTCTGAAACACCCTCAAAAGCAGCTGGGGTGAGACATGGCACTTTGGTGTTAGTGCTTTTTGAGAACTGAAGAGTGTTCCTGGGGAAAATCACCCAGCAGAACCAGTTGGCATCCCTAAGGACTCAGGATTGACCAGCTTTGTGAATTGATCTGGACATGCAACACCGCCTGACAGTTTTACTCTAATGTTCATTCTTCCACCGTGAGTCAACTGTTTTCAAACCTTCTCCATTCTTTTAACTTTCACGTTTCTACCCACTACCCCTGCCTCTCAGGTAGAGGATGCAGGAGCCAGCAGTCAGGAGTGCCCTCATCTTGCTGCCATTTGTTCTATAAACCGCCTGAGTCTTGTAACAGAGATGTCCTCTGGTTGTCCCTCCACCAGTGTTCAGGGTTAGCTGTCCTCTTCACTTATCTCCTCCTGTGTTATTTGTGCAGCCTTTCTAGTCTCCACTCTGTCACTAATAATCCTTTACTGTCTCCACATCTTTCTTAATGTCCAATTGTAAGGGCTCAGTCTTGGCCTCTTTTCTCTACACACTCTGCATGTGAGCCACTTCTGTGGTTTAAAATCCTACCTCTTTGCTTCATTTATATCTCTAACCTAGGTTTCTCCCCTGAATTCTGAGACCCCTGTCTATATTGCTTACTTGACATCTCTAGTCTAGTATGTCCAATGGGAACTCTTGTTTCCCCCATCCCAAATATGCCTCTTGCTAGCCTTCTTTATCTCCATAAATGGTATTTACTCTTGTCACAAACGGGGAGCTGTCCTTGTCACATCTCTCTTCCCTCTCTATCATTGTGCCTTGGATAATGTCTGCACTTGTGTCCCTGGCCCTTGAGTCCCTGCATGACCGAGGCCCTGCCTGGCTGGCCCTTGAGCGTCATGCGGTTCCACGCTCCTGCTCCCCAGAAGCCCGCTGCACACTCTCAGTTTGTGAGTGTACCATTTCTGCCGCTAGCCTGGCTCCTGCAGGAAGCATTCATCCGGCTTCACAGCCTTGCGTTTGCCCCGATTCCTCTGCCCATCGCCCATTCTGCCCGAGGCGCCAGTTGGTGCTCTCTGACCTCTGACCTCCCTCAGGCTGAGGAACTGCTTGCTTGCTTACGATGTGTCACCCGGTCGTCCTCAGCTTCTTCACCCCACATGTCTAAACCGCCACCTAGTCTTGCCAGTTCCACCTCTTAAATATTTCAAAAGGGCATGGTTCTCTCCAGTGCTATTACTCCTTTTCAGGCCACCATCATTTCTCACCTGGGATGTTCCAATGGCTTCTTTTTTTTTTTTTTTTTTTGGTATCATTAATCTACAATTACATGAGGAACACCATGTTTACTAGACTCCCGCCATCACCGAGTTCCCCCCCACAACACCATTGCAGTCACTGTCCATCAGTGTAGTGAGATGCCACAGAGACACTACTTGTTTTCTCTGTGCTACACTGTTTCCCATGATCCCCCCCCCACACCATGTGCACCAATCATAATGCCCCTCAATCCCCTTCTCCCGACCCCCCTACCCACCCTCCCCCATCCCTCCCCTTTGGTAACTGCTAGTCCCTTCTTGGAGTCTGCGAGTCTGCTGCTGTTCTGTTCCTTCAGTTACGCTTCATTGTTACACTTCACAAATGAGGGAAATCATTTGGTACTTGTCTTTCTCCACCTGGCTTATTTCACTGAACATAATCCCTCTAGCTCTATCCGTTCCACCCAGCTTTTAAAACATGGAATATAGTTGTAATCTCTTTGTGAATGTCCTTACCCACTAAATCTAACATCTGTGTCAATTCTGGGTCGCTTTCAATTGATTTTTTCCCCTCATTATGGTCAAGTTTTTCTACTGCTTGGTATGCCTGACAATTTTTAATTGAATGCCAAATATGACTTTTACCTTTATTCATGCTGGGTAATTTTATACTTTTATAAATGTTCTTAAACTTTGTCTTGGAATTTAGTAAAGTTACTTGGAAACTTGATTCATTTGAGTCTGGCTTTTAAGGTATGTTCTGCAAAACTGGGCTGATTTCCCCCTACTACTGAGGTAAAACTTTCTTTTTAACATATTTTCTTTCATTTGTGTTTACAGTAATCGAATCCCTGTTTTACAGATGAGGAAACTGAGGCTTCCAAAGTTCAGTGACATAGCTGGTAGGTTGTTGGAGCCTGGAATCAAACCCATGTCTGTCTAGCTCCAATACCCAGGCTCTTTCTTCCCCAGCTGCATTGAGACATAATTGACATATAACATTGTATAAGTTAATGGTGTACAACTGGGTTGATTTGAAAGAGATTGCAAAAGGATTACCATCATAGCATTAGCTAACACCTTCAATCACGTCACATAATTACCATTGCTTTTTTGTGGTGAGAACATTTAAAATCTACTCTTAGCAACTTTCAATTACACAGTAAAATATTAACTTTAGTCAGCATGCTGTAGAGCATGCTGTAGTCAGCATGCAGTCTCCAGAACTGACTGGTTTTATAACTGGAAGTTTATACCCTTTGACCAACATGTCCCCATTTCCCTCACTCTCCAGCCCCTGTAACCACCATTCTACTGTTTCTATGATTTTTGGTTTTTATAGATTGTAAATATTCGTAGTATCATACAGTATTTATTTGTTTTCCTCTGACTTAACTTCACCTAGCAATGCTCTCAAGGCCCATCCATGTCACAAATAGAAGGCCCTCCTTCTTTCACATGGCTGAACAATATTCCATTGTATATGTGCACCACATCTTTTTTACCCATTCATCTATTGATGGACGAAGGTTGTTTTCTCATCTTGGCTACTATGAATAATACATCAATGAACATGGGAGAAAGGGTACCTTTTTGAGATCCTGTTTTCATATCCTTTGGATATATACCTACAGGTGGGGTTGCTAGATCATATGATAGTTGTATTTTTAATTTTTTAAAGAACAAGTTAAGACAATAGTCTATCCACCGTTCCCTGAATTACGAGGTTTTCCAGTCTGGCTGTTGGGAGTAGACAGTGTTGCCAGCCCTGTGCCAGCTCTGAGCTCTCTTCCCTCCAGTCCTCGCAGGCGGTTTTCTGGAATGCATATGATGAGCAGTGCTCTTCTGAATACAGGGGCAGACCTCTGCCAGTCCCCGTGGGTCTCCCCTGTGTAGCTCTCTCTCTGCCGGCGCTCTGCCCTAACTCCAGCTGCCTTGGTCTCTCCTGACTTCCTGCTCGGTCTCTTCAACTCAGAGTTGGCTTGACTCGCCTTTCTTTCTACTCTGGCCTGGACATTCTCCGAGCAGTAAGCTGGCGCAATCATAGGGCTCGCCTCATTTTTTCCCATTCCTCAGGAGTTGCTGTCTTTTGTTGCATGATGTCTATTCTCTTGTAAACCATGTTTCATATATTTGTCTTGTTTTTAAGTTGTTTTAAGCAGGAGGGTAAATTTCCTTGTCACTCCATCTTGATTGGAATTGAAAATTCCCTCCAGGTGTGATTTACTTTTTATTAAATTGAGGTAAAATTTATGTAACATAGAATTCACCATTTTAAGTTTTAATCATTTTAAAGTGTACAATTCAGTTGCTTTTAAGTACATTCACAATGTTGTACAACCATGACCACTATCTAATTTAAGAACATTTTCATTTTTACCCCCAAAATACCCTGTGCTCCTTAAGTAGTCATTTCCCCATTTCATCCATGCTTTAATGATGCTCCACTACATGGCTCCCAGGGCTGTGTGCTGGCTCCTAGGATGGTGATGTGTGAATCTTCTCCTTCAGAGCTCTTCTGACTTGCCTGGCTCACACCTGACCATCCTAAGCTTTCCACTCAGACACTTCTCTTCCTGGGGGCCTCTCCTGAAACCTCAAGATTAGCCACAGACACTGAAACTTACTAGCACGACACACTAAGCTGCATCTGCCTGTTTGTCTGTCTCTCTCCTGCCACCGTGGGAGGTGACTGAGCTCTGTCCTGTTGGCTGTTGTGTTCTCAGGTCTGGCACATGGTAGGTGCTCAGGTATTTGCTGAACTGAAGGACTGTATCACCATTTCCTGGGGATCCAGATTCCTAGGAACCCGAATGACTGCACTGTGCCCACTCTTAGCATCACACAGTCAGGGCTAGGGAGCCTGTTTTCATCACAGGTTTCCATGGAGAGAGTTGGGGGTACAGAGCACACACCTAGGGGGCCAGCTTTCCGTCTCCCCTGCTAGACAGCCCCGGCCTGTTTCCTGAGAAGGTCCAACTCATCAGGATGGAAACGTGAATGGTTTTCTTTCTTCATTAACTGCTACCAAGTGTCTTGCTGGCCTCCTTCCTGCTGGGTGGTGGGTGATGCTTAACAGTATTTCAGTAGATTCCCTAGCTTTCTGGTTACTTAAGGTTAAAATGAATTTTTGGCTAAGAATATAAGCATCAGTCCTGTTCATTTTAAAATTCAGTCTCAAACTCATGGCAAGCTCCTCTCTTCCTCTCCCTCAGTACAAGCTAGAGCTGGGACTGGAGTACATGGTGGTGCATGCTCTGCTGTCCACGTACTCCCTGGGTCTGCAGCCCAATGCCAGGAAGGCCGCTGGAGGCAGAAAGATTTGTTCATGTGAAGGGTTGCATGTTGGCTACGGGGAGTGTCTTGGCTTCAGTCTGGGTGCTGGGCTCTGTGATGCTGGTGGCCTCGCTGTGTGTGTGGTGTGTGTGACCACACGTTCCTCTGCGGTTGTGGGCCCTGCCCCTTCTGAGGACAGTGGCCATGCTTCTCCCCATGCCTTCCCCAGTGGGCCTTCCTAGTGCTTAATCTGGGGCCATCCATGGCCTCTGCCTCTCCATTAATAGCCTTTGGGTCCTTCCCATACCCTTTGAGAGCCACAGAAAACAGAATGGGGTGCAGGTTTCCCAGGAACACCATGTCAGAGGATGTTTAAGCCCTGCAGGCTTGGGCTACTCCAGCAGCAGAGAAATCTCTGGATCAGAAGCAGGCACCACTGTTTTAAGTTCAAGTCCCCACCTGCCAGTGATCCTCCCATTTTCTCCACTGTGTGATAAAAAGACTAGAAATGACACCTACCACATTCTCAGGCTCTCAGAATCCCCCCAAGAGCCCTTTCACTACGTGGCTCTGTTGGTGGCACCAGCGTGGGCCTACAATTTCTGCAGCTCAGCAGGCATGCATCTGGGGGATGTGATGCCATCCCCTGCTTCTTGCAGGTCCTAATCTTAAGTTGTGCTCATTTAGAACTACTCTCGGCTATAGGAAGGGAAGGAGCTCTCTCTACCACTGTGGACGTGGCTTTTCTCTGCAGACATCAAAGCCTAACTACCTCTTCAGGACTCTTTCCTCGGGTGGTTGATGCTTACAGGGCTGGTTTTGGCCTCTCTCAGTAAGCCCAGAGACAGCTTTAGTACATGCTGCACTTAGTGGCTTTTGGGGCCATAAGCCACATGTGCTCAAGTAACAGGAGCAATCAAATGGCAGATCCTTCATTCCCTTCCTCTAGCTAGAGTGAACACCTGCAGAGGGGTGGTTTATCTTTTCAGTATCCAAGTCCACAGCTTTGCCTGGGGTAGGCAATCAGTTTGTGGGATTGGATTACAGCAGAAAGAATGACAGACAGCTAAGTGGCTGCCTGTGTCCGTGTGTGCACAGGCTCCCAGGAGGACACGAGCCTACACTCCCTATGAAGAGGCCTCTTTCCTATAAGAGGAGCCCAGGTTGATGAGCCATTTCCCTTCTTGGAGCACACAGTGAAACAGACTGCAGGCCCTGCCTGCCTCTGTTGCCTGAGGAGTCGAGGGGGTTTCCATGGTGATGGCACGCACCGTCCCCCACATCGAGCAGTGCCACTGCAGAGGTGGGAGCTGCCTGCCATTGGTATGCTGCTCAGAGCTCAGGTCACACCTGGCTTCTGGCTTCCTGCACACTTTCAGGGACATAGTAGAAGGGACAGCCTTTCGGGGGCACTATGGGAGATTAACCCAGAGGTGTAGGTCAGGGGCAGGGCACAGAGGTAAGACATCTTCATTTTCCTAGAGAGATCGAAAGCTAGTTGAGCAACAATGGTCTGCATTTCTAGGTTGAAAACTGGTCATGTAATGAGAGCAGTAAAGCAAAGTGTCTTTCAGTCCTGCACAGAGGCAGAGGGGTGAGGGTGGTATGGGAGATACGATGCTGAAAGGGGCAATCGGGAGGAGACACAAGGAAAGCAGGCAGAGAGCCATACCTTGAAAAGGAGACAGGAAGGACTGGAAACCAAGAAAGCAGCAGCAGAACACCACACGGTGCTTGGCACCAGCAGGCACCCATGGGATTGTTGGGTTTTCTGGGAGGGATGCATTTGCAATAATTATTTAAAATCTACATAACTTAAGACCAATCCTGACATGGATGCTGTGCTTCTACTGCCATAACAATACCACAGCTGGGAGGCATAAACAAGAAAACTTGATCTGACCATTCTGGAGGCTGAAAGTCCAAGATGGTGTCGGTAAGGCTGGTTCCTTCTGAAGCCTTGCTCCCTGCTAGCAGACGGCCAGCTTCTCTGTCCCCTGATGGTTTCCCTCTGTTGTCCATGCCCTGATCTCATATAAGGACAGCAGTCATATTGCATTAGGGTCTGCCTAAAGGACACCGTATTAATAACCACTTCTTTAAAGGCTCTCTATACAAATAAGGTCACATGCTGTGGTACTGGGGGTTAAGACTTCATTTTAGGCATTTCGGGGCACTGGAGTGCTGGGGCAAGACCCAACTCTGCCCATTACAGATGTACTGTGAAGCTTTGTGACGATGGCATAAGCATGACTTACACTTTGCTTTTAAACCTGTTACAGCTTTGAAGGATGATTTTTGATCAATTCTGAAAAATTGGTAGGTGGTTGGTTGCTTAAAATTTTGTGTAGAAAATGACTTAATTCTTTCTATTGTTTCAAATCTACATAATCCAATTATTTCCATTCATGCAGAAAATAACTGCTGAGTGGTTGTTATGTGCCAGGTACTGTTCTGGGTACTAAGAATTTGGCACTAATCAAATAAAAATGTCTGCCCTCATCCCAGCTGGAAGGAACAGACTATCTACAAGAGTGAGCTACATACCATAGGCTGGGAAGTGATAAGTGCCGTGGAAGAAATAAAGTAGGGAAGGGGTGTGTCCTGTGGGTGAGTGGGTGCATGGGTGGGTTGAAATGGTGGGGAGGTTATAGGGCCTCTCTGAGAAGGTGCTTTAGAACCCAGATTTGAAGGAGGGGAGGGAGGAGCCCTGACAACACCCAGCGGAGGAGAGAGCAGGTGCAGAGGTGGGAATGGCCTCCGCGTGTTTGAGGAATTGCAGTGAGGTCCGCAGAGCTGAAGGGCAGCGAGGGGGCTGGGAGACAGTGCCTGAGAGTTGGCAGGGACCAAATCATGTGATTTGGAGTTTAAGTGTAGACCCCTGGGGAGGGGGGATTGTTGGAGATAGGGTGATATTGAGCTGGAGAGATGGAGAATGGGTGCGTGAAGATCAAATCACGGAGAGTCTGAAGTGGTAGGTCATGATAATGTCCAGGAGGTGACCACAGGAACGAGTCTGTGGTAGCTGCTGGACAAGCTCCTTGTAGAAGGATCATCAAGGAATTTTCAGATCAGGGTCTTGGAAGGAATAAACAGAATGAAGGAGCGGTGTTAGAATAGCAGTGAGCTAGGAGCCAAAATCTCTAAGGAGGAAAATGAGTGACCAGATATTTGAGGTAAGATGGGCAATGGATGGTGTAGCCGGTGACATGAGGCTCTGAGCTGGAGAGAGAGGGAGTGCAGTCTGGAAGCAGCAATGAGGACCCCTGCTGGCACATGGAGCGAGCAGGGGCCCCCTCTTCACTGATGCTGATGGGAGGCCAGGGGAGTATTGGTGGCTGGGGGAGAGAGACAGCGAGGGCAGCCGAGGTTCTGTCTAGGAGTGAAATATATATAGGTTGTGAGGACACCGCTATTAATGACTCATTAATTGATTTTACTGAAACCTAAATGGGAATATCATTTCCTAATACTAGGTTTCTTAGTTTGGATGAAATTGAATGAGGTTATGTAAGAATTTCTCTTCTCTAGAACTGAAATAATAGGAATTAATAGTTTATACTCCTTGGTGTTTAGATAGAGGCATCTAGGATTAAGGAAGAGCCCTTCTTTACTGCTTATAGGATTTGTCTTGAGGTTCATCATTGCCCTGACAGGCTGCATGCAGAGCACAGAGAAAAAGAAAGTTGACTTAGAAGACATATAGTTGCCAGGAAAAGAACAAAAATGGAGGAGGGAAAAAGGAAGCAAGGGCATTTGAGAAGTCAATAGCAATGTTTTGGGTGGACTGAAGTCCCTGGAGCAGGCAGGCAGGGCCCTTTGTTCACTTGCTCTGTAGACAGTAGGGCTTCTCCAAGGGCGCCTGGGGATTCCAGGTGTCCGCAAGGCCCTTTCAGGGGAGCAGGTCAGGCTATATCAGTAATGGTACTAAGATGTTATCTGCCCTTTTCATTCTCATTCACTTACAAGCAGTGGAATTTTGCAGAAGCTACATGATGTGTGATACCCCAGCAGACTGAATGTAGAAGCAAATATAAGAATCCAGCTGTCTTCTTTTAAGTCAGTTATTAAAGATGATCTACAAAAATGTAAAACCATGTCAGTCTTCTCACTAAATGTGTTTTTTTTATTTGGGAAAATAGTCATTTTTCATAAAAACATGTTAATCATTAATATTAGAAGGGTTCTTACAGTGTCGAAATTAGTAAATTTTTTTGAAATTCCCATTTTTATTTTTTTATTTTTTATTTTTTTATTTTTTTTATTTTTTTATTTTTTTAAATAATTATTTTTTATTGAAGGGTAGTTGACACACAGTATTACATTACATGAGTTTCAAGTGTACAACACAGTGGTAGAACATTTATATACATAATTCTAGGTTCCAGCTATCACCCTACCAGGCTGTTACAATATCTTGACTATATTCCTTATGCTATACATTACATCCCGGTTACTAATTTATTTTACCATTGGAAGTCTGTCCTTTTTTTTTTTTTTTTTTTTTTTTTTTTGTGAGTGCATCTCTCATATTTATTGATCAAATGGTTGTTAACGACAATAAAATTCTGTATAGGGGAGTCAATGCTCAATGCACAATCATTAATCCACCCCAAGCCTAATTTTTGTCAGTCTCCAATCTTCTGAGGCATAACAAACAAGTTTTTACATGTAGAACAAATTCTTACATAATGAATAAGTTACATAGTGAACAGTACAAGGGCAGTCATCACAGAAACTTTCGGTTTTGCTCATGCATTATGAACTCTAAACAGTCAGTTCAAATATGAATACTCATTTGGTTTTTATACTTGATTTATATGTGGATACCACATTTCTCTCTTTATTATTATTATTTTTAATAAAATGCTGAAGTGGTAGGTAGATACAAGATAAAGGTAGAAAACATAGTTTAGTGTTGTAAGAGAGCAAATGTAGATGATCAGGTGTGTGCCTGTAGACTATGTGTTAATCCAAGCTAGACAAGGGCAATAAAACATCCACGGATGCAGAAGATTTCTCTCAGAACGGGGGGGTGAGGTTCTAAGCCTCACCTCTGTTGATCCCCAATTTCTCACCTGATGGCCCCCCTGCGACTGTGCCTGTCTTAGGTTGTTCCTCCCTTGAGGAATCTTACCCGTCTCTGGCTAACCAGTCATCTTCCGGGGCCATACAGGGAAATGTGAAGTTGGTAAGTGAGAGAGAAGCCTTATTGTTTGAAAAGTTAGCTTTTTACTTCTTTGCATATTTATGCCCTGTGGCTTCTATGCCCAGCATTTGTCTTGAGGTATCTTTACCACTTGGAAGAATTATGATACTCGGTAAATTTGATATGAGGCACGAATTCTATTTAAGGGTTGTAATTAGGAAAGAAGAAGAAAAGCTATAGAAGTAGCAGGCGGAAGAAAACATGGGAAGATTGATTATTTCTTTGATATATCTTCTTGTAGAGTAACTTCAGCATGTATAGGTTTTAAGCTACTACTTAAATTGCACACACACATTAACATAATAGGAGTATAGTTACATAACCAAAGCATATCTGTAATTACCAGCCATCTGCAGTGAAACCAAGAAAACCAGTTAGGCACCGTAGGCATTTGTGAAAACTTATCTATGATATGGTGGATATTGTCCAACTGAACTTGAACAGTCTGAGAGAAATCAGACAAATTAAAACAACCCATTCCTGGGGACTGTTCACATGCCATATGTTCTTTTAACAGTAAATAGTTTGTAGTTGTAAGACTTTGGAGCGCTACAATTTGCACTTCTCCAAATTCTTGGTTGAGTTCCAACAGTATAGATCCAGTCCAATTTTGTTGTTTTACTGTATGCACAGGCCAGCTTAGATATCTCCTTCCTCATTCCCATGGTAAGTCCAGGAACTGGTGGGATGAGTGCATCTACAGCTGTAGCAGTGCGTGGATCTTTGTTGGGGTTTTTTGATGATCATCTTCTGGCATGAGTCTTCCAGAGAGTGCAGATGTTGGAAGTTCTTTTTCATATCGTATCTTAGTTCATTTTTGGGGGTAGCCCAATTAGGCTTTGATCCTCTGTATAAACACAAACAGACCCTTTGCCTACACTTTTATATGCCCTTTATACCCTTGTGTAGAACTCGTTGGAGGTTACCACACAGGAACTGCCCTTTTTTTTTTTTTTTTTTTTTTTGCTATCACTAATCTACACTTACATGACGAATATTATGTTTACTAGGCTCTCCCCTATACCAGGTCCCCCCTATATACTCCTTTACAGTCACTGTCCATCAGCATAGCAAACTTTTGTAGAATCACTACTTGTCTTCTCTGTGTTGTACAGCCCTCCCTTTTCTCCTACCCCCCCATGCATGCTAATCTTAATACCCCCCTACTTCTCCCCCCCTTATCCCTCCCTACCCACCCATCCTCCCCAGTCCCTTTCCCTTTGGTACCTGTTAGTCCATTCTTGAGTTCTGTGATTCTGTTGCTGTTTTGTTCCTTCAGTTTTTCCTTTGTTCTTATATTCCACAGATGAGTGAAATCATTTGGTATTTCTCTTTCTCTGCTTGGCTTGTTTCACTGAGCATAATACCCTCCAGCTCCATCCATGTTGCTGCAAATGGTTGGATTTGCCCTTTTCTTATGGCTGAGTAGTATTCCATTGTGTATATGTACCACATCTTCTTTATCCATTCATCTATCGATGGACATTTAGGTTGCTTCCAATTCTTGGCTATTGTAAATAGTGCTGCAATAAACATAGGGGTGCATCTGTCTTTCTCAAACTTGATTGCTGCGTTCTTAGGGTAAATTCCTAGGAGTGGAATTCCTGGGTCAAATGGTAAGTCTGTTTTGAGCATTTTGATGTACCTCCATACTGCTTTCCACAATGGTTGAACTAACTTACATTCCCACCAGCAGTGTAGGAGGGTTCCCCTTTCTCCACAGCCTCGCCAACATTTGTTGTTGTTTGTCTTTTGGATGGCAGCCATCCTTACTGGTGTGAGGTGATACCTCATTGTAGTTTTAATTTGCATTTCTCTGATAATTAGCGATGTGGAGCATCTTTTCATGTTTCTGTTGGCCATCTGTATTTCTTTTTTGGAGAACTGTCTGTTCAGTTCCTCTGCCCATTTTTTAATTGGGTTATTTGTTTTTTGTTTGTTGAGGCGTGTGAGCTCCTTATATATTCTGGACGTCAAGCCTTTATCGGATGTGTCATTTTCAAATATATTCTCCCATACTGTAGGGATCCTTCTTGTTCTATTGATGGTGTCTTTTGCTGTACAGAAGCTTTTCAGCTTAATATAGTCCCACTTACTCATTTTTGCTGTTGTTTTCCTTGCCCGGGGAGATATGTTCAAGAAGAGGTCACTCATGTTTATGTCTAAGAGGTTTTCGCCTATGTTTTCTTCCAGGAGTTTAATGGTTTCATGGCTTACATTCAGGTCTTTGATCCATTTTGAGTTTACTTTTGTATATGGGGTTAGACAATGGTCCAGTTTCATTCTCCTACATGTAGCTGTCCAGTTTTGCCAGCACCACCTGTTGAAGAGACTGTCATTTCGCCATTGTATGTCCATGGCTCCTTTATCAAATATTAATTGACCATATATGTCTGGGTTAATGTCTGGATTCTCTAGTCTGTTCCATTGGTCTGTGGCTCTGCTCTTGTGCCAGTACCAAATTGTCTTGATTACTATGGCTTTATAGTAGAGCTTGAAGTTGGGGAGTGAGATCCCCCCTACTTTATTCTTCTTTCTCAGGATTGCTTTGGCTATTCGGGGTCTTTGGTGTTTCCATATGAATTTTTGAATTATTTGTTCCAGTTCATTGAAGAATGTTGCTGGTAGTTTCATAGGGATTGCATCAAATCTGTATATTGCTTTGGGCAGGATGGCCATTTTGACGATATTAATTCTTCCTAGCCACGAGCATGGGATGAGTTTCCATCTGTTAGTGTCCCCTTTAATTTCTCTTAAGAGTGACTTGTAGTTTTCAGAGTATAAGTCTTTCACTTCTTTGGTTAGGTTTATTCCTAGGTATTTTATTTTTTTTGATGCAATTGTGAATGGAGTTGTTTTCCTGATTTCTCTTTCTGTTGGTTCATTGTTAGTATATAGGAAAGCCACAGATTTCTGTGTGTTGATTTTGTATCCTGCAACTTTGCTGTATTCCGATATCAGTTCTAGTAGTTTTGGGGTGGAGTCTTTAGGGGTTTTTATGTACAGTATCATGTCATCTGCAAATAGTGACAGTTTAACTTCTTCTTTACCAATCTGGATTCCTTGTATTTCTTTATTTTGTCTGATTGCCGTGGCTAGGACCTCCAGTACTATGTTAAATAACAGTGGAGAGAGTGGGCATCCCTGTCTAGTTCCCGATCTCAGAGGAAATGCTTTCAGCTTCTCGCTGTTCAATATAATGTTGGCTGTGGGTTTATCATAGATGGCCTTTATTATGTTGAGGTACTTGCCCTCTATTCCCATTTTGCTGAGAGTTTTTAACATGAATGGATGTTGAACTTTGTCAAATGCTTTTTCAGCATCTATGGAGATGATCATGTGGTTTTTGTCTTTCTTTTTGTTGATGTGGTGGATGATGTTGATGGACTTTCGAATGTTGTACCATCCTTGCATCCCTGGAATTAATCCCACTTGGTCATGGTGTATGATCCTTTTGATGTATTTTTGAATTCGGTTTGCTAATATTTTGTTGAGTATTTTTGCATCTACGTTCATCAGGGATATTGGTCTGTAGTTTTCTTTTTTGGTGGGGTCTTTGCCTGGTTTTGGTATTAGGGTGATGTTAGCTTCATAGAATGAGTTTGGGAGTATCCCCTCCTCCTCTATTTTTTGGAAAACTTTAAGGAGAATGGGTATTATGTCTTCCCTGTATGTCTGATAAAATTCCGAGGTAAATCCATCTGGCCCGGGGGTTTTGTTCTTTGGTAGTTTTTTGATTACCTCTTCAATTTCGTTGCTGGTAATTGGTCTGTTTAGATTTTCTGTTTCTTCCTGGGTCAATCTTGGAAGGTTATATTTTTCTAGGAAGTTGTCCATTTCTCCTAGGTTTCCCAGCTTGTTAGCATATAGGTTTTCATAGTATTCTCCAATAATTCTTTGCATTTCCGTGGGGTCCGTCGTGATTTTTCCTTTCTCGTTTCTGATACTGTTGATTTGTGTTGACTCTCTTTTCTTCTTAATAAGTCTGGCTAGAGGCTTATCTATTTTGTTTATTTTCTCGAAGAACCAGCTCTTGGTTTCATTGATTTTTGCTATTGTTTTATTCTTCTCAATTTTATTTATTTCTTCTCTGATCTTCATTATGTCCCTCCTTCTGCTGACCTTAGGCCTCATCTGTTCTTCTTTTTCCAATTTCGATAATTGTGACATTAGACCATTCATTTGGGATTGCTCTTCCTTTTTTAAATATGCTTGGATTGCTATATACTTTCCTCTTAAGACTGCTTTTGCTGTGTCCCACAGAAGTTGGGGCTTAGTGTTGTTGTTGTCATTTGTTTCCATATATTGCTGGATCTCCATTTTGATTTGGTCATTGATCCATTGATTATTTAGGAGCGTGTTGTTAAGCCTCCATGTGTTTGTGAGCCTCTTTGCTTTCTTTGTACAGTTCATTTCTAGTTTTATGCCTTTGTGGTCTGAAAAGTTGGTTGGTAGGATTTCAATCTTTTGGAATTTTCTGAGGCTCTTTTTGTGGCCTAGTATGTGGTCTATTCTGGAGAATGTTCCATGTGCACTTGAGAAGAATGTATATCCCGCTGCTTTTGGATGTAGAGTTCTATAGATGTCTATTAGGTCCATCTGCTCTACTGTGTTGTTCAGTGCTTCCGTGTCCTTACTTATTTTCTGCCCAGTGGATCTATCCTTTGGGGTGAGTGGTGTGTTGAAGTCTCCTAGAATGAATGCATTGCAGTCTATATCCCCCTTTAGTTCTGTTAGTATTTGTTTCACATATGCTGGTGCTCCTGTGTTGGGTGCATATATATTTAGAATGGTTATATCCTCTTGTTTGACTGAGCCCTTTATCATTATGTAGTGTCCTTCTTTATCTCTTGTTACTTTCTTTGTTTTGAAGTCTATTTTGTCTGATATTAGTACTGCAACCCCTGCTTTCTTCTCACTGTTGTTTGCTTGAAATATGTTTTTCCATCCCTTGACTTTTAGTCTGTACATGTCTTTGGGTTTGAGGTGAGTTTCTTGTAAGCAGCATATAGATGGGTCTTGCTTTTTTATCCATTCTGTTACTCTGTGTCTTTTGATTGGTGCATTCAACCCATTAACATTTAGGGTGACTATTGAAAGATATGTACTTATTGCCATTGCAGGCTTTAAATTCGTGGTTACCAAAGGTTCAAGGTTAGCCTCTTTAGTATCTTACTGCCTAACTTAGCTCGCTTATTGAGCTGTTATTTACACTGTCTGGAGATTCTTTTCTTCTCTCCCTTCTTGTTCCTCCTCCTCGATTCTTCATATGTTGGGTGTTTTGTGCTGTGCTCCTTCTAGGAGTGCTCCCATCTAGAGCAGTCCCTGTAAGATGTTCTGTAGAGGTGGTTTGTGGAAAGCAAATTCCCTCAGCTTTTGTTTGTCTGGGAATTGTTTAATCCCACCGTCATATTTGAATGATAGTCGTGCTGGATACAGTATCCTTGGTTCAAGGCCCTTCTGTTTCATTGTATTAAATATATCATGCCATTCTCTTCTGGCCTGTAGGGTTTCTGTTGAGAAATCTGACGTTAGCCTGATGGGTTTCCCTTTATAGGTGACCTTTTTCTCTCTAGCTGCCTTTAACACTCTTTCCTTGTCCTTGATCTTTGCCATTTTAATTATTATGTGTCTTGGTGTTGCCCTTCTTGGATCCCTTCTGTTGGGGGTTCTGTGTATTTCCGTGGTCTGTTCGATTACTTCCTCCCCCAGTGTGGGGAAGTTTTCAGCAATTATTTCTTCTAAGATACTTTCCATCTCTTTTCCTCTCTCTTCTTCTTCTGGGACCCCTATAATACGGATATTGTTCCTTTTAGATTGGTCACACAGTTCTCTTAATATTGTTTCATTCCTGGAGATCCTTTTGTCTCTCTCTATGTCAGCTTCTATGCGTTCCTGTTCTCTGATTTCAATTCCATCAATGGCCTCTTGCATTCTATCCATTCTGCTTATAAACCCTTCCAGAGTTTGTTTCATTTCTGCTATCTCCTTTCTGGCATCTGTGATCTCCTTCCGGACTTCATCCCATTTCTCTTGCGTATTTCTCTGCATCTCTGTCAGTATGTTTATGATTCTTATTTTGAATTCTTTGTCAGGAAGACTGGTTAGGTCTGTCTCCTTCTCTGGTGTTGTCTCTGTGATCTTTGTCTGCCTGTAGCTTTGCCTTTTCATGGTGATAGGAATAGTCTGCAGAACTGGGATGAGTGACGGCTGGAAGGACTTCCTTTCTTGTTGGTTTGTGGCCCTCCTCTCCTGGGAGAACAGCGGCCTCTAGTGGCTTGTGCTGCGCAGCTGCGCGCAGACAGGTTTTCTGCTTCCTGCCCGGCTGCTATGGAGTTAATCTCCGCTGTTGCTGTGGGCGTGGCCTGGCTCGGGCAGCTACTCCAAAATGGTGGAGTCGCGTTGGAGCAGGAGCTGCTGGGAGGCTATTTATCTCTGTAAGGGGCCTCCCTGCTCCCTGCAGCCCAGGGGTTAGGGTGCCCAGAGATCCCAGATTCCCTACCTCTGGATTAAGTGACCCGCCCTGCCCCTTTAAGACTTCCAAAAAGCACCCGCCAAAACAAAACAACGACCACAAAAAAAAAAAACAAGAAAAAAAATTTTTTTAATTAAAAAAAAAAAGGTGGTCGTTCGTTTTTCTTTATTATCCGGTGCCAGCCTCAGGCCTCTGCTCACCGGTCTTTCTGCCCTGTTTCCCTAGTATTGGGGTCCCTGTCCCTTTAAGACTTCCAAAAAGCGCTCGCCAAAACAAAGCAGCAAAAAAGCAAAAAAAAAAAAAATGGTCGCGCGCTTTTCTTATGCCCTCAGTCGCCCAGCCTCCAGTGCCTGCTCACTGTTCTTGCTGCCCTGTTTTCCTAGTATCCAGGGCCCTGCACTCTGGCCCGGATGGCGGGGGCTGGCTGTTCGGCAGTCCTGGGGTCCGTCTCCCTCCCGCTCTGCCTGCTCTTCTCCCGCCGGGAGCTGGGGGGAGGGGCGCTCGGCTCCCGCGGGGCCGGGGCTTGTATCTCACCCCCTTCGCGAGGCGCTGGGTTCTCTCAGGTGCGGATGTGGTCTGGATATTGTCCTGTGTCCTCTGGTCTTTATTCTAGGAAGGGTTGTCTTTGTTATATTTTCATAGATATATGTTGTTTTGGGAGGAGATTTCCGCTGCTCTACTCACGCCGCCATCTTCCGCCCCTCTCCCCCCATTTTTATTTTTTATACTGTAAATACTGATAGGTATAATCCTTTATAAACAGAAACTCTTTATGGTTCTTAATAATTTTTAAGAGTGTAAAGAAATCCTGAGACCATACAGGTTAAGAACTAGTTTGTAGTGGATAAGAGGCCAGGCTCTGGAATTTGTGTTCGTGGGTGCAAACCCAGGCTTTGTGATCTTAGGCATGTTACTTAACCTTTTTGAAACTCAACTTTCCTTATCTTTAAACTAGGCTACCTCATACAGTTATTGTGAACAACAAATGAAATAACATATTAATAGCATTTTGCCCAGTGCTGGGCACAGAATAATCATTGTGTAAATGATTATTTCACCAAATAATTAATTGAATATCTATTATATACATGACCCTGTGCCAAGTGCTCTGAAGGATGTCAAATACATAGGTTATAGCGTCTACTCTGAAGGGGGTTTCCACCCAGCAGGGGAGAGATTTCCAGATTTGTAGCTGGCACCTTTGAACTCTACCCTTGACTTAATGACTTGACCTTGAGTGAGCTACCTCCTGTGGGGTAAAGTCAGATAATAAAGTCATCCCTAATGGCCCATTGAGGAGATAGTACGTTCCCACTTATATCTGTCAGGCATCACTGCCTCCTGCCTCAGTTTAATATTTGGCTTTGTCCTTCCTGACAATTAGGCTAAATCCTTCTCTCGCTTTTCATGTCCAGAAGTGACTTCTCTTCCTGAGATAATGTAATTGTGCCACTAGAGGGCACCTCCCACCTTCTTATTTATTCATTTGCTGCTTTCTCTAATTCGTAAATATTCTTTTAGCTGAGATGGGTGGCAAGTCTAGGTTTGTCTTTTTGACATTCTCAGGTTGGTGAGTGTGGTAAGTTGTATCTGAAAATCCTGGACTCTGTTTTTACCAGTCAACATACATTTCCCAAAACCTTCGAATTTCACTTCAGGATAGTAAAGCAGGTGTTACAAGATACTTGTTACATAAATGAAAGGAGGGGTTGGTGTAAAGGAGATGGTGTCACCACCATCACCTGACGTTATCACCCACCTGCTTCATGCCAGGATGGTACTAAATATTTCACGTGCATCATCTCGTGGAGTCTCAGAGCAACACCAGGTGGTTGTGGGTATGGGCACTCATTTTTATATCTGGAAACTGTGCTCTGATTGGTTAAGTGGATTGTGCAAAGTCCAGTGTGGTAGAGCTAGTTCAAACTCAGGTACTCTGAAAGCAGGAATGTTGAATAGTGAAGCTGAATTAAGAGGCTCCAGAGGTGGGGTTGGTCTCCAGAGTCTATAGAGAAATGTGCTCATTGCAGGCGAGGGTGAGAAGGCTGTGAGCTGGAGGGAGGCAGGCAGGCTTGGGCCTGCAGGAGGCAGGGTTTGGACAGAAGACCAGAAGGAGTTTAGTCAGGCAGGGGAAGAATACTTTGCACTATCGAATCTTCCACAGGGGCTTGTCTCTCCCTGGGTGTAAGCCCTTCAAGCAAGGAGCAGGTCTGACTGTTCTAGGACAGAGGTTCTCAATCTTGTAAAACATAAAACCCCTTTCTGTAACATGTATTTTGTGACACCCCCTTTACTGTCCTGAAGTAAATTCAGAGGCAGTATATATCTTGTTTATATATATGCTTACATATAAATGCAGAGGAAGGAACAATTATCAGGCTTGCCTATATGTATCTGTATTCTAGACCAGAATGACAAAAAACCACCAGCGCAGATTTCCATGCTTTCCGCCAGGGGGCAGCATACCACGCCCGCTGTGAACAGCTCACACAGTACATCGCGGTGACGTTGGGCTGTTTCTCCCTTTCACTGTCCGGTGCCTGCTAAGGTGGCATGGTTGTGTCCCGGAGGTCCCCTGAGTGGTAAAGGGTGGAGGAGAGGGGTATAAAGAGAGGAAGTAACAGAGTATGGAGCTGAACCTTAAGTTAGTGTGACAGGTTTCCAGTCACATGAACACGCCATGATTAGAGTCGAATGTTTCCAGTTTTAGTTTTGTTATTGAGCCATTTGCTTAAGAAATGATGATGAAATAACACCTTTATTGAAATTATTTTTGAGGTTACTGTGTATTATAGCAAGTGAAAAGTACTCATTTAACATTTTTCCTTAAATTCAGTCAATTTTTCTTTTACCTAAATGCATATGTTTAAATGGAAACTTTAAATTAATGTATAAATGGAAAATTTTGTATCATTTGGCATAATTAGAGGGTAACCTAAAAAGAGAATCCAAAGAAAGTACAACAGCGTTACTACATTCTGGCTGATACTTGTACTGTTTTCCATCAAACAGCCATTCTCTCTCTATAAAAAGGAGGTTTAACAAGTGTTAAAAAGCTGCTAAAGACATATTCACATTGAACCTAGATTTTTAAAAGTAATCAGGACTAAAAGAGAAGTGAAAGGAAATATTTTTCTCATTATTCAAAGCTTCTTTCTGTAGCCCTGAAATCATGTCCCATACAATAGTGGACAAAACATCTCCCACGCTGGAGACATTGGTCCAGCAGACCACTTCGTGGTCTTGGAGTCAAGGGACCACTTACTAGCTGTGTGTCCTGCACATGTAGTTGCCATCTCTGGTCTTCTCTGTCCCACCTGTAAAGTGAGTAGGTCAGATGACCTCAGAAATGCCTCTGGATCTAATAGTCGAAGACTCTCTGAAGCCATCGTTCTCATTGGAAGAGCTGATTTAAGGAGGCCATCCTCTTGTTTTGCCTAGAACCTTTTGAAAGAGGCTAGAGAAAACTAAGGATTCTCAAGATTTCCAACCAGCGAGGCAGTTTAATCCCAGAGAGGCAATTTAGCCTAATATAGCAGAGCAGCTAAAAGCTGAGACTCCAGAGTCTTAGATTTAAATCCTTGCTCTGCCTCCTTCTAGTTCTGTGACTTTGAGCAAGTTACTTCACCTCTTTGCCCCAGTTCTCTGTCCATAAAATAGGGCCAGTGATAGTATTCATTGATGAATAAGATGAATACAAATACAAGATGAAATTATACTATGCATGTCAAATGCTTACTACAGTGCCTGGCCCAAATATTACTGGTGATTCCTATTTATTCTCTGGTAATACCCAAGATTTTTTTTTTTAATGAAACTGGTATGTCTTAGAAACAAACCATTGGAGTATGCTGTTTGGTGGCCTTGTTCCCAGTATTTTTAAATTTAATGAAATTTATAGACACCCAAGAAAGGGGGCCTTGTCTGAAAAAGGTGAATGTGAATGTAGAAGGCCATGCTACCCACGTATGGCCTTGATGGTGATATGAGGCCCGAGTGTATTTGTGGAGGTTTTAGGACATAAAAAAAATGTTAAAGAAATTTTTAAAGCACTAGCTGAGTGACTTGTGGCTTTCCAGCCCACAGGTTTCCTGCCTCTCTGCCTGGCCCCTAGGTTCAGGGGCCTGCAAGCGTGTGCGTGGGACAGGGGACAGTGGGGGGAGCTGTAGAGGGGCAGAGTTCACCCTTGGGGCCCCTTGCTCTGCTCTTCCACCAAGGCAGGCCTGGGCTAGCTCAGGAATGGGGCTCAGCAAGATGGCTGGCGCCGTGGGAATCTGATGTTTGTAGGAGCAGCATTGCTTGTGCTGGGGGACACCTTCTGTGAGGTCCTGCTGCCACTTCCGGGACATTCAAGACCAGTTAGAGTTTTCTCAATGAAGATATGTTGTTGTCATGATCCTGTGAATGCTACCTAATGCATAAAGAGAATTCTACTATTTGAGCTGTGGACCTGGATTTTCATCCTGACTTGACCACTAATGAGGTCTGTGGTCTTTCTGAACATGTCTGTTTCTTCCTTTCCTTATTTGTAAAATGAAAGATTAGATTATACCAGTGGTTTCAAAGTTAAAATTTATTTGTATGTGTGGTAAGTAGATCACAGAGCCTTTAGACAAGCTGATAAGAGTTAGAGATGTCCTCTGCAGAAAAAGTAGATCCCCATACACTTTATATACATTTTCAGGGTGTTTCAAGACTCACTGAAATTCATCCATGGATTCCAAGTTAAAACCACTGATTGTATGCTTCATTCAGCTTGTAAGCTTCTATGAAGTCCATGCCTTCCAAGTCGGCTTTCCTACTGAGCCCATACCAAATTAAGACTCCATCCATTTGTAAACATGTTTTTACACGTTCTTCCTTACATTCTAACTCAGTCAGCCTCAGCCCACAGAACAGAGGGAGAGATGTGCTGCAGGTTATTCCCTGCACAAGGCATTCCCTGCTGATGGCCAAGCCTTTTCCTAATTCACACATGGGTAGGACACGGCCAGCAACAGCTTTTGGAACATGTACTTGGGCACCAAAGTATAAGGTCCAGTGAGAGATTCTTCACCCGAGGGCTTGGCCTGGCTGGGCTTTCCCTGTGTGGGCTCAGTAGACAGTATTAATTAGTGGCTGGGGAGAGGGGTCATCGAGAGGCTAGAAATATACACTTAAAGAAGACACAGGCAAAACTGAGCTCCTTGAAAAGAGGACTCTTGTAGAAAGCAACTGGATTCATTACATTTCTTAGTTGCAGGCAACAGAAACCAGTTCAACTAACTGCAGCAGAAAAGTAGTTTATTGAAAGCATGTTGTGGTTCATAGACATGCCAGGAAAGCTATAGTACAGGCATGAGATGAAGGGCAGTGACAAGGTCGGTCAGGCCTCAGCCGGTATAACAGTCTGAGTGATGATGCAGCCCCAGTCTGGTGTGGATGCCTCTGCCATCAGACAGAGCCAGCGTATCCTGCTGCCACTGCTGATGGTAGATGGAAGCTGTTCCTGTCCCACCACAGTTAAAGTGAATTCTCTAGGGCCTTGTTTCATTGCATATGCACATCTAATTGGGTGACCCTGGGTCATGTGCTCAGCCATCCCAGCTGCAGGGGACACTGGGAGAATGAGAGACTGACATGCCCAACGTTTGTAGTGAGAAGTGTTCTCTGCTCACCTGGACTTTAAAGTGGGGGTGGGGAGTGGGTAGTCCCCAAACCATGGAAGGCAGCCCTCCCAAATCAACAAACATTCTGCAGGAACAGAAATCAGCCAGAACTAGCTTCAGGAAAGGAGAGTTTTGCAGGCTACAGAGTGTTTCATGAAACCAAGAGCAGGAGGGAAGCCAGGCCTCTGGACTGGCCTGGAACTGGTTACTTGAAAATTAGCAGAATTCTTTCTCTAACTCTACATCGGCTTCTCTGTGCTCCTTTTTTTTCTCTCTGCATTCTGACATGCTATATTTTCAGTCCAGGAGTTGGATCTTGTGGCCAAAGTAGGGTTTTGGCATTCCCTCCTGTGGCTCTAAAGCTCCCTCCCAGGAAGGAACACGAGGTATTCATCACAAGGGTGGTTTTTGTCCCGTTCATATGTCCACTCTGGCCACCCAGGTAGGTCTTTGCCATTCTATCTGGTTTTCACCCATGGGGGAGGTCCCCTTCCGTAACAGGGACCTTCCTCCTCTGTCTCTCTGAAGCTGTGGTTAATGGCTCAGATATTCCTAGAATGTTAGGTCTTCCTCATTTTACTGATGGAGGGTCTGGGGTCTCAGAAATGAAGTGACTTACTCAAGATTCTGACTCTTCTCTGAATGAGCTGGCTCCTATACAAGAGTGCTTGGTATGTGGAAAATTCTCCGCATATACTTATTGTGTACATGGGATTTCTTTTCCAAAGTATATTTCTTTCCTCTTCAGTCTTCCTCTTTCTTGGCTCCCTCTGTCCTTTCCCTATTCATTCTTTCTAGAAATATGTACCTGAAGGCCTTCTGTGTGCCTAGTACCATTCTAGGTGCTGAGAATTCACCCATGAACAAGACAGACAAGATTCCTGCCCTTCCCAGGCTTTTATTTCAGTAGAAAGCAACTAAAGAAGATATTTTTTTTTTTTGAGAGGGCATCTCTCATATTTATTGATCAAATGGTTGTTAACAACAATAAAATTCTGTATAGGGGACTCAATGCACAATCATTAATCCACCCCAAGCCTAATTCTCATCAGTCTCCGATCTTCTGAAGCATAACAAACAAGTTCTTACATGGTGAACAAATTCTTACATAGTGAAAAAGTTCTTATGTGGTGAACAGTACAAGGGCAGTCATCACAAAAACTTTCGGTTCTGATCACGCATTATGAACTATAAACAATCAGGTCAAATATGAATATTCATTTGATTTTTATACTTGATTTATATGTGAATCTCACATTTCTCCCTTATTATTATTATTATTATGCTTAATAAAATGCTGAAGTGGTAGGTAGATGCAAGATAAAGGTAGAAAACATAGTTTAGTGCTGTAAGAGGGCAAATGTAGATGATCAGGTGTGTGCCTATAGACTAAGTATTAATCCAAGCTAGACAAGGGCAAGAAAACATGCACGGATGCAGAAGATTTCTCTCAAAACAGGGGGGGTGAGGTTCTAAGCCTCACCTCTGTTGATCCCCAATTTCTCACCTGATGGCCCTCCTGCGACTGTGCCTGTCTTAGGTTGTAAAGAAGATATTTTTTGATGGTGGTAAGTACTGTGAAGGAAATAAAGATAAGTAGCAGGAGCTGGCTCTGGGGGAAGGCTAATTTGAAGTGGCGATTAGAAAAGAGGCCTCTGAGATGGTGATCATGAACTGAGATAAAAGGATGAGGGGAGAGGGAATAACAGGTGCACACAACACCCCTGTGGCAAGAAAAAACAAAATCCCTGATTTGGAAAGAAGAAAAGGAAGAAAGAAAACCTTTGTGGTTAGAACACAATGGGGTGAGAGTGATGGGAGATGAAGGGGGAGAGAAGGCAGAGGTCCAATCAGGAAAGGCTTTGTAATGACATGGTTAGTCTAAGTGTGAGGGGTGGGGAACCCATGGAGCCATTTAACTAGGGCAGTGTTATAATCTGATTTAGAGTAAAAAAAAATTTCGTTGGAGAACCACAAATTAAGGGACATTCTAGAACCAAGCAAAACTAAATAATAACAAAGACAACCCAGCTGGCCTGTACTCTTCAAAAATCTCAGGGTCACTGAATATAAGATATGAAAACTCTTAGAAGAAAACATAGGCAAAAATCTCTTGAACCTAAGTATGAGCAATTTTTTCCTGGATACATCTCCTTGGGCAAGGGAAACAAAAATGAACAAGTGGGACTACATCAAACTAAAAATCTTCTGTACAGCAAAGGACAGTCAGCAGAACAAAAAGGCACCCTACAGTATGGGAGAATATATTCATAAATGACTCATCTGATAAGGGGTTAACATCCAAAATATATAAAGAACTCATATGCCACAACACCAAAAAAAACCCCCAAATAACCTGATTTAAAAAATGGGTGAGAACTTGAACAGATATTTCTCCAATGAAGAAATACAGATGGCCAACAGGCACATGAAAAGATACTACACATCGCTAATCATCAGGGGAATGCAAATCAAAACCATAATGAGATATCACCTCACACCAGTCAGAATGGCCACTATCCAAAAGACAAAAAATAAGTGTTGGTGAGGATGTGGACAAAAAGGGAACCCTCCTTCTCTGTTGGTGGGAATGTCAATTGGTACAGACATTGTGGAAAGCAGTATAGAGGTTCCTCAAAAACTAAAAAATGATATGCCATTTGACCCAGTAATTCTACTTCTAGGAATTTACCCGAATAAAACAAAATCCCTGATTTGAAAAGCTATATGGACCCTTACGTTTATTGCTGCATTATTTACAATAGTCAAGATACAGAAGCAACCAAGATGCCCATCAATAGATGAATGGTACATATACACAATGGAATATTACTCAGCCATAAAAAAGAAAAATCCTGCCATTTGCAGCAACATGAATGGATCTAGAGGGTATTATGCTCAGTGAAATAAGCCAGGCAGAGAAAGACAAATATTGTGTGATTTCACTTACTTGTGGAATATAAATACAAAGCAAGACAATGAACAAAGTAGCAATAGACTCATAGACACTGAGAAGGGACTGATTGTTACAATGGGGGAGGGGTGAGATGGGTGGGTAGGGAGGGTAAGGGCTATAAAGAGGCACAAAAATTCTCAATCATAATGTAGGTTGGTCATGGGGATAGTAGTAAAGCATGGAAAATATAGTCATTTCTGTAACATCTTCCTATGTTGACAGATAGTAACCACACTAGTGGGGGTGAGGATTTAATAATAAGGGTAACTGTTGAACCGCTGTTGTATACTTGAAACTAATATAAGATTGTACATCAATAAAAAAATGAGCAGACCAGAAAAAAAAAAAACTCAAGGTCATGAAAAACAAAGGGGCTGAGGAACAGTTACATATTAAAGAGATGTGACAATTGAATGTAATGTGTAATCCTGGGAGGGATCCTGGACTGCAAAAAGTTGGTCTAAAAACACTACTGGGGCAAGTGATGAAATTTTGAAATGTACTGATTTTTAGATAAAGAGTATTGCATCATTGTTAAATTTCCTGAATTTGATAATTTGTCTATGGTTGTACAGGAGAATGTCCTTATTAAGAAATACGTGTTAACGTGTATGTTTGCAATATGCTCTCAAAAAGTTCAGAAAAATGTGTTTATAGAAAGAATGCTAAAGCAAATGTGGAATGACATTAAAAGTTGGTGAAACTGTATGAAGAATATACTTGAGTTCTTTGTATGATTCTTGCAGGTTTTCTGTAGATTTGAGTATTGATATGGTTAGGTTTAAACCGATCATCTTGCTATTTGTCTTCTATTTGTTTCATCTGTGCTTTGTTTCTCTTTTTCTGGACTAAAAAACGAACACCTTTGTTGGCTTGTTACTTATAACTCTCTCTTTTTTTAGTGACTGTTTTAGAATTTATAGTACACATCTTTAACAGTCCAGGTTCAAGTGATACCATATCACTTCATATATGGTTTAAGAACCTTGAATAGTATATTTCCATCTCTCTCCCCCCAGCCTTTGTGCTCTTATTGTTACACATTTGTACTTTCTAAGATGTTATAAACTTCATATTACATTATCATTATTTTTGTTTAAACAGTCAATTAAGGAGATTTAAATAGTAAGAAAACATCTTTTATTGCTATTATTCTTTCCTGGTGCTCTTCTTTCCTTTGTGTAGCTCCAGATTGCCAGCTGGTGTCTTTTCTCATTCTGCCTGAACAGCTTTTTTCTTAACATTTCTTGTAATAATGCTGGTCTGCTGGTGATGAAACCTTTCAGCTTTTGCTTGTCTGAAACAGACTTTACTGTAGAAGTCTAGGTTGACAGTATTTTTTTTTCGGTACTTTATAGATACTGTTCTACCATCCTTTCTCATCTTGCACATTTTTTAATGAAGAGAAAGCTGTTATAATCCTTGATGCTCTGAGTAACATCTTTTTTTTTAAATAACTGCCCTCCCCCCATCACTGATTTTGAATAATTAGATTATGATGTGCCTTGGTGTAGTTTTCTTCATGTTTCTTGTGTTTGGGGTTTGCTGAGCTGCTTGGATCTCTGGGTTTACAGTTTTTATCGAATTTGGCAAGTTTTCATCCATTATTTCTTCAAATAGGTTTTTTCTTTCTGCCCCTCCTTCTCTGGGGATCCCAGTTCACATGTATATTAGGCCACTTGAAGTTGTTTCATAGCTCAGTGATGTTCTGATTTTTTCCAGCCTTTTATTTTCCACTTTGTATTCTGTTACTATGTCTTCAATTTCACTAATATTTTCTTCCACAATTTCTAATCTGCTTTTTTTCTTTTTTGGCACGTGATTATATATTTTTCCAAAGTCATTAGTATTAATCCTTATCAGAACAAACCACACTGTATGGTAAAGAATTGGAAAAATTCTAATGAAGATGAAAAAAAAATGTATTATCACTTTCAGGAACTGCCAAGATTATTGTGATGAAAGTTTCCATTATCTTGTATCAGAATACATATTTATTTCTCTTTAACAAGAAAAAGTAGAAACAACGTAACCATATGCATGATTTTGCCTGAGCCATCCCTCAAAACTGGACAAAAAACATTCACCTTTTAAAGATTTTAGAGGGAGAAGACTTATCTATTCCTCCTGAGTGCTCATTATGTTTAATTTTAGGACATAGTTTCTTGTATCTTTAACAACTTCTTCTGATGTTAATTGGGGTCCATTTCCAAGGAGTATACTTGAATTCTTTTATCTTATTTTTAAATCAAAACATTTCATTAGATATCACCACTTTCTCATCATATAGCTGATTCTAAATACGAAACATTGTTATATAGCAGGGAAATATCTTTGGATGATGATATACTTTGATTCTAGTTTGGATTCCTTCATTAAATGGTTAGGAGACTGAGGGACTCCATTAACATCTTCTGCTTCTTTGTACTCATTTATTACAACAATGATTTTGAAATATATGTCTTGATTACTTTTTTAGGAAGGATAGGACTGCAGAGAAAGAGTAAGAAAAAAATAAATATCTAAAGACAAATAGAAATTTCCTGGAGAAGGATTCATTTTTCTTATCTCCTCTTAACCCCATCCAGTATACTTTTTATTTTAGATGTAGTTTTCATGTCCAGAAGTTTGATTTGAGTCTTTTAAAAATATATCTTTGACTCTACTTAACCCTTTGAATCTATAGAATATAGGTATAATCAAAGCTTTAATGTCTTTTTCTGCTAATTCTAACATCTGTGCTGGTTTTGGACCAGTTTCAATTGATTAATCTTTCTCTTCATTATGGGTCATGTTTTCCTGCTTTGCATGCCTGATAATTTGCTACTAGATGCCAGACACTGTATTTTGATTTTTTGGGTGCTGCATAGTTTCCTTTTCCTATAGTAAATTTCTTGTGCTTGTTCTGGGATGCAGTTAAAGTACTTGGAAGCAGTTTAATCCTTCAGATCATTTAGGCGTGTTAGGCGGGACCAGAGAGAGCAGTATTTAGTCTAGGGCTGATTATTGCTCTCCACTGAGGCCAGACCCTTCTATTACTACACTAGTGCCCCATGAGGTGTGATGTTTCCCGGTCTGTTTGGGGAAGATCAGGCACCAATTATACTGACCTGAGTGAATGCCAGGTATGCTTCCCTTGAATCCTTTTGGGTGGTTCTTCCCGACACCTTGGGGTGTCTACCATGCATGCCAGGATCAGTGCTCTCCTCAGTGCTTGGGGGGACCCACTGGGGAGCCTGGGGCTCTCTGTGTGCACCTTCTCTCCAGAACGCTCTCCTGTGACCTTTAGCCCCTGTGAACTTCAAGGACTCTCAGCTTTGTATCTCAAACTTAGGGGTTCCCTTGGTTCTGCTTGGTTACCCCTTTTGTCACAGCCTGGAAAGTCTTGTAAGGCAGTAAGCTGAGGCAAATGCGGGACTTCCCTTGTTAATTTCCCATTTCTGAGGTATCACTGACTTTCATTACCTTATGTCAGTGACTCAAAAACCTTTGTTTCATATATTTTGTTTGGTTTTTCAGTTGTTCCAATTGTGAGGGTAAAACCAGTCTTGAATACTCCATTGTGGCCAGAAATTGGTACTCTTCTGTAGATTTGAAATTATTTAAAATTAGAAGTTAAAAAAATAATTCTAGTTGCTGTGTGAAGGGAAAGAATGGAAGCAGGAGACATAAGGTCCAGGGGAGGAAAATGGTCATTTGGAATTGGCTGGTAATGGTGAAGTTGGAGAAGACTATTGCCTTAGGGATTGGTCTTGGAATGAGAATTTACAAGACTGGCTGGTGGGTTAGTTGGGAGGAGTGGGCATGAGGCTTGGTGTGAGGGTAACAAAGGAATCAAGACTGTCCTCACATCCCACCTTCCTGACCTCAGCTCTTGATTTAAAAATTCCCAGCTGCATGGAATTTCACGAATCTATCTGAAGCCAGATGGCATCATCCAGGTAATATTGCCTCAGGGGAAAGCTGGATGCTCTTGAAGACTTGATGATCTCATGCCTCCCACGCTCAGCTGCATAACATGGTCTGTGCCTGCAGAGTACCACCACTGGTCCTCGGGAAAGATATTTGCTCTCAAGGTCTGTGAAATTTCCTAGCTTCTGCTTTTCAAAGACTACATTAAATTGAGTAAAGCCTGCCTCTTACCTGCAGCTTTCAGCGTCAATGCTCTTTTTTGGGAAGGCAACTCCTGGTGTCTGCTGAGAAAGGCTTTCTTGTGGGGACCTTTATGAAGATAGCTGCATGAGGTGAGGCAAAGACAGGGACTTTCTTCTTACCACCTTCTTAAAGGTAAGTCTGGTCCAGTCAGAAGAGGTGTCCCCAGGGGCACAGGGGTATCCCAGACCTCAGCCAATGATGGTGGACCAGGCACTTGGCCCAAGGCAGCCAGTTCATGGGTTTGTAGCAGCCTGCGGCAGAGCCTGGCATGAAAAGATGGGCTTGGCAGCTACTGAGAATTTTGATTGAAGAAATACATGAGAAAGCTGATGCGATAAAGAACCTGGACTGGTCCTCATGTGACAGGTGCGAGTTATGCTGTTTAGTGCACATTGAGTCCCTTGAGGTGATTATTTGATGTGCCCATTCCCAGACCTCAGCCCCAGCGATGCAGATCCCACCGTTCTGGGGTGGGGCTCGGGGACATGTGATTCTGATGCAACTGGTTCAGGGCCATATTTTTAGTCTTTTTAAAAATCAATTCTGTTTTCTCTAATTTTATGTAACTTAAAAAATATTTCCAACTTAAATGTTGCAGGAATAGTTGTAAGAACTTCTGTATACTCTTTAAGCAGATTCACCAACTGTAAACATTTGCTGCATTTATGTCTCTCTTTTCTCTCTCCACAGAAGACACATACACACATGCACACTTTTTTTTTCTGAACTATTTGACAGTCCTTTGCATACACCAGGTTCTTTTACCTAAATCCTTCACTATATATTTCCTAAGAAGAGGGCTATGCTCTTATACAACCACAGGAGAGTGGTTAAATTCAGGAAATTTAACTTTGTCACAATACTATAATCTTCAGTCCGTGTTCCGATCTCACCAGTTATCCTGATAGTGCCTTTATCCAGCTCAGGATCCTGCCTAGAGTCATGAATTCCACTTAATTGTCATGTCTCTTTAATGTCCCAAAGACCCAATTTTGAGAAACACTGCTGCAAAGCTGGCTTGTAGGGAGAGGAGAGATAAAATCAAACTCCCTGAAAACCACTGAGTCACAGGAAGGGCATTGCAGAGACCTGAGGGCAGGGACCTCTTGCTGAAGCATCCCTAGGACCTTCTTGGATCCAAGGCTAGAGTGTGGGGTGCGCCAGTTCTTCCTGCTCCCCTGCTGCGGGTCTTAGGTTCCCCTATACTACCAGCCTTATTAATTCCCTTGCACTTTCTCCCCTACCTCCTTGTTTAAGGCATAAAAGTAAGTCTCTATTACGTGCAACTAAGAATGGAAGAGGAAAGAGAAAATGAATAGAGAGGAAGAGAGTGGGAAGGATAAGTAAAAAAAAAATAGAACAAACCAAGTTGTCCTGCCCTTAGACCCATATGTTGCCTAATGACCTTGGGCAAGTTACAAAATGTTTTCAAGCATCATAACCAACATCAAATTAAAACGGGCTCTTTTTTTATGTCCTGAATGAGATAATGGTTGTAAGGGCATTCATAGTGGTTGTTATTGTCAAAGGAAGGGCTGGGAAAAGTCTGGAGACAAGGTTCTGTACTTATGAATGTCCCACTTCATCACACCAAAAAATCTACCTTCATGTGGATTTTGTAAAAGTTTTTTTTGTCTTTGTTGTTAAATTGTTTTTAAGAGGGAGTAAAAGGAGGAACTCAGTGCGCACGACATTGATGGGGCTAAAAAGAATCCCTATTTAGAAATCTGATGCAAAAGCAAAGTCATCGTTTTCATCCAAAGTTGGTTCTGACTTACTGGCTTGACTGATCCTTCTGCACAGGCTCTGCAGGGAGGCTCCCAGCTCCATGGGCCCTGAGGGAATACTCCCAAGTGTGCAGACTGCAAACTGGGGCTGCAGGGGCATGGTCTGTGCTATGTCATGCTGGTGCTGAGAAATGCCCAAAGATTGGTGCCTATGTTTGAAGTCCTAACTAACCTTACATCATGATCTGGTCCTGCTATGGCCTCCTTTCTGCCCCTCCCCATCCAGCCGTGTTACACCTTTTTATCTTCTTCAGATCTGTTGACCATCATGTTTGCTGTCTACTTGGCTTGGGATATTCTTTCCTGGCTTATTGTCTTCTTAAATCCTTCCTCTCTTGCTTGTAGAAGGTGCCTCTACCTGGAATCCCAATGTTCCACAGGTTCTCCTATCCTATTGTGATTGTGACTGACTTAACCTTCCTGGAACTGCCTGTTAACCTGACTCCACAGTAGATTTTAAGGATTGTGAGATCAAGCCCTGTATTTTCTTTACTGTTATGTTTTTGGTATGGGACTTAATGTACAATAAGTGCTCAATAAATACTTATTGGATGATTTCAAGAGAAACTTGCTAAGATCTTCTGACAGTTTGGAAATTGAAGCAAAAAGTATATTGTAGTTGGCACCATTGTACATACTCACACTACCCCCATTTCTTCCTTCAACCGTTATGGAAAGATCAGATTTATTGTGTTGACTGGAAATCTAGAGTTCTCTGCTTCCTCCTCACCTTCCCTAGCTAAGTATCCAAGTGCTTGACAAACCCTAGGTAGTCCAGGTCCTGGGGGTCTCTCAGATTCCATATTTTCATTTCCACTCTCCCTGACATGCCCTCTTCACCTCCTTTTTGGGTCAAGAAGTTCCACAGTTCCTCAACTTTCAGTATCAAATTTGTTCTGGAAACTCCTCATCACAGCATTTGAAACCTTACCCTGATTGGTCCACTGGTCTATTACGATGGAGGGATGCACACTGGGCTCTTGGCCATTCCTCAGACATCTTGGTTGATTCATTCTCTTAATTCATGCTTCCCCCTTAGCAAGGAATTCCCCTTTCCCCTGCCCTTCCATTGAATCTGCCTACTTATCTTACAAGGCTTAGCTTAGATTCCTCTTCTAAGCTTCTTAAGAGTAAGGATATCCCATACTCTGAATCTATTTTGTCCCTGAGCTCAGATAATATATTCCTGAGTTCTGCTACCATAGTTTTGGATAGGGAGGGATACTTATTAAAGACTAACAGCTTCCTGATTCTGAGAGAGTGAGTAGCTAGAGTTCAGATAGAGGAAGAGTCCTGTTATAGCAATGGCCTATGCTCATCACCATTTACTATGACCCTGGGCTGTAGTTCATCTACCTTATCGCCATTATTCTTCATAACAGCTCTTTGGGGGTGACAGGGGGAGTAGGCTCTTAAATATCCTCATTTTGCAGGTAAAGAAACAGGTTTTGGGAGGTCACCTGATTTTTCCACAGTCACCTAGCAAGGAGGTGGTGCATCCTTGGTGCACCTTGATTCTACTCTGCTTCCCTGCAGAGCTTAAGCTGGTGACAGCTGTGATCTCCCAAAGGAAGGAGCCAGTCTTGTGCATCTTGGCAAGGCTAGCACATGCAGCATGTTGCTTTGCATGTAATAAATATTCTATCTGTCATTTAAATGAATAAATGCTTTCTAATTGGTATTGACAGAGTATGAGCTTTCCTTATCCTCCATCACTAATATTGATAATATGGTACATAAATGTGGCCCTTTTGTTTATTTAAATAGAAGTTCTATACACAAGTGATAAAAATTAAATCATATGAGAGTGTATAGAATAAAAATGAAGTTTCATTCTCTTTCAGGCAGCCTGGTCTAATCCCCAGAGGCAACCGCTGGTAACAGTTTCTTTTTTATCCTTCTAGAAATATTTAATGTATAAATCAGCATAGGTGAATATAGATTTCTTTAAAACAAACACAAATGTGAGTCTACTTTGCATTGCTCCACATCTTGATTTTTTCATTTAGAAATGGGTTCTGGAGAATGTTCCATTTCAAACATGCAGGTCTGCTGAATTCACTTTAAAGCTCCTATTAGTCTGTAGAATGGATGTGCCATGGTGGATTTAATGAATGTTATGTTGATGTAGGTGATTTTCTCTGTTTTGCTATTACAAACCATGCTGCAAAGAATACCATTGCATACACTTCCTTGCATCATGGTGAGTGACCTATATCCCCATACATGCAAATGTGTACCATCGTGGGGTAACTTGGGGCAATTGCTCTCCTTTTAAAAATAGGAGACCAAAGTACTGAGGTTTTTAGAGATCTTTTCAAATGAAAGGAGGAAGGGAGGAGGTCAGAAGCCTCTACATTTTCAGAACAGGGTCAGATTGGAAGGTTATAAACCTGGAAAGATTATAATCATAGAAAAATCCCTCCCCTCTCATTAGTACAAAATCAGGTTAACAGAACAAAAAAGTTCAGATGTTTCCCTGCAGCGACCACCTCAATTTTTGTTGAAGTATCTGTCACTTTTAAAACATTCATTTTCTGGTGGCCCTGCTTTTTCTGAGGCTGTAAGCATGGGCTTAGCCTGCCTCCAGCACTGGCTAGAGTCAGGAATGGAGCAGCATGAGGAGCAGTTGGTCCCAGGTCCTGGGATAAGCCAGAGTCAAGTTCTCAGAGTAGAACTGGACCTGAATTCACAGCTCTGTTCCAGCCGCCCACTCTATCAAGGCAGAAACTGGGACCCAGAGAGATGTGACATGGCTGTCAGAAACTAATTGGCATCTTCTTAACGCAAGTCCCCCAACTCTCAGGCTGGTGACCTTTTTAAGTAAGTGAAACCCTACGGGCAACCACCCACAAATAAATGTGGCCTTAATGCTTCATTTCTATTTCACAAGTGCAAACAGGCAGCATCAAGAGACTATGTGCTATGTCATGCTGGTGCTGAGAAATGCCCAAAGATTGATACCTATGTATGAAGTCCGAACACCTTACATCATGATCTGGTCCTGCTATGGCCTCCTTTCTGCCCCACCCCATCCAGGCGTGTTACACCTTTTTACCTCCTTCAGATCTGGTGACCATTATGTTTGCTGTCTACTCGGCGTGGGATATTCTTTCCTGGCTCATTGTCTTCTTAAATCCTTCCTTTCTACGTCAATGGCTTGTTAGATGTCAGCTGCCCCCCTGCCTAAAAGGATGTATCACCCGAGATGGAACTATGACTTAGGATGTCCTGTTAGGAGATGCAGAACAACAGTCAGTGGTTCTCAGGGACCTAATGTATAGTGACACTGCCCACCCTTCAGACACTCCGATGTCCTGGTGAATGACTGTCAGCTGCCTCTCAGATAATATTTCAAGGCTGGCCATGGTATTACCTATCTCCTGCCCTGTTGATGAGGCTTCGAGAGTTCCCAGCTGCTGCACTGGTCCAGGTGAGATCTGAGCTGGCAACACTTCCTGTCGAAAGAACCTTGTAAGGCCAAACTTTCCAGAGAATACACATGGCAGAATTTGGTGACTTAGGGGAGTCCTTGGGGACAAAGAACTGCCTGGGAGCTCTTTGGTCTTTACATGCCAGTGAACCTCCTACTTATTTTCTCTTTGCTCTGGCGTAAGTTGCAGGCAGTGTTGTGTGACGCTTAAGGTAAGCTCAGGAATGAGGACTGTCTGGATTCAAACCATGCCTCCATCGCCCTCGGCAATTGGATCTGAGTGAGTTACATGTCAGTGGGTCATCTGCCTGGAGTAGGCTTGTGGTTCTCTTGAAGCTATGTGCACATGTGAAAGTAAAATTAGGAATTTTGGACTACAGTGATTTATTAGGGGCTCTCTAGGATTTTAGTTGTTTAGAAATGGAAATCTGAGTTGAAGCTTGGAAGGTCAGAGTATGGTTCTAGAACTAGGCTGCCTGTGTTTGGACCCATGCTGTAGATTCTTCCTCCTTCCCAACTTGAATGAATCACTGCACTGCTCAGTTCCCAAATTCCCTAAACTCCAAAAAGGGGTAACAGTGGTACTTACTTAGCTCACAGGCTACTGTGAGGATGGCCTGAGAAGTGTGTGTAAAGTGACACCAAAAAAATCACATGACATAAGCCCTATGGTTACATGCAAAGGTCTTGTTCTGAAGGACAAGACTGTATCTGTAACCTCCGTCCTCCTTTCTTCAACTATAATGCCTTTCCTCTTTCCTACTCTTGAATATACTTTGTTAAAAGTATGTGTGCGATAAAATATGTTCACATACGTGCAGTTCATTCATGTTCATTCAACAAATACTCATTTAGCTTGTCCTATGTGCCAATTACTATGTTCAAGGCACTGGGGACACATCAGTGAGCAAAACAGATACAAATTCCTGCCCTCAGGGAGCTTACATTTTAGTTGGGGAAGACAAATGACATCTAAGATGAAAAATAGGAAAATTGCCTAGTTAGAAGGTGATAAAAGCTATGGAAAAGTAGTGGGGTTAGGTAAGGGAGACAGGAAGTACTAGGGTGTGTGTGCTATTTAAAATGTGGGGCACCTCCCTGAAAAGGTGAGATTTGGTCAAAGCCTTTAAGGTGGTGAAGGAGGGAGCCAGGGAGACAGTAGGGAGGAGAGTTCTGAGGAATAGCAATCAGGCCTTTGTCACCCACTAGAGAAGGCAGAGGCTGATGGCAGAAAATGGGGTGGGTGCAGATTTCACTGGGCAGCGTAGGCTGTCTGAAGGATTCTCATTTTTGCTCTGAATGATACTGGTTTCCACTGGAGATTTTTGGGTAGAGGATCGAGAAGATCTGATGTAATTTTCAAGTAATAATTTTATAAATTTACTCTTTTCTGCAAAGAGTTGGTCATTTCAGCAAAGAGTGGAAACAACCTGGATGCCTATAGGTAAGGAGTTGGTTAAACACAGGCAACTATAGAAAAGAAAACACACTGCATATGGATAGGGATACATGCTGTAGACTGAATATGTCCCCCCAAAATGTCAGAGCCTAATCCTGGATATGATGGTATTTAGAAGTGGGGCCATCGGGAGGCAATTAGGTCATAATGGTGGAGCCCTTATGATGAAATTCATGTCCTTACATGAAGAGACAAAGCTTGCTTTTTCTCTCTCTGCTCAATCATATGAGGATACAAGAAAAGGGCTTCATCTTCCAGCCAGCAAGAGGGTCCTCATCAAGAACCTGACCGTGCTGGCACCCTGATCTCCAACCTCCAGAACTCTGTAAAATAAATGTGTATTAAACCACCCCATCTGTGGCATTCTGTTAAAGCAGCCTGAACTGGCTGAGACAATACGATATCCAAGATATGTTGTCAAGTGAGAAAATGCAAGGTTCAGTGTTTTGTATCATGCATACATACACACAGATCTCCATATTTGCATTAACTATCCCTGAAAAGATAAATAAGAAGCTGACAGCCCATGGAAACTTAGAGTTTCTGAGGATGCAGTGAAGAGGATACTTTTTACCCTATATGCTTTTGTCTCTTTTGAGTTTTGAGCCATGTGAATATATTATCTAGTCAAAAATGAATGATAAAAAATAAGAAATATACATGCTTGTGCCAAGTCAGGTGATATAATTTCTATATGAAGAAAAAGTTGGTATTTGCCTCTTCTATCTTCCAGTCCCTCCTCCTGAGAAACCAATGATGTATATCTTTTCACATCTTTCTCTGTTTAAATATGAGTATACAATACATAAACGTATCTATGTTTTCTCTTCAAAACCAGGAAACCAACAAGAAATGGGGTTATGTTATATTCATTAGTCTACAGCTTGCTTTCCCCTGCCCTTCACAAAACACCATGGCCATTCTTCAGACCAACTCAATAAAACATTTGTTGTTATTATTTTAGTAGCAAAAACATCTATTACATGAATGTGCAACAGTTTACATAACAACTACCTGCTTGGAGCATGTTTAAGGCATTGCCAGGGTGCATGTATGTGTGTATGCTTGTGTACATACACCTCTTCTGACTGTGCTGCAGTGAGCATCTCTCTATGCCGTTCACCTGCTTTCAGGTGCTCCATCTCAGCTATTTAGGGAGTTCTGTGGGATGGGGGCCGGCAGTTAACCATCTTCCCAGTTGTGGAACATTGAGGTTGGTCATAGGAAAAGCTGGGTTTGAGCCCAGCTCAGCCCCTAACCTTAAATCCATTGTGTAGCTTGTGAGCAAACCCTCCTTCCCTCTGGGTCTCAGTCTTTCCATCTGTCAAAGGGAGAATTGAAGTTGGTGATCCTAAAGGGCCTTTCCATTTCTAGCATCTTCATGGGATTGCAAGTTCCACAATCAGAGGGACCATGCTTATTTTAATCGCTGTTGTTTCCTAACTATTAAGCACATAGTGGATGCTTAATGAGAAATGAGTGAACAGATGAATGTATTCTTTGTCTTGTTTAAGGTCATGAAGCTCAGTCATAGAAGTTGTGTGAACCTTTCATTTTTCCTCTACATCATGGTTGTGTTCTGCCTTTAAATATCTTTGCCCTTGACCTTTACATCTTGTAACCACATGATCTTTTGTTCTTCTCCTGATACTCATGTGACGCCTGCTTCACTGTCTTCATGTATTTTACATATTAGGCCAGTATTCTAATCTTGGTGCCATAATTTACTACCTGTGTGGCCCCAGGGCAAATTGTCTCACCCGATTTCCTCCTCTATAAATAGGAATGGAAGTTCAGTATTTAGCACGCAGATGTGCTTTGAGGTAAATTATCTAAGAGACTATGTGAATTGACTAGCAAAGTGACTGGTGGACAGTAAGTGCTCAATAAATGGTTGCAGCTGTGGTTTGAGCCGCGTGTAGCCCAAATGGTGGGCATCGCAATTCGATAAGTGCATGCTGGTGTTTGTTTCATGGGAGACACTGGCCTAGGTGCTGGTGTGGTTCAAAGCTGTGTGATAAAACATGCTCTGTCTCTCAAGGAGCTCATGACAAAGTCCCAGAAATATCAATCTCATAGTGGAATTTTATCAAAATGGTTAAATGTATTGTTGCAAATTATATCTCTTGTTTTCCCCTCTTGTGTAGTTACTGCATTAGAAGACACATACATATGCACACAACCTAGAATTGTATGCTTTAGACCTAGTTTCTGCATTTTTCTTATTCCAAATGCCCAGACCATTTTCCAGTCAAGCTGCTTCACCTCTGCAAACCTTTCTGCTTTAGGGCGCCTTGGAGCTTGGAGGGCACCTTGGAAGTTGGGGTGGTTGAAATAGTTGAGATGGGAGAGGGTGAATGCAACTGAATGCTTCTTTTCTTTCATTTTCTTCATACAAAGAGAGCCTGAGACTCAACTGAATCAAATTGCACTGATGTACAGAATGTCTACATCATGGTCAGTTTCCAGAGGAAGAAACACAAGTAATTATTCATCTCAGAAAAGGGAATCAATTAGCACTTCTTATGTGCAAGTTACAGAAGGCCAAATCAAATTGGCTTAACTAACAGTTTATTGCCTCATGTAACTGACCTTAGCAGTATCCAGCCTCAGGTGTGGCTGGATCCAGGAACTCCAGTCACAGCATTGAGACCTTTCTTTAGTGATGGCTTTGATTTTAGCTCTTACATGGGGTTCTTGGCAGTTCTAGGCTCCTTATGGTGGCCAAAAGGCTGTAGCAGCTGCAGCCCCCATTCATATACTAAATCATCTAGGGGGAGAGGAAGGGTCTCTTGGAGATTCTTCCAAGCCTCAGAGTTGTTTCTCTGTCATTGGCCTGAATTAGGTCATGTGCCCTTATTTGAATGAAATATCATTGTTCGGAAGACTGCTTTAGCCAATCAGAGACCACCTTTGGAAGTGAGTGTAGAATCGGTTCCACTTAAAACAGCCAGGTTTGGAACAGGGGAGTGATGATTTCATAAAGGAGATCTGAAACAGTGTTTGGAAGGGAAATGGATGCTAGGCAGCCAGGATGTAATAACAGTGTACTAGAACACTCATTATGTATGATTACCTTACTGTATGTTGGCTGGAGTTCTAAACATTTTACATGTACTAGTTCATTTAGTGGTAGTGAAAACCCTATGAGGCACTACTTTTCTATCTCCAGAGTCAGGCAACAGAGACAGAAAGAGATCAAGTCGCCCACATGGTAAGTGAAAGCAAAAGAATTCAGCCTAGGCAGTCTGGCTCGGGACCCTGTGCTTGAACATGAACAATGGTTTTTGCCAGACCCAGGCTGGGACCTAAAGTAGTTCTGCCCCACAAGATCATTTCCCTGATTATTTGCTGTGAACTGTATTTGGTCTTGCGATGATTTTTCAAGAAGGTGATGTTCCTGTCTTGCTCTGGATCACTCTACTTAGTTGAAAACTTCTGGGTAGTTTCAGGGTCTTTTCATGCTTTTAGAAGCACATGGTAAAGATACAGTAAGTTTTGCTTAAAATTACCCTTAAATTGCACTTGTCTTTGATCTATAAATATTTACTCTCTGTTAATGCATTGGATATACGTTCCTGGTCTTTTATCTGTAATCTTTTACTAGCAGCATGGCTAGTGTTGTTTTTCCTCAGCCAGAAGCTTTGAAGTAAGCAGAGCAGAAAGGTTTGCAGAGGGGAAGCGGCTTGGTGGAAAGATGCTTAGGAGCCCCCTGCTTGCGGACCCTCTTTCCTTTTTTCTTTTTTCTCCTCTGTCTCTTTCCTCCTTTCTTTCTCTCTCAAACCAGCATTTCCCTCCTTTTTATAAAAGTAGTACACTGGGAATTTTTAAAAATATTAATGCACAGATAAGAAAATGTACACAGACCTCACCTAGTCACATCTTTCTACTATAAATAACTATTCTCATCTCTTTGGTGTGTTGCTTTCACTTTTTCTTACAGAAATTACCTGATACCAAGCACTTTGTAGCATTATTTCCCCTTTAAAAGATATCTAGGAGATTTAAGAAATGTTATCAAGCATTCTTTAGCATCACCATTTTAAATAGAGTGAATAGGCTTATTTGGTAGATGCACCATAATTTTTTTGAACCAATTTCCTATTTTGGAGGATTAGATTTATTGCCAGTATTTTGATGTTAAAGCAGCTTTACTCATGAGCATTTTTTGGTTAAATGTTTGCTGCACCATTGATGATTTTCTTCCTTTGCTGGGTGTGAATGTGTCAGGATCCCAGCATTTGTCCACTTCTGGAGATGGAGATGTTTCATTTCTCTCTTTAGGCCCACTGGTGATGTCCCTGCCTCCAAAGATGCTTGCTTTTCCACTTACCCATTTTCAGTTTCAGGAGCAGATTCTCAAAATGCAGAAACACAACTGACATCACTGTTATCATCCTGTTTATTTATGTAACAGTATAGTATGAACTCTTTACTAGGCACAAAGATTGAGATTGCTCTCAGTCTCAACAGATATCCATCTTGGGGAAAGGCCATGCAAAAAATGCAAAGATATTTAATAGGTAATCTTTTTGCTCTGCCATTTTCAGGGCCTGTGTTGTACCATGTGTTATGTATGGCACTTTACTGCTTTTTAAAAATAAATTAAAGCTTTAAAGCAACCCTGTCAGGTAGGAGTTATTCCCAATCATGTAAGAAGTTAATTAGCAATTCAGTTAGTTTTTCTCAGCTGGAGTCAATGTCTGGCTGTTTCTACTATTCCTTGTTGGTTTTACAAGTGTTGAACTGGTTGGAGAGACCAGCTGCACACAAACGAAAAGTCAGAAACATTGGACAGGCATGCATGCCAGACGGTGCTGTGATATGATGATGGAGGTGGGCAGCTCGTGTTGTGGTGGCCTGGAGGCCTTCTGCAGCCCATTGTGTCTTGTGTGTAGCACCTGAGCAGAAGGACACTCAGTCACATGGGATTTTCATCTGCATAGTGACAGTCCACCTGGTACAGCCAACCCTCACCTGAACCTGAAGAGACAAGGGTGAATTGAATCCTGATTGTGGGCTCTAGCTGAACTCTGGGTAAGCTGATAGAGGTACCTACTAGCTCTAACCCTCACCCCAGCAGAGGTTGTCTATATGGGGATTTCCTGGGTTCAAGAACCCCAAGCACCTTGGCTGCCAAGTGGGCTGGAAACACAGGCACCATCATGACACTTGGGAGTGTTTTTCATAGCCATCGACGTCACAGTTTCCTACTACCAGATCAAAGAGTCTGAGGGCCAGAGAACTCAGATGGAGATGTCCCCCTAGTACATAGGGGTGTGCTTTGAGGGTCATCTTTCCAGTCTGACATTTTTGTAGCCCTGAGCCCACGCTGTGATATTTAAGGCAGATGGTGGCAAGATTCTTAAGCCTCCAGTATGTGCATTGTGAAATATGGAGCAAACCCCTCTCTTAAGCATGGAACCAGGTAACACATCAGAGGCTCTGGACACTGTGTGTACATGCTTTTTAGGGCTCATGGGGGAAAAATGGACTGGCTCTGAAATTCAATATGAGAACTGCAAAATCAAAGCTAATAATTTTAATTAAATACTTCCCCAACATAACATCATAACATTGAATCAATTTATTAACTTTAACTCATATATCCACATTAGTTTCAGTTAACACAGTACTGTGCAAAATCAATGCTTGGTGGGATGTAATATTCACTGTGGGAAAGGGACCCTAATACAAGGGTCGATGGTGGGAGGGAGAGAGTGAGTTATTCAGAAAGGAAGGGTGGCCCTGCCTGGGTTAAAAATAAGGCAATGCAGTGTGCAAAAATTCTCATAATGATGTTGTTCCTGTTGCCTTACAAGTAGCTGGATAAAAACCTGCTCCAGCCCAGTTTAATCCTATTATTTTGTGTGTGTGTTTGCGAATGCCTGTAAAGAATGAAACATGGCATTTAGTGAGACTGGGGCTCCACACCAGGGAAGGCAGTGTTCTTGTTCCCCAGATGATTCACACTCCTTCAACAATTTCTGTCGTCTTCCTGACACTACCTGCCTAGCTCTGAGATTCCGAGAAGTTAACTTCTCTGAGCTTCAGTCACATGTATGTTTTAATCTGTAACATGGATGAGAATACCAATTCTATGAGCTCTGCCTGGCATATAAGTTCCGTAAATGGTGGTTAAAAGCTCACTTCCACCCCCATCCCCAGCAAAATTAAACAAAAATGATAGATATAAAAGGATAAAGCTTAATTCCTATGTTGTCCATGAAAACCTGGCTCAAGATTTTAAAGTCTGTTCTTACTGAGGCAGTATGCGGACAGTGGAAGTGCATATGGCTGGTAGTATACAGCTGTTTAAATATAGCTGTGTGCCCACTCACCTGATTCTGGAAAACAATACCAGACGTGCCCTAGGTATTGTGAAGGAGCCCCTAGGAAATGCAGAGGTCAAGTTACCTGACTGAACCAGAGTAATGAACTTGTTAACAGAAGCCAGCCAGGCCTGGGTTCTTCCTGTTTGTTGCACTTGAGTCTTACACCACTTAATGGATCCTAATGACTTCAGATTTCTTTAAACAAGATCATCTCTAATTGACATTATGCAGCTCTTAACGTTTAATAAAAGCTTTACAAATAGTCCGTTTACCCCTTACTTCAAGAAAAGATGGGTTGAGAGTGCTCTTCCCTCTTCTGGTCACCTTATCCTTCCTCCCTGCCACCCACCCATGGGGTCAGCAAACCTGAAAAGTGCTTGAAGGTCAGCTCAGAGCTGACGCAGATGCCTGGAGCTCTCTTTCCCATGAGGGAGAATTTCACATAAGCAAACGGTTTTCATGTTGCCGCCTTGAGAGGCAGGGTATGCATCATGTGGGGTTCAGAGGCTTGAGAGCAAACCTCAGTTCAAACCCTGGCTCTGCTAATTTCTAGCTGTGTGGCTTTGGACAAGTCTTAATCTCTGAGCCTTAGTTTCCTCCTTTGTAATCTGGGGATAACAATGTGTCTACTTTTTAGGGTTGTTGGGAGGACTGAATAAGAATCTGTATGTGTACAGTGTCTGACATGTAGTAAGTGCTCAGTAAATATTTGCTTTTTAAAAGGTTATAAAAGAAGTTCAAACAAACCTTTTTGGGAGCCTACCAGGGTGAGCAAGAAGCACCTTCATGGGAGGTCAGGGAAGTGAATAACTCTACCTGGGTGCAAAAACGTTTGATCTGGCTCTTTCTGACCATGGGTTAAATGTCCAGTTTTTAGAGGTTGTATTTGTCTTGTCTGGGAATCTTAATTTGCAGATGCACATTCCAAGGACCTAGAACAGCCTTTCCTGTTTGGGAAAAGGAGCAGCAAAGAGCACCCATGGAAGCAGTTACTAATTGTGTGACCCTGGGCAAGTCACCCTAACCCCACCGGAGAGAAAATTTCCTTAGCTGTAAACTGGAGCCCATACTACGGCTACCTGATATGCTTGCTGTGGGATTAGGGAAGAACTTGCATATGAAACATTTAGCAGAGAGCCTGGTGCATAGTAAGTGCCTACTAAAATTTAGCTATTACTGCTATTAGCTCAGTGAGACAAGACCACTTTGTATATCCACATTTCAGAGAAGGGTACTGGGAAAGAAATTTCGGGGTCTCTTGCCTACCAGGCACTCAGGTCAGGCACCCAGTGTACAATTCAAAGCATCCATTTGTTCAAATGTTGGGCAGATCCAGGCCTCCTGTATCTGCAGCAAGAAAGAGCTTTCTGCCTGATCCTTACTCTAAAGGCTGATTCTTCTTCATTTGTTTCTTAATTTCGCTTCTTTCTTAATCTCTTTTCTGTTCGTTCTTTTCAAATAAACGCCTGCACACACGTTATTTATTTATTTTTGGTTAACGTTAAATTGAGGTTTTGACCGAAACTCAGCCTGCACATACTTGAAAAGCCAACAGGCTCGTTGGGCAGCGGATAAAGCTTTCGGGATTTCCCCGCTGGGCTGCGGAGAGTACAGACAGGAAGCCCGGGGACCCAGCGCCTGACCAGAACTTCCTCGGGGGGAGGCTGGGGCCGAGCAGCAGCACCCTGCTCAGAACTCCCCGGAGCGCGCAGGCCAGAGCGCTCGGCCGCCCCCGCGGGCGCGCGGGAAGAGGGTCCCCGGCTCCCACCCGCCCCCACCCGCGGGTCCGGACCCGGCAGGCACAGGAAGGAGATGCAGGGCTACCCCAGGGTGAAGCTGACACTCTCAGGCTGGAACCTTCCATTCCGGCCCAGCCTCTTCCCCCGTCTCTGCACCGAGGAGGGAATCGAGAAGGGACTTTCCAGAGAGCGTTAGCGTGCAGGGTGTGGAAATGGAATAAAAGCATATGCAAATAGGCCCTTGCGTGCCTTCCTCTACACCAGCGAGCAAAAGCCTTTCTCCAGAGAGATGCTCTTGCTCCAAGACCCTTGACAGCTCTCTTCCTTCCCTGGATGGCGGAGGGCCTCATGGAGTGGTAAAACCCGGCAGGAAGCCAGGCCACAGGGGGAGGCTGGGTGGGCAGGAGGAAGGAGCGAAATGAGGAGGGGGAGAACGGCCACTGAATTGGAAAAGATAAAGTAAAATGAAATTTTAGGAGCTCGTTGTGAGTATGGGCTGGGAAAAATCATCATTGCAAGCTGATTTATTATGTACTTATCTTCTGTCTGAGAGGCAGCAGGCATTTGTACAGTGGATTATAGCAGAATAAATGGCACATTAAAGATATAATCAAGATGTTTAAGGCATATTGAATGACATTAGAGTTAAAGTAGGTGAGACTTTTGTCATGGTCTATAAATATAAAAATGTCAGTAGCTTGGAGAAATTTTCGGTGCTTTAGTTAAGATGTGGCTCCATTTCCAAAAGGAAAATATTTTTTACCTTTTGTTATTTTCACAGAGGGGTAAGGTGGGGTCAGAAAGTGATGTAGAACCTATATGGATGATAAAATAATACTCTTGAAAGCCTGGAGTTGTAGACTGGCCTCTATTTAGCAAGTCATAAGCTTTCTTGTAGTGACAACAGTACTGTAAATATTGCACAGTATATATACAGTAATTTGGGGGCTATGGGGTGGGATATTATGGCAGCTCTATTTTGTTTATAGTGCTCCAATTCTTGATCTCATTCAATCTTGTCTTTGGATATAAGATTTTTTTGGGAAAATAACTTTTTGGAAAATACTGAACTTGTGTATTAAATGGGTACATAGTGTAGTTTTTCTTTCTTGAAGGCTTAATTACTGTGTTACTATATTTTCTTGTCATTCAGGTCCTTCACAGTCAGTGTCCGTGATTTCATTTGCCTGCTCGGTGTTGCACCGGCATTGCCTCAAACCCTTCTGATTTCAGCTCTGTGCTGACAGTTGCCCCCAAGTTGTTAGCCATGGGTTTTGAACAGAAAAGATTTCCCTCCAGTTAGCTTGTTTTGAATAAAAATCATCTTGCTGTCTTTATGTGCCACGCTTCTCAGACCAGACAAGCAGTAGTACAAGAAGCTCTCTGCGGGGGAGCTCCTGGAGGGAGAAGAAGGTAGGAACCTTGACTTCGGGCTTTGCTCAGCCTGTTTTGGAATTGCTTGGATTGTTGGCATGCGGTGTGGGGTGCGTGATAACTGATTCCTGTCTTCAGGATCCCACCAGGCCCCGCCTGTGATACACGCAGCGCTGACTGGAAGGCTGGCATGCTTCTTGGTCATCCTCTTATCTCTGAATTCCTGTCATCCCACTTTTTGCAAGGGCACTGGGGGAACTCAGTGTAGTTTTATCTTGTCAGTGTAAGCTTTGGGCTAAATCTAAAACAAATATTTGTTTCCTCTGGCTGTCAACAATTTGTAGTCTTGGGTGAAGTCTGTAAAAGCTAGCTTTAGGGCACTTTTTGAATTCAAATGGTGATTCCTCCCTCTGCTTGTTTTACAGTCTGTCAGAAGTTCCTTATTTGGGTCCTGGTCTCAGTCTTAATAGCACCAACAGAGAACTTTTTATTTTAATAACTAATGAAGTATTTTTATGATTTACATTTTGCAAAGCATATTCATGGGTCATTTCATGTAATTCTTCCATAAAATTTGCAAGGTTAGTGGAGACAGTAGAATTGGCACATAAGGGGAACTTACTAAATATTTGTTGAATGAATGCCTTATACCCATTTTACTGCTAAGGAAATCGAGACTCAAAGAGATCAAGCCATCTACCCAAGGCCCCGCTGCCCAGGAGGAACGCAAACTCGGACTGACTTTTTCTACTCCAGACTGGGTCTGATACAGTGTTTTACATGGTATTTGTTGTCCTTTCTCCAGGAAAATGTCTTTGATTCTCTATAAAAAGGATACTGGGGAAATGTGAACAGATGGCTATACTATCAATGAGTTTTAGAGAGCCTGCCAACCCCTCTGTACAGTTTTCTTAGTGTCCTTATTCTGCCAGAAATTTATATCCTTAAGAACATGACTGGATCCATTCCTCATTGGAGATAAAAGCAGAAGGTCATGCTGAAAAAATGACCGTTCTGGATTTTTACTATTTCATGGAGGTTTGGGTACAAGATTGAATAGATCTCCAGGGAAGTTAACACCAGAGTTTAGGGTGTGGAGCTGAAAACTTTCTCTGGCTTTGCATCTTGAGGTACTGGGAGAGCCCTGCAGTGCCCCATGTTGGCAGGGGGCCTAGTGTGCAGGGATCAGCAGTTGCCTGGCCAACTACAGTTGCTACCAGCTGCTCCCATTGTGGGAGGAACTGTCACCAGATCAGCTCAGATATTAAAATCACAAGGGAAGAGCCCCTTGTTTTACCGAAGTCGAGATTTAGGCTCTAAGGTTGCATCTATGCACCAGTAACATTCCACCTGCTTGCCGGAGACTTCCTTGAACTCTGACATCAAGAGCTGGGAGAAGGAAGGAGAGTTTCCCTCCTAACTCTACAGCTAAGTAGAACGGAATGCCAAGAGGGCTCCGCCCAAGGGCCTTTCCTTTTGACTTCTGTAACTGGAGATTCAAAGCTTTGGCTGTGAACTTTCTCCCAGAGGCAAGCAGCAAAAACAGCTCTGATGACTTCTTTCCTATACTGATGCCCCTTCCCTCTTCAACTTGCAATTGTATTGCCTCCTAGGTTGTCTCAAGCCTGCCAGCCTTTTCCTTATTGACTTTGTGCCTGTTTAGAAAGGCCTTTATAAAGATTTATTCTTACATTTATGTATAACAGTTTTATAGTTTTAACTGCTTTCACATTGCATATTTGCTTAGTTCTTTCATCCACCTGGAGTGTATTTTTCATTTGGTTGTGAGATGGATCTGACGTGAACTTTTTCCTCTATGATGCCAGTTTTTCCCTCTACTGTTTTTTTTTTTCCAGTAAGGTTTTAACTTTAGGATAGTTTTAGATTTATAGAAAAGTTGCGTAGATGGTACAGAGAGTTCCTGGGTACCCCTCGTGGCTGATTTTTGATTTGAAAGTATGTTTTTTGCCTGTTCCTAAATTCCCACATATACATATACATCTTTTATTCTCTTGATGGGTTGGCTATTTTGGTCCCTGTGTCACATGTTATTTTTATTTAATTAATATTATTTCTAGGGAACTCATAGTGTCTGGCTGGGAATCTGAGATCTCATGGGGCTTTCAAAAGGTCATATCCAGACTTCAGGCAAGAAGCTATTATTCACTTTGTTTATGGATGTGGCTGCTGCTGCTGTCGGGGCCGTCCTATGCTCTGTAGGGTGTTTAGTGACATCCATGGACTCTACCCACTAGATACCATACTCATGACAATCAGAATTATCTGCAGACATTGCAAGTATCTCCTGGGGGCCAACCGCCTTCCCTGAGATGAGAACCAGCACTCTGGAGTCCAGCTGCCTGAGCGTTAATCCTGGCTCCACTGTTAAGCAGCTGTGGCTCTGTTTCCTCCTGTGCAAAATGCCAAAAACGTGCCTGTGTTCTAGGTGGTCCTCAGGACCAAGTGGTAAATACACATGATACACTCTGAATGGATCCTGTAGCCTAGTTTGTGTTAACGATTACTGTTATTTAAAAAACACTTTATATTTGATCGCACTCCTAATAAACACGCAGGCTTCCCATTTTTCTACTACTTCCATATCTTCCCCACCATGGAGCAGATGTGCTTAAATCATAAAAATACTCGCCAAAATTTTACATGTCTATGTTAATGAAATGGAACTGTTTTCAGGGTTTCATAACAGCTAATTAATCAGCTCCCATGATGAACTCATCCGAGCTGTGCATTAATTTTATTTGTAGCTACAGAAGAGCAATTCCAGTTAGTTAACAGGCCTTTCAGGGACAGTCCAGCTCTGTGGAGCAGCAGAAAGACCCAGAAATGACTTCCTAAGCAAGATGGTAATGGCAGTGGGAAGAAAGAAATCTGGGATAAGGAGAGGACTGAGGATTTGCTTGGGATGTTCCCTTGATGGCTTTGGGACCACTGTGTCCATTTACCACTGCAGCACAAGTTCATCCTGAGGTTCAGAGGGGGATGGATGGAAGACTCATCTTCTGGCTGTTAATGTTATTTAGTTGCCCAGAAAAATTTTTTTTTCCCTTTTGTGGCAACAGCTTTCGTGAAACCATAGTGTTTGCTATTAAGCTTGATTGAGAGCCTGTGTCCTGAGGATGATTGTTCAGTGCGTGAGAAGATCTGGCTGGCCTGGCCCGGTGTGAGCTGTCTCCACCTTTGGCCAATGGGCTCACTTCCTCTGGTGAAACCAGGACTTGGTGTGACGAGCAGAGAAGGGCACCCCGGCCTGAGATGGAGGGGCTGCAGGTGGGGTGGAGTGGGTCTCCCTGGTTTGAGAACCTTAAGGAGGCTTGATGAGCCCACTTGGCCGGCGTAGCTGCATGGTTGCGAGTATAGGTTCTGGTGTTGGAATGATTAGGTTGAGATCTCACTTTCTTAACTTGCTGGCTGTGTGGCCTTGGGCAAATCCCTTGACCTTTTCTCATCTATAAAATGATGTGGATGATAGTCCCTACTTCCCAGCCTTATTATGAATTGTAAGTGAGATAACTCGTTTCCCCAGTGTCTGGCACATAATAAGTACTTAATACATCTTTGCTGTTATAATTGTTATAACTATTATTTACTTGAGTGTCCTCCATGAGCATTGTGCTGAGGGTAGGGGGGTCCATTCAGGCCAATATGATATTTTGTGCCTCCAAAGGGCAATGTACCCCGGATATTAGAGTGTTTTGACAGGTGAGCATCAGAGGCTGTGGAAGCAGGAAGGAGTCTGTTAACACTTTGCTCTTGCTGTATAGAGTTAGAATCAGGAATGGCTTTCCAGTATGTGAGGCTTACTGGTACCTTAGTAACCGTAAGGGTATGGACTCCAGACGTGGTTGGGCCTGTATGCAGAGGGAGAGACAGTCAAGGCCATGGACACAGGGATGTGGAGCTTAGACTTTTTACCCCCAAATAGGAAAGTCAGCAAGTTTAAAGTGGATAGGCTAGAAGCTCAGAGAGAAAAGTATAGCCTACTTTTGCTCAGTGAATCCAGCCATCAGACAGTTTCGGCAGACTTCCGTATTAGACTCTGTCTGATTTCTGGCCAACTGGGCCCCAGAGACTTAGGGGTACCAGCACCGGTGCATAAATGTGATCATTTGCTTGGTGAGTTGTGTTTTGTTAAGACTCTTTTCTCGTTGTAAGAACTTGCATCCTAGGCATAAGGGGATTTTGTTTTACACAAAAGGCTAGCAAAGTTCCACACCAGAGGCTAACCCTGCTGTCTCTTGCTGGTGAAGATTGATTGACCCTGTTTCTTTCATATTGCCGTCTCTGCTCCGGCTTTCCTCCTAAGGCTGTGCTCAGAGATCTAAATGAGATAATGAAGCAGACTGTATAAAAACTTAAAAAAAATAAAGTGCTGTGTAAGGGACTATTTTCATTTTTTTTAATAGCAAGCAGATAAAACAATTTGGATGCATCTCCTTTATACCTTTTGGGAATGAACTGGAAGACCAGGATTAATTTAGCTTTGCAGGATTTTAGATGTGCAATTTATACCAGATTAGTAGCTCTCCTAAAAGACTCACTACTGGAAATCCATTCCATAATTCTAACTCTGTATAGCAAGAGCAAAGTGCCATAGAAGTAATTTTTTGTTTGGCAAAATCGCACTTATAACAACTTTGGTGTTAGCTTTTATTTTTCCCTTAAATAGTGGGAAAAATACATTAAAGAAAAAGTGAGGAAATCTTGGAAGTAGAAACAAATAGTTCCCCTATCCTAATGCACCAAAACCAAATTAGCTGTAGGATTTCTTTTCATAGGGCAAATGATACATTTGCCCAACAGAGTTACACAGTAGAATTCTGTCTTCAAAGAGAATTCAGCCTTTTATTGATTTAATACAATTACCGTTTTCCTGGGCTCTGTAATGGGGAAATGCTGATAATTGAGAGAGAAGTAGTGTTGGTAAGTGTGAATGGTCAATGGGTGAAAGTCCTTCGTGTTGCTCTTTTGTTTCCATGTTCTCTGACTACAAGTCTCATGAAGTTGGCAAAATGGCTTATAGTGTGGAGTATGTCCTGGTAAGTAGGCGGCAATTACTTTGCTGAGTTCTCTGTCCCATTCTCCTCTGGTTCTTGATGTGCAGTGTAAGTTCATTTTGATCTGTCTCTCTCCGCAGCACAGGAGCAAACTCTTGCCTCTTTGGAGGTGTAGCCTCTGGGGAGCCAGCTGTCGGAGTGTCTTTGTGACCCAGCACAGGTGGGGCCTCTGGTGTCCCCTGTCCATGCCATTCAGAGACTGTTCAGAGAGCTCGTAAGGCATGTGGAAGTGGCGGTGGTCTTTAGAAGCAGAGCAGGTGGGGTAGAGGGTGAGAGGGTTACCTGGGGACGGAGAGGCTCTTCCAGAGGGCAGAGGGAGGTGTGGTTGGTTATAAGAAAAGCATAGGGTTTGTTGTCACAAAATAATTAAGAAATGTTTTCTAATCATCTGCCACGTGCAATGCGCTGCTGTTATGGAGAGAGGGCAGAGAGGTTGAAACTAGCATACGTGCCTTTGAGGATTTCATAGTCTCACAAGACCTGCACTGACAGATTCAAGACCTGCAGGATCAAGTGCTGAGTTGTGTGATCAGATGTGGATACTCAGTATTATTTCTTCCCCTCTCTCCAACTGTTCACCACACCTAGCCAGAGTATTTAAAAATGGGTTTGCTATCCCATCACTTCCCTGCCTTCTTTGTCTTCTGTTAGGGTCAATTCCGAATTCCTAAGCAAGGCTGATGTGAACCGGTCCTGGGCTGTCTGGGCCCCACTCACCTGTGTGCCGTCCTTGGGCTTGTTGTTGGCCCCAGCGAAGGCCCCCCGCAGCCCCTATTGTGTGCCGGTCACATCCTATCTCAGGGAGTTTGAAAGTTCTGTTCCCTCTGCCTGTCCTTCTTTTTATCTGCTCTATACCAAGTCACAGCCTCTTTATCCTTCAGGATTTCTCCTTAAATGTCACTTCTTCCTAACCAGCAGGTGCATCTTAAGACTGTGTGCTTTTCCAGTGGCGGCCCTTCTCCCATTGGGGCGACTTGTTTTGTGTGATTGTCAATGAGATCTCCGTCCCACCTGTTACTTGGTGCTCTCCATGAGGACGGGGCAGCAAGGGCCATGACTGGCTTGTTCCCTGCTGTATCCCCGGCACCTATCCCAGGGCCCGACACATAGTGGGTGCTTTGTAAGTGAAGGATGGATGAATGGGTGGATGCATGTGGAAGGAGAGATCCCACTGGGTCAGTGCCATTGTCCTTTGAAAGCACTTGTGCCTGCTCTTTCTGGGGTGCTTGGTGTGACCTACCAAGCACGCTGTTCATCTGCCCTCAGGGGCCCATAAGCTTCCAGAGGGCAGGGATTGGATCATAACCACCTTTTCATCTCCATAGTGTGGCTTACATAGAAACTTGGTGAAGGTTTGTGGGATGAAGAATGAACTGCCTATGAATGGAGAGGGACTTCATATACCTGGGTTTTAAAGCATGCTCGGGGATGAGGATAGAGGAAAAGGGAGTTTAGGCATCCAAAATTGCAGTCAGAGTTGGGATGCAAACAAGGTTAGGGTTGAAAGAAAAAGCAGCTGAAAGCCTGTATTAGAAAAATACTGGGTAGTTACCAGGCACAGCTTGGCAGGATGTAGTCACACTACAGAGTGGGGGGCTGGGGTGGGGAGGGCACTTGGAGTTTCCCCAGCTGAGCTTAATACCTTGAATGATGTCTGTCGTTCAGCCTGCTGTTCACCTCTGGACTTTGGTCCATTCCACAAATATTTATTGAGCACTTATTGTACATATTCTTAACAGGGGAAAAGTAGCCCCAATGGTACAAGAATTGGCTCTTGGTGGTGGTGGTGGTGGTGGTGGGGTGGTTAAAAAATCCTTACTCTTTTTATGTAAAAAGCAGAGGTATACATATAGTACATAGATACACAGTATATCTGTGGTATTAAAATTTTGTATTGGGGTGATTAGGAAAATATGTCTAAAAAGTCTCAAAGGATGGTAATGAGAAAAAGTTGGCTTACTGGATGCCAGGCATTAATCTGGTCAAAGTGCACACTCCCATGGAGTTTTCATTCTTGTGAGGCAGATACGCAATACACAAGTAACCCCAACTGTGAAAAAATAAGAAATTCTATCAAGAAGAAAAGCAGGGCAAAATAGAGCACCTGGGGGTGAGTGTGGGTGCGTGCGTGGGGGACAGGTGCCTCTGACGAGGTGGCACTTGAGAAGAGTCTGGAGGAAGCGAGGAGTGAACTGCGTGGGTACCTGGGGGAAGAGCACCCCAGGAAGAGGCAATAACGTGGCAGAACTGGACCAGCAAGAAGGCCCCTTGGGCAGGAGGGAAGGATGGTAGGAAATGAGACGGGCATGGGCAGATCATGCTGGCCTGGCAGGCCATGCTAGGGGTTTGGATTTGCTCTGAGTGTGACGGAAGCTTTCGGAGAGCTTTTTATTAGGGAGGTGGAGCACTCTCATTTACCTTCTGATAAGATCTGTTGGGATGCTATTTGGAGGGTGGACTGTAGAGGCAGGAGTGGAATCAGGGGACCAGGGGGGAGGCTGTTGCTGGGGTCCAGGCGGAGGTGCTGGTGGCTGGGGTGAGGCGGTGGGGTTAGTTCCCGTGCACTGTGAAGGTAGAGCCCACAGGACTTGAAGAGGGTTGGAATGGAGGGTGTGGAAGAGAGGAATCAAATATGCCTAGGTTTTAGACTGGTCCGCCAGGTTCCCTTTATAGGACAGGGTTGACTGTGGGAGGACTGTGCCTTGCCAGGGACCCTTTGCAGAGTGAGGCCTCTCTGCCTGCTGCTGGCCCCTCTTATTGATGCCAGGCTTGTATCTATTCTGTCTTGCCTTCTACAGTTAGTTATGCTAACGTATACTTGCCGACTCATCTAGTCTTTACATTTTCTTTAGGGAAGAAACTTTTTTTTTTTTTCTCACTTCTCCAAGAGGCAGGCAGTGGGGCAGGAGGGTTGAAAGTGCTGGTTGCGCAGTGGTGAGTGTTTTAGCACTGAGCTCCCACTCCTCCTTCCCTTTCTCTTTCTCCTCCTCTTCCCCCTCTTCCTCTTTTCCTTCTTAACTTTTTTTTTGGTCAAGCAGAGATGGCCATAGCATCTGCTTCCTGTGGCGTGTAAGCCACCTTGTTTGGGTCCACCAGGCGGTTAGTCGGCAGTTGGTGGATGTTGTGACTTGTACTCCTCTGTTCCTCCATTAGATTTCTGTGTAGCTCTCACATTGCAAAGTTGTGCAAATGGGAGCACTTTAGGGTAAGGATATCACTCTCCCCAGCCCCCTGCCTTTCTTCATGTTCCTTCTCATAAAAGGGGCAGCAAGACTTACTTAAGAGATGAAACAGTGGAGACCCTCGTGCAGGTATTTACATTGTGCATTACACTGTACTCTAAGGATAAAAGGTCACAGGGAGTGGAGGGTGATAGAGAAGACATTATATGCCACCGCAGGGAGGTAAGTGTGTGGTGGGTCATTTTGAGTAAGCAGAACTGAAGCTGTAGCATGAGCAGTACAAGTCATTTATACAGTAATCACCAAATTGTGTGGATCCAACCAGAATAACAAATGCCTGGAGCTTTGGCTGAGGGCCATGGATGAATGGAGCATGAAGCCTGGCATGGGCTGGAAGGAGTAAAAGGCATGGGTGTAGCATGGTGATAAAATAAACAGATGTAAGTTTCAGCAGAGATGAAAATACCTGGCTGCCTCGTTGCCTGTCTGTACTTGCAGCAGACTTTGTTAACCTGTCACATCATTCATTCCTAACTCTGTCATAAAACTAACATTTATTGAATGTTCACAATGTTCTACAAACACTCTCTTGCTTAATCCTGGCAACTCAGTGAGGCAGATCTATTATCACCCTTAAAGATCAGGAGAGAAAACTGAGTCTCAGAGAGGTCAGTCAGGATCAGTCAAGTGTCCAGCATCAGAGCTGAGACTGGAACCCTGGCAGGCAGACTCCAGAGCCTGTTCTGTAATCATTATGCTTCATTGTCTGTAATTTGCCCAGATGTGACCTTAGAATCCTTCTGCCTGGTAAATCCATTTCTACCTGCTTCATTAAGATTGTGGGATCCAAGTTCATATTACAGTTGATATTCATTTGTTCACTCACTTTTGCACATCCACCATGTGCCAGGCACACTGTTAGGTGCTGAGGATTCAACGGTGAATAAGACGTAATCCCTGCTCAGGGCTACATTTAGTGGAAGCATGTCTCTCAGTGGGTAGGAAGACTCACAGTTTGTATGATTTGGCACTAATTCAGTTTCCTTGCATTGAACCAGAAATTATCCCAATTGTTGGTGGAAATCAGTAACAATCTGAAAAATGAGTGGTGATGCCCCCGCATGCACACTGGACTAGAAATTGGGTCACCTGCCACCTTTTTCTGACTTGACTGATTTACCGATTAACTTTGGGCCTCAGTTATAACTCATGGTCAAGCAATGCTTTCTTGTGCATTGTTTACTTTGGTCCTTCCAGCACCAGATTGGAAGAAGGAGGTGTCTGATGTGCAGAGGGCTGATGTGACCCGGCCTCATTCTCACAGAGTAGGAGACAAGCCTGGACTAGAGCCCAGTTCTAGAAGTCAGCTCCTAGCTCCTTGTTTTCATTCTCTCATCATCATGTTAGCATCTTAACATCATTAGACTTGCAGCTTCCTCACCTATAATATACAGAAATTAAACCACATGGTTTCTAAAAGTTCCCTCCTTCACTTCCCTTCCTGCCAAATCAGTTGGGTGCCTATCATTCCAGACATTATGCTAGAAGCTGGAAACAATGTTATGGAAAACACACACACATATACACTCATCCATCAAGAAAGTTAAGAGACAACCCACAGAATAGGAGAAAATATTTGCGAATCATATATATGGGACTGGTATCCAGAACATCTAAAGAACTCTTAAGCAACTCAATAAAAATAAAAAAGAAAACCCATTTGAGAAATTGGCAAAGGATCTGAAAAAACATTTCTCCAAAGATATACAAATGGCCAGAAAGCACATGTAAAGATGCTCAGCATCACTGACCTTTAGGGAAATTCAAATCAAAACCACAACCAGATACCACTTCACACCCAGTAAGAAGACTATAATCAAAAGAAAGAGAGTATCAGGTGTTGGTGAGGATGTGGGGAAATTGAAATCTCATATCCTGCTAGCAGAGCTGTAAAACAGTGCAGCCACTTTGGAAAACAGTACCTCAAATGGTCAAGCATAGATACCATATGACCCAGCAACATTGCTCCTAGGTGTGTGTGTCTGTGTGTGTGTATATATATATATATATATATATATATATATATATATATATATATACACAAGAGAAACAGATACATATGTCTACACAAAAGCTTGTACATAGTGTTTATAGCAGCATTGTTCATAATAGGCAAAAAAAAAATGGAAGCAACCCAAATGCCCATAAACTGATGAATGGATAACTAAAATGTGGTATATCCATAAAATGGAATATTACTCATCCATAGAAAGGAATGGAGTACTGATACACATTAAAAAATGGGTAAACTTCAAAAACATTATGCCAAGTGAAAGGGGCCAGCCACAAAAGGTCACATATGATATAATTTCATTTATATAAGATGCACAGAATAGGCAAGTCCAAAGAGATGGAAAGTAGATCAGATGATTGCCCAGGGCTAGTGGAAAATGGGGAGTGACTGCTAATGGGTATTGGGTTTATTCTTGGAGTGATAAAAATGTTCTAAAACTGACTGTGTTGATGGTTGCATTCTCTGTAAATATGCTAAAACCAATGAATTATATGTTAAATAAGGGAATAGTATAGTATGAGAATTACATCTCGATAAAGCTTTTATATATATATTAAAAAACCCTAGCATGGTCTCTTGTGGAAAACATAATCTTGTTGGGGAGATAACTATTAATCAATTATACAAAGAGACTTAGAATTACAAATTATGGTAAGTGCTAATTCAGGGAAAGAAGGGGATATTATGAAAGAGAATCTCAGGAGGCTGGTGAGGTTAGATAAGAGGTATGAGGAAAGCTGTACCAGTCAGGTCCCCAGCAGAGATCCCCAAATGGCAGTGGCTTACCAGGTGGATGTTCTGTTCTCCCTGGTATGGTAGTGAAGGTGTAAGCAGTCTAGGGCTCCCATGGAAGCCCTACCCTTTCAAGGGTCTTCTAACATCTTGCTCTGTCCTTCCCTTGTGGGGGTGCCACCCCTCACTGGCCCAGTCTATCGTGGCTCTCCACTATGTCTGCAGTCCAAGCAGTGAGAAGAGGGGGAGGGGGACCCTGGAAGGCCCATCACTTCTGCTCACATCTGGAACTCAGTCACATGAAGTCAGGAAATGATGTCATGCGCCAGGTGGCTGTGGGCCCAGATTGAACCTTGGAGTTCTATTCCTATATAAGGAGGGGAGAACAGAGATTGGGTGAACAATTAGTAGTCTCTGCCATAGATGGCCTCTCTGAGGAGGTGACATTGAAGGTGAGAATCTGGGATGAGTTGGTGTTAAAGAGAGGGAAGGGCTTTCCAGGCAAGGGGCATGGCCTGTGTGAGGGCCATGAGGCAGGAAAGACCAGCTATCATGTTTAATGTTGCTTCATGATGTGTCTGCCCACCCCACACATCCTTCCAGATACTTAGGACTCATGAGTGCAGGCTGGACCTGGTAGAGGGAAGCAGCTACTCTGGATTTACGTGGCTTTTCTCTCTTGTATCTTACAGGGCTGGGATGGGCCGAACTGCAAGGAGGGGGGCTTGGCGCTGACTCTGGAAGGCCTGTGTGTATCCTCAGCTTTGAGAACTGAATTCCATGGGTTGTGTCAGCGTCAGACCTGTGAAGTTCAGTTCTTCAGCTGGGATATCTCTGTCATCATGGACTCCAGGGACACTGGCAAGAGCAGGCCTGAGGGTGGCTGAAGAACTTCGGAGACTGGAGTCAGAGGGCAAAGTTTCGGGCTCTGGAGGAGTAGGGAGGGCGGGTTCATGGGAGAAACACTCAATTGTGAGAAGACTTGACTTCTGCGCTGAGCAGGGTCCCAATCTGCTAAATGAATGTTTTCTGCAAGTTTTCTTGCTGCTGCTGCTGGTTAACATCCATTGATTACATAAGATGGTCCAGGCACTCTACTAAGTGTCTTACATGCTAGGACAGGAGACACCTGGGAAAAATCACTGTGTGATGCCTGAGACTCCCAGCGCTGCTAGGCGGTGATTTTTCCCCTCTTCATGCGATCAGACAGAATTGATAGAATGTGACAAGTATTAACATGGATTACTGAGATAACCGGTCCCTTTGTCAGGTAAGGAACATGGGTACTCCCTCTTACAGTCGCCCGTCCCTTTATTTGAATCTCTACTTCCTTGCCTTCCATAAATACATTAGGGATACACTGTGTCTTTATATTCTAAACAAGTCAAAAAGAGGTTCAATTACATTTTACATCATCCCCAGGAAAGGCATACAAAGATTTTGAAGGCCCCCTCTGTTTGCTTGCATGGTTAGCTGTATACTGTGGGTCAAGCCCTTCTGTTGTCCTCTTCAGCCACCAAGTCACCCACGTCTGCTTTGAGGCTCACGCTGTCTCTGATGATGGCAATTTCCACCTTTAGGCACAAGGCTGTTCTGCATAAGCAATATCTGGACTTTATTAGGCTTTCTATTTGATGGGGAATAAGTAGTGTGCTTTGTCTCTTGGGAGCTCACCTTTGTTTCATCGCTGTCTCCTGAAATGTCCACCTCATTGTAGTCTACATAATGAAAGCGTGGTCCAGCCCAGAGAAGGGAGGCAAGCACAAAGCAGGGGATCCTGCAGCATGTGCATCCTCACTCTACCTTCTCAGGGACACTGACGTTTATTCAGTGCCTTTTATATGCTGGGCACTGGGCTCAGGGCATTTTGTGCATCATCACAGTAAGTCTCCTAACACACCCCATCTGGAAAAGAGGGACAAATTAGCAAAAAGATACCATACAAAATAGTGTAACTACATTCTATGGATGCAAAGGGGTGCTTGGTTTTTTATGAAAGCCCCCAGCTTAGGTGTGGGACATGGGTGTGCTCTCTGGGCTGTACTGATCATATCAAGGACCTCCCCACCCGTCTCACTCTGCCCACTTCCGCCCTTTGCTTACTAGACCCTTAGGCAGTGACTCATTCTTGAACCAGAACATTGGTGAAACCCAATTGAGACCAGAGATCATTGGTGAAACTCAACTGACACCAGCAATTAGTCCTAAATTACTGGAGAAAATCCAGGATTCATACCTGAAGTTCCAAGTGCTCTGGGTTTCAGACCATCTGAGCTGTGAACACTGACTTAGACCCAGAATTCTGATTTACCACAAAATTTACCTTATTACAAGTGAACTATTCCTAAGGCAAACCTGATAAATGAAATATGGAACACACACACTAAAAAAAATAACCTGGTGGATCTGTGAGTAGTGGGCAAATATTCACTTTCTAAAAGAATGGTAAGATTCTGTTTGGCAATATGTTTCCTGAGGATTTTTGAGGCTGTATTAGCTCTTTCAAACTTATTGAATATAAGTGAAAGCAAGTTACAAAATAGCTTGGATTTTATGATTCAATTCATGTGAAATTGTAAATGTATATAGGAATATGTACTTTGAAAGATGCACATCAATTTGTTATGAGGGATTACCTGCAGTGGTGGGAACTGAGATACATTTTCCTGTTTCCCTCTATTATTGTTCTTACACTGAGCATGTTTAATTAAAGTTTTCAGAGGAAATTTTGCACACATTTGTGATGAATCTGGACTGTGCTGGTGCTGCGCGTTTGTTGGAAGTTATGTTGTAGAGGTGTGTCAGAGGAGAGCCCGGGGAGGCTCCTGATGTGTTAGGGCAGAAGGTAAGCGTAGGGCAAGAGTGTGGTTTTGTTTTCAAAAGGTGGAATGTGTGTCTGTGTGAATCCAGTGGGTAGTGGGTGGTAAGGTAGTAGGTGCTTTTTGTTTCTCCCTTATTTATGCTTTTCTGCCTAAATAAGAAAAAAAAGGGACCCCTTAAAGAATGTGCTACTTTGCAAGAATCCACTGATTGTGTAAACCATGGTTTTCAAAGTGTGTTTCCTGGATGAGCAACATTAGTATCACTTTGTTGGAGATGTAAATGTTCAGGCTCCACCCAAGATGTACTAAATTAGAAACTCTGGGAGTGGGTCCCAGCAATTTCTGTTTTCACAAGTCCTTGGCTGACTAAGGCACACTAACGTTTTAGAACTGCTGGTGTCAGTCAAGGGACATCCCCACTCCACTAAACTAAAATGCACTTGACGTCGACGTGAAGATGCCAGCCCACTCTGGCAAGCAGGCGTGCAGGCCCTCTGCAGAACTGATCCCTGGGAAGTGACTGGCAAGACCACAAAACCTCAAGGTCCTTCCCAGTGATCATTTCCACCGGTGAACAGTACATCTCTAACTTTTTAAGCTGCAAAGCTTAGGTGCATAGTCACCTGAATTGGTTGTTAACTAAGGCAGATTCCTGGGTGATGCCCCTGACTTATAGACTTGGCATCTCTAGGATTCTACTATTTTAACCATCACGCCTAAGGGATCCCGTCAAGGAAGTTCGAGGATAACACTGAGCTTTTAAAGGCTTTTTCAGACCTTCTCCTTTCTCCTATACCCTTATGACTCTTCTTTCTATTCCTCCCTTTCCCTTTCTGCTGTGATTGATGGGGTCTTAGAAGCAGATTCATCATCCTTTGGCTCTGTGCTTGGGAGAGAACCAGTCAGGTGCTCCTGGAGAGGTGCCTGGGGAGTAATAATAATAGTAATAATGGGAGTATTGATTTGCCATCCTCGGGCAACAGGAGGAGCACACGATATATCATCTCACACTGAGGGGACACAGTGGGAACCTGGGCGCACTGCACAATAGTCACCGACTATCCATGTTACAAGGCTACAAAGATTCAGTGATGTAGGGACACAGTGGCTTGAGTCCTCCCAGCAGCCATCTCAGTCCAGGTGAAGATTCCCTGTATTAGAGTTCTCCAGAGAAACAGAACCAGTACGGTGTGTGTGTATGTACATATGGAGAGATTTCTTACAGGGAACTGGCTCACATGGTCATGAAGAGTGGCAGGCCCTAAGGTCAGCGGGTGAGTCGGCCAGCCGGAGCCCCAGGGCTCGGAGTCTGAAGGCCAGCAGGCCCAAGACCCAGAAGGAGCTGCGGGTCCAGTTCAAGTCCCAGAGCAGGGAAAAGTCAGTGTCCCAGCTCAAGCAGCCAGGCTGGAGGAGCTCCCTCTCTCTTACGCCTAGAAGGTCAGCCATTTGTTCTTCTGAGGTCTTAGCTGACTGGCTGAGGCCCACCCACATTTGGGAGGGCAGTCGGCTCTACTCATCCACCAACTCTGATGATGATCTCGTCTAAAAGAATCCTCACAGACACACCCAGAATACTGTTTGATCAAATATCTGGGCACCTTGAAGCTCAGCCACGTTACACATAAAATTAATATTCATAATTCCTTTTTTTTGTATTTTTCACATCCAGACTCTTGCACTCTTTTTTTTAAAATTTTTTATTAAGGTATGATTGATATACACTCTTATGAAGGTTTCACATGAAAAAACAATGTGGTTACTACATTTACCCATATTATCAAGTCCCCACCCATACCCCAATGCAGTCACTGTCCATCCGTCTTGCACTCTTTTTTGATAATATTTCAGAGAGGCAGCTCAGAACCTCTCCAGAGGTTAGAGTCTGGAGAAATGCTCTGGGGGGTAGAGATCAAGGTATCTTGCCCAGTTTCTCTTTGCTCTTCATCGCACGGAGATTCTTTTGGGAATTGTTTGTGCAGGAAGTCCTGTCTTGCTCTTACCTCCTGGGGCAGCTCTTTGAAGTAGAAGAGCTAACTGATTATTCTTGGGAAAGTACAGACAATATAATTACAACTTTCCTATATAAGGTGTTTACAATGCTCCAGGTGTCTTATATATAAGGAAAGATATTATCTCCATTTTCTAGATGAGAACACTGAAGCTCACGGAGCTTATATAACTTGCTTCAATTTTGCACATTAGGGGTCACAGCCAGAATGTTAAATCTGTCTGATCAGAGCCCATATTCTTTTCACCAAAGTTTGAACTGGGCTTTACAGTTAATAAAGCACTTCAACACATATTATCTTTATTGAATGTAGCATTCCCCAATGAAGTAGATATTATAAGCAAATTTTAGAGATGGAAAATGGAGTTTTTTGAAAAAAAAGGTTATGCAACTTGTCTGTCCTGTGACATACAGCTGGTAAGTGGTGAACCTGACCTTCAAATACAAAATCTCTACAATAAAAACATAAATTTTACCGAAAAAATTCATAGGCCTCCACATAAACTTGGAAGGAAAGAAACTGCTGACTCAGTTTCTCCAATGTGACTGAAGACAGAACAGTATACACCGAGACCCACTCTGACTTAATCCTTTACCTATGTCATTGGTAAGCAGGAGTGAGTCCTTGAACATGACCAATTCCACCCTGTAGGGCACAGTCATACTTTAAAATATATTAAAATAACATTGTTGGTAGCTTTTAAGAAACCCATAATGTAATTTTGCTCTGTGTCCTACAATGCTACTAAGACTGGTCAGATTCCATTTGTCTCTGGGCAACAATTGTGTTTCCTTGTTTTAAAAACTAAATTATTTTTCTTCTTATTATATGACTAATATGGGTATACTGCAAAGCATTTTGAAAATGCAGGAAAGCATAAAAGATAACATTTTAAAACATCAAAAAAATTTAATTATCCAACAATTATGTATTTTTTTATGGGGAATATGGAAAATGCAGAAAATCAATGGAGACAAAATTTATCCATAAGCTCACAGATTACCATTTTGGGTTATTTCTTTTCATTTTCACTTAAAAAAATACAATTGGAATCATCCTTTAAATGTAAGTTGTGCGTGTGTGTATGTGTGTGTGTGTGTGTGTGTGTGTGTGCGCGCGCGCGCACACACACACTTGTGTTTTATGATATGCATTTCCCCGTGTCCTTATATGGTCTTTTTCATGCATCTTAAATGGCTGCCTGTGCAGTTCATGGTGTGGACGTGCTTTTGTTACCGTGGTCATTCCCCTATTAAACATTTAGAACGTGGATCTCCTGATTCCAAATCTGCTTTTGTTTGTTTTTTTTTTTGCCACATACCTGTCTCTATTTACTTACATTGATTTAGCCTTTTAGCTTACATTGATTTAGACCTTAGTTTCATTGGCTTTTGGAGTGTTAAAGAGGCCTTGTGGCTTCTTATTTATTAATATGAAATGATGCTAGTGTTCAGGGTTTACTATGTGCCAAGCTCTATTTCAAGACTTTGAACATATCCTCATTAAAGTCCCCACCTCTCACAATATAGTAGATACTGTTATTATTCCCATTATACAAATGTGACCACAGAGGCACAGAGAGGTTAAGATAAGTATCAGAATGCACTAATTTGTATCGAGCAAAACATCCAGCTTACAGAGCCTTATACAAATAGGCATTTATTTTTTCTCTTTCAGTCTGAATATGGGCATCTATTAGCATTGGTTTGGAGGCTCAGTGAATCAAGACTGCTGTCACTGCAGTCCTTTCCCATTCCTCTTGGTTTTAAAATGGCTGCAACAGCTCTAGACATCACATCCTGATTCAGGGCAGGAAAAGAGTGAAATAGATAGTGCTGACCAACTACTTTTGCTATCAGTAAAGCACATTTTCTTTTCTTTTTAATTGAAGTATCTTTGACATACAATCCTATATTGGCTTCAAATATATATCACAGTGGTTCAACAATTACCCATATTACTAAATCCTCACCCCCACAAGGGCAGTTACTATCTGTTAACATGGGAGATGCTACAGAACCTTTGACTGTTCTCCATGAGAAAAGCACATTTTCTTGCCAGATCTCCTGCCTCTCCCCAGCAGAATTCCACTCATGAATCACTGTGGTTTGCATGACCACTGCTAACTGCAGAAGAGGCTGGGAAACTTCTCCAACCTCTCAAGTAGAAGTTGACTAGAAAAGAGGGATTTGGTAATGACTGTTGGGTCAGGCAACTAACAGTGGCCACCACAAGCTGCTTGCCGCAGTCAAGTGTTGGTCTTACTTGACCAGGGGCTAATACCCATCAGCTGGGAATTGCTGTTTCTCACATCTCTGGCCTAGACTAGAAGTGGTCTGGAGCCTGCCAAACCTCATCTCTCACTGACTATAACACCATCTAACACATGCTAGCATTTTTCATCAGTATTGGTGTCACTGCAAAGTGCCGTTAAAATAGAAGTGGTTTCATACATTATTTATCTGCAATGTGTCCACTGAGTCATTCTTTTGCTGAAGAGCTGTCTCCTTGGCGTTTATAAACTGGGTAACAAATCTACAGCTCACAGGGCTTGTCCTCAGGCTCTGGCACAGGGATAGGAGGATCTGTGAGCTGTTTGGGCTGAAACAAGTCACTGCATCTCTTCTTTCAGCCCTGAGCATGTCAGTTAAGTGCCTGGGTGTAGGTGAACTGAGTTAGGGGCTGCACAGTGGAAAGTCTGAAGACAATGGGTGTACCCCACTTAATATAAATATGGCTTTATCTAACTAGTGAGGACCCAAAAGTGATCCATCATTTATTAATGTCTTTCAGTTGCAGTTATTTCTAGAGTAGAGGTCTTAAGTGGCAATTCGTGGGAGTGTTTTGTTCAGGGGTGGGACAGGGGTGGGGCTGGGTGGGGTGAATGGTGTGCCTGGGATGTAAAATTTAAGGAGGTGCTTGCTCTCATGGTGGGGGAGCACTTGGCACAGCCCTGGTTTTGTTTTACCCTTACTAATGCTAATATTTAAAAATTGGAATAATTATTCAACAAAATTTTTTGACTATTTTTTTTTGTGCTGGTCACTACTCTAGTCACCAGGGGCACAGTGATAAGTAAAATACTCATTATTGTTCTCATGGTACTGACATTGTAGTAAAGGGGAGATTTCGTATAGAAGTCTGGATTTATGGCTGCTTGAAGTATCAAAAGTGACAGTTCTGGTCTGACTTTTCTGTGTGACAACTAGCACTCAGATCTGGGGAGCTGCTTCCTGACTTCTAGATGTGGCATGAGCTATAGTTTGCCACACTCTCCACCACCCCCTATTGTCTCATTTATTGCTCCTAGGATTTCTATGGAGTGGACACCATTATTCTTATTGTTATTATTACCATTTTGCAGATTAAGAAACTGCAGCTAAAAGGGGTGAAGTAACTGGCCTGAAGTCTTCTAGTGGGATATGTACCCAGTTCTATGCAACTAGGGTGAGGTTTTTGCCACTGCACAGAGCAGTGATTAGGAGGCAGGAACACAGAAGTATCACCAGCCAAAAACATTCAGCCCATGTAAGATCACATTAGAGAGGTAGATCAGCAGGAAACAGATGGCACCCTCAAATTAGGATAACTCAAGCAGAGTTTCATAAAGAAACTATTTACAAAGGCGTGGGCAGATAGTGGGGAAACCGCAAGGCATAGTACAGAACCCCAGGTTAGTAATAGTGGGGCTCCATTGCCCCTCTTGTGTCCTTAGAGTCAGATGAGGGGTGGGCTACTGGGATTGGGGAGTTAGCGAGAACTGTGGGGAGGGCTGCCTTCCTTGTGCTGAGACCTCCAGATGCAGCCTTTGGGACCTCATAGGGAGGGAACTTAGGGAATAAATACCTCAACCTCACCAAATTCATTCTACTCCTTCTTGTTGATCTGCTAGTGCCCAGCCCAACTAGAGGTCAGAGGGCAAGGAGTTCATGGATACATCCCTACAGATCAGCCCCTGGAGGCACAAAGCATGGTGGAGAAGAGTGGCATAGGAGGCAAATGAAGGCAGCTGGCACAAGAGGCAAGTCAAAACTGAGGGCATTTTAGGGGCCACATAGTGATGATAGACAGGGGAAGAAACTGAGATAATGGTGAATTCAAGGTCCAGCTTCGATGGGGCTGAGGAAGCGTCTCCTCCCCACACAGTCTGCCTGGCAGCCATGTTTGGCCACCTCAGCTACCAGGACGATCACTGATTCTGTATCAGAGGTTCCTCCAGTTTGTATCACGGTGCTTGAGGCTTTTGTCTTGATGACTTCCCTAATGCACAAAGGGCTAAACTCTGCAGGGTGGCACCTCCCTCCAGTTTTTTAAGAGGATTGGCAGAGCACATTGAACCCTACCTGTAGAAAGCTGTGGCTTAAAACATCCAAGACAGGTCTGTCTTTTAAAAAATTTCTCCTCTAAAATCTCTTCAACTTAGTCCTCCTTGTCAAACACTATATATCCTGCTAAAGGGAGCCATATATTACCACCACTAAAAATCTCTGGCTTGCTTGCTTTCAGAATTCTTGGTTCTGAGATGAGCTGGACCGTGCCTTCAGATATTTGGTAGATTTTAATCAGTGTGTTGCAGTCCTCTTTACAGTGACATTTACCACTGCCATCCCAGAGACTTTTATGCACATCCCTGTCAACATAAGTACAGTAACAAAATCAGCAGCACTTTAGCTGACACTTTAACAGTTCAAACAGTCCATAATCCTAGTACAGCTGGCTCTGAAATAGTGTGCTTCTGAGAATACCTGGGGTGGGAGAGGGAGGGGCATAGAATTGCTGGGTGAGAACACTCGTAAGAGGTGCATAGTATCATAATTAATTTAGGGAATAGTGACACCATTGGTTGTGGACCTGTGAGCCTTCCCCTCTCTCTTATTAATAGAACCCTAGTATTGTTCAGAGAGTAGGCAAGGCATGTGCCTCAGAGGGGGCTGCACTGTCCAGTCCTAGGGAACAACTCATTTGTCCATTCCAGGCTTGATAGCCTCATCCCTTTTACCAAGGATTGGATCAGCAGGGGTGTGGAATGCAGTTCTGAGTAATAGGATATGAGAAGTCTGCTGTGGATATTTCTGGAGTAGGTTCTTCTCGTTGCTAAAAAGTCATGTCGGAAGAAATGGTTGCCTCTTGTTTCACTGGACGTTATCATAGCACCTTGTGAAGCCTAGAACTGTGGCAGCCAGGGGCTGGTACAAAGGGAGCCAGGTTACAAGTGTGCAAAGATGCTTTAGGATGTCTGAATTCTGTCAATCGCTGAGTCAACTAACACAGGTGTTATCCTACCTCAGGTCTTATGCAAGGCAGCGTGTTTTTTACTGTTGTGTCACAGACGCAGGAGACACACATCTTCTTGCAACACACAGATGTGTGGAATTCAGGAGTTGAAGGAGAACTGATGATTTTGACATTGTTTTCCTAGATTTTCTTTTTTTTTGGATTCCAAAGTAATATATGCATGTAAAGATTCAATCAGAATCGAAAATGTTAAGAATAGGAACTAGAAATTTATCCTTCCTACCTACATATGTTAATGTAATGTTAAAAAATAGGATCAGAATAGACATACTTAACATCTTGGATGTGTTTTGTATGAATACATGTGGCTCTACCTAATTCTTTTTTATGACTATGTAATAGTCTAAAGCATGGATATATCATACGTTTAAGACCTAATATGGGTGTGCTTTTAAAAATGGGACCCATGGGTAACTATATTCATGAGCTCCCAATTTCTGCCTTCCGTCATTTCCTGCAAGTTCTGTCATTCACAGAGGAATGCTCAAGGTGGAGCCATGTGATTCAAAGTGGAAGGGACACAGGATTTGGGGTCAGGCAGATTGCAGCTGGGATTTAGCCCTACAACATACTAGCTGTGTGATGTTGGAAAGTGATTAAACACTTTATACCTCAGTTGTCTTATTCATAAAAAACAGGATAATCAAATCCATCCCTTAGTCTTACATTGTAAGAGTTAGAAATAATGTATTCAAGCATCCACCACTCAGAATGGCTGTTCAGGAAACAATAGCTATTGTTCGTAGGAGTGGAGTCCCCTCTCCGAAATCGTGTAGCTGCTTTTGGTCATCCTCACTGTGGACACAGTGGGCAGATACAAATGTATACAGTTGATCTTTGAATAATGCAAGTATTGGGGATGCTCACCCCTGTGCAGTTAAAAACCTGCACGTAACTTTTGACTCCCCCAAAACTTAAATACTAATAGCCTACTGTTGACTTGAAGCTTTATTGATAACATAAACAGTTGATTAACACATATTTTTTATGTTAGATGTATTATGTATTGCATTTTTACAATAAAGTAAGAATAAACAAATGTTTTTTCAAGTGTCTCAAGTCTCCAAAAAATTTTCCAATATATTTATGCAAAAAATCCATGTATAAGTGACTTGCACAGTTGAAACCTATGTTGTTCAAGAGCCAACTGTACTTGATAGTCTAAAATAACTTCTTGAAATTATTGAGCTGCTGTCCTCCAAATGATGCAAAGTAGGTCCAAGGAAACATATAATCTAAATTCACCTTTGTGTCAATTCTGTAAAGAAGATACCTTAAACATTGAACCTCCATTTTGTGGACAGAGGCCTGCAGACAGAGTTTGAGCAATTTATCAGATAGGCTGGAAAGAGACATTATTCATAGTAAAAGGATCTCAGTAGGCTGGAATGGCAGGCTAAATTAAACAAGTTGAACTTTATTAGGGAAAAATGTAAAACCTAACTGTTTGGTTCCTTTTCTTTTTTTTTTTTATACAGTACAGAATGGAAGCTTTGTGATTTAATAGCAGGTATAAAAAGGCTTAGGGGCTTCATGTGGCTGAAGTTCAATGTGAAGTCATAATGTGATCTAGCTGTCTAAATAAGCAAATGTAATCTTTAGTTCTCATAAAGTGAAGAAGGAAATTCAGAACGAGGAAGGTGTTGGCCCCCTTAGTTTATCCTCATCAAGCCACATGCTCTAACTCTAGGATAGTAAGTAACTAGCATGCAGGCTAAGGCTTCTTCTCTGCATGCCCATAGCAAATAATGCTAATTAATCACATTCTGTTGAGTTTAGATAAAGCCTCTGAATCCTTCTCAACACAGTCTTTGAAGCAGCCAATAATTTTTGAATGGAGTTGGCATGCAAGATGAAACCTACTGGTAGCTAATGGGCTGCAGGCCACTCCTGTGATCTCCTTTTAAGAGGCAGCCCCATGCTTATGCATGTGGTCCAACCTTCTATCAGCCACAACAGATTGGGTTTGGACCCAAGGGTTGCCAGTCTACAGGCTTCTTTGAAGAGCTTTATCCAAATGGAACAAGCTCATCCACTCCAATTCCCTCTTTTGGGGATCTCAGTTTGGGAAAAGAGCCATTCAGGCAGTTGGTAGCAGACCCAGAAGCTGAAAAGTTCATGGAGAGAGGCAATGCTATTGCAGAGGCCAAGAGGGGGCATCAGGAACAAGAGGAAGCAGAAGCTATGAGGCAGAGAAAATCTAAAGAGGAGAGGGAATAAGGCACTGGCGGTGACAACAGAAATCATGGAAGAAGAGGCAGAGAGACAGACAAAATGGAGAGACAGGTTTCAGGGCAATGGAAGGGAGACTTTGGCAGCAGTTCAGGGAGGCCTGGGAATGGTCTGGGCCTGGTGGAGAGTGAGTTGCTTGTCCCTGGTAGTGTTCCAGCAGGGGTGCATGACTGCCAGTTGGTAGATACCGTAGAGGGTGGTGAAGTCCGCAGGAGCGAGAAGAGATCAGATCAGGAAGTGTGATTAGGATGGCTCTGGAAGTCAGAACTGTGATTGGTGAACTGGCACCCTCGGTCCCTTGTTGCCATGGTGACCGTGCAGTGAGGGGCGGAGGCAAGCACACTGTGTGTATGGGAGCCTCAGGTGGGCATCTTACCGATAGAGCCAGATCCATGATCCTGTCTCTGCCACAAAACAAATCCTAACAGCTAGGACTGGGACCTCACTTTTGGATTTGCTTGTATCCTTATGTCGGGGTTCTAGCCCCTCATTTATCTGTCTTAGGCAGAGGCAGAGACTCCAGTATTGGGGAAAACAGGTGGAGGCTATCTGATCACTCACACAAAACTCTCGGGACAGGAAGCTGCCTCTAGAATAATGAGCATTAATATCAAACTAAATATTGTGTTTAGTGGAAAAAGTATTGGCTCTGAAGTCATGTAATATGTGATTGCATGACCTTAAGCAAGTTACTTCTCTCTGCCTTATTTTTCTTCTCTTAAAATGAGGCTTATACTAGTTGCTATCTTAGAGGATTATTTTAGGATTGAGATAATAGCACTGTGCCCCTTCCATGATAAGCACTCAGTGTGTTTAATTATTATCATTGTTGTATCTTACTGACCTCCTAAAGTGGGTAGAGGAGGTTTTATCAACCCCATTTTACAGCCTCAGGAACTGAGGCAAAGGATGGTTAAAACAAAGGTGGGCTTCACTCTGCTTCAGTATTAGTGTCGGAATAGATCTGAGACCAGTGTCCTGACCAGTGGCCAGGACAAAGGACAGATTTAGTATGTATGTTCCAGAAGGAGGGACAGAATTCAATTTCCAAAAAGGCAATATATGCCTGTGAGAAAAATTCTACAAAAAGGAATACGGTGAGAAACAAGTCTCCTTCCCATCCCCCTAACCTTGGTCTCCTGGTCTCTTTCTGTTGATGGATTCTGGGCATCCTTGAGCAGCCGTCTCATGTGTGTGCAAGCCCAGTGTGTATAGATCCCTAGGCACTATTTCTAAGGCCCCATGCTGCTTCTGCCTTCCGTTCCAGGTGTGTGTGTGTGTGTGTGTGTATGTGTGTGTCTGTGTGTGGTACGTGCCTGTGTGTGCAGGATGGCAGGGCTGACTTCAGGAGGGCCGAAGTGGTGGTTTGGGATCCAGGCTCGCCTTTGGAGAGAGAGGCTAAGAGGCCTTGGGTGACGACAATGCTGGGTCAAGGCCTGTGCTGGGTGGCCACCTGCTGCCTTTGTCAAGACTGGGGGCCTCTGAGTACTCAACTCTGTTCAGGAAGGCACAGCAAGGTGACCTGGTGGCATGAATGTTGGGCCACTTCCCCCTTTCTCTGAGTCTGGCTTTTGTCTCTTTTTTAGGGTGCTGCTATTCCCTCTGCTCATCCTGATCTGCCGGGGAATGCTGATGGGTTGGCAGGACTGGGGCACAGGACAGAGTGGGGGTGCAGGTCATGGAGGTGAAGGTCACAGGTCCAGGGCCCCATCTCCTTGGTTCATTCCCTTTCTCCTGAGCCTCTGCTCAGCTAGCTTCTGGGGGGAAATGTCAGACTTATTCAGCTTTAATAATAATCCTGCCATTCCCAGCTTCGAGGGACATCTTCGCATTAATTATTACTAGTACTATTATTTAACTTCTAGAAGCCATTTTCTGGCAAACAGAATGGCCTTGGCTATGTGCCATTTTGGTCAAGAGACAAGGGATGGGGCCCTCTGAGAATGCAAGTCCTTTTTGGGGACTGCTGGGGCGAGAAGAGAAAGGCTGCTTCAACAGACCGTCTCTGTCAGGGCTGTTCCCACACCCTGTTCGGTGTCAGAGCAGATTTCCGTGCTTCTTGGCTGCTGGTTTTTCCCAGCCGCAGTCTTTGGCTTCCCCTTTCCCTGGCTTCCCCTTTCCCTGGCCTAGAGCTTAGAAGGGTTCTGGGTGTGAAGGCCAGGCCCTGCCTCTCTGATGCCTGGAACTATTTAAAACCGTTCCTGTCCGTCAGCCCTTCGCTGGCCTGTGCTGGCTTGAGTACGTCCAGTCATGGGGTTTTCAGTACTTCCTGAATCTCTCCATGTCCTTAGATGGTTCTAGAGAGAAGATCAGAACTGGCATGTGTGGCCAGGTCTGTCTGAATTGACAGCTACTGGGCTCTCAACCTCAAATTCCTCTTTTACTCGCAAATGCTATGGGCTCTTGCTCTCAGGCACTCTGGGTCTTTGAACATTTCTCTTAGGTCAGGTTCCCAGTGGCCCATCCAACACACGGGGCCCATCGCTTGTGGGAACAGGTGTAAGTGTGGAAGAGGTCCATCTGTCACAAGAGCGAGTCAGGAAGGGGACGGACGAAGTGAACTTCTAAGGTCCTGTCCTTATGCATCTGGCCTCCACATTCTTCCATGCCACACAGAAGCCGAGCCTGCGATTTGAGACCTTATCCCCAGGGCAAGGAAAGCAAGTTGGGGAAGTCACAGCGTCCTGGGATGAGCCCAGCAGCTTTCTTCCTTTCTGTACTTTGCCTCTTTTCTTCCCCCTGCAGTTTCCTGCCTGGGGCGGGTACAGCCAGCAGCCAGAGCTCCTGAGCCGTTATTTAAAATTCAGCTGTCACCATGGCAACCTGCATCCTGCTCCATTTCAACCAGAGATACAAAGAAACAGTGAAAGGGAAAGTTTAATAAGACTTTTTTTTCTTTTATGAGTCTCACTGACAGTGTTCTTCTTTTTGGGAAATAGAAATGTTCCATTTTGTGGTGTTATCGAAATGCCATTTGTTTTACGCCCCTTGGCTTCTGGAGGGTCAACATCACCGCTGGCTGTCTAGGGCTGCTAGTGTCACCCCTCCTCTCCCTTCGGAGCTGGTGAGGGGTCCTATTTGGCATTTAGGCTTTTTGGAAGGATTTGGGGTCGGGCTAACTCTAAAGCATGCCCATGGCTTCATTCTCCCATTTCCCTGGCATCAAATCCGAGTCACATCAGGGTGTTCAAAGATGGAAGAGTCATTCATGATCCCTTCTCTGTAGTGTCATTTTTGTTTTTGCGTGTCTGGCAACTATTCCCCACATTCTGAGAGTGCTCCCTGGATCACCTTGTGGGATGCTTGGCTTCTGGCCATGTCGACCCATCCATGTGATTCAGGTGGGGTCCAGAATTTCCCTGGACCACCATGACTGGCTCAGGATGAGCAGGCGGCCTGAAGGTGCCTGTGGGGGAAGTCCTGAGACTTTTGTATGATACTGCAGAAAGAAAGCCCCTCTATTTTTCTGCTGTGGGGACCCTAATATATAAGGAGCCTGTCCACAGTGGACCAGCCTGTGGGGAGCAGAGCTGAAGGATGGAGAAGAGAAACCAGGCTTGGTTGACATTGCTCGATGTCCTGGATTGAGTCAACTCTGAATCCACGGCTTTTCAGTTTCATGAACTATATATATATATATATATATCCCCTTTTTAAACCCCACCTAATGCAGTTTGAGTTTAAGAAACCTGAAAACCCGTGACTTTGATGTTCCTTATTTTACGAATGGCACACCAGAGAGCCCATGCAGGGGGACAGTACCCAAGGTCACACAGAGAGGCAGTCCCGAAGGTCAGGTCTCCCAGCGTCCTCACCACCTCTGAGCCTGTTTGTCCTTCAGCTCCCAGGTAGATTCTCTTATTGTGGCAGGGACAGACGGGGAGCTGACAGAGGCTGACCATCAAAAGTGTAATTATGGTAAAGACACCTGCTCAGCTATCCGCCCCAAGGGTGATGGTGAGCATTTGGGGTGATATTCCAAGGAGGTCTTCACCCTCAGATGATTTTTGTGACTTTTATAGACTACAAAGGGTCCGAGACATGACAAGAAGAGCCCTCATCACACGGTCGGTGCTGTGTAGCCCCAAAGCCCCCAGATGCAGCTTCCACTTTCTTCATGGAATGAGGTCTGTTTTCATTCTGCTAACAGATGTAATTCAGTTGTTTAACCAACACTTGTCATTTTATAATTCCGCTGAAAGGTATTAATTGAGGGCCTCCTCTGTGCTGTCATGATTTAGGGATAGAGTCAGTAGTCAGCAAGGTAGCCTCGGTGCCGTCCTCACGTGACTTACACTTTCAGTGTGAGCATGCGGATAGCCAGGGCAACAGACCGAGGGACTGTGCAGGGTCTCCGGAAGGGAAAGTGCCCGGTGCCAGGGCCTCAGGTGAGAAGGGCCCGTCTCCTCTACGAGACCAGGGGAAGCTCTGAGCTGAGGTGGGGGGATGGAGCAGGAGTTAGCTCTGCAAATGTCGGTGACCAAGGGTTTGCACATGGGGCCCGGCCTGGGCAAAGTCGGAGGGGAGAACTTTGAATTTGTTCATGCCCGTGCTTGAACGTCATGGGGGCACCATATGGTGATGTCCCCCTCTCTTGCTACCTTAGGTTCCTCCTGTTCCTGCCCCCTTCAGATTCTCAGAGCCCCCGTTAGACTCATGAGTCCCTAAGTCAGTTACATAACTTGTATTCAACCTGGGACGCTCGGTGCTGTGGCCTCACCTCTCAGTAGGGTTCAAATATGTCGCAGGCTGCCGTCTAGTTAGTCGTATTTTTGTGCGTGAGGTTGAAACATTTCCCCATCATAACCAGGCCTGCTTTTTAGAGCACCATGCAGGTTGCCACCAAACCTCCTCAGTTGAGAGCATCCCTTGTGAGATGAATGTGACTGCAGTAAAGATTTTTGCCACTAGGTGGCAGGCGCGCCAAGGCAAAGGACGAAGGCCGGGAGGAAGGTAATGAAGCCCGCGGGTGAAGCGCAGGCAGCAGGACCGGGTTTGCACCGGCGGACGTGTCACGTTCCGATGTCTGAGCTCTGCGTGTCTCGATTCGGATGCACCAAGGGTGCTTACGACGATGATTCCATTCGGCACAGTGTTGATCATTACTGGTGCTGGCGCCAGAAAATTTAAAAATGGCTTTTGCGGGGTGGCGGGAGGTTGTTACTGTCCGTAAAACAAAGGAATACGGTTTTGGATGAGAATTTGAAAGTCTTTCCGCCTGTGTTTAGGAGCCAGAGGGCCCCCGTCCTGGTTCCCAATGTGCTGCGTGACCTTGCTTAAGAAACATTACCACTTTGGGCATAAATTGTTCCTTCATAAAAGGATGATAGGATGTGAAAAGTCCCTCCTGATTTAAAGAATCCAAGTGGTAAAGGTAGCTGAGATTAGAAAACTGCACCCTTAGATGCCCACTTGTGTAACTTCTAATTCTGGGGGCTCTTTCATATGAGGGAGTTTTATTTTACTGACTTACACCTCCTTTCATGTCAGCAGATGGATATACACTTTAATACAAAGGAAGGAAGAACTGCGGATGAAGTCTTGGCAAGCAGTGAGAGAGACGCTCTTCCTTCTTTCAAATCACACCATGACAGTCAGAATCCTCTTTGCCTTTCATGGGAATGAGGCATTTGGATCTACTATGGAGTCTGGGTGTATATCCGTAAGAAGCAAGTCTCTCCCCGAAACTCAAATCAAACCTCCCATTATGCTGGAATCCAGAGCCTTTTTGAACTAGCTCATGAGGCTGCCAGCGGGAGCACAGCATGGAAATGGGTCTGCTCCGGGAGTGAGGGGTGACAAGAGCCCTTTGCTGCCTTGTCATCATTTACGCCTGGACAAGACTGTCTCAGAAAGGCTTGGCCTTATCAAGAGGTGGAGCTTCCGCCTACAGGCAGTCTTGTTCTCCGAGGGGCCCCCCGTGGTACTGGTCCCCAAGGACCTGTGCTGCTGGCTGTAGGCCCCCTGCTGCCGCAGGCCTTGGGGGATGGTGGGCGGGCTCTCCCTCTGGGTCCTCAGAGACGGGACACCAGACAAATCAAAACAAGCAACAACAAAAACCGTCTATAAAAACCTTTCTCTGGCAGCATCAGTTTCTGGGATTTTCACTCCTAGACAACCAAGTTCCAAAATAGAGCATGGGAGAGGCCAGCAGGGGTGGGGTGAGGCTCTGCTGGTGTCCTCCCTCCTTTTGAGAAGTCACCTCTCACCCCAGGTGATTGCGCTGATGCCGGGGGTTCTTGTTTGCGGAGTCGAAGAATGAACTTAGCAAACACCCAAGGTAGGAGAGCCAGGGAGAGGCTTTTATTTAGAGAGACAGTGAGAGGACAGAACTCCTGCCTCGTCCCAGGAGGGGACAAGAGAGCCCGGGGTGGTGCGTTGTCTAGGGGATTTATAGGCAGTTGAAGACTTTTGGGAACTAAGGGCTTAGGGTGTGGACTTGTACCACCTGCCCTGCCCTCAAGGTGGGCTGGGTTGTTGTCTGTTTGCTAGGGCTGTTTACAGTGAAGTCACGGGTTATGTTGAGGTATGCTTGCAGAACACTCAAACATTTCAGGCCAAGTTGCTCCTGGCCTTTTGACCTTTAACTGATCTCACTGAAGATGTCTATATTCCTAGTCTGGTATCTTTACCCTAGAGAATTAATGTGACCTTGACTTTGCATAATACTGAACACAGAGTTTCGATAGGGACTGTACATTGTTACATTACTTTGACTGTAAATATCCTGCCTTGCTTTTCCCGGAGGCCCTCACCCTACTCTGACTATACCCACTATCCCTGTCTCAGCACTCCCCACCAAACCCACTGCTGCCTGGTGGACGATAAATGGCTGCTTCTGCCATTCTATCAGTAAGACGTTGCCATGCCTTCATCTCAGTGAATACAGATAGCACTTTTTTTCCCCTCCAAAGATTATTTTAATTCTGAGATTACATTTTAATGGAACTTCATTTTTTGTTGGGTGGCCCCAGCGCCACAGTTTTTAATGATTCAGCATACTTCATTTTGACTGCCCCGAGGTTTTGATTGTGCAGCTCCCACCCACCCCACCCATTGTACACCTGGAAGGTTGTCTTTCTTTTGCTTGTCCTGGGTGAGATCATGGCATCTTCTCCAGCCCTTTCATTTTACAGAGGAGGGAAATGCCTCCTAGCTGATGGCAGAATAGGGTGAGAATTTAGGTTTCCCGTGTTCCCATCCACTTGCAGGTATATTGAAGGCTGGACATGAAGGGAAGAGCAGGGGGCTTCACATGCCTATGTTCTAGGCAACTTACAGATTATTAAGAAAAGTGTCCTCCTTACATATTTTTATATTCTCTTCCGTGTTTCCACATGTAAGTGTCCAAGATACTATGCCCAGCTGATTGCCTCTGGGACAAATTTGGCCTGACCCTCCTTTTGCCCTAAGATGACCTTTTAAAACCCTCCTCACCTTCCTCCAGGTCTGTCCCACCTCTGTAAGTCCCCAGGATTGAATTTCTCAAGGGCGATTGCCTTTACTGAGCCAGCAACCCAGTCACAAGATGACTAAATATAAACCATGCAGACTGCAAATAAGCCTCTGCGATCATCTGCTCCTTTGTTTAGCTTATTATCCTCCCAAGGCGGACTGGTGAGGCAGCGTGTGCATTGCCCATGCTGGGCAGGACCCAGTGGGTGTTCGTGTCCAACAGGACAAGCCAAACAAACACAACTCTACTGTGAGCAGAGTCATTGCCCTTCTCCAGTGGAGCAGAACCTGCTTTTCAGATAAAGCTCACAATCCCCCGGCTTTGATTTCCAAAGCAAATCACTGTGAAGCACATCAATATTGGGAACAGATGCAACAGTCTGGCCAAGGGCTGCTTTGCAGCCAGTCAGCCAGGGACACGGAACAAGCACAAAAAGGGATGCTGAGTATGGAATGTATCTTATCTCTGTCTCTTCTGTTGTTTCATCCTCTTTGGAGTGTGAGTGTGTAGGGGGTGCTGGGAAATGGGGGACAATGAGATAGGCAGGGGATTCAGTGTTCTGGGCAGTACAGCCATCCTGCAATATGCGACGTAGAGAAAATTCACACCTACACGAGTATCTTTGACATTTTTTATATTGAGTCACACATACCTGTTCAGCTCCAGCTGACATCTCCACTTGGGTTGCCTCAAAGGCACCTCAAACTTAACATGTACAAAGCACGCCTCTGATCTCCCATCTGTGCCCAGATGCCTGGGGTTCTTCTGGGGCTCCTGCTCTCGTCGATCTGCCACCAGCCAGTTACGTGAGCCAGAAGCGTCACCCAGAACATGCCCACTCCTTCTCTCTTCCCATAACCCATCTGTTAACTAGCCCGGATGATTGTACCTCATGAATTATTTTGAATCTGTCCACTTTTCCCTTTCATGACCACTGTCCTAGTTCAAGCTGCTATCACCTCTTGCCTGGTCTAAAAATGGGACAAAATTCCTAATTATTTTCCTTAAATCAATTCCAGCTCCCAAGGAGTCAAAAAAGGTCTTTGTCAAAGGCTTGTTGGGTCACCCATTTCCCTCTTTCTGGTTACTGTGGCTCTGTGTGAAGGACAGTTAAAACCACAGCCCTCGTATGGTGCTCTCATTTTCAAAGCACTCTGTTCACATTATCTCTTAATTCTCAGTGAGGCCTATGAGCAGGTCAAAATCACCCCGTTTTAGGGATTTTATCTGTTTTCCTTGGAATAGCCCCAGGGAGGTGAATTAGCTCTTTGAAGTTCATCCAGCTGGTTAGAGCGGGGGCCTGCGTCTCTGAGCCCTCAGACAAGCCCCACTGTTTTCCCCACTAGTCAAAAGAGGCCTTTGGGTTAGCCAGATGCTCTGTGAGGCCCATACCAGCACTAACAGTTTAGGAGTCCGTGGTTTCCAGGGACCAAGAGGAAGTTGCAAACACATTTCAAAGGGAACTTTACAGGAAAGCTTGAAAGGAAAGGTTCAGAGTGAAACTTGTCTTTCTTCAGAGTGAGTTTTGGATCTGAAGTTCAGAGACAACAGATCAGTTCTGCTCCCTTGTGGCTTCTTTGGCTTTTCAGTGATGAGGACTGGAGGTTGGGTTACAGCTTGTTGGTTACCAGAGAAGGGTCCAGGGGTTCCAACTCTGTTTGGGAAAAGATTTGAGTGTGGGAAGAGTGAAACCCCTCACTGTTTTGGCAAAGAGAGTAATAAGAGTGGGAAGCAACCTACTGTGAATGAGCCCCTGAGACAACTTTGAAATAAAAGTGGGTGAGCCATAAGAATGGAGAATCTGTGGGAAGAAAGAGGCAATGCAGTGAAGGGCCCATGATTTCAGGTGCCCAGATGTGGTCCATCCAGTGTACATCTGAGAACGCACCAGAAGTTTCTGTATGTGGTGTAGATTTCTATGTCTTATGAAACACCCTGAACTTGGGGAGCTTATGAATGCAGCCAAGTCCTGTGCACACCAGCATTTTCAGGTACTTGTTAACTGAGCATGGGTGTTTGCCAGCTGTCCTCCTCTTGCTTGGCAGAAGGATTAAGATAATAACTACTCAGAGATTGCCAGAAATGCCTTCCTGGCCTTCTCTGCCCATTCCTACTTTCCATTTATTCCATAAAGCCATCACTAACACTTATTTTTTCCAGTGGGAGCCAGTGAGACAGGCAAAGAGGGTCTATCTTTGAAGGCACTGGAGGGCCATCAGAGAGTGTCCAACATTCACTGTTGAACTGGTTTGGGTGCCACTGGGGTCATGCATTAATTCATCCGTTTATTTACCTGTTCATGCATTCTTATTCATTCTGTCATTCAACAACTCTTTGTGGAATGCCAACTATGAGTGTCATAAGGCCAGGCACTGGGGCTGTAACAGTGACTAAGACAGACAACTTTGCTTTCATGAAAGTTGCAGTCTAGGAGAGGAGACAGATACCTAATCAGTATTACATATAGTAGTGACGAAAATCCTGGCAGATGCTCTGACGGGGAAGCAGTGTTGCTCTGAGAGTATTCAGCAGCTGTGCTATCCTAGCCAAGGCATCTTGGAAGGCCCCCTAAGAAGTGATGGATCTGCCCATGCTGCTGAATCATGAATGACTGGAGAGCAAAGGAGGTGACTTGAGATCATCCCGGAGAGGTGGGCAAGGGCAGATGGTGCAAGGCCTTGCAGGCTACAGAAGGGTTTGCACCTGAACCAAGAGTGGTAGGAAACCTGATGGAGTCACAGATAAGGCAAGGACATGGTTTCTGCTCTCAAGAGGCTCCCAGTCTGGTGGAGGAGCACGACGCCAAGCTGCTCGTGCTCTGATGTAATGTGATCTGGTTTATAGGTGTACACATGCGTGGGAAATGATTGGGTGGGGGGACTGAAATGATTTAGCAGATGAGATTTAACTGGTGTCCCTCTCACTTTAAACTCTTCTGTAGTTGCCTGTTGTTCTTGAAATACAGACAAAATTTTTTTCTGTACCCACCCCACCCCCCAAACCAGTTGCTCTCTCCCTCCTCAGGGTCTTCTGGGGTGCTATCTTTCTTGCTTTCTCCACTCCTGGAATTTGGACTGATCTTTCTTTAGGTCCCCAGATACCACATGGTTTCTTCCTATTTCATGGCTTTTGTTTGGAATGCTCTCTCTCTGTGCCACCCACCCATCTGCCTCACTGAATCTCTGATTTTTCAAGTCTCAGCGTAAGTATTCCTAGCTGCCCGGAAGACCCTGGTCTCTGGCCTCCTAGTGCTTAGGACAAGTGGAATTCTCTATCTGTAAGATTAGTTGTTTAATGCCTGTCTCCCCTGGCACAGTAAGCACTCGATACATATAGAACAAATAAATGAATGAATGAGAAAACAGCTGGCCTGGCCTGGGAGGATAGCAGCACTGGTGTGAGAGGCAGTGGACATGGGCAGTGGAGTTGGGGCCGAGTGGAGAAGTGGGTGTGACCCATCCCGGGACACAGCCTTTCCTCTCTGTTTGCTCCTGCCCTCTCCCAAGCACTTGTAAAATGAGCCACAGCAGGATGGGACCCTCTGAAAGGCCACTTCCAAGGGATTATCGATGTCAGTCCTTAGCTCTTTGGGGAAAGCAAACATCCCAGGTGGATAAACTGTGCTGTGTCCTAGCTCTGTGAATTATAAGAAAATCCTTCAGCCTTAAAATCACCCAGGGCCGTGGTTACCAAGGGGAAGGGGTTGGGGTGGGGAAGGGAGGAGGAAAGGGGTAAAGGGGCACAATAATTTGCAATCACAATATACGTTGGTCACGGGGACAGTAGTACAGCATGGAGAATACAGTTAATGATTCTGTAACGTCTTACTACGTTGATAAACAGTGACCGCAGTAGAAGGGGTGAGGAGTTAATAATATGGGTGACTGTTGAACCACTGTGCTGTATAATTAAAACCAACATAAGGTTGTATATCAAGGATACTTTAATAAAAAAAATTACTCAGGGTTAAAGAGCTTCTTTTCGGTATGTCACTCAGCAGGGTAATGGGCATGTTGGGAGGCTGGTGGCTGGGACAGTGGTCAGCTCAGCTGAGCCCTCCCTCTGTATTCCCCTCTGTCCAGTGGATGAGGCATTGCTGGCCTTAAAGTTTTTATTTAAGAACCAGTAGGTGCAATGCCTGTAAACTTCCCTGTACAAGTCATCTACTGCTGTGCAACAGTTTATATTTCTTCTGGGGTGCTTTAAGCCCTGAAGTGTTGGGAAATTATTATTATTATTTAATATCTCTCATGGTTTCTGTGGGTCACAAATTCAGAGGACACCGGCCTGATCTCTGTCCATTCCACCATGTCTGGGGCCTTGGCTGGGGCGGGTTGGAGGATGTATGCTGGAATCATCCATAGGCTCCTTCACCGGAGAGTCTGGCAGTTGATGCTGTTGGCTGGGGACCTGCTTGGGTCTGTGGGCTGGGACACCCAAGAGTGGCTTCTCCATGTGCTTGGACTTCCTCCCAACACCGTGGCTGGCTTCCAGGAGCAGGCGTCTTAAGAGAGAGAGCCAGGTGCTGAATCTGCTTTGCAACCTCGTCCTGGAAATCACACAGCGTCTCCCTCTGTCATATTTTATTTGTTCGAAGACAATCACTGAATCCTCCCTATGTTCAAGGGAAAGGAGATCAGACTCTACTTTTTACAGGCATATTTCAAAACCACCATATTGCCTTAAACAAAATCCCAGAGAGGACCCTGGACCAGTGATATAAGCTCAAACGTGAAGGAATGGTGTCACAGCAAAAATTTGATTTCTGAGATTTTTTAGGACCCTATCCTAGGCAGTGTTTTGGCAGCTTTCCTCAGCTTCTGAAGCTCCTCTACCCTTTGTTAAATAAGCAAGACATTCTGCCTTTCTCGTGTGTGTGGTATGGCGGAGAGGGGGGCACCCACAGCTCACTGGACACACTGAAGACTCTTCAGTCACTCGTGGCCTGGAACATTGTGCAGATTCTCTAAGTTCAGTATAAATTTGTGGTATTTTAGACCTGTCCAAAGAGAAAATAAATAAATAAGCCATGGTAATAGTGAAGAGTTATATTTAAAGGATGGTTCTTTGAACTAGTTTAAATGTTAATTTTATTTCTCAAGAGGACACTTTGGAACTCCCTGTCATTATCAGACAATTAAACTGTAGTTCCTTATTAATTTTTACTGCTTTCCTAGGGTAATTAGTGGCACATAATGTGAATTGCATCCCATTAATGAATAGATTTTTGAATGTGAGTAGGCAGAGCCTTTTATGTGGGATCCAACAAGACAAGGCCCATGAAAGGAAGAAGAGAGGGCCCTTTCCAGAAGAGAGGGCCTGCACACACGCCCTGAGTCTAGTTAACCCTGGCCATGCCCTGTGTAAAGCACATAGTCGTCAGACCTTCAGGAGGGTGTAAGGATTCCAGTGTCCTCCTTGAACTCAAAGTAGGTAGTCAGTAAACAGATAGTTCTTTTGGAGCAAAGATTTGGAAACCCAAACCAGGATTTTGAGGTTTCTGAAGTCCTAAAGGAAGACTGTCACTTGGGAATTCTTCTTTTCAGTTCTTTGAAAGTGCCATTTATGAAGCACCTAGTATTTGCCTGGCACTTCACGAGGCAACATGAATATATGATTTAATCCTCAACACTGCTTCATGATATTATTATTTCCATTTTATAGACACAGAAAACTCATCTGAGGCTTAAAAACATGAAATCATATAATAAATGACAGATCTTGGCCCTAAGCCCAGGTTTGGCTGTGTCGAGAGCCTGAATTCTTAGCCATGCATCTTACTGCCTGTTGGTTGGGCTGAATCTTCATATCCTTAATCCAGTCACTCTGGTTTATTTCAACTTTGTTCTTATTTGTAGGTTCTTTAACTAACAAAATAGAATATCAGCGTTGAAAGACCTTAACGATGTCCTGTGATCCCTTTATCTTATAAATGAGGACATTGAGGCCCAGGGGAAGAACAGGGACTATCAGCCAGGGGAGTGGGCCGTGCTTCTTGTTCCGCCCATGGCTTACAGACAGGAGGAGTCCTGGCTGCCAGCAGTGCCCCTGGCCCCTGCTCCGTCTACTTATTCCTCAAATCTTAACAGAAATGGAACTCCAGCCTCCCAGGTAGTCTTCTCACCAGCAATGTCACCTGCTCTAAGAATCTAGATAGGCCTAGATTCCTCTGTGAGAAAACTGTAGCCAACTCTGTCTTGTTCGCCTGTGACCCAAATGTCACCAGCTAGGAAATACAATTATGCCGGCACAAGCCCCCACCTGGTTGGCAGACGGCATCCACCCCCTCAAAGTATTCCCTGGTGGTTTCTGGGGTCGCTAAGGCTTGTCCCAGCTGCTGCCACAGCCAGTCTGTCAGCTGTAGTGCCTACCTGGCCTCCTTGCTTGCGCCTTCTGCTCCACTGCCTGGGGAGCTGCTGGCTGAGGCCTCCCTGATGCCCGTTATGAGGACACTGCTGGCTTTCCTTGCCAAACGGGGTCTCTCTGGATGCTCTCAAAGCTTCCAGGTTTTCATGGGCAGAGCATTGCCGGATTATGTGGCGGCCCAGAGAAGGGCGCCTTCCCAGCCCCATGCCCCATTGTCACTGGGCTCTTGTGAATAGTGCCAAGAACCCCTGGCCACCACCCGTTATCTAAAATATTTAATGCTCATGAATTATGATTCCATCAATTTCCGGCCTTTACTTCCCCAGCCATAGGAGCGCAAACCCATTCCAAGAATAGATGGGAAGCAGATGCCACCTCATTCCTCCTTCTTCTGTTGTCTTTGAACTTGCTCTTCAATCTGCATTCCTCCCTGCATCCTCAGAGACAGAATGTGTGTTCATTGAGTTGTGGAGCACTTGCTATGTGCTAGGCTTCCTGTTGCGTGCTGAGTATACAGTTGTAACATTGTTACTTGTCCATCCTTCCTTTCTTTATCACAGCATTTCATTATTGTTTGGGGCAGGAATTTGTCTGATTCCAGTGAAGACTCATGATTATTTTAAATTGATCAGGATAATGTTCCCTCCCCTTCCTTGGTGGACATGTGATCCTAAGTTGGGTGAGATGGAAGAGGAGGGCTGGCTGCCTCTGGGGAAGCAGATGCTTTCCTAATAGAAAGGCAGACACGAAAGGGGACCTGGTGATGCTGCCCTGTCGTGTTTTCCTGCCTCGAGTGGGGAGTTGATGCCTGGAGATTGAAGGAGCCCTGGAACATTCAGCTGGGGCAGCAGCAGCCAAGGTGAGGGTGGCAGAGCAGCAAGTTAGGAGAGCTTGGATCCTCATGACTCGTTTGTGCTGTCAGACCAGCCTCGGGGCTTCTCACTTAGAAACAATCAACGCAGGATGGTTTAAGATACTCTTAATCTCTTTATCAGCCCTAACAAAGACCAGCATGGTGAGTGACAGGACACAGACCCTGCCCCCACCGAGCTTACATGCAGTCAGTGGATGACAGAGATGCTGGGAAGGGAACAGAGTGGGGCTGTCAAGTCAGGCAATGCCTGGGTGCCAAGTAACCATTTTCTTTTGCTTATCAGAGGAGAAGAACAACATTCCTTGCACACCGTGTCTTTGCTCAAAATAATTAAATTCCTTCTCTATGTGCTTTTACTTTTTACTTTTAATTTCTCAGAGTAAATAGGAGCCAGGAAGCCTCGCTGCTCTGAGAGCTGTCGTAGATCGTGAGCTCACTTAGAGAACACTCTGGATCGATAATGATTTCAGTTACACCAGGGGCAAAGTGTTTGAAGCCAGTGACTCTTGGAGGAGTGATGGTTACATTTGGAGGGCTCGGGCCAAGGAGAGGCTCTTTCCTTCCTCATTCCTCTGCACAGGGAGGAGGAGTCCTTTTTTTGGCTGTCAGGTTGCTGGGTGAGTCAACCCTAGGAATGGTTGATCCACAGCTTGGGTTTTCTCTCACAGGTGGCACGTTCTGCTAGGGACAGGCAGAGGAGGGTGGGCAGTAAGAGCTCCAGCTCTGAGAATCCAGACTCTGCCTCTTTACATGCTGTGTGACCTTGAGCAAGTTGCCCAGCCTGGCTGAGCCTCAGTTTCTTTATCAGGGCTCTGTGGATAATCACAGCAGACAAGGCTTCTGCTGGACCTTAGCAGACCTTCTGTACATCTTCTGAGGAGCAAGATCACCGAGGGCTGGGACGATGGGGAAGTGAATCTGCCGAATGCCCAGGAATGGAAACACCCGGATAGCCGGGGGTGTAGCATAAGTAAACGTGCAGAGGTAAAACAAAACAAAACAAAAACACAACACAAAACAAAAGGTGTTAGCAGAGGGGTAGTAGGGTGTTTCTAGGAGGTGTGGAGAAGAGAGCTGTCTCCCTGCAGAATTCTTTGTTCACTGGTAGTGGCCAGGATCCTGCCCTGTGGGAAGTGCCCCTATTAAAAAAGAACTATAATATTCCACAAAACATGGAATTTTTTGAGGATATTCAAACAAAAAACATATATTTTTTGAGGATATTCAAAGTTTCTGTACTTTTTGTGGGAGAAATAGGCACATTTATGCTACTGGGGAGGTGTTTCTTATTAAAATATTTTAGGGCAATTTTATCCTTGGACCTAGTGATTCCATTCTGAGGAAGTGATTTTAAGGAAATAAAAATATCATTATGGGAGAATTTAGTTAACATGCTTTTTATCAGTGTTGTAAAAATAGAGAGGAACTATCCAATAATTTCTTTAATTTTGGTGAATCTGTCAGTAGAATATCATGTTAACATTAAAAAATACAGAATGTTATTGAAAACCTGAGAAGAGGTTCAAGATAGATGAAGATCTGAAGCATAAAGCTCTGGATTCATGCTATTGGAGTTTAAATTTGCTACTACTATTTCCCAGTTGTGTGATATTGGACAAATTGTGTGACTTCTCTGTGCCTAGGATTTTTCATCTCAACTAGAGTTATAAATAATAATTGCTTTATGGGTTTGTTGTAAGAGAGATAATGCTTGCAAAACTCATTGGATGATAACAAGTATATATAAATGCCTTCCTTACGTCTCATTGTGAGAAAGAATTCAAGAAAGGATACAGAAAAGCCATGGAGCATTAAGAGTTTATATGGAGTTTTAGAGTTTAAAGAAAAGAAAGCGTACAGGTCGGAGAGTCAGGGCCTGGGTAGACCCAGAGGGGATTGCCCAGCAAATGATAGGGAGCCCTTTTTATATGAAAGGAGATGAATATTCACTAATTGGGATTAGGTTTCAAAGGGACCAGGTGGAGTCTTCCTGGAGTTGGTGCATGCCCCACCCTCCTGTGTGGGACTGGGAGTTTTGGACTGCAGGTGGTTCTCCTTGGTCCTGTCATTGTGAAGGGAGGTGTGATTTTTTTTCCTATGTTAATGATGGAGGGGCATAAATTTTACTGCGTTAGTGAATGTGTAAGTGTTTGGAGGTGAAGTCGGGGTCAACTTCTCCATGTTGGAACTAGTCAATTCTGGCAGACCTGGTATGTACACCCCCACTCCCCATCCCGCGGGAACAGCACGCCTGGAGTGTGTAGGAGGTAAGCAAGCATCCTACTGAAGTCTCCCTCCCTCTCCCTGCTTATGTCTAGCCATCTACCTACTCTAACACTATGAGGACATGTTTCAGAAAAAGAAGGAAAACAAGTACATGTGCAAGGAAAAAAGAATTGATCAACACATATTTATGGAGTACCTCCTATGTAATAGGCTCTGGAATACAAGGGGGAACAAAAGAAACACAATACCTGCATTAGGTGGGCTTCCAGTTCAGAGAGGAAGTCCTCATAAGATCACCTGAGGTGCCTTTCAAAAATGCAGATGCTGGGAACTCATCCACCCCAACAAACCTGGATTTTGCAGATATGGGGGTAGGTGCGCAGGTCTTCATTTTGTGTATGCATGAGGAGGTTCTACTGCAGGCTGTAGGGGACCGTGCTGGAGGGGTACCACCAAACAGTGGTTGGAGAGGGGTTAGGAGTGATTTTAGTTTTTTCCCTGTATTTCATGAAGTTTCAATGCTAAGTAAGAATATTTTTTATGTTAAAAATGCAAACATTTTATATGTATGGATATTCAGCAGCTATGCCCATCCTGTCTGCCTTCTCCCACGCCCGGCACATCCTTCATTTTTTTCACAATAACAGAAGCACACCATGTGGACTCCAGATTAGGAGAGGCCTCTGGGAATGGATCGTGAGGCTGTGATTCTCAGATAGCTGCAATATCACAAAGAGAAAGTGGAAAATTTCTTGCCCAAATCATCTACTTTTGTTTGAATGAGCTCCAGAGTGGCCACTCCTCTGTAAAGGAACCTCTTTAAAGATGCATTTCATTTGCTTTCTTTTTCCAGCAAATTCTCCTGACCTTGAGATTGATTCAGTGGTGCTCATAATTGATGCAGTTTCCAGAGTCATTTGTATGGACAATGTGTAATGCAGAAGTAGGGGGAGAAATCTCCATAGTCATCCTGTGTTAGTATTAGGTGAATTTATATTTTATGGTTTTTGGTCAGATTGATTTTTGCAAAACACCCTAGGGTGTTTGCAAATATGAAAGTTCTTGTAGGGCTGGTTGCTTGTTTGCATTAACAGGAAGAATAAAAACAGGAAAAAAAATTGCTCTCTTTGTCAGCAAACTCTATTGTCCCCAGGAGTAGGATAGGGAAAGAGATGCAGAGTTTTCAGCAGGAGAGAAAATTAGGGGCAGAGAGAGATCAGAGATCCTGGGAGAAGCTGTCAGTGAGGGCCGATTTGCACCAAGAATCATTGGCAGGTATGGGCTGCAAGTTTTCAAGTACTGGGTAGGCCTCACCAAAGAAACAGGTTAAAGAATACAACTGCTGTGATTAAAGGCTTTAAAAATCTCTGAACTCCCTTTTGAGTGGGTTCTGTGGTCCTGCCTTGAGTACAGGGTCCATTTTGGGGCACAAGGTCCATTTTGGGAATTTAGTAATTACATAGCTAACTGCCAACTTGGTTATATAATTTGAAAAACATATCTTCCCCATTCCCAAACTAAATCAAACTAAATCAGATCCAACCAGACCAAACAAGAATAACTTCTTGCATCAGCTGATTCTTATGACTTAAATACTTTGAGTGTGGTTCTTTTGGTACATACAGGTAGGCATAGTAAGTATGTAGCATGCATAGCTACATGGGGCAGAACATTCTTTTAGGGTTGATCTTAAGCATAGATAGAGTTGGTAGTCAGCTAGCAGAAACTGTAAGGCCTTCCCTACTCCATGCTTTCTCCATTAAACAACCGCGATGCCTGCATTTCTCCTCATTGTAACCATCCCTTCTAGATAAAACAGAGTTGGCAAATACAAAGCGCCTGCACTGCTATTCTTACTGCAGTTCCTCCCTGTTTTATCCTTGACAGGCAGCAATGATAAATGCAAACCTGTGATGAACTCAGGTGTGACCTTAGACTGTTTCTCAACCCAGGTCTCCTTGCAGCTTCTACCAATAGGTGGGGTTTCATATAGAACAGGAAAGGTATTTGCCAACCCTCGGTTTCTGAGGGTGAGGACGTAAGGCATCTGCCATTAAGCCCTGTTTGCGAATTACTTCTCCAGAGAATGGAGGGGATTTGGGCAGGTGTAAACTCCTTGGTCTGGTGTTTTAGACCTTCATGATTTGGCTTCAGTTTATGTGAACAGACAGACAGTGTCTGCTCAGACAGGTCTTCTCTACTTGCTTCCCTACATCTTGTTTTTTTCTTTTTTGGGTCCTCTGTTCACTGCTCCCTGACACCTACCCTCCTTCCTGTCCATCCAGTTCTTGCCATTACTTAAGGCTTATCTCATGGTCCACCTCTTTTCACTAAGCCTTTTCTAAATCCTAGCGATGATTTCTCTGTGGTTTAAATTCCCATGACATTTAGGATTCATTCAACTCACCTGGCACCAAACATCTTCCCCTGAAATGTTTGTTCCCTTTTAATGACAATGTGTTTGCATATTTTAACCGCTAGACAGTAAACCTTGCCACCAGGGTCTGGGCCTTCATCTTCCTTTGTAGTGAGTGTATCTGTTGAGCAAGAACCATGTGTGGGTCCAGGAGTTGGGGGAGGAGGAGATGCTGATTGAAGGGGAAATGAGCCCCAATTCATTTGCTCTGCAATCTGGTTTCCATTTGAGGCCTTTTAAATAGGATTCAAAATACTGACTAAGATGTCTGTGGGCTTTTCCAAAAAAAAGCTAATGCAGTATTGAGAGATATTGAGAATAAATTCATAAAAAATCCACAAATATTCAATGAAAAATCAGTGTGAGTCATTGAGCATATAAGTGATCATTCCTTTCATGTTAATGGATATTTTGGCATAGGTTATTAAGAACAGAAAGTTCAGTGGAGAAACTGAAACCCACAGGGCGAAGGACTTGGCCAAGGCCCAGGATTTGATAATACAACTTGACAGACTGAGCCCAAATTTTCTTCCACAGCCGCACATGCATACATATATCCTGTTTTTGTAGCCAGTTGGTAAATTCTTTGATGTTGGAGATCCGGCTTCTAGCCCATGCAATCTGTTTCTGATCAGCTGTGTGACCTTGGACCAAGCAATTAGACCATTAAGTTCTACAGTTGTCATCTGCAAGATGAAGACGTTAGACGGGCTGTTTTTCAAACTGTGCTCTGTGGTTACCCTAGGGTTTCCAGGGGAAGGTAAATGGGCAGCTCTTGTTTACCAACGTTTCTCATTAGAACCGTTCTGTTTTTAATTACTATTTTTTTTGTTTTTTTTTGTTTTGCTTTTGGTGTTACTGTTAAGATTTGACTCTGATAAAATAGACTGGATGATATTTAAGTTATTGTTCGGCTTTTAAAAGTTCTAATTCTGTGTCCAGTTTTTATTCCCAAGGGCTAGTTCAGTGAATGCAAAAAGGCTTAATAAATTTTATTGGCTAAGAAAATAAAAGGAAAAATTTTGTGAATAATGGCTAATATTTATGGACTACCTATAATGTGCTAAATGCTTCATTATTGTCATTTCATTTATTCCCCACAACAGCTCTATTAGGCAGGTTCTATTATAATGTTCATAGAGAAGCTACAGTTTTTAAGTGACTTGATGAGGGCACATTATTAGTAAGTGGAACTATGCTGATATTTTAAAATTATTTACAGAGTAGTCATGTTTGGTGTACAATTGTAGTTTCCCCTTTCGATCTCTAGTCTTCTTTATCCAAGACTTCATAGTCCTTCTGAATCAAAGTTTTAAAAGCTCTAAGGAAAAAAATAGAAAATTATTTCCCTTTCTCTGTGCTCTTGAGACTGCCTTAAGCACTTAACCTGTGAGGGGCAGAGGACTAGATAAAATGACCTAGTGAGGTTAATTTCCAAGTTTCTCATTCTATTTTCTCTTACAGTGATGGCCAAGATGTCTATTACATCTTAGGTCATGTTTTTGAATTGATTTCTGTCTTCAGTGTCCAGGGAACATTTGGCCTCTAATAATCCTCACTCCTGAAAACAGATAAATTATACTCCCTAGGTGGTTTGAGATGGGAATTATGGAGCAAGATGGTAAATCTAGATCGAGGGCATTACATCCAAATTCTTCCCCTGTGGCAAATCATTATTTAACCAATATTTCCAACATGTTCTTTGTAAGTAGCAGGAGGCAAAGAGAGCATCTGGGATTTTTAGGAGCCTTGGAAAATAACTTTGCCTAAGTCCTCTTAGGAACCAGTGTGATAATTTCTTGGAGATAGATGCCAGGAGTAGGGTTGGTGAGGGTAGGGAATGCTTATTGGGAAATTATCTAGTCCATCCCATTCTGTCCCCATCTCTATACCAGTGGTTTTAAGCACTCCGGGGTCATATATCTCACTGACAATCTAATGAATCTAAGAGTACAAACCCTTTCTCCCAGAAAACTCAAAATTTTGCACACAGTCTCTGTGGATACTAGACCACCTCCAGACTTCTGTGACAATCATTTGATTGTGCACTCAGTTATGCATTTATTCATTTACCTGCTCATGCATTTATTTGTGCATTTGTTTATTTACTGTTAATTGCTGTGATCCAGGTACGATGCCAGATACTGGAAACTCATGAACAATGGTCCCTGCCCTCGAGAAGCCTGTAGAATGGTCCCTGCCCTCGAGAAGCCTGTAGTCCAAACTTACAGATGATAGATAGACCATCTGTGGTGGTAAATTTCCTGTGTCAACTTGACTGGGCTAAGGGATACCCAGACCACTGGTAAACATTATTTCTGGGTGTGTCTGTGAGGGTGTTTCTGGAAGAGATGAGCATTTGGATTGATGGACTGAATGAAGATCACTCTCAGCAATGTGGGTGGGTGTCCTCCAGTCCTCTGAGGGCCCTAATAGCACAAAACAGGGAAAGAAGGTCAAATGTGTTGCTTTAGCTTGAGCTGGGACATTCATTTCCCCCTGCCCTTAGCATTTCTGGTTCTCTGGCCTTCAGACCTGGACTGGAACTTAAACCGTTTGCTCCCCCGGTCCTTGGGCCTTTGGATTTGGACTGAATTACACCACTGGTTTTCCCTGGTTCTGCAGTTGCATTTCTTTGTTGTACTAAAATATATACAACATGAAATTCACCATTTTAGCCATTTTTAAGTGCCTAATTCAGTGATGTTAAAGTATATTCACAATGTGAAACTATACCACTGTTCATTTTGAACTTTTTCATCACCCCAAACAGAAACTCTATACTTAATAAACAATAACTCTCTATTTTCCCTCTTGCACCAGCCCCTGGTTACCTTTATCTGCTTTGTGCATCTCTGAACTTGCCTCGTCTAGGTACCTCACAGAGATGGACTCCTACAATTCTTGTCCTTTTGTGTTTGGCTTACTTCATGTTTTTGAGGTTCATCCGTGTTGTAACAAAGATCGGAATTTCGTTCCTTTTTTAGGCTGAATAATATTCCATCATGTATATAGACCACATTTTTAAAATCATAAATCTACTGATGGGCACTTGGGTTATTTCCACCTTTTGGCTATTGCGAATAATGCTGCTGTGAACACTGCTGTACAAATACCTCTTTGAGTCCCTGCTTGCGATTCTTTTGGGTATGTATCTAGGAAAGGAATTGCTAGATCATATGGTAATTTTATGCTTAACTTTTTGAGACTATATATATATATTTGTAAATTACTTGGCTACTTATTATTATTTAATTGTTGATTGATTATTTAAATTTTAATTACAAAGATTACTATCCTTTTGTTTTGGTCATCATCTACCACAGTGGTTCTCATATCTAAGCACGTTTCAGAATCACTTGAAGAGCTGTGCAAACAGACAACTGGGCTCTATCCCCAGAGTTTCTGATTCCTTAGGTCTGAGTGAGGCCTAAAAGTTTCCATTTCTCTAGTAAGTTCTCAGGTGAGACTTGGTGCTGCTGCTCTGGGGACCACATTTTGAGAACTACTGACCAATGATACTCGGGAACTCTTGAGGTGAGACTATAGCTTACCAACTACTTTCAAACGTAGTAAAAATCTTCATGAATACTAAGCCTAATAAGTGCTGAAGTAGATGTGATATTATGGTTTATAGACAAACATTTATTTGTTGCAACTTCGCAGTTTGTTTTTATGTTTTGTAATCAACAGTTTTTTTCAGGTCTCTAACATTTTTATGGGCCTCTCCAAAACATATAGGCCTTGGTTATATGCCTGAAGTACTGAAAGAGAGAATGGTTTTGCAAACACATATAGATTTGCCTTATTACAAAAAAGAAAGACTGGTAGGGATCCTGTTGTGTGGATACATCATAATTTAATTAATCACACCCAATCAATCAACTGTAGATTGTTTGTATTGTTTTCCTTTGTGGATAAAATGAGAGTTCCTGTGGCCAGGATTCTCATCTGACCCTGGCTGACTAGCTCACTGCACATCTGTGGGCAATACATGGCTGTTGACTCTATATAAAGAGCTCCACCCAGTGCTCTGGGCACGACACAGTGGCAGGGCTGCAAGGCTGCAGGAGAGCAGAGCAGAGGCTGGAGTGGTGGCAGCACCGAGGACAGAGGCCCAGAGGACGGCTGTGCGGGACAACTGTGCAGAGACACCCAGAGGACAGCTGTGTGGACAGAGGGGCCCAGAGGCAGAGACTGGCTTGCTGCATGCAGACTCACTTTGAGTGAATGGGATTTTAGTGACTGACCTGCTACCTGGAAATAAAGTTGGGTATAACCCTTTCACCCCAAGAACATTTTACTGTCAATTTCTTTGGTCACACTGAATCCATAGCGAACTTGCCCGGGACTGAAACCCATTGGCAAGACACCTTCTATAACCAAAGCTTCAGTGAACACCCGTCTACACCAGTAATTCATACTTCCAGCTGTACTTTGGAATCACCTATGGAGGTTTTCTATTTTTGTGCCTGGACCTACTACAAGAAGTTCTGATTTTATTGAGTGTTGCCCAGGCATGAGTATTTTTTAAAAGGTCCTCAGGTGATTCTAATGTGCAGCTAAGGTGGAGAACCACTGTTCTTGCATCTGTGACCATTCGTGCTATGTCTAGTCTAGGCCAGGACATTACCTTGAGATATGATGCTAAGTCAGAGGAAGACTCATTATCTTTGTAAAAAATGAGGTTGAAATAATTCTTCCACAAGTCCAGACATGCTATGTTGTTCCAGCACTGGCACGGGCAAAAACTGTCCATTCTGGTTCTCCTCTGCTTAAAACACACGCATGCACACCCTTCCCCAGCACAGATGCTTGTCTTTTAATTGCCAGGGAGGAGGGGGAAAGCACATTAAAAAGACAAGCTTCATTGAAGGGATCAGGATGGAAACTCATTCCTTCTCCTTAATAGAGTCTTTGCATTGGTTGTTTTCATCATTTAAATTCTAGCATTGAAGGAATATTCAGTGTAGCAACATGAAGACAGATTAATAAGGAAAAAGAAAAAAACATAAGCATCTATTTTCTATTTAATGAAGAATAATAAGAATCAAGTCTAATCATTTTAATCAGCAGCAGTGTTCAAGTGCAAATGTTACATTTTGGGTTGGAGAAGATGAACGACTAGCAACCGATGCAGATTGTCTCACTGTTGTATGTACTAGGAGGTGGATATGACACTGTGAACTAACACAGCCACCAAGGGGAAGGTCCAAAATACATAACAGCTGATGTGGTGTGAGGACTGGTGCTGGCTGGGTCACAGCTTTGGTCTTTTTTGACCCAAAATCAACTTTCCAAATATATTTGACATGGAGGGTAGTAAAATTCCTCTGCTCTCATAAAGCTACCCTACTTGCGTGTCACACTGCCTCAGATTCCACCACTCACATGAGTAAAAATTTTGTCTTTCCTGGAAGGAAATACAGATACTCCCTTTTTAAAGGAGAGCATGTAAATGTGTGTGAAAACTTAATTCTTAATAGCTTTTACCTTTAGTATTACTTCATAATTTATAACATGAGCAGATTACTTGTTGGAAAGATTCCCTGATAGAATATAGGATACAGGTCAGCACTGACGGAGAGAGAGAAAATTCAGGATTATGGATTTCTGCCTCAGGAGAAAAGGCCTCACTCCTGAAGTGATATCTTTAGGGATGGAGGTGGCATGGGAAGAGTATTGAAGATCTGTCTGGCCTGTTTTTATCATTTTGCCATGTGATGAACATCATCAAAGATTTACTAGACCTGGGGAACTGTAGAGATCATCTCTTCTACCTACCCAATTTACATCTGAGGGAACTGAGCCCAGAAATGGAAAATGATTTGGTCAAGGCCATACAGCTATTTAGTTTGGCAATGTGGGAAGAACTTTAGTCTCAGAACTGGCTTTAAGGTGTAACTAATCCTGATGAGGTAGCTCTTCTGCTATCTTTGAGACTTAGATTTCCACATCTGCAAAATGAGGAGTAGGTTTCAAAAACATGTGAAGGGATGAAGGGGTCCAGAATATGCATTGTTGTATAAAAATTATTTTGAGCTGAAGGTATGTGAGATTCTCAAATTCCTTATCTCCCCAGAGCAAAACTTTTCAGAGAACTTAAAAATACTTAGTTGGCACAAATCCCCTCCCTAGGAGAAACTCTAGTCTCCTTGGAGATGAGAAATCACCACCACACCAAAAGAGACATTGTCACAAAACTATTATATCCCTATCTATTCTAAGTGTCTTTTCTCCCCTCTCCTTCTAGGAAGTCATTTGTTCTGACAAGTGACCCTTTCCCCACCCCATACCCTTATTAAGATGGTATATAAGGCCCTTGAGTCACATCATTTTTATGTACTCCCATATATACATGATTAAGATATATTGTTTTCTTTTGCTATTCTGTCTGTTCAAGCTTAATTTGCAGGCCCCCGAATACTGAATCTAAGGTGGTACAGGAAAAGTTTTCCTTTCTGATGTGTGATTCATACAAAAGTTAATAAATATAAGTACAGATTTTATTTAACTCATTAATTAATGAATAATTCAGTAAGAGGGTAGAGCTGGTTCAAAAAAGAAAATCTGAGTAACAGATTTTCAGTAAATCAGTCAAAGGAATGCAGAAATGAATTTGCTAAGTTTACTAATAAAATTGGCTAATGTTTTACAGGGCAATGAAATTGCCAACTTCAGGACAGAAATCTACAAGTTAACATTATTTTCACAATGGTTATTCCCTAAACAAGTAGTGAATGACAAAATCAAAGTCCTAATTAAACAATCCTCTGGTGAGTCTGTTAAACAGTGGCATTGAAGGGATGTGCATTTATCATTTCAGTTTATTTCCAAGTTTTGGATAATTTTGGATTAGCATGGGAATGTGATGAAAAAAAATTTGTTTGAAGTATTCCTCAAAATAATGTTAACTATTTAGCAGGAAAATGTGCCTCTGGACTTTTCTGGGCCCTTATCTTTGAGAGTCCATCCATGTATATACCTCTGATGTATAACAGGACCAGAGGACGTTATCCTAGGAAAGAGGAAGTCTCAGTCCTCCCAGTGTCAATCGGCCTAACTGTTGAGGGTTTGAAATCCCAGACCCAGGAGGGGCCTATTCTTTGCTTGAAACCAAAGTAAACAAATTAGTTGTCAGTTTAGCAAAGAATGAGAGGAAATAAGTCAACGATTTAAAGTTTTTGGAACAGAAGTCCTGTTGAATTGGGGGTGGGTTGCTGGTGGTGACAGCTATCCCCTTCCATTCTCAGGGAGAGGAGCAGTGCTTTCTTTTCTCGCTTCAGTGACAAAATACAGCCACATACCTTGGGGATTCTCCAAGTCCAGGCCTTGGCCATGGGGTCTAGTCAGGGCTGAATCTGCCCCAGCAAAGGTTCTCTTGGGACTGCCTATATCTGAATTTGCCTCTGTTTGCATTTCAGCAACGTAATTACTTAGCTAAAAAATAGGCTGTCCCTTGTTCTCAGGCCCTCAGTGACCCCACTGAGCTAGTGTTTGGAAATACTGCCTTTATGCTTCTCACAGCTCCTCTCTCTGAGCTGAACTCCGGGTCTGTCCTCTCACATGCAGAGGCAGGGCTGTCTTTTGTCATTCGGACAAAGTATTCGGGAACACGTTCCTCCTTCTGCCCTTGACTCTCTTAGACAGGCTCCATCTCAGTTCTGGGGTCTTCTGTGTCAAAACTTGCATGTGGGTGATAGATACTCTATTCATTCAGGCCAAGGAATAAATGATTGACAGCTTTTAATTTAAAATCCCAGAGATCCCATTTTTAAGAAATGTATATTTTTAAATAAGAAAAGTTCTTGTTCATTAATAAAGACTTAGGAAATACAGAAATGTATTAAGAAGAAAATGTAAGTCACTGAGATAATATGTAAGCTAAAATGTAAGTCTATCCAGAGATAACAAACGTGGTTAACATTTGGATGTATTTGCTTCTAGATATAACATGTACTTAAAAAAAAACCCATAAGATTATACAGTTTTATTAACTTTGTAATTGTGGTTAAAGCCAGTTCCAAGGGTGGAATGTCACATATCAGTTGGGATGGCAAAGAGTTTTTTGATGGGGGGACCTAAGTCTCCATCATTTCTCACCTTTATTTCAGTTAATGCTTGTGGAAATAAATGAAGACCAGCCCAATGGGAACAGGCAAAGCCTTCTTTTTTAGAGTTTTCTATGACAAGGGAGCCAGGCACCATCACTTACGTTTTGCCTGAGACTCAAAGGCAGGCTAAGGGGTGGAAAAGTTTACCGTCGGGAGAAGGGGACACTTCCGGTGTGCCCTGATTGGAGGCTGCTAGCACGGGGAAGTTGTAGATGAGCTAAATAGAAGCAAGCCATCTTATGTAATTGGTTAGGGGTGCATTTCTGGCTTTTTCTGATTGGTCCTAAACTACTCTTGTTGTCATTCCCACTCATCTAGGAAGAACCTGAGAGTCAGAGAGGTTATGTAACTTGTCCAAGATCACAGGGTAAGAAGAGCCTGGCTCTAAGTCTTGGCAGGTTTCACTCCAGAAATCACTACCTTAGATGACCTCCCTCACTCCCTTAGTCACTTAGAGACTGAGGTCACTCTGTCCTTGCCAATGTTTTAGATAAGAATTTAAGATATAACCTCTTCACCAGCAGAATTTGCATTTTGCCTCTGCTAATTTTCTTCCTGAGGAAGTCAATCCATTCTGTAAGACTAACTCATCTTTCATCTTCTCAGTGAAACTTGGCCCCATTTACCCCAGTTTCCATTTAAATACCCAACAGACTTTAGGATACAAAGGAATGAATCTCTGAGAGGGGAAGGGAAGGTGTTGTGACACTGCTGTCTACACACTAGGGTTCCAGACCACCGAGGTTTGATTCTCAGTTCCCCCACTTAGTGCTAGAGACCTTGGGCTGGTGTCTGAATTTATCTAAGCCTCAGTTCCAAACTCTGTAATGGGGATGATGATAAAATACTTCCTCTCCTATGAAGATAGCATACAGATGGAGATACCAGACATGAAGCTCTGGTAGAATGCCCACGTAGATGGTAATGCCCAAGGAAAATTAAAATGCAAATATCCTTCAAAGATGCTTTCCTGTGGCCTTAACTAACATAATGCACAAAGTGGGAATTTGAATTATTGACAGTTTGCCTTGGACAGGAAGGAGAGAAAAAATCATACATGGTGCTCTTTTACAAATATTGTCTTTTTAAAGACTTTTTAAAAAAAGTTAACAGAAAGTGGCATTCCACCCCATCCCCACCCCACTGCTCTGTGTACTTCCCACCCCTGTACACTCTTTTGAGATCCTCCAGTGATTACAAAGGAGAAAGACTGAATAAGTTTTTATTTTTACTGACTGACTTGAACAATTGGTCTTTGTAAATCCAAATAAACACACAACACATTAAGGACCCAAGTCCTATTTTATTTGTCTTCTCCGGGTCACTGTACTTGAAATAAGTAAAAGCCAGATAAATAGGCATCCTCTGGAGGAACAATGCAGGGATGCTCAGCCTTTCGTGTGTTGAAATAATAGCATATCAGGGGCCTTATCCTCTACTTGGGTACAAAGTATGAAGGAATAATTTAAATTTCCAGTTTAACAAAAGAAAAGAGATCCACACCCCCACCACAGTTAATGTTCTGTCTTTGTGGTATCATCCAATGTAGGGGAACTAGAGAATTTGGGCCAAAGAGGGCAGAATGTCAGCTGAGCGGTACCACAGGGCCTGGAATCCCTGGGTGGCCAGAGGGGAAGGTGTCTGGAGTCCTACCTCATTGGCACAGGAGGGGCGGCGGGAACACAGGTGCAGATGCAGGAAGGTCAAGTGCGGGTAGCACTGGGGGAAGTTCCTATCTGACCGCCTTTATTTTCTTCATGATTTAGAGAAACAAAGTCAAGGGCTGAAAAGGGTGGTGGGGACTTGAGGTTTGCAAAGAAGCCTGAGGACCTGAGGCCTGAGAGAATCCTCTAGGAGGGTGGGAGAGTGGCGGGCTGGCAAGAGAAGTCACTTGAGGTTCATGGTCATGACGTTACAGCGACTCATTCTGCATAGTTAGGCTTTTTTGCAGCCCCTGTGCAGCTTTCAGGTGCCAGTGCAGAGCAGGCAGAGACTCAGTTTTAACTGAGAAGTGCGTGGCCATCCAAGCGAGTTATGAGCCTAGGGAGGAGGAGGGTGGGGTGGGGATGGGCGGGCCAGGGAATCTGAGCCTGTGCTCACTGTCCCTCCCCTCCTCCCCCACGTCGTGTCCTCACTTGGAGAGGGGGATGCTTAAAATTGAGATTTTTAGAAGGGCTTACTGGTTGGTAATGACAAGGTCTAGAGTCTGGGGTGAGGCCAAGGGAGTGATTGGTGAAGTGAGATGGAGAAGCAGCTCATCACAAGTGAGAGAATCAGGACTCTGAGTGAACAAGATATTGGAAGAATCAACAGTGTAGATAACGAAATCACCAACAATTAAGAAGGAACTGGAGGGAGGGAGAGTGACCCAGGAATGAAGGTGTGAACCTGGGAGTGAGACTGTAACCAGCAGGGGTCATGGGTGGTGCGACCAGGTAACAGGAGACTCAGAGCTGCAGGGGTTCTGCAGCAGAAGGAAGAGAGGAAAAAAGGACTTCCACCCCACCTCCAGGCCTAGGGGATGGGAAAGAGTACAGTCCTTACTTGACGGGTCTTCAGGGACAGTCATTCTCAGGGCAGAGCCAGGATTCTGTTATAAGGGCCCCTTGGGAAATTCAGTGAACAGGTTAAGGGTCTGGGGAATGGTAAATAGGAACAGAAAAGTGGAATGTGAGACATAGGCTGCTGTGATGGCTCAGAGGGATGTGGGGAGGACGGAGAGGGGGTGATAGTTACCTGAGGTTTAAAGGATGGGTAGTTCTCCAGGCAGATAAGGGGCAGGGAAGGAGAAAGAAGAGCGTGGACAAAGGCACGGTGGCATGCTTGGTTTTGGGGGACGGAAAATAGACCTGTGAGAATAGAGGAAGAAGGAGGAGGGGCTGGGGAGCCTGAGGCAGAGACCCCATCTTGGAGAGCCTTGAATGCCATATTTGGAGTTTGAACTTTTCTTGGAAGTGATTATAAGCCATTGAAGGAGTAAAACCTCCTAGTGCCTGGGTTTTAAAAAAATGTATTGAATTCAGTAAAATAACATTTTGAGATTTGCATTTTTTTGTTTATTCATGAATGTATCTATGAATGTGGATCTACATATCTATCTATCTGTCGTCTGTCATCTACTGTCTCTTAATATGATAACAAATATGAAGTTCATTCCAGTTGTTCAAGTTCAGATTGTTGTCATCTGGGCTCAACCAAATGCCGAAGATTTAGAGGAGAGGCCAGAGCACTAAGTGGCTTCAGAAAGGGGCTGAGGACCCCTAGGAGTCTTTTCACTGATGTAGACCTCAACTGGATTCCCAAATTGTTGCTTTCCAATGTATGGCCTAGGACAAATCATGTAATTTCTCTGATTCTCCCTATCAGTATAATGGGAATCATAGTCCCTACCTGAAATGTTCTTGCATGGACTAAGCAAGATCAAGCAGTAATGTACTCAGCAGACTGAATGTCACATGATAAGCACTTAAATATTAGCTGGTATTTTTATGGTGTATGAACTTAAAGCTCACGTATGCTGCTGCATGACTTCCTCTCTGGTTTGGCTGTACATGGGAATCTCCTGGTCCTAGTCTGTAAAAGCCAGTGTAACTTGGTCCACCCCCCAGCCAGGGATTCTGATGGATATGGTCAGGGGTCCTGCCCGAGTGTTTTATGAGCTCCCCCCAGTGATTTTAATGTACAAGAAGGTTGAGTGCTACTGGGTCTCGAAGTGCTAGACCATGAGCCAGCAACATTTGCATCACCTGGGAATTAGTTAGAAATGCAAAATTTCCCTGACCAACTGAATCAGAAACTCTGGGGTGAATCAGCAATCTGTGGTTTAACAAGCTCCCCAGGTGATGCTAATGTCTCAGAAGTACTAATCTAGGGCTGGCCATTCAATAGTTACTTCAGCCACTGGTATTTCTCAAAACTGACCTGATAGGTATACCTCCACTCCCCCTACAGTCTCTCTGTGTACCCCCCCCACCCCTTTTTTTTCTTTTCTTCAGGGGAGAATGCTTAGATTTAGGGTTGATTTTGGCTTACTTAATTTTGTGTGTTTTCTTTTTCTTCTTTCAGGTAGTCTTCCAATCTCTCAACAAAATATAGGTGCTGGATACCAGGGATATGGAACTGAATGAGGAAGACATAGTTCCTAATGCCATGGAATGCCTACTTGTAAAATTGCGATTTATAATAAATATGTATTTGGTCTTCATCTCCATTTCTGTCACATAGCTACTAAAACCCTTGGAATTTCCTGTGAAGAGAGAGAGAAAAGTGTCCTTTGTTGTGTTAAGGAGGAGACTGTGGGCCCCACTGTAAGTTGGGGGTTGGTTGCCGTGAGAACCAGCCTGTGCCCTGACGTCAGCACTTTCAGTCCCACCGCCTGACCTCGGGGGTCAGGAGAGGGGCTGCAGAGTGAGTTCAATCACCAATGGCCAGTGACATAGTCAGTCAAGCCAAAGTAATGAAGCCCCCATAGAAACTCAAAAGAACTGGGTTTCCAGAGCTTCTGGGCTGGTGAACACGTGGAGAGGGGAGAGGGGCATGTCTGGAGAGGGCTGGGCAGCTCTGCCGCCTTTCCCCACGTCCTGCTCTATACATCTCTTCCATCTGGCTGTTAGAGAGTTGCATCCTTTTGTAAACTAACTGGTGATCTAGTAAGTAAAATATTTTTTTGAGTTCTGTGAGCCACTGTAGCAAATTAACTGAACCCAAGAAGGGAAGCTGTTGGAACATTGTCTGGTCAGTCAGAAAAACAGGGCTTGTGACTGGCATCTGAAGTGGGGCGGGGGTGCAGTGGGCAGTCTTGTCTTGAGCCTTTAACCTGTGGAATCGAATGGTAACTCTGGGTAGACAGTGTCAAAACTGAGTTGATTGTAGGACACCCAGCTGGTGTTGGACACTTGGTGGGTGTGAGCGTGGGAACTTGTGTCAGAATCTTACTCCATAAAATAGAAAAAGAAGTGGCTAAGTGGGCCAGTCTTGGCAGACTTGTGCAGGTGATTTTACGCCCTTAGTCTGCCTGTTTCCTGCCCTTTCTGTAATCTTGTTCTCTGTGCCATGCCCATGATTTGGACCTTGTCATTTGTAATTTAGTTGGAGCTGTTCTGAGAATAGGTCAGGTTTGTTGACCAGACTGCGTGCTCCTGGGGTAAGGGACTGTGTCTCTATTTCTTGGTATGCATGTACTTCCCAGTTGATGTTTTTTTTTTTGTAGATAATTATTTTTTTATTGAAGGGTAGTTGACACACAGTATTATATTACATTAGTTTCAGGTGTACAACATAGTGATTCAACATTTATATACATGACACTTCTAGGTACCAGCTATCACCATACCAAGCTGTTACAATATCTTGACTATATTCATTACATCCTGGTTACTTATTATTTTACCATTGGAAGTGCATACTTTTTTTTTTTTTTTTGTGAGTGCATCTCTCATATTTATCGATCAAATGGTTGTTAACAACAATAAAATTCTGTAGAGGGGAGTCAATGCTCAATGCACAATCATTAATCCACCCCAAGCCTAATTTTCGTCAGTCTCCAATCTTCTGAGGCATAACAAACAAGTTCTTACATGTAGAACAAATTCTTACATAATGAATAAGTTACATAGTGAACAGTACAAGGGCAGTCATCACAGAAATTTTCGGTTTTGCTCATGCATTATGAACTCTAAACAGTCAGTTCAAATATGAATACTCATTTGGTTTTTATACTTGATTTATATGTGGATACCACATTTCTCTCTTTATTATTATTATTTTTAATAAAATGCTGAAGTGGTAGGTAGATACAAGATAGTTCAGTAGAAAACATAGTTTTCTACTAGGTAGAAAACATAGTTTAGTGTTGTAAGAGAGGAAATGTAGATGATCAGGTGTGTGCCTGTAGACTATGTGTTAATCCAAGCTAGACCAGGGCAATAAAACATCCACGTATGCAGAAGATTTCTCATAGAAAAGTGGGGGTGAGGTTCTAAGCCTCACCTCTGTTGATCCCCAATTTCTCACCTGATGGCCCCCCTGCGACTGTGCCTGTCTTAGGTTGTTCCTCCCTTGAGGAATCTTACCCGTCTCTGGCTAACCAGTCATCTTCCGGGGCCATACAGGGAAATGTGAAGTTGGAAAGTGAGAGGGAAGCCTTATTGTTTGAAAAGGTTAGCTTTTTACTTCTTTGCATATTTATGCCCTGTGGCTTCTATGCCCAGCATTTGTCTTGAGGTGTCTTTACCACTTGGAAGAATTATGATACTCAGTAAATTTGATATGAGACACGAATTCTATTTAAGGGTTGTAATTAGGAAGGAAGAAGAAAAGCTATAGAAGTAGCAGGCGGAAGAAACATGGGAAGATTGATTATTTCTTTGACATATCTTCTTGTAGAGTAACTTCAGCATGTATAGGTTTTAAGCTACTACTTAAATTGCACACACACATTAACATAATAGGAGTATAGTTACATAACCAAAGCATATCTGTAATTACCAGCCATCTGCAGTGAAACCAAGAAAACCAGTTAGGTACCTTAGGCATTTGTGAAAACTTATCTATGATATGGTGGATATTGTCCAACTGAACTTGAACAGTCTGAGAGAAATCAGACAAATTAAAACAACCCATTCCTGGGGACTGTTCACATCCCTTATGTTCTTTTAACAGTAAATAGTCTGTAGTTGTAAGATTTTGGAGTGCTACAATTTGCACTTCTCCTAATTCTTGATTGAGTTCCAACAGTATAGATCCAGTCAAATTTGTTGTTTTACTGTATGCACAGGCCAGCTTAGATATCTCCTTCCTCATTCCCATGGCAAGTCCAGGAACTGGTGGGATGAGTGCATCTACAGCTGTAGCAGTGCGTGGATCTTTGTTGCGGTTTTTTGATGATCATCTTCTGGCATGAGTCTTCCAGAGAGTGCAGATGTTGGAAGTTCTTTTTCATATCGTATCTTGGTTCATTTTCGGGGTAGCCCAATTAGGCTTTGATCTTCTGTATAAACACAAACAGACCCTTTGCCTACACTTTTATATGCCCTTTATACTCTTGTGTAGAACTCATTGGAGGTTACCACACAGGAACTGCCCCCCCCTTTTTTTTTGGTATCACTAATCTACACTTACATGACTAATATTATGTTTACTAGGCTCTCCCCTATACCAGGTCCCCCCTATAAACCCCTTTACAGTCATTGTCCATCAGCATATCAAAATGTTGTAGAATCCCTACTTGCCTTCTCTGTGTTGTACAGCCCTCCCTTTTCTCCTACCCCCCATGCATGCTAATCTTAATACCCCTCTACTTCTCCCCTACTTCTCCCCCCCCTTATCCCTCCCTACCCACCCATCCTCCCCAGTCCCTTTCCCTTTGGTACCTGTTAGTCCATTCTTGAGTTCTGTGATTCTGCTGCTGTTTTGTTCCTTCAGTTTTTCCTTTGTTCTTATATCCACAGATAAGTGAAATCATTTGGTATTTCTCTTTTTCCGCTTGGCTTGTTTCACTGAGCATAATACCCTCCAGCTCCATCCATGTTGCTGCAAATGGTTGGATTTGCCCTTTTCTTATGGCTGAGTAGTATTCCATTGTGTATATGTACCACTTCTTCTTTATCCATTCATCTGTCAATGGACATTTAGGTTGCTTCCAATTCTTGGCTATTGTAAATAGTGCTGTGATGAACATAGGGGTGCACTGATCTTTCTCATACTTGATTGCTGCATTCTTAGGGTAAATTCCTAGGAGTGCAATTCCTGGGTCAAATGGTAGGTCTGTTTTGAGCATTTTGATGTACCTCCATACTGCTTTCCACAATGGTTGAACTAACTTACATTCCCACCAGCAGTGTAGGAGGGTTCCCCTTTCTCCACAGCCTCGCCAACATTTGTTGTTGTTTGTCTTTTGGATGACAGCCATCCTTACTGGTGTGAGGTGATACCTCATTGTAGTTTTAATTTGCATTTCTCTGATAATTAGCGATGTGGAGCATCTTTTCATGTGTCTGTTGGCCATCTGTATTTCATTTTTGGAGAACTGTCTGTTCAGTTCCTCTGCCCATTTTTTAATTGGGTTATTTGTTTTTTGTTTGTTGAGGCGTGTGAGCTCTTTATATATTCTGGACGTCAAGCCTTTATCGGATGTGTCATTTTCAAATATATTCTCCCATACTGTAGGGTTCATTTTTGTTCCATTGATGGTGTCTTTTGCTGTACAGAAGCTTTTCAGCTTAATATAGTCCCACTTATTCATTTTTGCTGTTGTTTTCCTTGCCTGGGGAGATATGTTCAAGAAGAGGTCACTCATGTTTATGTCTAAGAGGTTTTTGCCTATGTTTTCTTCCAAGAGTTTTATGGTTTCATGACTTACATTCAGGTCTTTGATCCATTTTGAATTTACTTTTGTGTATGGGGTTAGACAGTGATCCAGTTTCATTCTCTTACATGTAGCTGTCCAGTTTTGCCAGCACCATCTGTTGAAGAGACTGTCATTTTGCCATTGTATGTCCATGGCTCCTTTATCAAATATTAATTGACCATATATGTCTGGGTTAATGTCTGGATTCTCTAGTCTGTTCCATTGGTCTGTGGCTCTGCTCTTGTGCCAGTACCAAATTGTCTTGATTACTATGGCTTTATAGTAGAGCTTGAAGTTGGGGAGTGAGATCCCCCCTACTTTATTCTTCTTTCTCAGGATTGCTTTGGCTATTTGGGGTCTTTGGTGCTTCCATATGAATTTTTGAATTATTTGTTCTAGTTCATTGAAGAATGTTGCTGGTAGTTTCATAGGGATTGCATCAAATCTGTATATTGCTTTGGGCAGGATGGCCATTTTGACGATATTAATTCTTCCTAGCCACGAGCATGGGATGAGTTTCCATCTGTTAGTGTCCCCTTTAATTTCTCTTAAGAGTGACTTGTAGTTTTCAGAGTATAAGTCTTTCACTTCCTTGATTAGGTTTATTCCTAGGTATTTTATTTTTTGTGATGCAATTGTGAATGGAGTTGTTTTCCTGATTTCTCTTTCTGTTGGTTCATTGTTAGTGTATAGGAAAGCCACAGATTTCTGTGTGTTGATTTTGTATCCTGCAACTTTGCTGTATTCTGATATCAGTTCTAGTAGTTTTGAGGTGGAGTCTTTAGGGTTTTTTATGTACAGTATCATGTCATCTGCAAATAGTGACAGTTTAACTTCTTCTTTACCAATCTGGATTCCTTGTATTTCTTTGTTTTGTCTGATTGCCGTGGCTAAGACCTCCAATACTATGTTAAATAACAGTGGAGAGAGTGGGCATCCCTGTCTAGTTCCTGATCTCAGAGGAAATGCTTTCAGCTTCTCGCTGTTCAATATAATGTTGGCTGTAGGTTTATCATAGATGGCCTTTATTATGTTGAGGTACTTGCCCTCTATTCCCATTTTGCTGAGAGTTTTTAACATGAATGGATGTTGAACTTTGTCAAATGCTTTTTCAGCATCTATGGAGATGATCATGTGGTTTTTGTCTTTCTTTTTGTTGATGTGGTGGATGATGTTGATGGACTTTCAAATGTTGTACCATCCTTGCATCCCTGGAATGAATCCCACTTGGTCATGGTGTATGATCCTTTTGATGTATTTTTGAATTCGATTTGCTAATATTTTGTTGAGTATTTTTGCATCTACGTTCATCAGGGATATTGGTCTGTAGTTTTCTTTTTTGGTGGGGTCTTTGCCTGGTTTTGGTATTAGGGTGATGTTAGCTTCATAGAATGAGTTTGGGAGTATCCCCTCCTCTGCTATTTTTTTGGAAAACTCTAAGGAGAATGGGTATTATGTCTTCCCTGTATGTCTGATAAAATTCCGAGGTAAATCCATCTGGCCCGGGGGTTTTGTTCTTTGGTAGTTTTTTGATTACTGCTTCAATTTTGTTGCTGGTAATTGGTCTGTTTAAATTTTCTGTTTCTTTCTGGGTCAGTCTTGGAAGGTGTACTTTTCTAGGAAGTTGTCCATTTCTCCTAGATTTCCCAGCTTGTTAGCATATAGGTTTTCATAGTATTCTCTAATAATTCTTTGTATTTCTGTGGGGTCCGTTGTGATTTTTCCTTTCTCGTTTCTGATACTGTTGATTTGTGTTGACTCTCTTTTCTTCTTAATAAGTCTGGCTAGAGGCTTATCTATTTTGTTTATTTTCTCGAAGAACCAGCTCTTGGTTTCATTGATTTTTGCTATTGTTTTATTCTTCTCAATTTTATTTATTTCTTCTCTGATCTTTATTATGTCCCTCCTTCTGCTGACCTTAGGCCTCATCTGTTCTTCTTTTTCCAATTTCGATAATTGTGACATTAGACCATTCATTTGGGATTGCTCTTCCTTTTTTAAATATGCTTGGATTGCTATACACTTTCCTCTTAAGACTGCTTTTGCTGTGTCCCACAGAAGTTGGGGCTTAGTGTTGTTGTCATTTGTTTCCATATATTGCTGGATCTCCATTTTGATTTGGTCATTGATCCATTGATTATTTAGGAGCGTGTTGTTAAGCTTCCATGTGTTTGTGAGCCTCTTTGCTTTCTTTGTACAGTTTATTTCTAGTTTTATGCCTTTGTGGTCTGAAAAGTTGGTTGGTAGGATTTCAATCTTTTGGAATTTTCTGAGGCTCTTTTTGTGGCCTAGTATGTGGTCTATTCTGGAGAATGTTCCATGTGCACTTGAGAAGAATGTGTATCCTGTTGCTTTTGGATGTAGAGTTCTATAGATGTCTATTAGGTCCATCTGCTCTACTGTGTTGTTCAGTGCTTCCGTGTCCTTACTTATTTTCTGCCCGGTGGATCTATCCTTTGGGGTGAGTGGTGTGTTGAAGTCTCCTAGAATGAATGCATTTCAGTCTATGTCCCCCTTTAGTTCTGTTAGTATTTGTTTCACATATGCTGGTGCTCCTGTGTTGGGTGCATATATATTTAGAATGGTTATATCCTCTTGTTGGACTGAGCCCTTTATCGTTATGTAGTGTCCTTCTTTATCTCTTGTTACTTTCTTTGTTTTGAAGTCTATTTTGTCTGATATTAGTACTGCAACCCCTGCTTTCTTCTCGCTGTTGTTTGCTTGAAATATGTTTTTCCATCCCTTGACTTTTAGTCTGTACATGTCTTTGGGTTTGAGGTGAGTTTCTTGTAAGCAGCATATAGATGGATCTTGCTTTTTTATCCATTCTATTACTCTATGTCTTTTGATTGGTGCATTTAGCCCATTAACATTTAGGGTGACTATTGAAAGATATGTACTTATTGCCATTACAGTCTTTAAATTCGTGGTTACCAAAGGTTCAAGGTTAGCCTCTTTAGTATCTTACTGCCTAACTTAGCTCACTTATTGAGCTGTTATATACACTGTCTGGAGATTCTTTTCTTCTCTCCCTTCTTATTCCTCCTCCTCGATTCTTCATATGTTGGGTGTTTTGTGCTGTGCTCTTTCTAGGAGTGCTCCCATCTAGAGGAGTCCCTCTAAGATGTCCTGTAGAGGTGGTTTGTGGGAAGCAAATTCCCTCAGCTTTTGTTTGTCTGGGAATTGTTTAATCCCACCGTCATATTTGAATGATAGTCGTGCTGGATACAGTATCCTTGGTTCAAGGCCCTTCTGTTTCATTGTATTAAATATATCATGCCATTCTCTTCTGGCCTGTAGGGTTTCTGTCGAGAAGTCTGATGTTAGCCTGATGGGTTTTCCTTTATAGGTGACCTTTTTCTCTCTAGCTGCCTTTAAAACTATTTCTTTGTCCTTCATCTTTGCCATTTTAATTATTATGTGTCTTGGTGTTGTCCTCCTTGGATCCTTTCTGTTGGGGGTTCTGTGTATTTCCGTGGTCTGTTCGATTATTTCCTCCCCCAGTTTGGGGAAGTTTTCAGCAATTATTTCTTCTAAGATACTTTCCATCTCATTTCCTCTCTCTTCTTCTTCTGGGACCCCTGTAATACGGATATTGTTCCTTTTGGATTGGTCACACAGTTCTCTTAACATTGTTTCATTCCTGGAGATCCTTTTATCTCTCTCTATGTCAGCTTCTATGCGTTCCTGTTCTCTGGTTTCAATTCCATCAATGGCCTCTTGCATCCTATCCATTCTGCTTATAAACCCTTCCAGAGTTTGTTTCATTTCTGCGATCTCCTTTCTGGCATCTGTGATCTCCCTCCAGACTTCATCCCATTTCTCTTGTGTATTTCTTTGCATCTCTGTCAGCATGTTTATGATTCTTATTTTGAATTCTTTGTCAGGAAGACTGGTTAGGTCTGTCTCCTTCTCTGGTGTTGTCTCTGTGATCTTTGTCTGCCTGTAGCTTTGCCTTTTCATGGTGATAGGAATAGTTTGCAGAGCTGGGACGAGTGACGGCTGGAAGAACTTCCCTTATTGTTGGTTTGTGGCCCTCCTCTCCTGTGAGAACAGCGACCTCTAGTGGCTTGTGCTGGGCAGCTGTGCGCAGACAGGGTTTCTGCTTCCTGCCCGGCTGCTATGGAGTTAATCTCCGCTGTTGCTGTGGGCGTGGCCTGGCTCGGGCAGCTACTCCAAAATGGTGGAGTCGCGTTGGAGCAGGAGCAGCCTGGAGGCTATTTATCTCCATAAGGGGCCTCCCTGCTCCCTGCAGCCCAGGGGTTAGGGTGGCCAGAGATCCCCGGATTCCCTACCTCTGGATTAAGTGTCCCGCCCTGCCCCTTTAAGACTTCCAAAAAGCACCCGCCAAAACAAAACAATGACCACAAAAAAAAAAAAAAAAATTTAAATTAAAAAAAAAAATTTTTTTTTTTAAAAAGTGGCCGCTCCTTTTTCTTTATTCTCCGGCGCCAGCCTCAGGCATCTGCTCACCATTCTTGCTGCCCTGTTTCCCTAGTATTGGGGGCCCTGTCCCTTTAAGACTTCCAAAAGGCGCTCGCCAGAACAAAACAGCAAAAATAAATAAATAAATAAATAAATAAATAAATGGTCGTGCGCTTTTCTTATGTCCTCCGGCACCCGGCCTCCGGTGCCCGCACACTGTTCTTGCTGCCCTGTTTCCCTAGCATCCAGGGCCCCCTGGGCACGTACTGTGTCTGCACTCTGGCCCGGATGGCTGGGGCTGGGTGTTCGGCAGTCCTGGGCTCCGTCTCCCTCCCGCTCTGCCTATTCTTCTCCCGCTGGGAGCTGGGGGGATGGGTGCTCGGCTCCCGCCGGGTCGGGGCTTGTATCTTACCCCCTTTGCGAGGCGCTAGGTTCTCTCAGGTGCGAATGTGGTCTGGATATTGTCCTGTGTCCTCTGGTCTTTATTCTAGGAAGGGTTGTCTTTGTTATATTTTCATAGATATATGTGGTTTTGGGAGGAGATTTCTGCTGCTCTACTCATGCCACCATCTTCCCCCAATTGATGTTTTTGCAGTAACATGTGTTGGGAAGTTGGGGTTCGTATGGCCAGAATCCTCACTGAACCTAAACCACCTGATGATGTAACTGGCCTGTTGCTAGGCTACCACTTCCACACCTTTAGGCAATAAGCTATTGTTATGCTATATAGAGGGCTCAGCCCAGTGCTCTGGGTGGAGGCAGAGACGCTAGTGCTTGACGTACCACCAGGAGAACAAGCCGGGTAATAAACCATTTCACCCCAAAGAACGTTATGCTGTCAATTTCTTTGGTCACATTGAATCCATAGCGAACTTTCCTGGGGCTGAAACCTATTGGCAAGACACATGCCACCTGCATTTTAAGTCTCTGAGTGCTGCAGAGCAGTGGCTCTGGATCATGTCCGATTCTCTTTCAGATCTAGAAGCTGCAGCACCTAGACCGCTGTAACATTTACAGGAGAAAGGATGGGCTGTGAACAGCAGCAAGGTTCAGGGACCTGGTTTGTCTGTCAAACTCTTACGGGTGGTCTGGTCCAGTAAGACCAAAGTTATACCAGAAGTGGTTACAGATAAAGTGCAGGCCTTTCCTACCCCCATAACTGTAGCATTGCTACAGGAGTTTCTGGGTCTTCTAGGCTACCGGAGAGTGTTTATCCCACACTTGGCACAAATTCTGAAGCCCTAACTCCAGTTGGTATGAAAGGGTGTCAGACGGGACTGGGATGAGACATGTGGATCTGCCTTTACTACAGCAAAACGGGCAGTCAAGGTCGTGCAGGCCTTGAGTGTGATAGACCCATCATGTCACTGAAGACGATTATGGCTGGGGTCTCTGGCAGTGGCTTGAATGAACTTGCCAACCTGTTGGATTCTGGCAACTCTGGAAAGGGGCAGAGATACGATACACTTTGATGGAAAAACAACTGGCTGCCATGTATCACACCTTGCTGGCTACAGAACCCATCACTGGAATGGCCCTGATAAAGGTAATAACCACTTATCCCATCTTGGGGTGGGTATGAGACTGGACCCAAAAGCCAAGGAGTGGTGTAGCACAAACACCCACACTAGCCAAGTGGGGTGCTTACCTACAGCAGTGTAGTGCCCTCTCTAGTAGCCGCTTGAGTGAAGAACTCCAACGCTTGTTGGGACCGGTGACGTATACTAGTGAAAAGCAGGAAGAACTTGCTTTTGAACCATTAGTAGCAGAGAGTCCCTATCGGGAGGGAAGAGCCCCTATACCCAAAGATGTATGGTACACAGATGGCTCCAGCCATGGCCAGCCCCCAAAATGGAGGGCCATAGCTTTCCATCCTAAGACTGAGACAATATGGATGGAAGATGGTGAGGGGAAGAGCAGCCAGTGGGCAGAGTTGTGGGCTGTGTGGCTTGTGATCACCCAGGAGCCTTCCCCTATAGTTGTCTGCACTGACAGCTGGGCTGTCTATTGGGGCTTGACCCTGTGGCTACCAGCCTGGTACCATGCCAACTGGCTGGTTGGTCACCGACCCCTTTGGGGGCAAGAATTGTGGCAAGACTTATGGGCCTGTGGTCAGACTAAAATAATTACAGTATACCATGTGACAGGTCATTTGCCACTGGCATCCCTAGGAAATGATGAAGCAGAGAAATTAGCCCAGATACGTTGGTTAGAAGGAAAGCCTGCCTCTGATGTAGCCCAATGGTTACATCAGCGTTTGTTGCATGTGGGGCAAAAGACAATGTGGGCTATAGCCCATCGGTGGGGCTTGCCTTTGACCTTCGAAGAAGTTAGTAGAGCCCGGCAGGAATGTGTCGTGTGCTCCAAAAGGGACTTACACCGAGTTCCACAGCAACATGGGATAATAGCTAAGGGGCCTATACCCCTCATCAGGTGGCAGATAGACTGTATTGGGCCTCTACCTGTGTCAGAAGGATATTGGTATGTGATGACTTGTGTGGACACAGCTACTGGACTTTTGGTTGCTTTTCCTACCTGTTGTGCAGACCAACAGATGACCAAAAGAGGCCTGGAGCATCTCTTTGCTACCAATGACTGACCACAGGTAATTGAGTGATCAGGGCACCCATTCTACTGGACATATACTGCAAGAATGGGTGTGACAGCTGGGAACCAAGCGGAAGTTTCATGTGCCATGCAATCCTACTGCAGCAGGCATGATAGAGAGGCACAATGGCTTGTTAAAATCTGAACTAAAGTCAGATACCAATAGTCGGTGGGGATGGTCAGTCGGCTTATGGACCGTGCTACAAGCATTTGAATGAGAGACCCTGAAAGGGAGCCCTGAGTCCCGTAGACATGTTAACACATATGGCTGCGTCTCCTACACAACTGCAAGTAGAAACCAAGGAAGAATCACTGAAGCCAAGGTTCGGCCACCAGAATAACATCTTGCTGCCAGCACCAACTGCACTGAAACCTGGAGACTCCATTGAGTGGACATGGCCTTGGACCTTTCGACACATGGACCAATGATGGCTGGCTCTCCTGGCACCTTGGGGACAAGGCCTGGAAGCTGGCCTCCTGTGTATTCCTGGAATAACAGCAGAGTGGCTGCCAAAGGTCACAGTAGTATATCCTGAAAGGCCAGAAGGTCGAAGCATATTACTGGGGAGTTTTGTTTTATCATTATGGCCAGTGCATGCACCTCCAGTAGCACTATATATAGACCCTTCAGTAACTGCATGGGGAAAGGAGTAAAAGTATGGTATACTAGACCTGGGAGGGACCCCCTTCCTGCTATAGTCCTTCCTATCATGGGACCACTCTCTTGCATGCATCCTACCTGATGGACAAGATTTGCCTATGTTGGTGGCATTAAAATATGTGTCTTATCGCCCCTAAAGTCTTTGTGGATTGGGAACTTCCTCTGGTTTGAAGATTATTATAATTTTTGTTATTAGGAACCTCCTCTGGCTTGAGGATTATTATAATTTTTGTTACCTGTATCAAAATCTTGCTGTATCTTAATTTTTATTATCTTTAAGTTGTTGTTATTGTCTGTTGGTATTGTGGAATCTGGTTACAGTGCTCCAGCTTTCTTGCACAGGGACCATTGTGGAAGATTGAAAGCATGTAGATTGTAAGGTGAGAATACTGCAGGGGTGGAGGGTGGGGAAGCTGGGGTTCCTATGGCCAGGATCCTCACTGAACTTAAACCACTGATGATGTAACTGGCCTGTTACTAGGCTACCGCTTCCACACCTTTAGGCAATAAGCTATTATTATGCTATATAGAGAGCTCGGCCCAGTGCTCTGGGCGGAGGCAGAGATGCTAGTGCTTGACCTACCGCCGGGAGAACAAGCCGGGTAATATACCCTTTCACCCCAAAGAACGTTTTGCTGTCAATTTCTTTGGTCACATTGAATCCATAGCAAACTTTCCTGGGGCTGAAATTCATTGGCAAGACACATGCCACCTGCATTTTAAGTGGCAGAGTGCTGAAGAGCAGTGGCTCTGGCACCCCAGGGCCAGCTGTGTCACCTCAGTCAAGTCACGGCACTTCTTGGCACCTCAGTTTTTTCATCTTAAAATAGTCTTGGCGATTTTTAACCTCATACAGTTGTGCAGATTGCATAAGATAACATAGGCAAAGTGCCTAGGTCAATATAGAGGGTGCTCAATGAATGGTACTTGGTAATGGCTGTTACTAAACTTCCTTTGCTGCTGTGGAAGAACAGGTTTTATCCAGGGCCTGAGAAAACAAATGTCAGACTCCAGTGAGCTGCTGGGAAGCATTCTGGCAGAGTCTGTTTTCCCTGAGGTACCCATCTGACAGCCCCCTTTCCAAGCAGTCTGCAACTTACTGCCTCCAGTGTCTCTAGAAACACCCCTCAGTGGCCCTTCTGGAGCTTTCCATTGAACTCATCAATGTTGTTGCTGAAGCTGCCTTGAGGAAGACCTAAATCTTTTTAGGGAGTTTAATACCTTGCAAAAACCTCAAGCCTATTTTGATTGAAGTATTTCATTCAGTGTCAGGCTTAAAGAGCACCTTACAGGGTCTCAGCTCTGAATGAATGCATTCAAAAAATAAAATAGTATAGATGACGGCATAATGCTCGGGGAGATATAAATAGAATTCCCTCTGCTGCCTTTTCATTTCCCTCTGTTAGTTAATAAACACACTTTAATAGCATCTACTTTTCCTTTTCCTCCCGTAATGCCCTTTAGTTGCTTTCATGAGAAAGAATAAAATGTGGAATATAACAAGATGTTGGGAAAGAATTTAGTATCTTAATTTTCAGGGCTGGAAGGGATTTTTGACATTACCTGGTCTAACCCTCACATAATTTACCTGGTGTGGGGCAGAGGTCTAGAGAAGGAGATGGCTCATAGAACTCACCTCTAATTAGCTCAGCTTGAAAGAGACACTTTCTTAGTCCTGCACAGTGAAATGTGGCATGGGAAAGGACAAGTTAGGAGACCAGGGGAGTGGTTAAGGGTGGCACTCTGGGCTCAGACTACCAAAATTCAGTCTTGGTCCACCTCATGCCATCTACTTCTGGGAAAGTTATTTAATATTTCTGGGGCTTCAGTTTCCTTACTTCCAAGTAGGGGTAATAATAGTACCTACTTCAGAATGCTGTTGACTGAGATTACAGTTCACTAGAAGCTTAGTACTGCACCTGGCACATAATAAGTGCTCAATGTATTTTAGCTATCATTATTGTTATTAAAGAATTTTCGAAAAGGCGCTTATTGGGATGGCAATAGGAAAGCCCTCTATCTTAGAGCTTTCTGGCAATGGTTGTGTGCTCCCTGTAATGAGTGATGTCTGGTCCTGTAAGAAGAAAGTCCCAGAGGTTCTTTATCCAAGGGCAGACCTGTCTGCTAATGAGAGTAGGGCAGGTGTTAAAGGATCAGCTGCATTAGTGAGGACTGCATCAAACACAAAGCAAATTCAAGTGATTAAAAAATCTGGGAGCTCCTTGGCTAGGAAGAATTAATATCACTAAAATGGCCATCCTGCCCAAAGCAATATACAGATTTGATGCAATCCCTATCAGATTACCAACAGCATTCTTCAACGAACTGGAACAAATAGTTCAAAAATTCATATGGAACTGCCAAAGATCCCAAATAGCCAAAGCAACCCTGAGAAGGAAGAATAAAGTGAGGGGGATCTCGATCCCCAACTTCAAGCTCTACTACAAAGCCACAGTAATCAAGACAATTTGGTACTGGCACAAGAATAGAGACACGGACCAGTGGAACAGAATAGAGACTCCAGACATTGACCCAAACATATATGGTCAATTAATATATGATAAAGGAGCCATGGACATACAATGGGGAAATGACAGCCTCTTCAACAGTTGGTGCTGGCAAAATTGGACAGCTACATGTAAGAGAATGAAACTGGATCACTGTCTAACCCCACACACAAAAGTAAATTTGAAATGGACCAAAGACCTGAATGTAAGTCATGAAACCATAAAACTCTTAGAAAAAAACAGGCAAAAATCTCTTGGACATAAACATGAGTGATTTCCTCATGAACATATCTCCCTGGGCAAGGGAAACAAAAGCAAAAATGAACAAGTGGGACTATATCAAGCTGAAAAGCTTCTGTACAGCAAAGGACACCATCAATAGAATGAAAAGGTATCCTACAGTATGGGAGAATATATTCATAAATGACAGATCCGATAAAGGGCTGACATCCAAAATATATAAAGAGCTCATGCACCTCAACAAACAAAAAGCAAATAATCCAATTAAAAAATGGGCAGAGGAGCTGAACAGACAGTTCTCCAAAGAAGAAATTCAGATGGCTAACAGACACATGAAAAGATGCTCCACATCGCTAGTCATCAGAGATATGCAAATTAAAACCACAATCAGATATCACCTCACACCAGTAAGGATGGCCACCATCCACAAGACAAACAACAACAAATGTTGGCGAGGTTGTGGAGAAAGGGGAACCCTCCTACACTGCTGGTGGGAATGTAAATTAGTTCAACCATTGTGGAAAGCAATATGGAGGTTCCTCAAAGAGCTCAAAATAGAAAAACCATTTGACCCAGGAATTTCACTTGTAGGAATTTACCCTAAGAATGCAGCACTCCAGTTTGAAAAAGACAGATGCACCCCTATGTTTATCGCAGCACTATTTACAATAGCCAAGAAATGGAAGCAACCTAAATGTCCATCAGTAGATGAATGGATAAAGAAGAGGTGGTACATATACACAATGGAATATTATTTAGCCATAAGAAGGAAACAAATCCTACCATTTGCAACAACATGGACGGAGCTTGAGGGTATTATGCTCAGTGAAATAAGCCAGGTGGAGAAAGACAAGTACCAAATGATTTCACTCATATGTGGAGTATAAGAACAAAGAAAAACTGAAGGAACAAAACAGTAGCAGAATCACAGAACCCAAGAATGGACTAACAGTTACCAAAGGGAAAGGGACTGGGGAGGATGGGTGGGAAGGGAGGGATAAGTGTGGGGAAAAAGAAAGGGGGCATTACGATCAGCATGTATAATGTGGGGGCGGGCATGGGGAGGGCTGTACAACACAAAGAAGACAAGTAGTGATTCCACAGCATCTTACTATGCTGATGGACAGTGACTGTAATGGGGTTTGTAGGGGAGACTTGGTGATGGGGGAGTCTAATTAACATAATGTTCTTCATGTGATTGTAGATTTATATAAAAAAATCTGGGAGCTCAGTGAAAGGGAGGTGCTAGTAATGATAATAAAACTAATATTACCAAGTATACTAAGTCCATTCTCATTTCTTTCCCAAAGTTATGTATGCATATATATTCTATAGATACTATGTAGCAGGGCATCAATAACTCTGCTAAACAACAGATGAATAGTTGGATAGGCGTTAACCCATTTGAATGAGGAAATAGAGACTCAGCTTTTGCTGTGTAACCACCCAAAACCTTACTTGCTTAAAGCAACAGTGACTCATTTTCATGCTTCTGTAAGTTGGCAGGGTGGCTTCTCTGTTGGTTTTGCATGGACTCAAAATGCTGGATGTTAGAGGGTCAGTTGGATTGGAAGGTCCAAGAAAGCCTCACTTGTCTATTGACAGTTGGTGCTAGATGTGGGATGTGTTGCCTGGCTTCTCCTGCAGTAGGCCAGATTAGCTTCCTTACATGGTGGTCTCGGATGCATTCCAAGGTGGTGGAGACAGTAGCTGCAAGGCTTTGGAATGTACAAGGTTGTTTCCACCATGTTCTGTTAGTTCGGTCAAGTCACAAGACCAGCCAATGATTCAATCATTGGAGAAAACCCCTTCAGTTGTTGAGAGGAGATGCAATGAATTTGTAGCTGTATTTAATTTACTGGGAAATCAGCAAATATACCCTTTTATTAGCACTTGGCCAAGGCCCCAGAGCCCGTAAGAGTCAGGGCCATGACTTGAACTTGGATCCTGTGACTCCAGGGCTTGTGGCCTTTGTTCTACAACCCAACTATCTTTGCTGCATGAGTAAACTCGGCTCAGGGATGAGGCAGAAGTTTTTCATCCTTAGACATCGTGGGACACTGGGCATATGATCTGCCAAATAATGTCTTAATCCTGAGCTATGGTGGTTTGGATATAACATAGTTCTTTGTATATTTTTAAATATGCCCATAATTTTTAAGTACCCATAATGTTTGTACTTAGTGTGATTGAGTGTAGACCCTTAAAAATGAACACCTAACAGACTGGCTTTCACTTCTAGGAGAACTAGCATGCCATGTATGGCTTAATTTAAGAGATCTGTTTAGGTGTTGTCCTCTGAATTGTTCACAGAAATCCTGGCCTAGGAAAACAACCTGCTTAATAATAATAGTAAGGTTTGAGTAAAGGTCATGTAGCCCCCAACCATTTGGCTGACTCTTGAGAAGATGAAACGAGGGAGACAGAAAGCAAAAAGCAGATTAAATTTCAAGTGAATAAGGGCTTATTTAAAACCTTAGAACAGAATTGTGAATATAAAAGCTGCAGGAGTATCTGCCCGAATAGATTCCAGCTGCAGTGATCTTTCAGAGCAATGGGAGAAGAAGGTGATTCACAAAACCAGTTGTGGGTTTTCAGTGCTTGTGCTGATGACATTTAGAACCTCATTGTGGCCTGACAATATGCTTCGTGAAACTAAAAATGGTTTCTTAGGGGATGAAGTAGTAAAGAAGAAATACTCATAGTCTCCCATTATATTGCCTGCTAAGGAGGGGTAATCACTGCTTTGTCCACTGAAGGAAGGGGGTGGTGGGCGGCCCTGCAGGAGGGAGAGCCTGAGCCACAGAGGGATGACGCAGGATGGGACCCAGCTGAGAATCTGCAGTGCACAGGCACCTGGCAGGAGAAGGAAGTGTGGATGGCCAGGGAGGATTTTTAGGAAATTCGGTTTTGTTCTCTAGTTGTGGTGTAATATCCCTTCTGCATATCTTCAAGACACCTGCCCTAAAGCGTTGTAATTCTTTGAGGCCTTTGGCGTCTCCTTTGTGTTTATTTTTAATATGACCCCATGCAGAGAACAGCCACAGAGCATGAGCTGGGAGACTTAGTTTTATTTGGGTCATGCTAGTTTCTCCCATTCACATTTTCTAGGGGATTTTCACCTTTCTAACCATGAATTTTTTCAACAGGTTTTTTTTTTTTTTTTTTACCAATCTTACAGCTTTTTTTTTTTTCTTTCCTAATTAAGTTAATTCTGTTGTTTTGAGCTTTTACTAGAGGTGAGTTCTGGTGTAAGTTTACAAGGTTCTTTCCCTGGAAAGGGTTCCTGGGGCCAATAGTGGGGGTATAAGATATTGCTGATGCAAGAGCTTACTTTCTCAGGTCCCAGCACAGGCTGCACTGGGCTGCGGGTCTGAATGCTGGCCTGATTTCCCTACTGCAATTTTGCATGTAATTTAGAAACCGTCATGCTGGCCTAGAGCCACCCTGACATTGGAGCCGGCAGGTATTAAAGTCATGGCCATTTATATTCCTTGGTGCATCCACGCCAGCTTTGTTACTCATACTGATATGAGTCAATTGTCGTCTTGTTCTGTTTCCCACTTTCTGCCCTTTCATGTTTTTTTTGTGGCCATGCAAGAGGATGTCTGAGTAGACTGTTATTTGGATTATTATGAGAAAATAAGAGCCTTCCCTGGATAGTAGTCAAAGCTATAATGATAATGAATGCTTAACACACACACACACACATATATACATACACACATACACATTTCATTGACTCTTTTTCAACAGCCTCAGGAGGTATGAGTATCTGAATTTTGCAGACTAGGAAACAGGCTGGGAGAACTTAAGCAATCTGCTTCAGGTCCCAGAGCTAGTAATGGCAAAGCTGGTGATTGAAGCCATCACGGGTTCATTCTTGGCCTAAGTTCTTCACCCTTTTGAAACACGTCCTAAATGAGAGTTAGGAGGCCTGTGTTCTATCCTAGCTGCTTGCTCTTGTGCAAGTCACGTCTCCTGCCCAGACTGCAGATTTTTCAGGTGTAATGTGAAACTGGACATAATCTCTTAAGTCCTTTCCAGCTGAATGAGTCTCTGAGTCAACTATTTACAGATAACTTTCTGTGTGACAGCGTGCTGATCTTGACAGGAGGGAAGGCATTCCTGCCTTCTGGGTGGGCACTGGGAGGGGTCATAATCAAACCGGAGAGAGAAATGTAAGAACAAATAAGATTATGATGTTCCTGGCATGTACCAGGCAGAGGTAGTGTTCAAAATAGTTAATTGTTTGGTAATATAAGTAAAAATATAAATAATACAAAACTAAATTTAAAAATTCCTCTTAGTTATACATGTTTCTTAAAGCTACTTAGCAAATGATACAAGTTGTGGTGCATATCACTGGGTACATCATTCTAATTTCCAAATCATTTATTGAGTTATAGTTTCCCCCCCAGCTTTATTGAGATATAATTGACATAACAGTGTATGAATTTAAGATGTATAAGGTGTTGATTTGAGACACTTACATATCGTGAAATGATCACCACCATAGCATTAGCCAACATCTCCATCACGTCACATCATTACCATTTCTTCTTTGGGTGAGAACATTTAAGACTTACTCTCTTAGCAACTTTAAGTATATAGTACAGTATTATTAACTATAATCACTATGTTGTACATTAGATTCCTAGAACTTTAATCTTACAACTGAAGTTTGTCTTCTTTGACCAATGCCTTCCTTTTCTCCCACTACTAGGTCCCCTGGTACCCACAATTCTACCCTCTGTTTTTATGACTTCAACTTTTTTAGATTCCACATGTAAGTGATAATTTTCAGTAATAATTTGACAATATTTATCTTTCTTTGACTTATTTCACCTAGCATAATGCCTTCAAGGTCCATCGATGTTGCAAATGGCAGGGTGTTCTTTTTCATGGCTGACTACTATTCCATTGCATACATATACCACCTTTCTCTATCCATTCATCTGTTGACCAATACTTAGATTGTTTCCATATCTTAGTTATTGTGAATAATGAATGCTGCAGTGAAAATGAGAGTGCAGAGCTCTCTTCTTCAAGATCCTGTTTTCATTTCCTTGGGATATACACCTAGTGGTGGGGTTGTTGGATCAGATAATAATTTGGTTTTTAATTTTTTGAGGGATTTACATACGGTTTTCCACAGGGACTGTATCAATTTATATTCTCATCAACAGTGCACTAGGGTTACCTTTTCTCCACATCTTCACCAACACTTGTTATTTCTTGTCTTTTTGATGATAACCATTCTAAAGCTGTCAGGGGATAAGTCTTTGTGGTTTCAATTTGCATTTTCCTGATGATTAATAATGTTGAGCACCTTTTCATGAACCTGTTCATTTGTATGTTGTCTTTGGAAAAATGTCTGTTTGCTTCCTCTGCCTATTGCCTATATCTCAATATTTTTTAATTGGATTGTTTATATTCTGCTATTGTATGAATTTTTATATATTTTGGGTATTAACTTGCAAATATAGCTTGCAAATATTTTTTCCTATTCAGTAGGTTACCTGTTCATTTGATGATATCCTATGCTGGGAAGAAGGTTTTTTAATTTGGTGTAGTTCTACTGTTTTTGCTATTGTTGTCTTTGTTTTTGGTGTCAAATCTGAAAAATCCTTGCCAAGACTGATGTCAAGGAGCTTACACTATGTTTCCTTCAAGGATTTTATGGTTTTAGGTCTTATGTTCAAGTCTTTAATCCATTTTAAGTTGTTTTTGTGTATTGTAAAAGGTAGGGGTCCAGTTTCATTCATTTGCATGTGGTTGTACGGTTTCCCAACAACATTTATTGGACAGACTATCCTTTGCCCATTGTATGTTCTTGGCTCCTTTGTCATAAATTAATTAACCATGTATGTGTGGGTTTATTTCAGGGATTGTGATGTTTCAGTGACCATATGTCTTTAAAAAAAATGCCAATATCATACTGTTTTGGTTACTGTAACTTTGTAATATAATTTTTGTATTGAAGTATAATTGATATACAATATTATTTTGGTTTTAGATATACAACATAGTGATTTGACAGTTGTCTACATTATTAGATGCTCTCCATGATAAGTGTAGTTGCCATCTGTCAATGTACAAAGATATTACAATATTATTGATTATGTTCCCTATGGTGTATTTTGATCCCTGCAACTAATTTATGTTACAATTAGAATTTTGTGCCTCTTTATCCCCTTCACCTATTTTACACTCCCCCCCCCCATTATGCACAGGCTTCCCCATACAGCCACTAGTCTTTGTTCTGTGTCTATGAGTCCATTTCTGTTTTGTTTGTTCATTTCTTTTGTTTTCTAGATTCCACATGTGAAATTATATGGTGTTTGTTTATCTCTGCCTGGATTATTTCACTGAGCATAATGCCCTCTAGGGGTTAATCCATGCTGTTGCAAATGGCAAGATTTAGTTCTTATGGCTGAGTAATAATTAATTGTATATATGTACTGCATCTTTTTTCATCTGTCAATGGATACTTAGGTTGCGTCCATATCTTGGCTATTGTAAATAACACTGCAATAACCATAGGAGAGCATATATCTTTTCAGATCGGTTAGGTTTCTTTTCCTTTGGATATATTCCCAGAAGTGGAATTACTGGCTTGTATGATATTTCTTTTTTTGGTTTTTCGAGAAGCCTCCATGCTGTTTTCCTAGAGGCTACACCAATTTATGTTTAGTGGTGTATAAGGGTTCTTTTCTCCATATCTGTGCCAATAGTTATTTCTTGTCTTTTGGATAATAATCATTCTGACTGGTATGAGGTGATATTGTTGTTTTGATTTTCATTTCCCTGATGATTAGTGATGTTGAGAATCTTTTCATGTTTGGCCATCTTTATGTCATCTTTGGAAAAATGTCTATTCAGGTACTCTGCCCATTTTGATTGGATTATTTGCTTTTTTGGTAATGAGTTGTATGAGTTCTTTATATATTTGTATATTAATTCCTTATCAGATATATCATTGCAAGTACATTCTATCATATAATAGGTTGCTCTTTCATTTTGTTGATGGTTTCTGTGCTGTGCAGAAACGTTTTAGTTTAATGTAGTCCCACTTGTTTATTTTTGCTTTTGTTTCCCTTGCCTGGGGAAATATATCCAGAAAAAAACTGCTGAGGCTGATGTCCAAAAATTTACTTCCTATGTTTTCTTTTAGGAGTTTCATGGCTCTAGGTCTTTATAATCCATTTTGAGTTTACTTTTCTGTATGGTATAAGACAGTGATCCAGCACATTTTTTGCATATAGCTGTGCAGTTTCCCTAGCACCATTTATTGAAGAGACTTTCTCCTATTGTATATTCTTGTCTCCTTTGTCATATTATTTGACCATATAAGAGTGGAATTATTTCTGAGGTCTCTGTGCCACTGATCTATGTATGTATTCTTGTGCCAGTACAATCCAGTACTATATTGTTTTGATAACTGTAGCTTTGTAGTATAGTTTGAACTCCAGGAGCGTGATACTCCCAGCTTTATTCTTCTTTGTCAAGATTGCTTTGGCTAGTCTCAGTGAAAGATTCCACTGGTACTTTGATAGGGATTGCATTGAATCTGTAGATTGCTTTGGTCAGTGTGGCCATTTTGACAATATTAATTCTTCCTATCCATGAGCATGGAATAGCTTTTCATTTATTTGTCTCTTCTTCAATTTTTTTCATCAGTGTTTTATAGTTTTCAGAGTACAGGTCTTTCACCTCCTTGGCTAGATTCATTCCTACATATTTTATTCTTTTTGATGGAATTGTAAGTGCGATTGATTTCTTACTTTCTCTTTCTGCTAGTTCATTGTTTTTACATAAAAATGCAACAGATTTCTGTTATTTATTTTGTATTCTGTGACTTTATTGAATTCATTAATTTTTTTTAAAATAGCTTTTTGATGGAGTCTTTAGGGTTTTCTATTTATATCTGATACTATATATAGTATCATCTTACACACAGTGATAGGTTTACTTCTCCTTTACCAATTTGGATGCCTTTTATTTCTTTTTTCTTGTCTGACTGCTTTTTCTAGGACTTCTAGTACTATGTTGAGTAAGAATGGTGAGAGTGTGCATCCTTGTCTTTTTCCTGATCTTAAGGAAAAGCTTTCAGCTTTTCACCTTGAGTATGGTATTAGCTGTGTGTTTGTCATTTATGGCTTTATTATATTGAGGCATGTTCCTGCTATACCCACTTTGTTGAATTTTCATTATGAATGGATGTTGAATTTTTCCAAATGCTTTTTCTTCATTTACTGAGATGATTGCATGATTTTAATCCTTCTGTTAATGTAGTATATCATAATGATGGGTATGTAGATATTGAATCATCCTTGCATCCCTGGAGTAAATCCCACTTGGTCATGGTGAATGATCCTTTTGATGTATCTTTAAATTTGGTTTGCTAATATTTTGTTGAGGATTTTTATGTCTTTGTTCATCAAGAAAATGGTCTGTAATTTCTTTTTTGTAGTGTCTTTGGTTTTGGTATTAGGATAATGCTCACTTTGTGGCATGAATTTGGAAATACTCCATCCTGTTCTATTTTTTGGAATAGTTTAAAAATGATAGGTATTAACTCTAAATGTTTAATAGAATTCACCTGTGAAGCCATCTGGTACTGGACTTTGTTGGAAGTTTTAATTACTTATTCAATTTTGTAACAAGTAACTAGTCTGTTCAGATATTCTATTTTTTCCCCAGGGTCAGTCTTCAAAGATGGTTTGTTTCCATGAATTTAACCTTTTCTTCTAGGTGTTCCAATTTGTTATCATGTAATTTTTCATAGAATTCTTTTAAAATCCTTTGAATTTTTGTGGTGTCAGTTGTAACTTTTCATTTCTGATTTTGTTTGAGTCCTGTCTTTTTTTCTTGATGAGTCTGGCTAAAGGTTTATCAATTTTGTTTATCTTTTCAAAGAACCAGCTCTTAGTTTTGTTGATTTTTTTTACTATTATTTTCTTAGTCTCTATTTCTTTATTTCTTTTCTGATCTTTATTTTGTCCCTCCTACTGACTTTGGGCTTTGTTCTTTTTCTAGTTCTTTAATTGTAAGACTAGAGAGTTTATTTGAGATTGTTCTTGTTTCTTGAAGTAGACCTGTATTTCTATGAACTTACCTCTTAGAACTGCATTTGCTGCATCACAGAGATTTTGAACTGTTGTGTTTCTGTTTTCACTTGTCTTCATGTATTTTTATTTCCTCTTTGATTTTGAATTTCATTGTTTAGTAGCATGTTGTATAGCCTCCATGTGTTTGTGTTTTTTTCCAGCATTTTTCTTGTAATTGATTTCTAGTATCATACTGTTGTGGTCAGAAAAAATTGCTTGATACAATTTCAGTCTTAAATTTATTGAGTCTTGTTTTGTGACCTAATGTGATCTATCCTGGGGAATATTCCATGTGTTCTTGGGAAGAATGTGTATTCTGCTGATTTTGGGTGGAATGTTCTTTATATATTTGTTAAATCCATCTGGTCTTATGGATTGCTCAACATGACTATTTCCTCGTTGATTTTATGTCTGTATGACCTGACCACTGATGTAAGTGGGGTGTTAAAGTCCCCAGCTATTATTGTGTTACTGTCAGTTTCTCCCTTCAGGTCTGTTAGTATTTGCTTTATATATTTAGGTGCTCCTAAGTTGGGTGCATAGATATCTAAGATTGTTATATTGTTGAACAGATCCCTTTATCATTACATAATGGCTTTTAAAAAAAAATCTCTTGTTACTTTGTTTATTCTGAAGGCTTTTGTCTGATATAATTATTGCTTCTCCCAGGCTTTTTTTTGGCTTCTATTTGCATGGAATATGTTTTCCATCTCTTCACTTTCAGTCTACATGTGTCTTTGGTTTTGAAGTGGGTCTCTTGTAGGCAGTATATAGATGGGTCTTGTTTTTTTTTTAAATCCATTCAGCCACACTTGTAATATAGTTTGAAATTAGGAAGTATGATGTCTACAGCTGTGCTCTTTTTCTCAAGATTGCTTTGGCTATTTATGGTCTTATATGGTTCCATAGAAATTTTAGGATTGTTTTTCCTTTTTCTGTGAAAAATAGCATTGGAATTTTGATAGGGATTACTTTGAATCTGTAGATTGCTTTGGGTAGTGTGGACATTTTAACAATATTAATTCTAACTATCTGTGAGCACAGAATAGCTTTCCATTGTGTTGTCTTCAATTTCTTTCACCAATGTCTCATAGTTTTGAGTGTATAGATGTTTCATCTCCTTGTTTAATTTTTTTCCTAAGTATTTTATTCTTTTTGGTGCTATTGTAAATTAGATTGTTTTCTTAATTTCTCTTTCTGATAGTTCATTATTAGTGTATTGAAATGCAACTGACTTTTTAAATATTGATTCTGTATATTGCAACTTTACTGAATTAGTCTATTAGTTATAACAGTTTTTTGGTGGAGTCTTTAAGATTTTCTGTCCAAACCATGTCCTCTGTAAATAGAGACAATTTTACTTCTTCCTTTCTTACTTGGATGCTTTTTATTTCTTTTTCTTGCCTAATTTCTCTGTTTAGAACCTTCAGTACTATGCTGAAAAGGAGCGGTGAGAGAGAACATCCTTGTCTTGTTCCTCATCTTAGGGGAAAAGCTTTCAGCATTTTACCATTGAGTATAATGTTAGCTGCGAGTTTGTTGTATATGGCCTTTGTTATATTGAGGTACATTTCCTACATACCAAGTTTGTTGAGAATTTTTATCATGAAGGGATATTCAATTTTGTCAAATGCTTTTTTGTATCTATTAAGATGATCATGTGGTTTTTATCATTTCTTTTGTTAATGTGGCACATCACATTGATTTGTAGATGTTGGCCCATCCTGGCATCCCTAGAATAAATCCCACTTGATTATGGTGTATGATCCTTTTAATGTACTGTTGAATTCTGTTTGCTAATGTTTTGTTGAGGATTTTTGCATCTATGTTCATCAGGGATGTGAAAGTGTTTTCTTGTGGTATCATTGTCTGGCTTTGGTACCAGGGTAATGCTGGCATTGAAAAGGAGTTTGGTAGTGTTCTCTCCTAAGTTTTAGACTTTGTTGTTCTCTTTCAATGCAGCTGCCATTGGGTGAATGATGCCTGTCTGAACTGTGATTTCACATGAGGCACTGCATTAAAGTTTTTGAGTGACTCCCTAATATCTGGATGGTAATTAGGGCCCCAGAGCCCTGCAGTTTCCTCCAGCAGGAGAGTGATCAGGAGCACTGCCCATGAGTCAGGGATTGAGTACATCCGTGAATGCCAGCGGTTCCCATTGCCTTTACTCTGATGGCAAAGACAGAGGCACAGGCTGACTGCACTGTCTGCCTTGATGCCCTCACCGTTGCTTGGCCTCTGCAGGGTAGTAGGTAGAGCTGCACAATATTGCTATCACCACCATTGCTCATTACACAACTGTGAGGGCTACCCACATCCATGCAGGCACTGCTTTCAGGCCTCATTACTTGCTTCTATGGCCATCTCTGGAAAAGGTTATTAGGTGACTTGTAGTCTCAAAAAGTAGAGAATTCCTCTTTACCAGATACTCTGGAAGTGTTTCAATATTTTAACAATTGACATGATGTGGTGTATTGAATTATTCTTAGCCCTTCTCTCCCTCTCTATACTGTGTGTCCTTGAGGTACACAAGGAATGGGAGGAGTATATTTCCCTCTTCTACTGATGTTGGGCTTGACCATATGACTTCTTTTGGCTAGTGGAACATAGGCAGAATTAAAGTTTGCCACCAGGTCTTTGAGGAGTGCGTGCTCCAGATTGCCACTGCTGCTTGAGGCTGAGCCCAGAGCGAGACAAATGGATAAGATGGAAACTGATGTGAAGCTGGAGACGAATGCAGCTGCCCTAACACCTGAAACAACATGTAATGCTGTGAACTAGAACGTAAATGCTCGCTAGACAAGCTGTGTTTTGGCATGTTTTGTTATGCAGAGGTATTGCAGCAATTCCTGTCCCATACTTGGGGCCAACTTGGTGCATACTGCTATAAGTTAGCACTGAGAGTAAATAATGAAAGATGTCTTCTTGTTCCAGTTGTTATGTTAACTGCCTGAGAAAGCATCGAGGAGGATGTAGAGACGGGGGAGGCAAGGACAAAGATTCAGGGGCAGTGATGTTCAAAGGCTACAAAGGAACAATGAGGAGGACAGCTTTTTTGGAGAAAAAAAAACCACACTAGCGTCTAGGGAGAGGTCTGCAGGCTTTTTGACAGGTACCTTCTCCTTTCCAACTCACAGTCCCCTCTTATGAACATCTCTCATTCACTGATGGGGTGTCTACTGGTCTAGTCTTGAGGAACAATTTGGCAAAATATATCAAAGCATTAAATGTGCACACTATTTTCCTTTGATTCAGCTACTCCTCTTTAAGAATGTATCCCAGGGGAATCACTGGACAAGTGAGAAAGCTGGTACAAGAATGTAGTTTTCCTTATTTTATAATGTTGAGAAACTAGCTACCCAACAATACCAGATATTGGATAGCCTAGGTACCTAACAACAGAGAACTACTTGATACGTATATTCAATGAGATACTGTGCAGCCTTGAAAACAAAACCATAAAAGAATAGTTATTGACAAGTTGTGATGTTCGTGATAGAACAAATGAGGTTAAGGATCATATTATATGTGAATATAGCTACAGTCTTCATTGTGCGTTTATGGGATTTTGATTATAAAATACTGCCACACACTGGTCATTGGAGATAATTCCACCATTAGGGTTTCTCTTGGGGAGAGTGCTTTATGTCTTTAAAATAAATGCTTTGGTTGGAGATGGGATAGGAATACTGGGAAAAAAAAATCGAAAGTAACAAAAAGCTGGTGGCTAACTTTCTCAACATAGTAAAGGAGTGTTTTGGAGGATGCAGGATCCAGCAAGGCTGGGCATTGTTTGGGAGGGGCAGAGAAACTCTTCCTTGGCATCTTTCTTACCCTCCTCCTCCCTGACTTCCCCCTCAGCGGCCCCAGGCACAGCCAGGAGGGACGTTTGAGAGAACAGAGAGATCTAATGAGGGGAATTAGGAGTGGCTTCTGTGCACTGTGTGATGTAAACTCTGTCCTCTCTCTTTCCCCTGAGATCTTTAGTCTCATCTACATTGTTCTCGGCTTGTTTGTACCTTGGCTTCTTTGGGAGAGTTTATGTTATTTTTTATTAACAACAACCCTCTTGATGTTGCTCGGGTAAACTTAGAAGAATTGTTCAGCTTCTTTTAGGTCTTCCCTTAAGACAGAAGTTCCCCAGGGCATTCTCTCCCTACAGGGCAGGGGCAGATGGTTGGCTTCAGCGTTGGGCCTTCACATCAGTTGGCATAGGAATAGGTGCCTTTTAGCTGTCATTTGCTAGAGTCTGTGATGCTCTGATAAAAGTCTGGAATCTGGGGATTTGGATCCTGCCAGATTCACAGTTTTTCATTTTTTATTCTATTGTTGAGAGCAGACTTGGAGAGAAGAAAGCCAAGGCCTTAACACATACTAAGTTTTTACAAACTTTGTTTTATTTATTTCTCATAACAGACCTTTTTTAACAGTTGAAAAACTTGAGGTTCAGAGAGGTTGAGGACTTATAGAAAGTCACACAGTAGATCTGGATCATCCCAAATCAATCTGATTTTTTTTTTTTGTTTTTGATTTTTCTTTTTAATTCGAAGGGGCTAAAGATGAAAATTTTAAGAATCTGGCAGGGGCTATTTGATTTAGGGGGTAAAACATACTTCATTTATGGAAAACATCTACCAGCCTCAAATTTTTCTTTTCTGAGCAAGAAATAAAAGGAGAGTCACAACAGCAGCTTGAGGGAATGAAGTTAGCAATTATGAATGAAAGAATCCTTGACAGTGTTATGAAGTTCCTTGGACATTGGAATTGGTTACCAAGTATTTAGACTGAGTTTTTACCTAAAGGTGATCTTATTTATAAACTGCCTGAGAGGTGAGCGTGTAGACAAAATGATCTCCGTAGCTCCTTGGAAAGCTGTGCTTGGTACAGAATGCTCTGAGGCCAGTGTATTGAAATTGCCTGGGGTGCTTCTATTGGGGATTTGCATTTTTAAACATTGCCTTTATCAATCATGGTCCAGTCAGAGGAAAGCAGCCAAAGGGAGATGTAATGCAAAGACTCAATTATTGTTTCCGTTACCTGGTGTGGGGTAAAACAACCTAGAATTAGTAGCTTAAAAGAACTATTGTTTCTTATTGCTCACCAGTCGACTGGTCAGCTGGATTGTTCTGCTCTGACTGGGCTGCCTCATCTGTCTGGTGGACGTCAGCTCCTGGCTAGGGGGCTCTGGCTCTGGGGTGTGGGGCTCTCCTCTATGAGATCTCTCACCTTCCAGCAGGTGGCTCAGGCTCCTTCCCATGGCAGCAGAGCAGGATTGCAAAAGGAAGCACGCAAGGTTTTCAGGTCTATAATTAGAACTGGTACGATACTGCTTTTGCTGCAGTCTGTTGGCCAAAGCAAGTCATAAGGCCGGCCCAGACTTAAGAGGGGAAATACAGACTCTACCTTTTGATAGGAGGAAGTTTATAATCACCTTGCAGAGGGGAAAGATAGTCAGGAGGGATTAATTGGGACCATTTTGCTGACAGCCTGTCACAGTTACAATTATTTTAGGAGGCTGGAGAAATAAAAGGAAGATGGAATGTGCTAAGGATTAAAAAGGAACAGGGGAGGTTGCTTGATGAGGAGGGTGCTGGTCTGAAGCCTGCGTAGGCAGTGCTGGAACCTTGGACGGAGGAGTGCCATGCTGCTGGAGTTGAAAAAGAGACGCCAACTTCATGCTTGGACCCGGGTGGGGTCTCCTTTCTCTCTCAGTGATTCACACGGGCTGAACCTAACCAAAAGTTCTGGCAGAAGAATCTGGGAAATCCAGCGTGCAGGCATCTTGGCCTGGCAGTGCAGAGTAGGGGATGGAGGGGAGAGTGCGGGCCTGTGAGCAGACACGACAACAACTACCCCACCCCTGCGGAATTCTTATCACATCGAAGTTTTGAGACCTGCTGCTCTAATATGCTATGATTGTTGGGTAGTAATAAAATATAAGCACCATTTCGAAGATGAATACTGGCCGAGTCAACTGTGAAATGGTGAAGAATTCACAGGGAAATTATTTTTGTGATTTTTGACCTGTAGCTTGGCTGAAGATAGGGGTGTGGACAAACAAGTTCAAAGGGGCAAGAAAGTCAGATTTCAGTGCTTTCATCATTAGGTCAAAGGAGATTATCTGTATGGAGAAGCATTAGATACAAATATCTTGATGTTTGCCTTGATGTTGCTCTGATGTGCTGCTTGGCCTGTGGTCTTAGCCATCAGCACAGAGGGTATTTGCACGCAGTGTACATGAGTGATGTGTAGAGAGGTGGGCAATCGGAATTAAAAAGTGCAATATAGCAATCAAATGGAGATGACTAGGCAAAAAGTCTGTTAAAGTTCAACAGAAAGATGCAACTCCGGATTCTTTAATGAGAAGAAGGGATTTGCAGACATATTGTTAGAGATATTCGGTAGCTTCATCTTCAGAGTCAGATAGTGACTAACTACTGTACCTATGGAACACCGAAAGGATGGGACAAGGGACAGGAAGGCAGAAGGCAGGATGATAAACAGTACAACGATGACTCTGCTGCTGGGGAGTTTATAAAAAATTGCACTGACCACCTAAGATGCCTAATTATGGATCATAAAGACATTTAAATACGTAATGGGCAGATCTAGCCCAAATGTGTTTTAAATATGTATCCCTTTCCTTTAAGAACTATTTAATAGTGATTATTTATACCAGTGCTTAATCAATTAGTCTTTGAAATTGGTCTTCAAATTTTCAAAATGTGAAAAACATAATTATATAACCTTAGCTGTTTTAGACACTCTAGAAACATCTACCTCTTTTGTCCTCATTGTGCATGTAATGAGACTGCGGTCTGGAAAGCTGAAATGGCTGGTCTGAAGTCACACAGCTGATTAAAGACAGGATCAGAACTGGAACTCAGGCTGCATGATGCCCAGTCAAGAGTGTTTCTCTTCCCTTTACCATAATTTGTGCCTTGTATTTTCACAGTGGCCAGGCCTGTATCTAAATGAAACTTGAGATTGCAGTTTCTAGATTCACCAGAATCACCCATGGGTACTTTACCAACACAGATCTGCCTGGAGCGCAGCTCAGAACTTCAGAGGCAGAATTCTGGGGTGGGAGAACAAAGCCTTAGGGGTGTGTATTTAAAATAAATTTCCTTACGCATTTCTGATGTCTTGGTTGCCCCCCTACACCCCCCCACCCCCCCCACCATCCAACCTATTTCCCTGCCTAATGCTGTGTAAGGAAATGGTTGGCAGAAGAGAGAATTTTTTCCAGATGTCTACAGACTTCCAGTTAGGTAATGCTTTTGCCCGAAACCCCTCTTGACTGAGTGACTTCCTAAAGTGCTCACATCCTGCACACCCTCAATAGGAATTTCTGTGGGCCCACCCTTTGTATTCGTCATCAGGCTGGCTCTTCCAGGTATCTGCAGCCCAGAGAATTGTAGGGTGACTTCAAGCCAGGCCACCTCAGGTACTGATCCCCAGATACCGTGCTGCTGGTGTTTACCCAGTGGTGAGCGTAGATTATAACTGGGGAGGGGAGCCAGGTGTGGGAATAAATGAGTGTCTCTTGTCCAGTGTGGTATCTCTAGCTTATAAAACAGTACCTGGCTTATGTTAGGTGCTCAGAAAATACTTATTGACTGACTGAATGACAGGGAGTCCTTTCCTGGGGCCAGCCATGAAATAGTTGTGCCTAACACGCCTTGAGTCACTAAGTGTCCACTTCTCAGACGTGTGGCTGTGTTCTGCTTGTAGCTGGGATTCATCCAGTAAAGTTCCACAGGCCTAATGTATGATGATAAATCATAACCCTCCTAGGTGTTCAGAATCAATTTCACACCTCATCTGTTATCATGAGAAGAATGTGTGAGAAAGTTCCCTCACCGGAATAATACATCAGCTCACAGAAAAAACGGGAAGATCAGAAAAAGGAACACTGTTCTAGTCCATGGTGCTTAATCAGCTTCCCAGACATTGATAGATTTCAGGGGATATTTACATTTGAATCACGGCATCCAGAATATCTCAAGCAGAACCCATAGTTTACCGGCAGCATGGAAGCAATTTAAACAAATCATTTCTCATTATCTGTAGTCAGAAACTAGGTCTCTCTTTGTAGAAATATTCTCTAAGTAGAACAATATAAAACTGAGAATAAAGTGCATCTAGAGTGATGACAGGCGAGCTGCCAGAACCCTCACTGTGTCCATGACAGACATCACTAACTGTTCCCAGTCTATTTTCCTGTTGTGTCTGATACAGTCTCATTGTTCTCATTGTTTCTCAATCCAAGGCTTTAGGTAGCCACTGCAGATTGAGCCGAGTTGGCATGTTGAGCTGAAACTCACTGACCATTACTGATCTAGAGTTTGTTTTTGACTATTATTATTTCTCTAGAAAGCTAATATTATTAGCTAGTAAGAGGATGAAGGGGAAAGCAAATGAAACCATAGGTTTGGGAGGCATCTTGAGTCAGCCAGCTGACTGACTGAATGACAGGGAGTCATTTCCTGGGGCCAGCCATGAAATAGTTGTGCCTAACACGCCTTGAGTCACTAAGTGTCCACTTCTCAGACGTGTGGCTGTGTTCTGCTTGTAGCTGGGCAGGGTAGTATTCAGAGCCACCGGCTGAGGAGGGTTTCTTCAATCGCAGTGTTTACCAATGGAGGTTTTGGGGCTGCATGTATTGGTCACCTTGGTGATGGCATAGGCGCTTGTGCCCTACTCAGACTTACTGGATCGGAACCTCGGGGTGCAAAGCCATGGATGCCGCAGTGGGACGGGTCTCCTGGTGTGTCTGTTACTCCAAGGTGTGGAACCACTGCTCCACAGAGACCTGGGTTCTAGGCTCAACTCTGCCTTTCACTTGCTGTGTGAACTTGGGCACATCACTTACTTGAGCCTCAGTTTCCGTACCTTATGAAGAAGGAATAACATCTATGTCATCTACCTCGTAAAGCAGCCTGCAAGGCTTATATGAGCTAGACACTGAAGAATGCTTTGAAAAAAATGCTGTAAATATGGGATATATTGTTGCCCACCTGTTAAACTTGGTGGGGAGCTGGGGAATCGGGGTGGATTTTTAAAAGTTTATTCCAACTTTATGAGGAGTCATTGATCTACTGAAACCCAGAATGACATAGGAGAACAAAACAGCTCTGCCAGAGAGACCAGAGCAGTAGATCTCAGCCATGGGTACAAATTAGAATCATCTGGGGAAATTTTACAACTAAGCCAGGGCCACATCCGAGAGAGAGTTAAAGAGAATCCAGGAGTCAGGCTTGGGCGTTAGTGGCTCTCATGGGAGCTGTTCTGATTTCTAGCCTTCCTGAAGAATGGCCGAGCTGTGGGTCTCTCAGGTCTGTTGGCATTCTAGTATTCTCAGAAGACACTGCATGTACTTAAGTTACTCTGGCTCACATTTGTTGCTTGGAAAGTAAACTAGAAAACCTTAACTGACATCTCATTAGCCACTTAACCCCCAAAACAAGGGACTGTGCATGTCTTGTTTCCATCTGGATCATGAGTGGCTAGCACATTGGAGATGAAAAATTGGTTTAAATAAATTGAGGCCTACCCAAGTGCTGATTCTTACTGGGATAGGTTAAATCTAGGTTTCCTTGAAGCAGAGTGATGAAGCATGTAAAACTCCTGGCATTTATATATGGACACTCAGTGAATGATTGTAGCAGTTGGTTTTGAACACTGTGGGGAAACAAAGGTGGTAAGACTTCGATGAGTTCATGGTAAATAATATTTTATAAATAATGAACGAAAGAGAAAATTTTCATTGGAACATAAGTTCATTCATTATGCGCTGTCCCTAAACAACTTTTGTGTTATGATGGAAGAGTTAAGTAATAGCAAGAGAGACTGTATGGCCTGCAAGGCTGAAATATTTACTTTCTGGCCCTTCACAGAAATGCTTGCTGACCCCTGATCTAACAGTAGATTTGATACATGCATGTGCACTGGCTGTCCTTCTCCTGCCCTCCTGATCAGCTTGCCACCCTGCCATTCTCCTCCATGCCCCAGGAGGCTGGCCTGTGTGGTGGGGTCTAGGGCAGCTGGTCTTGGTGTGTGCTCCTGGGATCAGCATCATACCAGCGGCACCGCTGATCTTGTGGCAAATTCTTCTTTTTTTTAAAGCAAGCCAAGGCCATGGCATGGAAGGGCTTGGTCAGGAGCTGTACTTTATTTTATTTATTCTTTTTTAAAAGAAGTGCTATGTGGCAAATTCTTGAACCCCCATCACAGACTAGTTGAATCAGAAAATCTGGGGGGTATGGGGCATGGGGGCTCCAGGAATCCTTAACAGCTCCCAGGTGATCCTGACATAAAAATTTGGGTACTGCTGGTCTATGGCAAAGAGTTTCCTTGCCCTTCAGCTTCTGGCTGATTTCTGCCAGGGCAGAGCAACAGCAAGAGGTGGGAGGGAGGGAGGAAGGGAATAGAGCGAGGTACTTATTTGCTGTCTCCCACTCTGTGGGGTTAATTTCTCAACTGAAACATCTCAGTTCCTGTAAGGTGGCCCTCTCCAGGCAGCCTTGTCTGTTTTAGGTTCCATTAAGCACAAGTGTCCCTCTCCTCACTGCTTTTAGGCCTAGAAGTGGGTACAGGAGCCTTTTTGCCAGTGTTGGGGTTCACACTAGCTGCTGTAGTTCCCTTATAGACCTTCCTATACCTTCATAAATAATCCCTTATTACCACTCCTCAAATTATTCAAATATGAATATGCTTCTTACTGGGACCTTGACCAATGCAGCATGTAGAACTGTAATTTGAAGGTGTCATATTTTAAAGACAGAATGAACGATATTCAATAAGGGTTTTGGGTGTCCGGAGGACAGAAAATCTGTAAAGAAACTTTTAGGGGCTGGAATGCTCATAGAAGCCTTCAGAGGAGGTGCGACCTTGGCTGGTCTCTTTATTTAAGTTGGGCAATACACACCTAATAGCAGGCAGCCTTCCCATCTAGGAGAATGCAAATCACGGAAGTAGGGAGTATATATGACTTTGGAGCTACAGTGAGTCACTGAGCTGAGCTGCCATACAAAGCTGGGTGTGAGAGTCACCTTTGCAGGTGACGGGGTGGGTGCTATTGAAACTTGAAGCAGGTCAGTGCTGTGGCGATCGCTTAGGAATGAGCCTGAGCCACCCAAAATTTGGTGGATAGGAAGACAGACTGGGATTGGGAGGACTGCAGTTAAAATCCAGCTCTGCCTCATGCTAGCTGCTCATCTGTCAGTAAATAATTTAATACCTGAACCTTAGTTTCCTCCATTGAAAAAAAATATGCTGCTTCCTACAGACGTCATAGATTAAGTGAAGAGTTTATGCAGAGCATTAGTACAGTGCCTAGTTTATCAAGTGCATGTTCAAGACATGATAGGGTTACTGTGGTCACTCTTACTCTCCTTTTCAACCCCAACCACTTTTGGAGTGCTGGATACTCGTGAATGTTAGAAAGGGATGCAACGCAGTTGGGCCTGGGCTTTGACAGCCTGCAGATGCATCGTTGTGGCTTGACGTTGTCTTCCCATGTGCCTCTCCCTTAGAGGCTTCCTGGAGAAGCTGTTGTGCTCACTGTAATCAAGCTTCTTTCCCTACAGTCATCTCTGTGGGGCACAGGGTCCAAAGGGTTCTCACTTAGGGTTCAGTACAGAACCACTTGCACATTCTTAATTTAAAATGCAAGGGAGCGGATAGAATTTTCTCCTCAGAGAATAGATACACGTTGTGGGTAAAGATATTGGCATTTCCTTGGTGCTTATTGGCAGGTGGTTTCATTTGTGGGTGCGGTCTTGGCTATTTTGAAAGTGGGCTCTTCTTAGTCCCTACAAACTGGTAGGATACAGACAGATAACTGGGTGATCTGGATGTGGTAGCCTCTGTTCTCTCTGAATACCCCTTGAAACAGGACTTGGCAGTTTGATCCATCTTGTAAGCAGATACAGTTCCAAGGAGGGTCCATGAGAAGTCACATTAACTGAAGTTTGTGCATGGCAGTTAGAAGACGATTCTACCTTACATGCTCTAGGGCAAAACCTCACATGAATTCCCTTCATGCATGTGATCCTTTTCTCTAGTATTCCTTGCAAGCCACCTTTTGCATCCCTTCTTTTTTAGCACAAATCTCCAATATTAAAAAAAAAGTCTCTTCTCTCTCTTTCTCTGAGCCATTTCCCCCCTGTCTGGACTTACATACCTCCACTCAGCAAACCCCACCACAATGAGGTATGTTACTGATTCCAATCCCCTACCCCCGCACCCAAATGAATTAGGATAGATGCAATTAAAGTCTCTATTCACTGTATTCCAGGGGGAGTGAGAAGGCTGGGGCTCAGCTAATGATGATTGGTGGGGGATTCCAAATATAAGGGTGCTGGGCTGTGACTTTCTAGGGGTGGGCTGAAGGAAAGAGTCGGGTCTTGAACACAGTGGGCTTCCGAAATGATGATCTGCCTGCCCTCTTTTGACGGTAGTACTTGAAAATCTTTTCTTGTGGTCTGGTCTGGTCAGCTTTCCAAAGAAGAATTCTCTGATCTTCTGCTTAGGAGGGGCCTTGGGGGCTTTGGGGGTGCCAGCATTCTAGAAGCTAAGGGTCTAACTTTTGTTCAGGGGGGCCTTGCGCTCAGCCTGGGCTCTGCTGGTGTTTGCTCTTGCAGAGCGTTTGTTACAGCCTCCCCAGAGAGGAAGCCTCCCACCTGGTCTGGGGTGCAGCAGTCATTGCTTGCACTGGTTAGAGGTGGGGACCTGGCTCAGGTTTTCAAATGCCTAGCTTTTGAACCCCGGAGTTACCTGGTGCCTCTGATTCCTCAGGCTTTCTGAGGTCTTTGGCAGACATTTCCTGGATTCACCTTCGCTTCTTACCCTGGTGGTCCTTCGCAGAGAGAAGAAAGCTAAAATCGAATCCAGTTACCACTCCTTCATTGCTTTTCCATTTTCCTCTGTTGGTTCTATTTCTTTCCTTTTCCCTTTGTTCTTGAGGTTTTGTACCTTTCTGCTCCCTTAACTCATATTCGAGTGGGATTTTAGGAGAGAGTGGAGATAAACATGTCTGTCAATCTACCATATTTAACTGGAAGTTGAGCTGATATTTTTTTCTTTTTTATGTTTCAAAAGTTAGTCTTCCATGGTTGGTATTTGGGTTTGCCAGGCTCTCATTAACCAGAATCATTCAGTTTCTTTTTTTTTAGATAATTATTTTTTATTGAAGGGTAGTTGACGCACAGTATTACATTACATTAGTTTCAAGTGTACAACACAGTGATAAAACATTTATATACATAATTCTAGATTCCAGCTATCACCCTACCAAGCTGTTACAATATCTTGACTATATTCCTTATGCTATACATTACATCCCGGTTACTTATTTATTTTACCATTGGAAGTCTGTCCTTTTTTTTTTTTTTTTTTTTGTGAGGGCATCTCTCATATTTATTGATCAAATGGTTGTTAACGACAATAAAATTCTGTATAGGGGAGTCAATACTCAATGCACAATCATTAATCCACCCCAAGCCTAATTTTCGTCAGTCTCCAATCTTCTGAAGCATAACAAACAAGTTCTTACATGGAGAACAAATTCTTACATAGTGAATAAGTTACATGGTGAACAGTACAAGGGCAGTCATCACAGAAACTTTCGGTTTTGCTCATGCATTATGAACTATAAACAGTCAGTTCAAATATGAATACTCATTTGGTTTTTATACTTGATTTATATGTGGATACCACATTTCTCTCCTTATTATTATTATTTTTAATAAAATGCTGAAGTGGTAGGTAGATACAAGATAAAGGTAGAAAACATAGTTTAGTGTTGTAAGAGAGCAAATGTAGATGATCAGGTGTGTGCCTGTAGACTATGTGTTAATCCAAGCTAGACCAGGGCAATAAAACATCCACGTATGCAGAAGATTTCTCTCAGAACAGGGGGGGGAGGTTCTAAGCCTCACCTCTGTTGATCCCCAATTTCTCACCTGATGGCCCCCCTGCGACTGTGCCTGTCTTAGGTTGTTCCTCCCTTGAGGAATCTTACCCGTCTCTGGCTAACCAGTCATCTTCCGGGGCCATACAGGGAAATGTAAAGTTGGTAAGTGAGAGGGAAGCCTTATTGTTTGAAAAGGTTAGCTTTTTACTTCTTTGCATATTTATGCCCTGTAGCTTCTATGCCCAGCATTTGTCTTGAGGTGTCTTTACCACTTGGAAGAATTATGATACTCGGTAAATTTGATATGAGGCACGAATTCTATTTAAGGGTTGTAATTAGGAAGGAAGAAGAAAAGCTATAGAAGTAGCAGGCGGAAGAAAACATGGGAAGATTGATTATTTCTTTGACATACCTTCTTGTAGAGTAACTTCAGCATGTATAGGTTTTAAGCTACTACTTAAATTGCGCACACACATTAACATAATAGGAGTATAGTTACATAACCAAAGCAGACCTATAATTACCAGCCATCTCCAGTGAAACCAAGAAAACCAGTTAGGCACCTTAGGCATTTGTGAAAACTTATCTATGATATGGTGGATATTGTCCAACTGAACTTGAACAGTCTGAGAGAAATCAGACAAATTAAAACAACCCATTCCTGGGGAATGTTCACATCCCTTATGTTCTTTTAACAGTAAATAGTCTGTAGTTGTAAGAGTTTGGAGCACTACAATTTGCACTTCTCCTAATTCTTGGTTGAGTTCCAACAGTATAGATCCAGTCAAATTTGTTGTTTTACTGTATGCACAGGCCAGCTTAGATATCTCCTTCATTCCCATGGCAAGCCCAGGAGCTGGTGGGATGAGTGCGTCTACAGCTGTAGCAGTGCATGGATCTTTGTTGGTGTTTTTTGATGATCATCTTCTGGCATGAGTCTTCCAGAGAGTGCTGATGTTGGAAGTTCTCTTTCATATCATATCTTAGAATCATTCAGTTTCATCTCAGAAGACCCATGGAAATTTTCTGTATTTCAGAATTTGTCTTAAGAAGATTTCCTTCCAAGAAGTTGATACCTTCACTATTTTCAAAGCATGCATGGGTGGGCAGTGCATCCATTCAAGAGAGAAGGGGCAGAAAGCCTTAGCAACTTGGGGCTATCAGCTTGGACCAGGGGCCTTCCATCTGCCCAGGAAATCTGTCATAGAATATTGATGAGCTATATCAGTTATTAAAGAAAGCGTATACCCTTCTACTCTCAAAGTCACAGTTTTCAGGTCCCCTGTGTCCTGTGTTTATATATCTACAATTATTAGTATCATCTCTGGGTGTTTTTCCTGCTTTGCTGGGAACGCATGTTAATATACTTCCTTTTGTCTCCTTGCATCTCTTTGGCTACTCAAAATATAGTCATATAGCTGCTTCCTGTGCTAGCATGGTGGGTTCCTTACACCATTTCAATTCTTACTACTTCATAGATTCTAGAGCTTTGATGGATTTTAGAGATCATTTAGTGGTTTCAAACTTGTATTCTACAGATTAAAAATAAATTTGTTGAAGCAAAATCTTGGGGAAAGCTTGAAAGGTGGAGCAAGTAGGGTGAGAGTGCTCTGGGTAATGTGGGAATGGAATTTGACAGTCTCCACCCTGTTTACATCTCAGGGAGATGGTTTTAGACACCACGGATCTCTTTTAACTCTCATTTGGAACATGAAGGGCTGAGTCCCAGAGAGGGAAAGTAATTTGCCTAAAGTCATACAGGAGATTAGTTCAGGATTTGAATCAAGGCCTCCTTACACTTTACCACTTCCTTTAGATTCACAAATGCTGATGCCTGAAGGGTAATTGTGGAGATTATAAAGCAAGTGATCAGACAGTCGCTGCCTGCAGTTAGTCTGATCACCCCTTCTATTAGAGCCTCACAAGCTTCCATTCTGTCTACAGTCTTGTATGAAAAATCATAAATAACAATTCTCCCTGAAACGGACTCCTACCTCCCCAGTATTTATTTTATGTCCTGCTGGCTTGCTAATTTTCATCTGGGAGTCAGACCTAGTGACAACTGCTGTCATGCAGGGCTTCTTTGTTGTTCAGTAAATGCTAATAAACCGTGATCTGCAGTCCTAATAGTCACTGCCGCCCGAACCAGAATGCAAGGGCAGAGATTGCTTTGGCCTGAGATGGATTTGAAAAGGCTGAGAGAACACGTTTTGAGTGCGCAGTGGGAATGCCAGGTGCATGTTAATTACAGCGGCACTGCTGGCCTGTGAGGGTGCCGCGGTTCGGCAAGGAGAGCTGGCTAGGGGTGATCTCGCATGCAGAGGAGGGGCTTCTGCTTGGAGAGACGGAGAGTGTGGCTGCAGACGGAGTCCGGGGAGCCTCGGGTGGTTTTCTGCAGTTCTCCTGGTGTTCAGAGAGGTCTTTCTGGTCTTCTGATTTGTTCTTTTATTTACTCTTCACGATCACTAGGATGACTGGGCTAGAAGCTATCTTAAGGGCAGGTTTTAATTAGTGGCTCGGGGATTCAGAGTGTTGCAGGGAGGCAGGCAGGGGTTCTGTAACCTCTCTGCCCGACTGAAAATTTCCTATGTTCTAGGAATGGAATGCTCATGTCTACAGTGATCCAGACATATAATTACAACTAGTCTCTACCCAGTAGGCGTCTGCACGCTATCAACACAGAGCATTAAAAGCGTGGGCCTGGGGTGGGGCGGGGATAGAGGATTACCAAGCCATAGGCAACAGATCATTTCCATGTATCTCAACCCCTGGCAAACTTTTAAATTATACACACTAAATAATTCCCTACAGCTCTAACTGCCTGATAGATTGTGTGACAAATTGTTTCTTTCCACTTAAAACGGAGCCTCCTGGTAGGCTGTGTGTTTTGGTGCAATTATGTCGGCCCGGACTAGGGCCGCCTGAGGAGTGTGCTAATTGTCCTGAAGTATGCTGCCTGGTGTGGGCCTCATTGCTGTAGTGGTTTTAATGGAATTCCTAATTAAAAACAAGAAGAGGGCAGGGCTGGGGGCATTCCTCCCACGTCAGGGCTTCATCCAGGGCTCTTCTGAACCCACCAATGTGAGCATGCCCGGGGTGGGAGCCGGCTGGGGCAGCAGGTACTATGCCTCTCGTATGGTTAATGTGCTACTAGATACGGTGCAGGCTGCTGGAGATGTAACTAGAGCTGGACCAGTGTGAACATGCCTTCCAGGGTGCCAGCCCTTCTCCCAGGCTCTGTGGAGGGTGTGCCTGTGGGGAGGTGGGGAGGCTTGAGTATCTGGAGGTACAGCCGGAGACCCTGAGGGAGTCTGTGACACAGGACTGTTCTGGAACACCACATGTTCTGCTTCCTGAACACCAGACACCTTGGTTGTTAATTACAACCCAGTGGGCTGGGAATCTGACCTGGGTTTGGATTTCTCGTTCTGCCTCTGAACAGCGCCTCTTTGGTGTAAGTGCTTACCTTTTGAGCCTCAGTTTGCTTACCTATAAAATGGGAATAAAATGTCATTTGAAATTGTAATAATGGTATTTTGGTGGCATCATGGACACAGAGCTCAGGAATGTCTGCATCCCACATGGACACTCACTTCTCCCCTTTGCGGGTCTCCACTTCCCCATTCTTCTACTCCCTTCTCAGGCTAGTACCGTAGGAACATTTGCAGAATGGGACCAAAAGTAATTATAATTGAGCCCAATGGCTCAAAGTAGATGAGAGAAAACAGAGCAGAAGAGAGGCTGAGCTTCTCCCTGAGGCTAGTCTCAGCTTAGTTGTGCTGGATGACCTCCTGGAAGGAAGAAATGCGAGACAGAGACAGAAAGCCTAGAATATGCCTGGGGCCCCTTTAAGACATAGGCCTTCAAGAACCACTGATTTTTGTCAGACTTTGTGCATGGACCATCCTCAGGACTTTGTGGGGAAGAGTGGAAGTGGAGGGCAAGACAGAGACCTGGTATGGGGAGAGGCAGAGGAAATGTTTCTCCCTACTTCTGCCTCCTGGATTTGTGGTCAGGACTGGATGAGAGAACATAATTATGAGCCAGTTCACTATTATCCTTGGGCCAAGGCTTGGTTCTAGCCCTGGGATGACCTCAAGTTGAATCATTCATGACCTGTTACTTCAGGTCGTGGATTTATTTATTAAAAAAAATAAAATGGTAATTGAAAGTAAGTAGAAATTAGTTTGTATTGACTTCCATATGTGGTGTGCAAAGAGCTTTGGGATTTCCATGACTAGGGATAGCTTTATGGAAGAAGTAGTCTATTTAGAGGTCTGAACTTGAGACTTAGGCTTTGAACAGGCATTCTAGGTAGAGGAGACAGCCTGAACAAAGGTCCAGGTGTTGGAAAGTGTAAAATGTATTCAGAATGGCAAGCAATTAGGTTTCCTTGAGCATGGGCTCTGAGCCCGGTCAGGTGATGGGGGTCTAGTGTGCACCTTGTTCAAGAGTTGGCCTATAATCAGAGCACATGGCTCGTGCTTATTTCCTTTGGAAGTTATCTCAGTATCGTTTAGATTCTTTCCTTACTACATGCTCACTTTTTCTGCCCCTCACCCCCAAATTATATTTGTGATTTGCTAATGCTTAGCCAGGCAGCAGGTTTTCAGTTGACTTCCAGTGGCTTTAATTATGCTTTTCAAGAACTGATCAGTCTGGTTTCTAACATACCTACCTGGAAAAAAAATTTCTTGTTGATGGGCTGAGTGAAAGCTTCAAGGGCATTTAACAGGAAGTGAGTTATGTGCTCTCACAGATGAGAATTCGGAATTCAGGAAAATCTGGAGGCCTTAGAAGTCTCCAGGCCAGTCCGCTCATTTTACAGATGGAGAAGAAGGAGAGGGGAAGGAAAGTCTCACAGTAAGAAACCTGCAGATTTGGGAGCCCACCTCTCCCAGCTTTAAATTGTCAGGGTTCTTTTCACCATGCTGTGGAAGAAGTGTAGCCTGGCGGCTAATATTTTGGGCCCTGACTTCAGGTGACTGGGGTTGAATCTTGGTTCTCAGCCACATACTTGCCTGTTGACTTTGGGAAAGCTGTCAAGCCCCAGTTTGCTCATCTCTAACATGGGACAAGGAAACCAAATGGAAAAACACATTAGCATTTGTGGGGAACAGAAAATCAACATGTATTCCTTGTTTGTCCTGTTGCAGCAAGGGCTGCCTGACATGTAGGCCATCACTTCCGAGGGGTGAGGCAAGGGTCTGCTAAAGAAAGGGCATTTGGGCTGAAGGTGTCTCTGTCCCCCTTCTGGCCTGCCACCCAGCCCAAACTCCCAAGCCTGCTGCCGTGTCGGGCTAAAGCACCCCAAACTGAATGTTGACGTAGATGAGCTGCCAAGGTGAGGTCTCATGTTAAGCTGTGATGTTCACTGAGACTGTCACCTGAAAGATGTCTTCTGATTATCCTGAGTCGGTACCATATTGTATCAGGTCCCACTTGGAGGTATGAGGTCCTGCTTGAGAAGGGAACAATGGGTCTGTTCGGCAAAAGCACATACCCCAGAGGTTCCATTTCAACATGAAACAGACCTTCTAAATCAATCTCCAGCCACTGGGGGCAGGCTCATGGGGCAATTGAAGAGCAGAGGTGACTTGCAACCTCTGGAGAATTCACACTGCCTCTCTGGTTCCTTGTTCTTGAAAAAGAGGAGAGCTTGCTGGGGAGCCTCGCAAACATTAAGCTGCCCAGGGTTCTCACACTCCCTTCTTGAAAGAGAATTCTCACTGTCCAACATACCAGTCTGCTGTAAATGGAAAAGCAAATGTATGATCTTTCAAATATTTGTTTCTGTAAAAAGGACAGATGCTTATAAACATTTTTTTTTGTAGAAAAAGATAGGTTATTTAAAAGGCAGGATTGGAGGCTCAGAAGCAGCAGTTAGTGGGCTTCAGAATTTGTTTCCACCTCTGCAGATGAGAGAACATTCTGAGAGGTGGTTTCTTGCTGATACAACCCCATCCTTCACCCCTAGGCTGCCCTTTTGCAAACAAGGTGATATGAGGAGTTCTGGAAGGATTCTAGAGTCAAACATATCTACCTTGACTCATTTGCCATGTGGCCTGATGCTTTGTTATTTTACCCTTTTGGGTTAATATTCTCATTTTGAAATGTCCAAGCAGCCCTGGAAAGGATTACCAGTTAATCTCTCGCTGATGAGATGGTTGAAGAGCCTTCACTGAGTGGTGTCAGAAGACCCCAATTCCAGTTTCAGCTCTAATTCGAAATTACTCGGTGACCTTGGGATCGTCTGCTTACGTCTTACCTGAATTTTGTCACCTGCATCTGCAGGAAGAGCTTTCATCTCTGCTTGTGGGAGCACAGGTGGGCTGGGGGAGGGAGGACTCCTGACACTGCAGAAAACACATCTTCCTCCAAGTTCCATCAACTGCCTGGCCAGCCAAGCCTCCCTTTGCTGAGTTGGGTCTAGGGCAGGCTCGAGGGCACCGCCGCCTCCGGACGACTCTTGGATCTTGAGGCGCCGGGGGGCTTGCCTTTCCCTGGGCCTGACCTGTGAAGGGCCGGCCCCTCTTTCAGACTGAGAGTCAGGAGAGGGATGGCAGCGGTGGGAGTATCAGCAGAGGAGGGGCGTAGGGGCAGCAATGCATAGGAAGGGGCACTGGGACTGACTCGGTGTTGTGTTTACCTAGTAAGCAGTTGTGGTTATTGAAGGAGACGTGTTGATGGAGATTATAGGATAAATCTCCTCTTCCCCTGCTCCTCAGCACACCTCCACACTGGAGTGAGTCTATGCCTGGGTCAGGGAAGAGGGCGGCCTTGCTGTAGCTTCCTTCGTGACAGCTGGAAATGCTGGCGGCTGCGGCCCCTCCTAGTTCTTTGCAGCTCCTTACTATCTACTGATCTGAGAAAGGCAAACTGCGGGCCTCAGAGAGGTTTAGGAGGTCCACTGTCTTCCCAAATAGCGATGCTGCTCTCCTGCCTGCTACACTTCCCCTGAGACCTGTCCCATCCATGATTTTCTTCAACAGCAAGAGTCATAGCATTATTGAGCACCGTCATGTGCCATGCCCTGGGGACCCAGCGGGGATTAGCTCCCTCGCTCAGGGGACCGTGTGTGTGTGTGTGTGTGTGTGTGTGTGTGTGTGTGTGTGTGTGTGTGTGTGTGTGTGTGAGAGTGTGGGAGACAGAGAGAGAAAGAGAGTACGTGATAGAAAATCAAACAACTGCACAAAGAGTAAATTGAAAGGGCTGGAGTGCACCAGGGCATTGTACACTGTCGCCTCCCCCAAATACCTCCTGGAATCACAGAATGTTAGAGCCAGTCTAGTTCCCACCACAAACGTTTGGGGAAACTGAGTGAGCCTCAGTTTGAGGTTGAAACCAGGTGAAGGGATTTGTTCAGAGACACAGTGGGAACTGCTGGCAGAGCCGGACTTGAAATCCGGCCTCCCTAGGACTCCACAACCCCTCCATCCTGCTTCCCCTGCTCTGGCGGCAGGAAGAGCCCCCAGGTGGGCCCTCCATGGATGTTAGGGGCACCAGAGCACCTTTGAACAAAGAGGCTGTAGGGCTCAGCTCCTCTCTGAAAACACCTGAATCCTCCTGGCGGGCGTCCTGAAGTCTGGGCTGGGTGGCATGCCTCCGTGGCGCTCTCCAGGGACTACCTGTGGGGACATTATCCCCACTCATCTACCCCACCTTCTTCAGAGGCCAAATCTTGCCTGGGGCCCAGACCCTCCTGGGGGTCAGTTCTCTGGTTACCTGGGAGAATTAGTTCCTGTGTGATCAATTTCCCCTGGGGTGTCTGGGCAGAATGGAAAGTTTTGGTGGCCAGATCAGCGGGAGATGTTTTAGGGCAGCACAGCATGAGTTCTGGTGCACCTAGGTGTTGGTGTCTCCCTTATGTCAGCTTCTGTCTGGGTGAGCAACCTGGCCTGACGTGGCCGTGGTCTTCCCCGGGTCCCGTTGCCAGTCTGTGACACAGCTGGGGTGGGCTTCTGGCTCACTAAGCACGGTGCCACCTTGCCTATCAGGAGGATGTTGAGACCTCTCTTCTGGTCCCGACCTGTCCCTCCAGTGCATATCACAGTTGTGTAGCTCTGAGGCCGAGAGTGTAGGGCCTGGTTTCAGACCTGGGATCAGAACACAGTTTCCTTAGTTGTTAACTGTGTGCTCTGTGCCGTGTTTACATAACTGCTCTTCACCTCACTTTCTCCCTTTGTAAACAGGATGTGGTAGAATTCAGATGGCCTCAAGTCTCTTTGTAGCTCCTTCTATTAAATGTGGAGTCTATTTCCCAACCCCTGAGACTGGGCTGGCCTTCTGACTCGCTTCTGCAGAACGTGGTCACACTGATGTGTAAGTTCTGGGCCTACATCTCAAGACGCTTTGCATGTTCTGCTTTCACTCCCAGAACATTGCTGCCATGTGACAAGGTGGCTGACGTCCTCGAGGTGAGAGACCATAAGGAGGGGGAGCCCAGCATCCCAGCCCCAGTTGCACACTCTGAGCATTGTGAGCACACACATAAGTGTTGTGTTAATTCACTACACTTTGGGGGCAGTTTGTAATGTCGCAGAAGCTCCCTGAAATAGAGGAGTACCTACTTCGCAGGGTTGCAGAGGTTTAGGTGATGATGTGCACTCAGGCTGGGGCTGAGTGCACTGAGCTAGGACTGTCATGGTGCACTCCCTCTTGCTTATTGGGGGCTGGTCACGTGGACCTCCTTTCTTTCTTTCCCTTCTCTTCTCTCTCTCTCTCCCCAGGGGTTCATACTTCATTCTCTGTGTCTGGAATGGCCTTTCCCTGCCACTTTTCATGGTTAAGGTCACAGCTGAAACCTCTCTTCCTTGAGGAGGCCCTCTCTGATCAACCTGGAGCCACCCCTCCCTTCCTCCTCTCTCTACTTTCCTCATAGTATATGATGACCGCAAGTACTGACCTGCCCAGAGTATTGTCTGTCTGTTTCTCCCTCTAGATTGAAAATCCCCTGAGGGTAGAGCTGGGCCTGTGTTTGTTCCCCATTTTGTCCTTGCTGTGTAGGCAAGGATTGTTTCCTGGCTTGTTTTGAGTGAGTGATGGAAAAGAAGCACCTGAAATCAGTCTGGGTTTGAGGTGGGTGTCAGGCTTCCTGGAAGAGGAGAGTAGGTGGGTTAGAGTTTCAGAGACAGGGGGGCTGTATGTACTTCTAATTCTCATGGCTGTTGTCACATTGTGTCACACTGTTATGCTGAATCCAGTATGTCCCTAATACTCTATGTCTGACAAGGCTGTGACCCTCTTTAAGACAGGGATTGAGTTCCTCACTGCCCTTCGCACATTGCCAGGCATCTAGTTGGGCCCTCATAGAAGTTTACTGGATAAATGGATGCATAAATGATGATAACAGTACTCAGACTGCAGGCAACTATGGAAAATATTGTTTATTTTTTTCCTAATAAAGGATGATGCATTTCTTGTTAATCAGTAAAATATCATAAAAATATAAAACTGTATTGAGTAAATAGTTGTTATAACCTTTTTCCCTAAGATGCCGTGTTGGATGGTCACAGTTGATCTGGTTTACAAAGAGTGGCAAGAATAGGTGACCAGTTGTTTCTGCTGGCTCAGCACTGAGGCGTTTCCCTGGAAGTGGGACTTTCAGTGCCAAACCTGGGAAAATCCCAAGCAAGCTGGGAAGGTCGGTCATGCAAGATGAAAGCAGCATAGTGCTGGGTCTGGTCTGGCATTTACGTACAGGGGTCAGACGTTATCTCGACTTCCCCCCACCTTGTTTCCTATTGGATCTGAAATAAAAATCCCTGTGTTAGTAAGGGTGCTACCACTTTCAAAGGGTTTCGCATCCGTCATGTAAGCTTGACTTGACTTGAACCTTATGCCATGCCTGGGAAGGAGGGTACTTCTTGCCTAATTTGCAGGTGTGACACCTGCTTCAGGCCCCTCCTGAGGCCAGTGTCCTTTCCACTATAGGTTTCCCTGAACCCTTCTACATGTCTCAGCTGGCTTTTGGGAGTGGGCAGGAATCTTACTGGGATAGAGAGGACCCTGAGATTCTAGTTTGGGCTTGATCCCCTCATTCAGGACAGTTCATTACTGCTTTGTCTGGCATGTTTACCTGCTCCTCCTTTACAGTCCTCAAGTAGGACTCCCATGAATACCCGCCAGCTGGCCAGTGCTGGCATCATTATGTGGCAGAGTCGGTGGGACACCCAGTGTGTCGGCTGCAGGACGATGCCCTGAGTTGCCTCTTGGGTTCAGGTTTGGTAGCAGGTTGGTCAGAGGATGAGCTCGGTCTGCCACTTATCATCTTAATGGTCGAGGTCTTTTGAGCATCTTTGCTGAGAAGTTACTCAAGTGATAAGTCAATTCATGGGGTGTCTATGACTCTTGGGCTCAAAGACTTGTCACACTTGTGCATCCGTCCCTAACATATAGGGATTTTGCCTAATATATAGGCACCACCTTCAGGAGGGTGGGTGTTCTGTAGCCACCCTGCCTTATTTTAAAAGAGTAAGAATAGGCTATCTTTGCCCATGGTGGACATAACTTCCAGATAGCTTTTTAGAATTCTATTACCCATGCTTTTTTTCAACACTGTTTGCCATTCTTTCACATTTTTGGAGTCGTGACCTCCAGGATAAGTTTACATAATCCATTTCCTTGTGACATGAGACTTCCTCTCACTCTCCCTAATTGTACTGAAGCAGGTCCCAGTGTTTTCCAGATGGAGATCTTCTGGGATCAGCTTAATGAACAGGGTTTAACACTGACTGTACCCCTTAAGAAACCATTGTTTGGGCTCCGAGTTGCTCTATCATATGGGTCTATTCTGGGTGCATGTGTACTAAGATCCACTGATTTTAGAGTTCTCCTGTTCTGAGAGCTGAATGAGGATGGGTCCTTTTATTTAAAAGTGAATAAATAGCTTAAAAAAAGGAGTGCTGCCCACGTCCTCTTGTAGAGTCTCCAGCCTGTGGGGGTTAAAGCAGGGGTTTTTCTGGCGCACCAGTTCCCTTTAGCATGCTTGTGTTCTTTCTGCCTCTTACCCTAGCTGTGACCCTACAAACCCTCAGAAGTGTCTGTGGCTCTGGGTTTCAATCTAGTTTTAATCTTTAGATTTGGTTTTTCTTTGGCTTAGAGACCGAAAGCGACCCAGTTGTCTGTGAATGGGAGGGTTGTTGACCACGATGTGGCCACTGCTGCAATCCACTTGATATGAAGCACCTTTGTGTCTGGCTCTCTTCTGATACTTTAACTCCTGGCACTGAGAGGGGAGGCAATGATTTGACAAGTCCGGAAAAACTTGTACCCTGAGAGATTGCCTGCATTCATACACTTCTTGGGATCTTGGACATTTATGGCCCACTTGTGTTGGGCTGCAGGCTGTACTGATCTAGAGGGTCTGAAGAGTGTCTTTGGACTAAAAATTTTGAAAACTCATGGCAGTAGAAACATAGCCTCCTTGCAAAAGTTATGTTTTCAAGAGGTGCTGCCTGGCAGCAGGAGAAAACTAGAGGTTGACTGGTTCCCAGTCCTTTTTTGTCAAACCCCTTGGGGCCAGCACCTGCTCTAAGGAAGTCAAGCCTGGTGGGGAAAAAAGAATGACTGGCAAATTCTTTCCTCCATGAAGAAGAAGAGTCATGGGTTCATTAGGCCAGTGATTGGGTGGCCTTCTCTGAATGTGTACAGATTTCTGCAGTCCCCTCATATGGTCAGTGAGCTCTGGGATCGGCGATGACTGCCCCTGCTTGAGGGCCAGTGTGCATCAGTCTGTCTGCCTGAGTAGGCTCCAGAAGCTGTCGTCCTACTGGGCCCCAGAAGGTGCGCGCCAGACGAGAGTTTAGCTGAGGGGTCCCCTGAGTGTGGCTCACCCCTCGCATGGTCTCTGCTGTCTCTCTCTCCATGCAGCACCCGGTCCTCCTTGCGCTCCCGTTTGGGAGGGCTAGAGCTCCCTGGACTGCTGGCTCCCAAGTCCTGTTCTGGGACAGGTGTTACAGGGCGGTGTGAGGGCTGAGCTCCTCCAGGGACAGGGGCAGGCCTCTGTCTGCTTTTCCAGCTCTGGATTTCTAGGTCTCTTTTGTCCATGGGGAGTTTGTCAATTTTCTGGGCTTTGGAGATCAGAGACTTTCTGTAAGTCCCTTGTAGCGACAAGAAAAAGTACCTGGTTGGAAACAACAGAATAAAGGTATCTTATTTTCATTGACTTCTTGAATTTCGGCATTACAAGGGGCCTTTGACTCCAACTCCCCATCCAGGGCAAGATCCTCCCTGCTGCACTCCTGACTGCTGGCTGGGCACCGCCTGTATTGGGGGTGTAATAACAAACTATAACAGCTAACATTTATTATGTACCAGGACCATCCTAAGCATTTTACACATTATTAACTCATCTTATGCTCCCATTTGGTTGGTACTTTGGTTTCCCCCTATGTATAGGTGAGGAAACGGAGACACTGAGAGATTTAGGGATTTGTGCAGAGACACCCAGTGGCTGAGCTGTGGTTAGAAACAAGTGCTCTGGAGTCTGAGGCTTTTCTCTTAGTTCTGGGCTATTCTAATTTAGGCAAAGTTACTTGCTTTGTAATGCCAACTGTTTGTGGAACTGAAGTGGTTTCTAAAAATATATTTTTTATTGAATCTATGGGCTGATGTCATAGCAGGCCTGTATTATCACTATTTTCCAGATGAAGAAACTGAGGCCCCAGGTGTTGGGATGGGTTTTCCAAGGTCTCCTGATAAGTTTCTTGAGCTCTGCAATGGTTAAGTCAGGGTTCCTTTCTCACTACCAAACTGTATGCAGCCTGTAGCTGACCTGGGAATTGGGAGTCTCTATCTGTGCCTAGAATCTTTTCTCTGTTGCAAGTGTAGGAAGGGAATGAGAAGGTGAGGGAAGCTGTGGTGTATGGAGAAAGCATACACCATGTTGTGACACTGGGCAACTCATGTCGCCTCTCTGGGTGTCAGTTTCTTTATACTAAAAAATATCCACTTGGTCCAAAGGACGTCTAAACTCTTTTCCAAAAATAATCCTTACATTTTTTTTCCCTAAAGTATTATAGTGGAAGGATGAGCGACTCTCTGCTTATATCTAAAAGCTTCCGGGTGACCTCACTATGGGCAAGGGGTTTCTGAAGACTACAGGAGGCCCCATGGAATCAGATTCTTTCCCATCTCAGCCCAGGTGGGGGATGGGGTAGTACCCGTGGCCATGTATGTGTTTCAGGGAAGATTCAACTTCTTTCCTGGAAACTGGAATTTTCTCAGTTTAAACCTTTCTCCCAAGCTACCACTTTCCTTCTCTGTCCATTTATTCAACCAATACTTGTCAGGTCCCTACTGTGGACCAGGCCCCAAGGATTGAGATGTGGCCCAGACAGTGCTCTTGTTCTCATGTAGAACCTGAACAGGTGTAAACGGAGGGAGCAAGGTGGATGTCAAACACCCGATCTTATGTGGGAGCTCTTCCCTGAGGAAGAAATAAGCTGAGGAAGGAGGGATGCCTCAGAGGTAGTTAGGGCACAGGTGGGGTAGGAACAGAGTCCCGAGAACAATGGCTGAAGGGTGGGGAGTGGGGAAATATGACACGGAATGGATCGGTAGGACCAGGGCAGGCAGGGGCTGGCAGACAGGTTTTGTTGTTTGTGCTTTATTGTAAAGGCTTTGGGAAGCCCTGGGAGGGTTATAAACAGGTGGCATGACTGTACTTTGACACAATAATAATGGGTTAGAGTAAAACTCAATAGAAGACTATTGAAGTAATTTGGGGTAAAAGGATTATCATGTATCCATAGTGGTGGCCATAGAAATGGAATTAGCAGATGGATCTGAGAAATAGCAGATAGAACTGTCAGGTCTCAGTGATAATCTAGATATGGACATGAGGTTGTGGGCAGTATCGTGGCTGACTCCCAGGGGGACCTTGGCCCTCAGTAGGTGGCAGTGCATGAAAAACACTCTGGAAGAGACCCAAGTGCTTTGGATGGTGGTGGTGATAGAGGGTGGATCATGCATTAAATTATAAATGTCTACAAGTGTCCTTAGACCTAACATGCCAAGTGGAGGTTGTGAATAAGTAACTAGAAAGATGTACCCAGAATTCAGAAGAGAGGTCTGGGCTGGGAACTTATAATGGAGATTTGTCTGTTAGAAATGGTATTTAACTTCATAATAGTGGTTGTTATGTCTATGGAGTGAATGTAAAGTTAGAAGACAAAAGAACTTAGAACCAAGGCTGGACTTATAACATATTAAGGACATGAACCAGCGAAGGAAAAGAAGGAGCAATCAGAGAAAACCAAGAGAATGCTGTGCTACTGAACCAAGGGAAGGCTCTCCAAGGCTGTTGTCCTCCACTGAGGCTCATTAAGATGCTGCTCTGTGTTTTAAAGTTAGTGTGTTAGTTTCTTTTGCTTTATCTGTAGATAATTTACATGCTCCTAGTTTAAGAGAATCTGTAAAGTTCGTTTATACTGCTTGAATTAATTAGACCAAGATTAGTGAGGTCATGGTTAGCGGGCTAATTATCACAAGCTTGGTGAGTGAAATCAATCTCCATTATGATAAATACAGCTCACAACTTCAGTGAACAAATGCGGTTTTCTAAAGCAAATATTCTATCATGTTGGTTTTCTAAAGCAAACATTAATTGTTCCAAAGTTACAAGTCACCCATCTTTGGAACTATTAAAATAATTCTTTCTCTACAGAGAAAAAAATCTCTCTAATTCTGTTTACTAAGAATAGCAATCAGAAATCCAAAACTTCATGATGATAATATAGAATAAGCTAACATTTAATTTATGTTCTATGGCAACTAGCAAGTAAATATTTGCTAATTTTTACCTAACTTGTCTCATCTTTTTAACAAGCTGTAATATTAAATGTTTGTCTTTTCAAAGCATGTGTCAACGGATTCTTCTGACTTTTCAAGGATCCTCACCAAGCTGTAGCCTTTAGCTTCAAGTGTGTTTTCTAGCCATGGGTAAGACAATATGGGACTGATAATTGTCTGGCCATGCTCTAAATAAGATAGAGAACAGGGGAGTTCAGTCCTTAGGCAGGTGATCATGGCTGTTTTGTGACCATGACACAAAAGTGTGGACAAAACCCACATTTTTAATGCCCAGTCTTCATGTCTCTCCCAGGGTCCATCTCCCAGGGCCTTGGGCCGAAGAAGGATTGGGGTATATACCCTTTGAGGCTTGTGCTTGTTCTTACTTGCTTCCCACTCTTCACTCTCAGGGCTCTCTCCCCAGACTAGTCACTTTCACCTGTATTATGGTCAGACTTACGTCTGAATCAGCCACTGGATTGCAAGCTTCTTGACAGTAAGGGTCCTATTTTATTCACCTTTCTGTTCCTTTAACATTGTTCATTTATCCAAGTTCTGCCTATGTGACAGGAACTGTGCTAGGTGTTTGCCATATAATGATAAGGAGAATATGTTCTGTCCAAAAGTTAATGGTCAGAGGCAAACAGAAAATTTATAACACATGGGATAAAGGAAGTGACAGAGATACACCCAGGTGATGGGGGTGTGGGGGGTAGACCCAGGACCAGAGGTAGATATGTTTCCACCTGAAGAATGTGGGTGAAGTCATGGAAAGGTTGGAGTTGGTCACATCTGAAATGATGTCAAAGGGTGAGAAAGTTTGGTAGTGGGAGGGGTATTACAAATAGAACGAATAGAGGGGGAAGGTGAAAGTGCACGGGCCTTTAGGAAAGTACAAGAAGCTTGGTGGTGTGGAGCCCAGTGTTTGAGACACGGAGTGCACACCAGTCGGGGCCGGGCACACAGCAAATACTTAGAACCCAACTAACGTTTGTGTTTGCCGTCTTGTCTCCAACCCCGCATCATAGGTCAAGGTTCTGAGGTGGCTTAGGAAGAGGAAATGGAGACAACCTAGGTTAAGCAAGTTGCCAAATTTATTAAAGGAAGCAAGCCTGCTGACAGCTCTCTGCCTAATCTTGGATTTGAAAAAGTTATGCACAATGTTGCAGTGGCCTGTTTACTACAGTTTATAAAGTGGCTGAATTTTGATGTTCAGAGTGGTGAGATCCTGAGAATGGAGAGGAGCTAAGTCTTGCCTGTGGGTACATGACCAAATTCATGGATTTCTTTGCCTAGAGAGTATGGGCTGGAGAATCCTGCTCCCGTTGTGATTTATGGTGGGCTTGTGGACCAGAGCTGTCCCATCAGTAAGTGGGACTAGACCACAGCTTTGCCTAACTTCTAGGTGATGAACACAGCAAAACAAGGGGCTCAATAGGAGAGTGCATGTCAAGAGCTTGCTTTAGGGAAACGCAAGGCATTGTTTTTGTTGTTGCTGTTTTTCTGGAAAAGGCAAATGCAGAGGGTTTAGGCTGGAAATATTAGAAATAGTCCCTGGGCATGAATGATTGATTTGGCTAATACATGTGTGTGTGTGAGTGTGTGTGTGAGTGTGTGTGTGTGTGTTTTGAGTAACATTAAAAAGTTGGCTATTTCATGCAAAATTTGAATTTCTGGGAAAAATTGGAAGCTCTGGAATGCTAGACTTGATCTTTCCTGTTGGCAATGAGAGGGTGGGGCTGAGAAGGTCTTTCTCCCTCTGTCTGTATTTTGCCTGTTTTCCTGCAGTTGCTCACCTGTCCGGGTAGGCATCTAGCATGAGACTCATGGGCTAATAATAAGTAAAGGACTACAGAGCTTTTCAAAATGATTCCTTACACAAAACAAAGTTTGTAAGGTCACAGAGGGTAGGAATGATCACTCCCGTTTTTGACAGATGTCACAATTTAGGCCATGCCAGATTTGGTGGCTCTGTTACTCTGGCTGACCTGGGACTCGGGTCCATTTATTTGCCTCCTAGCTTATTGCCCTTTCTATCCTGGCCTGGTCTGTCTCTGAAATGGTAGCCTCAGGGATCCCAGGAGGAGTCAAACTCCTGACTCCTGGGTGATGAAGATGGCTTAGTAAGGGGAAATTGAGAGTTCCAGGAAGAAAACAGACCCCATGCTCAAACCTTGGGAGAAGAGCTGCAGCCGGTGTGAGGAAGCAGATGAGGTAGAAAGTGGGGTCGGAGAGCTGGCCTTCCATCACCCAGTAGGGGTTGGTGGGGCTGTTGCAGGTGACACAGGTGGCATTGTATATGAGGGACACCACGAAGTACATCAGGAAGCTGCCTGCAAGAACAAGCCCATGGATAACGGTCTGTGGAAGGAAAGTAGCAAACACTGTTGAAGGTGTAGCTTAGATTAGGAGGACAGTGCAGTCATGCTACTTGGCTAACTTTGTTTTAAACTTTTTTTTTGAAATGCAAGACACATATAATAAATTCAGAAAAGGTTGCAGTTTAATGAGTCACTATAAAGCAAATATCCATGTTGCTGCCACCCAGAACACATACCTCAAGAGCCCCTAAATCTCCTGTCTCACCCTTGATTTGGGCAATAAATTCCAAGCTATACTTTGTAGTTTTATTACTTATCTGTGCTTCCCTATGTAGCTATTTTTTAAATGTTAGATCAATAGAATATTTTATGTGATTGTCTTTTTTCACTCAATATTATGTGTGTGATGAATCCATTTTTTTCCACGTGACTGTTCATTTTCAGAGCAGTGCAGTGTGCTGTCGTCTGATCTTATTTTTTCCTGTTTTGTGCTTCTTTCTTTTCCCATTCTTGTCCTCTTTTAAACTTGTTGATTAGTTGGTATAATTTTGTTTTCCCCCTTTCCTACTTTAAAAGTTATACACTCTATTTCTGTTCTTCCAGGGATTACTCAATAAACAATAAGCAATCTTAACAAAGTGTAAAGTTTATAACTACTTTTCCCTCTTGAATTTCACAAGGGCTTTAGAGCACTTTGTCTCCTTCCTGATTTACATTTTACTGTGATTGTATATTTTAATTCTATCATCTTTTTAAAGCACACAAGTCATTATTATAGTTTAATATGGTCAATATTCATTAAGGTTTCTATGCTTTCATTCCTTCTTGCATCTTGGACTTGCCATATAAGATTTCTTTCCTTTTAACAATCTTTAGAATTGTCTTTAGTGGGAGTCTTCTAGTGATCTGTGTTCTGATGCTTAATTTCATTCTCATTCTTGAAAGCTATTTTTGTTGGATATAGAATTCTTGTTCAGCAGTCATTTTCTTTTAGTATATTGATGGTACATTCTACTGTCTTCTGCTTCTATTGTTGTTATTGAGGAGTTAGCAACTCTATTTGTTGTTCCTTATAAGGAAATCTTTCTCTTAAAATCTGGCTGCTTTTAAAGAAGTAAAAAGCTAACCTTTTCAAACAATAAGGCTTCTCTCTCACTTACCAACTTAACATTTCCCTGTATGGCCCCGGAAGATGACTGGTTAGCCAGAGACGGGTAAGATTCCTCAAGGGAGGAACAACCTAAGACAGGCACAGTCGCAGGGGGGCCATCAGGTGAGAAAATGGGGATCAACAGAGGTGAGGCTTAGAACCTCCCCCCCCCATTCTGAGAGAAATCTTCCGCATACGTGGATGTTTTATTGCCCTTGTCTAGCTTGGATTAACACATAGTCTACAGGCACACACCTGATCATCTACATTTGCTCTCTTACAACACTAAACTATGTTTTCTACCTTTATCTTGTATCTACCTACCACTTCAGCATTTTATTAAAAATAATAAGAATAAAGAGAGAAATGTGGTATCCACATATAAATCAAGTATAAAAACCAAATGAGTATTCATATTTGAACTGACTGTTTATAGTTCATAATGCATGAGCAAAACCGAAAGTTTCTGTGATGACTGCCCTTGTACTGTTCACTATGTAACTTATTCATTATGTAAGAATTTGTTCTCCATGTAAGAACTTGTTTGTTATGCTTCAGAAGATTGGAGACTGACGAAAATTAGGCTTGGGGTGGATTAATGATTGTGCATTGAGCATTGACCCCCATATACAGAATTTTATTGTTGTTAACAACCATTTGATCAATAAATATGAGAGATGCCCTCACACACACACACACAAAAATATATATATATATATACATACACTTCCAATTGTAAAATAAATAAGTAACCGGGATGTAATGTACAGCATAAGGAATATAGTCAAAATATTGTAACAACTTGGTATGATGATAGCTGGTACCTAGAATTATCATGTATATAAATGTTAAATCACTGTGTTGTACACCTGAAACTAATGTAATACTGTGTGTCAACTACCCTCCAATAAAAAATAATTATCCAAAAAAAAAAAATCTGGCTGCTTTTATGATTTTTGTCTTTAGTGCTCTATAGTTTCCTTATGATACAATATGTGTGGATTTCTTTTTATTTATCTTGCTTGGATTTTGCCAACCTTCTTGAGTCTGTGGATTGATTTTTCATCACTTCTGCAAAATTCTCAAGTTGCTATCTTTTCAGATATTGCCTCTGTCTCATTTTCTCTTCCTTTTCCAAGATTCTGATCAATTGTATGTTAGACCTCTTCATACACTACTACACTGTCTATATTTTTATACCTCTTAATTTTCATTACTTTTCCACTATTTCATATTCTGAATAATCTCTTCATGTCAGTTCACCAATTTTCACTTTCAGCTGTCTAATTTGCTGTTAAGCCATCCACTGAAACTTAAGTTATAGTTATATTTTTTTACTTCTAAATGTTTTATCGATGTCTTCAACTCTGCTGGGTTACTTTATATAGTTTACCAATCCCTGCAGATATTTTAAAGCTTATTTTTTATTTAGTAAATGTAGCTTTTCTATAATTTGTATGTGATAATACTGACACTTGAAATATATATATATATATTATCCTAATAGGTTGTGTTTCCTTGAGAGCTTGCTGATTTTTGAATATGTGATGCTTATTGCCTTTGAAAAGTTAGTAGGGACTTCTCAAGGCTTCGGATGAGATATCTTTCTTTAGAGAGGGTGTGTGTTCACTGTATATTTTACGATGTCCTTGTTACTGTCAGTCTTCAGTCACTTTAAAATGAATTCACAGCTCAAAATTTGGTTACCCACATGATATCCACCCTCAAATCTTACTGCAAATCTGTATGAGGCCAGCCCATGGTCTGTTTCCCAGGACAGGTCCTTTATACCGATTTTGCTCTTCTTTGTTCAGCATATAGGAACAATTCCTGCACTCCCTCCTGGGGAATATGGTCGGGCAGGTGCATTTCTGGGCGTACCCCTTACCCTGAAGGTGTAGCCTTGGATGCCTGTGTTTTGATGCTGAGCTTTTTGCTTAGCCAAGTCTGCCAAAACAAAGTTCATTTTGGGCAGGGTTGCAAACACCCTGAAGGAAGCAGGCTGTGGCTCATCTTGCTTCTCTAGAACCCTCCTTACCCAGAGGTTTTTATCTTCACTATCCTGTCAGCTTTTTAATACTTTTAAATAGTTTTCTTTTTAGAAATATCCATTACTTTAGTTGTTTTCAGTGGGAGAGGTGATCTGAATAATCCAGCCCCTGTTCCCAAAGATGAAATCAATTAGCTAACTTTCAGTTGCTTTGGTGGGGTCTGTGAAAACTGACATAAAATTCATGTTAGATTTTCACTCAGGGAAGAAATAGACCCTCCCCTTACTTCAAGCACTTGCAAAAGGAAATGCAACTTTCATAATTCTAGTAGCTGACTCCTTTCCCAAGAGTACCAGAAATCACCAGTTATTATTGGGAGACCTGGTCTAGAGATTCTTTGGGTGGATTAATAATGCTGAATGATGAGTGAAAGGAACAGGTTCCCTCTTTCAAAGTAGATGGATGCAGTGCTTTGAGAAAGTGGGCTGAGCCACCTATCAGAGAGTATACAGAATCTTTAGTCTCATCACTGATTTAATACACAACCACAGCCTGGTTATGAAAAGTTAAAAACCTAATTTTTTTTTTTGAGAGGGCATCTCTCATATTTATTGATCAAGTGGTTGTTAACAACAATAAAATTCTATGTAGGGGAGTCAATGTTCAATGCACAATCATTAATCCAACCCAAGCCTAATTTTCGTCAGTCTCTAATCTTCTAAAGCATAGCGAACAAGTTCTTACATGGAGAACAAATTCTTACATAGTGAATAAGTTACATGGTGAACAGTACAAGGGCAGTCATCACAGAAACTTTTGGTTTTGCTCGTGCATTATGAACTATAAACAATCAGTTCAAATATGATTATTTGTTTGATTTTTATACTTGATTTATATGTGGCTATCACATTTCTCTCTTTATTATTATTATTTTTAATAAAATGCTAAAGGTAGAAAACATAGTTTAGTGCTGTAAGAGAGCAAATGTAGATGATCAGGTGTGTGCCTGTAGACTATGTGTTAATCCAAGCTAGACAAGGGCAATACAACATCCACGGATGCAGAAGATTTCTCTCAGAACAGGGGGGGTGAGGTTCTAAGCCTCACCTCTGTTGATCCCCATTTTCTCACCTGATGGCCCCCCTGCGACTGTGCCTGTCTTAGGTTGTTCCTCCCTTGAGGAATCTTACCTGTCTCTGGCTAACCAGTCATCTTCCGGGGCCATACAGGGAAAGGTGAAGTTGGTAAGTGAGAGAGAAGCCTTATTGTTTGAAAAGGTTAGCTTTTTACTTCTTTGCATATTTATGCCCTGTGGCTTCTATGCCCAGCATTTGTCTTGAGGTATCTTTACCACTTGGAAGAATTATGATACTTGGTAAATTTGATATGAGGCACGAATTCTATTTAAGGGTTGTAATTAGGAAGGAAGAAGAAAAGCTATAGAAGTAGCAGGCAGAAGAAAACATGGGAAGATTATTTCTTTGACATATCTTCTTGTAGAGTAACTTCGGCATGTATAGGTTTTAAACTACTAATTAAATTGCGCACACACATTAACATAATAGGAGTATAGTTACATAACCAAAGCATACCTGTAGTTACCAGCCATCTCCAGTGAAACCAAGAAAACCAGTTAGGCACCTTAGGCATTTGTGAGAACTTATCTATGATATGGTGGATATTGTCCAACTGAACTTGAACAGTCTGAGAGAAATCAGAAAAATTAAAACAACCCATTCCTGGGGAATGTTCACATCCCTTATGTTCTATTAACAGTAAATAGTCTGTAGTTGTAAGATTTTGGAGCGCTACAACTTGCACTTCTCCTAATTCTTGGTTGAGTTTCAACAGTATAGATCCAGTCAATTTTGTTGTTTTACTGTATGCACAGGCCAGCTTAGATATCTCCTTCTTCATTCCCATGGCAAGTCCAGGAACCGGTGGGATGAGTGCATCTACAGCTGTAGCAGCACGTGGATCTTTGTTGGGGTTTTTTGATGATCATCTTCTGGCATGAGTCTTCCAGAGAGTGCTGATGTTGGAAGTTCTTTTTCATATTGTGTCTTAGTTCATTTTCGGGGTAGCCAAATTAGGCTTTGATCTTCTGTATAAACACAAACAGACCCTTTGCCTACACTTTTATATGCCCTTTATACTCTTGTGTAGAACTCATTGGAGGTCACCACACAGGAACTGCTTTTTTTTTTGTTATCATTAATCTACACTTATATGATGAATATTCTGTTTACTAGGCTCTCCCCTATATAAAAACCTAATGTTAAGAGGGTCATAATGAGTTCCTCCTGGGAAATATCTTGGGCTAATTTTTAAGAATAAAATTATTGTGAAATATTTCAAACATACACATAATAAACCTCATATATCCCATAGCTAACAATTTTAGCCTTCTGTCATATTTGCCTGATTTTTATTAAAATATTATAGCACCCATATACTCCTTGCGAATATTCAGTGTTCATTCTTATGCACATTTTACACATACATGTTTATGGATATTTTTTTACTTTATCATGTGTCCTGTAACCTTTTTTTTAGAGATTATGCTTTGGAGTTTAAACTAGACCTGTATCTATCAACATAGATCATTCATTTTAACTCTTCTATCATATGAATATACCACAATTCACTTAATTTCCTGTTGATGAACATTTAGGTTCTTCCCAGTTTTTTTCTTTTTGCTAGTAAGAAACTAGTACAAACATTCTTGTACATGCCTCCATACATACCCATGCAGGGCATTGACAGAGTGCAAACCTAGACATGGAATTGTGTCATAGCACGAGTAGTTAAACAACTCCAGCTATTCTCAAATTGCTCTCTAGAGCGGTAGTATCAGTTTGTAGTCTACTACCAGAATATGAAAGTTCCTTAGTTGGGCTTTATTAACATACTGCTTGAGTTGGTTTGCCAATAGAATTTAAAAATCTATGTTCATTTAGTGAGGTTGGCCTGTAATTTTCTTTCTTTGAAATGCCTGTGCCCATTTTGGTATCAGGATTATTGTAGCCTTGAAGAATGAACTGACTATTTTTCTAATGAGAAAATTGGTCAAACTCACCTTTATAATCCTCTGGGCTTGGTGTTTTTGGGGACAAGATGACCAATTCAGTTTCTTTAATGGCAATTGGTTTATTCAGGTTTGTCGAATGATCTGGACTATGTTTTGGTAAAGAAATTATGAACTTTGTTTAAATTTTCAAGAAAATGTTTTGTAACATTGATTATAGCTATCTATAATTACAGTCTTTTTCATTCCTAGTATCGTTTTTGTGGTCTTCTCTTTTTGTCTTCTCCTGATCAGTTTTGCTAGAGATTTGTTTTCATCAGGGTTTTGAGCAATTTTGGTCTTATCGATGCTTTCTAGTGTTTTCTTGATTTTTCTCTCACCTTTTTAAAGTTCGAGTTGAATTCTTGTTTCTGATTATAAGTTTTAGCTGCATCCCACAAGTTTTCATGTGTAGTAGTTCCATCATCATTCAGCAATAAGTATAATTTCTGTCATGTTTTACTTTTGACTTCATGAGTTATTTAGAAGTTCATTGTAAAATTTTCAAGCAGGTTTGTTTGGCTCTCTTTTTAATGCTCATTTTTAATTTAAATACATTCTTGTCAGACAACATGGTCTTTATGATACTGATTCTTTCAAATTCCTTTGTGATTCAGAATTTGGTCTTTTAATTTTTGGTATGTGGTTTATGTGTATTTGAAAAGATGCATGTTTGTTTTGAGCAGGATTTTGTATATTAACTATTAGATACAATGTGATAGCTTATTCAAGCTTCTATATCCTTTTTCTTTGATCTATGTATGTTTCTGGTAGAGTTGTTAAAAATTTCACACAACTGTGAATTCGTTCATTTCTCCTTATACTTGCTGGATGAAAAAAATCCAACCTTATTTTTGCTCTCAGTAGGTGCGTTTTGGGTGGCTTTTTTTTCTTATGTAAAAATCCCTTTACATTTATTAAGAGTACTGATATACAGTATTTGGATTTATTTTGAACATCTTAGTTTATATTTTTTTGTTTGCCATCATTTCCTTTGTTCTGATCTTTTCATCTTCCCTACATCACTATATGTTTCCTGCATTCCTCTTATTTCTTTCTATTCCTTTATGCTTAACTTCAAGGTACCTTAAGTTTTAAGAGATACTAAATAAATGTGGACTTTTATGGAAAAATGTATAGTTAAATGTGTATTTCCATGCTGTTTTGCATGAATGACCATTGCACAGCCCTCCACACCATTATGTTGCTTCTTACAGTTTCAGCTTTTATGTTCTTGCAGTGGTGTGTTTCTTCTTTTAGTGAGTGTCTGTGTGGTAAATCTTAACCAGGTTTATCTGAAAATGCCATTCTGCCCTCTTAAGTGACAGTGGAACTGTATCTATTTCCCTTCCAGTCTTTGAAGGTAATTATTCCATTGTTTTCTGGCCTCTGTTGTCTGTCAGTTTAATTACTATTTCTTTTCAAGTAATTTGTCCATAGTGTCCAGTTGACTTTAAGATCTTCTCTGTTTTTGTACTCTGTAGTTTCACTCTGATATATCCAGATTTTAATTTTCATTCTCAGTGATGATTTCTTCAGGTGTTGCTTCTCTATCATTCTTTCTCCTTTCTTCCTCTATCAATTTTCTTGTGTGGATGCTGGAGCCATTTATTCTAGCCAACATTCCTCTTCATTACTTTTTCATATCTGTGTGACATTCTGAATGAGTTCCCAGTACCTTCCAATTTGGTAGTTTACTCTTTGCCCAAGTCCAATCTAGAATGGATCCCACAAGTTGCATTTTAAATTTCATTGGCACAATTTTTCAAGAGTTCTAAATGTTTCCTAAGCTTGGCTCAGCTAAAGCTGTATCTCTGACTCTTGGCTGCCTTACTCACAGTTTCTGGTAAAACCACCTTCAAACAGCCTGTCACTCTCATTTGTTCTTCAGCCTTCTTTTCTGAGTGGGGGAGCTCCAGCCCAGACTTTGAGCTTAACAATAAATGGCCTTCAGTCTTCCTTACCTCCCAGGAGCCAGACTCCCCACTGCCATGGTCTGTTTCATGTCCTAGATTCCAGGAAGCCTTCAGTTTGGAACTGTTCATGTCTCCCCCTTCCTCCTCTCTCACCCCATTATGTTTCAGCCTCTTCTGGTATTGGGCATTCTTAAAGAAATTTATCCTGTATTTAAGCTTGGCTATGCCCTTCTGGTTTTATTACTTTGTTCTGTCATTGGCATGAACTGGAGCAGAGGGGGTTTTTCAAAATAGTAACTCTGTGCCAGAACATCCCTTGGGTGGCTCTTTCAGCCACTGTCCAGCATGTCAGGGCCTGGTCTTGCTTGTGATGGTGGTAGGGGTGGATGGAGAGGAAGTTCCACTGCAGAATGTAGGGAACACAGAGCCTGTTTGGGGCACTTTTTCAAATTTTTTATGCATATGATTTCAGAAAGAGCCATCTCCACTTGGCTAAGGACAAATGTTTCTGTAAAGTGGTCTCCTTGCACATTCAGACTGTCAGGGTTCAAACTTGCTTCTATCTTGACCTACTTGGGGAAAGTGTCTTAACCTCATTGTATCTATTTCCAATAAAACGGGAATTAAAAAAAATGCCTAACACGTGCATATATTGCAAAATGATTACCATGATAAATTTAGCTAACATCTAACACTTCAAAATAGATGTATACATCAAGTTACTATTCTGTGCATCTTAAACTTATACAGTACTCTGTATGTTAATTATATCTCAATAAAACTGAAAAAGAAAAAAAAGCCACCCAACACAAAGGACTGTTGGAGGTTAAATGATATATTAAAATCATGTAGATAGGTCCCTGGCATGTCATTTTAAGCTCTTTGATTTTTATAATTATCAATGACTAGAATAATTTAATTTAATGTGAAAGCTGCCATTACCTTTTTAGATACTTTAAATGTGATATTTGCACATTCGTGAGGTATACATACGTGGAAGCAGTCTTCTCTTAACCCAAATTAAATGGGGAGCATTGCTCCCTACCACAGTCTTGAATAATGTTTTCCTTGTCTTTGAAACACCCCTGAATTTTTTAAAATAAAAAATATCTATTTTTACAAAAAACTGTGTCTCAGTGTTTTATATGTCTTAATCATCCTGGCTAGATAAGCAAGTTGAAGCCAGAAATGTTATACTTACACCTCTTTCATCCCTATCTAAGTAGGACACAGGTAGGAGTTCAGTATGTATTTATGTGGATCAAACAGCTCAAAATTATGAATGTGGTTGATGGACAGGAAGACAATTTTTAGGCCAAAACTGCACTGGGGCACTTACCCAGGTTTTCATTTCCATTGCTTGATGCAAGAGGATTGTGATGAGGGAGATGGTGTTAATGGGTGTCCCAAAGGTAAAGACATCAATGTCAGAGTCTTTGTAGGTCTGCAGAGGAAGCCATGAACATTGTGGTATGAATGAATAAAGAATTTATTGAGCACCTACTAGGAAGAGCAGCATGGTATAATGGGGTAAATGCTATAGTGGGGGCAAGTGCAAGGTCCCTGGGAGTACAGAAGAGGGAATTTATCAGCTGAGACCATAATAAGTAGCTAATCTCTTGAAAAGAGAGAGGAAAGGTCGACCAGTAAAAGGTCAAAACTTAGGGTTAAAAGTCCAAAGAATCCCAGATGGTAGGGCTGTTGAGGACATGGGGCAAAAGATGAAGCAGGAAAGGCAAGCAGAGGCCTGGCCAGGAAGGGTGTTATAAGCCAGGAAACTCAAATGCACAAAATGCCTGCCTCGTCAACACCTATATTGACGCTAATTCAACAGAATGTGAGTCCAGAGGCTGAGTAGACAACAGTGTTTACCTGGTAGCAAACCTATCTGCTGGTTCCCTGCCCGGGAGGAATAAAGATATTCTTTGCTGTCTAACTTCTCACTATTTAAGGCTGCATAACCAAATTGAGATGGGGCTGGTAGCATTTGCTATCTGCATCCTTGGTTTATTTCAGATAATGTAATATTCTTTATTAACAAAATTGTTGCCTGAATGTATGTTACCCTGGCCTTGGAAGCACAAATCTAAGTATAAATTAAGAGTTGTAAATTCAAATACTTTCAGTGCTTAAGTAAGAAACAGTAAGTGAGTGAAGAAGGCTGGGTATAATATAAAAGGGAATGGTGGAGACTATGGCAAACTAGAGACCATGGGCCCCATCTAAGCTGGGCAGTGAACTCTGGATTTTGCCATGAAGGAAAAATGACCCAGTGTAATGATAGCTTTCAGATAGCTTTCAGTTTTACAGAAGCTGGCCAAAATTAAGATGTTTTGGTAAAGCATTCTGACCTTAAATACCATGGGTTGGATGTAGTCTGCAGGCTATGTATTTGGAACCTCTGCTCTGAAATGTCCAGAAAGACACTACTAGTCTAGGGTTTCATATAAACAAACAGGACCAGTTCCACCCTATAATTTATATGGTTAGAATGGACAATGTGACTTACCAGGTAAGGGATAAAGAAACAGACGAAGCTCTGGTAGAATGCATCCACTATGGAAATCCAGAAAGTCAACAGGTTATAGCACTGTCATGAAAGAACATATCAAAAGTTACCACTGTTAAAGCAAGCTTCTGTCTTTGCAAGCAACTTTCTCGTGCATAGGTGGGGCAAATAATATGGCACTTACAAAGCTAGTTATCCTAGAGGCAGTGGAATGGAACAATTAAGAGTATGAACCTGGGGGTGACAGACCAGTTCAAGTCCCAACTCTGTCTCTTTGTGATCTTGTGCATCACTAAACTGCCTTGAGGGCTGGTTCTTTTTCCATAAAAAGTGGTTAACAACAACAACTGTTCCTTGGGTTTTCAGAGGTCTCAATGCAATTGTGCTTTAGTATCTAGTAAATGCTCAGTTATTAATGATTACTATTCATTAGCACCTTACTAGTTCTAATACAGACTTGGTAAGTTTAGAGATTCTAAGGTTTCTGAGTAGCATCTGAAAGGGAGCTTTCATCACAGTCCAGGATCACAGGTTCTCAAGAGAGAATCCTCATTTTGTGCTTCACTCTTCCTGCCTCCCCTGGGATGAGTGAAACCATTTACAGTTTATGTTTTTTGCTACATTAATTTATTTTAATGTTAGATACTTAAGGAATATATATTATACAGCCAGCATGCCTAGGAGAAGGGGGAAGTGAGAAGGGGAAAGTGAGATGTACATGTGTCCTCTCTGGGTTAGGACTGGGCTTGGTTCTGTCCACAAAATATGACCAGCTCTTAAATACCACATCTTTCTTTGCCCTCCTTCCCAGGGGCAAAGGCAGCCTCATGACATTTTGATGTTCCTTTTCCCAGAGCTCCTCCCTCAAGGCAGCCAGGCTCCCTCACCTCCATCCAACCTCCTGAGTGCATCTGTGCTCGTCTGGCCCCAGGTCATCCACGGTGTCAGCATGGTCTCTTGGTGACACCTAAGAAACCATCCTGATGGTGGCCTTGTACTTGATACCAGCGTTTCTAGATTGTATATGATTTTGAGTTCTGAGTTTTGCCTTCCCTGACGTGAGGTAAAAGCCCTCATTTATGAATGCCTCACTCAGTGATGAGTTCCAGGGGTTCCCAAACTGAACCTTGGGGTTCTGGCAAAGGCCCGGAGAGAGGGACTGGCTAAGGGGATGTGATCTTTCTACATGTCCTATCTTCTTCAACTGGGGCAGTCCCATATTAATGTATAATTAAATTAAGAAGTAACTAAAAAGAAAGATGCCCTGGTCTGGTCCTCTGGCCCATCACCCTTAATAGCAAATGAGAACTAGGCTGGGAAAGGGGAGTGGAATTACATAGGGAGGTAAGCGGCACAGTGTGGCTACCAGGATGCAGGAGTCCCCATGCCCAGCTCAGTGCTTTTTCTCTCACCCCTCCAGGGAGGAGTCTGAGGTCAGGGAGAAGCTGAGACCACCTCCCTCCGCCTGCTGAGCCCCTCACCTCGGAGTTCTGGCCGCTCTTGTATAGCTCAGGCAATGCCAGGAGTGTTTCTGCAGAGATGTCTTTATCGAGGATTCCGAAGACAAGAGGAGGTAAGGAGGTGAAGAAGAGGTTGAAGAATATCATCTGCCAGTAGTCGATCATGGTGGAGCCGGAGAAACCACAGAAGAACTGGTACCAGAAGAGCAGGTTGACGTAGCACTGCGGGCAGAGGGAGCGGCCTCATGAGTGAGGACCCAGGGGCAGCTGGCCATCACCTGCTGCTTAGGAGCCTTGGACAAGCCCCTACGCCGACCTGGAGCTTCATCTTCCTCCCTATTGACACGCAGAGTTGTGTAAGGACTGGAGAGAACCCTAATCCTTAGAGCAGCAGCTGCTAATACTACTACTATGAATGTTCTCAGGACCTCAGGGAAAGTCCACCAGCTTGTTAAAGTAAGTGTACTGTGGTGGTTAAGAGCACAGGTTTTGGAAGAAGTTAGGACGGCTTTCGAGTCCCCAGTTCTGACCCTTACTAGCTGTGTGAGCTTCGGCGAATTGCTTAACCATTCTCAACATCATCTTGCCATCTTTCAAATGGTAAGAGTAACACCTAGCCTCTGGCTCATGATACTGAAAAGCAGTCGTTACTGTTAGCAGTGTGCTAAGAGAAAGGGGTAGCTTTGAGGCGACGATGACAGAAAAACCAGACTGTGGGCAGGGAGCTGGAGAGAAGAGGAACTCAGGGGAAGGTTTTGCTCACAATACTTTCCTAGTAGTTGTGCAAGTCAAGAGCATGAACAAGAATCTTCCACCTCAATCTGCTTTATGCTTTCGAAAGCTGTTTCCCACCTGAGACCTCCCAACTTAGATGGGCTGGGTCACTCTTACTGTCTACCATCTTGTGATGTGTTTTGGGACTTGACCGAAGTCACTTTAAGCAGCTGGTCCTGGAGTTAGTACTAGAACTTCTCAGCTCTGTGCGGCTAGACACAGAGGGGTGCAGGGGATCGTAAGAAATGATTCAGCAAGTTTGTGTTCAAGCTACAATTTTCATTCTCTAACTGCTGGGCTGGTATTATGAAGAGGCTATTTATTATAAGATGAACATGTTATTATTGTTGTAACACCAATAATTATTATTTGAGCTTCTATTTGTTCCAGGAGTGTGATGTCTATTGTCCATCAATTAATGTATTATAATAGTAATCTTAAAAGTTTGTTGGGATAAATTACATATTATTGCTAATGGAATAATAGTATATTTGTTATATTAACATGTTATATCTAAAAATTTAATTATCTACTATAATAATATTAGCCCCACTCTACAACTGAGGAGTCTAAGGCTCTATGATAATTACCTCTTGCCCCAGTTGAGAGCTAGAAATGGTACAACCAGCATTTAAGTTTTCAAAGCTCTATCTTGGTCTTATTTTTGGATTATGCAATAACAATGCTGATTGGAAAAATGTTTTACCAGCCCAGGAGATCCATCCTTTGGCTTTTCTGCCCAGATGACTAGTGGGACGTTTCCTGGCTCTGAGAGCCACCGTGGAGCTCTGAGCTATCCTGGGCCTTGTATCTCTCTGCTGGGACGCCAGCCCCTCCATTGGCGCTTTGGGGCTTCAGCTCACCTCCTCCCACTACAGTCCTGTGATGCTGTGAGGGTTTTCTCCTACAAGTTTTGGTGAAGTTATTTCTGAGCAGGGGAGATTTATGAGGGAGAGGGCTTGATCTTTTTACTGAGGTCCAAGGTTTGAAGTACACGACAGGCTGACTTTGAGTCCCTAAGTGACATCAGCCACTTGCCATGGTGGGTTTAAGGAACTGAGGGACTAAAGCCTCCGTGAGACCAGTGTTCAGCAGCTGTACGAGGGGTTCACTTCTCCGGGTTCTGTCTTCCTGCCTTGCTTCTCTCTCCCCAACTAGATAGACTGTAACTCTTACCTCCATTTATACAGAGGCAGTGGACTGGCTCAGGTGGTGTAAGCGGCACACCAAAGACCCTGGCCGGCTTGGGCTGGAACTGTGAGTCAGAGCTGTAGAATCCTAGGGTGCCAGAGCTGCAGGTGACGCCGTCTCACAGGTGAGGCCGATAGTAGCAACAAGAGCGGTAATAATAGCAACTGAGACTCATGAAATACTTACTGTGCTCCAAGCTCTGTTGTGAGCCATTCAGTCCGCCGGACAGCCCTACAAGGCAGTCATTACTATCCTCATTTTAAGGCTGAGAGAGGTCAAGTCATGTGGTTCAAACCCAGGTATTCTGGTTTCACAGTCCACTAAGAATGCAGATTCTGAGATGGTAGGCCTGGGGTGCAGTCTGAGGATTCCCATTTCTAACTAGCATTGAGCTGCTCCAGAGCCACATTTTGAGGAGCGAGATCTGTTGAGACCAGGAGGTGACAGACTACATCCTGCAGGATGAATCCAGCTGTCAATCAGGTTTCACGGGGACACAGCCACATTGATTCAGTTACACATTTTTTGTAGCTGCTCTGAAGTCACTGCAGTGAGTTAAGTAGGTCTGGCAGAGGCTGTATGGCCCACAAAGCTGAAAATATTTATTATCTGGCTCTTTGCAGAATTGGCTTACTGAGCCTTGATTTACACCATCAGTCTTGGGAGGGCACGGACCCTGTCTGTCTAGATCTCTGCTCTATAACCAGTGTGGGATAATGTTCCTGACACAGAAGATGTTCCATAGGGACTTGAATAGATGAAGTATCCTGGAGTTTTAACACTAAAGAGTGTTTCTTCTTCCACAGGCCCTGTTAGGACCTCGGTGCTGCTTCCCCTGCTTGGCTGACATCTCTGCCCTGCAGGAGGGGTGCACAGAATGCAGGGATGGTATCGCTGAGATCAGGAGCCTGCTTTTCCTCCCAAGAAGCTACAGGGCAATAATTAATTCATTGTTCAAATTTCAGCGCAGGCAGGGTTTTAATCCCCTTTGAAATTAGTTTCGGATGTGGAAGTCATAGTTCTCCACCCTCTAATTGCAATGGGAGATAATACAGCACCAGGATTGCAATTTCAAGCATGGTATCAGGCTGGAAATAAATATCATTTAAGTTTTGAAAGCATGGCTGGCTGGAAACGTTTCCTTTTCTATTTCACAAATTTAATGCACAGAAGAGGTTGTGCTTATTCAAAAGAATGATTTCTTTGGAGGCAAGGAAAAAATTAAACAGGGCATTTTGAATTCTAAATAAAAAGTCTTTCATGCTCAGAGTGAGTTTCAAGTTAAATAGAGTGACTTGTTTGTGTAGACTTGCTGAAATAATATTACCATCCAGTTTACCAAATTTACATTATTTTTTGTCGTGCTGTTTACTTACACATGCATTGAACTTTGCACAAAAATACTTACTCCTGAGCCAGGGTAACTGTGACAGGGGAGAGGAGGACTGGGCGAATGGAACAAGAGGAAGAAAATTCCATTTTATAGCTGCTGCTTGAATAATGTGTTTCTCTTCCATCACCTGGTCTTAACCTTCCCTTTTTACTAATGCAAACAGGCATCAGGTTCTATTTGCAGACTCTTGGATATTATTCAAAGGTCCTTGAACTAGATAATGAAATACTCAGGCCCTGTTCCCTCCCTTAGTACAGCAAGGGTATGGCTTCTTCCTATACCTGTTGTTGAGGGCTTTCCAAACCAGAGCCTCTGACAGTTTTAATACCTCAGTTGGTGTGTGCCTGTTTGGGGCTCTTAGCAATAAGATAGAAATGAATATTAGTGCTTTCCAGAACTCTGACACTAAAGCCTCTTGCTAATACATTGAGGGAGAGAGTTATAATCTTGCCGTATTATTGATGAGGCAACCAAGGCTCAGAGAGGTTAAGTGACTAGTTCAAGTTCACACAGCAAGCTAGAGTCAAGCAAGAGGAAAACCTGAGCTATCTCCCCACTGGGAAGGCTGAAGGGATATGCAGGGTCTCAGAAGGAAGCTAGGGACTCCTGTCCTAAACCTTTACTCTCCTAAGGGGTGGGATATGGCTTGTGCATTGGGGTGGCTCTATCTGGGGAGGAAAGCAAGATACAAGTCCAGCTAGTTATTCTTCAAATCCACTTTGCAGTCAGAAAAGCAATCTTTTTTATGGAACCCCTCTAAGAATAATGACCCTGTGGCAATAATAAAAAATAGCGGCTAACTTTATAGGGTGGCTACTACATATCAGCCATTTTACATACACGTTCCCATTGAAGCCCCATAGCAAATACTTGAGAAAGGTATTATTACCATCCCCTCTTACAGGTGGTGAAAGTGAGGTCACATGTAGGTCACATGTAGGCCATTGCTACATGTAGGAGCCTCGATTGAACCAGTTGGGTCTGACTGCAGAGTCCATGCTTACAGCTACTCATGCTGCCTACTGTGTGCTCAGGGCTTTCCATGCGGTGTTGCCAGTCCTCACGGTGACTTCACTGAGGAGGCCCCTTTTATCAGAGATGAAACTGAGGCCCAGAGAAGTGAGTGGTCTTACCCAAGGTCACAGAGCTAATAAGGAGCAGTTTTAGGATTTAAATCCAGGTCGGCCTCATTCCTTTATGCCGAGATGCTGCGTCTAGCAGTGTGAGGAGAGCTGGTCGCCCCACAAGGACTCCCAAGGCCTCGGGGGGAGGTTGCTGTAGGGACACTCACCACATTTTTGTAGAAGTAGTACACCGCCATCCTGGCCAGGCGCGAGTAACACCAGTGGCCGTGCACGAGCAGCAGCTTCTTGAGGTGCCTGAAGCGGGAGATGGCGAAGTCGCTGGACATGACGGCCTGGGAGGGCAGAGCAGGCACGAGAGCTTCCTTCCATGGCTGCCGCGCACCCTCGGGGGTGGGCTCTGCTCTGGGCCCGCAGCTGGCCGGGTCTGAAAGACCCCTTGTCACTAGGAGGCACCCTTGGGTGGCTCTTTGGACCCTGACACCCCGCCCCCTCTTCTGAGAAATCCAAATCTCACTAGAATCTGAAGAGACCAGTGGTCCTGTCTGGCCCTTCACCTCCTTCCAGTTTTCCAACAAGCATTTCCTGTGGCCTGGTATGTGTCAGGTGCTGGGGTGTGGTGGGTACCCGGCATCCTGAGTAGGGGTCTCCACGCAAGTGAGCCTCAGGCCTCTGAACACCTGTGGCCACCTCCCTGCGCAGGCCATTCTCTCCACTCTCAGACGGAGCCAGTGGCTGGACAGCTCTTCTTTTACATGCAGCTTAAATGCCCGTGGGATTGCTCAGAACAAGACTCAGCTCATAGTACTCTTTAAGAGTATGAGGTTTGGACCTGCCTTGCTGTAAATTCTGGTGTGAGTCTTGGTCGGGCTGTTTTAACCTTTCTTAGCCTCAATTTCCTCATCTGAAAACAGTGGAAAACAATCTATAACACAGGCTTGTGCTGAATAAATTAACTGGGATACTAAATGTGAAGGTGCTGAGTAGAATGCTGGTAAAGGGTAGATACTGTGAAGGTAACTGTTTTTTCAACCTCAACAACAGATTTAGGCAATGCCCAATGTCTGCACTGGAGGGCAGGATGCAGTTGTTAAAGGTTCAAAACCACAACGTGGGGTCTATTTTAATGGGAAACATTAGCAGCTCAAGTTAGTATGCTTGTTCCAAGCTGAATTGTGACTAAATTAGGTATAGTATTAAAGCATACCAAGCAATTTGTAGGTCAAGCTAGCCATCAAGACTAAAACAGCAATTGAAAATATTTTTCAAAGGTGCTTACATCTGTCACTGCTGAAGGACGACACTGCATCTTTGGATGTGGGTGGAGGTAATAGGGAGGAAGCATGGGGCTCAGAGGAAGGCTTGTCTCCCACGAATAGTCAGTAGTACTTGGTTTTACAATACAGTATTGCCAACTGCCTGTAGAAAACCACATGCTCTTCAGTTTCCTGCTCTATTCTGAACAACTGGGCAGTAGTGTTGGGCTGACGGCGGTTACGAACAGGCATGGGAGTTCCCTGACTTTCAGATGGTAGTTCTGCAAAGCTCTCAGGGAACGGTTCCTCCAACACTGCAGGGAATTCCTGAACTTTCCGTTAAGGATAAAAGAGTTAAGGAAGAAGCAAGAAGAGTTGAAGGGGACAATACCTGCATGCCTTCCTGTCCAGATATTCCAACTCCAATATCAGCAGCTTGAATCATGCTCACGTCATTTGCTCCATCTCCTGAAAGAAGAGAGGTCATAAGGTGTCTTTATTTCTGGCCCAGTTGCTGTGTGACAGGTTTTATTTGAGTGCCTCTAGAGTGTCTCCATTTGTACAGAATCGAATGTTTTAAACATTGCTTTGAGTAGACCTATAGGAAAAGTCATTGCTACAGTATTTGGCCTGAGAGATATCCTTCTTTGGACAAGAATCCTACTTTTTCTTTATCATGAAACAAATACTTACTGCATTTTTTTTTCTAGGCATCATGTTAACTATTGGGAATACAATGGCAAGTAAGTGAGACTTGGGTCCTGCTCTACAGTGTACAAAAAAAGGCCTTCACAAATGCCACAGTGGGCTTCCCTGATGAGCAAATGGGGATTTTGAGCAACGTATGGACTCGGTAAGGGTAATCCAGTTAATGAAGGAGCCCAGGAGAACTGGAATTAAGATATTGCTGATTCTAGGGCCAGTATACCTTTCCTAATGCAGTATAATTTAAAATACTGACCATAACTGCAATGTTTGGACAGCTAAATCATCAGGTTGTCAGTGGTGTGCAAGCACGGGGACAGCCTTCATTTTTGTTTCTGAATACAGAAAAATGGGATCAACTAGTTTTTTTGGTTAAGGTACATTTTGTTACATTGAGTTCCTAATCAGTGAGCTAAGTTTCAAGAAATTTGAGGTTTAGAAATACACATATACACAACCTCATTTTATATCAGCACTGTCAAATTGATTTTTCTGTGAGGAAGGACATGTCCTTTATCTTAACTGTCAAATATGGAAATCACTAGCCACATGTGGCTATTGAAATGTGACTGGGGAAATTCTGTTTAATTTTAATTAATTTGAAATTAAATAGCCACATACAGCTAAGTGGCAACCACTTTGGACAATGCAGTTCTGTACAGGGAGGCCTCTTCCCAAGCCTCGCTTTTCTCAGTGCTTTATCTTTCAGACTAGAGTTTAGCAAACTTATTCTGTAAAGGGCTAGATAGTAAATATTTTAGGCTTTGTGGGCCAAGAAGCAAAACTGAACAACTGTTCTTGCTGAGAGGGAATAGTCTTCTACACATTTAACATTTAAAAACACAAAACCATCCTTAGCATCCCTGTGGAAACATGCAGTGGGATGGATTCAGCTTATAGGCCATGGTCTGCGGACTGTGTTGCCCTCATGCTCCTCCTGGCCCTGCCTCTTTTTCCAGTAGGTTCCCATAATAGTCTGTAGTTAATATTATATTAGAAATCACAGAGAATATGGAATCAGGGGAGCGAATTTTCTTTCCCTAATTATTTGGCAACAAATTTTATTGAAGTCAAAAATTTTGTCATTGTTAAGTACCACTATTCTTAGGATGATTATTTTTTTCTTGGTAGCACAGCAGTGCCAAATTTTAATCTTCCCCATGGCAGAACAATTCTATTCTTTAACCTCTTAGCAAACCAGTGGACATAGAGGTGTGGAATCGTGCTATTCTTGTCTTGCTTGTTTTGTTTTTGCTGCTGTGTTGTGAAGTCAATCTCTTACCTTAGGGAATCAGTCCTGGGCTATTGCCTTGTGTTTGTTGGAAGTTTTGAAAAGGACAATTCAGGGAATAAAATTATGATGCTGCTTTGCTAAAGTTCCTCTTCCTGTATTTTTTCTGCCCACTGCCTCTGTTTTTGTTTGCTTGTTTTGAACTGATTTTACCTGAAGACCAGGAGAAAAAACAATGTGTAGTTGTCTTCTTACTTGAAATGCCAGGAAACAAACTCTATTTCCATGTGTGTGGAGGAGGAAGAGGACCTGGAACCATCTAAGAAATGTCCCTAAATGAAGGCAATATTTACTATGAGTTTGGTATGTGCTGGGCACAGGATGAAATGGTGAATAAGAGTCAGACTGTCTCTCAACTCAAGGAACTTGTGGTCTGCAGAGCAGGCCAGCATAGAAAGCATAACAGTGCTTTGGAGGGACGAGGGCTGTGTGCTGTGGAAGCTCCCAGAGGAAAGGAAGATTGGGTAGGAGTGGAAGGATGAATGCTTTATGGGGGAAACAGCTGTGCAAAGGCCTGGAAGTGAGAGAGACAAGACAAGGCTCGTGCACTTTCATCTGGTTGGAACAGGAATGCTGAGACTGGAGAGAGAAGCTGGCTGTGGGGAGAGATGGCTAGAGGGTTAATGGAGACCAGATCATGGAGATTCTTGTAAATCAGGTTTGGTTGTTCCTAGAAGGTTTGTAGTAAGTACAGTTTTTATTTCTCTGCCTCAGTCATAATTCAAGTTTAGTTTCCTATGAGGAATTCTTCATCAACTAACAAGCCAACATTTATTGATGGTATGCTTTGGGCAGGGCCTTGTAGTCAGAAATTAACATAACATTAAATATGGGACAGGCCCAACTTTTAAAATCTCCCTGTGAGCCATCAACTCGCAGCAGATTATCAAATTCACAAAAACATGAGGTTCATAGTATTGTACCATGTGTTAAGTATCACAAGGGAGATGGTCTGCCTCTCAGAACTGAATTAGCCTGAGTGTATATTATTAAGTCAACTGAATATTCTGAATTTCAGGCCCCTTTTGGCTCTGACTTCCATTTAAGTCCTGATTTTTTCGTAGCTGACCTACTACTCCTGAGAATTCGATTCACTCTCCCACTCTACTTAGCTTCTGCTTTATCTGTTGGCTGCCACATCTTGACTGTCACTTTGAAGTGGCTTCCTCTAAGACAATGAATGACCCCCAGCTTCAGCATTTCAACTTTGATACTTGCCCCACCAGCTCTAGTTCAGGCCTGTTGTCAGATCAGCCTTGCCAAAGTGCCACCCACATCTCAGCATGACGGGTACCTATGGAAAGGGTCATGACGCTCAGCTTGTCTCGCACCAGCTTGACTATCATGCTTTTCTGGAGGGGGGTGGAGCGGCAGCATAGGACAGACTGGCAGTACTGAGTCAACTCCAGAAATTTCTTCTCCAGCTTTCCCTGGAAGATGGCACTCAGCGTCTTCCCATCGATGACCAATCCAACTTCTGGAGCTGCAGCTCCTGAGGCGGGAGGTGTTGTCTTAAAAGGTAGATGGAACCCAAAGAGCTTGTGGTCTGGCTTCTGTGGTCCATGAAATTGCTTTACTTCTTCCAATGCACTGTTGAGGGTGGATTCACAGGTTTCCTATAGAGACAGAATAATAAATAAGAGTATTTAGTAGGCAACACTGGAAATGTAGGTTAGAAATCTTATTTCATCCTTTAGTAAAATAATTATAAAACTCTACCACTATATAGACTACCAAGGAATCATTCTCCAAGCTTTACATTTCTCTACAGTATTTCAAGTAGCCCCAAACCAATATTAATTTGGGATCAAATAAATGGCCAGAATAGGAGAGACTCCTTGGAAAGGGGAACAGAAATAGCTCAGCAAGATGGGGACTGATATAGGGATGGTATAAGATAACACTAACAGGATGGTAAATAATGACAGCATGTCATGTCTCAAAAGCCATTTCAGTGCTTTGATCCTCCAAACATCCCTGTGCCATAGGTAAGGTGAGTATTACCTATTAGCTTAGAGATGAGGAGACTGGAACAAATCCTTAGTAACTTGCCAAGGTCATCCAGCTTCGTATGGGAGGCAGATCACTACTACTTGAATTGTGGCTGCTTAGTTGAAAAAAATACATTGACTGCATGTTTATCCATTGGTGTGAATGTGTTGGTCATATTGGTTACTACTAACATGGCTATGAAAGTCTTACTTTCTTATGTTTACCTTGAAACCGTATTCTTTACTGATGTTTACCTTGAAACTGTACAGAAGTTATTTCCTTATATCATTTCTCTTCTCCATTACTTTTGCTTATATTGAAGATAAAGTCAGATTTTGGTCCTAAATATCACTTTTACATAAAAGTAGTGAAAAGCTGTGGTGGTCAACTATATTACCCATTTTATTACCATTTTTTTGTTCACATGGTCTTTATTTAGCAGTGTTCTTTTATCCATGGCAAGGGAAGATACTTTTGCATTTACTGTAGTGCTCAAAAATTCATCTAAAATAACTTAAAAATGCTCAGAGTCAATTTAAATAAAATTATTAAATAAACATACAGGTAATATGTGGATTTAGGTAAAAATTGAGAAGGTTGTTCTGAAATGACAGATCTATGAACCATGGATCTAGAAGCTTCTGAGAATTTTGGAAGAATTTCTTCTGGCATATGTAGAACTGCAGTTCATTATTCCAGAATCCTCCTTTAGGGAACTGAGTGCTGCAAGCAACAGGGTGTGCACAGAAAGTGGAGGGGCCCCAAGAAGTAGTTCCAAGAGTGGGTTGTTATACATACCTGAGATTTTTATTTTGGGAGGAGATCAAGAGAGTCCTTGCTGGAAGTTGGGGCTGGCACAAATTATATAAATTCCTCTAATATATGATTGTAGCAAGTCATTGGATTTATAAGCTTCAAAGTAAAATCTCTGAATTTACTTATTTCAAATTTTCCATGTAAAAATCACAGCAGTTCCCATTCATTTAACATTTAGCGTGCATCAGGTAGGGTAGGCAGCCTCTAAAATGGTTCTCAGTGTACCTTTGGTATTCATGCCTGAGTGTAAGCTTTCCCCAGGAGTGTGGGTGACACCTAGCGACTCCTTTCTAAAGGAGGGAGTTCTGCAAAAGTGGTGGGATGTCACTTCCAAGATGAGCTTATAAAAAGACTGTGGCTTCCAATTTAACACTCTTCCCTTTCTCTTGGATGGTCTGCTCTGGGGGAAACCAGCTGTACTGTGAAGCAGTTCTGTGGGGAGGCCCCCATGGTGGGGAACTGAGGCCTGCTTACAGCCATGTCCATGAACTTGGAAGCAGGCCTCCTCTCCACAGCAAACCCAACCAGCTGAGCTTTCGGATGAGCCTGCAGCCCTGACTGATAGCTTGACTGCAACCTCCAGAGAGACCTCAAACCAGAGGTACCCAGCTAAGCTGTTCGTGGATGCCTAACCCACAGAGACTGTGGGATAATACAGGTCTGTTGTTTTCAGCCACTCAGGTTTGGGGCAATTTGTTAACAATTACAAATGCTGTGCTAATAAGTAGTCTTCTTCATGACCTTATTTAATCCTCCCAATAGTCTCTGAAATAAATCTATTTAATCCCTATATTACAGATGAGGAGAATGTAATTCAGACAGGGATGGTATCTGTATCACATTAAGCCTTCAGGATATGTTAGTAACAACAATAATCATTGTTGTAAGTAGTTCCTATCTAATACTGTAGTCTCTTCTACAATTCCTTGACAGATCAACACTTCCGGTCGCGGGTAAGTAATTCCCTCATCTTATGGATGAGAACCATAAGGTCTAGATAGGGCCCGTAACTTGCTTTTAGCCTTAAGGCACATAACAAAGAAACAGCAGCCCTAAATCAGTTTATAATGAATTAGGCAGACTAAAACCCTTGGATAAAGTATTCACTGAATACATAATTACACTAAACTGAGGTCTTAAATAAATCAGATTTAGAATGGATTTCCTCAGTTTCTGGCTTAACATCATCTATACACCCACCACTTTTTCCCAGGTAAGGGGATGAGAAAAACTAATCTTACAGGTGTAGTGGGCCCAGGGAGTGGGCAGGACCCAACATTCAGGCACCATCATGGAGGGTCCCAGACAGCTTCAATGGGTTGACAGTGACGGAACTAAGCATAGAATGTGTCCCACTGTCCCTTAGGAACTTTAGCTAATTAATCAACAAATACCTACATGAATGCATTGCTTGTAATAGAACCACAGAAGCCCACTCCATCCCCTCAGGCTGGCTGGCTTACTCAGGTTTGCTGATATCCTCCTTCTGGAATCACCTGGAGTGAAATGATCATTGCAAACAATTTCCACTGCAAGCGGGGCAGGCAGACATCAACACTATTATGGAGACCAAGCACTCGAGCAAGCTGCAAATTACTTCCCTAAGTATAATATTAACACCAAAGACTTCCCCAAGATTATTTTCATTTTGAAAATTCATTGGGGTTTTATTTAATCATAGCATAATCTGTGTACCTGACAAGAAAGTAAATGGTTTTTCCAATTCATCTAAAGAGCCGCAAGCATTTTTCATAATCTATACTACCTTTTCTTTTTTAAAAAATCGTGTGTGTAGATTCTTCATGGAATAAAAACCAAATTTTATTCTCTAAAATTTCTATTCTGGGTCCAGGTCAGTCTCAGGTAAGACTGAAAGAGAGAGTTCAGCAGCCTGCCTGACTCCTCTTCCCTTGTCCTTCCCCTTTCCCGTCTTCCTCTCTCTTCTCCATCCTTCCCATGGTACGCCCCAATCTCCAGGCGCCCTCCACCTGCCACCCCCTGCAATGCGGTGTTTTTCCTGCTTCCTTTTTGTAGGAGCATACCTCTCAACACCTACTTCCATATTCATCAGCCACTAAAATAGTGGGACTTTCCTTTCTGCACTTTGCAATGTGAAAATAGACTTTTTTCTCCTAAGTGTAAAATTATATTATAACTGAATATGCTCCTTGAGATTCTGTCTCAAATCTCATTCCGCACCACCCACAACTTATTCAGATTGAAAACTGCACGTTTCAGGACTTGGCTTATCTCTTTCTCTTCCATACCATCAAAACATACTGGTATCATTCCCTTCAGGTTTCATTTGGTGCAAACCAGTTTGGCATAAAAATTGGAGCTGAAAATTTAAATTCAGAATAATTTCAGTTTAACTGGGGCTTTTTCAAGAAATGAGCTAACCCAAAATACAAGAAACTAATAGTTAAGGTCCTGTGAGCAGAGTGTAGTGTGATGCAATTCGTGTTGGCCTGGCAGGAGAACATTGGTCTAGACTTAGTTCTGTATCTGTAACTGCCAGGGTGACCCCGGGCAGGTGAATTAACCCCATGTGGTCTTTAGTTTCTTCATCTGTAAAAAGGAGAGATTGTGTCAACAGTGGAATTTGGGAGATCCAAACTTTCTAAGACACACTACTAGATATAAATAGACTGGTCAACCACGTGTGGGGATGAGTGGGAAGATGTTGGAACAGATGACTTCTAGGATCCTGTGAGCTTCAAGTGATGTTTTGGGGTAGGGCTCTTTCTGGGCAAACCCAGATTTCACCCAGAGGTGTGTCTCCTGTTGGTCTTAGGGGCTGCTCTTCATTTGGACATCTGGTCCTCACTTTGGCCTCACCTGATTTTCTGTGTTAATGGAATAAACAGTGCCTGTCTGATCTAGCAGTCTGCAGGAATAGGCGATGTTGACCGCTGTCTCCTGCTTATCTCCAGTCAAGACCCAGAGTTGGATCCCAGCCTCCCGCAGAGCAGAGATTGTGTCTGGAACTCCTTCCTGCAGCCGGTCTTCGATCCCAGTAGCTCCTGGAGAGATCAAACACACCAGAGTTCACATTTATAGTGAAAAAAATAGCTGCTTAATTTCCCCAAAGCCTTGTCAAGCTGGACAATGATTATTAAAATGTCTTCCATGTTCAAGGCTATGCTTAGCACCCAGAATATGACAGTGAAATAGACAGAGCTGATCCCTACCCTCTTGGAGTTCAGAGCCCTGATGAATAAGGATTTTTAACTGAGCTCTATGAGGACAGAAGCCAAGGGTGCCTTGGGAACATATACCAGGAGACCCAAACTTCATCTGGAAGGTCAGGGAAAGGCTTGGTGAAGAAGTACCATTTAAGCTCAGACCTGGAAGGTAAAGCAAGAAGTGGTGAAGGAGAATTCCAGGTAGTGGGATCAGCATGTACAAAGGCCCAGAGGTCAGAGTAGAAGAAAGGGAGTCAGAATGGGGTGAGAGAAGGCAGGGAAGGGAGGTAAGGCTGCTGGATCATGCAGAGCCTTGTCAGGGCATTAAAGGATTTGGAGTTACTTGGTAGCACAGAAAGCTATTAGAGGGAGTTAAGTTGTAGAGTGGGAGGATCAGTTCTGAGTTTTAAGAAGATCATTTTAGAGAACAGATTGATGATTGGAAGAAGAATGAGATTCAGGACTAACAGTTAAAGGCTGAGTTGATGGTGGCCTGGACCAGCCCAGAGGCAACAGTGGAGAAGAGCGGAGAGAAGTGGAGAGAGAAATCTTTGCTCTGCAACTGCTCAGAGGAGAATTAATTGACACTCACGTTTTGATAATACTCTCAGCAGGAATTAAACATGCACACTCCATAATTTTTGAATGATCTCAAACTCTGCACCAATCCTGATGAATAGATACCCAAATTCCGGATAGTTGCTAAGTCATTAAGCAAAAATAAATCTGCATTTAAATTGAGATTCACTTCCGATCACAGACTAATGACTAATCCATTTCACTCTGGGAGGAGCAAGGCAGTTCATTTCTTTTAATAATCCCGAGTGAGGATGGGTTGGCAAAGTAGGTACGCTGGATGTATATTGAAAAGATTTCATACTGGGGACCTAGTGTGAATGCAGTGCAGCTTTTCAAAGGCATGGCAGTTTCTTGGTAGTCAGATGAAATCTCTTCCCAGCTACTGCCCTCTCCTTCCCAAGCCACCTTGAGGGAAGAGAAAACTTTCTACCCCGAAATGTGCCTGTTTTGCTTTTCAGGCCCAAATGCACAGGTAAAAAAAACCCGTAAAAAGTGACGGTTCAACTCTTATCTTTTCCCTCTGAGGGTTAGCCCGGAAGGTGAGACTGAAGATGATTTATATTACAGAGCGGCAGAGTGGAGGAGCGAGGAGGAAAAACACATTTATTTGTGTGAAAGAGAAAATGAAACAGGAAGGTTGTGGAAGCCTTTCACAGCCAAAGAGGCAGACAGGTCCTGACAAGTGTGTCAGGACCAGCTGAGGAGCACTTCTCCCTGGCCAGATTAGAGTGCTCCCTGAAGCAAAAGGAGCCTCAGGGGGCGAGAAGGGGGCCAGGTGCCCTAATGGAGTGACAGGCCTGTGGCCCTGGGTAGTGAGTACAGCTGTCTGGCCCAGCTACTCTCTGGCACCCTTTAATGAGTTCTTGCGGCCAGGTTCCAGCTTTCAAGGGGGCTGTGGAGGCAACCGCCACAGGCCCTGAAACACCTGCAGTTAGAACACAGGAACCCTACAGCCGGAGGAGGCAGGGAGCAAGACTGCCCCTCCCTCTGCTTGCTACCCATCCTTCCAAATCTTGCTGCAGCCTTTTATGTAAAGGTGCCCCAGTCTCTTTACAGGAACTCTGGGTCTTTCCCCTTGCATCCTTGCCTGGGAGCTCGGAGGGTATGCTGTATCCAGAAGAGAAGCTAAGGCTCAGAGTGGTGCACAGAGCTTTCTCACCTGCAGCCCTTCAGTCGGGCCCTCCCCCTGCCTGGAACACTCTCCCGCTTTGCTGACCAGCTCCTCTCCTGTGCTCAGGTCTGCCTGCCTGCTCTGTCCTTGGCCCCAGGCTAGGTTGGCACACCTTGTACTTTGTGCTTCCATCCTACCAGGTACATCTTCCAGCCCAGCCCCATCATGCTCTGTTGAAATTAGTTGTCTAATTATCCAGTTTTCTTTCTAGATTCTGAGTTCTGGGGGTAGCAGGGTGCTGCGCCTGTGGCTTTTGTTCCTTTTACAGCCCCAATGCTACTAGGTGCTACTTGGCACCTAGTAGGTGCTCAATGCTCAATAAACACTTGAATGAATGGAGGGGGAGCAACCAAGCTCCTAGGCTCCATCCAGCAGGGAGTGTAGGAATGTTCCTGGGCATCTCAGGAAGCTGCGCGTGGAGACTGTGTGGAAGATGGGCACAGCCATTTGTGCCAGATGTCTAGAAGGGCACCCCAGGGAAGGCTCCTAATTGAGACACATTTGTAGCAGTGTCAGCATCAGGGATAAGAACTCCCTATCCTGCTCACAGCATTCCTTTTCTTCATTTAACAGTGACTTATTTTTAGCTACCGAGTAAGGTGAGTTGATTCTCCAGATGCTGTGCCGTCTGCATTAGAAGCTCATCTCGGTTCTCGAGGGATGCCTCAGCCTCACGCCAGAAACCGGCCCATCGCTGGAAGTTCTCTTCACTTATGACCTATGGGATAGGAAGCGGCCAGTTCAAAACTCTGGGTGAACTCCACCCCTTCCCAAGTGCTGGGCCTCCTGTCTGAGGTTTACAACACACTTAGAGGGGGCTTTCTCCTTCATGACTTTTTTTTAAAGCATGAACCAATAAAGAATTGACCCTCAAGTTCCATTATCATCAAATATCTGTGAGCCCCTGCTTATGCCCTGGGCACTGGAGATAACACAGTTCTCAAGACAGACAAGATCCCTGTGTGCTGGGCTTTGTGCTAGTAGAGGGCAAGAGACATGAACCCAGGTAAATAATTTAAAGCAACAGATTGTTTTAAGGAGTTCTACATGGAAAGTAAAGAAGGTGATATGACAAGAGTGTGGCTGGGTAGGAGGATAACTGTGGGAAGGGGCTATTATTTCATTTATATCTTCAGGTTTCTTAGACAGGGTGACATGCCAGTTGAGATCCAATGATGAGAAGTGTTCAGTCAGGGGAAGGGTGACTGCAGAGGCCATGAAACAGCAATGAACTTGGATTTCTTTCCATCCCTTGAACACATCCGTAGGCTAAAGGATGAAGAGCCAGGTAGAGAGGCAGCATCAGTGAGGCTGGAAAGGTAAGCAGCAGCCAGATCTTGCACAGCCTCATAGGCTGCTCCTCCAGTTATTGGAGGTACCCAGAAGCTGGACGAATCCAACAGGAGGGCATATCTTCCTCCCTTAGAGTCCCATAGCACTGTGAGATCCCTCTGTTGGCATTACTCACATCCTGTCTCTTAATAGCAATGAATGATTCCTTTGTTCAGGCATCAAATATCCCTTGCTTTTCCCTCTGCACCGGGGCACTATAGGGAAGATCAAGGGGAAACATGTAGGCCTTTTGTCCTTGAGGAATTCAAGTCTAATTAGAGGAGGCAAAAAAGGCATAAATAATTCCAATGGAAAATAGAAGGTGATAAGGGTATAATTACAATTTATAGGGTAGTAAGCTCTTGTCACTCTCCCAGGCACCTTACATGTGTTACTTTAGAGATGATGAGCTCCGGTGATTTATAGAAGAGAAAGCACTTTTAAGCATCTAGGAATGTGTGCCCATCTGAGCTCCCCTACATGATTCTAGGCGTCTCATCAGATGCCCCTGCTCTGGGGTTCATGTCCCTCTTTGCCTACCTCCCTTGCAGGGACCGCAAAGTCAAAGACCTGCAGGCTGTGAGGTAGATAAACTATATGATCTTATGCGGGCCAAGGGCAATATCCCAGGGACTATGACCAAGCAGGAATGCAGCAGAGCATATCCCTCATAAAGGGATCAGCTGCTACATGGCTCAAGCTATTTGCTGCCATTCAAGAATGGGAACCCAGTTTGCCAAATCTCCAAATTTTCAAGGAAACCAGTAATCTAGATTTTTATGTGATCACATAAAATCTCCCAAATTTCAAATCTAGGCAAATAATGCAAATTTTAAAAGGATACTTTGAAAGCAAAATTATAACATTATAAAATTATTTTATGAGTTGTAGGTTACAATTATAAATACAATGAAAAGCAAAAAAAAAAAAAAATGACAAAGCCACCTTAATATGGAATTTTGTCATTCAGATATATGCCCCAGGAAAGTGGTCAAAGTCATGTGTCTTTGTGGTGAGCCAAAATAGCTAATTTTGAAAATATTAAAACAATGAACATTAAGGGTCTTCTAAAAAGAAAGAGAAAAGACAGAATCAGGGTCGAGGCTTTTCAGCTACTAAGTGAGGGATTTGTCCTTACCTTCTTGGCGATGCACAGTGTTCGAAGGCCATCTCTTGCATACAAATCTAGATGCTTCTGGGTCCTGGCCTGGATTTTCCTCAACTCCTTTTCCACATCAGTGTCAGTTGCTGTCAAATAGTCATTGTTCCCCATGAGGTCACATACACATGCTTAGGGATCTTGTTTTCTAACGCTCTGGAATCTTTAAAGGAGGAATCCCCTTACAGCACACCCCAGGAACATGGAGGAGCTCTCCTGGAGGGCAGGATGCCCAGAAGTCCTTAAATTGTCTTCTCTCTTGTGTGTGATCATCAAAAGCTTGGTTGAGAGAAGTACTATTTAAGGAAGGTAGGTGGTCTAAGGTACTGTTTCCAAATACCTGTTTGTATCAGAATCACCTGGGAACTTAGATAATAGAGTTCCCCAGGTGTATCAGAATCAACTGGGAACTTAGATAATGAAGCCCTGCTGAATCAGGGGAGCAGAAGTCTGCATCTTTGTTACCTAAGGGGTTTTCCATGCAGTCAGTTTAGCTCCGGATGGTCAACTGTTTGCCAAGTCTTAGACATACTACCCATCACCTTTTCTGTCATCTACTTCAGTCCTAGTGTCAAGTTCGGGTCCTAAGATAGCACAGAGCTCAATCTCATTGCTAAGTTCTTCACCACATTGGGTTTGCTGAGTTAGGTTTTCTTTCTCTGAAAGAAATGGTCTTAGAAGAAGTATTTTTTGCATTTCCTATAAATCTAGTATGAAAAAATTTCATTGTGTTGCTCAAAGTCCCCTTTACAAAGTCCTACATAACATGTTTCTTTAAGAAGAAATTCATCTTTTTCTCTTGAAATTCCAGTACCTTTATCTGTCAGATAAAAAGTGTTTTTTGGCCTGGGTTGGTGGGTATGGGGCAGATTGGCGCCTCCACCACTTCCTTTGGCTAAGACATCACTCACATGCCTCATCAACCACTGCACTTTGCAAAGCTGAGCTTGGAAAAAGCTTCAGGATCCGTCTTTACCAGGGCTGGATTGAGGCCTTTAGAGACCTTGAATAGTAGACGGATTTTGCCCACCTCATCCATCCCTTAATTTAATGCAAAATTAAAAATACAATTTTTAACAGTAAAGTAAGTGTAAGGAAGTCCAACAAAGCTCTGATTTTTCCTGTGATGCTATTCTAAGGGTTTTTCGTGCCATATAAAAATCCTTTCAAGGAATATTTTCTGTTTTTTCAGCTGCTCCTGTTTGCTTGGTCTCTGTACACTGTCTTATTGGGCACTATCTATAATATTTTTATTTTCAAAAACATCAGTGACTGAGATTAAATCCCTTTGCCTTCTGTCTGTGTGCCCTTGAGTTTACATTTTTGCTCAGGCTACCAGCATCCAACTGAACACTCAAACACTGTAATTACATTAAACCGTGAGTCATTTTTTTGTCTCTTTCTCAAAGCTTTGCTTCTCAATTCTTAGAGTAACCACTGTATATGTGTCTTATTGGAAGCATCTCCAATCCATTTTGGAATCAGGTGTGGATCAAATGAAAAAAAAACCATAAAACTATTTCCAGGGCAGCTGGGGTGGCTGTTGCCCAGGGATGCTGTGACCGTGGCTCCCCTGACTCAGAAACACTAAACTCACTTGTCTGCCAGAGTCTGGGGATGAAGAGGCCTAATTAGCTCCCTCCCCATTCTAAACACTCATCAGGCCCCGTGAACCTCTTGGCTCTGATCCACAGCTGATAATGCAGGAGGTGCAGGGCTGCCTGGGCAATTCTAAAGCTTGGCTGGAATCTGCTACCCTGGGAGAATCACAGCCCATAACTGTCTTTTCCTTGTTAGTAATCAGGAAGCGGCTGCACACTAATTCATGCTGCTCCCAAATTGGACGCTGATATGTAGGGACTTTGGAACATTTTTCTGGCTTGGCACAAATTTATGAAAATCCATTTGGGGGAGGCTGGGGAAAAGGATGATAAAGAGGGACACCTGAGGCTTCCCAGAGCGAACTGAGCCTGGCTCGGAATTCTGGCAGCACGGAAAGAGCCCTGAACAGGGATTCGGGATACCTGGGCCTAGGCTTACCACCAGTTAGCTGTGCTGCCTTTCTTAAGTCACTTCTCTCCCTGGGTTCAATTGGCTTCTTGCCAAAACTAAGAGTGAGGACCACCGTGTGTTTGTTCTAGGGCATGTTAATAGATGTCCTGGTGAAAAAATTGTATGAGAATCCAAGTTTAAATGAGTGTGGGAAACTAGAAACTAGAATGAATACAATTAAAGAGGTTTTTCTATTACACAACTGTCTGAAGTCTTTCAGGGCTAAGGAGCCCTGTAATTCCCCAAGCCGAGGGTATGGCGAATGCAGCCGTGTTTTAAGAAGTTGCTTTGAGGAGAGTTTTCAGTTGGAACCTGCTGGACCAAGAGGCATGGTAACTTGACCATTCCGGGCTGCCTCTCAAACTGCGGAGCCCTCCTTCCCTGGAGCCCTGGTGGGGCGGGACTCACCGCACGCCGGGTCTTCCAGCAGGTCCATGATAACCGAGTCAGCACCCTTGGTGTATACGATGATCTCACCGGTCAGAGGGTGCCTCACAACCACGGACATTCTCTTCCTAACAGAGTCAAAGCCCAGCGTGCAGAGGACATCGAAGGTGAGGCAGGTGCCCCGGGGCAGGCGCACGGTCACCTGCTCAGGCGTCCGGGACAGCAGTGTGAAGCTGTAGGCCTGGGCAGCGTGCACCAGCGCCGCCTCATCGGGGCTCTCGGCCTCGTAGCAGAGTTCGGGGCTGGCCAGGCCGAAGCCTGGGGCCTCCAGCACTTCCTCCGAGGAAGCGTCCGACCCAGACCTCAGGCTGTCTCCCTGGTCCCACGTGCTGCTCCTGTAGCCGCCATCGGTGGAGTAACCGTCACTGCTCACAGACACATCATCTTTCTCTTCGGAGTCTGTGGTAGGCATGTTGGTCCCTACGCTCTCCCCCAGGTCGGCATCGGAGGGCGCAGTGGATGAGAATGAGTGGCTGAGGCTCGAAAGCTTCAGCTTGTGGAAGAGCTGCTGAATCTTCTCCAGGGACGTCCCCAGAGTCTTGGTTGAGGGTGGCATGGTGACCTTGTGGTCAAAGGAGGGGAGTGGAACATTACTCTCAAGGTTGGAAAAAATATCAGTCTGTCTTATGGCAGAATATGAAGTTCATTTTGCAGTAAATGGATTATCTGGGTCATCAGTGATTATGGGCTAGTCTTTACCACTCTCTGGGCCTCAGTTTACCCACCTAGACTATAAGGGAGTTAGGCCAGACATTTCCTTCCAGACCTGACATTCTAGTGATTGGCATTGCTCATTTTCCTCTACCTTTTGGTCATTCTACTCTGATCACAGACAAAGGAAAGAAAAGGAGACAAAAGCCAGACCCATAATAAGAGTTTACATTCCCCAATCCCTTCCTGTAGCCTTTTTTGCTTTATCTTTGCAGCAGCATCTCATCCAGCCTTCCAGCAACTCCTGGGGATGCTGTCATTATCCCAATTTATGGATGAGGAAAATCAAACACAAAGAGGTTAAGTAAATTGTCCATGATCACCCAGCGTGTAGGTAGTAGATTTGTGGCTCAAATCTGGGTCTGACTTCAGAGACTGGGCGCTTGAGCTACATGCCCACTAGAGCCGCCCCACTAACTTGAAAATTGAGAGTTGGATGATCTCTCCCCAAACGGCGCTTCTTCCTTTCTTGAAAATAGAGTTAATTGCTCAGATGACGCTTCCTGCCTCTCAGAGCTCCCTGAAGACATCTGATAACTTGGTGACTTTTCAGTGGCTGCAGTGGCTTTTTGGGTGGTTTGGGATCTGGGAGGCTCTGGTTTGGTACCTGGGTAAACTCTCATCTTCTTGATTTCATAGCCACCAAGTTGTAACATACGATTATTCTCATCAGTCATTCACAAGGGAGCCTGGGTGAGTTTGTGGGTAATTGAATATAAACTGATTTTCAGCACCAAAAAATAATTCAAAGTATAATCTTCTTTAAGTGGCCATGCAGCTGCATTATTTCCAAATTGACAGACTTTCACAAATGGTGTTAATTTTTTTAAATCCCCATATAAACTCAGAGACCAGTGTAACATGGAATTAAAATGGAGCAGTACACATGGTTCTGCCAATGAATGAACCATATAGCCCCAGTAAATCACTCCAACTCTCTGAGCACTGTTTCTTGGGGGGTTAAATCTGAGGACTTAGCTCATAGGTTGGGTTGTGAGGATGAAATGATAAAGCAGGTGACATGTTTGGCTTGGAGCCTGGCACTTAGCCAGTGCTCTATAAATATTAATTCTTAATATCCTGCAGACAGACACAAAATTTGAAAGTTAGATAGCTGATCTGTAACTTTTATAATTTTATTTAAAAATGAGGAAACTAAGGCCCAGAAAAGATGAGAGATCTGCTCAAGGTTTCTCATGGTGATGAACTGGTGACACTGGCTAGGTCCCAAGTGTCTGGTCTCCCTGTTCAGGGCTTTCCTCCTCACCCCTACCTCTCTTCTCATCCATCCCACCACCACCATCACCTGTCCTTACCCTCTGCCTAGGCTCAGTGGTCGTGGAGACCACGACAGAGTTGCAGATGGTTAGGGCAAGGAAGAAGTCAGCAATGGAGGAGGCGGCAGACAGGGAAGGCTCGGCAGGTCTGGTGTCTGACAAGTTCTCCAGCCACAGGGCAGCATCTTGCACCTTGGTCAGCAGATTTTTGTCTGGAGTCACATCTTTTTCCTGGGAGAGAAAGGCCCAGGTGAGAATCTTTCCTGAAGGGACCAGGGAGAACGGTCTCTCCAGTGGACTCTGCATGGCTGGGGAAAGGACGGCACAGTCTCCCCTCCCCAGGTCACTGCAGATTCTTACTTGATCCCTCCCTGTCCTTCAAGCCCACACGTCCATCAGTTATAGGCTCTCTTCCCCTGCAATGTCTCCCCACCAACTGTCCTTCATGCTGATGCTTCCAGCTGGGCTTGGACCCACTATCCTCAATCCTGGAATTCTGCATTAGCCCCTACATGAAGTTGCTGCCCCTCACTTCTTTCTGACCTTTCATGTGTATTGCCTGTGCATCCTCCTAAAACACGACTTCCCTCAGCTGGAAAAGCTCAGGAGATTACTGTCAGCATGATCAGTTCAGTCTGGCATCTAAATTCTTTCACAGTTTGCATTTCTACTCTTCACTCCCACCACTTCTCCACGCAGACCTTCGGCTCAGCTGCGTAGTCAGTTTGCTGCCTCCAGGACGTGTATGCCCCTTCTCTGCCACTGAGAATACCTCGTTTGAAAAGTTCTCTCCTGTCTACCAAAATCCTACCTAGACTTCAATAACCATGAGAAGTTCTTAGCCAGCCCACAATGAGTTCTTTGTCTCCTGAACCACAATAGAAGGTTCTTGAACTCAGAATGTCTACAGGAGTCATGCAGGTAAGGTGAATGAATGATGTGGGTTAAGATACGAATGAGGCCACCATGGGATGGTGGGGTCTATGAGACCCAGCAAGTCCTACCCCACCTAAAGGATGGTGGTTGCTCTGTTAGTCAAATGCTCCATGCTAGTCCAGTTTGCCAATTCTCTCCATTTTTCAAGATGAAGCAGAGGTAATGTGAGAATTCCTCCCTCTTTTTTTAAAATTTGTGAGCTGAATGTGACTCAGAGGTTTTCAATTTTTCACATTGTGGCAGAAGTTGCCACTTGCACCATCCCTTTGGAAATTCCTATTGACCTGTATTTTAAATTCAATTTTCTTATGTCCACGTTTAATCTCTTTAGAAATAAGTCAAGAGCCTCAAAGATAGAGATAGCGTTTGTCACAAAGTTATATTTTCTAGACCCTCAACTACTGCTTTTTTTGAAGCAGAAGTGCAGTAAACATTGGCTCTTATGGCAGAAGCCATTCTGCAAAGAAGTTTCCACATAAAATCATTTCTATCAGTGTTTGGAATTTATAGGTTAATTAAAGTTTAGAATGGTTGAAAAAGATGGACTGAAGGAATCCTGATTGATTCATGCAGAGTGAAGACTGAGGGCCAATGAGTTAGCAGGTTTCGTAAATAAGAGTCCGAGCTGAGATAAAAAAAAACCCATAAGGAAAGAGTCCTCAGACTATGTCTTCTCTGACCACCAAATGCAATGACTCTAAAAATCAGATTCCATCCTCCCATAGGTGAAGCGACACAAGGGAGGAAACTTAGGCACAAAGCATAGGTGCTGGATGCCTGGAGGGGTGAGAGGTGGGTCTCAGCTGCTGGGGGATCCAGGGAACAGGACTGGAGATGCGGTGGAGCACACGCTCTACAAAGTGGTCCCACCATCACTGGAAATGCTCTCCTGGAGTCAGCACTGTCCTTCCATCTTGTTTGTATTATCTCAAAAAGACAACATCCAGAAAAAAGTACTTATAAGAAGGAAGTGTCTTAGTAAAACTTCATCAAGTCTACATTCTCTTTCATTGCCCTGTAATAAATAATGGTGAACCATCCATTCATAATACGAAATGGTGGCACCACTTTCAGAATGCCTAGGGAGGGAGCACACACCATCCAATCTCTCTGCCTTTGAGTGCCGTCTTTAATGCAGGAACTCACATTCATGAAGCTCTCCCTACCTTTCCAATGGCATTTATGTGACTTCACTGGGTCCTCACAGTCTGAAATGGAGAGTGAAACTAGTCCCAGCTTAACTGAGACCCAGAGAGATGAGCTGAACTGACCAGTGTCACACAGTGAGTCAGTGTGAAGCCAGACTCAAATGTCAGACCCCTTGATTGTGAGCCTAGGGCTTTTGTTTCTGTGGTCATGGTAAAGTAGCTATGTTCCCTTATTGTTCCTCTGCAAACTTCTCTAACCAGATTCCAGGCTCTGTCCCGTGCCTGTCGGCAGTTTACCAACACCATTCAAGGAAACTCAGTCCATTTCTCATAATATGATAGTCGCTATTCATCTTCTCATGTTCTGGGTGCACCTATTTCATCGTTGCTTTCCCATAGCAACATTATCTTTTGAGTACTATTACCCCCCCAAGTTACCTCTGTATTTCAGATGAAGAAACCGCTATCCATGGAGAGAAGTGTCCTGCCCAAGGTCACACAGTAAGTGTGAGAAAGTCCTTCTTGTTGATTTGAGAAGGTCTGACTCAAATATTCATGTTCTTAACCTCTCTGCTAGGCAAGATCCTCCATGAGAAGGAACTGGCTTTTGATACTTGCTGACAGCCAGAGCCTTCAGTGTCTGAACATCCCAATCACAAGTGATGGGCTTTCTTGAATATCTAATTGTTAGGACTCCACAGATAGTCCACGAGATTATAAAGGGGATTATGGGAATCATGCCTTTTCAGGAAATAGATTTCTTTTTTTTTGGGTGGGGGGAGGGGGGAGTGTACTCGAATTGGATACTCTCAACCCTTACCATAGATACCCAGAGTTGGGAACAGGCTTAAAGGCATCAAAGTCAAATCTATTTTACTGATGATAAAACTGAGTGCTAGGGAGGAGGGGAGGAACTACTCAAGATAGCATGTTGCATTAGGGTCAGAAATAGGGCAGCTTTCACATCACCTGACACCCAGGCTCTGACAACACACTGCTTTGCTCCAAGCTACGCATTGTGTATTTCCAAATGGCGACACAGTTAAAATGATTTCATGGTTATCTATTGCCTTTCCATTTACCCTCCAGTCTATAAATGCCATAAGGGCAGAGACTGTCCCAATTGCCTGGCCTACTGCAGGCCCTCAAACGTTTGTTGACTGACTCCTATCTAGGACACCACAGTGGCTCACTACTGATTAACTCATGAGGTCTTTTTGTTAAAACTCTTCTTTAGTGTATTTCAACCCAATCACACAGCAATGCATTGGAAAAGAAATGTCTGCAAAGGGCCTGCTTCTCTCTGGCACTGGCAGCTGGCCCAGCCTGCAGGTGTCAGCAGCAGATGTCAGCTAAGCTTTGTCCCCAGCCACCGCACATTTGTTTCTGCAGGGCAAGGTCCTTCATGGTTCCCTTTTCCCACAGCCCGCTGGTTTCCTGTCAGGTCCATTAACATTTAGGAGCTTGGCACTTAGGACATTAGGGTAGAAAGCAATGTCTCCACTCACTTCTGGGCTCTTTGGCTAGTCTATTTGTCTGAGAGACAATAAATAATTTGTGGGGCCACGAGTTCAGATTAGAGCTTTGTGGCTGAAGCATCCAGTTGGCCAGATTTCTTTCTACTGAAGAATATCTAGAGCTCATACTTCAAGGAAAGGTAATCCATGACCTCACACTACATCCTCAACGATCCTCCTATTATCATTAGATTACATTTATTGACAACTTACAGCCAAGTCTGGTGCTTTGCTAAGTGCTTTCATGTATATCATTTAATCATCACAACACATTAAAATAGCACTATCATTGTCTCATGTTAATTATGAGGCTTTTTGAAGTTAAGTAACTTGTCCAAGGTCACAAAATCAATACAAGACCTGCGTCTTGAATCCATTGCTGCCTGATGCCAAAACCTGAACCCTTAGACACTATGCCAGCACTTCCCAAACTTTAATGTGCACATAAATCAACTGGGCATCTCATTTAAATGCTGGCACTGACTCAGTAGGTCTAGAGTGGGGCCTGAGAATCTGCATGTCTACAGGCTCCCAAGTAGTGCTTATGCTGCTGGCCCAAGGACCACAGTTCGAGTAGCAAGGGTCTATGCTACACGGCTGCCCTACTGCTCCTACTTCCTTTCTGGCCGTGGTGTGTTCCACACTGAAGGCTGGGAAAAGGTGGGCCAGGCTCCAACCCACTACTCTTTCTCCATATTTCTAATGTTTTAACAATGATTCACTCAAGTTTTCATTGGTGGCTGTCACTGATTGGGCAACACTGTTTGTCACTACAGGAATCCACGGAGTCAGCAGTGGTAACAAACAGGAACCCTGGTGCCATGGCCTGGGAGAAACCTCTGTGGATTGGTTCCTCCGATGCCTCTGTCTCCTCCTCCACCTCTCTCTGACCTGCACCTTTTATCCCAGTTACTCCTCAGACATCAATTTTGCTTGTGCAGGACATTGTCTCCCCCTACAGCAACCTGCACCCCTCTCCTTCCCTCACAAGATGGGCTTCTGTTTGCTCTTGTTCACTTTGAATTTTGTCTCCAATTCAGCCCAGGTGCTAGCCCTTCCAGGAAGTCCTCTGACCCCTAGTCTGATGTCAGCACACCTCTTCTGGGCTCCTGTGCACCCCCACACCTCAGCCCTGAGAGCACTGCCCTGTACTCACTGCGGTCTCTCTTCCTCTCACTGGGCTGTAAGTATATGCCATAGGGTGGGTGTTTAGTCTGTGCTGAGTGACGGACTGACCGACTGAGAATGGAAGCCTATTCTAAAGAAATGCAGATACGGAGAACACATACAACGGGCGGAGGTGGGAGGAAGCAGACCCTTCTGTGTGTTGCTGGTGAATGTCTAAACTGGTACGTCCTCTTGGGATGTATCAACAAATGAAAAAAATGCAATTTACAGTGCTCTAAGAATGAGTCTTATAGAAAAGAATTCTGTTAAAAACCTCCTATAACTGTGTGAACAGATGATGGCCCAAGTATCCAAATTCTAACAGCCATGAAAAAAGAATGAGGCAGCTCTCCACTGAATACCAGTGGGTCTGTCTACGTATATGAAATACTCCCCTGGACTCACTTGGTTAAAAACAGTCCAAACCCTTGTGCATAGTATGCTCCCGTTCGTGATAAAGGATGTGCCCCTGGGTATACCATACTGGTGCGCTCTCCAGAGGTAAAACACCTCTGGAAGGACACAGGAAACTGCAGCTAGTAGTTGTCTCTGGGTTGGGGTGGGGGGCAGAGGAGGGAGGGAGACTTACTTTCTGCCACTGACCTGTGGGTCCTTCTGACCGTGGCTGTACCACTACCATGGAAACAAACTTCCCTGGTTGCTGGGGAGGCTGACATGCTGTTTTAGGGCAGTGGGGTTTTTGCCTTGGCTGATGCCGTCACCCTGACGACACCGAGTTTGCCTCAAGAACAGAGAGAGCCCAACTTTAGTATGTGCTTAAATAGAAGCACATGAATTGTCAAGCTTTTCCCCAAAGGAACATAAGCCCCAAGGAAAGAAAACTCGGCGGCTTACCAAGAAGGGAGTTTTCCAGGCCTTGTAAGCCCCCACCCTTGTGAAGAGGGTCACCGCAGCTGTGTGCCCCCACTTGGGACCGTGGGGACTCAGGAAAGCACAGCTGAGATAGGCATCATCTGTTTCTGCATTGGAGGGGGCGGGTCACAGCGCTTCCCAAAAGATTTTGTGTGCTCGGCTCATTACCTCGGGTCCCCTTCTAACCGTCTAGTGGGAGTGCGTGTCTTTGGGCTGTCTCTGCCAGCCTGGAGCCGCCTGCAAGCGTTGTACACTCTCTTCCAAAGAAAGAAAGGAAGACTAAGATTAAGGAAAGGAGGCAGGGGGCCAAAGACACCTCCTTTACTTTTCTCTACCGCAGTCTTTCCAGACAGGCAGTAAGGGCCACGGCCGCAGGAGGGAGTGGTGGTGAAGTCTTGGGGAGCCCAACCGGTCCAAATGTAAATTTTGTGATTGGGAAGATATTCTTTGGTCTGATGGTTCTGGAAAACATTCTGCAAGTGGCACTTCTAAGCAAGGAGTCTCTGCTCAAATCTTGGCTGCTTACAGACCAGGAAAAAAAAAAAGGCATTTCATTTGCCATCTGCAAGTACTGTTAAATATTGGCTCAGAACTCACCACTTTTATAAATATATTACCCCCACCCTAAAGCTGCCGATTTTATAGCAGCCAATTAGGAGACAATAACAATGATTCTTTTGTTCTTTGTGGTGAAAGAGGAAAGCTAGCTCCTGTTATTGTTGGTATTGTTGATGCTTATTTTGTGTTTGGTTAGAGCAGACGTCCAAGGAAACGAGCAGCCAGCTTTTTGGGAACGTGGTGGGATGCTTGCAGACCCGGCACCCCAGGGGTTTCAGAGGCAGGTTCTGACTGAGTTTACAAAGGGAAGGGAAGGAACTGGTGGTGCCAAGAGATTATCAGACCAGACTGGATGCCAGATGGGCAGGTATAAGATGAGGCAAGCTCAGAAATCTGCTCTAAGCAGGTGGGGGCGAGAGTCAGGAGATCTTCCTGGGGCTGCTGCAGACATTCTCCGTGGGCTGATTCAAGGACCTGTCACTCCAGATGTTTACGGGTTAGTGTCAGAGCCCTTTAAGGCAACACGAGTCACCTAATACCTCCCAAATTATGAAAGGTGCCATCTGAGCCACAAAGACTGTTTCCTAGTGGGGGGATGGTATGTTCAGAGATGCTCTCAATGTTCGTTGTTCACTAGAACCACCAGAAATAAAACAAATAAATGTTCAGGTCCTACCCTAGACCAAATATACCAGAATCTCAGGGGACAGGGCTAGACATTGTGTTTTATGAAAACTCCCATTTCCCCCTCTGTCATCAGATAATGTAAAATTTGTGCAAGGCAGACACAGTTTTCCTTTAGAAAGGTCATTTAAAACTTCTATTAGTTTTCCTTACATCTAGAACACGTGATTTTAAGAATAAGTCCTCAAAATAAACTCATAAGGCAGAACAATAATCCTTTTTAAAGATGGAGACAATGAGGCTTCCAGCTCATTAAGTCACAGAACTAAAACATGGTAGAGCTGAGATGAACCCTTGGGGCATTTGCCCACCCATCCCCCCCAACCTCAAAGAGCCTAATTCATAGCTGGAAGAGACCTTGCAGGTCAGAACAAACATCAAGTTCTTTGACTTTTAAAAGAGCTGGTGAGAGTTGTAAACGAAGTATTTTCAGGTGGTGAAACCCGGATAAGAAGAAGTTTATTTAACGTTGTTGCATAAGGCTACCCACGCAGGCCAGCTGCAGAGGGGAAATCAGATCCTACATTTGCTGACTGTAGCCCAGTGCCCCCCACTAACAAATATCCACAGATCTATTGTCCCACTAACCCCCGATTTTCAAGCAGCCTCACTGTAGAATGGTAGTTCATAAAGAGAACATGTCACCCTCCCCACCTGCCTGGGCAACAAGAATTGGGTCTTAATCTATGTGTCCCCTTATTGTTCTTGAACAGATTCATGAGAATTTGCCTTTGAAAGTGTCGGCTAGGGCAGAACAGTAACATCCAGGGCCTGGAGATTGTGCAGAGGTTAATGAGTCCCTTTCTCTGAACTGTCAGCAAAGGGCCCTGAATTGAAAGTCACACTGGCTGGTTCAAGGCAGCAGTTTTTTCTGGGCTTCTGAAATTTGTCAGGTGAACAAGGGTCAGCAAACTTGTGCATTCCAACGGAGATCTACCAAGGAAAGCTTGCTTTGTCCCCTGTCCCGTTGTGTCCTTAGGCATGTGGGATGCCCATGGTATCTAGAACTGGAAGGTGCTGAAAGACTTAAGTAGTGCAAGACTTAGAATCTGTGCCTAGTGAGAATTCACTATACTCACTGTTCCAATATTAGGTAAAGAGCTGGGGAAGAGCATTTCATTCAAAGGGGACAGAACTAAATGGAAGGAGAGAAAGAATTGACAATATGTACATTCCAGAGTTACTTCACTTGGGAAAATCAAAAGGAAAAAAGCCAAAAATCTTCCCCCAGGGCATCTATGGATCCTTCCTCTTGTTTGTTATGAGCATCATATGTCTTAACACACTGTTTTGGTTTTTCCTTGCTCATGCTCATTTTTGTGTATGACAATAACACAGCAGGGGCTTGACCAACTGAAGACTGCTTGTCTGTCTAAGGAGCATCACCTACATTAACTTGAGTCAATTATTGCCACAAGGAAATGTTGGCTTACTGTGGAGAATTTTTTCCAACTCCAGTTTTTAAATAGAAGTGAGTACTATGTGTTTATATGAACTCCCTCAATCTCTAAACTCTGAAAGAAAACACCTGTGTGGATTACACATAAGACTGAGGGCTCCATTTGGAGAGCTCCTCAGGGTTTATACAGTCTTTTCTCTTTCACACCCCAGAACCTTCTCCCATCTCTTCACAGCAGAGGTCACTTGCAGTTCAAAGAGGAAAAGGCAGGGACTTACAATGGAGCTGCTGAAGGCCACAGGAGGTGGTGAGCTGTCACAGCGCCCCACGGACCGCTGTCGGCAGTGGCCCTGGATGGGTAGCCGGGCACTCTGGCATCTCCTCAGGGGGTGGGCCCCTCCCTGGCTCCTCCTTGTTGCTAGGCCCTGGGACCATCTGGCTGGGAAGGACAGGAACTGCTGTTGGGTCCACTCCTCACTGTCTGAGTCCAGCTCCTTTGGGGTCTCCAGTCGCTTGGCTAAAAGAAAGGAGTCCTCTTATGGCACCAATTATACCTTGGCCGAATCATGGCTGGACAGGTCCCAGGCTTTGCTGGTGGAGGTGAGAGTAAGAGCCCCCTGGAATGTAGGCAGCTGGGCCACCCTGGCTGGAGAAAGATGGTGCGATTCTACCACAGGTTCAAATCTAGTTCTACTTTGTGACCTAGCTATGTGACTTCAGCTATGAGTAAACCCACACTTCTGTTTCCTCAATTAGGGATTAAAAAAAAACTACCTAACTCATAGAGTTGTTTTGAAAACTTCATGATATGATGTGCCACAGTAATCAGCATACTCTAGGTACCAGTAAGGGTAGCTGTTACCATTGTTAAAGAGAGACTGGACGTGCCCAGGTGAATGGATACCACCATGGGACAGGTGACTGGGTTACCCATAATATCACCTCCTTTCTTTTCTCCACAACTCCCATTCAAAAGGATGAATGCTGCTCTCTTGAGAGAGTTTCCCCTTAGTTAGAAAGCATGTGTGCGTGGTGGTGGCAGGCTGCAGAAATCAGGTCAGGTTTATGGGCTCCCTTCAGTCTACGCAGGATGACAGTTCAGACATCTTTCAGCCATACCTTCTCAGCCGAAGCTTTGCCTCAGTAAAAATCCAAAAGGTCAGTTGGTATGGGAAGCATTTTCTGGATGTATTGAATCTGACCACGCACGCAGACCCAGGCCTGTCCTGACTGGTCAGGTAAAGTGGCCTGAGAAATTCTTAAACTTTGGCTGGATGATGGGTACATCACTGAGACACATCCTCAGTCCACGCCTGACAGGTAAAGTCCTGTGTGTAAATGCCTCAGACAAAGACGGACCGGAGGGTTAGCACACAGGAAACACCCGACAGCCTCTGTGAACAACTGAACTTTACAGGTGATGATCTGTGATGAGGAAGCTCACAGGACTGTACGAGGCAGCTGGCTACAAAGCCACCTGCCTCCAAGGGGAGCCTTCTGTTATCATTCTCTCAGGAGAGCGAGGGGACTCTTCTGGGAGGAGGGCTGTGGCCCTGGGGCCCCCATACCATTCTCTTGGTGCGAATACTCGCTGCCCATGATGGTGCAGCGCCGGAACACCATCTTGTTCTCAGTCAGGGTCCCTGTCTTGTCGGAGAAGATGTACTGGATCTGGCCCAGGTCCTCAGTGATGTTGAGAGCTCGACACTGAATGGACAAATCTGACTCTTCATCGTACAGGTCAAGGTCATTGTGCAGGAAGAAGACCTGCCCAAGCTTCACCAGCTCAATGGACACGTATAGGGAGATTGGGATCAGCACCTGTGGGGAGACGGATTCCCACCACGTCAGAAACCAGGCCGGTTCCCTGCCACTGGACCCTCACTGCAAACACACTTCATGGACAGCTGAGGTCAGCTCCCATGATGGACTTTCTCTGAGAAACTAAAGGTCAAATGACTTTTACTTACCCTCCCTTGGAATTGTTAGGGGAATGTGAAAAAGACACGCCTTCCTCAGCAAGGGACATCTGGTGTGAGGCGCACACTCACCACTGGTTGTCGGGTGACTGAGGGGAAGGGGCTGGGGAACTCTGGTGCCTTGGTCAGTTTCCTGGCTCCTTTCAGGTCTCTGTTCCCCCAAGGGCTGCTGCCCACTTCACAGGTATTCAGATTCATTGTTTATCAACTGTCCACTGGTTCAATACCTGATAGCTATTGAGTGCTTGCTCTGGGTCACATGCTGTTCCAGGTCCTGGACGTGGCAGTGAGCAGAACAAAATCCCTGGCCTTTAAGACCTCACATTGCAGTAAACAAATATATATCAGGTGGTGGTAAGTCTCATCAAGAAAAAGAAAAGTAAAGAGGGAAGAGGGTGATGGCTGGGAGGGACTCTTTATAAACTGTGACCTTTGAGCAGAGGCCTGAAGAAATGAGGGTGTGAGTGAGGTTATCTGGTGGAGGAGGAATGTTCTGGGCAAAGGCCAGGCAGTGGGGGCACTGGGTGTCGGGGGTAAGATGAAGCAGGCCTTGGACGTGAGTGAGCAGCACCTGGCTAGCAGAGGAGGCCGGGGGCAGGGGAAGTCAGGGTGCAGTCACTTAGGGCCTCGGCTGTGGTAAGGACTCTGGATTTCACTTGAGCAACATGAAGGCCTCAGAGGGCTCTGTGCAGAGGGGTGTGATCTGACTCACACTGAGAAAGGGTCGCTATGCTAAATGCGACAATGAAACACCACAAATACTACAAGAAATTGAGTGTAGATGGACACTCTTCAAAACGAAATCACAACTTCCCTCACCTTTTCATAGATCGTGATTTCTTATAGATCCTGAAGATTTTTTAATTCCTCTCTTTATCCCTTACTGCCTCTCTCATCTGTGCTCTGTGTTTTTGTTTTTTTCGCCTATAATGGGCCAGTTCTGTTTTGTTTTTTCCCTCTCTATCTATCAGATACTAACACACTGACTATAGTTCCTGTCTCTCAATGCTTGGGTTCTGCCCGTTCTCTCTAGCCACTGTGTTATTTGGCCTTCTGTTGTTCCCAGGTCTTTAGGATTTCACCTGTTTTACTATATCTGGCAAACAGACTGGCCCATGTGGATCACCACTACCATTTTACTCTTAAACATTAAAGCCTGATACATATGTTCTTCCACTGCCATTTGGGGGCAGGTCTGCTTCACAAGGCAGGGCTGGTGCTGACATTACCTTGAATGTGAATACTTTCACAGACCCAAAAGAAAGCAATGACCTTGTCCCCATCTCAGTCCAGTTAGTTCTTTCTTGGGTTCAGCACTGATTTTTTCCTTACTTCACCACACTGTACAGATTTTGGCCACAGGTCTTCCTGAGCCCCTAGGTGGGGGGGCTTCCTACCTGGAGCAGGATAATCATTGTGAGGAACATGTAGAAGCCCCCAAGGGCAAGGGGCAGGAAGCTGCCCTCGGCATCTGGCACATCAAAGGGAGGGTGTTCTTCAAATGTCCCATTCCAGAGGCTGTGACCTGAGAGGAGGCAAGGTCACAGATGAGGCAGAATCTCAGCTTAATCCTAATTTGATCAATTTCATCCACCTTGCCCTAATCCTGGAGTTGTGTGTGCTTTGGAAGAGCCCATCATTACTCTGAGCGACAGCTCTGTGTGAGTGTGTATGTGTGCTCACTTAGCTCTAAAGTGGTCCTTCCTACACTCTACATTTCAATCCCCTGAGAGACACAAAATCTGTTCTACACAGAGGAAGCTAGCACGCCGATTACTTACATTTTGATGAACTGTTATATAGAGGTTGGACAGAGAAAAGGACAGATGTTCTGTTCAGTTGTGTGGTGGGAAGTGCATGGCTGGGGGGTCTGCTGGGACTGCACCCTGACCCCTCCGCCTCGCCCATGCCCACACCCACCCATCCATCCATGCCTCTGTTTGCCCATTCCTCCCTGGTTCCTTCCCTCTCTCCCTTCATGCAACATCTACTAATTCGAGAAGGACTTGGTCCTAGTTCTTCTCTTTGAGAAGTTTCCTAACAAGTCAGGGAGCCAGATATAAAGGGAAATCCCACGAAGTGTGAGAGGCACTATGCAGAGCCCAGAATGCTGTGGGAGCCCATAGGGACATCTCTGGGTGCAGACTGAGCCCTCTGTTTCCTAACTAATGGGGAAAATGACACCCATCATGTGAGGGTAATAAGACAAAGTGCACCCAGCGCCTGCTAGTAGAGCTCTCTGAATCTCAGGGTCCCCATCTGTCAATCAGTAGTAATGCCTTCTCCACAGGATTAGTGTGAGAATAGAATGACTGAATGTGCATAATGCTCCCAGCCCCAGGGTAGGAGCTACAGGGAAAAAAAGGCATAGGAGCTGCTGCCCTGCCTCTAAGATGCTCCTTTGCCCAGGAAGTTGGGCCAAATGCCATGATATGTGGCAGAAGAAAGGAAAATTACAGATATGAGGTTATTTGAAGGCAATATTATAGAACAAATGACTAAGGGCAAATACGTGGCACAGAGTAAGGGCCACTGGACTTCAGAGGATCTAGAGACCATGGGAGAAGCCAGAGAAGGCTGTATGGAGGAGGAGGCCTTGTGGGGTCCTGAAGCCCAGGCAGGGGTTGGGTGATCAGAAGGGCCTGGGGAGGAGGGCATTCTGGGCAAAGAAGAAAAGAAACACCATCTTCACACAGTCTCTGATAGAGAACCTTGTGATGGTGCTCACTTGAGAACCTCTACCTCCTACGGCGGCTGTGCTTAGGAGCCAAGAGAGGCCTGTCACTGTGTATGAGCTGTGATTCTCAGATAGTGTAGAATTCTGCCCCTTCCCATTACTTTCTCAGTTTATTATTTTGGGCAATCTGCCAAGCTGATTCTGCTTTTCTGCACCTTATCTCTCAGTGACCTTTTAATCATTAAGTTCCTTTCTCTGGAGACAGTTGACATGATCTCAAACGTCCTTTCTAGCTCTAGCACTCCCCAAGGCAGAGGCCACGGTTCCTGCTGGGTCTCTGAGGGCACGGCTCCTGGTTCACTGCTTCCTGCCCTCCAGGTCCTGGCCTCGCAGCTGTGAGGCACCTCGCGTGGAGTGCCACGAGACACACACTCCTGGGAGCATATTAATTAAAAGCTCCAGGCCACCCACAAGACTAGATCCCATCGTCTTCATGGAGGCGGCACAGAAAATCTCCCTGGGCCCTAGGAAGGTCTTAGCCTTTCAGACACTATCTTTTAGAAACTGTGATGAGTGTGGTTTCTGACCACGGCAAGTAAAGAGCACACCACACTGCTTGCTCGCTGGCCTGGGGGCGGTGGAGGCTTCTGGACTCGGCACACGAGTTCTTCCTCTTGATCTTCTCTGGTTCTTTTGGGGCCTCCTTCAGGGTCCTGAGAACCATTCTCAGGGAGAGTGGGTGAAGAGCAAGGGACCCTCGTTGCCTACACTCCAGAGACCAACCTTTAAATGGCTCAGATCACTTGTGTCTGTACTTTCCACCACTCTCCACATGCAGTTGCTGAACTCGCCACAGTCTGATTCTAAACAGGTCTCCATTCCTGGCCTTGCTCTTGTCACACTGAACAGCCAAATGCTCCTCTGTGCAAAACAATTCTCTTTCCTACTGGGCTGGTCCTGCAGCTAAGAGTGACCTCTTTCTTTCTTTGCATGCCTGCTTGTCCATCCTACCCCTGCCACCTACTTTCTCTGATGAACACCTACTGCACTGGGGAAACGGTTCTAGCAGCTAGCTACCTCTTCAAGGAAGACTTCTCCCTTGATACCCTCATAATACCATAGTAGGGTAATAATGACCCCCTTAGGATGTCCACATCCTAATCTCCTGGCCCTGGGAATATGCTGTCTTATTCAATGGTAAAGGCGACTTTGCTGACATTGTGACTAAGTTAAGGATTCTGAGATGGGGAAGAGTAGCCTGGATTATCCAGGTGGATCCAATGATATAGTTACAAACGTCCTCATAAAAGGGAAGCAGATGGAAATACCACTACAGAAAAGGAGAAGGAAACACGAACAGAGATTGGAATAGCATACTTTGATGGAGGAAAGAACCATTTGAAGCTCAGAAAGAGAAGGGACTGAGTCTCCCCTTACGGCCTCCAGAAGGAGCCCAGCCCTGCTGACACCTTGATCTTAATGCAGTGAAATTAATCTTGGATTTCTGACCTCCAGAGCTGTAACAATAAAATGGTGTTGTTTTAAACTGGTAAGTTTGTGTTAACTTTTTATGGCAGCAATAGGAGATTAATATGGTACTGTGCAGGGCAGGCTGTGGCACTGATTCTGTTCACATGTTTGGACTCCTTCCTGCTAGACTATGAACTCTTTGAGGACCAGTCTTCAGATTGATTTATCTTGTTTATCTTCTCATGCTAAGAGAGTGCCTGGGTTCAGTAAGTGTTTCTTGAACAAACAAATGGTAGATGATATTCTTTATTTTAGAGTATATAATATTTTGAGATTTTCACATGCATTTTTAATTCATTGCCATCCTTTTAAAGTACAGGATGGGCTTTATTTTTCATTAACTCTGTTTTATAGATGAGGAAAATAAGGCTCACTCAGAGAATTGGAACAACTTACCCAAAGAAACAGAGATTACTGTGGTGATGTTCTTTCCAGAACATTCCATACCTATAGCTCCAATGAGGCACATGAAGAATAGGAGCCCGATGCAGAAGAAGATGTCTGTGTTCATGCGCCGTTCGATCTTGCTGCGTTTGTACCGTGGGCCACTGTTGTTCAGCATGGCTTTTGTCTCATGGCCTTTGGGAGAAAATGAGGAAATCAGTTCTTGGCCAATGTTTGCCTCTGGCCTGGGTCATTCTGCTGACTCTTCTTACAGAAGCTTATAATAAAAAACAGGCTTCATTCTCTAACTTGAATCTGCCCTGCCTCAGGGAGGTTGCTGAGAAAAGCTGTAGAGTCCTCACACAATTTGTCAGCAGATATTTATTGAGCATACCCTGAATGCTGGACACTTGATGAGCATTGACAGGGCTACAATACACGTGGGCACACTGCCCAGCTCTAGAGGTACTCCTCATTTTGTAGTTGTCATAGGTTTATAGGTTTATTATGACATAATCTCACAAATAATAGTAAGTTATCTTGAAAAAGAGCTCTTTTTCTAATTTGCTCAAAGGGGCTCTATGGGCTTTTGGTGGTGGAATGATGTACAACAGATGACTCACATTCTGGTGACAATGCACAAAGAAACAAATAAACTGTTAGTAAAGAGTACCATGAAATAAACAATGAACAAGGGACTAACAAATATGAGGTGGTGTTAGAAAGCATAGTGAGAGGAGACTTCTCAGAGGAGGTAACACTTAAGGGAGCCCTGAAGAGAGAGAGAAGAGTTGGGAGAACAGGGTGTTAGGCTGGGGGAATAGCACTTGCCAAGGTCCTGTGGCAGAACAGTGTTTCTTTGCTTAAGGTGTTAGTGCTGCTTGTGCAAGAGTGCTAGGCCTCTCAGGATAGCTTGGAGAAGACAGTTAATGACTCTCTAGCATCTTACTATGCTGATGGACAGTGACTGCAATGGGATGGGGGGGACTTGATAATATGGGTGAATGTTGAAACCACAATGGTGCTCATGTGAAATCTTCTTAAGATAGTACATCAATAATACCTTAATTAAAAAAATGAGTAGTAGGCCTCTACCCAGCATTAGCCTTGGGCAGCTCCACTTCTATCTTGGAGTTCCGCATTACATTTTGTTCAAAGAAAGGACAACCAAATTCAAAAACTACCAGTCTCATCAGTCATCCCCTTTTTTTGTTACAGACACTGAGGGCCAAAGAGTAGAAGGGACTGGCCCTAAACACAGAATTAACATTACAGTCACATCGAGAACCCAGGATTCGGATTCCTAGTCTATTTCTCTTTCCACCAAACTTCAGTACCCAAACCACACAGCTAAGCGCTGAGAGTCAAACTGAGGCTGTCTTTGGATGGAGCCTGTCCTTTGGGGCTGCTGAATTTTAACTGCCATGCTGTATTCCTCAGCAGTCAAATTAAAAAAAAGCCAGTCATATATTTTCCATGCAAAATTTAAGAAAATCAATGTATCGGCTACAGCAGTGAATGGCTTTAATGCTGTTTGGCCAGTTGCCTTATGGCTTTAAAGGGGCAACCGAACAGTAGGAGTGAACAAACTCTAGGCTTATTCAGTTAGACTCAAGTCGCTGTAGTTGTGAGGGGGGTTTCCACACACAGCAGGCAAAGGTCAGCCACACTGACAGCACCGTGGCCTCCCTGCCTCAGGCTCTCCCTGTACACCTACCTGCTCCCCACCCTCTGACATCCTGCTGCTTAACTGGGATGGGGATGCAGTATGGTGCAGTGGTTAGCATCTGGGCTCTAGAGCCAGAACTAGACCAGGCAAGTCTTAACCTTGGGTTTCAGGGAATTAATCTCAGGAGACCACTGACCTTGGATGAATTAATATGCAGAATGGGAGATAATGGCTGTGTATTTGGGGTGGGGGAATGAATTAATATACACAAAGTTCCTAAATTATTTTCTTATACACAGTGGGGGCTCGGTAAATGTTTGCTGTGAGGAGCACATCCCTCCACACTGGATCTCTTCCTTCTGGAAGGTCCAACTAGACATTTTAGCCTTTAACTTTGAGGTGTTACTATTTTGTCATCCATATTATCAAGGGAGAGAAGATGACTCTAGACCAGTTGCTCTCAATCAGGGGTTATATTTTATTCCCCAGGGGACATTTGGCAATGTCTTGAGAAAGTTTTGGTTGTCACGTCTTGAGGAGGTGATGTTAATAGCATCTTGTCAGTAGAGGCCAAGCATGCTGCTTAACATCTTACTGTATAGCCCTCTCCCATGAAGAACAATCTGGACCGAAGTGTCAATAGTGTCAAGGTTGAGGACCCCTGCCTGAGATAATAACACTAAAAACAATTAGTGTTGTCTTTGCTCACACTTCTTGAGAACCTAAAACATACCAGGCATTGTGTTAAGCCTTTTTTACAGATAATTTTCATTTGAACCTGATAACCCTATGAAGTAGGAACTATTAGTTTGTGTTGAAATCAACCCATATGCTCAGGAACATGCAGCCAGGGAGTGGATTTCACCCCCAGACATCCTGACTCTGCAGAGCCGGAATTAACGCTCTCTCTAAATCTGCCCCCTCATATACCACTCCCATCACTCACACAGTTTGGCTTCTGATCAGGCAGAGGAGCAAACTCCAAGCCTGAGTGGGATTTTGGTGGGGCAGGGACTGCCTTAGAGCTCAATTTTAGTAGGTCTACCAGATGGCACTAAACTCCATTGCCAAGGACCCTTCAAAAAAATCACTTGAGCTGACAAATATAACCCCCCTTCCACCAAATGAGGAAAAGGTAGCTAGATTGTGACTTTTTGTTTTAAACCCATTTTTCTTTGAAGTCCCCCAAAGTGAACCTTAGGGTCCTGATATTTAAAATGCTCCTCTATGTCTATCACAAGTGGGGTTCTTCTAATTCCAAAACAAAGCAAATCAAACAAAATAACACATGAGCAAAATATTCCAAGGTGTTCCAGTGAGTGGGAGACCCATGGAAATGTATTCTGGACTCTTCTGGGAAGGCAGACAATCCAGGAAGACTGTTTTCCTACAGAGGAAGAAGTCTACAGTTGTTGATGTAAAAACGGATCATTTCTGAGCACCAACCAAGTGCTGGGCATCAGGTACTGGGGATGCAGCAGTCCAGAGACTGCCCTAGAAGACTTCAGACTCATTGTGAGAAGTCCTATTTTCTTTCCATTGGAAAGCAAAATCAAAGTGGAAGGAAAGAGAGGTCACCATAATGTGAATAAAGATAATAATAAAACGTAACTGTGAAAACAACTAAAATCCATTGAGCCCTCACTTTGTTAGACACAGTGCTGGGTATTTTCATGTGTTGGGTCATTCAGTCTTCATGAACTCCATGAGAGAGACCTAAATATTCTTCCCATTGCACAGATGAGGAGACTGGGGCAAAAATGTGAAATTGTTAAGTCTGGTGAGGTTACTTGTCAGTCTCAAGAAGATTCTCTGTGTCCTGCCTTTAGTTAGTGTCACAAAATCACTAGAGGTGAAAGAGTGTGAAACCCTCTTGCTTTCTTGTTCAGATGAGGGATGTTAACTTGGAATCTGATAGTATTTCCTGTGGACCAAGTGAGCTGCTGTGATTTTAGCCTCAGTCTGCTTAGCTGAGAAATGGGAAGTTATATGACTCTGCCCCCCTTTAGAACTGCTGTAAGTTCCCACTGACTGAAGATGGGTTTGGAGGAGGGGAGGCTGAGGAAGGATAAAGGAAAGGGATAAATAAAGCTGTTCAGGGTCAGTGACCTGCATAGATGACAATGCCAACAGCCACCTCAGTGTTTCTGATGGTGCAGCCTCGAAGCAGAAGACTCTCACTGCTGAAGCCGGTCCTGGTCTGGTCTGGATGCTCCCTGGGGATGAGAAAAGACAGGGAGTGCTTTGGTGGCCTCTCCATGCTGTCACTGGTAGCGTCACAGAACTAGAAGTAGGGGATGAACACAAGCCCTCTCTTCCCTCCTCTCCAGAAGAACAATATGAACTCGGAATCTAATCTCCACATTCAAGAGCAACTCTTCATTGCTCTTGGGAGGCTGGTGGAGGATGGATCATTAGAAGGGAATTACTCATCCCTGCAGAGACCACCATTTTCCCACCTAAAACGTAGAACTTTGCTGAAAAGGCATTGGCTTCAGTTTTCACACTCAAAATGGTTTTATGGGCAAAGTGTGGGGGAACTGGCTTCTGGCCCTTCGAGACTGCGCTGGGGTCTCTTTAGGAGTCTCCACACGCTCACTCATCTTGCTGCTGGGACTGTACATGTGGAATGTCCTAGTCCACTGAGACACTGCCAGCCTCACCTCGTGCTGTGAGCCAGAGAGGCTCCTCTCCCTGAGCTGCCACCCCCTCAGGCTCGCTCCTGCGTCACCCCTCTCCCGCTCGGTCTCATCAAGTACACACACCTCACAGGGGGCAGTGGCCCTTTGCGCAGTGGGCTCGCAGGCAGCTTCTTAAAGCAGGGGCAGAGTTTTTCCTCGCTCTAGCCTCAGGGAGCTTTGCAGTTTCCACTGCACACTAGAAACTTCTAAGTCCAACCAACACCATTTATTAGCTGGGGGCCAGCCCTTATTCTATCCTGATGATCGTCCTTTGGGATTTTCAGGAATTTTAAATATAGCTTCCCCAAACATTGGGAAGAACAAAAAATAACAATCTGAACCCTTAGGGCTTTTAATCTTTTTTTCTTGATTTGAATCCTCATTCTGCCACTTATTTCTCTTGGGCCTGTTGTTTTTTCCACATATTAACTCAATTAACCATCACGGCAAGCTTGTAAGATAGGTTATGTTGTCATCCTTGCTTTGTAGATGGGGAAACCGAGGCAAGTTCCTTGAACTAGTAAGTGGCAGAATGGGGATTCAGAAACAAAATGTGGCTCCACAGTGCTATACTGCCACTGAATAAGCCTTTAAATACTAATTTTCCTTAGTATTTAAGGGAATAAATACTAAGTGTATATATACACTGTGAATATATATATATATATATCCTTCTGCATGAAAAAGATGCAGCTCAGAGAGGGTGAGAGATTTTTCCAAGGCCACACACCTAAGTCCATGGGACACCCTCGGACACCAGCAGCCAGCCCTCATGCTGTTTGCTCTACAGTAGAGCCCCCAAAGCAATGGCCCAGTAACTTACACTAAATCAGAGAGTCATTTCCATTTGCAATTCTTTTGACTCTAACAAGGAGATGTCTCAGTATTTTATAACACTTTTCTAAAACTGATTTATCCTACTTTTCAACACAGGCAGCTTCGGCAAGTAAAAGTCTGTGGGTAGAACCTAACAAAAACTGTTGGAATCTCGTTTAACTCATTTGGCTATTACTTTCTTTATATGGCAAGTGATACTGGTTCTCCATAGGCCTGTGATACACATTTTCCTTTTGAAATTAAGAAAAAAAAAAGAGCCAATTAAACATTTCGGTATAGTTGTTTTATGAGTATGATACAAATCATATAGGTGGTCCAAGAATGGCTGAAGTTTAGGACCCACCTCTCTTTATCAAGAATGGGGCTGGCTGTGGATAGAATATGGGGATAGAATCTTGACTGATCAGTCGCTAGTGGATTAAAGAACATTTTCATGATGTTCTGAGGTGATAGCATATGGTGCACACTTCTACTGCTCTTGGTGGCAGTGCTCCCTTTGCAGTGGGTGGTAGAATAGGCTTCGCTTTCTCATAGCCACTCTTCTAGTTGGTGTTGTTTACAGGGATGCTTTATTTAATTGGTTCTGGAGTGCATTTCTCCCCCTTGACACCAATAATACTTTGGGTGGGATCATTCTTTGTTGTGGGGACTGCCCAGCTGAATGTTTCATAGCATCCCTGACCTCCAGCCCCTAGATGCCGGTAGCACCCCTCCTCAGCTGTGACAGCCAAAATGCCTCCAGACGTTGCCAAAGGTCCCCTGGTGGCGGGAGCAGAGTGGGTTGAGAACCCCTGCTCTCTAGAGAACTTACTGTTCAGAAGTTGCCTTTTCAAATCTGACACTCCTCATCTTCAAACAGAGCCTTAAAGCTGTTCATTTTCTAGTGAGCTTGGGCAGTCACAGGAGAACTCCTAGATTCAGGGAACCCAAAGAAGCTTCTGGAAATCTGGAGGTATCAAACCCATGCATTTGCTCAGCAAAGGAGTACAGATCATCTGGGGGTGCTGAGCCTGAGGACCTCTGCTGAGCAGGGCAGGGATGTTGGTCCACAGGGGAGAATTCTCCATCATCCCATGGGCTGGATGCTTGGCTGCCCTCTGGGGCCCCGGGCGGGTAGGGGAAGGCATCTGTAGGGGCAGCAATCAGGAAGACAAGGTGCTGGGGGTTGAGTGGTGCTGGGCAAGCTCTGTCTGAGATGGGGAGTAAGAGTCCAGGTTGAAAGCTCAGAAACCGGCTGCTGGCCCGAGTTGTTTGGGGGAGAAAGAATCAGATGGAAACTTAGAATGGGGCTGTTCTCTGAAAGGAAGGAGAATAGACTCAGGGCGCGGGTGATTTGGGATGAACCAAAGCCACAGACCTCAGACCAAGGGTAGGCTCCGGGCCCGGGAAAGTGACCTTGCCAGATGCCTGCACGGAACCCTCTCCCCTGGGCACTGAGGCTCTTCTCCGCCTGTCCCTGTTTCTTTTCTCTACCTATTTTAAAAGTAATTGGCATTTAAAAGCTGATATTTATCTTGCATCTTATCCTTTCCTCTCCCCTCTTGCTCCTCCTGACATCCCAGCTGGCCTGGGATTGTGGGGAGAGAGAGCATAGACATCTGTCTTTCAGGAAGTGTAAGCAGGCTGAGCTCTGCACCGCACGGCAATGGAAAACACACAGGCAGTGGAGGAAAAAGACCCGATTTACCTCCCGGCTGTGTCTGTAGCTGCTGTTTGCTTTCGTATGAATCTTGCAAAGTCCTGCATCATGAGATCGCCTGTCTGAAAAATGGGGATACCACTAACTTGCCTAGATAGCTGTGCAGATTAAATCAGATAATGCTCTGAGAAAGTCCTCTGAAACCTGTTAGAGCTCTGTATGAGGCATTTAGTCACGCCTATTACCATTGCTTTTCTGGGGCCTTTCTTGCAGGAAGACCAGTAGCTGATGTGGGAACAGAGTTACAGTATCATCCTCAGGCCAAACCAAAGCTGAGGAGTAAGAATAACAATTGCAAGAGCGGAGCCACTTGTGACTGACGTTTCCCTTGTGCCAGGGGCCGTGCTAAGGGCTTTGCATAGAATGAACACTTTAATTCTCAGAAAAGTCCTATGATGTAAAATGTTATAATCTTTGTTTATTGGATGTGGAAGCCAAGGCCCAGAGAGGTTAATTAATTTACTCAAGGTCACAGCTTGTCAGTGATAAAATCTGGTTTCAAACCCAAGTCTGTCAGACTCCAAAGCTGCTGTTCTTACTGGCAATGCAATGCAGACCCTTTCAGAAAACCGACCTTAATTAAATCATACTTGCCTCCCCAGAGCGTGGTCTTGATTTTGATGCTATTTCCCCAAAGTTCTAAAAAAAAGCCCATTAGCAAATTTCACCCTGCCAGATAATTAACTGTCACCTTGGTGGCAAATAATTGAAAAGTTTCCCAGCTTAGCTTTGTTTCTCTAGCCCTTTTTTAATGATAAAAAGGGATAAACTTTCCCAGGACCTGGATGCTTACTTGTTTGGCCATTTCAAGAAAAAAAGTATTTTCTAGCTGCAGAGGGGATGTTTACTAGCAGCACTTGGCATGAGATACTTACATATATCCTTTAAATTTGTTGAGGTGGTTGTTGGGTTTCTCACACACGATGGTGTTGCAGAAACATTCCGGTTCAAACTGTACATCCTGTGAGAGACAGGACGTTATGAGGTTATTAAGTCCAGAGGATCTAGCTTTAATAGGGTCATCAGGAGAGTTAATCACTGTTAGAACCATTGCAAATAAGATAATCCCTGCTTTGTCACACTGTGATAGCTGTAACATGTTAGAAAGTTAAATCTTCATTATGGAAGAGAAAGTAGATGCCCATGAAAAAACTTGGACACATGGCCCAGGGCGGTCCCTGCCCTGACCACATCTCTCTGGCAGGCCTGGGTTTGAGTGTCTAGACCAGCATTTTCCAACAGAATTGACTATAATGATAGAAATGTTCTGAATCTCTACTGTCCAATATGGAAGCCACACATCACATGTGGCTATGGAAATGTGGCAGTATGCCCGAGGAACTAATTTTTAAATTTTATTTAATTTTAAGTAAAGTTAAATAGCTACATGGGGCTCGTGGCTATCCCACTGGACAGCACAGAAATAGAAGGTCAAAAAGAAGAGGTTATAAATCACACCATCTAAAGATAGCTGCAATAAATGTTGTATATATAATACTTCCAGGGTTTAAAACACACACATATGCACACACTTTTATGTATGGACACATATACATTTATGTACTTTAAAAATGGGATTTAGCATTCATATATGTTAAATATTTTTGTTATTAAATTTTTTCTGGATCTTTATTAACTCCTGCATAGAAACCTATTGTATGAATGCCACCATATTCCATTTAATCATTTCACTAGTGAACATTTATATTCTCAATTTGTGTTTCTATTGTAAAAGTGCTGTGAAAATAGTAGTTAATGAAACAGTAAGGAGCATTTACTGTACTTTTAATTTCTACAATGAGAACTTTAAACATATTACTGATTTTCAAGCTTACAATTATTCTATGCATTTAGAATTTTAATTATACCCACTATGGAGATGGGAAAAAAATGGCTCAGAATGATAAATAGGCTGCTCATGGCCCTAGGAGCACTGGGATTTGAATCCAAGTCTGACTGTAGACCCTCTGCTCTTGAACAGCATCCTGTCCTCCAGTGAACAGTCTTGTAGCAAAGTAGTTTAAACACATCCTTGACTCTTTCTTTACTTTTTCTCTTTCATTAGGTATTGAGGTTGTGCAATCTCTTATAGCCCAATGGAGGGGAAAAACTGTGGATAGGGCGTTTTTCCTAATTTTTTAATTAGGAAAATTTTCTAATTCTACCCCACATTGGCTGATACTAAGTTCAGCTCTTGAGCCTCAGTGTTGTCATCTGTAGAATGGGATTAACACCACCAACGCTGTCTGTCTCATTTATGCCCAGGTGGGATTGGAAATGACTCCCTGGGTAGAGCTTTTAGCACAGGGAGTGCATTTATCATTGAAAGCTTCAAGGTTCAGCTGCTCAAAGGGGCATATTGATTAGAAGAAATGACAGCATTTTCCGGCTTCATGTAAATATACTCTCCATTGGATCTGCAGGGGCACCAACATAAATAAACTCTCCACTCTTTTGAAATAAAGTACCCATACAGGAGTTTCTAAAAATACAGCCCTTTTGCCTCTAGGTATTGATTCTTTCAGGGACAAACACTTGCCGCGTTCTGAGATGATGACAAATCATGCTGTAATTTGTCAGCTGCTTTCATGCCCCTGATTAAGCCGTGTGCTTCATGCCCGATCCATACCACTCGGCTCAGCTCGGGCTTTCTAAATCCAAACTCATTTCAGATAGGAGTGGCGGCGGGGCCTGAGAGCTCAGGCTCCTGTGGTGGTGAGTCCCGGGTGCCTGTTTAATCACGCCCGGAGGATTCCTGGCAATGGTGAAATGTGCTGCTCTTGTCCCTCGGCTGGAGATTCCTGGTGACCTTCCCCAGGACGAGTCCTTTGTTCTCCTTTTCCTCCTGGCACCGGCATTGGGTCCCCTGTTTCCCTCTCCTCAGGGAGAGGTGACCTCAGTCTTCCTAGCAACCTGTCCTTTAGGTCCCTTTTTTCCATCCCCAAGATGGGCTGTGGACAGGGGCAGGTGGGGTTTGCTGTCTCCAGAGATGAGCCGTCAGGATGACTTGCTTTTATGGATTTGCTGTAGAGAGAAGAGCCCGAGGCTGGGAAGGGGTGGGGGGGATTGCCAAGCCTTATAAATGTCAGGGTCTTTATTTTAACCTAGTTCAGGAGTTTTGGTTCCCGTCTGATTCACTACCCTGCAGCTTTTCTTTGCTTGTAGATGAAGCTCACCTAACTGACTTTTCTTTCTGACCCATGCTTTTATCTAAGGCACTGTCTTTGATGAAAGTTCCACTATGGGCAGAGAGGCCTGGGGAGCCATCAGGGTCCAGGGAAAGAGAAACCCTTTTCAGAGAGGGGTGTGTGTGTCTCTGCAGTTTTTAAGGCTAGACCCACCCACTTTGAACACGTACTATGTGCCAGGCTCCTGTCATTAAATTCCCACAGCAGCCTTCAGAGATTTTGACAGATGGGCAAATGGAGACTGAAGTAAGACAATTATCCTTTGGCTGGCAAGTAACAGAGACACCCCATCGCGATTCATGTCATTGGATCCAAAGCCAGCCTTCATCATCTTGGGCATTGTCACCATCCCTATTGCAGTCAATACATTTATTCTGTTATTATTATTATTATTGCTGCAGCACTTACTGAATGCTTCTATGTGACAGTGAGGTAGGACAGAGACATGGGACAAACATTATAATTAATTTTTCATATGATGAAAAATGCTGAGCTATAAACAGTATAATAAGAACAGGAGGGACTCCATCTTAAGGCTAATATACCATTTTAAAAGCCAGGGAGTTAGGAGGTAAGATTCCTAACATTTTATGGTAATCAGCCAATAGCCTATCTTAAGGCAGGACAAGCAGTCCTAAATGACATGTTCCCAGGGCTTGAGGGTAACCACAATCTTAGAGAAGAAGAGGATCAAGAAATTCCTTGTGTTAAGTTTATCTTACATATTATCTTGAGGACTGACTGTAGATGGCAACATAATGTGTCTCACTGGAGAGAGACATCATGAGACCACAAGTCAAGCCTAGGCACCCTACTCCCACCTTTTGCCCTATTCTTGAAATCCTTAAAAGACACAAAACCTAAGCTTTAAGTGCACCTCTTCTTTAAGGCTGCCCTCACTCCCCTTTCTTCAAGTGTGTACTTTGCCTTAAATAAAGCCTCCTCACCGCTCAACTTACTGCACTTTGTGTCTGTGCTCTTCCAGTGGTAAGTGTCTTTGCTACTTTGATATTTAATTCAGTTTTCTATACTTAAGCGCAAGTCTTCAGTCTCTCTGTCCTACTTCAAACAAGTAGGGAAGGGCTACTAAGATCTCTGATTTGGGCTTGCAAGTTCCCATTGCCTGGGGGACCCAGATGGGGCTGCAGTTGTACAAACATGCTTTTTAGTAGCGTGCCCCCAGATCTCCTTTCTTTGTCTTTGGGAAGTTCTCAGAACATAATCTCACTTCACCCAGTGTTCCACAGCAACTCCAGATCCTGGGATGATAGTGTCTTAGTTTCCATGCCCTGAAAATTCAAGCAGACACTGGATGCCTGGTGACCCTGGCTTCAGGAGTTGGCAAGAGATTTGCCTATGCCGAGCAGAAGTTCAGTGAGGTTCCCTTTCCTCCTTCTTGTACTTTTTTGCTCTCTGCTCCCTGCACGCCTGCTGACATTCACTGCTACTCTCATTTTAATAAATTCCTTCCTTACCTACATTCGTCTGACCTGTTCGAGAATATTTTCTTAATCAGAGTAAAAAAACCCTCCCCTGACCAGGTTGAGGTCTCACCTAGTACGCAGGGAGACACAGATGCCAAACAACAAGAACCAACTAAATATTTTATACATGCTATTTCTCAATCCATACAATAACTGTATCAGGTAAGTACTATTATTATCCCTATTTCACAAATGAAGGAGTTAAGGCTTAGGGAGATTCAGTGATTTTCCCAATGACATACAGCTAGCAAAGCAGGAACACAGGCTTTAACCTTAGGACTGCTGACACCATGCAGTTTGCCTTCTTCAACCACAGTGTTATTTTGATGCACAAGTAGAGATTAGGATTTAGTATCTCCTTTTGGCTCCATTTCCTTTACTTTGTTACTTTTTCACTTCCTATTACTGAAGTACCTGATGTAATAAATTCATCTATGTGGAATCTTAAAAAAAAAAAACTCATTGAGGAAGAGCAGTGGCTGCCAGAGGGGGGAAGTAGGGGTGGGTGAAATGGGTGAAGGGGGAAATATAGTTAATAATATTGTATATATATTTGAAAGTTGCTAAGAGAGTAGATCTTAAACGTTCTCATCACAAGAAAAATTTATAACTATGTGTGGTGATGGACATTAACCAGACTTAGTGTGGGGATCATTTTGCAATATATGCAAATACCAAATCACTATGCTGTACACCTGAGTCTGATATAACATTATATGCCAACTATATTTCAACAAAAATAAGCAAACCCAGCACCTAGAAATCATCATTATCTCAATTACCTGAATCATTCTTCTTAACTTGTGTCAAATAAGGAAGCATCAAAAACTAAGTTACATAACATTGTCATACTGACATTTGATTTCTTGATCAATGTTTTTATTTCTTTGTTTCTAAAAGATTTTTATATTTTATGAAAGGTTTCACCTAACAGCATTAGCTTGAGCTCATCATTTTTTCTACTATCTACACAGACATCTGGTTGCTGGGCAGGTCGAGGCATTTCCAGACCAGGTGTTTCAGCCTTGGCACACTTGGCATTTTGGCCTGGATAATTCTTTGATGTTTAGCAGCATTTCTGGCCTTTACTAGCTTGATGACAGTAGCACCTCACCCCTTACCCAGTTGTGACAACCAAAAAATGTTTACAGACATTGCCAAATGTCCCCTGGGGAACAGAGTTGAGAACTGCTCTGGAAGAAATTCCAGGCTAATGTGAGATGAAGTTGTCCGGACTGAGGATACCTTCTGACTTATCAGTCCATCAGAGAGGACGTGATAGGATTTTTTTTCTCATTGACTTCTCTTCAGCTGGAAAAAAAAGGTTGTTTTATGATCAGGGATTCCCAATAACTTGTAATAAGGGAAATCTGTGTGTAGAAATTATTGCAGAAGTATGGAGAGGAGTTCCTTGCAATATATGTACTTATCCTAAGGTTAAAAATAAAAGGGGATTGATAATGAAAAACAATGAATTGTCTAATGTATAGTAGAAAATGTATACAAATTACTATGACTGAGAAGCAATGTAACATGTATCTTCCTCTAAGCATATTTTGCATTTTAAAGTAGGATACTTTCAAAGGGTAGAGGTTGACACTATATTACCTAGATAGAGGACATTCTTTTGAAGATTTTATTTTATTTATTTTTTTATCAGCATTTAAGAGGTTTTTCTTTTGCCACCTCCTCTATGAAGCCCACCCAATCCCCACAGACCTGTTCAACCCAGCTAACAAGAGTGTCTCCTGTTTGTGTGCTTCCACACCACATTGCTCATGTCTCCATTTAACACTTACGTGTCTAGATCTATATGCTTCTTCTAGGACATCTCCCATAAATACGTATGTTAACAAGAAGACCATCAAGATTTGTTGAGATATGGTTAGTACAGAGGGTGATAGTAGAGAATATATCCTTCTCACAAATATATTGAAAGGTGATGGACTGGGGCAAGGAAGGAAGACCTCTCTGTAGAGACTGACCCCTGCAATTAGAAAAAGTCCCAAGTACAAATCTTCACTTTTAAGAATAAGACTGCTTTGTGCAAGGAAATTCTTTGGCTCAACTAACTGAAAAAAAAAAAAAAAGGCAGCAAAATCCTACATCTCAACATGGACCAGACTTATCTCTCATTCATTCAAGCATTTATTGAGTACTCGCATGAGCCATGGGGGAAGTGAGAGATAATCAGAGAAGGGAGAGGATACCGACAAAATCAATTACTGCAGTCATAAAACAACTCAAAGTTCATAGCACTGGTATAGCAATGGCAGTATCTATGAAAGTAAAAGGGAAGACGGCTAAGTGCTAGTGCATAATGAGTCTCTGGGGTTAAGGGCCTCCTCGCTGACCTACAGCCCAACCAGCAAGATGCATCCTCCCAGGGCTGCTGGGAAAGCCAAGGTGAAGCAACAGGCTGAAGTGCATTCCACTATCTAGAATAGGCCATTTCCCATGTATTAGCCTCAACTTTTACTTTCTTAGGCTTATTTTCCACTCTTCTTTAGATATGAAATTCAAGTTGATCAATAAATATGATTACCTAAATGTATAAATGAGCTCTTGAAACTATTTATAGTAGACAGTTGTTTTCTGGATACCCACTTTCCATTCTATTCTGCTTTTATTAACAACCTTTTAACTTCATTTTGGGAAGCCACCTGTTCACTGTGGTTTATAATCTTGATAGGACTGTAAGTCAAGTAGCCCTACCCACTGGATTATCCTGCTTGACTTGAGTGGGATGACTCAAGGAAGGACAAACAAAGGAGATCATTAAATAATTGCTGCTACCAATATTCTCCCACTACACTGAGGTTTCCTGGTTCTTGTTTCTGAGCCTGGGTATTCAGATTTTCTTCACAAAATTGTGAGCAGTATTGTTTGCTTCTCCCCTTCCATCCCACCTCCCACTACATTTTTGCAATAATTCTGTTTTGCTAAAGTTAATGATAATCATTTCTGTTGCTTGCAAACAAAGAGCCATAATCAACACAGTGGTATACTGAGTCCAAAGGGCATATTTGGGTTTTTAAAATAATGATACTTAATTGATAAAACTACGGCTCACAAATGTTGCCCCTTATTTACTTGATCTCATTTGATCTTCCCAATTCTCCTTTGATGTGTTCTAGACAGGTAAGCTCCATTTTACTGGAGAGACAACTGAGTGCTGATTATGCTAAGTAACTTACTCAAGGTCATATAGTTCATGAGCACCCGGGTTTGTCTGATTCTAAAGGTTGCACTTGTTTTTTGCTTAATGTAAGCCTTTAAGGCTGTCTGCCCACAGAGCACACCTCCTGGGCCTTTTTCATGGTTTCTTTGCAAGTTTTCCATATTCACAGGTCTCTTAAACTCGTTGCCAAGCTTGAGGGTTACACCTCTGAGGGACCCATCTGTCTACCACAGGCCATAGCAATCTCTCCTTCCTTAATATCCATAGCACATACTTCGAACTTGGACTTTCTTACACTTTCAATTGTCAAATATCAAGCTATTTCTATAAGCCAGTTGGTAGATTGAACATTGCAACTTGCCCATAAATCCCCATATGCAGCAAAATTCTGTCTTGTAGATAGAGTAAAAATAAGTCTCACACATACATGGTTTTCCAATTTCTGTAGGACTTCTTGAGTCAATAAAACTTTAATAAACTACAAATATATTTAAAAAGTTCACCTAATTCATAATAGCTTTTTGTTTTAATTTGTTTTCTTAAATAATGGACATTAAAAGGACAACTGTTTTCAGGGAGGAGGGCATGGGGGATAAGGTTATCGACCATTTTTGATAGCCACAAAGGGTCTTTATATTAAAAAAATAGGTTCACATAATCCTAAACTCTTAGAGGATAGGAAGTCCATCTTAGACTACTTGGAAATACCTTCCTAGCCATTAGGAAGTATTCAAGAAAGATTCTGTTAATTGAAAAAAGAGAAATCAGCTAAAGTATTTTCTCAAACAAAATGCATTTATGTATTGAGTTCTTACTTTGAGTCAGGAATATTTGTGAAAAAGAAGAGTTGAACCAGGGATTACAGAGCTCCTGTGCAGCAATTAGAATGCTTCTTCATGACCCTCAGGCTAGATGATGAGAGAACCACCCCCTGCCCAGTGAGAATGACAGAGCAGCCTAGTAAGTCATGGGGAGTGGGGGAGGCTCACCTGGCCTGGGTGAGGTTACCAGGCCTACAAACCATGCCAACCCACTGACTACACTGCCATCTTACAAGAATAGTATTTAAAGTTTTTTTTTTTTAACTTGCTGATTTCGATAAATGCTAGAATAAAATGTCCTTCACGTCCCAGCTGCTGAGCCAGGTGACTGAAGGTTTCTTTTTTGGCATACAAATTAAACAACCCTCTGATTTCTGAGAAGCCTATCTGAAAACTAATGACAGTTACCAGCATATAATAACCTTCTTGCTCCTGGTCAGAGTTCTTTTCAAGATAACCCGCAGCAGAGTGACTGGCAGTTACTTTCCTGCCTGACTTGGAATGAGGAAATGGCTGTTGTCTGCAGCCACCCCAGATTTCCCTGCCCGCCTGAGGGCTTCCCACAAAAGCACACAGATTGGGCCGGAGGGCTGTGGGTGGGAGATTCTAAGGATTCCTTACAGTCTGTGTTTCCTTTCTTTAGGTGGATAAATATTCTGATTCTTATTCAAGGATAAAACTGAAGTTAATCTTGAAATTTTGCAATGATATTTTCTAACATTTAAGGCATGGGCTTGGCATGCCTAGCGAATATTGGAAAAAGGATGACTTCTCTTGTCATTTCAAAAAGGAATCAATTAAGTGTTTGTGGAATTGTTAACAACTGCCTGTGGAATTCTGTTAGAGTGTAGAGTCACAGCCTGTATATCTCTTGTTTACACCTGGATCCCCAGAGCACCTGGCACAAAGAAGGTATTCAACCAGTATTTGGTGAATGAATGAGTGAATGAATGATGCCTGAAATATGGGAGCTGCCACCAGATGGACAGCAGTGACTTCACTGAGCATTGCACAGATCTTTTCTGCACACATTTTTCTTGCTGTGGTAACCAAGACACAAGAAAGTGACATGAGAGCCAATGTTTTGCATCTCATTTTTGTCAAAAGAGGCCACAAAGAAGAATTCCAGTCTGAGAAACTCTATATTAAGCTTCACAGAAGATGTGATCATAATGTGCTACCCCTTCTGATAAACAACAACACAATATCCTAGCCCAGTATCTGACAACAGGGGGACCTCACTAGATGTTGACATAGTAATTGAATTTACTGAATGAACACAGTGGTCTAGAATGGCAAGAACAAAGTCTACAGGAACACAGAGAAAGGAGTGATTCCCTCTGGGTTCATCATAGAGAACGCTGCTGAGGCACATAAAGGGCAGACAGGGAAGGGCTTTTGGCGAAGGAATAACACTGGGGACTAAAGGAGAGAGAGGACAAGCCCCCTCTCCTTTAAGGGTCTATGACCTTGGTCAAACAAGCTAGGACTACATAGCCCCAAGGCATAATAGATGTAATGGATATTTATTTCTGTGCTGCTCAAAATTCTCCTACCCTATAGAACAATTTTAACCATGAAGTTGAAGTAGAGGATGCCACTAACAGTCTTTCTCCTCTGGTCAGAGACAATTGGTCTAGGGGTGGAAACAGGATTCCAACCAGGCTAATCAGTCTCTCCTCGGGACATGTGTCAATCTAGGCATTAGGGAAGGTTCCCAGTCTCTCTCTGGGGGTGAAGGTATGGGCCTGGGTTTAATGGTGCCATGTTCCTGCTACATAAAGGAGACTGGTTTGATAGATGGAAGCCAAACATGGACAGAATCACTGACAAGAGATGGGGATTAAAATGATGAATTCCAGTTTCTGGTTCAACAGGACCTTAAGTCCCAAGTCACCTTGTTTTTCTGCTAAGTTTCCTTTTTGTCCATCCTACTTTGAAGTTCTCTCACATGCAACATTAGAGTCTTGACTAGTCCATATACTAGATTGGTCCAGTTCTCCTCTGAGACACCAAGTATTTTCCACATTGGTCTAAACAATAATTATCCTTAATGGTTAAGACAGTGAAAGCCACTGTGAAATGTAAATATGTTACCATGGGTGACAGAGATAGGGGGAAAGAGGAAAACTTTAACCTATCATCTGTGGACACTTTAATGTGGTTACATCTTTCATATAACCTAGCAGCGCTTCCTCTGAAGGCCCTGAAGGGATGAAAATGGAAAAAAGATTTTTTAATAGACATTTGCAACTAGTGCTATACATTGGAAAGTGGGAGTATTGACTGTGTCTCTGTTGTGTGTGCACAGCCAGGCCCTGAAAGAACTCTGGAGGAGGTGTCACCAAAAAGGGGTCAGAGGGCTGTAAAAAGTAAAGGTAAGCTTTTCATAGGGTTGCATCCATCACAGTCATATTATTATTGTAAGTAATCATAACCAAAAAACACATATAACTCTGGTATTTTCATATGTATGAAAAATATATTGTTTGAGATAAAATACATGTAAAGGGATCTAAAAATTACTTCAGCAATGGGAAAAATAATCAGGGACATCAGAATTGAGTTCCAGTTCTGGCCCAACACGATATTAGCTGGGTAATATTCAACAAGATCCCATTTCTGTGAAATTAAGTTTCCTCATCCCCAAGATGTTGCTAATTCATTCCTTTTCTACTTCTACGGGCTTGCTGTGAGTGCCAAATATCAAAAGGGGTCCCTATAATACAGCAGTTAAGGACTTTGCCTCATGTGGAAGAAGGATTTACATACTTCTTACTAATGAGTCTGAGTAAAAACCTCAAGCCCTAAATTGGAAGTATTGGCATAACTCCTGAGGTATTCAATCTCAAGAAACATCCTAGTTCTCTCCATTTAAGTGGCATTAAAACAGTCATCAACCCAATAGCAAGACAGACCCATAATATGTACTTATTGTAATTTCTAAATGTCATTTTCCATTGAAAGGGACTAGATCTATCAGACTACTCAGGTCATGGAGCTCATGAAGGTCCCATGGCAAAAAATGGGGTAATCAATAAAGGTAACAACTTTACTGATCTGATATAAATCAAATATGTTTAAGTCTGTGAGCTCATATGGATGCTACAGAAAAAAAACCTCATTGGTCACTTCTGTAGGATGCTAGGGCATCAAATCAACTCATGTGACATTGACTTACACATGTGCAAACACAAATCTGGTGATGTGGGCAAATGACTATTGGTGAATAAACCAACAAAAACTAAATAAACAAGGAAAAAAAAATGGAACCCATAAAGAGATTTAAGAAACTAGTCTCGATATTTGGCCCTATTTGGATCATGATTTAAACAAACCAGAAAACACTGAGCACTGACTTAAAAATTGATACCAAGAAATTATTGCTAATATTTTAGGCATGGCAATGGTGTAATGGTGTATTTAAAAATATCTCATGTTGAGAAATAATATTAAAATATTTACAGGTGAAATGTTGCAACATTGAAGATTTGCTTCAAAATAAGTTGCAGAGAGAAGAGGGTGAGGCTATAGATAAAATAAGATTGATGATTCGTTTATTGTTGAAATTAGGTGAGAGGTACATATAATCTTATCATAGTATTCATTCTACATTTGTATACACTTGAAAGTTTACATGATAAAAAGTTAAAAAGAAATAACTCTGCCTGAGTTTAAATCTGAGCTTAGTCCATTGATAACAGGGTTATAATGTTCTTGTATCATTTGTCAAATGGGGGTAATCAAAGTGTCTATCTGATAGGGTTATTTATGAGGAGTAGAAAGAGGTAATAGGTATAAAACACTTAGAGCACATAATATGTGCTCAATCCAGTTAACCTATTGATATTACATATTATGATTCTTATACATTGTTATGTAGATCCCATATTAAAAGGATCCTGGAAAATGTGATCCCTGCTCAACATTTAAGCAGTACTCAATAGGTAGAAACACTACGCTTCTTAAAGGAAATACGGAACAGCCGGTTCTCTTGAGAGGAGTTCCTATTATAAAATTCATCAGGAAAGAGAATTTTTCTGTGATTTCCAGGACAGGCAGGGCTGAGAGGACAGGCAGCTATTTTTTGCTTCATTTGAGGTACATCATTGCTGAACTGAGATGGTGATAAATGACTTCCCAGCCCACCTCAAGTCTGCAGAAAAGTGCTCCTAAATATGTTAAAGTCAGTGCACACGTTCACTGCAGAGGGCCCAATCTACAATGACTCTCCCTAATTGAGAAATGGCTTAAAATCACTAACCATCCTGGGCTACAATCTAGTTAAAAGGGAGAGTCAAGTAAGGATCTTTAACTTGGGCAATAAGCAGATAAGCACAATTATTATATTAGTTCATGATGCCCTAGGCCAGGGCTTTCAAACTTTACTGTGCGCACAGATTACCTGGAGATCTTATTAAACTGCATATTTCGTTTATTTTGGGGTGAGGCCTGAGATTTCACATTTCTGACAAGCTTTCAGGTGATGCTGAGGAGGCCAGTCCTTGTCTCATACTTGGCATGGCAATTACCTTGTTGGTGCTGGGAAGTGATCTGACACACACTTGAGTAGTACCCAGGCTTCAACGGTTTGGATAACAGATAAGCAAGAATATGTTTGCTCTGAAATACTCATTGGAAGACTTCATTTCTGATTCTCTGTCTTAAGTAACTGTTTCATGTACCAAAATAAATGGCACATATTCCCTTTCAGGTGTTAAATCCACAGTGCCTACCTTGGAAACCCTTTTAAAGAAGAGTTTTCAGGTATCAGAATGTCACCAAAGAGAAAAATGTACAATTTAATTCTCTAATGAAATCCTCTTGCCTGCTCAGTGGATTTTAGCAGAATCCTAATTTTGGATTCCTCCCCTCGCTTACCTTATTCCAGCAATGGGAGATGGGAATAAATATTTCACAAACAGGTCAGTGATTTTGTAAAATCAAAGATGGCCCTTCATGATAAAAGTTTGAATTGAAAAAAAAATTGGCTCATTCCAAGTGGAATTCTGAGAAAAGGCTTTGGAAATGAAACCTTTGGCAACCTTGAGAATGATGTGTCATGTCTCAGGAGGAAGGGCCTTTCAAGAAGCATTCATCTTAATAGTATCAACTTTGAACCACACAGGAAAGGAAAGAATGAACTGCCTAAGCTGTGAGCATTGCAAACTTCTCTGTCACTCCTTACCTGTTGCAATCATGTGTGATTCATAAGCTAGGTTTAACATTTTCCCCAAATTTCCATAGGAATGCTAAAGATTACTGTGCTGAAAAATATTTCTGAGGTTAAATAGGTCTGGAAAGCTCAGGGGAATAGAAAGTTTAATAGGCCCATTGCCTCCAGCTTTTCTCAGCCCTCGATAGGTTAATGTATATTGGAGCCTCCACAAGGTGTCTGTGGGACAGAGCTCCCCAGCTGGATTTGACCATGGTCCTTGTTTTTTAAAAACTCTCTCGAGATACGGGTTTGGCAGACTCTACCTTGAGAAACGCTGATCTCAATGTTTGTCTTGTTGCCTTTGAATTAACAAATATAGTAATCTCTCATCATCTATAAAATGGTGAAAATGGGTGTGAAGTTTCTAGAAATCTCTGTGGTTAGTAAAAACCCTTTTGGCAAAGCGAAGTTCTCATAGCCATAATTTGAGGGAAAACAAGTTAACAAAAGCCATTAACACTTCCTATTTAAGATATCCACTGCCCAAACAAACCATATTTGTAGGTGTCCAAAGTCACTGAGAAAATTAGTAAAATTTGCCTTTTCTATACCTCAGAGTTTTCATCTGTAAAATGGGGATGTCCACCTCACAGGGCGGTTGCAAGGACTGAAACAGACAATGCCTGCAAAAGCACATGCACATGTGGGAAGCAGATGGATGGCAGTTTTGTTCCCATTTTTATGATAAGCATCTTTTGGAAGACTTGAGGTGGCACCTCCCTTTTGTTGAACAGGTTTTCAAGGAAGGTGGTGGTAGGTTCATGTCAAGATCTTCTAGAGGAACATTTTAAAAATGTGCACATCCAGCCCTCTACTCAGTCCTGGCGAATCATAAATGAGTGATGATAGGGAAGGATGCACCTATGTTTTTAAAAAGCTTCTCCCCTTGGGGATTGAGGTATACTCTAAACACTTGTAATGCATTTGTAGTAAATCCCTAAATTGTGATTCCTCTCTCTTGCAGTAGTTCTGGGATATGTTCCTTGGAATGAAAGGTTTCTGGGGTTAAGTGTTTCAAAATGCTACGTGGTAGTACCCACCTCCTCTTATTAAATTATGAGGGAAGCTTGTAACCCATTGTCTTCTGAGCTTATCTGACTTGGTCACGTGTGTTTCCTGCAACTCTCCTCACCATCTTTGTCCAACACATTTGAGAAATACTGTAGCACAAAATAAGTTGGCAGATTCTTGCAGTCAGAAGAGAATTCTATCAATATTCAGATTTTTTTGTACTAAAGACTCGAGGTAGAAAAGAGCAGCCAAAATTCTTCCTCCCCAGGGAGCTGGCTAAGCCTACTTTTATTTTTCCTATCACTTGCTACTTACAGGTGGAAAGGATATTGAAAATGATGAATGTGAGCTTTCAAGTAAACATCTCTGGGTAGATTCTGAGTAATAGTCAAAGGGCCAGGGAGATGAGCTACTGCAAACCTTGAGATGAGATTCTGGACAAACTTGGCTTTGAATCTTGGTTGCAACACTTCCTGGCTCAGTGACCTTGGGCAAGTTATGCAACCTTTCTCTGCCTCCCTGTCCTCCTGTGTATAATGGGGACAATAATAGCAGCCCCTATTGTATTGGGTTTTTGTGAGGTAAGTGAGATACTCAGGCAAACCCTGTACTAAGGGCTTAATAAAATCGATTATCATGGTTATTACTGTTATGATAGAAATGGGAAACCCACTTAAGAAAAGTGAAGGGAAGAATTCAATTGAAGCAGAATAGAGAACTCTGAAAACCTTGAACCTCAAATAAATTTTCTTTCTTTCACAAAGGAATTTACCTTTTTCTTTTTTGGTAAATCTTTATACCAAGTACCTGTGAGAATTCAGGGTTAGAGTTTGAGAGATGTTATTAAATTGGCTGTTCTACAGCACTGTAGTGTGAATGACCCTTTCATCTGGCTCCTTATTTCAGTTGAATCCCAAACTATCTGGCTAATTAATATACAAGAAACAGCTTGGGAGCTGCTGCCAAAGACAGAAAAGTGATGGGTTGAAACTCACCAACACTGACATAACTGCCACAGAGAGTGCAGAGGACTCAGCATTGTGATGAAGGAGTGAAGGTGGGGAGGCTGAATGGGAGATTAGTAAGCAAATGCCAGTTTCACTGCTCCTCCAGCTCTCTAACAAAATGAAATGAAACAGAATGGACAGTCTCCGAGTGCTTGCATGTAGCACTGAGGCTGCAGGTTTTTTTACACATGCATGCAGACGTGTGTGTGTGTGTGTGTGTGTGTGTGTGTGTGTGTGTGTGGATGCAATGTATATTTCTTACCGTGAGTTATGGTTTAAAATGTGGAAAGCCCCTGCTCTAGAGGGCAGGCCCCTGGGCCCCAAGCCAAGACACAGACGGCTGTTGCCTGTCGAGAATGGCTTAGTGAAGTGACCCCAGATCCTGCCTTGCCTTCTTGTATCAGTGGGTGATTTGGTGAATGTGGCGAGGACAAGCAAAGAAGAGAGAACTCAAGACACCCATCCCCAGGGCAGTGACTGACTGCATTAGAGCCTGGAGCCCAGTGGGAAGGCAGCTGTGGGATCAACAGTAAAAAGCAAGGCCATGTGATGTGGCTATGGTGGTTTCCATTCCCTGGGTCGTAACTGCAGCTGAAGGAGCTGCAACAGACCATTTATTTTGTATCTACTATGCACCAAACCCTATATTTTGTTCTTTTCTTTATCTCATTTGAATCTCACAGCAAAACTATGGGAGAGCTATTGTTATTCCCACTGGAAGAATGAGAGACTAGACTTCTGAGGACTGAAGCAATCATACGAAAGGGATTTTATGGAACTGTTCATCCAGTGTTTTGAGAGGGGCAGGGTGAGGTGTGATGAGTCACCTCCTCTTGAGAAGTTTCAATCTGGATGACAGAACTCTAGCTCCTGAGAATCTCTGAGGAACGAAGCTCTGGCCTTCTTTCTCCTAAATCCCCTGACTCATCCAGTTTCTTCCCAGCTAAGAAAAATGATAGGATTTTAGCCTTTTCCATGGGTAGAGAAAGGTACCAGGTTGGAAATCAACCCTCTGAGGGGAATTTTAATTGGAAATTGGAATATGACACCCAGTTAATGCATATTGTCTGCAAACACCATTGATATTTACTGCCACTATCTACTGGTTTCTTACTACGTGCTTACTTCCCGCCAAGTAACACTATGCAAATGGTGTAGTCTTCAGAATCACCCTACGGAGAGGGTACTATTTTTGTACCCATTTTATAGAGAAGGAATGAAGGTGTGAGAGGGTAATAACTTTCCTAAGGCAAGACAGCTACTAAATGGTGGGGTTAGACTTTAAGTGCTGCTCTGTCAGCTTCCAGAGCCCGGGCACTTAATATCAAGCACTAATGATTTCTCCATGATGTCCAGGGTACCATACATGGAAGTGTGGGGATTAAATAAAGTGTTAACAATTGCTGTCTGTCCTCAAAGAGGCTTCAGTACTGGTGAGAAGGTAAGATACATGCAAATGGAAAAATAGTTAACAATACCTTCTGCTTTTTATGCTGGGGTCAAAGGAGTACAGAGAAGCTTGATGGAGGGCGAGATTGCTGGAGCTGAGTTGGGCAGGATGAACAGGGACTGGAGGAGCGTGGGGAAGTAGGTGGTCCTGAGGCTAACTGAACAGACATTAGACTCCTTGGTTTAGAGCAGAGAGCATAGTTTCCTCAGTCAAACTGAGTGGGTCTCCATTTAGGAACTCTGAGGCCTTCGACAGGTCATTTAACTTTCCTAAGCCTCAGTTTCCCCATCTGTGACAAGGGGATAATACCCAACTAAAGGGTTGCTGGGAAGATGAAGTGTACCTAAATGTTGGGAAAAGGTGGCACCCCTAGTGTACCCTCTACCCACCAGATTAAGTTCAGTTTTCCAGTAGAGCTGGCTTGCTTCTTGCCTTTGACCTTACCATTGCCCTACCTGCTGTGAGAAGCCCTTCACGACACGTCTTTGCTTGAGGTTTGTCTCTCCATCCAAGTTGGCAGTTTCCAGGTGGCAAATCCCACTGGGGTCTGAGGAAAAGAGGAGGAGTATGTCTGCGGGGATGATCTCGTTGCACTGCATTTGAATGAAGTCTCCCACACGCACATCCTTCCAGCACTTCTGCACGTAGCTCTGCTCCTTTCTTGGGTGGGACAAAGACGGGGCAGAGTGAATTTCAAGGTTCTCCAGAAAATTAAGGAGTGAATGCAAAAAAGTCTCACCTGCACCTAAATATCCCCCAGTCAGCTCTGGACTCTCTAAAATACACCATCATAATCTCTACAAAAGTAAACATGATCTATAGAATCCCGCTAGTGAAGGATTTATCCTTACGATTCATTTAGAATTTTGATTGACTGCCAGATATTGACAGCCTCAGCTGCAAAGATGCTCAGCCCTTGCTTCTTAGAGAGAAAAAAATTGAAGAAGGTGGTGACTATATAGTCATAGTAATATGACACTCTGGATATACATCACTTCCCAGAATAGACATTAGAAAGCAGGGTTGCAAGGAACTGGGTATAGGACAGATTGTTTCTGATTATGGGAGGAGAGTGGTGATAGGAAAGGCAGGGTACGGGCCACTGTCTAGGTGGATCTGGAGGAGGGCTGAAATAGAAAACTGGGCGGCCAGGGACTCAGGAAGATGCCCCCAGGAAGTCTGATGGGCTGGCACCCAGAGCGATCAGACAATCAGAGGACTAAAAAAACCTGAGGACATGATGCACTTTCTCTTCACATCCAATTTATCAAGCTCAGATAATAACAGTTGCAGCAATGACTGCAGATTTAGCACTTTTACCATGCCAATCATTACTGTTAACTAATACATAATTTACTTGCATAACACCCATTGGAGTAGATATTATTACAGTCATTTCTCAAATGAGAAAATTGAGGGTCCAAGAAAAACTTCCCAAGGTCTTACAAAAACAGAGCTGAAACCTGAGCCTGGGTCAACCTGACACCAAATCCCACTGTTCTCACTGCTTTACCACCCTGCCTCCTTGACAGCATTCCCCTCTCTCCCCACACGAGGTAAGGCAGCCTTAACTTTTCCACCATCAGTAAAAGGAAGAGGACTGCCTACCACCGCAGGCAATGAGCTCCATCTCACAGAGCTCTCATTTTAGCAAGTCTTCCTTCTGCTTAGCCAACTATTGTTCTGCTTTCCCAGGCAATCAGGTCTATCCCAACTTCAACCATTTAAAAAATATTTTAAGGCATTCATCAGGTGCTTGTGATGCCTTTTGGACTTGCCATGTCAAATTTAACTTTCTGAGTGCCCTAATTATTCTCATGTGACACAGTTTCAAGATCTGTCCTGGAGGCGTGGGCTCTTCTAAGACTGAGTATGAAAAAGTCCCTCTTTATATGCGGGATTTGGCACCAAACCAATACTCCACATGTGGCCTTTCTAACAGAGCCCAGCTGGCTTGCAGCAGCCGGATGTCTCCGTGCCCAGCCAGGCTTGCAGAGGCAGGCTCTGCTTTGCTGTTTTTCTCCACTGCAAAGCCCCTCTGGGCATGTTACTGCTTCTGTTTCTGTTGGAATCTGGCTGCCCAGGGCACGACAAGGCCACTCTTCCACAGAGAGAAAGACATGACTGGAATTTCACTTTCTCCTTTGACTTTATTGAAGCCCCTGAGGAGGATGAGTGTTTGATATTATTATACCCATCTTCCTCCCTTCTTTGGGGCCCTCTGGAGAACCCCAAGCAAGCCCTCCTAAGACCCCCTTTTCCTTGTTGTAAGAGGACTTCCCCTGCCCCTGAAACAAATATGCTACCATTCGGAAGGCCAACCAAGGGAAGATCTGGTGAGGGCCTATAAAATAATGAGGGGCATTAGAACTGGGGAGCTGGGGAGCAGCTCTAAAGACCCGCAGAGGTCTGTGGAAGTGCCTGCGGCTCCAGAGAGCAAGAGAGGCAGTCATTGGTTAAAACAATCCATGGGCAATATCATCCAGATGGTGATGGAGACCATTTCTGAGGATTTTCGGGGGAATGCATCTGCAGTATTTTAGTATTAATTTTATTTCCATGCAAAAGTATGTAACAGGTTTCTAAGCACTTTTCCACTCCATCAGCACCTTATGCTCCCTGTCTGCTCCACATCACTTTTTCTCCCATGGAGACCAGGGATGGCCCCTCCACATTTGTTTCTCAGCGCCATTTCAGAAATACGCTTATCTGTTTGTTTATTGATGTATTTTGGGTAGACACTTCTGCATCAGGAGTGTGAACATTCCTGGCAAATAATTCATTGTCTCTGTGCTGATTCAGGGAGGGATTTGTTTTTTTTACTTTAGAGCCCCCTTGGGAACACCTGCTAAAGTCCAGGTAAGAATCTACTTAAAGGAATTGGAATGGAAAGGGACTCTCCGTGAGAAAAGAAATCTCAGAGGGTGAAGGAGGGGCTGGCTGGCTTTCTCTATGGCTTTTTTATCCTTTCTTTCTTTTTGAGAGAGTGCGTAAAAAAAAAAAAGGGATTCTTAAATATTACTGCAAAATTGCTCCAAGGGACAAAGCATTATCACTGAGCTTGTGTACCTTCTTCCCCCTCCTTCTCTTGGACTTCTGTGTGCTACTGGATAATGTCTCTGAGGATGGTGGGTATCAGCAGATTGCCATCATCCCAGTGTTCTGCCTGGTCTTCGAGATCATATTTACTGGGAACACATCTGACTGAACAGTATCTGGATTGCCAACACTTCCAGAGCACACTGTTCAGAAGATTTGCAAATGCCAGTTGGGACTGCTGCACACACAGGTGTATCACAGGCAAGGCCAACACACCAACACCCAAAACACTGAATCTCAACCTTCCCTCTTCTGATAAAGGGATTTCACTGCTGATTATGGGATGTGGGTTATTAAGGTGATGGGAGATAGAAGGTTATGGAAATGAGCTCCTGGTATATATACACTTTCACAAACAGTCACTTCTGTGAGCTGGGCTGGCACGTTGTCTTGTCAGTTCCCGTCATGCTCATAGGTGTCACGAGGTCAATGGAACGCCCCAGGAAGCTGTAAATCAAACCAATCTGTCTTTCATTATTCCCTGGATCCCAGGGAGGTCACTGCTGTACTGGTAACAATTGCCTCTGTCTTTTCTTTAGATGTAATCCTCTCTCCCTTAGGATGACATGTGGTGGTGAAGGAACATTCTTAGTTCCTGTAGTAGGCTTACCCTCCTCAAGATAGAGACTTCCTATCCCTGGGAGTGTGCCTCTCAAATAGAGGCACACGTGCCTCCAGCCACACCCCCATTCATGTGTGTCTGGGAGTACTGAGGCCATGGGAGCAATGTGATTCTGGGGTATTAGCTTAAAAAATGATTTTTTGGGGAGTCATGTGGTTTAGTAGTTTAGCTGGTATATAATTTGAAGAATTATATTCATATTATTCTAGTTTTGCTGTGGAATCAGAGTCAAATTTCATGGAAGTTTAGAGATCAAAAAATAAAAAGAGTCAGGGACATTTTCTTCTTGCACTGGACTACTCTGCGCTAGTCTCCTGATCCTCTGGGGTCCACTTTGTCTGCTCAGCTGCAGGAGCATGTTTGTGGAAAAGGCAAGGATGCATAGCTCGAGGGCATCCAGTTCCAGGAGGTGATGAATGGCTGAATCCAGCTGATGTGGACAATCAGCGTGCTCTTGCATTGAATGACGCCCAGATGTGGCCGGCAGCTGGCTGGGAGCCACCTGAGGAAGCCATTCCCTCATTAATCCAGCCTGTTTAGAACAGCTGCCCCAGGTGAACACGTCTGTGCACTTTTGATCACCTCCCTGCACAACGAGTCCACAGGGAACTGGCTGCTATTTTAGTTTCATGGGATGTTCACTGCTGTTTAAAAAGAAGACAAATCAACGTGGCTTGGGACGAAGACTCCATCTGGCAGATTCTGCCTTGAGGAGAAATTAAGTGGTGCACTGCTAAATGGCTTCCTGAGAGGAGATAGGGCTTATTAAGAGGTAAATAAACAGCAAGAGAGGTTTGTAACCAACCGGATGCTGGGGAAGCAGGTGAAAGTAGGGAAATGGAAGAGAAGAGGATGCTTAAGGCTCCTTTTATCCCCAAGGATGTGGGTTTTATAAAATGGTTTCAATGAACTAGAGTAGAAGGGATTTATCAGGAGGATTGGTTGCCTGTGGGACTCTTTCAAAATAAGATGATGAGCTGACCTGAGCTGTCCTTCCTGAAGCTCAAATGTCACGCCCTAAATGGTCAGTGTCACTACCCCAGGTGAAAGGGGGGAATTCCAGTGAGAATAAATGCAGTGTAGGAGGGTAAGGGGGGGTTTGAATTCCAGTTTTATGGCATATTATCTGTATGGCATTGGGCAAGTTAGTTAACCTCTTTGAGCCTGTTTCTTCTGTTGAAGGTAGTATGTGCATTTGCCTCAGAGGCTTGTTGAAAGGATTGGTGACATGACTCTTAGGCACTGCATTAGGGATGGAGTTGAGGGCTTTGTGCTTAGTAAGTGCTCAATAAATACAAGCTTGTTTTATGATTATGATGATGATGACCACAATGACTGTTAATGCCATGGAGAAGGTTAACCACCACTCTGCCAGCCCCAGAATTTTCTTCTTCATGCTCTCAGGACACCCAATTTTATGCCCATGATTATATTTCCTGGCTTAGGCCCAGGCACACAGTATACAAACACAAGAAACTCTGAAACTCTGAAAAGCCAAACCTTTTCTCCAACACTGCAAAGAGGGACCCCAACTCAGCCAAATGAATTTAGGACTCTTGCCACTGGCTACTGGGACAAACTCCCAGAAAAACACATCATTGAAATTAAGGGTGCCCAGCAAGTTCATTTATGGATGTTGAGAAACTGATCCTAAAATTTATGGAGAGGCCAAACACCTAGATAGCCAACACGATATTGAAGGAGAACAAAGTTGAGGGTTGACATTATCTGATTTCAAGACTTCCTATAAAGCTACTACAGTCATCAAGACAATGTGGTATTGGTGAAAGAATAGACCAATAGATCAATAGAACAGAATAGAGAACATTCTGGAAAAGGCAAAACTATGGAGCTGGTAAAAAGAACATTGGTTGCCAGGGTTGGGTGGGGGTTGGGAAAGATGAAAGAGTGGAGCACAGAGGGTTTTCAGGGCAGAGCTCTGAAACAGGCTTACATAAATTTAGTCAACTAATCTTTGACAAAGTAGCAAAGGGTACAATGGGGCAAAGATTGGCTTTTCCACAAATGGTGCTGGAATAACTAGATATCCACGTGCAAAAAAATGAACTTAGTCACAGACCTTACAGTTTTCCCTAAAATAACCCCAAATGGATCACAAACCTAAATGCAGAACGTAAAACTATAGAACTCTGACAGAATAACAGGAGAAATCCCAGATGACCTTGCATATGGCAATGACTCTCTAGATACAACACCAAAGGCACCATCCATAAATGAGCCCAGTTAAAAAATGGGCAGGAGATTTGAACAAACATCTCACCAAAGAAAATATACAGATGACAAGTAAACATATGGAAAGATGCTCCATATCATATGTCCCCAGAAAATGCAAATTAAAACTATGGGATACCACTACACACTTATTAGAATGGCGCAAATCCAGATCACCGACAGCACCAAATGCTGACAAGGGTATAGAGCATTAGGGAATCTCATTCATTGCTGGTGGGAATGCAAAATGATGCAGCCTCTGTGTTAGGTAGTTTGACAGTTTCTTACAAAATGAAACATGCAATCCAGCAGTCATGTTTCTTAGTATTTATCCAAAGAAGTTCCATCCACACAAAAATCTGCACATGGATGTTTATAGCAGCTTTATTCCTTTATTCATGACTGCCAAAACTTGGAGGCAATCAAGATATCTTCCATAGGTAAATGGATAAATAAACTGTGGTATATCCAGACCCTGGAATCATTATTCAGTGTAAAAAGGAATGAACTATTAAGCCATGAAAAGACATGAAAGAACCGTAAATGCATATTATTTAGTGAAAGAAGCCAATCTGAGAAGGCTACATATTATGTGATTCCAGCTATATGGCATTCTGGAAAAGGCAAAACTAAGGAACTGGTGAAAAGAATATTGGTTGCCAGGGGTGGGTAGGGGTTGGGAATGATGAAAGAGTGGAGCATAGAGGGTTTTTAGGGCAGTGAAACTACTTGGTATAATGGTGGATATATGTACATTATACATTTGTCCAAACCAATAGAATTACAACAGGAGAGTAATGGTAATGTAACCTATGAACTTGGGATAATTATGATGTATCTATGTAGGTTCATCCATTGTAACATATGTACTACTCTGGTGGGGGAGGATGATAATGGAGGGGGGCGCTGTGTATGTGTGGGGCAGGGGGCATATGGAAAATCTCTGTACCTTTCCCTTAATTTTGCTGTGAACCCAAGACTGCTCTAAAAAAATAGTCTTAATTTAAAAAAAATCAGGAATAGAGGGGTTTGACGGATCTCAAATTCAACTCCCCTTATTCAGATAAGGAAACTGAGGCTAGGAGTGACCTGGCCAAGGTACACAGTACCAAAGCTTGCTCTGAACATCTATTCTTTCCCTGGCATCAAGAAGGAGAACCAAGGGTCCTGTGCCTGGCTCAGGAAAACTTGTGATGCCCAGCTGTTTTGGCAGTGGGATGCTGAGGTAGGGGCAGTATTGTGCAGTGGTTAAAAGTCTTGGAGTCAGGTGAGCTTGATTTGAAACTTGGGGTTGCCCCTTATATGTGGAGTGACTTTGCACTCACTACCTAACTGGCTGATGTTCAGTTTATTCATCTATCAAATGGGACAAATAAAATCTATTCCACAGGTTAAAGTAGGAGTTAAATAATATATGAAAAGGATCCAATGACCTCACAGCAAAGAGCATTTACTGTTGGCATTATCTTCACCATAGTTATTATTAGCTTAGAGCAAACAGGACTATTGCTGGGGAGCCAGCAGACTAGAAACTGCGTAACTCTTTTCATGAGCTAATATGACTGATGTGTGGGGTTTTTTTGGCTGGAAGAAGAGCCTAGCAAGAAGGGATAGGAACTGAGAAGGAAGAAGGAGTTGTGTGTGCCCTGACCCCAACTTGGCCCCAGGAAATGGAACAGGAACTAAAGCAGTTACATAGCAGGCAGCCTGGGCCTGGGGCAGAGGGCAGTGAGTGCAAATACGCTCCCCCAACCTGGCTATTCTTTGCTCCCTGCGCTTACCTGTCAGGTTCGGACCACAGTGAAGGGGCTTCAGACTTGGAAGATTGGGGACAGCAGGGACAGTTGAAGCCAGAGGGGGGCCTGGAGTCCTGGCTTGGCCTGAAATAACTAGGGACACAAGTGATATTCACCATGCCTGAAGCTGCCCAGGTGTGTCTGGGGAGGATGCCAAGTCTCAAATCAGTAGTTAGGAGCTCAGTGTCATTGGGACATTTACATTAATGTGACATTATCACCCAGAGGCTGGTGAGGCCCGATCATCTGGGTCACATTTGTACAGGTCAAAGTCCTCCTTTACACAGAGAAGTGGTTGAAACCCTAGCTCTGGGGTAGCCCACCCTGGACCTCCTTGTGCAGGTGGCTGCTGCACACAGAAAGCAGAACTGAGCACAGAATGGCATCAAGCAGTGATGGCCAGGGAAATACCATGCTTAGAGGCCAGGAAATCCACAGAGGCAATGGGCAGGGTCATGCCTGCAGATGATGGAGAAGGAGCTTGGGGGCACTTGAAGGCATGAGCTCGTTACCCAGAATGGCTTTCCTGTAGCCTCTGTAGATTCCAGTCCTACCTTCTGCTTTTTGCTCTTGGGCATTGAGCATCTGTGGTGTACCTTGTTGCCCCATTTCCTTACATATTATAGTTTTATTTTCTGTTGCATACATCTTCTATTTTCAACTGTGTAACAAGGTTTCTCAGAGCTGGGATGATCTTGGTACCTAGAGGCCTGGTATCTAACACATGAGGAAGCCCTCAGTGAATATTTAGTAACTAACTCCTTGTAGATTTATCTTGAACACTAGGTGGTGGAAGGGAAGCTTTTCCTAACCTTCAGCCATTTTAACATCCACTCTATTTCTTTTTGTTATGGACTCAGCAGTGGAAACTTCATATAACATGAATTTCTCTATATTGATCCTGCACTTACCCTACATTACCATTTAGCTGCCTAATAATGAGACAATCTTTACTATTAGTATTATCTGTGTTTTATAGCTCAGGGAACAGGCCTAGAAAGGTTATTAACTTGGGTAAGGTCACAGAGGTGTCTACCAGGACACGTAAGTGACAGCCACAAGAGCTTCATGGTTCAGTGTGGTCTCTGGGTTCTGGTTGGGAGTGAGGTGCTAAACAGAGAAAGCCTCAGACACTGGTGACATAAAATAACTGAAGCTTGGCTGCAAACAGGAGCCTCACCTTTTGGAATTCTGATCTCCTTAAGGCAAAACAGAGGCTGTAAATCCTCGCCCACCAAAATACAAATTGTGCCTGTTGACACAAGGGCAGAACTTCAGGGACAGCTGAATTCTTGTTTTATTACTCCTCCATCCATTGAGTTTGGGGGAGGACCTATTGCATTCTATCCCGAAATGACAGGCTGAATTGGCCCAAATAGTTTATGGCCCTCTGTGAGCACAGGGTCAGGCAGTGTGAGTAGGGTGGGCACTTGCAAAATTGATGCTTCAGAGAGGAGCCTCGTTTGCTGATGCCAAATGCAGAGCAAAGATGTATAGGATGGAAGCAATGGTCTGTTGGCCTGTAAACTCCAGCCAGTGGTGCTTTTCGTGGTTATGCTTCAAATGACACAAGATGTTTCTCTGTTGTCTGCATTTTTCAGATTCTTCCCCCAGGCCCATTTTGCTGTGTTATTAGAGCTTGGGGTCAAGTTCTTCGGCTAAAGAGTTTCTCTTCTCTCATGTGGTTCCCAGCTCCAGCCATGGTCTTTCTTGCCTCCCTTTGGTCAGCCCATGGTGGCTCCTGGCTTCCAAGGTCACAGAGCTCTCCTTAGCAATATTTTAGCTAACTTTCCCTGAGTGCTACCAGACATCAGGCACTTGCTAAGCCTTATACATGCATTATCTCATTGAATACCTACAGCAACCCTGGGATGCAGCTTTAGGGTGAAGGAGGGTTATGACTATTTTTGAAGTTAGGATGACCCTGGCAAAGCCTAAATTCTGCTTTATCAACCATCTCAACTCCTTTGGGTTTCCCAGACAGTGGTTATTCAGAGGAAATAGCAGAAGAATGGGGTCCAAATAGCTGCCTCATTAATAGCCGTACAAGAATGCTATTCTAATGTACACTCTCTGTGAGAGGTTGGGTTGGACGAAGTGGCTTAGGCTCCGAGCTGTATGAGGCCACCTAAGTCCTTTGCTTGAATCCAAGTCTTGGTATGGCTGTGCTCAGATATGCTGTGGAAAGGGAGGTGGGGAAAGAGGGCCAGGCTCCAGAGGGATTTCCTGAATTCAGATTTTAAATTCTGTTCCATAGACTAGAAAATAAAAAAGTGAGATCATAGTACAGGTATTTGCTCTTAAAACATTGTAACCCTGCTTACTGGTAATGTGGCTCAGTGAATGTCCTTGATTTTTACCAATAAAATAAGCAATTTCTCTCTTGTATGTGTGGAGAATGTAGCAAGCAAGTTGAAGACTCAGGTTGGGCCTGACACTGAAAACATTAGAATTGAAATGACTGGAAATTTAAACAAGAAATTATTTAGTGCTACTTATGGTGCAGACCCTGAATTAAATGGTTTATAAGGATTATGTCATTCAATCCACAGGACCCTGGGGAATAGGTGCTAGTATTGTCTGCATTTTCAGATGTTGAAATGAAGGCTCAAGTGATCGAGTAACTACATATGCCCACACATTTAGCAGGCGGCAGTCTGGGGACAACCTCAGGTCCGAGGCCAAAGTCCTTGAAGCCAAACATCCAGTAAGATGTCACCTTTGAAATGTCATTGCTGAGATTACTCTGCTCACCCTCCTTTGGCACTGCATTGTATAGTTTGTTTCTAAAGCTCTGTTATTTTCAAGCCCTCATGCGTGTCATCTATACATTTTTCCACAAAATATTCCATAGAGAGATAATGATCACTAAAGATGAGCCAAAGGGGTCCCAACTGCTTAAGTGGCTTCATTTTGCTCATCACGTAGTTAACAGTGACAGGCCCAGGGTGAGGACCTCTGGCTTCCTCATTCTTGGGCTTTCCAGTGGGGGCACTGGCCTGAAAGGCACTGACAGATGACCGTAGGCTGCACACCAGGCTTCTTTCTCCTCCAGCAGAGCTTGCCGCCACTGGGAAGGGAAGCCCTCAGTGCAGGGCTGTCAGAAGACTGGCCACTGCCCCATAGCTTCTTACTGTAGCAGAATTACTTTCATGTTATAGTGGCCACCTGACTTGCAGAAAAGAGAATCTCCAAGTCTTGGTAAAAAGTCACAATTAAAAAATTTCTCATCTCAGCAGTTCTTCCCCTGTTTCTGCCATTTCTTGATCCTGGTCTTTCTGATGCCAGCGAAAGCCACACATATGACCTTCAGTTGACATATGAACAGCCTGTGAGCTGAAACATGTTCCCTCTGCCTGTTTATAGGCTGCTCATCCTTCAGTGCCTTCCTGGAACGTCACCTCTTCAAGGAAGGCTTCCCTCAGCTGTGATGTTTTTGCAGGCTGTGATGTGTCACTGCATCCCCTGTGTGACTGCCACCCTTTGTACTCTGACAGGGGACACTGTAGCTGCTTACAAGCTCCTAGTGATCCCTGAACTGAGAGCCCCTCAACAGTACCCAGGGCCTGTCATGCCAGTGGCCACACACCTCCAGAATTAATATTTGCTGAACAGATGACCGAGTGCTTGGCTGCTGATCCACTGGAAGGCTTTTGTTTCATCACAAAATACCACCTTTGTGGAGTCCCTTGGTTTACACTCCTGCTTCCTTACTGCATGCTTTTTGAGGACAGATAAAAACTTACTAAGTTGGATGGAAAGATACAAATCTCTTGCTGGGTATGGTTTCTAGATTCATTAAACTGAACCCTGGGAGAAACTAAGCTAATACAATTCTGAAGCTAATCTCTCCTTGAAGTCATTCTATAAATCTGATTAATGGGTCACCTTTAGACCACAAGCACGGTTGCTATAGTAAAAGAAACGTTCTAACAGGACTGTAATTCTGTTAACAAGGCTTTTGTGGTTTGCAGAAAGGTTCTCTTGCAGTATAAACAGGTCTAGTCTGGATGATGCATGGGATTAGGCCGAGCAAAATTCTAGGGCCCTCATTCATATTCAATTACATGAAGATGAAAAGAAAAAGGACATCAGTTTCTCAAATGTGTGAATCTGAGACAAAATGGAAAAGAGCTAGTGCTTGAGAGATAAGCTTTCATGTTGCTTCTCAGGAAAAAAAATTGCCCTCTCAGATCTTGTATTTTTTGTCTGACACCCCACCATGTACCACCGATGTTTGGCAAAAGGGAATATCCTTCAGCATCTATTAGAATAATAACTAACACTTACCTAGCATTTCCTAGCTTCCTATTCTAGGGTCTTTCATGGAGTCAATCCATTCCAGAGTTGGAAGAACCTTAGGGCTATATGGTACAGAATATCCCAAAGTGGGTATGATCTTGTGAATACATGGAAAGCAGTTTATAGAGTTTAGGTTAAAAAATATTTTACAGTGCTAGTGTTGAGGACTAGGAGGTGGCCCCTGTCCAACATCTGTTCTCTCTTTTCTCAGAAACTATCTCATTTTTTAATTTGGTTTTACATATTCTCTGCATAGCTCATATGCTTGTAGGGAAGTGGACTTCATGCTGGACTCTGTGGCTCAGGCTTATCTAATTAGCAAAATCCCCCTCTCCTGCTCACACAGATTGGTTTGGAGATGGGCATGTGACCCACTGGGGTCACTGGGGTATGAGGAAGGTGTAGGGAATAAGTTTCCTTTGACCATCCCAGAATGCTTCCTTTCTTTCTTCATTTGTGAATTAACATGTGTAGATGTGAGGGCTGGAGCTGCTACAGCCATCATATTGCCATGAGGGAAGTCGGCTCGAAGATGAAGAAGACATGGGGAGACTGAATGAAAAGGAGAAGTAAGTGCTGTAGGCAGAGTGCAGGCTGAATCATGCCTGATCACCTGCCAAACTCAGGACATTTACAGTGATTTAAGCCAACAAGTCTCTTTGTGGTTAAAACTTGTTTGAATTGAGGTCTCTGCTGCTTGCAGCAGAGAGCATCTCAACAGACCCAACTGTTAAACAAAGCTTGGTTACTGAGGGTTCTCCCAGAACCTTCATTAATGTGCACTGTTGGACTGAAGAAAAGCATTGAATATGTACTATTTCCCAATTTATCTGGCTGCGGATTCATTCGTTCACCTCACAGGACAAGATCAAATCTGACTCCCAAGTTTTACAAAAGTGGAAACTGAGCTCCAGAGATACAAGTGACTTTTCTAAGCCATTATTAGTAGCTAGTCCAGATCTGGGTGTAGACTCCCAGGCCTGCATTCTTGCTTCAAGGTCATATCCCTTCTCTGCCCAAACAGCTATAGAGGGATTGAAGGGGGATCTCAAAAGGAGAATCTAATTATTCATTTGCAGAGACTTCAGATTCCTAGTATATTATATAGCCAAGGTTGCAAATTAGGGGGCTCACAGGCAAAATAAGAACATTGGGTCAAATAAAATAGATCTGGAGTTTTTGGAAAAATCACATCAGTTACCAACATTTAATATTCAGTTTCTTTCAAATAAAAACTATTAATTTCTAGCTTCCTTGATAAAACTCAGACATTCTGACAACACTAAGCCTGGATTTCCACATGATAACCATCTAGAGCTGTGCGGTCAGCTCTGCCTCCTGAGATGAATGCATAGGTGCCCCCTTTGCCACAGTCCCTGCCCCCACTACTGTATCCTAACACTGATGCCAAATGCCAGTTGCCACTTATCAGTGCACCTATAACACTGCTTCCCCTTTGTATGCAGTCTATTTCATTCTATTACCTTTCCTGGCCCTGTAGTCAATTATTTTGCTCTACTGGAAAAGTCAAATTTCCTGAATTGAGATGTTATAGATATTAAACATTTCCAAAAGTTTGGTAGGTTTGGAACAACACTGAATTAATTAAGGGTAAATAGGTTTCTGCACTATGTATCTTTTCTTAGTTGTTCATGGACCAAAGGTCAGGAGGGACAGCACACATTTTTTTGGCCATGTCTTTTATCAGAGACTCTTTGTCACTATTATTCCACTGAATACACTTTGGGAAATTCTGCCATGAAAACCCCTTATGTCCCTCTCTTCCATTAAGCCTGTGCATTAATGTCTCTTTTTGCTAGGATTGTTATCACCTTGGTTTTCCACTGTTTCCTGGAAGCTATTTTGAGGACAGAACAGCAGCCTGGGTGACATCAGTCCAGCACCCAGCTCGGGTCAGTCTGTGGTCTGATCAACACTGATATTACCTCAAGAACAGGCTCATTAATCTGGCCGAGTAGGACCAGGCTAACTGAGGCCCACACACATCCCTCCTCAAGGAACCAGCTTTCTGACTCACCACTGTGTATCTTCTCTGGAAAAAAAAGCAATGAAGGAGAAAGGTAGAGAACAAAAAGTGATGGTGTGGATTGGTGACAAGGAAAAATAGTGCTTTCTTAAAAAACAGTCTCTTTGAAGACAGGCATCAGAACCCAAAAGGCATATTTTCTCTCTCTTTATAATTTCTTTATTCAAAGGTGAAGAATGACTAAATCTCAACTAAAGGTGTTCAGTGTGCTAACAACATTGAAGACGGTTGGATCTAGCTGTAAACAACTAAGTCCTTCAGATTAACTCTTTCAGACATGCAGTTGTGGTCCTGCAAGCAAAGAGGCCAGAAGCTCATTTGCTGGTGAGGGAGGGTACAGAGTTCCCCCTAGGGGTGCCCTGGAGACAAATGAGTCCCCTGCATTCATGATCTTTTCAGAGGCTTCCTCAGACTACTACTTTCCAAGTGGAGTTTGGCTCATAAACCCTCGTCATCCAGCTCCAAGTTGGTCACCTTCTCCTCCCGAGAAGAGAAGCTCTCCTCAGAAGGAAGCAGTCTCTAAGTAGCTGCAGTGGACTCCTTGAGGCAGCCCTTTTCTTTCTAAGAATGGTCAGAGCAGCTGCGAACTTCTACTCAATCAGGGTTGATAAAGTCAGAGGGAAAAAGCCAGAGGGATGTTGTTCCTTGACAGAGATGGACATTTCCCTGATTTTCCAAGAAGTCAAGCCCTTACCTGCTGGTGATTTAATTACCTAAGGCTGCTAATTGCTCACCTGGAAAGCCCTCAGTCCCGGCAGAATCTCTGTGAGTCCAGACTCAACTCCCTTACTTCTTTCCAGGCTACACGAGTTGTCACAAAGTTGAAACCCACAATAATTCTATCTTCTTCTGACTGAGAACATGTCTTTTCCCTAACAACCCAGTTTGGTCAATTGCTCAAAGGAATCTTTGTTAAACAATGTTTGTAAAATAACATTCAGTAATGTGGTCAAAAAGGTGGTGTGCAATTCTTGCTTCAGTTGGGACAACATCAGAGAGGAAGAGTAAGGACAAGCTTGATGGTGGGGAGCTACCACGAGTTCTACATTCTAAAAATAAAGCAATCACAGATCACACACTGAGCCTTTATTACACGTTGGGCATAGTGTTAAGCAAAGATTATGGCATGCGATTCTCACTACCGCCCCAGGAAATGTTCCAATTTTACGAATGATCAAACAAGGCTCAGAGAGGTTAGATCACTTGCTTAAGGCCATGTGGTTAATGAGTGATGGAGACAGTGTTCCACCCAGGCAGTGTGCCCCCAGGGCTGGTTCTCCTAATACAGTGCTCTACTGCTCCCCTGAAAAACAGTGATGCCTCTGCCCTCCAATGGTCTCCAGACACACTCAAATATGCTCATGGTCGCACTGGGCTAAGAATGGGTGAGAGTTTAAGCAAAATTCTTTAATGTTGAACACATTTGAAACTGCAAAGAAATGTCACATAGTAAAGACTTCCTAATTTTAATAGACTATTGACTCGAGCTCCTACTTTTTTGTTCATTGGTTTTTTTTTTTTGGTAGCCTTTCCTCACTGTGGAGAACTGTACAGCTTCACTGAGATAAATAATGCTGTCTCCCTACTCCATCCCTTCTCTAGACAGCAGCTGTGGTGAGAGCAGCCACACACAGATCAGAATGGGACCTGCAATATGTCCCCAAAGTATTTTGCCTTACCTGTTATAGATGAAGCACTCACTGTTATTGATCAGTTTATCAGATTTGTACCTCCGGAGGTCTTCCCAAGCATCCTTGATGGCAGTGACTGCCAGGATGACACAGACTGGGATCGTGCTCATCTCAGGCTGGAAAGCATTGACCACAGGGACAAAATTCAGAATCACAATACCCACAAAATAGAGATTGGCAAACCGGTGTAGCTGCTCAAAGATGTTCTTGGGTATGAAGGACAACACGGTGTATTTGCTGGTCTTAATTTGATTGCCACAATAATGTCTGTTGGGGTTCTCTTTGTGGGACCATCTTTCAAAGGGCAGGTTGGAGACCACAACTCGCTTCTTGTCTTCTTTCCTTTTCTGTCTCCTCTTCCCTTCTTTTCTCATCTCTCAATTTTCAATCTGTCTCTTTAGTTTTCATAGGATGACACTCAAGTTTTCCGTAGAAGAGGTTTTTCCTTGATTAGTTCCATTGTTCAGCTGCCAGCGAGTCATGTCCCTGGCATCTTTTACTTGCCTTCTCTGTGGGAAATTTCTCTCTTTCCCAAGGAAAAGTAAAGGTAAAGAGCCTGTGTACTCCAGAGGAGAAATATGACAAGGAAATAGCTTGTGGAGAACAGGTGTGCACCCAGCCGGGCCACTTCCTTCTTACTTGTTGAGCCTCTACCTGTTGGAATGTAGACGTCACCCAGGTATTTTCCTTTCACACCCCAGGCAGCCAAGAACAGGTGCGCCAACTCTGGGTCCTAAAACCGACCTAGTTTCAGTTCTAAAACAGTGGTTTTTAGCTAAGTGCCTCAGAGGCTTTAAAAATGGTATATGTTTCCTTGTTTGGGAGATACCACCTGTCACCCTCCAAAGAACTACTCTTAAACTTGGGCTCCTGAAATGGTCCAGATAATTCTTGAGTTTAATTCTTGAGCTTTCCACCCTTAATAACTCTTAATGACATTACATGCTTGTGCTTAATAATATGTTTACACAGGGTAAATTAAGGTTTCTAAATCTCAGCACTACTGATATTTTAAGCTGAATAATAATTCTTTGTTGTGTGTGTGTGAGTGTGGGGGGCTGTCCTGTGTATTGTAAGATGTATAGCATCTCCTTGGCCTTTTCTCGCCAGATGCCAGTAGAACCTCCTTCCCAATTTGGCAAACAAATATGTCTCCAGACACTGTCAAATGTCTCCTGCAGGGCAAAATTACCCTGGTTGAGAATCACTGAATTAAATGAGCTTAGGGAAACATAATATGAGGAGACCAATCCTTTAAAAATGCTTTTGAGTTTCTACAACCTGTTTGCAAGAGAGAAAACAGAAGAATGATTTCTCTTACCTCTCATATATCTGGATGTTGGAGCAGTTTATCTCTCTGTCAAAGCGGTGTTTCCTAAAGTCCTCCATGCCGTCCTTGACCATGATGGTGAACAGCACAATGGCCAATGGTAACATGGTGATTTCCCTGTGGAAAACTTCCATGGAGGGTATCCAGTTCAGAATGACCAAGAACAGGAAATAGAGGTTGGCCCATCTGGAGGGGGCAAGCAAGGTATGAGTGAAAATCCCTGAGAAGAAAAATACACTCTCTGCACTATTTCTTCCTTACTGTTGGCCCTTACCAAATAAAGTGACATTCCTGAATCTCTGTCAAATTGTGTAAAATGGGGATAGCAATACCTACTTTAAAGGAATCTTATAAACATGAAATGGGATAATATTTTGTTACAAACATAATAGAGGGTTCTGGAGCATAGTAGTTGTTCAGTAAATGGTAGCTTATAGTAATAATTGCAAAATTTAGGATGATACATAAATGTACATTTTACTTTATAATTAAAAGATGGTTTTGCATATTATCTCAAAAGGGTGGCTCGCAAGTTTTTAGTTTTCCAAGCGCATCTTGCTCTCTTTTGCCACAGTGCCTTTGCACATGAAGTTCTGTCTACAAGAACATTCTCCTGGCTCCCTTCCCTGACTTTCGTCTCTCTTCACCTAATTAATGCATTCTCTACTTTCAGGTTATACTTCAGTTGTCACTTCCTCCTAGAAGTCTTCCCAGACTTAATGGGGCCAAATTTCTCTCTTACTCACTCTAATAGCACCACATACCTCTTTTTGGAATTATCTATCTGAGTTATAATTTTACATCAATTTATATAATTCTTAAAATTAATGTTTGTCTCTTTCACTAGAAAATACAGTCAGGACAACCTCTCTTTTTTCCTAATGTATCTCTAGTATCCAACATATGACCTAACAGAGTAGAATCTGATAAATATTTGTTGAATGACTGAAAGCACAAATGACTGACAAGCCTTCTCAAGGCATATGCATTTGGATATGAAAGGAAAGGAGGCCCAGAGGACAGCATCTCAAGTTCTTTTCAGAATTATCAGCAAATACTTGGTTACAGTGTCTGCTGTTCAGCTAAGTGGTTGTACCTGTGGAACTGCTCAAAGAGATTCTGGGGCAGGAAGGTGAGGAGGGTATATTTGGTTGTGCAGATTCTGTTCCCAGGGTATCTCCTGGAGATCTTTGCCCAATCCCTGTGGCATATGCTGTTGTTGGGGAACACGACCCGCTGCCGCATCAGGTTGTAGCTCTGCCTCCCCTTCTCTTGGGACAGCAATGGAGTGGCTTCTGATGGAGACTGGAGGAGGCCGTCTCTGATTCGCCACTGCCACCTGGGCCAAGAGGAGTCCACTGAGAGCGCCATTCCAGCGGCCAGCTATGGTCTGCAGACACATGAAGTCTCTATGGTCAGGAGAAACATATGGCATATCAGCTAATCCACTTGTCACCCATCCATCCAAGGTAGATTCTGGGATTCAGTGTGAGAAAAATAGGTTCAGTCCCTCTAATCCTATGTTCTAGGGTGATAGACATGAAGAAATAATCCTCTAAGTAATATTCAACTAACACTGTGATAAGTGCCATGAGAGAATTTAATTTGGAGAAATTAATTTTGATGACCTAGTTGGGGCTCTCAGCAAAAGTATGGCCTGGTGGGCTAGGACCCAGGGGCCTGCATCCTGGCTCTGGCTCATTTCTAGCTCTGAACTGTCCTTTCACCTTGCTGGTCTTCAATTTCTGCACCGTAATATGAGGAGATTTAGTCTTACTCTATGTTTTCTGTGACAAAAATTGGACAGTACATAAAAATATGCTGGGACACGTCTTAAAGGGAAAAGCATTTGTTGTTTAGGGTTTCTCCAGCTCTACAGTTTTCTGATGCTGATGATATTTTGGAGAACCCCATTCACGGTCAGAACCTTGAAGGGGAGTGACAGATGGAGAGAGGAGAGTCTCCTTCCTAAGACATCGGGGCCGGAGATCCCTGGACTGTGGATACTGTTCCTTGGACGTGGTAGCTTTTTCTCATCTGGCTGGTTGGACCTGGGGGTGAAAGGTCCCTTCCTTCTTCTCCACTCCATTCAGCGGTGTCTGAAACTGAACACTTAGTCAAGCAGATGATCTTTCTAGATGGTGGAAGAATGCTGCTTTATCTAGGATATTCCTATTTCTGAGCTCTTTTAATAGGACCCATAAGCAAGCCCTCAAGTTTCCTTTGGCCAAATCTTGCTTGAAGACTCAGGAAGATGTTATTCAGAGATATACTTTGTAAGGTCAAAAGCTGTATATAATAGTGCTTCTCACCCAGTAGGCTCACAGGATGTTTTTCTATTGAATAAATGAATGAATGTCAGGTATTGCTTACAATGAGAAACCCCATCTGTTACTGAAAATATCATTCTCTAAAAGAGAAAAAGTTGCATTTCTAGATTAAATGGTAATATCTTTCCTGATGCCTATATGATCTGACTCTGATCATAATTCTCCTCATGACTTTAATTAATCTGTATGATTTTCAATTCACAGACCCTGAGGATACAAAAAGTTCTTCAGGGTCTTGAGTGAATCCTTGTTGCAAGTATGAAAAAGTTCATGCAATTACTGATGCCCACCATAATGTGACCAAAGGAATAATATGGTAGTTTGGTAAACCAGAAATAATGTTGTATATATTCTTCCTCATTATAAAAAAATATGCCCCTCTCATGAATTCTAATATTATTTTTATATTTGTGAAAGAAAAATAAATGAAAAGCTAATTCATGAATAGAGTTGGAAATACAAATGAGAAATCTTGCCTTGGTTTATGCCATATACATCAGGCTTCTCTCAATCTGAGGTGATAAGATCTTTATAAAGGAAGGTTGGGCTTATATGGGAGATGCAGGTATTTTAGGTGGGATTGTTGATTTAGAAAAACCATTTATCATAATCAGAGTCTTTATTTTTCTTTATTAACAATATGAAATAAGCTTCCTTAAAAATAAAGCAGATGCAAAGTGGATGCCAAATTAGCAGATGAAAGTTTGATGAGGAACTGGATATTTCCACTATTTCAAAGTAACCTCCCTCAAAATTATTAATTATAATGGCAAAAAAAGAATCACTTTGTAGTGGAGAAATATGGCAAAAATCACCTTACCAAAGAGATCAAAGCAAACATCACCAATATTGGGATAACTTGACCTCTTGTGCCTCCTGATATAACATACTGAGAAGGACATGACATCATTTCTGTGGTAGTCACAAGGAAACATTGAAAACCTCAAATTGGGGCTGTTCTACAAAATAACTGGCTTATGTTTTTCAAATCTCAAAGGTCAAAGTGTTTCTGATTAAAGGAGACTAAAAAGCTATGATAACTAGATGTAATATGTGATCCTGAATTGTATCCATGACTAGGAGGAGATCTAATATACAAAAGACATTATTAGACAGTGGGCAAAATTTGAATATGAATTTTGGATTAGTAATATCTTAATAATGTCAAATTGCCTGATTATGATGATGATGATGATGATGATGATGATATGGTGGTTATATAATAAAATATTCTTATTCATAGGAAAACCATCCTAAAGCAATTAGGAGTAAAGGGGCAAGACATCTCAGTGGTTCAGAAAATAATATGCACATCTGTTTATGTGTCTGTATACATACATACATATATACAGTTAGCTAGGTAGGGGGGTTGTGGAAGGGAGTTCCAGGTAGAAGAATTGGTTCTGAGGTAGGGCAAGGGAATGAGACAAGGGTCATGCCATTGTAAAATATACTTAACCTGAGAAAAAGGCCTAGCTTATTCTTTAACTTTATAGGCTGTTCTTCCTCTTCTTCCCTCCCCTTAATCAATTAAGTAACTTTGTAACCAGGACAGGAAATAGAACTCCAAAGTGTAAATGAAGCAATGTGGATAAAGAATCCTGAGATCTGTACCAACACAGTCATCTAAATAACCCTATTCATAAGACAAAACTTCAAATAAAATATGAATCACCTGTATATATCGTGCCTTATGCTGACACCTCTACAGGAAAGACCCTATACCCAAACCCTTGAGCGTGCCTCCTCTCTGAGGTTGCCCACACTCCCTTTTCTTTTAGTGTGTACTTTTAAAATAAAGCCTTCTCATTGCTCAACTTATTGTGTTTTGTCCCTGTGCCCTTCCAGTAGTGCCTTTGTCACCTTGCTATTTCTATTTTCCAGACTTAAGCACAAGCCTTCACTCTGTCTCTGTTCTACTCCAGATAGGTAGGGAGGGGCTACTGAGCGCTCTGATTTGGGCTTGCAAGTTCCTTTTGCCTGATTGACCTGGACAAGGCTGCAGCTGTGCAATCATGCTCTGAGGATCTCCTTTCTTTGCCTTTGGGAAGGTCTCAGAACATAATCTCACTCTATCCAGTGCTCCACAACTCCCCCAAATCCTGGGGTGGTAGGGGCTTAGTTCCCATGCCATACAGATCCAAGTGGACACTGGACACCAGGTGAGCCTGGCTTTAGGAGTTGGCAAGGGATCCGCCCAATGCCAAGCAGGAGTTCAGTGAGCTTCCCTTTCCTCCCTCTGTTCTTCCTTGCTCTCTGCTGCCTGCAAAGGCAGCTGCCATTCTCTGATACTCTCTCCTTAATGAATTCCTTCCTTACCTACACTCTTCCAACCTGCTGGAGAATTCTTTTTCATTCAGAGTCAAGAACAATCCCTTGTCCAGGTTGAAGTTTCACTGGTGTACAGGGAAAGACCTCCCCAGATACAGCTGCCTGGCAACAGTTCTAGAAACAGCAAGTTCACAGGAATGTCCTACAGAGTACATGAAGTGGGAACAAAGAGTAGCGGGATTTGAGCTGGAGAGACAAGGGCTAGATAGATGGCCTACTCATCATGTTGAGAGTACGGTGTCTTGAAGAGTTTTAGGCAGGGAGGCAGCATGGTCAGAGCTGGGCATCCCAGGCTTTGTTCTGGCAGCAGCACAGAGGGATGGGCTGGAGGGTGGGCAACACTGGGGACAGGAGGCAGCTCTTTGACCCACGGCTTCCTCTTTCCTCCAAATCAATTACTTATTTCCAAAAGTGAACAGCACACAAAGGGGGATTATCTAATCCTTTAATATGAGGTGTGGTTTATTACTGCTTTCAGAAAGGGAGGGGCATGCCTGAAGCAACTCTTCAGTCCTTCTTGTTATAAAGTCTTTCTCTTATTCTTTCATTGAAATGGCACCTCCCACTAACAATAAACCTGAGGATTTTCTAGTTTTGCTAATTCACACTCAAGATTGCCTCTAGCTTGAAACATTAATCCTCTCTAGCCAGTATCATGTTTTCCTGGGCAGACTATCCCCTAAATGGTGGGTGTGGGGCATTCCTTTATGGTGGACCATTAGCTTAACACATGGGGTTAATTAGTTTGCTGAGAAATCCTGTTCTATACCTGAACCTCCTCCATCCTGCCTGGCCCACATTTTCAATTAACCCCAGTTGTTTTTTTATTTTCATGAATCCAAGTAAACCCCACCTTTATCAAATTCCATTTTAGGGGTCAGTCAACCAGCCATTCAATGAATCAAAAAATACTTACTGCACCCTTGTTTTATACCAGGTGAGTAAAACCTACACATCCACTCCCCTTCACCTGGAGCTTACACTCTAGTGAGGCTGAGAGCTAGAAAAATATATATTTACCAACCAGGATAAGTGCCACAAAGGAGAACAGAGTGCAGTGTGATTGTGTTACAGAGGGATGTGACCTTGTCCCTGAAGAAATGGGGCTTGAGCTAAAATCATGGGATGAGTGAGGCCTGTTACACAGCAGGGAATAGTGTGTATATAGTGTGTGTATTTGTGTGTTGTGTACATTTGTGTGCAGTATGTGTGTGTACTGTTCGCTGTGCATGTGTGTGGTATGTGTATGCGAATATGTGGTGTGTATGAGTGTCTGGAAGTATGTGAGTATCCTGGGAAGAAGCCCCATTTGCTAGTGCCCCATGGCTAGAGCAAACATGTTGATTTTAAGAATGGAAAGAAAACCCAAGTAGGGCCAAGAGAACCCAAGGAGGAATATGTATTGACTGGATAATTTTTTTCCCCTGGCATACAGTTCTCTAAAAAAGCACTAGCTGTTCAGGACCGTGGGGGAAAAAAAAATCTATAAAATTAAATTTAATCTATACTTAGATTCTTGATAAATAGTACACCATCCTGATATTAGAATTTATTATAATCTAAGAAAGTTTGGCCTTCAAATAACTATGGGCTTTTTAAAACACTCTACCCGAAGAGGAAAAAATGTATAAATCTCACAGAAACAATTTTCTGTGAGCCATCTACTTAATAAACAATAACTCCCTTAGAAGAAATAGTCTGGAGTTAGCATGTCCTCAAATCAATTAATATACATATCAGTTTTCCCCAAACTGTAATCATTCTTAAATTGCCTTTTTAATTTTTGCCACATCTGAATAACATTTGTTTTATTAAATGCAATATATTTTATTATAAGTTAACTCACTTTTAAAAAGCTTAAATGTCAACTTTGGCTTTCTGCTCAAGCATTCTGAAATTAGAGGTTTGAGACTCTTGTTATTACTTTTTTAATAGGCACCAACAAGACCTACTTAGAGTAAAATAAAAACTGTTGGCCTGTTATTCCAACATTGTCCTAGACCTTCTGTATATCTATTTGCTGTTCTGAGAACCAGGTTCAGAAACATCAACAATCACCCAGAAAGTATCAGTCACTTCCATTATTCAAGGTTTATCTACTAAGCACGAAAGGCTGCTAACAGGTTTTACAAGGTTTTTATTCCCTACTCAAGTGTCAAAACAACAACAAAGGCTTCTTCATCAACCCTGAATTAAATAAAAATCCAGGGAAACAGATTTCTATGCATTCCCTAATCATGCAACTAGATCAAGGGAAGATTTGCAATAAAGCAATCTTATTAGCAATTTATTATTCACTTGCTTTTTTCACCTATTCTGATTGGATCTGCGTGAGGAAATGTCTATCACTTTTGTTCCACCTATTTTACCCATATTCATTTTATAGACAAAGAAACCAAAAGTAACATGAATGGAATAATTCATCTCTAGAACCTGTCATTTCTTCCTGCTCCTGTTCAGGGAAACCTACATGTACTAGACTCCAAGATGTACTTTTTTATTTTCTTCACATTTTTTCTGTTCTGAAAGTGGAATGTGTCACATAATCGATATAATCATGTTTCTTTTTTTCTTTTTACCCTCACAATATATCATTAAATTGATGACATTTTAGATTCAAGGAATTATGTTTAACTGCAGGCCAGAAAACAGAAACCACAGTTTGAAAGCTCCTCATTCAGGTTTCTAGTTCTGAGGTCTGCTCAGAATAGTTCAGTAAGGTGAACTTCAGGGCTTTGTCCACCTTGTGCGAGTCACAGGAGCCTCCATAGAGCTGCTGTGTGCAGTCAGTTCTTGTAAGAGTCAGAAGGTGCTTTGTCTTTCCCAGTGGGAAGAGCAAGAACTGTAATGGTGCCTCATCCACAGACTACAGTGTGTCCTGTTGTAACTCCAGGTGGGGGTGGTGGGGAAATATACCTTCCCAGCCTGGGAAAAAATACCCTTGAAACCAAAATAAGTGAAAGGGAGAAATAAAGTGGGAGAATCCCATTTATTGCTTCATCCACTTCTGCTCCCAATGTCTCTCCCAACAGGCTGCAAAAAGGGACCCCACCCAACCTCTCCGGGCCAGATAAGCCCTGCTCCCCCTTGTAATTACCTATTGATACGGAGATGGGAGATGGACTACTTCTCTCTACCCCTGGGAAACACCTATTGATATGGAGATGTGCTAAGGCCAGGTGAGAGATTCTGGAAATATTGCAATTCTACCCACACTTATAATTAGATTGCCAGAGGCTGACTTCCTTTAGTGAGGAGGAGACACTGAATGAGAAATTAGTCTGCAGGCCCATGCAAAGTGTGGGGTGAGGGTCGTTGTCTTTGGAGGTAGTAGGGACTAGTGTAAAAGCAGAGGCAGAGTGAAAAGGAAATATCAATCACCTTAAATAAAATTAACCAAAGGAAGAAGATAATGAAAATGTAAAGTTTTTTATGGGAATGAAATGAAATAAATGAAATACTACAGAAAGGGCCTTTGTGGGAATGGAATGATCAATGGGTTGAATTTTATAGAACTTAAACATCATCAGCATAACATACTCAGCCTCCATCACTAGTCCTTTTTGTGAACACATTTTACCCCCGATTGATTTTTGCCTAGCACCTCAGTTATAAGAGCCTTACTCCAACAGATTTTCAAGGGCAGCTATTTTTAAACAGACAAGGAGGTATTTCTCTGGTCTGCCACGCTATACTTCATGACTACCTCCCAAGTTCATTAGCATGTAGGGCAGCTCCAGTTCACCAGCCAGCTCATCTCCTGTTAGTGTATTTGGAGCTCAGACCCCTCTCATGAGCTTTCTACAAGTGTATCCCACTGCTTATTTGCCAGCTTCACTTTTTTTCTAGGCTTCTCAACTTTAAGATTTCTAAAACTCTTGGTTTCTCTTAAAAATTCACTTTGGTTCAAATAGTCCCCATTTCTAAGAATAGCATCTCCATTTACCAAAAGACCTAGAAATCTTTGATTTCTACTTTACGTACTGCAGCTTATATATTTTAAAGTTCTATCCATTTTCACCTTCTAAATCATTTTCAAATCCATCTTTTTCTCATTATCTCTACTGCTTCCAATCTAATAAAATGAATTATTATCTCTTGTCTGGATGATTGCAACACTTCTAACAGGTTCCTGCATCCTTATTTGTTCCTTTTCCAATCTAGTCTTTATAAAACAGCCAACGTTGTTTTTCTAACATGTAAGTCAGGTCATGTCAGCTCTCTTCTTAATTCTCTTAATGATTGTGATTGCCTTTGTATAAAATCCAGAGTTCTCACTGAGGCCTACATTACTCCATATGATCCAGCTTCTGCCTACCTCTTTGCTCATGTGATTTTTTTCAAACACTCCCAGCTCTTTCTTTCTCTCTCTTGCCTCCCCTCTCCTCCCCTCCCCCTGGCACTCCCCCCCCCACAGTTCTGCGCATGTAGTAGTAGATCCTCTACCTTGAAAGGCCTTACTTCACATTTTGCCTAGTATATTAGTCAGGCTAGGCTAAGGATAGGCTAGGCTGTGAAACAGATAAAGCCCCAAATATCAGTGGCTTAGCAAAATCCAGGAACAGTTTTTAGGTCCAAGTAATCTCCTCCATCCAGTGACTCAGAGATTCAGGCTCCCTCTACCTCCTAATCTCACGTGTGGCTTTAGTTACAGCCATAACAGGGACACAGAAGTGAACTGTATTGTTTTGCTTGTAGTCAAACAGCCAGAATCAGCTACATGGTCTTTCTCATTCCAACTACAAGGTAGGCTGGGCTATGTGAGGAGCACATGGAATCCTTGGTGAGCTTTGGCTGTCTCTGCCAGATATTAGACTAAATGACATTTTCTCAGAGAGTTGAGTATGGGATTAATGCATTAAGGGCTACTGGAGTAATGTGGCAGCATGGCAATAGGATATGGTCAGACCTGTCATTATTGCTTTCTTAGCTGAATAATGGGATTCTTTACTTTCCAAATACTCTGATGCCTTCTATTTGGGTATCTTACTTCAAATCTGAGACCAAGAGAGTGGACCCTAAACTCTGGCCCTTAAATATTGCCTTGAGATTGGATGCTGATAGCAAGATGTCAGAGAATTCATATGTGCTCCTGGGATGGTCTGTAGATGGATCTCATTATATTCTGTATACATATGTGAGCCACTACTTTTAAGTGTAGCAAACACTGTTGGGATGGATATATTGCAAATTTGTTTAAAAGCATTACTAATTTCATTGTACGATTTTGCTATTATGCATGTTCTAGATTCATGAATACTAAAATTAAGTAACTCTCATGTGGAGAGTAGGAAATTATTTGATGACAGAGGGATCTTTGGGCTCTGAAGTTGGAAATATTGGTGTAGTAGAGGGAGCCCAGAACTGAATGTAGGATATTTGGCTAAGTGCAGAGAGAGAGATGGTAATGCATAGGTCCTGACAGTACATAGGACAGATAACTGGATAGACAAGTAATTGAATAAATACAGACAACAAGCACTGGAAGTTGTCAGAGATGGAAGAAGACATGCATGATGGGGCAGGACAAAGCAAACTTCCTGAAGTATAAGTGGCCAATTGGTGAACAAGAGGGCTTGGGTATCCAGAAGCAGGCATTAATCCCAGAAGGTGCAAGAATAGACAAGTGATAAACTCCATCTCTCATCCTCACCTCTCAGAACTACTGAGTCAGAAGCTCTGGGGAGGGGGTGGGACATCTGCACTCCTAACCAGCTTGCAGATCATTCAAAAGTAGGAGTTGCTAATGAAAAAACCTAGAGAGAACCTGCCTTATGTGCTCACATATACACTCCCCATTGAAAACTTTTTTCCATTTTCTTCCCTCTATTCCAAGCCTGATTTTCCTAGCATTTTCCTATTGAAAGGCAGAAGATCTAGGGAAATAAAAAGACAATTTGGACAATATTTTCTTTGTAAGAGGCAGGTAAAATGAGATGCATAATTTCATTTTTCATATCCCTCCAGGCAGAGATGTGATTTCACTTAAAAGTTGTTTTATGGATTCTTTTGGTTTGTTTTACTGACAAAATAATTAAGTTGGGTCTAATTAAAAATGAATAAATTGCTTGGAGAAGCTGAATAAATCAGCACTGAGCCGCAGCGAAAAAAGTTGCTCAAAGTCTTCAGGGCTGAAAGCAATTAAAAGACAACAGCACACACTGACTGGGCTCAGTTCAACTTACTCAACACATATGTGTGGTTATGTGAGTTACATGCTGACAAATACACCAGGGAAGACAGAGGGGAGTCAGGCAGGGAGCAGGACCTGGGAGATTTGGGAAGAGCTTTCTCCAGATCAAGTGGACTAGCACCTGGCTTAGTACAAAGAGCGCGGGATCTGATTTGTGAAGCGGGGCGAGAAAAACTAATATTGCAGCAGCTGCCTCCGGAGTTTCCTCAGGGAGGGAATGAAGACAAAGGGAAGAATTAAAGGGAAGAGGAACAGGGAGAAGAGGGAAATGAGGGGGAAAACTTGAGAAACTGAGATTAAGACGGTAGCAGAGTGGTGCTTGCGTTGTCAGAAAAGGGCAGAGGGGCTTTTTCGGGGGTAATTTAGAATCTTATTAGTTTCAAGTATACAATATAATATTCAATATTTGTGCATATGCCAAAATGATCACCACAATTAGTCTAATTAACATCCCTCACCATGCCTGGTAACACATTATTTTTTCTTGTGCTAAGAACTTTTCAGATCTACTCTCTCAGCAGCTGTTGACTATTCAGCAGTGTCGTGAACTGCAGTCACCGTGCTGTACAGTACATCGCCATGACTCACTTAGTTTGCAATAGAAGTTTGTATCTTTTGACTCCCTTCACCACTTTTGCCCACCCCCGACTCCCACACCTGGCAACCACTATCTGTTCTCTGTATCTGTGAGCCTGTTTTTAAAAAAATTTTTAATCTCACATATAAGTGAGATTATTTGGTATTTGTCTTTCTTTGTCTAATGTCACTTAGCATAATGCCCTGAAAATCTATCCGTGTTGTAGCAAATGGCAAGATTTCCTTCTTTTTGTGGCTAATATTCCCATGTTTTTATGGAACATATGTACCTAAAAAGAAGCTCAGATAACTTAGAAATATGTATTATACTGTAATATGATATAATGTCCTTCTATATTACTTTAAAATTGTTAGAAAACATTGCAACACAGAATGATCTTATATGAAAATATCATTTGGTTAGTTGTAGAGGTCTAGGAGTCAAGGAGGTGTCTCCATTATTTGGCTCTGTGCCAGTAGGAGAAGATAAAAGAAGAGCCACATGAAAGAGTGGAGAATGAGAAACTTAGCAAATTCTGGAAATCAGAACCAGAGATGACTGGAGGAAACATAAAATCCATAGGAATTCACAGAAGCTGGGGGGAAAGGAGAGGCATAGGGTTTTCCATAGGTTGTGGGATGGGGGTTCAAGATGATCCCATCTAGATTTTAAAGGGCAGGGTAAGCCAAGCGAAGCTGACATCTGACTTGCATATCTCATTATTCAGCTGTGTGACCATGGACAAGTCTATCATTCTCTTTGGGCCTTAATTCCTTCCTGTATAAGATGAGAGAATTGGACCAGGTAATCACTAAGGTCCACGTACATCTCTAATAGTTCAGTTGCACTGACTTTCCTGAGTTACCCTGATGAGGGACTTTGCCAAGGACAGTTTTTTTTTTCCTCCCTAGATGACAGCTTATTCAGAAAAGGTAAGTAACCTCAGCACATATTCAGTAAGTGGCAGATCCTTTCTCTTTTCAGATATGTAGACTTTGCCATCCATCTGTTTTGATTTACTCTCTTATACATGCTTTGGGCTGAACATTCTTATATTTCCAAAGAAATAACTGAACCCTCTTATCTTTATTATTTCTCTTTTATTAGAGTATTATAGAAACAACAAGGTTCTCAAAAGGTCTCCACATCTTCCAAACTTCTATTTCTGAAGTACGGAGGAATTTCAAGAAAGATCCAACTGTGTCTACTGGACATCACCATTTGGATGTCCTTTAAGAATATCAATCTCAGTCTGCCTCCAAACAGACCCATTCTCTTCACACTAGACCTGCTCTTGCCCCTACTTCCCATCTCACGGAACGGCGAAGCTGCCCTTTCAGCCGCCCAAGCTTTCGGTTCCCCTCTCACCCAGTGTCTCCCATATAAATCCGTTGGTCTGTCCACTTTTCTCTGGTCCCACTGCCACCACACCAGTCTAAGCTGCTCACATCTCTTGCCTCGATTACTTGAACAGTTACATAGTTTGTCTGCCTGCTTCCAAGTTTGCTGTTTTTCCACAGTGAAATCAGAACGATGTCATCAAACTGTAAATCCATTCATGTAATCCATGAGCTTTTGGTTCTCGATTTCCCTTAGACAGGATAAGGGACTAACCTTTGACATAATTTACACCTCCTTCCCTCCATGAGCTGGATACAGACTCTCTTTTCAGCCTCATCATTTGTTAATCTTGTCTTCATGCTCTACTCTAGTCATAGGAAATTATTTTATTTCCTTTTGCATCTATCTCATTGTCACAACCAACACCACCAGGACACTACCTGCATTCCTGCAAAGTATTCCACTCATTTTTTAGAACTTAGATGTTACCTTCCCAAGAAAGCCTGAAGTGTGATTGAGGGGCTACTCATACGCTTCACAGTGCTCTGTCCCTACCCCATTTCAGCTCCTAGCTCTGTGTATTGAACCTACGTACTTGTCTGGATTGAGGGCCTCCACAGGGCAGTCTTACATCTATACCCTCATGACGGCTGGGTGCAGTCACACTCTGCTCCCCAGGGTCTCCTCATCCCAGTGCCTCCTGCGAGTGGGCACTTCACACCTTTCCCAGTGCAATGATAGATACTAATACGTGCTTGATTACTTTGATGAATACAAACTTGGTATTTCAATATTATTTTTAAAAATTTCAATGAACTTCAATCCTATTATCCCATTTTCCCCTCCAGCAGTCCTTTGAGGTATTATAATAGTTTCTCCCCAGCTGTAGGTGTTCAGTTCTCAATGTGCACATTTAGAAGAATCTGGGGTTAAGGAACTTGAGAACTTGTGCAAGTTCCCTTTCCCTGGGACCAAATTTTGAGATAATTAAAAAATATTTTGAACAAAACAACCAAAGTAACATACTAAATACTGTCAATATAAGTGACACTTATTCTTCTAAAACAACAGTAGGTATGGCACAATTCCATGTACAATCTGTTCCCCAGCACTTTTAAATGCTTGCCTCTCCTGATACAGGAAACTTGAAATTAATTTTGTTTGTAGCTAACATCTTTTATGAAGCATAAAAATAAAATTGTTTTGGTTTAAGACTCAGGTCTTTTGATTTCAGCTTCCTCAGGTCTCAGTGACTGAATAACTGGCTTCTTGGGATGAGTAAGTTACTGGGGAAGTTTCTGAAACTGCCTTCCCATGACACAGGACTACATGTCCTTAGCTCTGCTCAGGAGGATTTCCGACTAAAGTACTTGTAAAATGATGCTCTTACACATCTCAGCAAAGTCCCCCTGCAGACCCTAGGGTGAAGTTTTAAGATCACAATTCACATACTTTAAATACTTCTTATCTTCCAACGTTATTTTATGCAAATCTCCACTTTCAATATAATGTCTTTATTCCTAGCTCTTTAGCTCTGTTTTCTTAGAAATGACTCAATATTTGTATATAATTGGAATTGAAATTGGGTGAAATTGACTCTGCAGGAGTCAATTTGTTTATGAATTTTCACTTTTGATGAAACTGTGGCTTGGAGGTATGGCTGTGGATAATTTTTCATCTGAAAAATGAATTTTTCTGTATTTTGCAGATCAGTCTGATTGCCCCCTTTCTTTGGAACAACAAATAAAGCAAAGAAAGGTTCAGTGACTTGCTTGAAGTTACGAGGATAATCAGTTGTAGAGTTAACATCAGTTTCCTAATGCAGAGCCTAGACAGTTTGAGTTTTTCTCCCTTAGTGTGAGCCATTTATGTTTATTCCTATAACCTTAGACATCTGTCATTGCCCTGCTTGACTTATTTAAAAATAAACTTTTGATTTTGGAATAATTTTAGGTTTACAGAACAGTTGCAGAGATAGTACAGAGAGGTCCTACCCTGAGGCTCTCCTAATTTTACAGGACCAGGTACTTTGTCAAAGAAAGAAATTAACATCAGTGCAATGAACTAAATCACATACTTTATTTGGGATTCACCTGGGCATTTTTAATTTCTTAAGTCACAAAGAAATTCAAATTAAAGCCCCAGTGCTGTGATGATACTTGGTCATTGGCACCAAGAGACTCCATCAGTCAAAGGTCTGTGGATGATTTGTTTGTTTAATGTCACTTTACTCCTATCTGGAACAAAAGTGACTTTCTGGTGTAACCCAAATTATTTCTAGCTGTCCCACTGTAGTAAGAGCCATGAACCAGTGTGGGCAGGCAGGGTCTGGCTGTTCAGTCAGGAGCCCTGGGCTCTGCATGACAGCCAATCATAGCTTTCCTGCGTCATTTAAGACTCTGAAAGGGTTCTCTGCTTCTTATCGATTGCATCTAGGCACCTTTCCTTTTTTTTGGAGCATTAGAGAGACTCATTAAACTGCAAAGAGCAAATTTCTGGACAGAGACTTGGCTTTACCATGTGACAACATCACACACTCTCTCCTTGATTGCAATATGCACATTTTACCTCCAGGATAGTAGCTAACAGATCCACATATGGCTTTCTGAAGAGCAACATACCACCATTGTTAATCAGTTTCCTAGCTAAAGAAAAGTTTATTAATATCAGATGAGAGGAAAGAGGGCTGTAAGACTGTAGGGGAGAATATGACCGTGGTCTCCTCCAACAAGAACATAAACCCACAAACCCAGAGACAGGAGAGAGAAAAGACACACAAAAAAGGAGAAGAACGTAGAGAAGCAGGTTTTACCACTTAAATACTTGTTTTGGCTTATTGGCAAAGGCCGGTGGAGATAATGGAGCAGCATCATGAAAAACCTTTCAGCTTCCAGCAGCTGGAGGGAGAATGACAAAATAATGCCCCTGGCTGGGCTGCCAGCTGGGGGCTGGGGGCTGCCCAGGCCTCTAGGAAAACTTCCCTGATGAAGACTTAGACCCTGTGGCCCAGCTCTCCCTGTTCATTAAACCCCAGTCCTCGGTGAGAGATCCCATATGCTTAGAAAAACCGCTGGGCCTTGCATGTTATATGTCGTGTCTGACTGATTCTAACTGAGCCTCCGGAGGCGGACCCACTGACATTTCCTGGTGCCCAAGGGGGTTGGCAACCATTTAAACATTTTTAGGGTATTGCAGGTGTCTTGTTATCTGATTTATAAATCAAAATTAGCATTCTCTCTGGGGCACTTTGGCTTCTTATAATAATACAGGAAATTGAGAGAAAAGCAAATTAACACACTTACGTAGCTACCCTCATACCCCTCCCTCCCACCCCCTAATAACTTCATTCTGACCTTCTATGAAAGAGTCAAGGAGATAACACCCCATCTGGTGAGTAGGTAATTCATTTCCAATTTTCTCAATCTTTTTACAGTTGCATACATAGGGATTTAGTGATGTGTTACATCTCCAATATCATGGTCTCTGTTTTTTAAGTGCTTCATAATTATCCAGACTATAAATATTGTATCTAGACACCTTTCCCTTTCTTTGGACCATTAGAAAGACAAATAGCTTTGCTGTCCAGCAATGTGGGGAGGGGACTGTTGAATAAGCAACACATAGAGTGAGCTCTGATGGCGGCAGGATGTGCATGTGGGTTTTGGAGTCTGAAACACCACAGGGTATATATTGAGAAGCGAGATAAAAGGCAAGTTTGAGTTAAATCTGTTCCTCCCTTCTGCTGTGTTCCTGTGGCTCTGAGATTTGTCATACACAGTGCCAGAAGAGCTGTCCGAATGGGGGAAAAATCTATCCTAACTATGATTGGATTTATCTGTATGATGCCAACCAACCACAGTTCCTGAATTATCTCATGGATTAAAGATCCTTAGAGACTGAGACTCAGACAGTGAGTATGGGCACTAGGATAGCAAACAGACAAATGACACACAACAGAGCGCTGGGCAACAGACTCGGGCACGTATGGGAACTTGATACGTGACAGATGTGGTCTTAGAGATCAGTGTGGACAGACAGACTACTCCATCAACACCACTGAGATCACTGTCAGCTCATGCAAACAATAACAAATGTCTCCTCTGTTGTACACAAAAGTAAACTCTAGGTGCATTACAGACCTCCTTCCTCAGGAGAGGGTATTTACAACAAAATGTAAAAGAGTATCTTTATGACTTGTAGTAGGAAGGGAACTCTTTAGGCATAGACATCAATCATTAAAGATTGATAATTTGACTATATTAAAATTTCTGTGCCCTAAAGAATGTGGACAGGCAAGTTACAGATTGGCAAAAGATGTCTGTAAAATTATTACATATGCAAATTCCAAAATGGAAAGATAAAGAACCCAGTAAAAAAATAAGAAATGGTAGGAATAGATTGTTCTCAGTAGAGGAAACCCCAGTGGGTCCAAATCACATGAAATTATTTCCAGCTTCACTAGGAATCAGGGAAATGCAAATTAAAACAACAATGTGATACCCTGTTATACCATCAGATTGACAAAAAATAAGTCTAAGTATGTTGATATTTGGTAAAGATGAGATACAATGGGCACTTTCTTATACAAATTGTTATGACCCCATTGTGGAAGCAATTTACCTTTATCAAGCCAGGCTGAAAATACTCATGCCCCTAGGCTCAGTTTTCTACTTCTAGGTAGATACCCTGGACATACTTGTGCATGTGTGCACTGGGAGACATATTTGGAAATGTTCAATGCATCATTATTTAGTAAAAGTGAAAAACTAGAAACTTAAATGTCCATCATGGAATGAAAAAATTGTATCATGTTTATAAACTGCAATATCACATGGTATTTAGAATGGAACTATATCACCGTGGATAAATAGCAAAATAGTAGTAATTAAGTCTCTATGGGTCTAATAACTGTTTTGCTGTAGGTACTAAAATAAGCACTTTGCCTGTGAGTAATAACTCATTTAATGCTCTTGACAGTCCTTTGATGGGGGAACTATTATCATCTCCATTTTACAGATGAGCAAACAAAGGCACAGAGAAGTTTAAGTAGTTACCTAAGGTCTCATAGCTGTCAGTGGCAGAGTGGGGCTGTGAACCAGCTAGTCTAATTCCAGAACTGGTGAGGTAAGCACTACACCTGCCTCACAAATAAACAATGCTGAGCAATAAAAATATGATGGTGAGCAAAAATTCAACTTGGAAGATGACATATACAGTATGATTCCCCATTATTTAAGATTATGTTCAAGTATGTTTAGCAACAATAACAAAAAGTGCCTTGAACAAGAGTATTTATTTATGACATAAAACAAATCTAGAAGTAGGTAGTCTAAGGCTGATCAGAGGCTCCAAGGCCATGAGGATCCAGTCCTTTTTGTTCCACCTCCTTATCACTGGTTTCCAACCTAAAGTGGGGTCATGAACCAAAGAGCTATTGGAGCTTCATCCACCGCAGTCATGTCCTAAACAGGAGGAAAGACAATGGGGTGAGGAATAAAAGGTACACCTGCCAACTGAGTCCCTTTAATGGGTCACCCAAAAGCCCTGCCCAGCGACCTTTGCTTTCATCTTTCTGTCTGCCTTTATAACTAGGTGCACGAGCAGGTGGGAAATCTAGGCTTTTGGTTGGTTGCTTTGTTGCCCAGAATAAACTGTATGTCCCATAAAGAAAATATTGAATAAGCCAACTAACAAATAAATATTGAGTAAGCAACTAAGAGTTTATATCATAAGTGCCATTTATGTAAGGTTTAAAAAAATGCTACATATTGTTTACATACTTAAATAGCATATAAAAACATGCATGGGAATTTAGGACAGAAGTTACATTTGGAGAAGGAGTGAAGGAGAGGGATTAGAGAGCGATACACAATAAACTTCAACTCTATCTCTAACCTTGAAAAAAAACCTAAAGGAAAAATGACATAATGTTAAAATTTTGTAAGTTGGGCGGAGGGTAAGACCTGGTGTTTCTTTTGTGTGTGTGTGTGTTTCTAGTTCTTTCCTCTTGTAGGCCACTCACTCCTCATTTTCCTCTCTTCTTGCAGAGAAGGGTCTAGATCCTCCAGAACTGTCTCCTCATTGAAAACTCAAGCCTCACTGAACTTGGGACAGTTTGTTCCTGAGTGTGGCCTTTTTGGAGAATTCCTGCTTTAACAGGAGCAAATTGTTTGAGGGTTTATCAAATGTCAAGCACCAAGCTAAGGCCTTGCAAGCATTAATTTATTTAATTCTCACAGGAGCCCCGGGAGCTAAGAACTATTGTTATTTGCATATTACAGAAGAGGAAGGTAGAGCTCAGAGAGGTTGTATATCTTTGCAAAGATCCCACAGTTCACAGGGGCAGAGTCGGATTAGAACCCATACCTGTCTTACCTCTGAAACTGGGCTCATGATCACCTTGCTGTCCTGAGACACTTAATGAGCTCTTCCCATGTACAGTCACACACCCTGTCCTGGCTCTCTGGTATGTATCTGCTAGACAGAAAGACAGATAAAAGCAGGATGAAAAGAGGGTGGGGTCCACTGAGAACTCAGGAAGTTAATTATATAGAGTCAGAGAGCCAGAAAGGACTCAGAATTAATGCCCTTTGCGATGTGAGTTCATTCCACAATCTCTGAATGTTGAGCTAATGCAGGTGAGATAGGGCAGACATGAGACAAGCATCATGATTAATTTTCCAAAAAATGCCTAGATATGAACAGCATTATAAGAACAGGAGGGACTTATCTTAAGGCTAAGATTACATTTTAAAAGAGAGTTGGGAAGTTAGATTCCTGGCATATTCTTTGGTAATCAGCCAACATCCCATCTTAAGACAAGGCAAGCAGTCTTAACTGGTATGTTCCCAGTACTTAGGGGTAGTTACTATCTTAGAGAGGAACAGGCAGTTTATCCTACAGAATTATCTAGAGTACTGACTATGGATAATGACATATTATCTCTCACTGGAGATAGACATCATGAGACCACATGACAAGCCTATGCCCCCCTAACCTTTTACCTTTATCCCATTCTTGCAAGCCTTAAAAGATGGAATCCTAAGCCCTTAAGTGCGCCTCCTCTCTGAGGGTGCCCACACTTGCCTTCCTTGGAGTGTGTATTTTTAAAAGACTTCTTACTGAGTTACTATGTTTTGTCTGTGCACTTCCCATGGTGTCTTTGCCTCTTGGCTATTTCATTCTGTTTTCCAGACTTTAAACACAAGTCTCCACTCTCTCTATCCTGCTTCAGATAAGTAGGGAGGGGTTACTGAGAGCTCTGGTTTGAGCTTAAAGTTTCCATCAATGAGCTTCCCCTTTCCCTCTGATTTATTCAAGTAAAGCTGCCTTTGCCTTGTCTCTGTCCCGTTCCTCCCTTGGAGTGTATTCAGATAAAACTCCTGCTCCACCTCACTACTGTGTCCCTGCCCTTCAATTTTTTGTTATGGTGGGGACAGGAACCAAGGAGAACAAACTCAACCCCCCAACATTTCCAAAACAAGACCCCAGGATAAAGGTGGGATGCTGGGTCTGGAAGGGAAAAACGAGCTGGGTTTACTCTATACTTGGTGGGGTCTCCATCTGGGGAGGCTGCATAGGACCAGGCTGAGAGGAAGGAGCAAGCGAGGGACCAAGTGCTCAGAGCAGTGGACTTGGTCTGGAAGCTAAAGAAATAGGAGAGCCTTTGAACGGGCTGGTATTTTCCAGTCTTGCCCTGCAGGGTAGGGAGCAGTGAGACACTCAAGGTGGAAATTTGGCCAGGGTGAGTATGCGGACAGTGGTATCCCTGGCAGCATTTCTCATGGAAATTGAACTGGGTACAGCACCCCCTGCATCTCATGCCTGTTCACTTCATTTCCTCCCTCGAGGGCACCTTGAGGGCACAGACTGTGTCTGGTTTAAGATCTGCCACACTGCTGGCACATAGTAGGAACATAAATACTTGTTGAATAAAAAAAAAAGAATAAACACGTGATTAAGTGAACTGAATAGGGGTCAGAGTGGGTGGAGTCCTCGGAACTGGGCCTGAGCACTCCGGACAGGAAGCGCCAAACTGGCATAGGTCCCCTGAGGGCAAAGGCCAGGGATTTCCTCATTGGCACACCCGCCCCAGCACGGGGTCCACTGCAGGGTTTGTGATAGCCGTTGAGTGGACTCAAGAGGAATTATCAAGTAAAAACAGGGACTTATAACAATGGACTGGAATTGTATGGGGCATTCCAGAGAGCCATACCTAAAGAGCCAGGAAGATGTTTGAAGTGGATCCCAAACCCCTAAGGAAAACGTCTTTATCATCAAAATCTTGATACTGTTTACTTGGTCTCCTATGTAACAGGTGTCAGGTGCTGCTAAGTGAATTATCTTTAAAACTTATTATACCTACCTTGCAAGGCAGGTATTATTCTCACCCTGTCATGATGAAAAGACCCAGTTCCGGAAGGTGAAGTGACTTCCTGAAGGTCAAACAGATCATAAGGGGCCCAGTTAAGATTTAAATGCAGTTCCCGTAGGCTCTGATGTGTGCTATTGTGGGGACCAGACATTTTTCTTTTCACACTGAGTTGCAGCATCGACAAAAGGTAGTGAAGGTGTATTTCTACTTGAGGACAGAATCTGGAATGTCCTATATGTAACTCCTCCCAAGGCACTGGTGACCTTATGGCTACTCTGAATATACTTGAGCTGCAACTCCTAACCTAATTGCTTTCTGCTGGCAAATCTATTTGGCATAATGGAAGCCCTTATTTCCCACAGGAGTGATGTTATGAATTGGTAATGCTTGGGAAACTTTGTCTGCCTTAAAAATACCAGCACTAATCAGGAAAATAAATGGAAGGGAAAAGTAACCCCTAAATACCTGCTTTTGCAAATATTTATTAAGATGCAAAAATCAAATAGTGAATGTAAAGGCTACATTGTATTCTTTCTTTTTTTCTTTTTTTAAAGAAGCTTTACACAAACCAGAGTGCAATGAAGTTTGACATGAAAATGCTAGCTTCCTTTCGGGGCAAATCTCTCTCTAACAAGCTTCTCAAGTACTCTTCTTTGCTCTAGGGTCCTTTGAACTGATTTCAACTTAAAGTCAACCCTTCAACTTTTCTTGGGAGTCAATATGCCTGAAAACCTCTGCAATCAAGCTTTGACCAGGGTTTTGTGATGTAAAATGTTCTGCAATTACTAGCCTCTTCAACAGTTTCAGCTCAGCCCTCTGAAAGATTCTTCCCTCACTTTTTCAAGCTATCCTTTACTCATGCTGAACACTCTTTTTGATGTCTCACCACATCTGTTGTCAGCTTTTCAAAGAGAGATGTTGTCATGGACAAGGGTAGCTTTGGGGGAGAAGCTAATGATTTGCATGTCTGCTCATAAAGACATTCCACCCAGTTACTCCAGTTTAGGACTCAGCCCATTGTTTCTTCTTCTTATTGTTGGTGTCAATCCACTCAGCCAATAATTGGCATGTGTCTACACTGGTTGGAATAAGTAGGCCAGTTTTAAGACAAGTTGTGGGTGCCAAGGAGTGAGTGAGTGCGTGAGATACTCATGGTAAGAGCAGTGTAAATGTGGAAAGTTGCCAGTTGGGCCTTCATTAAGTTGGAACACAGTGCGCACATACTGCTCTTTGTGAACCATGGGATAGGATCATCAGAGACTAGGATTCCTGCCAGTGGTGCTCTGTCCTTGGGAATGTGTGGAGGCAGAAAACTTTTCTTTTTGTTAGGCAGAAAAATAGACATGAGAGGGTTGGAGAAAGAATAAAGCCTGTAAAGCCCACTAATAGGGATTCAAAGAGTTAACCACATAGAACTAGAGTGCCAGAAAGGACTCACAGAGTTAATGAGTTAAATTAGCTGAAGTTCCAAAGGCCAGGGGTAATTTAGAATGTCCGGATATTCCCCAGATAAAGAAAAGTATCTGAGCACAGCCCACATCTTCATTGTATCAATTAATCACGCCATTGTAAAATTTACTTCAGCCTGCTAGAAGGCCCAGCTTATTCTTTAACTTCACCTTTATGCTGTTTTTTCCTCTGCCTCCAGCCCCTAATCATGTAACCTTATAACCAGGAAACAGACCTCAGAAGTGTAAATAAACCTGCGTGGACAGAGAATGCTGAAGTCCCAAACCAACAGAGTCACCTAAATAACCCTATTCTTAAGACAAAACTCCAAAGGAATTATAAATTACCTGTATACATCATGCCTTATGCTGACCCCTACCCAAAAAGGCCTTATAAACCCCAGACCCTGTGCCCAAGCGTGCCTCCTCTCTGAGGTTGCCCATGCTCCCCTTTCTTCGAGTGTGTCACTCTCTCTGTCCTACTTCAGATAAGCAGGGAGGGGCTGCTGGGAGCTCTGATCTGGGCTTGCAAGTTCCTGTCACTTGGGTGACCCAGATGGAACTGCAGCTATACGATCGTGCTGTTTAGCAGCCTGTCTGAAAATCTCTTTTCTTTGCCTTTGGATGTTCTTAGAACATAATCTTACTCCATCCAGTGCTCTGCGGCTCCCCCAAATCCTGGGGTAGTAGGGACTTAGTTCCCATGCTGTGCACATCCAAGCGGACACTGGACACCAGGTGACACTGGCTTTAGGAGTTGGCAAGGGATTTGCCCTATGCTGAGCAGCAGTTCAATGAGCTTTCCTTTCCTCCCTCTGTTTCTCCTTTCTCTCTGCTTTATTCAAGTAAAACCTGCCTTTATCTACCTTGAGTCTGGCCTGCTCCTCCCTTGGAGTGTATTCAAATAAAACTTTTACTCTGTTTCACTACTGTGTCTCTGTCCTTCAATTCTTTGTTGCTGTGGGAACAAGAATAAAAAAAAAATAAACCCAACCCTCCAAATACTTTCATCCCTTCTAGGTTCTCTGGCTGGTCTAACAATTAAATTGACATAAGACAGAATAATAGCAGAAAAACAAATTTCGTATGGATGAGTTCCATTAAAAATATGAGATTCCCTGGCAGTCAGGTAATTGAGGCTTATTTCGCATCCCAAGCTAAGGAGAAGGGGGCAGGAGTCTGAGGCTTCAAAGGGGAGGAAGATAATTCACAGGAAGATGAGAAGAGCAATTGTTTGGTAAACAAATGTTTGCCATGCCATGCAGGGAAGTTTTTCTTATATAGAAAGTTCTCTTTGGTAATAGCTCTTTTCCTGGTACAAGCCCCCTCTCTAAATTCTTTTGGGAAGTTAAGGAGGAGGTAAAAACTCTTCGTTAGTCTGCTGGGCTGCAATTATCTTCAGCTCAAAATAGTCCACATGTCAAAGTAGCACATTCTGGGATGGCATATTCTGTTCCCCCTCACGTGTTAACACTTTCTGAGTGCTGAGCGCCCATAGGTAATTATGGTGATGTTGACCTAATTTATGTTAACTTTATCAAAAGGGAAAATAAGGTTTCTATGTATAAAATGAGTTCTGCTAGATTTTCAACTCTGTCATCCCTGGGCTGAGCCCACCCCTTTGTCCCTGCTCAGCCCAGGTCCATTGCCATGAGTATCATGGTGCAAAGGAAGAAATATGGAAGGGGAACAGACTGCTGAACAGGGAACAGGCTGCTGCAGTGCAATGCAAGATTTGCAATGAAGCTTTTGGAAATTGAAATTTTAAACTCTATCCATTTAGGCTAGTTATTATTATCATTAGAGCCACAGAAGAGAGGAAGATGTGAGAGCCACGTGGAAGAGGCTAAGAGGCTGGGCAGTGTGGTCAGCTACAATGGACCACATTCAAGCTGATGAGTGGGTTCTTGGGCTAGTCTTGCAAAGAAAACAAAAGAAAGGCTAAGAGACTGGAGAGATGGTTGCAAAGGCTCCTGATGACTTGACATTCTCTGGGTCTAATCCCTGTTGAGGCTAGCTGCTTTCTTTGCTTTTGGATTCTATGAGATGCTCTGATTCCTTTCAGCAACCCTCCTTTATAAAACAAAACCAAAATACAACCCCAAGTCCATGTCCTCTCTGTGACCTATCAGGACACTGTGTATAGTCTTAGATCCAGACTACCTGAGTTTAACCCCAGCTCTACTGCTTATTAGCTGTGAATCATACTTTTCCTCTTAGAATCTCAGTGATCTTATTTGTGGGGTCACCTCCTAAAGTTGTGGGGATTACATGAGATAATATTTCTAAAACAATAGGACACTGACTGCCCCAACCTAATTGATTTCCTTATAAACATACTGTTAAATAAACATACTAAAAAAAGCCACATTTCAGGCAGCTCACAGTTACTTATGAGTCCACTGACCTGGGTTAAAAATTTCCTGATTTGGATTAAAATGTATGTTTATACTCAGAATGAGTTGTTATTTACTTGAAGATTATATTCCATGGAATATCATCTAAATAAAGACTAATTTTACTTAGACTACCAACATAAAGACTAAATAGTAGAACGTATGTACTTCCTCTCCTCTCATCTAAAATCAGAGGGAATAACTTGGTTTCACTCACTCACTCACTCACTAATTCATTCTTCACACCAGTTGTTCTACCTTTTCTCTTCCCATTGGGTTGTTTTTAGCACTCTGTGAACTGATCATTGGTGCCCTCAGTGAACCTGTCCAACTGTTGGCTGCTATGTCAGCTGCTCCCAAGGATTTTAAATATTCATTCTAGACCACACAGTCTTCCTGCAGGCAGTGAGCATGTCACACCACAGAGAAAAAGACTCAGGGACTAAAAAAAGTAAGGAACAGAGAACAGAACTTACCATACCAAATGGAGCAAATCTTATTTACAAATGACTTCTAACCCCTGAGATCATTCCAAATAAAGAAGCATCTGTCATCTCTGGGAATATCCAATACTCTGCATCCTGACAAGCGGCCTCCAAAGACCAGATTCCATTTCAATCTGATTGGCTCCCTGACCTTTTCCTGCCTTCCTCCAGCCATGTGCAGCAAGCTAAACCATCCTGGGATGGAAAGCCAGCTCAGAGATGTACGACATCTTGACAAAAGAACCAGAGGGTGGAGGCAGGGGGCAGCTGCTCTGCTAATTAAAGAACAACTGGGTACATTGATTTCAGCTTCATAAGAAGCCGGTATAGACCTTAGTGCCTGGGATCTTGGAGCTCCTGCTGATGGCTGCTTTTAGGTAGAATGTTTTCCTTCATCAAGGCATAGAACAAAGAGATATTTCTGAGTGAACTGTCTAACCTATGTGTAAGTCCACCTTTTAAGGCCCTCCTTAATGCTAGTGACCAAATTTCTAAGCCTCAACAGGACAAGTATGAGGGTATGAAACAGACAGTACATACATCAAGCAGAGACACTGTGGGAAATCCAGGCTGAATGTTATATCCTTCACACTTATAAATATTTATCAAGCATATATTAAGGTTGAACACTGTTGTAGAAGCTGATTATACAGCATGAACTTGACAGATAAGATCTTTGCCCTCATGCAGCTTACATTTTGGTTGAAGGGTTACATGACAGAAAAATAGATAAATAAGATCATATCAGACTATGCTTAGTTCTCTGATGGAAATAAGCATGGCAGAGGAGAATCATGAGAATAGTAGCCAACACTTGCTTTTTCTGCTTAAGGAATAATTCTAAGCATTTTGGTTGTAACAACTCATTTAACTTTTACAAGCTTATCATTTTGATTAATAAACCTACCCCTCTGGCAGATGAGAAAACTGAGGCAAAGAGAGGTTAATCATACTTTGTTCCTAAATTACTTCTCCATCCTTCTAGTTTTGGGCCAAATACTTTTGTGTCATCTTTATTTCTCTTTGTCTGTCTCTCTCAGCTGTAACACTGTATCCAGTCATGACAATGAATCAGGAAACAGCACCTTCCTTTCTATCTCAATATATACACAGCACATAATGACTTCTTACCACCTCCACTGATATGCCCTGGTCTGAGCCACCATCATTTCTTAACTGGCTTTTTGCAATTAACTCCTCACTGATAGCACTTCTACTCTTGTTCCTTAGAGTCTGTTCTTAAAAGAGTAGCCATAGTCATTCTTGAAAATATAGATCAGGTGAGTTCATGACTCTGCTGAGAATTCTCCAATGGCTTCCTATATGCTCATAGTAAAAGTAAAAGTAAATGAAGTTCCTCTGTGCTTGTGTTCCTTCCTTACTCTGCAGTTGCCACAGAAGGTGCTACACATTCTGGCCACTCCTCTGTTCTCTGACCACCTTTCTGAGCCCCCTTCCTTCCTGCTTACTCTGTTCTAGTCACAGGGTCCTCCTTGTTGTTCTCAGGACACTCCTGACATATGCCACCTCAGAGCCCAAGGATGTGTTATTTTGATCTTGATAGACACTGGCTCTCTGATCTCCTCCTTTGGTTCTTGCTTAAATGTCATCTTTCTGTTGGGGACTTCCCTGACCACCCTAAACTGCAATCCCTCCACCCCCCAATACTCTATTCCTCTTCCTTACATTTTTTCCTCTAAAGCATTTATATATGGATTTGATATGTATTTTTACTATTTTGCTGCTTATTGCTTGCTTCCTGCTTCTAAAGTATGAGTTTAGGAACATCTGCCTGTCCATCCCAGTTTCTAGATTGCCTAGGATTGTTCCTTGTGTGTAGGAGCCACTTAATAAGTATCTGCTGAATTAATGAATTAAGGAAGAGGACCTGTTCTTTTGACTTGATCATTAAAAATAATTAAGATTGAAAAAAACAAGATGCTTGATCTAGAAGAGTAAGAGGAAGAAGAATGACTACAAATAAGATGAAGGAAGGGGCAGAGGATTAAAGATGGCAGCATGAGGTGAGACAGAGGCTTCTTCCCCAAACCACATATAATATGAAAATATAATTAACACAACTAATCCTGAAAGACCAACAAACTGCATATACCTGGAGAAAAGAATGGACCTCACGGAACATGGTAATGTACCAAAGCCTTGATACGGCAGGAACCAAGCCCTGCCCACACCCCAGCTCACTGGTGGGATGAAGAGAAACAGAGCGGGGAGCGGGTGGAGGCCTGGGACTGCTGAACACCCAGCCCTGGAGATCCGCTCTGGGAGCACGAACCTAGATTGCATGGTGCTCTGGAGATTAGTGGGGTTGGAAAGCTAAGACAGATGGAATACCTGGGGAGACTGAGATTACAGCCATTTGTGGAAAACAGGGATCCACATCTGGCTGCTATGGGACAAAAGAAAGGTGGGGAGTCTGAGAGACTTCCTGTCAGTGAGAGGGCTGCTAAAGGGGCAAGGATTGCACAGAACTTGCTGCTCAGGAGAAAGGACAGGTGAACAAAACTGTCTGGGCACACTCTGCCCAGCAGGTTGGGAACTTTCAGGAGCTTCAGGCACTCCATCCACCTGGCTGGCTAGGCAGCTCTAAGGCCCCCCACAATGATATGCACCCTGCTGTGCCTTCCTCTGGGCCAGCTCTCACTGGCTCACAAACTGGCAGCCCTTGCCCTGGCATCAGGTCAGCCAGAGGGAAGTCCTGCATATGGCAGCTACAAATGCAAAGCATAGAGGCTTACAGCTGTGTGCTCAGCTCACTGGTTCTGCCACTGTAGACAGTCATAGCAGCTGGGAAGCAGGAAACAGCTCTTTCTTTCCCCCAGGCACCAGTGCCACTATCCTGTGACCCCCAACATTGCTCCAGGGACTGGGCAGCTCCAGAGAGTAGAGCTTTTGGGCACTAGAGGGCGCCACATAAAAATATGAAATGTCAAAGGCACAAACACCAGGAAAAGCGGCAAGTGAAACTGAACTCATCAATATTCCTGAAAGAGATTTCAAAATAAAAATCATAAACAGGCTCATGGAGGTACAGAAAAATATTCAAGAACTCAGGGAAGAATTCCAAATAGAGAACAATCATTATGGAAGACAATATCAGAAATGAAACATACAATGGAGGGATTTAAAAGCAGATTTGATATAGTGGAGGACACTATATCAATGGAATAGAAATTATAGAAGAGGAATACAAAGAAGCTGAGGCACAGAGAGAAAAAGGATCTCTAGGAATGAAAGAATATTGAGAACACTGTGTGACCAATCCAAATGGAACAATATTCACATTATAAGAGTACCAGAAGAAAAAGAAGAGAGAGAAAAAGGGATAGAAAGTGTCTTTGAGGAAGTAATTGCTGAAAACTTCCCCAATCTGGGACAGAAATAGTCGGTCAGCTGGAGGAAGTGCAATGATCTCCCAACACAAGGGACCCAAGGAAGACAACACCAAGACTTATAATAATTAAAATGGCAAAGATCAAGGATAAGGACAGACTATTAAAAGCAGCCAGAGAGAGAAAAAAAGATCACATACAAAGGAAAACCCATCAGGCTATCATCAGATTTCTCAACCTTGCAGACCAGAAAGCAGTGGCATGATATATTTAGTGCAATGAAGCAGAAGGGCCTCAAACCAAGAATACTCTATCTGGAAAGTTTATCATTTAAATTTGAAGGAGGGACTATACAATTTCCAGATAAGCAAAAGCTGAGAGAATTTACCTCCCACAAACCATCTCTACAGTGTATTTTGGAGGGACTGCTATAGATGGAAGTGTTCCTAAGGCTAAATAGCTGTCACCAAAGGTAATAAAACCACAGTAAATAGAAAAAATAATTACTAAGTAGATGCAAAATTAAATAAACTACCCCTAAAGTCAGTCAAAGGATAGACAAAGAGTACAGAATATGACACCTAATATATAAAGAACTGAGGAAGAAAAAGGAGGACAAAAAGAACCTTTAGATTGTGTTTGTAATAGCATACTAAGTGAGTTAAGTTAGACTGTTAGATAGTAAGGAAGTTACCCTTGAACATTTGGTAACCACAAATCTAAAGCTCTCAATGGCAGTAAGTACTTACCTATCAATAATCACCCTAAATGTAAATGGTCTGAATGCACCAAGCAAAGACATAGAGTCACTGAATGGATAAAAAAACAAGACCCCTGTATATGCTGCTGACAAGAGACTCACTTCAAACCCAAAGACATACACAGATTAAAAGTGAAAGGATGGAAAAACATATTTCATACAACTAATAGGGAGAAAAGAGCAGGAGTTGCAGTACTTGTGTCAGACAAAATAGACTTCAAAACAAAGAAAGTAACAAGAGACAAAGACAGACATTACATAACGATAAAGGGGTCAGACCAAAAGAGGATATAACCATTATAAAAATCTATGAACACAGGAGCACCTACATATGTGAAACAAATACTAACAGAATTAAAGGGGGAAATAGAATTCAATGTATTCATTTTAGGAGACTTCAACACACCACTCACTCCAGAGGACAGATCAACCGGACAGAAAACAAATAACAAGAAAGAGGCACTGAACAGCACATTTTTAGAATAGATGGACCTAACAGACATCTACAGAACACTCCACTCAAAAGCAGCAGGATATACATTCTTCTCAAGTGCACATGGAGCATTTTCAAGAATAGATCACATACTAGGCTACAAAAAGAGCCTCAGTAAATTCAAAAAGATTGAAATTGTACCAACCAGCTTCTCAGATCACAAAGGTATGAAACTAGAAATAAATTACTCAAAGAAAATGAAAAAGCCCACAAACACATGGAAGCTTAACAACATGCTCCTAAATAACCAATGGATCAATCACCAAATAAAAACAGAGATCAAGCAATATATGGAGACAAATGACCACAATAATTCAATGACACAAAATCTGAGGGATGCACTGAAGGCCGTATTAAGAGGGAAGTATATTGCAATACAGGCCTACCTCAGGAAAGAAGAACAATCCCAAATGAACAGTCTAAACTCACAAGTAATGAAACTAGAAAAAGAAGAAATGAGGCCCAAAGTCAGTAGAAGGAGGGACATAATAAAGATTAGGGCAGAAATAAATGAAATTGAGAAGAATAAAACAATAGAAAGAATCAATGAAAGTATGAGCTGGTTCTTTGAGAAAATAAACAAAATAGATAAACCTCTAGTCAGACTTATCAAGAAAAAAAGAGTCTGCTCACAAACAGAATCAGAAATGAGAAAGGAAAAATCACTACGCACACCACAGAAATACAAAGAATTATTAGAGAATACTATGAAAAATTATATGCTAACAAACTGGACAGGCCTAAAAGAAATGGACAATTTTCTAGAAAAATACAACCTCTTAAGGCTGACCCAGGAAGAAATAGAAAATCTGAACAGACCAATTACCAGCAGCAAAATTGAATTGGTAATCGAAAAACTACCTAAGAACAAAACTCCTGGTCCAGATGGCTTCACAGCTGGATTTTATCAAACATTTAGTGAAGACTTAATACCCATCCTCCTTAAAGTTTTCCAAAAAGTAGAAGAGGAGGGAATACTTCCAAACTCATTCTGTGAGGCCAGCATCACTCTAATACCAAAACTAGGCAAGAACACCCCCTAAAAAAGAAAATTACAGGCCAATATCCTCAATGAACATAGATTCAACAAAATATTAGCAAACCAAATTAAAAAATAAATCAAAAACATCATCCATCATGATCAAGTAGGACTTATTCTAGGGATGCAAGGATGGTATAATATTAAAAAATCCATCAACATCATCCACCATATCAACAAAACGAAGGACAAAAACCACATGATCACTTCCATAGATGCTGAAAAATTGTTTGACAAAATTCAACATCCAATCATGATAAAAATTCCCAACCAAATGGGTATAGAGGACAAGTACCTCAACATAATAAAGGCCATATATGACAAAACCACAGCAAATATCACACTTAATAGAGAGAAGCTGAAAACTTTTCCTTTAAGATTGGGAACAAGACGAGGATGCCCACTCTCCCCACTTTTATTCAACATAGTTCTGGAGGTCCTAGCCCAGCAATCAGACAACACAAAGAAATAAAAGGCATCCAGATTGGTAAAGAAGAAGTTAAACTGTCACTGCTTGCAGATGACATGCTATTGTAGATAAAAAAAACCCTAAAGAATCCACTCCAAAACTGCTAGAACTAATATCTGAATTCACCAAAGTTGCAGGATACAAAATTAATATACAGAAAGCTGTTGCATTTCTATACATGAATGATGAACTAGCAGAAAGAGAAATCAGGAAAACAATTCTATTCACAATTGCATCAAAAATAATAAAATACCTAGGAATAAACCTAACCAAGGAAGTGAAAGACCTATACCCTGAAAACTACAAGACACTCATGAGAGAAATTAAAGAGGATACCAATAAATGGAAATACATCCCATGCTCATGGATAGGAAGAATTAATATTGTCAAAATGGCTATCCTATCTAAAGCAATCTACAGATTCAATGCATGAAATTCAATCCCTATCAAAATACCAACAGCATTCTTCAATGAACTAGAGCAAATAGATCTAAAGTTCTTATGGAACCATAAAAGACCCTGAATAGCCAAAGCAATCCTGAGAAGGAAGAATAAAGTAGGGGGGATTATGGTTCTTGACTTCAAGCTTTACTATGAAACCACAGTTATCAAGACAATTTGGTAGTTGCACAAGAACAGACCTATAGACCAATGGAACAGACTAGAGAGCCCAGTTATAAACCCGAGCATATATGGTCAATTAATATATGATAAAGGAGCTGTAGACATACAATGGGAAAATGACAGCCTCTTCAACAACTGGTGTTGGCAAAACTGGAGAGCTACATGCAAGAGAATGAAACTGGATTATGGTCTAACCCCATACACAAAAGTAAACTCAAAATGGATCAAAGACCCGAATGTAAGTCATGAAACCACAAAACTCTTAGAAGACAACATAGGCTAAAATCTCCTGAATACAAACATGAGCAACTTTTTCCTGAATGCATCTCCTTGGGCAAGGGAAACAAAAGCAAAAATGCACAAATGGTACTACATCAAGCTAAAAAGCTTCTGTACAGCAAAGGACACCATCAGCAGAACAAAAAGGCATCCTACAGTATGGGAGAATATATTTGTAAATGACATATCTGACAAGGGGTTAACATCCAAAATATATAAAGAACTCATACACCTCAACAACCAAAAAACAAATAACGTGATTAAAAAGTGGGTGGAGGATATGAACAGGCAATTCTCTAAAGAAGAAATTTAGATAGCCAACAGGCACATGAAAAGATGCTCCACATCACTAATTATCAGGGAAATGCCAATTAAAACCATAAGGAGATATCGCCTCACACCAGTTAGGATGGCCAACACTGAAAAGACTAAGAACAACATATGCTGGCGAGGATGTGGATAAAAAAAATGGGAACCCTCCTGCATTGCTGGTGGGAATATAAACTAGTTCAACCATTGTGGAAAGCAGTATTGAGGTTCCTCAAAAAACTAAAAACAGAAATACCATTTGACCCGGGAATTCCACTCCTAGGAATTTACCCAGAGAATACAAGTTCTCAAATTCAAAAAGACATTTGCACCCCTATGTTTATTGCAGCACTATTTACAGTAGCCAAGATATGGAAGCAACCTAAATGTCCTTCAGTTGATGAATGGATAAAGAAGAGGTGGTACATATACACAATGGAATATTATTCAGCCATAAGAAAGAAACAAATCCTACCATTTGCAATAACATGGATGGAGCTATATGGTATTATGCCCAGTGAAATAAGTCAGGCAGGGAAAGACAAGTACCAAAATGATTTCCCTCATTTGTGGAGTATAACAACGAAGCAAAATTGAAGGAAAAAAACAGCAGCAGACTCACAGACTCCAAGAAGGGACTAGCGGTTACCAAAGGGGATGGGAGGGGGAGGGTGGTGGGAAGGGAGGGAGAAGGGGATTGAGGGGTATTATGATTAGCACACATGGTGTGGGGGGTGGATCATGGGGAAGACAGTGTAGCACAGAGAAGACAAGTAGTGACTCTGTGGCATCTTACTACACTGGTGGACAGTGACTGCAGTGGGGTATGGAGGCGGGGCTCGATAATATGGGTGAATGTAGTAACCACACTGTTTTTCATGTGAAACCATAAGAGTGTATATCAATAATACCTTAATAAAAAAGTTGTTAAAAAAAAACAGATGAAGAAAGGAAGGCACATTGATAGGGGAAGTATAATTTGAACCTGAGTAAGAGAGACCAGGTATAAGAATAGCATGAACATACAGAAAGCGAAATGTTTGCTTTAGTTCAGTTAAATCTTCACTGATTACTGTAGTCAGTCACCCACCCAGCTCACTGAGATTGTCTGCGTGACCTCAGAGAGGTGACTCTCTGGACCTTGCAGGTAAAATAAGGGCAGGGCACCAATGTTTAGCTACCTTAACCCAGTTCTAATAGTCTGCGGCTATGTCACAGGCTTATCAGGGGATTCTCAGGCAGAAGATATATGGTCCTTATCACTGACCATTCCGGGTGCCACATCAGTGGGAAGAGGTGCAGGGGAAGAAATGGCAGAAACAGTGACTTATATCTTCAAGAGTCTGAAAACTGAGGCCCCAAACCAGGACTTCTTTGGTTTTTCTTCTGTCTTATCGTAGCTATGAAGGAGAAGGTATTTCGGGGGCAAGTGTACCCAGAAGACTGATCTCAGTCACAGAAGATGAGTCTTGGGAAGTTTCCCCAGTTTGCTAACGCTAGCGAGGGGGGCGGGGTTTTTCTCAGTAAAGTTTCCTGGCAGGCGAGCCCAGAATAGAAGCCCAGGCAAGACTACTGCGTTAACCAAAGGGGAAACAGGCCCAAACCTCTGTAGCAGCTCGGGTATTTTTGGAAAACACATTTTCATCTTCAATTTACACCAGATATGGAGTGGAGCTAAGTCATCATAACGTGTTAGCTCCCCGGTCATCCCAGCCGCGCACAGTGGCTTTGTTCAACAGATGCCATCGGCGGCCGTCCCTAGGGGGCAGCACGTGCCGAGGCTGCCGCCCATGCGGTTCCCTTCAGTTTGGCGTTTCCTTATTCCCAGCACTCTGAGTGACAGCCTATCCCGAGAGAAGGTGGGAAGCTGGAAAATGAAACAGTGAACTGGGAGGGTTGGAGGTGGGTGGGAGAGGGAGAGAAGAAGAGGGAGAGAGGGGGCGAGGGAAAGAAGGATGAAGTATAGGAGGAGGTTATTAACAGCAGTTCTCAATGGGAACCTACTACACAGCAGCATTGTAAGTGCATTAAAAACATTAACTCTGATCTTTACAAACACTGCAAAGGATAGGCATCTTTATCTCCATTTTCCAAAGGGAAAAACTCAGGCTTAGAGGCACAGGTGGCTGGCTGAGGTCACACAAGTATAAATGACAGAGCCTGCACAGGGATGTCTGATGCCAAAGTTCATGCCATTTGCTGAAGTGAGGGTGAGGAGGGTCAGGAGCAGTATCTGTGCTACAGTAAAAGAGTTTAACCCTGCCTGAAGGAGGTCTGCCCTTTTAGACCTGGCTCCTGGGAAGTAATCTGTAAGGCTTTGGAAAGTCCTGCCTGAGAGTGTTTTTGTTTGCCTGGGAATACTGGATCACATCACCCTGTCTGACAATGTGACTTAGGGTGGGGGCTTTGGGTCGTGTGGCGTCAGCTCACCATCCAGAGGGGCTGGAGGTGAAGACCAGCCCTACAAGGAGTCAGCTGTGTCTCCATGATGGAGCCCCAGAAAGCTCTGGGCATCGAGATGAGGGGAGCATCCCTGGCTGGCAATACTCAGTGCATCTGTCACACGCTGATGCCATAAGCAACACTGTCCATGACTCCGTGGGAGAGGACAGGGGAAACTGCAGTGGAACTTGCCTGCAGTCTGCGGCAGGAGGCTCTTCCCTTGGCTGAGTCTCAGCTGTGTCCTTTCCCTGTTGGAAACCATAACCGTAACAGCTTTCAGGGAGTTCTGAGTCCTGCTAGTGAATTATCAGCTCCAAAGATGGTCTTGACAACCCCTAAACTTGCAACTGGTATCAGAGGAAGGGGCGCAGGGCTCATGAACTGTGCTCCCTCTGACTTTGTGGGCTCACTCAGCTCTGTTGCTAGCAGCTTCATTCTTCTGGACTGTGTTCCCCTCTTTCTCCTTGTCTGAGTTAACAAGGCCCTGGAATGAACAACTGTCACACCCAGTTGGGCCAGCAAAGGACTGGGGACATTTCCAGGGGTCATGTCCAGGAAAATGAAAGTCAGGCAAAGCCTGGGAATGGCAGGTAGGAGCTAATGAAGGGGCTGTCCCTTCATTAAGTCACAGAGGGTCCCTGATCCTAGCTTCAGCTCTGCCCTTGTTTGTTTAATGCTTTTGGGGGCTGGCCTTAGTTTAACTCTCTCTGGGCCTAAGTTTCTTCATCTATAATATAGAGATAATTAAATTATCACTAGATTCTTTAAAGCTTTGGATATCTGGGATTCTGTGATCTGCCAGCATGCGAGGTGTAAAAACCCTCAGGAGCCTTATAAAAAGAAGCTTATTTTTCCATTTCTGGGCATTCTTGCTGGGCCAGGCAGCTAGATTGGTTAGGACCCTACTAATGCTTATTATGATCATAGATCTGAGCTCTGCAGAAAGCAGTTTGCAGTGCTCTGCCTTCCTGCCTTTCTTCTTCCCTCCCTTCCAAGACTTGTGTTTACCTGTATGTCAGCCACTGTACTAGCTAACAGGGATTACAAAAATAATTATGACATAGTCCTGCCCTCCTACCCTAAGAGGGCTTTTAATAGGGTGGGAGGTTGGGTCATGTAAGCAACTAGATAGACTATCTAAATAAAATAAGGGCTAACAATGAGCAGAGGTACAAAGTTTGAAGGAGTGAACAGATAACTCAGTGGGGTACAATGACAGAGACTGCAAGAGGTCTAAGAACTTACGCACTATGCACAGTGTTTTGTATAAACCATTTCATGCTGACAAAGCCCACGATGGGCAAACCTGTCCACCTGTCCTTATTTCAGAGCTGAGAAGGGTGCAGCTCTGAGAAGCAAGGCTTGCACAGGGCCAGCCTTGACCGTGTCATTTGGACTCAAATCTGTTCTCTTAACTTCTGCACCATACCACCCACTATCCCACTTCATTCTTACTCTGTGTGGGCAAACACTACTCTTCCCATTTTATAGATGAGGAACCTGAAGCAAATAAAAATTAAATCATGGACCCAAGGCCACACAGCGAAGATGGAAATTAGTTCTTTGGCTTCCTAATGTTTTTCCCTGCTTGATGGGAGTTGTAATGATACATGTTAGATAGTTTGTACAGCTGTTGCATATGCTTAAGGCTAAATGATGTGCTGGGAAAATTCAATATTTTTTTTCATTGTTGGACTGGATGACTGAGTCTGGAAAGCATTTTTCTCTTATGTGTGTATGTTGCTCACAAAGCAACTGCCCTCTCTCTTCCCTATGTGTTCTAGATACTTCCTAGGGTATTTGTCCAGGTATTCTTCCTTTCCCGAAAACTCAAGCTTCCTACCACTGGCACCATGTTTCCACTGTATGATCCATGCCCATGTCAATTGGTTGGACCTGAGGGCACTCTGAAAATCAGTGGGGCCAATTTCTTTCCAGACTTGGAGTGGACAGGCGGTCACTGTGATGGCAGAACACTGATGGAAAGGGTCCTAGACCCTGCTGCCAAGGTGCCTGGGCTGCTCTGGCCTCTGCCCTCCCTGAAGCCTGGGTTCAGCCATTCTTCAGATTCTGTGTGAGACCCCACTACCCTCCATAAATGCCTTTTTAACATTTTCTCTAGCTTGAAGTAAGTGAACCAAAGAAATTTAACCAAGGGCATACTTCTGATTATAGGGAAGATGTAGAAGGGCCCTATTTTACTGAACAGTAGTCTCTTTCATTATTATATTCAGTTCATGTTTTTTTCTTTTTTTGATTAAATGTAGACTTAATTCAGTTCATTTTAAACACTGAAAGTCATAAAGTTAGGATACGTACTGAGATGAACCAACCTTGTTTGCACTTTGTGGCTCTCAGGAAAATACTGGGAATAAAATGCTCCTAATAAGAACAGAGCAGCCATGTGGTCCCTACCCAGCCTTCTGTCATAATGACCAGTCAGGCCATACTTTAGCTGATCCTTTGTAGATGAGTTTTGGCAAGTAAGCAGGTAGCTGCTCCTGACAGCTTTGCCAAGTGTTTGGGGTAAGGTTATATCAACAGAGTCTTTCATGAGCATGGTGGTTTGGCTTTCTGAGCCCTGGGTACCTAGCATCTGGATGGAGAATCTGGGGAAATGATTAGGAGGTGAGACACAAGATCAAGAGACAGATGATCCTGGCTCAACATAAAGTTCTTTTTGCTACCTTTGAACAAATTCATTTATTCAACACATGTTTATGAATTGTCTGATAATAAAACCTACAATTTATTAAGTGCTAACTAAATTCCAGACACTGTGATAAGACCTCAATTTTTTCATCTATGCATCCAGTAACAAATAATTACTGAGTAATTGTTATATGTCAGGTGTTTTAGGCCCTGGGGATATATCTATACAACAGCAAAACCAAACCAAACCCCTTTCCCAAAGGGTGTGCGTGTGTGAGTGCGTGCGTGCATGTGTGTGTGTGTGTGTGTGTGTGTATGTGTGTGTGTGAGAGAGAGAGAGAGAGAGAGAGAGAGCGCAAGAGGAACAACTATATAATAGTTCAGATGGTGGTATTATGAAGCAAAATAAGCAGAATAGGGAAAGTAGGTAATGGCAGATGGTAGCTATTTTGTGCAGGAGGTCAGAGAAGGCCTCTAGGACAGGGTGACATCTGAACAGAGACTGGAAGTAAGGCAGTAAAACCATGGGGATATCTTGGGAAGAATTCTAGGCAGTGACAAGAGCCAGTGTAAGGCCCTGAAATAGAAGCATGCTTGTCATTTTTTGATAAGAACAAGGAAACCAGTGTAGCTGGGGAAACAAACGGAAGTAGAAAGAGCAGTTCGGGGGTTACTGAAATAATACTGCCACTTGAGGGATTTTGGTGGTTTAGACCAGTAAGCTAGTGTTGGAGGTGATAAATGGTCAGATTATCAATATATTTAGAAGAGCCCAAAGGATTTCCTGATGTATTGAATGAAGGGTAAAATAGAAGCAGGAATCAACAACCAAAGTGCTATATTTGATACAAGTAAATGGAAAGATGGGATTATTATATATTGAGATGGCACGACTCTGGAAAAAGCTGGCTTAGGCTATAAGGCCAGGGGTTCAGTTTTGGATATGTAGGTTTGAGATAACAATTAATTATCCATGTGGTGATAACTAGTAGACAACTAGGTATTTGAATCTGGAACTCAGGGAGAGATCTAGGTTGGGGGTGTACATTTTCAAGCTATCCACGTGTAGATAGTATTTAAAGCCATCAGATAATATGAGATCAAGTACACAGTGAATGCAGAGGTGTCCTAAGAACTAAATTGTCAGAGACTGAAAAGAAGTGGTCAATAAAATAGGAGAATTATAGGAGAACAGAGTAGAAGCCTGAGAAGAAAGTGAAGGAGGAGTGACAACTAGCCATTGGATTTGCCAAAATATGGCTCTTAACAAGAAATGTTGTCCTTGAATTGATAGATACAAAAGCCTGATTATATTGATCTAGGAAAAAGTGAGGGGCAAGGAGAGGGAGGGAATGAATCCAGACAGCACTTAACTTTTAATACTGAGTAGGACCATGGAAAGGATGTGGGGTCCAGAAAAGAAGTTCATTTTATTTTAAGGAGTGGAGTTGTCATAACATGACTGCATGTTGATGCGGGTGACTGAGTAGAAGTGGAAAACTGATGATCTAGGAGAGAGGGAATAATCATAGGAACATTACTGAATAGAAAGAAGGAAATAACATAAAGTACACAAATAAAGGAATTAGCCTAGATAGCAGTGTTGACATTTAACAAGAGAAAAGAGAAAATGGGGACAGATGTAGGTAGGAAGGTAGATTAGTTGGTGGGAATGTGTGGAAGTTTCCTTCTGATTGCTATTGATTTCACAGTTTTCTCAGTAAAATAAGATGCAAAAATTTATTGGCTGAATGTGAAGAAGGGGAAAAAAGGCACTGGGAGTTTGAGGAAAGATAAGGTATAAAACACTCATAAAGAGGAATAGTAGAGTATTTGTGCTAGGGAAATAATTTTATTTTTCTTAAAATAGCCCCATAAGTCAGATATTATGAAACCTATGGATTAGTATACTGAAGTTACAGAGGTAAATAAGTTGTCAGAAATATGTAGCAAATAAGTAGCAGAATTTGGATTTAATCTTTATTTGTCTGCCCTTAATTATTGTGCCCTTAAAAATTGCATAAGACATATTTCTTGTAGCCATGGGGTTTAAGCTAATTGTGAGGAAGATAAAAATGCCTTTACTTCAAAAGGTAAATAACAGCTGAAGAAATTGTATGATATAACTCCTGAAATTCTAGAAAAACCTTACTCAAAGGAGACAATGTTAACGTGAAATAGAATGGAGGAGGGTTTCATGGTGGGAGTAGAGTTAGAATTTAGATGGTAGGATCGGATAACCAAAGAAGCACTAGAAAAAGCACTCAAAGTGAGAGCTAGATCAAAAAGAAAGAGAGAAAGGTGGAAATGATGAAGGAATGCTTAAGGACGAGAGTGCTGTCACACCCAACCTGAGCAGAGCTCAGTACACATACAACTTTATTAACAAGTTTTCCTATCAATGGAGATAATTTTAACACTGAAAAGATAAGGTGCAGAGGTGGAGGAGAAGTTGTAAGGAGGGGACAGGGCAGTTGATGAAGAGCAGTTGGTAAAGGTGCTGGTGGAAAAATCTGCCTTTATAGCATGGGTAACCAGAGGCCTGAGTATGGGGGAACCATACCCACTTGTAGAAAGAAGGGGGAATAATTCCAGGAGGAAAGGACAGAGAGGGGGACCTCCAAGTTCTGTCTGCCCATATCTCTGGATGATGTTGAAACTATGCATGATGGAGCAGACTCCGAGAATCTCACCTAAAAACAAACAGATTTGAATTGAAATGGAAGTGGCTGACCAAGAAAAAACTTTGCAGTTCAATTTGAGCCAAGTTAAGTGCCTGTTTGTAGTTTCTATTTAAGAAACTGCCAAACTGGGTTTCAAGCCAGCTGTCATATTTTGTGCTGGCATCAGCACTATAAAGGGTCCTAATTATTTCAAATTCTTCCCAACACTTGATATTGTCACTCTTTAATTTTAGCCAATTAAAGAAAAGAAACTACATTTTGTAGAAAAATAACAGGATCCAGAGTCTTTGTGCATAGCATTTATAATGTCCAGAACACTCCACATACAGGGAAAATGT